>NC_138894.1:23740410-25184633 GCF_965194825.1 Balaenoptera physalus
AAAACAAAATCCAGAACCAACAACAGAATGAATGAAAACATAATAACATTAATAGCAATAAATATTTTTCCCTGGGGTCTCAGCTTAAAGTGTCCTTGCCCATGCCGTGAGCCACAGCTCACCTCTGCCTCCCCAAGAGGCACTCCTCTGACTCTGGGCTGGTCTCTGGACCTGCTGTGGGACCTGTGGGGACCACTCAGATGCTGATCTGGCCCAATTCCTGTTTGTGCTTGCCCCCAACATCCTCAGCTGCCAGAGCTAGACCGTTTTCATTTGTGGGAACACTCATTGTCTACTCAGATATTCCATAGATGTAGAGTCTACCTAGCTGATTGTGGGGACTTAATCTGCAGCTTGTACAGATGATGGAAAGATTTTTGATCTTCTTCCTTAGTCGCCCTGTCCCTGGGGTTCAGCTTTGGTTTTTATCCCCACCTCTGAAAGTGGTCCACCCACAGGAGTCTGGTCCTGAGGCTGCCTTGGAGCTCTTGGGTCTGCCCCAGTGAGGACAGGGCTCAGAAGTGGTATGACTGCTTGGATAGCAGCAGCCCTGTTGGCGCCAAATGTGCAGGGAAGCCGGAAGCCACAGGTGCAAGAGATATAGGAAATTTCCCACATTTTAAAACATAAAAAACCTTCTTTAATGACTACCCATTTAAACAGAAGAAAATGTCTGTCTATAAACCAGGAAGCAGGCCCTCACAAGACACCGAATCTGCTGACCCTTTGATCTTGGATGTTCTAGCCTTCGGAACTGTGAGAAGTAAACGTTTGTTGTTTACAAGCAAAAAAAAAAAGTGACCACAGATTTATATGAATCATTTTGACATTATTATCATTTCTTTCAAAAAATTTATATGTGTGGAGTTGGGATCAAAGTGCTTTAGAGATATACATATAGCTCCAAAATACCAGGACATTTATTCTGGTACATTTTCCTAAGGAAAGTTTATATCTACTTACAGTTCCAGCAGATCTATATGAAAGTTCCTTTTTATGAGTACACTCTGTTCATTCTTCAAATATAAAATGTGTAAATGTTTATTTCATTACTATCATTTACTTTCACATATAAAGTTTAATCAACTTGGTACCATAGGGGAGACCACAAACTAGGACACCTAAACACAGGTAAAAGAGAGAGGCTTCGTATAAGAGATGGGTTTATGATGGATGATTCTGAGAAGGAATTAAGGAAGAGTGTGTCAGATCTATTTGGATGCTGTCAAGAAATAGGGGCATATAATGACAGAATATCTTAATTCACTAATCTAGGAGGTGGAAACATTGATGGTCCACTGGAGTTCTCATTAGTAATGAAGTAGCAGCCAGTCACATTAGTCATGAGAGGAATTTAGGACATTCTTTTGTCTTTGACAACTGCTCTTGTTTCTTTCTTGTCCCAAACATGGTCGTGGTATGTTTTTATCTGAACATTTTTGGGAATAGTATGGTTTGACTGTCAGCAAGGTCATTTTTCACATTCTTTTAGTAGGTAGAGTTATTTGCTGATTGCCTCATCTGTATAACTAATGTCAAATCAAGTAACTGAGGTATAATCATATTTAATAATACAAAATTGAACAGTAAGAAAAAGGAGTAGGAATAGGAAATACTCTAATTTTACCATTTTAATTTTATGGAAGAATAGATATTGTTGCAATAACTAGAAAATAAAAGGTTTTATATGAAGTTATAATTATTAATATAGCAACTGTGGCACAAAATATAAACCTTCCTGATTATCTGAAGAATTGCACATAACGTAAATAGACAACAGAATGAAACTTAAAAAGCCTACAAAAAGAGGAATTAAAATATAAGTAATAAAATTAATACCAAATATAACTACCATATTAGCATATGTCATTAGGATTTTTCTCTATTAAAAGCAATAGATTTTCATATTATGCCATAGTATCCAACATAGTATGCTACAAAGAATTATCTAAAGTATAGCATACTTGTTGAAAGTAAAAGTATGGGCGAAGATATACTGGCATATGTACATGATAAAGAAAAAAACACACTGGTCAGATTTAAACATCAAGCAAAGGAATTCTGCTCAAAATTTTAAATAAAGGATATTTTCTAATGCTAAAAAGTATTATTCACAATGAACATGGCAATGATGAATTTTTGTTCACTGTATTATAAAATAATAAGAACATTCATAAAAATAAGATTGGAGAAAACAAAAGGAAAAGTACACTTATAGCAAAAATGAATATAAATATTTTGTTCAAGAAAAAAATCTAATGAAAAATTTAGAGAGGGCTATTTTGTTAAAATGGCCACACTAACCAAAACAATCTACAGATCCAATGCAATCTCTATGAAAATTCCAATGGTGTTTTTTACAGAAATAGAAAAAAAAAACCCTAAAATTAATATATTGAATTTGTATAATAGAATTACAAAGAACTCCAAATAGCTAAAACAATCTTGAGAAAGAAACACAAAGTTGGAGGCATCTCACTTCTTGATTTCAAAATATATTACAAAGCTATGGTAATTAAAACTGTGTAGCCCTGACATAGAGAAAAATGTACAATCCAATACTATAGAATAGAGAACTCAGGAATAAACCCATGCATATACAGATATTCCACTACTTATGATGAGGTCACCTCCTGATAAATGCATTGTAAGTTGAAAGTATTTTAAATCAAAAATGCATTTCATGCACCTAACCTACCAATCAAGATCAGCATAGCTTAAATTAGCCTACCTTAAACATGCTCAGAACACTTACATTAGCTTACAGTTGGGCAAAATCATCTAATACAAAGCCTATTTTATAGTAAAGTCCAGAATAGCTCATGTAATTCATTAAAACTGTACTGAAGGTGACAAACATAATGATTATACACATACAGAATAATTGTAATTGCACTGGTTGTTCCCCCTTGTGATTGCTTGGCTCCCTGAGAGCTGTGGCTTGCTGCCACTGTACCAAATATCTCTACCCTGGGGAAAGATTAAAAAGTAAAAATTCAAAGTTTGTTTTCTACTGAATGTCTATTACTTCCCACCATTGTAAAGCTGAAGAATCATAAAGTTGAACCACCATAATTCAGGGACTGTTTGTACAGCCAACTTATCTTTGACAAGGGTGCCAGAAATATACAATGGGGAAAGTAGAGTCTGTTCAATAAAGTGTTTAAAAATGATGTAACCTCCAAAATGCAATAAACTATGTGGCATATGAAAAAAAAAAATGGGAAAACTGAATATCTACATAAAAAAGAATCAAATTGGATATTTTTCTTACATCATGCACAACAATAAAAATCAAATCAACAGGGGATTAAACGCATAAACTTAAGATATGAAGCTATAAAACTCAGAGAAGAAAACAGTAGAAAATTTTAGGACATTGGCCTTGGCAATGTTTATTTTTCAGATGTGACATTCAAAGCACAGGTAACAAAAGCAAAAATAGATAAGTAAACTTATATCAAACTAAAAAGCTTCTGAACAGCAAAAGAAACAATTAACTGAATAAAAAGGCAGTCTATGGAATGGGAAGAACTATTTACAAAACATACATCTGATAATGGGTTAATATTAAAAATGTATAAGGAATTCCTGTAACTCAATAGCAAAAGAAAAGAAAAAAAATACTCAGCTAAAAAAAATAGAAAAATGACTTGAAGAGACTTTCTCTAAAGAAAACATATAATTGGCCAACAGGTATATGAAAAGATTGTCAACATCACTAATCACCAGGGAAATGCAAATCAAAATAATGAGTTATCACCTCATACCTGTTAGGACGTATGAAAATACCATTATCACATTATCAAAAGAAGGATAACAAGTGTTGGAGAGGATGTGGAGAAATTGGAACCATCAATATTGACAAGAATGTAAAATGGGTCAGCTGTTGGGGAAAACTGTATGGAGATTCCTCAAGAACTACCATAAGACTCAGCAATCATACTCCTAAGTCTTTATCCAAAGGAATTGAAATCTGGATCTTGAAGAGCTATTTGCACTCCCATGCTCATTGCAGCACTATTTACAGTAGCCAAGATGTGGAAACAATTTAAATGTCCATTGACTGATGAATGGGTAAAGCAAATGTGTTATATACACACAATCAAATACTACTCAGCCATAAAAAAGGAAATCCTGCCATAAGAGACAACCCAGATGAACCCTGAGAACATTATGCTAAGTGAAGTAAGCCAGTCACAGAAGGACAGATACTGCATAATTACACTTCTATGAATTATTTAAAATAATAAAACTCATCAAACCATAGAGTAGAATTGTGGTTTCCAGAGGCTGCTATGTCAGTGAAATGAAGAGTTGCTATTCAAGTCTAAAGTTTCAGCTATGCAAGATGAATAAGTTCTAGAGATCTGCTGTACACAATTGTGCCTGTAGTTAACAGTACTGTATTGTACATTTAAAAATTTGTTAAGACTGTAGATCTCATGTTAAATGTTTTTACTGCAATAAAAATAAAGAAAAAGAAAGACAAGGAATACTGGTAGCCACCAGAAATTAGAAGAAACAAGAGAAAGATTCTTGCACAGTCCTTCTGATGGGAATGCAGCCTTGTCAACACCTTGATTTTGGACTTCTGACCTCTAGATCAGTGAAAGAATAATTTTTAGTTGTTATATGCCACCAAGTCTGTGGTAACTTGTTACAACAGCCATAGAAAATTAATACACTGTATAATGAAAATAGAGAATACACTGTCTTGTTAAGGTCTGGAGGACATTCACATAATGTGACTATTATATTTCTCTGAATCTGAAATTCCATTAGTTGGAAGAAGTACCATTATTTTGTGAGCTACTAAAACAAAAGTCATACTACCAATCGCAATTGTAATACACCTTTGATTGATACACATGCACCAATTATATCATAAGATAATGGATTAGGTTTTGTCAAATGTTTTGTCTGTATCTTTTGAGAGAGTTATATGGTATTTCTTCTGAAGTGTGTTGCTATGGTGATTTGCATTTATTGATTTTAAGATGGTGAACTAAACTTGTGTTCCTAGGATAAATCCCATTTGGTCATTGTGTATATTCTTTATTTATTGCTGTATTTGATTTACTAATATTTCATCAAGGATCTCTGAGACTATATTTCTGAAGGCATTGACCTCTAAGACGTTTTCGCAGTCTCTCATAAAATCTTTGAATTTATTTTTGTTTGGGCACAAATTACTGATTTTAATTCTTAGTAAGTAAACTATGGTAGTTTGCTTTTATGGAATTTATCCATTTCACTCTACGATATCAAATTTACTGGCATAACTAGATAACTAATATTCCATTAGTAGCTCTATAATGTCTTTAAGACCTATAGAAATGTCCTTTCTCTCATTACTGCTGTTGGCAATTATGGTATCATATACTTATTTTTGTAACAATCTTTACAGGGACCTATTATTATTGATCGAAGAATAAATTTTGAGTTTTATTGATGCTTTTTAACTGTTTTTTCTTCATGATCTTAGTGATTTCTGCTTTTATCTTTATTATTTTCTTTCTTCTTCCTGCATTAGATTTAATTGTCTTCATCTTCTCGTTTCTTAAGGTGGAATTTTTGACTTTTTGACTTTTTGATTTTCTTGCTGTCTTTTGTGTAAGCATTTAATACAATATTTTTTTCCTAAGCACTATTTTCTCTGTCTCAAAAATTGTAATATTTTGTTCCCATTATTATTAAATCAGAATATTTAAAAAATTTTCCTGTGTGTGTGTGTGTGTGTGTGTGGGAAGAGATAGAGACACACAGACAAAGGGAGAAAACAGAAAGTGAGACTCCTGAATACTTAAAACTTGAATTATCAGCCTTTTGAACTACTTCAGGTGCATCTGTTTCACATTAATCATTCATTTATTTCTCACAACACAATTATGATGTAGATACTATTAATACCCATGTATTGCAGATAAAGAAATGAAGGCTTACAGAGATGTAGTAACTCACCTAACATCTCATAAACTAGTGACAGGTAGAATAGGTAATTTAATCTGTTTAGTCTTACACAAAGCCCATTCTTTTAGCCACTACAGAATGGAATTTATTGCTCCTCTTTAAAATTCAGGTTCAGAAATTTCACCAGCTTATATTTGTTTATGTATCTTTGCTCAATATTCCTATCTTGAAAGTGGTAGATTATTACAATAAGAAATTTAAATATCATCTCAGATCAGGAAAATATCCTTCTATTATATCTTAATTCTCTATATATTTTCTGGAAATTATAATAATAAAATTTTGATTTTCTAGATTGGTTTCTATATATTTTAATCATTGTTTATATTTATTTTTATTATTGAACTAAATTCTGATAAAAATCCTCAAGTTGCTTTCTAATTAATTCATTAGGTTTTCAGAAGAATTCATTTTCATTTTGAAAATTTTAAGAAAGAAAGAGGTATGCACTTACATATGCTTTTATAAAACTGGGTGAATTAGGAGGAAAGATTATTGTAGCAACAAAATAACATAAAGAAGATTATGGATAAAATGTCTAGATAAGAAATGATCGAAGTTGATTATTTGATTTCCGTTGAAATATAAAAAGACAGCCACACTAGGAACATGGCAATACACAAGTGTATTAAATGAATGCAATTGGTTCCTGTGGGAGGGTGTTTGCCTGGTTCTAGTGTGCTAGATTCAGTCTTAAATTATTAAAATCTGATTTTTAATAATTGCTCTCATGTTGTCTTTGCTCACTGATCTCTATGTTTTTTCTCTTCCCTGTTCTCCAATTTTTTTTTTTCTTCACTGATGTCTGCTCTTGTTTTATCAGTATATCTTCCTCCTCTTTCATGGAGAAAGTTTTTCAGGTACTCTGCGATGATTTTTTTCAATCTGCTCATCTTGTTCTAACTTCAACAGTTTTCTTAAAGCTCTATCTATTGTTATCTGTCCTCAGAAGTAGAGGAAATAAAAGAAATTTTTGCATCTCTTTTTTCCTAAACGCATTTTACCACTTCTTTTAAAAGGTGTAAAAGTAATTCTAAATCTTTTGGTGGAGAATGTAGAGTGAATCAAAGATGATTTTGAACTAGTCAGTAAGGCAGGATGGCATGGAATGTTTTGAATTCTCATATTAGTAAAAATCCCTTTTTCTGTTTAAGAAAACATACTTGTGTCCCAACCTCTGTAGAATAACATGTAGACTCTGCCCCCTACCCCTTTTGAGGGAAGATACAGAAGAGTTCAAATATGTGCAAGTAGCTCTGTGGAAAACTAAAAATAATTTGGAAAACTAAAAATCCAAACTCATTTATCTGCATTTCTTTAGCTTGTTATACGCTCACAAGCCTTCTTCTTTAAGAAATGAGAGAATGTTCTTATTGAAGAGAGATTTTACTTTTCTAAAATTAGGATGTTTCACCCTGTGTTCTTATCCAACTAATTCAAGTTAATTCATAACACTGTGATAGGAATATACTTATAAACATTTTTGTCACCTTAGTATTCTCATACCTCACTCCTATTTTATGTGGGAAACTTTAATTATTTTAAAATAAATTTGATGGTTATTGGGATATTTTTATTAGTAAGTTTGCACTGTGACTTTTTTCCAGAAATTAGAACATAAATATCATCTTCAGATATGATACCAATTAGTACCGATTTTTCCTTATTTCTGTATCAAATTAGATCCCATAACCTTAGTGTTTGAATGAAAATTCATAATTTATATCATTAGTATAAAATAGTATATAGTAATATTCATCATTATAACCACTTTGTTTATAAAATCTAGATCTTCGCCATGCCTTTATATCAGTCTTTCAAAGCAAACTTAATCTATTTTCTATAGACTCTATATGTATATGTATAAATTACTTATCATTATATATTTTCTTATAACAGGTATTTAGGGAAAATAGTATTTAGCATTCCTTAAAGTTGGAGAATACTTGTTGATGGTTTGACCAAAAAAGGAATAAGCCTTTTGTAGTCTGTGTCTGATATTTGTTCCATATCCTGGTATTTGATCTTAAAATCTTTATTCATATTAAGTGGTATGGGATATGAACTAAGTCTGCAAGGGTACCCAGCAGGGACCTTTTCTGTTCAGTGTTTTCTTTCGTTTCTCAAAGCCACTGAATCAGATTTTCATATCTTTTCTTCTTCTTCTTTATTTGTTTGGCCTGGATCTTATGCCCCATTTACAGTGGAATTATTTTATTATTAAACTTACAGCCACAGAGAAATTAACCTCATTCTATTTGATATTGCTAGATTTGTCCTTGGGTTTTCTATTACTATTGATTTTTGAGCAGAGAAAAGAGATCCAGAATGAGGGATCTCCATTTGTCCAGTGGCTTACCCTGACCTCTGAAATGAAAGATTGTAGTGGAGCTCTACCATAGTCTCCTCTATTGATTTCCTACCACACAGAAACACTGTAATACAATTGGAGGCTGGGAGTCATTTTAATATCTTCTTCCATTTGGCCTCATTGAATCTAAATCTCAAAGAAATTGCTTAAAGCAGGTTCTGTGTATGGAATCATGCTATGATTTTTAAAAACTACTCTGATAGTTCATTCATTTTAATATATTCCTTAATCTCTACTAGTCAGTACTTAGGAAGAGAGAATCTAAATGCTTGCCCTCAAATTGTCATTTTTCTTAGATGTATAATTTATCTTGTTTTGATGTCCTGTCATCAAACACTAACATCTATTATTGGTCTGTGTCATGTTAATACAGTGACAGTCCCAGGAGCTATTGGGGTTTATGGGACTATTTTATCTTCCTATAAATTGTCCCAGGGCAGTGTGCTTTTCCTGGCTTCTAGGCTGTCACTTCTCTGTACTCTCTGTGTCTCCAGATACCAGTCAATCTCCTCCTACTATCTTCCTGATTCTAATATGCTGAGGGATTAGATCACAGGTATTAAATTTGTCTTTCTTAGAGTTGAGTTTCACAAAGACACTTCCAGAACAAAGAGCAATTTTCTTTAACATATAAATTGTTATGTCTATTTCTGGTGGTATTTAATAAGATTTGGGGTTTTTTTTTTTTTTTTTTTTTTTGGCTTGTTTTTTCTTGTTTATTGTCACATGAACTTTTGAACAAAAACTCAGACCTAACTTGGGGAAGCATTATTCTACAATTCTTAATTGTACTCCATAATGAGCAAACAATAAAGGCTATCTGAACTCTTTCTGTGGCAAATACTAAAATAGGGATGATACAAATACTGAAAAAGTTGGTTCAAAACCAACATGTTCAACATAAATGTTCAAACAAATAATAATCTGTGAAGGATCTTTTGTAAATACATAAACAATTTCATTTGATTTAATAAACAATCTTATAATTATTTATTATGCACTCTCATCAGTCCACTTTGCTAGATAACGAATGTAGATGCTAAGATAAATAAAGGGTATTCATGTTTTACGAACAGCCCAATTGTTAATGGACACAGTTAGGGTTCAAACTAACTACAAATATGTTCAGAGAAATGCCTCTCTGGGTTCGCTAGAGAAACACAACCAGTGATTGATATATATCAGAGAGCTCTCTCTCTCTTTGTTATGAGAAATTGCCTGACACAATTATGGAGGCTGAAATATCCCAATATCTGCTGTCCACTGAAGATGCTGGAAAGTTGGTGGTATAATTCAATCTGAGTCTGAAGATTTGAGAACCAGGGGAACCCCTGTAAATCTTAGTCCAAGGGCTGGAGAAGATGAGATGAAATATCCCAACTCACACCAGCAGGTAGGAAGCAAAAAGGGGTGACTTCCTCTTTCTTCCACCTTTTGTTCTATTCAGGCTCTTAATGGATTGGCTGGAGAAGAGCAATCTTCTTTGGAGTCCATGGATTCAAATGTTAATCTCAATCAGAAACGCCATCAAAAACACACTCAAAAACAATGTTTAATCTGGGCATTCTATGGTTAGTCAAGGTGACACACAAAACAAACCACCCCGGATACTTAGCATTTAGGTACAATGTAATGGAGTAAGCACTGCAAATGGCTTATTGGGAAACAAATATGCAATTAAGTCATGAGGTGGACAGGGTAACACTTTATTTTGAACTTGCATTATGACTAGAATTTCAACGGGTTGAATACTAAGGAGATATTCAGGTCAATTCAGAGCTGGAGGAAGGCAGAGAATTGTAAGTAATGGGGGGAAAATACTTGGATAAGAGATTGGACACATGGATTGGGATCAATAGAATGCTGGTGTCTTTTGGAGTTTTTTTTTTTTTTTTAAGATGTGATAACGCTGTACCTTTAATGGCAGAGACTTGAGCTGTCCTGTCCAGGATTCCCTAACAAGGGTTTTTTATGGCCTAACACTGACAGACTTCTATCTGAGTCAAGCACATTAGTTTAGAGTTTTCTGTTGCTTACAGCCAAGTGCAGTTCTAACAGATACACTTTCAATCACACGAGGCAGAGAACTGCCTCCTCCATCACTTGCTAATCTTGTTGCAATGCCAAAGTTGATGAGATAACCTGAAATCTCCCAGGAGAATGCCAATGTCACATTGCTTAATATCAACACTAATGTTAGAAAGTCTTTGTAAAGGTAAACTATTTTAGGACTATCCTGAAGTGTTGTTATGAAAACATATTCAACACAGAAAATACCACACATGAACAGAATAATGCCCAACGTGGTTTCTTTCATGGACTATTTAAACAATCATTTAGAGCAAAAAAATTCCCATTTTTATTTTTATTTTTTATTTTTATTTTTTTACTCCTTTCCTTTTATTTTATTTATTATTTTTTAAATAAATCTTTATTGGAGTATAACTGCTTCACAATACTGTGTTAGTTTCTGGCACAAGAAAGCGAATCAGCCATATGCATGCACATGTCCCCATATCCGTTCCCTCTTGGAACTCCCTCCTATCCTCCCTATCCCACCCCTCTAGGTCATTGCAAAGCACTGAGCCGATCTCCCTGCGCTATGCTGCTGCTTCCCACCAGCCAACTATTCTATATTTGGTAGTGTATATATGTCGATGTTACTCTCACTTCACCTCAGCTTTGCCCTCCCACCCCATGTCATCAAGTGCATTCTCTATGTTTACCTCTTTATTCCTGCCCTGCAACTAGGTTCATCAGTACCTTTTTTTTTTTTTTAAGATTGCATATATACACATTACCATATGGTATTTGTTTTTCTCTTTCTGACTTACGTCACTCTGTATGACAGACTCTAGGTCCATCCACCTCACTATAAATAACTCAATTTCGTTTATTTTATGGCTGAGTAATATTCCATTGAATATATGTGCCACATCTTCTTTATCCATTCATCTGTCGATGGACATTTAAGTAGGTTCCATGTCCTGGCTATTGTAAATAGTGCTGCAGTGAACGTTGTGGTACATGTCTCTTTTTGCACTATGGTTTTCTCAGCATATATGCACAGTAGTGAGATTGCTGGGTCTTCTATTTTTCATTTTTTAAGGAACCTACCTACTGTTTTCCATAGTGGTTGTATCAATCTACATTCCAACCAACAGTGTAGAAGGGTTCCCTTTTCACCACACCCTTTCCAGCATTTATTGTTTCTAGCTTTTTTGATGATGGCCATTCTGCCTGGCATGAGGTGATACCTCATTGTAGTTTTGATTTGCATTTCTCTAATAATTAGTGATGTTGAGTGTCTTTTCATGTGCCTCTTGGACATCTGTATGTCTTGTTTGGTGAAATGTCTATTTAGGTCTTCTGCCCATTTTTTAACTGGATTGTTTGTTTTCTTGATATTGAACTCTATGAGCTGTTTGTATATTTTGGAGATTAATTCATTGTCTGTTGTTTCATTTGAAAAAATTTTCCTCCCATTCTGAGGGTTGTCTTTTTGTCTTGTTTATGATTTCCTTTGCTGTGCAAAAGCTTTTAAGTTTAATTAAGTCCCATTTGTTTATTTTTGTTTTTATTTCTGTTACTCTAGAAAGTGGGTCAAAAAAGATCTTGCTGTGGTTTATGTCAGAGAGTGTTTTTCCTATGTTTTCCTCTAAGAGTTTTACAGTGTCTGGTCTTACATTTAGGTCTTTAATACATTTGGAGTTTATTTTTGTGTATGGTCTTAAGAAGTGTTCTAATTTCATTCTTTACATGTAGCTGTCCAGTTTTCCCAGCACCACGTATTGAAGAGTCTGTCTTTTCTCCATTGTATGTTCTTGCCTCCTTTGTCATAAATTAAGTGCCCATATGTGTGTGGGTTTATCTCTGGGAATTCTATCCTGTACCATTGATCTATATTTCTGTTTTTGTGCCAGTACCATACTGTCCTGATTACTGTAGCTTTGTGGTATAGTTTGAAGTCAGGGAGCCTGATTCCTCCAACTCTGCTTTTCTTTCCCAAGATTGCTTTGTCTATTCAGGGTCTTTTGTGTTTCCATACGAATTGTAAGAATTTTGTTCTAATTCTGAGAAGAATGCCATTGTTAGTTTGATAGGGATTGCATTGAATCTGTAGATTGCTTTGGGTAGTATAGTTATTTTCACAATATTAATTCTTCCAATTCTTCCATATTTGATTTCTTTCATCAGTGTTTTACAGTTTTCTGAGTACAAGTATTTCACCTCCTTAGGAAGGTTTATTCCTAGGTATTTTATTCTTTTTGTTGCAATGGTAAATGGGTGTTTCCTTGATTTCTCTTTCTGATTTTTGCTGTTGGTGTATAGGAATGCCAGAGATTTCTGTGCATTAATTTTCTATCCTGCAACCTTAGGACATTCATTGATTAGTTCTAGTAATTTTCTGGTGGCATCTTTAGGATTTTCTATTTATAGTATCATGTCGTCGGCGAATAGTGACAGTTTTACTTCTTTTTTCCAATTTGTATTACTTTTATTTCTTTTCTTCTCTGATTGCTGTGGCTAGGATTTCCAAAACTATTTTAAATAAGTGTGGAGAGAGTGGACATGCTTGTCTTTTTCCTGATCCTAGTGGAAATGTTTTCAGTTTTTCACCATTGAGTATGATGTTTGCTGTGGGTTTGTCATATATGGCCTTAATTATGTTGAGGTAGGCTCCCTCTATGCCCATTTTCTGGAGAGTTTTTCTCATAAATCGGTGTTGAATTTTGTCAAAAGCTTCTTCTGCATCTATTGAGATGATCATATGGTTTTTATTCCTTAATTTGTTAATGTGGTGTATTACATTGATTGATTTGCATATATTGAAGAATCCTTGCATCCCTGGGATAAATCCCATTTGACCATGGTGTATGATACTTTTAATGTGCTGTTGGATTCTGTTTGCTAGTATTTTGTTCAGGATTTTTGCATCTATGCTCATCAGTGATATTGATCTACAATTTTCTTTTTTTGTAATATCTTTTTCTGGTTTTGGTATCGGGGTGATGGTGTCTTTGTAGAATGAATTTGGGAGTGTTTCTTTCTCTGCAAATTTTTGGAAGAGTTTAAGAAGGATCAGTGTTAGTTCTTCTCTAAAGGTTTAAAGAATTCTCCTGTGAAGCCGTCTGGTCCTGGACTTTTGTTTGTTGGAAGATTTTTAATTATGGTTTCAATTTCATTACTTGTGATAGGTCTGTTTCTATTTTCTAATTCTTCCTGGTTCAATCTTGGAAAATTGTGCCTTTCCAAGAATTTGTCTATTTCTTTGTGGTTATCCATTTTATTGGTATATAGTTGCTTGTAGTAGTCTCTAATAATCCTTTGTTTTTCTGCAGTGTCTGTTGTTATTTCTCCTTTTTCATTTCTAATTTTATTGATTTGCATCCTCTCCCTTTTTTTCTTGATGAGTCTGGTTAAAGGTTTATCAATTTTGTTTACCTTCTCAAAGAACCAGCTTTTAGTTTTATTGATCTTTGCTATTGTTTTCTTCATTTCTCTTTCATTTATTTCTGCTCTGATCTTTATGATTTCTTTCCTTCTACTGACTTTGGGTTTTCTTTGTTCTTCTTTATCTAATTGTTGTAAGTGTAGGGTTAGATTGTTTATTTGAGATTTTTCTTGTTTCTTGAGGTGAGATTGAATTGCTATAAACTTCCCTCTTAGAACTGCTTTTGTTGTGTCCCATAGGTTTTGGGTCATCGTGTTTTCATTGTCATTTTTTTTCTACGTATTTTTTAATTTCTTCTTTGATTTCTTCAGTGATGTCTGGTTATTTAGTAGCACACTGTTTAGCCTCCATGTATTTGTGTTTTTTACAGTTTTTTTCCTGTAATTGATTTACAATCTAATAGTGTTGTTGTCAGAAAAGATACTTGATATGATTTCAAATTTCTTAAATTTTCCAAGGCTTGATTTGTGACCCAGGGTATAATCTATCCTGGAGAACGTTCCATGTGCACTTGAGAAGAAAGTGTATTCTGCCACTTTTGGGTGGAATGTTCTATAAATATCAATTAGATTTATCTTGTCTATTGTGTCATTTAAAGCTTGTGTGTCCTTATTTATTTTCTGTTTGGATCATCTGTCCATTGGTGAAAGTGGGCTGTTAAAATCCCCTACTATTATTGTGTTACTGTTGATTTCCCCTTTCATGGTTGTTAGCATTTGCCTTACTTATTGGGGTGCTCCTATGTTGGGTGCATAACCATTTATAATTATTATATCTTCTTGGATTTATCCCTTGATCATTATGTAGTGTCCCTCCTTATCTCTTGTAATAGTCTTTATTTTAAAGTCTATTTTATCTGATATGAGTATTGCTACTCCAGCTCTTTTGATTTCCATTATCATGGAATATCTTTTTCCATCGCTTCACTTTCAGTGTATATGTGTCCCTAGGTCTGAAGTGGGTCTCTTGTAGACAACATATATATAGGTCTTGTTTTTGTATCCAATCAACCAGTCTGTGTCTTTTGGTTGGGGCATTTAATACATTTACAATCAAGGTTATTATCAATAAGTATGTTCCTATTACAATTTTCTTAATTGTTTTGGGTTTGTTTTTGTGGGTCTTTTTCTTCTCTTGTGTTTCCCATTTAGAGAAGTTTCTTTAGCATTTGTTGTAGAGCTGGTTTGGTGATGCTGAATTCTCTTAGCTTCCATTTGAAAAGCTTTTGACTTCTCCAATGAATCTGAATGAGATCCTTGCTGGGTAGAGTAATCTTGGTTGTAGGTTTTTCTCTTTCATCACTTTAAATATATCCTGCCACTCACTTCTGGCCTGCAGAGTTTCCACTGAAAAGTCAGCTGATAACCTTATGGGGATTCCTTTGTATGATATTTTTTGTTTTTCCCTTGCTGCTTTTAATATTTTTTCTTTGAATTTAATTTTTGTTAGTTTGGTTTATATGTGTCTTGGTGTGTTTTTCCTAGGGTTTATCCTGTATGGGACTCTGTGCTTCCTGGACTTGGGTGACTATTTCCTTTCCCATGTTAGGGAATTTTTTCACTATAATCTCTTCAAATATTTTCTCAGACCCTTTCTTTTTCTCATCTTCTTCTGGAACCCCTATAATTCGAATGTTGGTGCATTTAGTGTGGTCCCAGAGGTCTCTGAGATTGTCTTCAATTCTTTTCATTCTTTTTTCTTTATTCTGCTCCTCAGCAGTTATTTCCACCATTTTGTCTTCCAGCTCATTTATTCGTTCTTCTGCTTCCCTTATTCTGTTACTGATTCCTTCTAGTTTATTTTTCATTTCAGTTATTGTGTTGTTCTT
Source organism: Balaenoptera physalus (assembly GCF_965194825.1). Classification (NCBI taxonomy): domain Eukaryota; kingdom Metazoa; phylum Chordata; class Mammalia; order Artiodactyla; family Balaenopteridae; genus Balaenoptera; species Balaenoptera physalus. The sequence continues at coordinate 23,756,038 of NC_138894.1, forward strand.
CTCTGTTTGTTTGTTCTTTAGTTCTTCTAGATCTTTGTTAATCATTTCTTGTATTTTTCCAATCCGTGCTTCCATTCTATTTCCGAGATTCTAGGTCATCTTTACTATCATTACTCTGAATTCTTTTTCAGGTAGATTGCCTGTTTCCTCTTCATTTATTTGTTCTTGTAGATTTTTACCTTGCTCCTTCATCTGTGACATATTTTTGACCTTCTCATTTTTTTTTTTTAATGAGTGAGGTTGTGTTCCTGTTTTACTGGTTGTTTGAGCTGAGGCTTCCAACACTGGAATTCGTAGACTATAGGGTAGAGCTGGGTCTTTGTCCTGAGATGAGGAATGCTGTGTGACCTCACTCTGATGAATATTACCTGGGTTCTGAGGTTCTTTGTTATTCCAGTGGTTCAGACTTGGAACTCCCACCACAGGAGCTTCCCCCTGATCCCAGGCTTGTGAATAAAGATCCCGCAAGCTGCATGGGCTGGCAAAAAAAAAAAAGAGAAAAATAACAAAGTAATAACAAAAGTAGACTAGGAAAAAAACAGATACGTTAGAAAGAATGTAAAAATAAAACTATAAATGAATCAACAAGTGGAAGGTACATCAGTACCACAATAGTAAAAAAGAGGAGGAGGGAGAGAAAAAAAGGGGGGTGGGTGGGAAGGCCTTTTCTGTGGAGAGCAGTGTCTAAACAAGGGTGAGGTTTGGGCAGTGGGCAGGGCTAATGCTCAGGACCCACAGGGCTAGAAAAGGCCCTGTGTCTATGGGTGATGGGGCTTAGGCTCAAGGAACAGAAGGGGCCCAGGCTTGCCCACTAACCCAGTCTCAGAGGGCAGGGGACCTCACCCGGGAGCCCAGCAGGCTTCCTGGGCTTGAGTTGTCCAGGCAAACGCCATCCTCTCCTCTCCTACTCCTCCGGTCTGGCGTCTGGGAGGGCCCCTCCCACCTGCCTCTCCTGTTTTCTCCCCGGCCTCCTTCCTATGCCCCCAAGGACCCACGTGACCTGGAGGGAGATTTGGAGAGCAGGGGATCAGCCTGGGAGTTCAGCAGGCTCCTAGTCCCCAAGTGGATGGGGCAAATGTCCTCTGCTCTTCTCCCACTCCTCCTGCAGGGCCCCTCCCGCCCACCACTCCTGATCTCCCCTGACTCCCTTCTATGCTCCCAGGATCAACACGGCCTGGATGGGGCTTTGGATGGGGGGGAAGTGGCTTGGGAGCTCAACAGGTCCCCCTTCCTGGGTGGCCAGGCTATCGTCCTCTGCTCCTGTCCTGCTCTTCCTGGAGAGACTCTCCCACCTGCCTCTGCTGATCTCCCTGCCTTCAGGGGCACTGATCTTGTCTGCCTTCCACTTCTTCTCCCCCCTCAGTCCCCTTACTTCCTACTGGTTCACTTTGGGGTTCCTCCTGTCTCCTTGGGGGTCAGAGTCCCCCACCAGTAGCCGGCAGGCTCCCTAGTTGTCTGGAGATTTCAAGAAAGATAATTCTGTGCTTTGGAGTGAGCATTGAGTGGATATTGAAGATGAATTATACTACTAAAATAATATGGTAAAGGTATCCACTCTCATCAGTTCTTTTCAACATAATACTGAAACTCCTACCCAGACAGTTAGGGAAGAAAAAGAAAGAAAAGGAATTCAAATCAGAGAAGAAGAAATTAAATTGTCTCTGCAGATAACATGATCCTATATGTAGAAAATCCTAAAACCTCCATCAGAAAAAACTGTTAGAACGAATTCCACAAAAATTGCAGGATATGAAATCAACATATAAAAATCAGTTGTCTTTTTAAAACTGACAATAAACTGTCTGAAAGAAATTAAAAAAACAATCCTATTGACAATAGTGTCAAAAATAATAAAATTCTGGGAATAAATTTAACTAAGTAGCTGAAAGATCTATATACTGAAACTTATAAAACACTGATGAAAAAACAGAAGAAGATACAAATAAATAGAAAGATATCCTATGTGCATGGATTGAAAGAATAAATTGTTAAAATATCCATATAATCCAAAGTAATCTACAGATTCAACGCAATTCCTATGAAAATCTAAATCGCATTTTCCACAGAAATGGAAACAAATAATCCTAAAATTAGTATGGAACCATGAAAGATGCTGAATAGCCAAAGAAATCTTGAGAAAGAACAACAAAGCTAGAGACATAACACTTCTTAATTTTGAAGCTATATTATCAGGCTATTACAAGATATTATAATCCTATATTATCAAAGTAGTATTGAACTGGCATAAAAAAAGACACAGAGACCAGTGGAACAGAATAGAGAGCCCAGAAATAAACTCACACATACACAGTCAATTAATCTTGGGCAAGGGCAGTAAAAATACACAATGGGGAAAGGAAAGCCTGTTGAATAAATGGTGTTGGGAAAACTGGATAGCCACATGCAAAAAAAAGGGAAATTGGACCCTAATCTTATACCACTCACAAAAATTAACTGGAAATGAATTGAAGCTTAAATGTAAGATCTGTAATAATAAAAAATCCCAAAGAAAACATAAAGAAAAATCTCCATGACATTGTTCTTGGCAATGATTTCTTGGATATACACCAAAAACACAGGCAATAAAATAAAAAATAAACAAGTGGAACTATATCAAAATAAAAAGCTCTGCACAACAAGGAGAGAATCAGCAAAATAGAAATGCAAACTATGGAATGGGAGATAGTATTTGCAATCATATATCTGGTAAAGAGTTAATATCCAAAATATCTAAGGAACTTATACAACTCAATGACAAAATCATCATCACATCATCAACACCATCATCCAATTAAAACTGGGCAAAAGATGTGAATAGATATTTTTCCAGAGATGATATATAAATGACTAAAAAGTACCTAAAAAGATGCTCAAAATCAGTAATTATTAGAGAAATGCAAATCAAAACACAATGAGATATCACCTCACACCTATTAGAATGGCCACTGTAAAAATGTGAAAATATTTTCTGTACACCTAAAACTGACACAACATTGTAAATCAACTATAGTCCACCCCCCCCGAAATATTCACTGTCAGAAAAAAAAGTAGCCTGCCCATATCCTCAGAAAACGTACAATAATAAAAATAATTGTAATGATAACTCCTACAGAGTGATCACTTTTCCTGACATAAGGATTTTTCACTAAAGCATGCAAAGTTAAAATAAAATGAAATAAATATTCATTTAAAAATGTGAAAAAATAAGTTTTGGTGAGAATGTGGAGAAAAGGGCACCCTTGTGCACTGTTGGTGGGAATGTAAATTGGTACAACTATGGAAAACAGTATGAAGTTTCCTCAAAAAATTCAAAATAGAACTACCATTTGACCCAGAAATTCCATTTCTTCACATATATCCAAAGGAAATGAAATTAGTATCTTGAAGAGATATTGTTTCTAAATTTTAGTTACAATTTTGTGAATATATTGGTTCTACGTGATAAATTATTGAAGTCAGAATTGCTCACATATGGTATGCATATTGTATTAGTTTCCTATTGGTACAAACACTACAAACTTCAGTAACTTGCAGCACAAATTTATTATCTTATTGTTTAGGAGATCAGAAGTGAAAGGAGTCTCACTGCACTAAGGTCAAGGAGTCAACAGGGTGCATTACTTTCTGAAGGCTCTTACGGTGAATCTTTTTGATTTCCTTTTCCAGCTTTTAGAGAATGTCCACAAATCTTGGCTCGTGAGTGTCTTCCATTTCAAAACCAGTAATGACAAGTTACAATGCCATCTCTCTGGTTCTGCATCTCTCGTCCCTTTTCAGAACCTATGTGATTAAATTGAGTTGGCTTGAATTATCTCTATTTTCAGGTCAGGTGATTAGCAAAATTAATTCCACCTGCAACCTTAAATTCCTCTTGTTCCATAACAACATATTCATAGGTTCCAGATGTTAGGACATAAATATCTTTGAGAGACCAATTATACTGCCTACCACACACATATAAAATAATTTTAATGGGTATTTTCAAATTGGCCCCAAGAAATTTTACATTTATAAAATAATAAGCATTTTGACACTTTGACCTACATTGGTTCTTTTCTCTTTCTCTCTCTCTTTTTACTAACAGATTTATTGAGATATAATTCACATACTATAAAATTCACCTTTTTAAAGTGTTCAATTATTTTATTTTACTTGTTATAGTATACTCACAATGTTGTACAACCACCACCTCTTTTGGGTTCCATAACCCTTTTATCACCCCTAAAAGAAAACTCCATATTCATTAGCAATCACTCTCCACTCTTCCCTCTTCCAAGCCCCTGGCACCTGCTAAAATACTTTCTACCTCTATGGATTTTTCTATTCTGACCATATCATATAAATAGAATCATACCATATGTGACCATTTGTCTCAAGTGTGTTTTAATAAATATAATCTTTTCAAGTTTTCTTCATGTTGTCGTATCAGTACTGCATTTCTTTTTATGGTTAAATATTATTCTACTGTATGGATACACCTCATTTTGTTTAAAGACCAGCTAGTCAACATCAAGAGATTACCATTAATTAAAGAAAACCAGACATCTGAAGTTAATGAGTTTAGTGCTTTCCTATATATGGGAAGATGTAAAAGTCTGGGCTCACTGAAATTATGCCTTTGATATGCACCGTAGATATCTAGAGCCAGTATCCTGTGCTTTTCCATCCTGAGTTCCCTCAGGGTATACCTTTCCGGGTGGCTGCAGTGGCTGCTGGTTTGGCAGCAGGTAGCCCATTTGTCTCCATCTTCAGTTTTCTCAGGACTCACCCTCTGGGGTGGTAGTAGCTGATGGCTGGATAACCACAGTATCCTTTGTTTGTTGATGAGGCAAGCAACATTTTTCATTCACGTTAGTAACAACTTTGGCATCATAATTAGAAATTACATTTTGGCAAATATATCTGATCTCTGTCATTACGCAAATTTTAAAGTGTTGGCTTCTGCAGCTTCTTGTAGGTATTTTGTAAGAATAATAAATATGGATTGTTAGGTCAAATCACTTAGTATTTAATTCTTTATGATCTTTTTTTCCATTTATTCATGTGATGTGTTTAATAATCTATTTACAAAGTCATATTAATTTTCTTCATTTAACAGTGTAGTGAAATAATTCTATAAGAGACAAAGAAAAGCAACAACGTAAAAGTTCAAATCTAGAATTAAAATTACTTTTGTCTACCAAGTAATGTTTCTGTCAGATATTTTATTATCCCTACTATAAATACTCACAATTTTGTGTGGTTTAAATAATGAGAACTTGAAATTTCATTAAAATTGAGTTATCTATTTTTTAATCTAGTTAAAAGTTACCAAGTATTATTCAGAAATAATAACAAAATAGACTAGCATGATAATAATCTATCTTAAAAATCTTCTATTATGGGCACTTTCTTTAAAAGGAATCTAAAATATTTCTCTTAAGCCAAAAGATTAACATTCTCTGAGCAAAAAAAAATGAGAAATGTTTTTAAAAATTAACTAATTTTTAATAATCATTAAAATGTATAATAAATAATCCATGAAGGTCAAATTTAGATAATAGGAAATAAAATTCAGTGCATTTAAATAGAAGAGAATTAATCTGAGCAATTATTAATTGAATACACTAATTAAAGCAACATTAAGATGATTGTATTTAAACCAAAATCTAAGTATTTTTATTATGACAAAAAATTGAGAGAAAGAGAAATAGGAATATTAAAAAGCATAACTAAAAGGAAATAATATACTCAGATAACATAAAATAGAATTTGGATATTAATAGCAGAAAAATGAAACATACAAGAAAAAAATCAAGAAACAGAATATGGGAAACTACATGTTGACAAAGGGCAAAGCTCATAGGGTCATTAATATTTAACCTAAGAGTATATTCTTATTTTGTGGCCAATCATTAAATATTTCTCAAAAAATACATTTATGAACGTTTTTGAAGACATAGATAGTCAAAAAGAAACAATAAAATAGTCCAAGTTTTTAATAGATTTAACAAGGTTATTGACACAGCATAAAAGATCTGACATTTGTATTAATACTTTTGATAATATTAATGTATTAATAACTTTGAACAACAGAGAATAAACCCTATTTTCATGTAGCTATGGAACATCTGCAAAATATTCATTCCACAAATTAAAATAAAATGAATTCCCAAATGAAGAATTTTATACTAAAATATATAATCTGTACTATATAGTGACACAGAGCCAAAATTAATTACATAATTTTAAACAACCACACAAAGAAAATTTCAATACCAAGTGCAAAACATTCTTCTAAATAAGTTTTTTAGTAAAATAACAAATTAAAAACAAAGCAAATCAAATAATTATTAACTATGATGATCAAGTACACTTATATGATATAAACAAGTACACTGCATTTCTATATAACAAAATTTTGTAAAATAAAGTTCCATTTAAAAGAAAATCTCTGCTGCTAATAATGACAGAGTAAGTACCTATGATCTACTATTTCAAAATCAAAACTGCAATATCTGAACCTAGTACAAAGTAGCTAACTACAGGCACCAGAGAATGAACAGAAGCAGAGAGATCTGGATGGAGAGTACATGACTCAGGGAGAGAAGCTGGACAAGTTCTTGGGCAATCAGATACTTTGGGCATACAGTACAGTCAGAGTGGGTGCTGATGGAATACAGACCCACAACATTTCTTTCCTGGGTAACTGGGAAAATGAATTTAGAAAAATGTGACCACTGAAGTGGTTACATCTCAGAAAATAAGTAAGGAAAGAGGGAGACCCAGTTTCTGTCTATCCATATGTCTGACTGTCCTCAGAAACACACATGCACAAAAAGACTCAATAATATCTCGGCTAAAGACAGAAAATATGAGCTGAGCCTTTAGGTGCCACCCAAGAAAGTTGAATTTGTAACTCATATCCAACCAAAATAATCAACTACTAAAAAAAATAATCTTCTCAGAGAAAAAATAGCATAATGTCAGGATAAAATCCCAAAGTGTCTGACATTTAAAAGACAGTGGAATACACTCTCAAGAGAAGAGGTTATCAACTAAGACATGCCCAGGGATGATTCAAACAAATGTAAAGATAAGAATTATCAGCAGGAAAATAAAAAAATTTTAAAGCCAAATAGATGTTCAAGACATGAAAAATATATCAGAAATAAATTTACTGAATATATTTAATGCATAAGCAGAAATTATAAAGGAAAGAGTTAATGAACTTGAGGATAGATCAATAGAAATCATCTAACATAAAGAAAAGAGAGAACAAAATTTGAATGAAAACAAAGCTTCAGGTCTATATCAGTCTGTTTGGGCTGCTATTAAAGAAAATTCCATAGACTGAGTGGTTTAAATAACAGACATTTAATTTCTTACAGTTGTGGACTCTAGAAGTTCCAGATCAAGGTCAGTCATGATTAGTTTCTGGTGAGAGCTCTCTTCCTGTCTTTCAGGCAGCTGCCTTCTCACTGTGTCCTCAGACAGCAGAGAGAGAGAACTCTGGTGTTTTGCTTTCTTCTTATAAGTGTACCAGCCCTATCAGGTTAAAGTACCATCCTTATGACTTCATTTAACCTTTACTACCTTCTTGCCGGTCCTATTTCCAAATACCATCATAGCTGGGCTTAGAGCGCCAATATATGAATTTTAGGGCAACACAAACATTCAGAACTTAAAAAAGATCACTGGTAGATAGAACCACATGGTGTTGCAGGAGTTGAGAGACAACTGGGGTGTTAGGGAACCATTGACCAAAACTGCCCACCCTGACCAGGCATGATAATGACCACTTGCATGAGTTATCTCACAACAGGAGGTCCTGATAAGGAACATGGAACTAACAAGCTGCCACCAGCTGCAAGAATTTAGGAGGGGCCAAAAGGAGGCAAGAGACACCAGCCCATAATCTGTCCTGCCAACCTTCCAGAAACCTTTGTGCTGGAATCCATGTTGGCTGAGAGATGCTTGCACCACCAGGAAGGACCCTGAGTCAAACGAAATATGGGCACAAGAAAGATGATTGGCCAGAGACAACCTGGAAACACCATTTCCATAAAACCTGAGACTGTGAGCCACATGGCAGAGCAGTTCTCCTGGGTTCCTTTACTCCACTGCTCTCTGCCTGCCTGCCCCTTCCCAATAAAGTCTTTGGCTTTGTCAGCATGTGTGTCTCCTCAGACAATTCATTTCCTAGTGTTAGACAAGAGCCCATTCTTGGACCCAGGAATGTCCTTCTTGCAACAGGAGCAGACAAAAATATTTAAAATAATAATAGCCAAGAATTCCCATTCTTTTTTTTTTAAATTTTCATTGGAGTATAACTGATTTACAATGTTGTGTTAGTTTCTGCTCTACAGCAAAGTGAATCAGTTATACATATCCATTCTTTTTTAGATTCTTTTCCCATATAGGTCATTACAGAGTATTGAGTAGAGTTCCCTGCGCTATACAGTAGAACAATTCCCATTCTTAAAACAATAAGGATGAAACCAACAGGCCCTCCTGGGCACAAAAACCTTTCTGTGTCCCCCATTTTTGTTTTCTTATTTTCACAAAAAAAGGCTTCAGCCTCCTAGACCTTCCCGAATACCAAAGAGCAGATTCAAACAGTTGCTAAACGGGAAGTAAAGGAATGCAGAAACAAAGGAGGAACAATCAAAAAACTATAGTGCAGTGATTTAAGCAGGATCCTGGTTTCTCCTTAAGGGATATAGATAACAATATCTTTGAGTTCTTTGGCAGGAACTAAGGCCCTGACCCAGGTGGAGGATGGTAATTTCAGGCTGAGCACAAAATTCCTGGAGCACTGCCCTGTTACCTCATTACCAACCAATCAGAAGAAAGTCATACATCATGCAGCCCTCACCCCAAACTTTACCTATAAAAACTCCCTGAAAACCATCAGAGTTCAGGATTTTTGAACATGAGCCACCTGTTCTCCTTGGTTGGCCTTGCAATAAACCTTTCTCTGCTACAAATTCTGATGTTTTGGTTTGTTTAGCCTCACCATGTGCACACGAACTTGCATTTGGTAACAAAGACACATAGAGATACACTATGAGTAACAAAAATCAAGCAATAAAAACAAACATACCAAGGAACTGTTAAAAGCCAAAGAAAAAGAGCAAATGGTAAAAGCATCAAGAGAAAAAGTACTTTTTAAATATGGGGAACAATGAAATTCCTTGAACAATAACTTTCTCATCAGATGCTATGAATGACAGAAGAGAATACAAGAATATCTTTAAAGCATTGAGAGAAAAAAAATAACATATTAATCCAGAATCTCATACCCAATAAAAAATGTTTCAAGAATGAAGACAAAATAAAGACATTTTAAGATGTAAGAATAAAAAGAGAATGGATTTCCAGGGCCCTGAAATATATGAAATCCTAAATGAGGGAGGTGATGTCAGCAAGATGGTGGGCTGGGAGGTCCCAACACTTGTTTCCACCACGAAAACAATACAAACAATAGATGAACAACTACAAACTGACAAAAATAGCTCTGTGAAAGTGCCAGAGCACAATAAAGAGGAAGCAGAATTGTCCCAGAACTTAAAAAACAGAGGATGGCTGAAGATAAAAGCATAGGAAGCATTTTACCGGTGTCAACGCATCCTCCAGTCCATAGTAGCCCAGTACTGGGAGTGATCCCCTCAGGGTGATTTTACCCACAGGGCAAAAGAGAGTGGAGAAACCCAGCAAGCCTCACTGCGTAGACCTTTGTAGCTTTTGCTACAAGTACTCCCACAGACTTCACCATCACTGAACCCAGCTGACAGGTCTGCCTGAGACCCTGACACTGTTTCTCATCCTAGGGGCTAGAGCTATGTCTGCTCCCAGGGGCCCTAGTCACTGCTGTGCCCTGCTCTTCAGGATACAGATGCCACAAAGCCTTGCCATCTATGGGACTGGAGCTGCTGCTGGTTGGAGCCCCAACCCTGGGTCCCAGGTCATGACTTTGACCTGACATGACTTGGGTTGACCTGCCCCTGCTCTGCACGTTGCCCTCTGGGTTTAGACACGTGGTTTCAAGTGGCCATCACAGGAGAGGTGATGCTGCAGTTCTGCAACTGAACACAGTTGGGACTAAAGTTGGGACTTTGACCCACCATCCTTGGTCCATGGTCCACACTGCTACTGTACCCTGGGCTCAAGCAACCACTGCATCCTGTCATCCAAATGCTGTGCTGCTGATGTATTTCCCCTTCCTCCCCTTCCCTGCCTAGTCATGTGCAAGCCCCAGGGACCAAGACCCTGGTTCCACAGGAGATCTGTACATGGTTGCACCTCAGCCACCAGCACCACTGCAGCAGCAATTGTACCTGTACCTTAGGACCCAGGTGCTGTAGTAGTTCTCTGTGCCTGACTCCAGGCTTCACTGTCACTCTGACTGCCTGTGTGCCAGGCCTGGTGCCAAGAAAGATACCCTCAGTTAGAACTTCTCCCATGGACCACAAAAAGAGAAGAGGACCCCAGCAGCCTTCACTTCTGAGGACCCCAGTAGCCCTAGTTTCCACTGCCACATACAGGACCTCCTTAGTCTTGGCCACAGAAGACACTGGCCATTTTTGCTGAGATTGCCCTCAGCTGATGGAGCTGCACGGAGACTATGTTGCTGTGCCCTCCCAGGAACCAGAGATGCTGCACTGCACCCCACCAAGCTGGAGCCCCCAGAGACACCTGAAAGTGAAAGTCTTTCTCCTTTGAAGCTAGTCTGAAGAGACTGGAAGAGGTGATGCTCCCTCAAATGCACAGACATAAATGCAAAGCCATCAGAAATGTGATGATTAATGAAGGTGTACTTCTGGGCACTCTATTTTGTTTCTTTGATCAATATGTCTATTCTTATGGAAATACCATAGTGTTTTGATTACTATGGGCTTGTAAATTAGTTTAAAATCCAGAAGTGTGATGTCACCAGCTTTGATCTTCACTCTCAGTATTATTTTGACTATTCAGGGATTTTTGTGGTTCCATATAAATTTTGGAATTTTGTTTTCTGTATTTCTGTGAAAAATGCCATTGGAATTCTGATAGGGATTACACTGAATCTATAGGTAGCTTTGATTTTAACAATATGAATTCTTTGAATCTATAAACATGGGATATTTTTCCATATATTTGAGTTTTCCTCAATTTCTTTCATCAATTTTCAGTGTACAGATATTTTACCTCATTTGTTAAATTTATTTCCAAGTATTTTATTGTTTTTGATGCTATTGTGAATGAGGTTGTTTTCTGTATTTCTTCATCAAATATTTTATTGTTAATGTATAGAAACACTACTGAATTTGCATGTTGCTTCTGTATTCTGCAAACTCACTGAATTCATTTATTAGTTCTAACAGTTTTTTTAATGGAATGTTTGGGATTTTCTATATATAAGATCATGTCATGTGCAAAAGAGAGGCAATTTTACATCTTCCTTTCCATTTTGTATGCTTTTTATTTCTTTTCCTTGCCAGATTGTTATGGCTACGGCTTCCAGTACTATGTTGAATAGAGTGGTGAGAGTGGGCACCCTTGTCTTGTTCTTGATCTTAGAGGAAAAGCTTTCAACCTTTCACCATTGAGTATGATGTTATCTGTGGGTTTGCAGGAGATGACAAATGAAATTACACTACTGTAAGAGTCTACACATTAAATGAAGTTGTGTATAATCACTTGACTGTAGACTGCAATAAGTTAAATATATGCTTAATAAACCATAAATACTAGTATAATAAGCCAAAGAGTTATAGCTAATAGACCAAGAAAGGAGATAATTGGGAACAATAAAAATATTCAATTAATCCATAAAAAAGGCAGAAATAGTAATAAAAGTTAAGGGTCAAAGGACAGTGGGCCAAAAAGAAAACAAAAACAAATTATAGTCTTTAATTATTTTGAGAACCATGTTAAATGTAAAACAGGAATCAGAAAATCTTGTCTGTAAAGGACCAGATAAAAAATATTTTAGGCCTTGGAAGCCGTATGTCAAGAGCTGAACTCTGCTGTTACGGCACAAACACAACCATAGGTGATGTGCAATTGCATGAATGCTGCCTGAATTTGGCCTATTGGTCAGGTTTGCCCCACTGGAGATAGGTTTTTGACTCCAAGTCTAAACATTCCAATTACAAAGCAGAAATGGTCTGATTTGATAAGGAACAAGAGCCACCATTTTCTGCCTATAAGAAATGTACTTTAAACATAAAGACACAAATGGATTAAAAATAAAATAATGGAAAAAGATAAAGTATGTTAATGTGAATCAAAAGGAGGCTAGGGTGGCTAAATTCCATTAGTCCATTTTGCAGGATAGCTCTAAAATAACCCTCTAATTTTATTATGTGGCAACAAAGGACTTGGAAGTCTCTCTTGTTTTTCTTGAATCACGCTTGTCAAGAGCAGGGTGTCTTGCAGGTAATTGGAGGCATACAGAGACTTCATTTCTCCATCAAGGAAAAGTATTCCAAAGTGAGAGTAGTGGTCTGGGAGACAAAAGTGCTCTTCCATATGACTTTTTTTCCAAAGCAACTTAATAAATCCTTGCTCCAGTATATTAAGGAGCCTAGAATACATGAAAACATCAGGCTTAATAGTGAAGCTTTCCCTTGGCGATGTGTTGCTCTTTTCCATTAAATTAATTTTTGGAAAAAAACAGTTCTTGAAATTGTCCGTTTTACTTTTTTCTTGCACTGTAATTAATTATCTTCTGTTTAGCTTTACTATTTCCTTTCTCTTATATTTACTATGTACATTGTGTTGTTCTGTTTTTAAATAATTGCTTAAAAGCTTGATTCCGTGTATTAAAATTCATTCATTTCATAATTAAAATACTCAAATTTTGCATTGCATATATTCTGATGTTTTCTTTTCAGTTTCATTGTTTTCCAAGTAGTCTGTAATTGAAAGTAGTTCTGCTAATATCAACTATGTATTTAGAAAGTTGTTTTTATTTAACTTCCAAATGTTTGTGCTGTGATTTTTGTAGGTTGTATTTGGATCTTTATTATTCATTGCTAATTAGTTTTATGTAGTCACGGAATATAACATACATCAAATTTTTAAAATTTAATGAGGTTTAATTTATTCTTTGGTTTATGAAAAAACTTACAAATTTTCAAACACATTAAAAAACAAAATATTTTTGGCAGGGAAAAATTTAATGAATTAGTACTTAACACATGATAAATATTCCTTTACTTCCTAGTGCTGTACTACGATGTTATATAAATTCTCATTCTTTTGGTTATTGTAATCAATTTTAAAGATTAAAAATATGTCACTATTGGGGCTTCCTTGGTGGCGCAGTGGTTAAGAATCCACTTGCCAATGCAGGGGACACGGTTCAAGCCCTGGTCCTGGAAAATCCCACATGCCGCGGAGCAATTAAGCCCGTGTGCCACAACTACTGAGCCTGCGCTCTAGACCCTGCGAGCCACTACTGAGCCCGTGTACCACAAATACTGAAGCCCACGCGCCTAGAGCCTGTGCTCTGCAACAAGAGAAGCCACCACAATGAGAAGCCTGCACACCACAACAAAGAGTAGCTCCTGCTTGCCGCAACTAGAGAAAGCCCACACGCAGCAACAAAGACCCAACACAGCCAAAGATAAATAAATAAAATAAATAAATTTATTTTAAAAAGTCATTAATGGTAAATTGTATGTTTGTGTATTTTACCACAATAAAAAATACAAATGAAAAGATGTCTGTGTACTCTTCTATTATATAAAGAACCATGTTACATTTAAAATTGCAAGTGTATATATATGTGTGTATGTGTGTTACAATTACCCATCATAATTTTTGCTGTTAATTCATTATTATAGATAACTTTAATTTTTTCTGTTATCTGACATATCGTGTCTCATGGTTATTATATATATTAATTCATTCACTATTTAATTAATATATATTGACCATATAATATGAACAAACATTGTAGTAGACCATAGAGATAAAGAGGTGACCAGGGAAGGCAAAGATTCTGTCCTCATAAATCATACTATCTAGTTTAAATAGAAACAAACATACATACATTTTATATGCATGTATGCATATATATATATGTGTATATACAGAAACTTCTGTGTGCATTTTATATGTATGGTATGTTTGTATGTGTATGTCTGTACATATTTAATACATATATGCATGGATATATGTATATATTATACATATAATTATTTACTTATGAAATGTTGGTGGAACTTGTCAGTATATAAATACTTGAAAAACATAAGGTAAGATAAGGGAATAAAGTATAACAGACTTGGAGTCTACTTAGATGAAGGGAAGTCTTCTCTGACAGGCGACATTTGAGTCCTGAATTAAGGTGAGAAGTCAATCCTGGAAAACCTGGGGCATGAGCATTCCAGACAAAGGGAGCAGCGGATACTAAAGCCAGTAAGTGAGAATTGTCTTGTAGTGTAGGAAAGAAGGTTAATAACTACAACAATCATTACAGTAGTAGGAGAAAAAATCAAGAGAGTAATATCATCAAATTAATGTTTTTAATAAATCACTGTGGTGATAACCAAAGCTGGAAGAACAGTTTGAAAACTACTGTGTTTATCTGGGTGGGAAATGATATTTGTTTGGAATAGGTGGTAGCAGTGGGGGTACTGAAGAATTGTGAGATATTGCATATATTTTCAAGATAAAGCTGACAGCACTTGTGGATTTATTACATATATAGTATAAGAGTAATAGTAGAATTAAGGATTTTAGATTAAGCAACTGATTCAAAAGTGATGCCATTCTTTGAAATGGTGAACAATAGAAGAGAAACACGTATTTGGGCAGAGTCAAGATTTCTGTTTTTTTTTTTTTTTTAATTCTATCTGTTAAGTTTGAATTGCACTGTATACATGCCAAGTGGAGATGCCAAATAGGCAGTTGGATAGATGACTCTAGAGTCAAGGAAGAGGTCAAGACTGGTGATATGTTTGGGAATCCACAGGGTACAGATGGAATGTAAAACATTAGGGCCTGATTATATCACCAAGAGAGAGAATGTAGATGGAGAAGAGAAGAGGTCCAAGAACCAAGGCTGGGCACCTTTTGGGTAGAAGGGAAGCAAGAAAAAACTAGAAAGAAGCCAGTGAGATAGAAAAAAACCCAGGAGAATATGTTGTGGGCCAATTTTAGAATTACTTCAATGAAGGAGGGAATGTAGCAAGTATTGTGGAGAGTTTGAGCGAGACGAAAACTGAGAACTGAGTGTGATATTTGGCAAAATGGAGATCTTTATGACCTTATCATGAACACCTTCGGTGGCATGGTAGGAAGGAAATTCTGTATGAAGAGAGTTCAAGACCCATGGGAAGTGAAGAAATAGACTGACAAACCTCCTGAGAATATAATTGGTAGTGGAGAAATTGGGAGGTAGCAGTTCCAATTCTGGTATCATGACCAGTTTTAAGGGATGCTAGCACACAACTCTTGAGGTATCTCCAAAGTTAGAAGAGTTCTCCAGGAATACCCAACCCTATTCTCCCCAAAGCCATACAAATAGGCAAATAAATAGCAAAGTGGCATGACCTTGAGTTGCCAAGAGTCAAAGTCAGTGAGCCAGGAAATGGGATTTTGATAGCCAGGAAGTGGTGCAGGAGTGCTTGTGTGCCAGGTAGGAGCAACGGGAGCCAGGCTGACCACTGAGGTTGTAAGATAGTTGTTCGAGTGAGAGCAGCAGCAAGGAGCCATGTCAGAAGGAGCCAGGAGGAGCCAGCATGTGCCCACAGGCTCCAGGAAGGAGGGAGCTACCCTGATGGCACCGCAGTGAAAATAGGAACCTTGGGGTCATGATGTTGTGGGGAAGGTGAGCCTGGGGTTTGTACACCAAGCCAAAACCAGGAAGGAGGAGAAACTGCACTGGTTTGGGGAACACTGACAGAAGTTAAAGTGAATTCTCTAAAGGAATACTTCCCAAAGTTGGCATCACTGATCCCTCAGAGATAAGTTCACAATAAAGGCTGCTAGATATAGGAGTAGACACATTACTATATTAGAAAGAAAAAAGTAATATTTTTGAATATGTTGAGAATGAGATGACAATTATGTATGGACATAAAGAAGGTAGATTATATTTATATATGTGTGTATGTATATATATATATATAATTTTATATACATGTGTACATTATATATATGTATATATATAATTATATATACATGTGTACATTATATATGTGTGTATATATATAATTATATATACATGTGTACATTATATATATATGTATCTATTTATGTGTGTATGTGTGTATACATATATATATACATGTATAAAATCTCCAGGGGGAGCCTTCAGACTGAGTAAAGAAAAGAGGAGGAAGAGGACAGGAGATAAAATAAGAGAAGGAAAAAGGAGGAAAAAGGAGGAGGAGAGAGGCCAGGAGGAGAGAAGGGAAGAGGTCACTGAATCACTGATGTTCACTATGGGAACAATCAACTTTGAGAAGTTGCTTTATGTGTACAGCTACTTTTAGCCTCCAGTTTAGTAGGAATCAATGTCTATATATTACTACAAACCTATGAACTTTGACTGATTTCTGATTTCTGATATGATGACAAATGTGAGTAAGTATTTGTTTGTGTTTTTACTTTTGATATAAATTAAGATCCATTATTAAATGGATTGATTCTAGGCTCTGGTCCTGCATTGGTTATTTGAAAATTTTAATCACCCGTCAAGTCATTAAGGTGATTGTTTATCACCAATGAGTGATGATGTAATTAATGATTTAAGTGGGTTTCATCAATCGTATACAGGAAGTCAATTCCTAACTCTCTCAAAACACAGACTGAATTCTCACTTTCTTTTACTCTGTCCTGTCTGGTGATGAAAAATAGTTCAGTGTTCCCTTGAAGTGGATGAAGATGCTTTAGTGTTTTTTTGGTTTTTTCCTAAAACTGGTAAATGATATGAGCAGGCACACAGTTGTTATGTGGACAATGTTTGTAGAATTGACTGAAGTCATATCAATGTTAGAATAATTACTAAAATATTCCACAGTGTGTTTCCTGAAGAAAATTATATCACCATTTGTTCAGCCTTGTAGCCAATTGACTGTAATAATTACTATATTGTATTCTGTTATTTGTTCACATGTTTTTTCCTATGACAGGTTAATATTTCAATATTTTTATGGAAAACAATGAGGTGAAACATAGGCACAGGGTTTAGTATTTATCTCTATATTTATCTCTATATTTATTCTTTTTTAGGTGTCCATAATCACAGAAATACATCCATTTTACAAAGGTTCATAGCCTACATTCAAAATTGTTGATTTGACACATAGACATTTAAGTATGATTTTGGAATCTCTCTAAATTTTCCTCTCCTATTCCTCATGAAAACACCTATTCCTCATGAAAACACCAAGTCCCCATTTTTTAAAGCTGTGGCATATCAGGCTGAAACCCTCTAGTTTAATAATGGATATGACAGTTTTTTCTTCAAAAGAGGCTTTGTGATATCTTTCTTTGGCCTCTAATGCTTTCTTTAGTTTGACCTAAAGAAAGGTCAAAATTGAGAATGTTCCACAGAGATTTTTTTTCATTTTTAGTAAGAAGACATTTAATTCTAAAGAAGGATAAAATGAAAACCAAGTGTTTACTGATAAGAGGGATTTGCAATGATGGAAAATGGAATGAGATTCACAAGCTGTCAGAGGGTGCCAAGGAAGAGGGAAATCTAGGTAAGAGATGTGCAGCTTAGTCAACTTTTTAGTGGTTAGAGAAATAGAATAATCATACTAATATCTTTTAATTCTTTATTGAGTCTTTACTGTGTGCCAGCCACTGTTCTAAGTGTTATACATGAATTAACTCATTTAAACCAGGATTTCTCAATCTGTTCACTATTGACATTTTGGACCAGAAAATTCTTTGTTGTGAGGTTGTCCTATGCATTACAGAATGTTAAGCAGTATCCTTAGACTCCACCCATCAGATACAAGTAACAACCACCTTATCCCCAGATATAGCAAATACAAGTACCTCCAGACACTGCCAAAGTCCCCTGGTGAATAAAAATTGTCCCTGCTAGAGAGCCACTTATTTAAGCCCTAAAACAACTTTATGAAATATCTATTATTGTTCTTTCCATATAATCTTTTGTAAATTGGAGATAGAGTTTCAGTTCCTTGCCCAAGATTATCCAGCTAATAATTAGACACCTAGGAATTAAATCCAAGCTCTTGATTGTCATAACCCATGTTCTTAAGTACCGTATTTCACTACCTCTCATATTTTTCTCCAAGAGAAGCAAGGGTTTCCTCAACTACAAAAGGAAAATAACCAATTTGTGATATTTCCTATGCATGTCACACTAATTCTAAGAAGGGAGAAATTAGTGTAGGTAGTGGCTGAGAAAGATTTGAGATATCACTTGAGCTGAACCTGGATGGGGAGATTGGGCTGAAACGCAAAAGAAGACATGGATTTAGAAAACCACACCTTGTTACACAGTAATCTTACACATAACTGGTAACTGTTCACTAGATGTTTTGAGTTGCATGTGTTTTCCCAGACTTTATATAAAGAAAACTAAAACAAAAATAGCAAAAACAAAACAATCCAAAAGTCCCAGTGTCAAAAGAAGTTGCCCAGTCATATTTGGTTTACTATATAAATTATATTACCCAGCTTTCCCATAATTCATACTACAGTCTGGGGCTCTGAAGATAACATAGGTGGTGGTATAAGTTGCACTTGTTGATTTTATAACAGTTCTTTTTTGTTATGCTGGTTTCAAAAGCTGTTCATATAATTATGCTGACCATAATTTTTTTTCAGTCAGTGTAGTTATGAGCCCCTGGAGTATTCTAAACAACTTGAAGCAACAGCTTTTAGTTTCTAGCTGTTATGCATGGAAAACATTAAGGGCACTTACAGGGGATAGTAACACATCTCCTAAGAAATATTCTGGGAGATCAATTAATGAGGAGTTACAATGTCAATCCACTTTGGGATGAGATGCAGCCAATTCTTCAGTAATTGGTATTCTAAACATAAAATGGCTTCCTGCTCTCACTTTCAATTTCAGGAATCTCTGTCATTTGCAATTAGTGCTGACAGATCTCTGTCTGTGGTACAAATGAAATGAAATCAGCATCTAACTTTATTTATCTGAACTTCCTGTCCTTGACGATTATACTTACACCTATGAGTGGAGTAGAGATTACACACAACTGAAGCTAAATGTTGTCTACATGTTCAAATAGCAAACTGCTTTGGCCCATTTTCTTGTTTCCAATCTGGCAATCAGGAGATCTAGGTCCTAATCTCAGATCCACAGCTATCTACCTGGGATATCTATCAAGTCCATTCTAAGAACAGACTTGACTTCTTTGAAATTCACAGTGTCCTCATCTGTACCATAGGAGTTTGATTTTTTGATTTTAAATTATTAAAATGTAATATTTTATGGTTGATCATTTTCTTCAATGTGAAGCCTTACTTTGCTGTAGTTTAAGATCATTTATTTATAACTGTATTTGGAGGAAGAAATGATAGCCAACATGGTATGGCTGAAAATTCTGGACACCAAAACACTGAGTCAGTAGTTTTCAACAATATTTATAATGTCAATCTTATTTCTTAAGTTTCTTTTAGTTTTAAGGACACCAAATTTTTTATGGATTTTTTCTTAGACTCTAGAGTTGGGGTATTGATTTTGTAAATATATTACTCTGTATTTTCATTAATTAAAATCTGGGCCTTGAGAGAATAACATTTTTAAGAGCATATCAAATTTCCTCATAAATAAAATTCCCTGAAACCCTAGCCCAAAGCAACCTGGAATGAAGTATGGATAAAAATAAGTATTGACTATGAGCCAGCACCTGCCTTTAGTATTGACATTTCTCATTGGTTTCAAAGTCAATTTCAGAATTAATTTTAGGGAGACATTATTTACCTAAGGCTAAAAGAGGACCATTGATCACTAAAGAAACTGAAGAATCTGTTGCAAGTCCATCCAGGACTCCTAATGCGAATGATAAATCCAGAAAGTAAAGCCATCAATACAGCATGTAGGACAGAGGAAGAGCTATTGTAACGTGTTTGAAGGAAACCCACAAGACACACTCTACCAAAGGAGCCAGGTGATTGTCCATATTACACAAGTAAGTCCTTTCATGTTACTGGAATATATCAAGGATGCAAAATATCACATTGTAGAATAACATACACCTAAACAAAGTATCACTCAGATTGAACTACTTGTTTTCCATATTTATTGCAGACATTAAAAAAAAATAACATTACAAATAGACCCATATTTTTTGGATTCTTTCTGAATCTCCCTTTTCTCCAGTGAAGTCATGGTACCTTCATATTTTACCATATTTAGTATCTCTCTATTGTCCATAATCTCTACAGGTTAGCCAGAGTAAGCTACGGTACAAATTGATATTTATTTATGTGTTATTAAAATGCACTTAAAGATATAATTTTGCAATTTTTTATAATCACTCAATGTTATATTTTTGAGATATATCCACATTTATGCATATAGATCTAAGTTATTAATTGTATATCTGTACAGCATTCCATTGTATGAATATACTACAATTTATACATTCAAATATTGGTTTGTACTGAGATTACCTCTAGTTTATTGGTTTAACAGAGATTGCTACAATTACCATTTTTGTACGTGGCTTCTTATTTAAATGTGTAAAGAATTTACATAAGGAACAAATATCACAGTGGAAATTCTAGACATAAAGCACACATTTTTAACTTTAGCTGAGGTTTACAAATTACTTTCCAAAGTGGTTGTGGCAGTTTGCACTTCCTACAATAGAGTATTAAAGTTCTTTCTCTCATCCTTGTTAATAATTGGTATTATCAATATCTCCCAATCTGAGAGTTGTGAGATCTCACTTTGGTATTCATATTTCATCTTGATATTCTGTATTATTTTGATATTTGACATTCTCATTAATCTTAAATCCTAAATAGTCAGTTTTTGTAATTTTTATTTCTGCATTTAGCTGAGTTATTTGGGAAACTTAAAAAAAAGTTGGACTTTCACCTGGGAGCGGGTAAGAAGCAGAACAAGACCCATACGCTTGGAGCTCTTCCACAACCTGGGCTGGCCACTGAGTTTGAGCTCCCAAGGTGACTGCGTCCCTTCCTAGGGGACCCAGAGACATGGGAAATCTGAAGCCCCATGGTTCCTCTTTGTGACCCTAAAGAAGTGGCTATGGTCTTTATTTCACTAGACCTTGATGTTGGAATTAAAGAAAATGACAGAACACCAGGTAATGCCCATCAATATTTGGACCATGTATAGATTTACTGTCCATTTATAGAACACTTGTTTATATAATCTGAAAAAGAAAAAAAAAAAAAAAGATTCTCAACTTTCCTTTCAACCTTTTAAAAAGAAAGGTTGCCACATGTAAGTCTTCTCTATACAAAACTTTTAAGGACATATGATAAAGAAGAAATGGAAAAATTACATATCTTATAAATGCCCTTTTGTTACAAAATATCATAGAAAAGAAATGTCTCTAAAAATAACTCTTGGTAATGGAATTATTAGACCACTTCTAGAAGTTTCACCAGGAGCTAGAGCACAGATGTTAGAGGGGAAGGAGCAGAAGGTGGTAAGGAGGAAGAGAAGTAGGATTCTATGGTAGACTGCTCATATTTGGGAGATGTTTTCATATCATATTGTAATTATGTTCTGTGTGTACAGCTTTTCCTGTTACTGTATCTATATTAACGATTTTAAGTATTTAGAAAATACTTCAAAGTGTCTGATGCACATTAAAAGTAGATATAGTAAAGTATACATTTTGTAAATATCCTTTTATTAAAATTCAAATGAACTATTGTCCTCTGGATATGGATTTACTCAGTGCAGACGTAGCAGGAATGGATGTGCTATATTGTTAGCTCCAGCTCATGCATTCCCAACTGCCTTTATTGGTCTGGCCAAGCCTTTTGTAAGGGCCTTTTTTCCTGTTACTGCTGCAGAAGCCAATTTCCACAGTCTTGCTGGGGAGGGAGCAGAAGCTGGCATTAACTTGGCAACCTGGTTTATGGATCTTTGACCTGTCCCTAGTGAGTCCATGCTGTAATTTTATGCGTCACTTTTATACTTCTTGCAAAATTTAGTCTCCTCCCTCCATTTGCCGTGTGGATGATATAGTCATTTCTCCAATTGTCAGAAGCTAAATTGAGAAAAAAAAAAATTCTACGGGAAAGTGTAGAATTACTTACCCCTTCAATAGGGGCAACTTTATAAAATGTCTAAAAAGAAAAGACTGATAACAGAGATGAGTGTTGATACAGGTGCATAGATAGAGAATTTCTCTTGTAGCTGCAATTACATAGTAAGACAAAGTAAAACAAAACAAAAACAAAAAGCACAAATTTTATGTTCATTTGTGGTGGGTTTGGTAGGGATGAGAGAGATTAAAGAGGCAGAAACCATTCCTAAACATTGACGGTCTTCCCAGCAGCCTTCAAGAAGACATGGAAAGTAGGAAATTTACATGTATCATCCAAGGAAGAACTTTTTGGGAAATGCATCATACAATATCTTATAGAATTAGAAAGAGGACATTTTCTTCAAGATAGAGTTCAACTTACTAAAGCAGGACAGGGTAGACACATTACAATGGATGCTTCAAGGGGAGTTTTATGAGGAGCTGGGAGGATGGAGACAGATATTCCCACTAGACACAGAGTCCTTAGATCTCTCAGCCAGTCACAGAATAGAGGTTTGAACAGTAAGCTCCAAAAAATATTTCTGAGAATTTAGAGGGAAGGATAGACAAGTAATATATCTGTCTTCCTGTAGTTTCTACACGTGAATAATAACATGTTTGAATGGAGATTTTTTACTTCAAAATCTTATTTTTTTCTCACAAAATCTTACAGCTGTGCTCCAGACTCTTTCCCCTTGCCTTTCCCATGAATTATTTTGCTCAGTTGTTACTTTGTTTTCTTGTATTCCTTTTTTGTTTATTCTTGGCACTTGTAGGATTTATTTTATTAATCTTGAAGTTAAAATAATTCAGTAAAGAAACATTTTATAGGAGCCTCTACTATTGAGTTTGGCTTATAGAAATGAACATTTTCCTTCAGATAAGAAAATGATTCCTCAATTGTTGCTATAAATATTTGTCTCCTTATCTGTTCTTTTCTTTCTTTCTCAAATGTGTCATTTTCATTTATTGAATTTCTTAGCTCTTTAATCTATTTCTATTTTATACCTTGTATGTTTTTATTTATTCTCTTGAGTTTAATTTTCTTTTCTGTAATAAACTATACATCTTTCATTATCTCAATTTTATTTTTGAATGTTGTATTTGTGTTTTCATAGCAGAGAAAAATCTCTCCTGATTTCTGAGTCATCACGTTTTGAAGGTATAATGACCTTGAGGCCTTGGTGAGAAACATTCTTTAAAATAAATAGGTGGCTTATTATAAGTTCCTTTCATAGCAGGAGATCTTGATCTGATACTTTTGATGGTACCCATTCTTTTGAACTAATAAATATTTTCATGAGTCTGGTATTATTTTTCCATCCAAATTGGCTCTGTCCAAAGGACACTACATTCAGCAAAACTCTGTTTAAGATTTGAAAATAACTGAAAGACACTTTCACATACACAGGGTCTCCGCAACTATACTGGCTGTGCAAGCTTCTTTAAAAAACACTATATTAGTGTTTGTTAGATATGAGAAGAACAATCAGTAAGAACACAAGAATAGAAATTTTAAAAGACAAAACATATCTTTATGTTAAATTGTTTTGTCAAGATAACAATATATTTAAATCAAAGAAGTTAAGGATAAGGAAGAGATGAGAAAATGTAAGTTTTGTGGACAATTTGCCTATAGACTCAAGAGAAAACAGTATGTTATCATTTTGTTATTTGCCAATTTCCTATTTGTTATTGTTTTAATATATACAAGCAGAAATTTAAGACAAGGATAAATTTGCACTATCTTATGTGTTACCTACAAGTTAAAAGGCCCTAAAACAATTAGAATTTTTAAAAATGGTATTATGGTATTAAAAAAAGTGTTGAAGTCACCCCTTGCCTTTACAGGTGTTTCTGGTAGATCTTTAGAGGATATGGTTTATTATGTTTAAAAGAAGGGTGGGAATTGAATGAGCTTTGGAGTTATGTCATTCCCATATCAGAGGTCCCCATTTTAAGAATGATGTTGATTGCTAAGGAGAGAGCAACAAAAATGATGAAAGTGTACTGCCATAAATCCAGCTACGCCAGAGAACGTAAGGCAGGGGAATAATAGAGTACTTGTTATCAAATATTTGAAGAGGGTAATAAATTTATTCTACTGTGCTCCAACTGGCAGAAATAAAATTAAAGACTGAAATATAAAAGGAAGACATTTACAACACTTAGTATACTTTGCTGCTGAAGTTGTTGAAGCAACAGCTCTGTTGAACATAGAGTGGTTTTAGGGTGGAAGATTTCCTGCAGGATATCTAACAGGCCATCATCCCTCTGAACTCCTGTGGTGATTCCACTAAATATCATGTTTAATTTCACCAGAATTTTAAGGTTAGAGAACTTTTGTTCTCTTCCATTCAAATAAACCTTTATAATTAAAGGAGTGTTTGAATTGTGAAATCTGCAAAGTTAAATTGCATTGCATTTAATTTAGTAAAATTAAAATGCCTAGTGACATCCTGGTTAGAACATTAGCCATATTTAGACTGGTAATTAATGTCTAATTGGACACCAGTACTCAATTTTCTGGTAATGAAATAATGGCTAAAAATACCAACCAGTATTTTAAAAATATGTGATATATATCCTGAAGCAATTTTCTTAAATACCAATTATAAACTGACATTTAAAGACTGAGAGATGTGATTGCTGATGAAAGTTGTATTGTGATCTTATGGCATATGGCTATGAATTCTTATTTGAGGGATATAAAAATATTTTTTATTGTACATTAAACTCAAGACCCAGGAAAAGCCAAAGTTCAAGTCAGAAGGTGGAGAAAAAAAGATGTTCCAGTTTGAAGGCAATCAGTCAGGAATTCTCTCTTACTTGGGGGAGGGTTTGCCTTTTTGTTCTATTCAAGCCTTCAGCTGATTGGATGAGGACCATCTACATTAGGAAGGGCAATCCGTTCCACTCAGTTCACTGATTTAAAAGTTAATTTCATCTAAAAACACTGTCACAGAAACACCCAGAGTAATGTCGACTCAATATGTGGGCACCCCATGGCTCAAGCAAGTAAACACATAAAACTAATTATAACAGGTAGTATTTGCAGCCAAAGCTAAACGTATTCTTTGGAAACGTTTGAATTGACTCCAACAGGACTCTATATATTGTTAAATCCCCAACATTTATTGTAACAAACACATTGGAAATTTTTGGACCAATTGCTACTATAAGCTATTACAACCATTTAAAAATCAAATCAGCCAACCAACCATACAAAACACTCTAAGTAAAACCCACAGAGGTGGCCTGGCTTTGAATAATGCTTAAAGAAAAGGAAAATTTTTTTAAGTATGAAATAAGATCATCATTCCCCATCATCATCATCATTGCTTTGATGTAGCTCATTATATTTAGGAAACCATAAGACATTGTTTCTATGATAAAAATCTATATTCATACTAGAGCACTTTTGCTCCCAGAATATTTCCAAGATTTTAATACAAATTGTGATTGTGTGAGCTAGCAAAATTGGGGGCACAAGATCATAAAGAATAGTGCTTTTAGAAAAAGATTTTGTAGAACTATTTCTACTGATTGTTTAGCATATACTTTCAAAAATAATAAGTTCAGAAGATGAGAACTGTTTCCCAAAAAGTAGACATCGTACTTCAATGATAGTATGACTTTGTAGATGATTCCATTCCTTGTGTGTTTATAAGGTAATGGCAGAGGAACGATAGCTGTGAATGTTCAATACAGAGGTAAAAACTAATGCTGTTACCATATCACTTAACATTTAAATATATGCTATTTATTTTGCTGTTATTTCAAGTATTTATTTTGATAATTCAGCTTTTTTTATGTCCTTTTAAGGGGTCTTTGTAGCTCATGCTGAGTGCTATAATGGACACATAATAGTACCTCAATTAATATTGGCCATTTGTTAAGAATGTGCACATGTATATATGACATATCTGTATGCACATGATTCCAAATTTTTATTCCAAATAGTAATGCACAGCCAATAAATTAGAAGACCAACAGACAGTAACATACATGGCTATGAGTTAGCAGATAATCAAGTGAGCTCTAGAAGACATTTCTTGTTCCTTAAAGCTGAATGTATCTAAAATAAAATCATGGGTGTTGTACCAGAAGAATATTCTTCAAACATTACAATAAAGTTGGATGCTAAAACAGAACAACACATTTAAGTCAGAATTGATCAAAGGAATATGGGCAGACAACATCTGACAGTGAATATTGGAGTGAATTTATAGTAATTATTAATCAGTATTATTAGTTAAATCAAAGTTAGGGCTAGAAAAATGTGGGTTGGATTATAGGATATTCTGTCAAGAAGAGTAAATTATCCAATTCAGTTAATTAATTCTGGAATCTTTCTGATGTGAGGCTCCTTTTAAAACCTGTATTGTAGGTTGCATTTCTACCCATCCTGGAGAAGCTATATCTGATCCTTGAAAGGAATTATCCTTAGGGGAAAAAAAAAAATAGCAGGAATCTTGCTTTTCTTTCAGAATAACTGTATCCCTCTTATTTCGATCTTCCTTTTCATCATGTCAGAAAGGAGCACTGCCTTACCCCATCAGTAAAAGAGAAGGATGTACATGGACAGCTTACTTACCTCTCAGCTGATGGGGCAGGAAAAGGTGGTGCCTACATCTGAAGTTAAGTGGAGTTTGATAGCTCTCTAGTAAATGTGATTATAATTACATGGTAAATAGAATTGTTAAGGCTCACAAGTTGATTTGGGATTTTTTGTTTAAACTATTTTGCTCATCTATATTTAGAGGCTGCACAGTGTAAAGGAAAGAACATCAAGGTAGAATTCCAGAGACTTAACTCTACACCTTGATTTTATACCACCTGTAATTTCAATTCTTCCTGTGTTTGTTTCTGATATAGACTGAATGTTTTTATCTCCTTCAAATTTCATAAGGTGAAATCTTCACTCCCAATGTGATGGTTTTAGGAAGTGGGGCCTTGGAGAGTTAATTAGGTCATGAGGATGGAGCCTTCATGAATGGGATTAGTGGTCTTATAAAAGAGACTCCAGAGAGGTCCCTAGCCCCTTCTACTATGTGAGAACTCAGCAAGAAGATTGCCATCGATGAACCAGGATATGAGCTCTCACTAGACACTGGATCTTCTTGTGCCTCTATCTTGGATTTCCCAGCCTCCAAATCTGTGGGAAATAAATTTTTGCTGTTTAAGCCACCCACTCTATGTAATTTTTGTTACAGTAGCCTGAACTGACTAATAAATTTTCTTTATTTATAAAATAAAGTAATACCTCTACTATTACTTGATAGATCAAGTGGGTCATCTTCAAACAGGCCATAGGTTACCTATTAATCATTGGATCACTTTGGAGAAAGAAGGGAAATATATTTATCTGGTTGGCCCCTTATATCTCGTCTCTCATCGGTTAAATTTTGTCTCATGCACATTAACTCCAGTATGCATTTGAGTTATTGATTTCCCTTATGCAGCTGCTGGGCAAATTAGATCTTATGACTCAGAGGGAAGTCTTTCATCTGAAACTATCAGTGAAGAAAGAAGGCAGATCTTCCCATTCTCGATGGCTAGGACCTGGATTCTTGTACTAATGTGTCTCCTGTAGCAGTGGGCAAAATGTACACTGTCAGAGCCCAACCCTATCCTGAGGGAGGCCATAGGCACAGGGGATATTAGGCAACGGGGCTATGATAGTGTCAGCTAGGGCTCTCTGTCAAGCAAGAGGCCAAGGTTCCACGATTTAGGTGAGTCCAAGTAAATTGGGCTTATAACTAGAACTGAAACACATACTTTAAGAAACAGTGGCTTAAATTTTCTAAAAAATTGTTTATCTTTATTCTTTTAAGGAATGTCTAAGAAATTATACTGTTTCTACAGTACCAACCGGCATCATGAAATCAGTAGGATTTTGGGAGCAAAGCTCCCTATCTCCTTTATATTATTCTGAAACTTTAAGAAGATTTACATGGTTCTGGTAGAAATATATTAGCAAAGGTGTTAATAATTGTAATAATTTTGCCTGGCAGGAAAACTAAAGTAAGTGAGGATTCTGGCAGCAACACGTAACATCCAGTGACAGCTCATGAAACAATTTAATCCCCCAGTTGTGAGCTGTGTAGGGATGCATCTGCTTCATTTATTAAAGATCACTTCTGGCTCTGGATTGGGAGTTCTCTAACATTTCTGGGATGGGTTGGAAAAAATATTTATAATAAACATAGTGTATAAGTAAGATAGACACACATTCTGATGCATGTTATCCTTTCATTTGGGTTAGAGAATCCAACTGAAGCTAAACGATTGCCTAAATGATTCACTCACTGACAAAAATACACATTGCTGCAACTTTTTTAGTAATGGGAAAATAGATTTATATTTTAATAAATTTTATTGATAATAAGGATTCTACTGAAAAAAAAAAATGGGACTAAAATGGCAATCTCAGTGAAGAACATGCAGAGAAAGGAGTGCCATACTCTGATTATATTTGCTGGGAAGCCTGGGATTCATAGTTTTCCTCCCTCCCTCCCTCTTCCCTCCTTCCCTTCCTTCCTTCCATCCTTCCTTCCTTCCTTCCTTCCTTCCTTCTTCCTTCCTTCCTTCTTTCCTGCATTCCTTCCTTCCTTCTTTTTCTTTATCAACTATTTTTTCATACCTCTTGAATGTAGAAAATCTACATTGAAGGGTAAAGAGCTGTAGAAATCAGTTAGACTGGTGAACTCAGCTTCAACTCAAAGTTGTCTCTGCATTATACCATCTACTCAGAATGGAACAAGAATATTATATATTATATTTCTGAGGGGTAAAATGATGAGAAATAAATTGTACACTTTTAATGATTTTTCTTTTCCTTTTACTATGTTAGATAAGAAGGTTAGTTATCAATGCTTTGAAAGGAACTTCTTCCCAGATAATAAAGTAACAACAGGACGTATGCAGCAATATGAGCCTGGGAGCTGTAAAACACTCCAGGAATAGGACTAAAAACTGGAAATAAATTAGACTAAATTCTTCAAAAGTTTACAACTGAAACCATATGAATGAAAGTTTTTCCCTATCCAAATAGGGGTCAAAGCTTATCAGGTAAAGAATATTATTTCCTGGGAAGAAGAATATTGCTCTGAATCCACTAATGTTTGGTGTATCAGTCCTTACACAGCCTGTTTAAGAAACTAGTGCCTTTCTTATATAAATAAATTGTTTATTTGGAATAATAGAGAGTTTGAACATATTTTCAAGTTTTAACATTTGAGAGTCAAATGTATTTGAATTCATGTGTGCAGGTATTAAAACTGGTCTTGCAGTAGCTGTTATAATGTAAATATTTAACATGTTAGTGAGAATCTTCTTGTTTTCCTTAGTACGTTTTAACTACTTAAGGTTAATTTGAAGTTGATAAACAACTTGAGAACATTTTATGTTTTGTCTTGGTTTTGTTTTATTTTTCTGTTTCAACTATACAGGATGATGATTCTTTGTACTACAACTCCCCACTCCAAAAGAACTATGGACATTATATTAACACATGTTTACAAATTGAATTTTATGTTATAGTACGAATTTTGCATTTTAAGACTAATTATGCATTCCCCATTTTATTTATTTTCACATAAGTAGAAAATTCTCTCACAATACCATGAAGAGGTATATTATGGGTTGAATTATATCCTCTCAAAAAAAATGTTGTGGTCCTAATTCCAGGTATCTCAGAAGGTGATTTTATCTAGAGATAGGGTCTTTACAGAGGTAATTAAGTTAAAATTAGATCATTAGAATGGGCCTTAACCCATTATGACCAGTTTCCTTATAGAAAGTGTGATTTTGGACACAGAAGCACATAGAGAAGGAAAATAACATAAATACACAGGGAGAATACCATCTCCCATACCAAGGAATGCCTGAAGCTACCACAGAGTAAGAGAGAGGAATGGAACAGGTTTTCCCTCACAGCTCTCAGAGGGAAAAATCTTGCTGACATTTTGATTTCGGGCTCCTCGCCTCCAGGACTATGTGACAACAACAAATTTTTGTTGTTTAAGCTACCTAGTTTGTGGTACTTAATTATAGTGCCCCCAGGAAACAAATATAAGGTATTTGTCCAAAGTCATTATCAAGAGGGTGTGTTTGGGGTTCTAGGTGCTACATTAATCATCCTGGGGAATTATCTACCCAGTGTCATTGTTACTGAGAAGTTTAGGGGATGATGATTACTTTGAGAGATTATTATCACATAGGGATGCACTGCCTTGGAGTAAATATAAGCAACAATGTCTATGTACTCTCTAGGAAGTTTTCTCAGTTGAGGGAAAAAAAGTCCAACATATTAAAAAGATAACAAAATGATGGAAAGAAAGAAATGAGATTATATAATTGTAAGATTCTCTATAGAAAGAATTCTAAGATGACCTCCATATTTCTCTGCCTTAGTTGAAAAATCCCATGTAATCCTCATCCCTTGAATGTGAGGAAGACTTGGAAATATGGTGGATTTTGCTCCTATTACTATGTTACATTATATTGCAAAAAAGATTTTACAAATGTAATTGTATCTTAATCAGATGATTTTAAGTTTATCAAATAGGAGCTTATCCTGAGTATGATTGACATAATTGGATGACCCCTTAAAAATGGTTGGAGAGATTGGAAACAATATAAATTTTCCTGCTAGCTCAGAAAGAGCAAATTTCCAAGGTATGACTAAGGCTACATGAAAGGAAATGGTGGATGGCATCTAAGCACTGAGAATGGGTACTATAGTTGACAGCTAACAAAATGTCAGGGAACTCTGCCCCACTAGAGGTGCAAGAAACTGAATTATGCTAGGAACCAGTGAGGTTGGAAAATTACCCTGAGTCAGAGATGAGACTACAACACTAGTTGGCACCTTGATTTTATCCTTGTGAGACCCTTAGCAGAAAATCCAGTTATGAACTTTTGGCATATAGGACTGTAAGATAATAAATGGGCAGTGTTTTAAGTTGTTAAGTTGTGGGAATTTTTTTACACAGCAACAGAAAGCCAAGACATATCCTTACAATGTATGTGAAGTGGTGCATTATTATTTGAGGATAGAAGATGAATAGATAAATAGGTATACTTTAAAGATTACGGTAACCACTAAACAAGATTTTTAAAAGTGAAAAAATTAAGCCAACTGTGGAGGAAAAAAGGAATACAAAATAA
This sequence comes from Balaenoptera physalus, assembly GCF_965194825.1. Taxonomy (NCBI): domain Eukaryota; kingdom Metazoa; phylum Chordata; class Mammalia; order Artiodactyla; family Balaenopteridae; genus Balaenoptera; species Balaenoptera physalus. The sequence continues at coordinate 23,787,429 of NC_138894.1, forward strand.
TCAATTACTCCAAAAGAAGGCAGAAAACAAACAAAAACTGATGATACTAACAGAAAAACATTTAGCATTTAGATAGATTTTAATCAAGTACCTCAATGACTCCTAAGGTATACTGTCTAAACACTCCAATAAAAGGTAGATATTTTCAAATTGGGAAAAAATCCAACTATATGCTATTTACAATAAATCCACTTTAATTATACAGATATATACATCTGAGTAAAAGTAAAATGATGGAAAATTACCATTCTAACAGCTAAGTTTTTAAGAAGCTGGAATATTTATATTAACATGAGAAGTAATAGACTTTAGTACAAAAAGTATCACTAGGGCCAAAGACGATCATTACACAAAGATAATAATACACAACTTTCCCAAGAATATATAATAACCCTAAAAGTGAAAGCAACTAAGAAATATTTCAAAATTGCAAAACGGATACAATGCAAAACAAAATAGACAATTCTGTAATTATATATGCACTTACCTTTCAGTAATTAATAGAACTAGTAAATAAAAAATCAGTATAGTGGGAGGAGCTTCAAGATGGCAGAAGAGTAAGAGGTGGAGATCACCTTCCTCCCCACAAACACATCAGAAATACATCTACATGTGGAATAACCCCTACAGAACACCTACTGAACACTGGCAGAAGACCTCAGACTTCCCAAAAGGCAAGAAACTCCCCACGTACCTGGGTAGGGTAAAAGAAAAAAGAAAAAACAGAGACAAAAGAACAGGGATGGGACCTGCACCACTAGGAGGGAGCTGTGAAGGAGGAAAGGTTTCCACACACTAAGAAGCCCCTTCACGGGCGGAGACTGCAGGTGGCGGAGGGGGGAATCTTTGGAGCCATGGAGGAGAGCGCAGCAACAGGGATGTGGAGGGCAAAACAGAGAGATTCCCGCACAGAGGAGCAGTGCCAACAAGCACTCACCATCCCGAGAGGCTTGTCTGCTCACCTGCCAGGGCGGTCGAGGGCTGGGAGCTGAGGCTCCAGCTTCGGAGGTCGGATCCCAGGGAGAGGACTAGGGTTGGCTGCATGAACACAGCCTGAAGGGGGCTAGTATGCCACGGCTAGCCGGGAGGGAGTCTGGGAAAAGGTCTGGAACTGCCAAAGAGGCAAGAGACTTTTTCTTGCCTCTTTGTTTCCTGGTGTGCGAGGAGAGGGGATTAAGAGCGCTGCATAAAGGAGCTCCAGAGACTGGCGCGAGCCGTGGCTGTCAGCGTGGACCCCAGAGACGGGCATGAGATGCTAAGGTTGCTGCTGCAGCCACCAACAAGCCTGTGTGCAAGCACAGGTCACTATCCACACCTCCCCTCCTGGGAGCCTGTGCAGCCCACCACGGACAGGGTCCCCTGATCCAGGGACAACTTCCCCTGGAGAACACATGGTGCCTAAGGCTGTTGCAACGTCACAGTAGCCTCTGCCACCACAGGCTCATGCCGCATTCCGTACCTCTCCCTCCTCCCAGGCTGAGTGAGCCAGAGCCCCCAAATCAGCTACTCTTTTAAGCCCATCCTGTCTGAGCAGGAACAGACGCTCTCAGGTGACCTACACGCAGAGGCAGGGCCAAATCCAAAGCTGAACCACAGGAGTTGTGTGAACAAAGAAGAGAAAGGGAAATCTCTCCCAGCAGCTTCAGGAGCAGCGGGTTAAATCTGGAGAATCAACTTGATGTACCCTGCATCTGTGGAATACCTGAATAGACAACGAATCAGCCCTAACTGAGGTGGTGGACTTTGGAAACAATGATATATATATATTTTTTTTTTTTTCCCTTTTTTTCTTTTTGTGAGTGTGTATGTGTATGCTTCTGTGTGTGATATTGTCTGTATAGCTTTGCTTTTACACTTTGTCCTAGGGATCTGTCTGTCTGTTTTTGTTTTTGTGTTTTTCTTTAATATAGATTTGAGCACTTGTTATCATTGGTGGATTTGTTTTTTGGTTTGGTTGCTCTCTTCTTTCTTTCTTTCTTTTTTTATATCTTTAATTTTTTTTATTTTTAATAATTATTTTTTATTTCTTATTTTAATAACATTTATTTTATTTTATTTTTCTTTCTTTTTTTCTCCCTTTTATTCTGAGCCATGTGGATGACAGGGTCTTGGTGCTCCGGCGGGGCATCAGGGCTGTGCCTCTGAGGTGGGAGAGCCAAGTTCAGGACATTGGTCCACAGAGACCTACCAGCTCCATGTAATATCAAATGGTGAAAACCTCCCAGAGATCTCCATCTCAATGCCAAGACCCAGCTCCACTCAATGACCAGCAAGCTACAGTGCTGGACACCCTATGCCAAACAACTAGCAAGACAGGAACACAAACACACCCATTAGCAGACAGGCTGCTTAAAATCATAATAAGGTCACAGACACCCCAAAAGACACCAACGGACGCGGACCTGCCCACGAGAAAGACAAGATCCAGCCTCCTCCACCAGAACCCAGGCACTAGTCCCCTCCACGTGGAAGCCTACACAACCCACTGAACAAACCTTAGCCACTGGGGGCAGACACCAAAAACAACGGGAACTACGAACCTGCAGCCTGCCAAAAGGAGACCTCAAACACAGTAAGTTAAGCAAAATGAGAAGATAGAGAAACACACAGCAGATGTAGGAGCAAGGTAAAAATCCACCAGACCTAACAAATGAAGAGGAAATAGGCAGTCTACCTGAAAAACAATTCAGAATAATGAGAGGAAAGATGATCCAAAATCTTGGAAATACAATGGAGAAAATACAAGAAACATTTAACAAGGACCTAGAAGAACTAAAGAGCAAACAAACAATGATGAACTACACAACAAATGAAATTAAAAATTCTCTAGAAGGGATCAATAGCAGAATAACTGAGGCAGAAGAATGGATAAGTGACCTGGAAGATAAAATAGTGGAAATAACTACTGCAGAGCAGAATAAAGAAAAAAAAAGGATGAAAAGAATTGAGGACAGTCTCAGAGATTTCTGGGACAACATTAAACACATCAGCATTTGAATTATACGGGTCCCAAAAGAAGAAGAGAAAAAGAAAGGGATTGAGAAAATATTTGAAGAGATTATAGTTGAAAACTTCCCTAATATGGGAGAGGAATTTGTTAATCAAGTCCAGGAAGCACAGAGAGCCCCATGAAGGATAAATCCAAGGAGAAACATGCCAAGACACATATTAATCAAACTATCAAAAATTAAATACAAAGAAAAATATTAAAAGCAGTGACGGAAAAACAACCAATAACATACAAGAGAAGACCATAAGGTTAACAGGTGATCTTTTAGCAGAAACTCTGCAAGCCAGAAGGGAGTGGAAGGACATATTTAAAGTGGTGGAAGGACATATTTAAAGTGATGAAAGGGAAAAACCTACAACCAAGATTATTCTACCCCGCAAAGATCTCATTCAGATCTGACGGAGAAAATAAAAACTTTACAGACAAACAAAAGCTAAGAGAATTCAGCACCACCATACCAGCTTGACAACAAATGCTAAAGGAACTTCTCTAGTCAGGAAACACAAGAGAAGGAAAAGACCTACATTAAAAAACCCAAAACCATTAAGAAAATGGTCCTAGGAACATACATATCGATAATCACCTCAAATGTAAATGGACTAAATGCTCCAACCAAAAGACATAGACTGGATGAATGGATACAAAACAAGACCTGTATATATGCTGTCTACAAGAGACCCACTTCAGACCTAGGGACACATACAGATTGAAAGTGAGGGGATGGAAAAAGATATTCCATGCAAATGAAATGAAAAGAAAGCTGGAGTAGCAATTCTCATATCAGACAAAGTAGACTTTAAAACAAAGACTGTTACAAGATATAAACAAGGACACTACATAATGATCAAGGGATCAATCCAAGAAGAAGATATAACAGTTGTAAATATTTATAGACCCAACATAGGAGTACCTCAATACATAAGGCAAATACTAACAGCCATATAAAGGGAAATAGACAACAACACAATCATAGTAGCAGACTTTAACACCCCACTTTCACCAATGGATAGATCATCCAAAATGAAAATAAATAAGAAAACACAAGCTTTAAATGATACATTAAAAAAGATGAACTTAATTGATATTTATAGGACATTCCATCCAAAAACAACAGAATACACTTTCTTCTCAAGTGCTCATGGATAGATCATTTCTTGGGTCACAAACCAAGCCTTGGTAAATTTAAGAAAATTGGAATCATATCAAGTATCTTTTCCAAGCACAATGCTATTAGTCTGTATATCAATTACAGGAAAAAATCTGTAAAAAATAAAAACACATGGAAGCTAAACAATACACTACTTAATAATCAAGAGATCACTGAAGAAATCAAAGAGGAAATCAAAAAATACCTAGAAACAAATGACAATGAAATCACAGTGACCTAAAATCGATGGGACGCAGCAAAAGCAGTTCTAACAGGGAAGTTACAGCAATATAATCCTACCTTAAGAAACAAGAAATATCTCAAATAAACAATCTAACCTTATACCTAAAGCAATTAGAGAAAGAAGAACAAAAAAACCCCAAAGTTAGCAGAAGGAAAGAAATCATAAAAATCATAGCAGAAATAAATGAAAAAGAAATGAAGGAAACAATAGAAAAGATCAATAAAGCCAAAAGCTACAACCAGCTTTTAGCTTGAAAAGATAAACAAAATTGATAAACCATTAGCCAGACTCATCAAGAAAAAAAAAGAGAAGACTCAAATCAATAGATTTAGAAATGAAAAAGCAGTAACAACTGACACTGCCAAAATACAAAGGATCATGAGAGATTACTACAAGCAACTATATGCCAATGAAAGAGACAACCTGGAAGAAATGGACAAATTCTGGAAAAGCACAACCTTCCAAGACTGAACCAGGAAGAAATAGAAAATATAAACAGACCAATCACAAGCACTGAAAATGAAATTGTGATTAGTAATCTTCCAACAAACAAAAGCCCAGGACCAGGTTGATTCACAGGCGAATTCTATCAAACATTTGGAGAGGAGCTAACACCTATTCTTTTCAAACTCTTTCAAAATATAGAAGAGGGAGTAACATTCCCAAACTCATTCTACGAGGCCACCATCACCCTGATACCAAAACCAGACAAAGATGTCAGAAAGAAAGAAAACTACAGACCAATATCAATTATGAAGTTAGATGCAAAAATACTCAACAAAATACTATCAAACAGAATCCAACAGCACATTAAAAGGGTCATACACCATGATCAAGTGGGGTTTATCCCAGGAATGCAAGAATTCTTCAAATACGGAAGTCAATCAATGTGATACACCATAGTAACAAATTGAAGAATAAAAACCATATGATAATCTCAATAGATGCAGAATAAGATTTTGACAAAATTCAACAACGATTTATGATTAAAAACCCACCAGAAAGTAGGCATAGAGGGAACTTTCCTCAACATAATATAGGTCATATATGACAAACCCACAACCAACATCATCCTCAATGGTGAAAAACTGAAACCATTTCCACAATGATCAGGAACAAAACAAGGTTGCCCACTCTCAACACTATTATTCAACATTGTTTTGGAAGTTTTAGCCACAGCAGTCAGAGAAGAAAAATAAATAAAAGGAATCCAAATTGGAAAAGAAGAAGTAAAGCTGTCACTGTTTGCTGATGACATGATACTATACATAGAGAATCCTAAAGCTGCTACTAGAAAACTACTAGAGCTAATCAATGAATTTGGTAAAGTAGCAGATTACAAAATTAATACATAGAAATCTCTTGCATTCCTCTACACTAATGATGAAAAATCTGAATGTGAAATTAAAGAAACACTCCCATTTACCATTGAAACAAAAAGAATAAAATACCTAGGAATAACATACCTAAGGAGACAAAAGACCTGTATGCAGAAAACTATAAGACACTGATGAAATAAATTAAACAGGATGCAAACAGATGGAGAGATATACCATGTTCTTAGATTGGAAGAATCAAAACTGTGAAAATGACTATACTACCCAAAGAAATCTACAGATTCCATGCAATCCCTGTCAAACTACCAATGGCATTTTTCACAGAAGTAGAACAAAAAATTTCACAATTTGTATGGAAACACAAAAGACCGGAATAGCAAAAGCAATCTTGAGAAAGAAAAATGGAGCTGGAGGAATCAGGCTTCCTGACTTCACACTATACTATGAAGCTAAAGTAATCAAGACAGTATGGTACTGGCACAAAAACAGAAATATGTATCAATGGAACAGGATAGAAGACCCAGAGATAAATCCACACATGTATGGTCAGCTTATCTTTGATAAAGGAGGCAGGAATATACAGCAGAGAAAAGGCAGCCTCTTCAATATGTGGTGCTGGGAAAATTGGACAGCTACATGTAAAAAATAAAATTAGAACACTCCCTAACATTATACACAAAAATAAACTCAAAATGGATTAAAGACTGAAATGTAAGGTCAGACACTATAAAACTCTTAGAGGAGAACATAGGCAGAACACTCTATGACGTAAATCACAACAAGATCCTTTTTGACCCACCTTCTAGAGAAATGGAAATAAAAACAAAAATAAACAAATGGGACCTAATGAAACTTAAAACCTTTGCACAGCAAAGGAAACCATAAACAAGACAAAAAGACAACCCTCAGAATAGGAGAAAATATTTGCAAATGAAGCAACTGACAAAGGATTAATCTCCAAAATTTACAAGCAGGTCATGCAGCTCAATATCAAAAAAAAAAAAACAAACAACCCGATCCAAAAAAGGGCTGAAGACCTAAGTAGACATTTCTGCAAAGAAGATATACAGATTCCCAACAAACACATGAAAGAATGCTCAACATCATTAATCATTAGAGAAATGCAAATCAAAACTACAATGAGATATCATCTCATACCAATCAGAATGCCCATCATCAAAAAATCTACAAGAAATAAATGCTGGAGAGGGTGTGGAGAAAAGGGAACCCTCTTGCACTCTTAGTGGGAATGTAAGTTCATACAACCACTATGGAGAACAGTATGGAGGTCCCTTAAAAAACTAAAAATAGAACTACCATACGACCCAGCAATCCCACTACTGGGCATATACCCTTAGAAAACCATAATTCAAAAAGAGTCATGTACCAAAATGTTCATTGCAGCTCTATTTACAATAGCCAGGACATGGAAGCAACCTAAGTGTCCATCAAAAATGAATGGATAAAGAATACATGGCACATATATACAATGGAATATTACTCAGCCATAAAAAGAAATGAAATTGAGTTATTTGTAGTGAGGTGGATGGACCTAGATTCTGTCATACAGAGTGAAGTAAGTTAGAAAGAGAAAAACAAATACTGTATGCTAACACATATATATGGAATTTAAAAAAAAAAAAAAGAAAAGGTCATGAAGAACCTAGGGGCAGGACAGGAATAATGACGCAGACCTTCTAGAGAATGGACTTGAGGACACGGGGAGGGGGAAGGGTTAGCTGGGACAAAGTGAGAGAGTGCTATTGACATATATACACTACCAAATGTAGAACAGATAGCTAGTGGGAAGCAGCCACATAGCACAGGGAGATCAGTTTGCTGCTTTCTGACCATCTAGAAGGGTGAGATAGTGAGGGTGGGAGGGATGGAGATGCAAGAAGGAAGAGATATGGGGATATATGTATATGTATAGCTGATTTACTTTGTTATAAAGTAGGAACTAACACACCATTGTAAAGCAATTATACTTCAATAAAGATGTTAAAAAAAAAAAATCAGTATGACTATAGAATCCCTAAACAACCCTGTCAACTAATCAGTTAACATGTACAGAACACTCCATCCACAACAGCTAAATACGCATTTTAAAATATGTTCACCTGGAACATTCACTAACAGAAGGTTTTTCTGAGTCATAAAACAAAACTTAGCAAATTGAAAATATTGTTATACAAAGTGCTATTTTTTTCCCAGATTACAACCGATTAAACTATATATCAATAACAGAAAAATTTGTGGAAAATCTCAAATATTTTAAATTAAACAACACATCTCTAATTACCCCATTGTTCAAAAAGGAAATCAGAAGAGAAATTAGAATATATTTTGTGTTGGAAGTAAATGAAAACACAAAGGACACAGCATGTCTTTATTCTGTGAAGTCACCATTATTGAAAAGTTATAACATTACAGGAGTATGTTACAAAATAACACAGGTCTCAGTTCATCGATCTAAGCTTCTGCATTAAGAAACTAGAAAAAGAGGAGCAAATTAAACTCAAGGAAAGAATAAGAAAGGAAATAATAAATAGAAGAGCAGAAACTTTTGAAATTAAGAACAGAAAACAATAAAGAATATTAATTAACCAAACCTGCCCCTTTGAAAAATAATTAATGAAATTGATAAACCTCTTACCACACTGACCAAGAGAAAAAAAAGAAAGCACAGATTACAAATATTAAAAATAAAATTGAATCTATCACTACCATAGAGAGAGTAAAAAGAGAATTAAGGAATACTACAAATAACTCTATATCCATTAATTTGATAATTTTTATAAAACAGAAAATTTTCAAAAGACAGAGTACCATATTTCACATTAAAAATAGATACATGAATACTATATATGAAAGAAATTGAGTTGATACTTAAATTCATGTCAACAAAGAAAATTCTTGGATTTGATGGAAAATTCTACCTAATCTTACAAAATATTTAAAGAGGAAATAATACCAATTCCACAAAAACTATGAACACAGATGAGGAGGGGACAATTCTCAACTTTCCTAAACGAGGTCAGAATTTCTCTGATAACAGAACCACACAAAGACATTACAGGAAAACAAAAATAGACCAATATTTGTCATGAACACAGATACCTATATCTTAAACAAATTATTAGAATTTCAAAACAAACACTATGACCAAGTGCAGTTTATCTAGGGAATGCAAGTTTTTTTATTATTTAAATTTAAATCTTTCACTAAATTTGGGAAGATTTTGCCTGATATTCTTTAAATATTTTATTTGACCAATTTTCTCTCTTCTTCTGAGACTTAATGTCAATTATACTTTTTATATAAGTGTAATACATGTAACTGACATAATGGAAAATTATACATACTGTCAAACTTTCCATACTGCCCCCTGAGGATCCCTGAATATTTGCTCAAATTTTTCACTTCTTTTTAAATCTCTTTTTTTTCAGGTAGGATAATTTCTGTTAATCTATCTTCAAGTTCACTAAGTTTTTCATTACCATTCCACTATAAAGTATATCCAGTGAATATTTTTACCTCAAATATTATGTGTCAATTCTAATTCTTTAATTTGATTGTATCTTATACAATTGATTTATCTGCTGAGATATTCTTTTATTTATTACAATATTCCCAAGCATATTACGTGTAACTTTTGGGTATACTGGGTGAAAATCCTTAGGATCAACAACATCTTGTGGAAAAGCACCTTGATCTGGAATTTGTAGCAGTAGCAAGCTCCTTCTTGCACTCTCTCCTAAAAGCATGTTCTTTGATTTTTATAAGTTTATGTTCAATGATAATGAATGATGTATGAGGGGTGTCTCGACAATGATATGTTATGAACAAGTAGATATATGTGTGCACTATTTTCAAGTTTTACACACTTACTGGAGCTCAAGGCATTGATTTACCTGCTCTTATACAGCTGGCAGCCATCATGAGATCAAGACAGTTCCCAAGATTCTGCGAACAAATAATTTTCCATATTTTTAAAGTTAATCTAGCATCCCTAGGAAGCCATGACTAATAATGGGGCACTGGTAGTATATCAGCATTTTCAGATAATCCTTCACTATTCTGAGTGAAACTGACGCCTGTCTAGTTCCCTAAAATTAGCTTCAACAGAAATACCCTTCCTCCCATTTCTTATTCATAATGTCAGCTACTTTTATAACAGCTGCATTTTGAATATATTCATCTTGTCATAAAAAGCAAATCTACCATCAATTGCTGAATGTAAGGCAGCAAGGAGGTTTGATGGTATTCATACAGCATATCGTGCTTCTTTTGAGATGTCTTTGCCATCAGAAAATAATGTGAATAGTTTGAAAAAGTTCACTGACAAACCTCTAGTCTGCTACTGAAATGTAGTTTATCTCTGCGCTCATATTGATTTTCATAAAGAGAGCTGGAATTTCAAATATACTTAATACATGGATTTTGTACTTCTATAAAAACTATAAATATGTTACACATTCTGAAAAGGTATTATCATGAATTGTAAGTATGATTTTGAAAATAATTCAGGAGAATTATATCTTAATATGCTTTTTCTATGTATAGCATTTTTACAGTGAGAATAATGAATACAAAATGATATGAAATAAAGTTTCAATCTTTAACTCACCTCAAAGGCAGTTTTCAGTCCATCAAAATAATAGACAAGGGGAAATGTTTTAGAGTCGATTTCTTAGATGTACTTCCCAAAATATAATTATATAAAAGGTAATCTTTTCTTTATCTTGCTTATTTTATTCAGCAGATTATTGAATAAAAGAAACTAATATATAAAACTTTAAATAAAAGTAAGATATTGGTCAATTTATGGCTATCAATATAAAAGTCCTTCAAAATAACATGTGGTTTATCTGTGGACTATCTTTTCCTATGCACATTCTAAGGAGTGAAGAACTTGTCTCTTATAGGATTCTTTTAACCCATGATACAGCATAATGTCATAAAAATTAAACTTATTATAATAAAATATCTCTTTTTATAAAGTTCAAGATATTAATAGATCGCCCATTCTGGGTTCCAATCATCTATTGTGCATTTGTAAAACAATATAAAATAATTAAAGTAGATTGGAAAGAAATCAAAAGTCTTATTATGTGTCACAAATCAAAACAAATCTCTACGTTTTGGAATTTTTAGAAACATAGGTTTATTATGTCAAATGGGAAATAATTTTATAGGGATTTTAAAGGAAGGGGTAATATCATAAATATTTTGAAATATACAAATTGGCATATTAGAATATTTGTAACCACAAATGGCTAGTAGCTATCCAAGATAATCATCAAGAAAAATAAGTCCAAACGTTACTGTGGAATAAACAAGGCTGTTTACTACTGTCAAACATTAAGTCATTACTAAGAGCTTAGCTAGATTGGCCCTTAGCCATCTTTGTTCATTGATGCAACAAACTTCAGGAATCAGGTGGTTTTCCTAGTTCTTTTAAGAGGATGCTATTAACTTTATAAGCTTTTCAAGTTTTAGTCTCAATTTTTTGTCTTTTCTGATTCCCAAAGCAGTATAATAAGCATAATTTAAAAGGCACACAATCATTAAACCTTAACCCTCCTGAACTCTGCTTGTCAAGGTGGTGTTTACTATCACTAGAAAATGTTTTAGAGCTATTGCAATCCATTTTAATTTAGACCATAATGAGGAAGGGACACTTTGTTCTAAATATCTCTTTTATTAATACATTTGACTCTATTTTAACCATCACCACAATAATGTGAGATATCATAAACTCCCCATTTATCTAATGAAATAGCAGTCTAGATGGTCTCCCTCTATCTACATAAATATCTACACACTTTTTGGATCATAAATTCTTTTATAGAAAGTTATTTCTGAGCAGCATCTTAATATATGCGCTTTGATTCATTATTTTTAAAAGTATACAAAATAAAAATTTTAAATAATGAGATTACCTAAATAGTGGCTTATTTTTTCTTTCCTTCTAATATACAGCTTATATACCTTATTTTGTAGACCACTGCTGAAAAGTGGACTCCACTGTTAGCAGAGTATTTTATTTTAAAAATAGTGATGTTGTTTACTTAGTTGAAATATTTTAATGCTAGTTTACTTTCTTAGAATAAAAACTTAAGTCTTTAACATGACTATAAAGCCCTGTGTTATTTGATCTGATCCAACCTCTTCAGCATTCTCTATCACTCTCCATCTCTCAGTGTGTTCTACCAGTGGCTTCTACCAGTTTCTTGTCCCTTTCATGTTGTCATCCACCACAGGGTCTTCGTCCATTCTACATTGGGGAATCACATTCTTTTGCAGACTGTAGAATGGATTGAGAAGAAGCTTTAGTGGCGACCAGGAAACTGTTTAGGGGTTGTTGTCATAATGCTGCAGAGAAATGGTATTGCCTTGAACTGCAGCAGCTGAGGTGAATGCAGAGCTGGTAGATTTGGGAAATGTTTAGGATATACAGGTGTCAGAACTAGGTAAGTAGTTGAATATGGGCAGTGAAGTGTGTGCTGATTTAAGAATGATTTTCTAGTTTGGGGCTTAGGACCTTTTACTTAGGCAGGGAACCTAGAAAGATAAACAGATTTGGAGAGGAAAGATCATGATTAATTTTAGACATGCTGATTTTAAGATTTTTATGGCAATAATCAGTTGTGTGTGATAGACAGAGGAGATGCTGGTTTAGATATTTGGATTTTTAAAACAATTAATAGTTAATTGGAACTAAACAAATAGATGTGATTGTTTCACTTGGATATTTCACATGGCAAAGGAAGAAGGGAAAGGACATTGACATTTAACAGATAAGAATACAAAGGTCTCACACAAGTGAGACTGTGGGAGTGTCTAAGAGACGGAAGGAGAAGTGTGACAATCCTGAAAATTATGGTGCATGAAAGCCAAAGGAAGTGTCTTTTACAAAGTTTTGGTGTTAAGGTGATACATAAATGTTACTAAAAGTTCAGGTAACTCTAAAATTGGGAACATATGTGTTAAATTAAAAGAACTTTGTTGTGACATGACTGGACAATGAGCAACACAGTAACGGCAGAGGCTCCTGTAATCTGGTATGTGTTTGTGAATAATTTTTATCTAAATATAGTTGAATATATGTAATTAAACAGATAAAAATGTATCTAGTTAAAAAGGTGAAAAATTAGGAAAAATCCAAATAAATGTAGAAAAATAAGATAAAGCTGGGTCACCTTAGTACACAAAAATTTGTGAATTTTTCTTTTGATAACATGGGCTAGAAATTTGGCACTGAGTTTCTAAAAACAGCAACTAAAAAACTCCCAAACAAGCAAAAAATATGATGAGGTATAATATGTAATGAGTCCATTAATTAAAAACATAAAAGTGTCCGAGGGCATGTACATAGAAATAAATAATATATACATATATAAATAATATAATTATTTAAATATAGATAAATTTATATTTTATATATTTATAGAAAATGTATAATAAAACACATTATTTAATTTATTTTAATTTATTTTTTCCATAGACTTCCAGAGATGTATGCGTTACAGCATAATGAGCCATGGCAAAAAGGTTCTTATAATATTCCTCACTGTTAAACATAAACTGGAAAAGCAATTTTATAACAGGCCAGATACCTTACTGCAGGTTTGCAACATCCTTAGCCTGACTCTTCCTAAAGATAATATTCATAATGTATAGTTAAATGAATGCACCTCCCGCATTTTGAGCAATCTTCTTTAACACTTTCTATCTTTCCTGAGACTTCCATGAGAGGTGGGTGGCTGAAATTGCAGATTATGTTCTCTGTCAAGAATCTGGAGTGCAGTTATGCAAAGTTTCTGATTAAGGGTACAGTCATGCAACTTAGTGGTAAATAGAAAGCGGGGTAGAGGCTGGCTTATTCCTGTACAAACTCAGGAGGCTAATCAGTCATAAATGACTGACCAATATGATTCAGTGTAGAACTGGATCCAAGCAACATCTGTGGACAGAGTCATCTTCAGAAATAATTTTGGATGATTGAGATCGCAACAATCTATGTCATAAAATTTACCCATACTAATTATAGTCTCGAGGGTTTTTTCACAGCAAATATTCTCAATTGCTCTCCAAGGGTACACAAATCATGCAGTTCCCTACTAAAAGTAAGTAGATACATTTCTTAAAAAGTGTTAATCTAAGTAAGTTTAGGATTTAAGCTGTTTTAAAGAGCTATATAATTTAAGTCAATAACTTTTGAAGTAATGTTTGTCAAAAATGTTGATATTATTGTCATCTATTCGGGGTTCTTTAGATAGTTAGCCAATTGCCCAATGAAGTCATTCTTGTATGTAACAAAAAAATTATGTCATAAGCTTGGAGAAAATGTATTTATTATTAGTACAGGCTGGAATGCATCCAGGTCATCCAAAATAAATTTTAAGTAATAAAAGTAAAAATTAAACACAGAGGGGTTTCCAAAACAAATAATCTTTCACACTACTTAACATTGTTATCTGATTTGCCAAGACACTATACCTGTAGACATTGACACTCAGGTGATGCTAAAGCGCATGTCTTATAAAAACACCATTAACCAGCATTGTAAAAATTGTTCATAGACTTTAGGCATAACCAGTTCTATTTATGCAGTTGTAATGTGTAAAATTCAATAAAATTTTCAGAAATCTTATATTTTTTCCAACATATGTCTTGGTGAAGGAGAAAGTAACAGGAATACCCATGCTGAAAGCCTGATGACTCTTCATGGAAAACATTGGCGTCAGCCACTTTAAATTATATTTATTGAACAGCCATATGTTTCAAGCATCTGGAACAGATTCATGACAAGGAATCAATCAGAATCCCATGTAATTTTATTACCATTTTCAGCAAACAGCTCATTTGGACAAGACACTGCATTCATTCATTCATTCATTCTATAAATAGCTACTGAGTTTCTCCTTTGTTCCCATGACTCGGCTGGGTGAAAGTCTGGGGATACAGTAGTTAGAAAATGTTTTCTTAGCTCTAATGGAGCTCACAGTCTAATAAATCATTTAAGCTCATGATTTTTGAGTGATTTTTATGTGATTGGCATTGTGTTAAACGTTTTACATAAATTACTTTATAATTCTCTTGGTAAATCTTTGAATGGTTATTATGTCTTATGCTTAATTTTCTTGGTTGGCATATGGAGGTGCAGATAATTTAAGTACAAGTTGTCCAAATTCGCATAGCTAGCAAGTGTCAGGGCTGGGATTTAAAGCTGAGAAGTCAAACTCCAGAGCGTTCACATTTTGTCAGCTGCTATGTACATGATTTGAGGGCAAATCAAATGGAGCTTGCAACTCTGAAATATTCTCCTAAACCACTTTTGTGGGAAAATGATGTAACAAAATATTCTAGAATTTGAGAAAGATGATTTAAGGTTGTACCTCTGAATCTGATAGTTTTCAGCACTGCAACTTTAAGGATATTGTTAATCTTTGGGGGTTTTAATCCAATTTCCTATTAAAATTATCATTAATAAAGTAATATATGTGACACTGGGTTCCAAATAAATGTCAAATTAATTATAATTTGCTATCTTAAGAGGAACTGGGTTCTAACTAGTGTCTCCTTGAGAAAAAGCCATATTGGAAAGGGGTCTGTGGAGGAGTGGACACTTGGATGAAAAAAAAAAATAATAACATTAAAAGAGGAAATTGGAAGCTACCTAAGACAAACTTCTAACTTCTTATTTTGGTTTAGGATAGACTTGCAAATGTTGATTAAATAATACAGTCCATTCTGTTGCAGATATCTGCAAAACTCAAATTTTAATTGAATTAGTCTTCAGTCCAGCTTAGGTCCGATATTTGGATTTTTCTCCTGGGGTATATTTCTATGTTTTTTGATATTTAGAGTGAATTTCTCATTGGGATGATGTAATATCAGTCTTGTATGAAGTTCAGAGATCTATAACATAGCTCAAAGCATTTTTCACCCTGCAGGACCAAATTAAAGATGAAAGGGGATGAAGGGAGAAATGTTCATTGAAATATACATATTTCATCTTTATTAATTCTTAAAGCAGATAAGAGGGAGTTTTTAAAAAGGTGAATTGTGTTATATAAAATCTTGGTATTTCTGATGAGAATATATTCCCTACAGTTGGTGACTTCTGAAGTTAAAAAAAAAAGTCTACACTGGAAAATTTGTCAATTATGTTCTGAATCTTAACTGAGATGATCAGTTTGGGATAACTTTTTAAGTAGTTTAATGCAGTTAGGATTATCTCATATGGGAAAGCTTCTGCAAGAAAGTATCTTTGAACAATTAACTTTGCAGAAACATACTGAAAATGTTTACTGGAAACAATAAAGCACTAATATACATTCCTAATGCTCTATTCCTTTATCTTCCTCCAATTGCTTATTTTCTCTTTTTATTACTAAAATTCTATTGAAGACCTGACAATAACTGCAACAAAAACACAAATGCTCACAACACTGAACTATAAAACTGATAATGAACATAATTTGAAAAATGGGAATGATGCTCTAATAAAAGCACCTGGTTCAAAAAGAGAAAAACAAAACAAAACAAATGTGTGTTTCATCACAGAAGCTGCCCAGAAATTTCCTCTTGAAACTATCACCATCCTGCAAGGATACTGTAAATCACATTTTCCATATGCAGACTCAGAAACCTGGGTTCTGTAGCTCTAGAAAATGGAACAGTGAGCCAGGTGGAGGGTTGGTGTCCCCTCTTCCTCCTGCTGCCATCTTTTCATAAGATACTCAATTCTCAGAAAACAACTCGGCAGGGCACAGGTACCAAGTAGGTGCTGAGTTTAAAGTTTTCCTTTTGACATGTAGCTCTTAGAAATAGTAGGTTTTACTATAGGCAAGAGGGAACAAGAATCCATATTATTTTTTGTGTAGAAATGTAGATTTCCAGGTAGTATAAATAAGTTTAGAGCACTCTTTTTAAACTTTTTGAACATTCCATTACTAAAAAGTGACTATACATCTTTCTTACTAGTATATTAATTTCTGAATCTTATAGGTATGACTATTGCAATATATTATTTACATTATGAAGAGTGAGAAATATGTAAGTTCAAGATCTAAATAAAGTTTTTAAAATATCTATTAAATTTTCCAATGGCATAATACTCTTCAATACTTTTAGTGAGAGAAATTTGATTACATTTAATTTGTAATTTGAAACTATCGATTGGATGCTTTGTGATGCAATAGCTCCTATGTGTGGTTCGAAGTTAACTTAATTTCTCTACATGGCTTTATTATCTGTCATAACTGAAAATGATAATCCATAAAGGGATATACATCTAAGTGAAAATAAGACTTAAGTGGTACTACTTAATAAATTTATTTATTTTGTATTCTTTTCTACCTATAATGCAAAGTTTTATGTAAAAATCTGTTTGGAAAACATCTGTGATGATGTCAAGAAGCTTTTATTACAAAGCAAGTGAAACATATTGCATTTATGTGCTTTTAAGAACTAAATTTAAAAACCACAGTAAAATTTCACAGGAAGGACCTTCACTGGATGACTTTGAGTAGATCAGAATCTTTTGCTTGTTAAGTGTGCACATTTGCTTAGTTTGGGTAAAAATCATTTGAATTGAAAAGAATATCAAGCATTTGCAAACTCCCCATAGAATGTGTTCCCTTTATAAAACAGTTACTTTCTCACTTGCAGTAAAAATGTAACTTTCAACTTAAAAGAACAGATGAGATGTGAGCTTTTTTTTGCAAATATATCTTCTAGTAATTAAGAAGTGCTGGAAAAAATAGGCCTGAGTCAAAAGGACACAGAAGCCAACCTCAATGAATTGACTGAGCGGTATGAACCAAAGTTGGAACAATTTTAGCAACAAAATAAATAATGATAATACTGGATTATAATGCATACAATAAACCAATATCTATGCATTCATACTGATATAAATAAATAATTGAATAAATAATTTTAAAAAGGAGAGACAAGGGGCAGGTCTTCCTTACAGACGAATTTCAATACAGAAGAAATGAAGGAAATTCAAAATCATCATTATGGATACAACATGGTGATAATTGGTGCAAGAAAGATCCTCTGATGAATGCCAAAATCAGTAGGCAAAAACAGGAGAAGAAAAAGGATATCTGCAGTCTCAAAGTAAATAAGTAAAGTGATATTATTAATTACAAAGGGAAAAAATTTAACATTACAGTGGACAAACATGGTAGATACCACCTTAACTATGTGGTCAAAATACACATCAGCAGTAGTAAGACACATCAATAGTATGTGCCCCTGATATACTGCACTGAGGACATAACTTCTGTTGTATTCTTGATAAAAATTCATATCATTCTGATCACAAGGAAGCATAAGGCTAACCCAAACTGACTACTATTTATTACAAACATCAAGATCGTGAAGACCATGGAAAGACTGAGTAACTGTAACAGATTGGAGGAGACTAAGGAGACATGAAAACTAAATACAATGTGAGATCCTGGATTGGATGCTGAAACAAAAAATGGTGAAATGGGAAAATTAGTGAAATTCAAATAAGTCCTATACTTTAGTTAATACTATTGTACCAGTGTTTATTTCACTGTTTTTATAATTATATTATGGTTATGTAAAATGTTAACAGTAGGGGAAGCTGAGTGAAGAGTACACATAAAATCTCTGTACTATGTTTTCAACTTTTATTTGAGTCCAAAATGATTTCCAAATGAATATTAAAAAATATCCTTCTAGAATATAGCTAGATTCTTGCAACACAGAAAAGAACAACAAATTTGGAACATGAGTCTTTGTTGAAGAAAAAAAAAAAAAACAGTACAATTCACTTTAATAGTGCTTTATGGACTTTGCCATGAGACTGGTGAACTTTGTGCTATACAAAAGATTTCCATACTAATCTCACCTGATTTCATGGTACTATAGAGATTATCATATTTAGAAAGTTTTATTTTTATAAACATAACTATTTTCTGTGATAACCTCTAATACTTTGTACCTTTCTGATTTCATCTGTATTCCTGTAACATGGCTTGACTACTAATACATTTCACATATGTTGCAGTCTTTGTATTGTTAGCCCAGGGTATTTCTGTTAGTTTCTTCAATGCACCTTGTTTACACCCAGTTTTTATCATAACATTTTTTATTATTAATGAAGCAATTACTGTTGAGAATATATTTACACTGTTAATCTTCTCTTTAGTGCTTACAAAGTGTAGTTCTTTGTGAAGTTTATTATTGAAATTTATGAACTGAATACCTTATAAGCAGAGCTATGTTAAAAGCTTCTGTATTTACATTCAACTATTGAGAAAATCTTACACAATTTGTAGTTACACTTGTTTATTCTAGTCTTTAGCTGTTTTTTCTATGATTCTTTTAACAGTATTTGCCAAAAAATAATACACCATCATTTTTCACCATATTGCTTTCTGTCTATTATTTCAGGCACGACCACAATGACAAAAAGATCAAGGGTTTACCCAAACACATAAGCGTTTTTGTCTTTTGCTATTATGTACAAAATTGTAGAAGAAGCTTCATCATGTTTTATCCAGTTGAGTATCGTATGACTTAGAAAGTGTTGACTGAATTGCAGAGCTTAGTATTTGTGAGCTGGTTGGGTGGTTGATAGATCCCAACTACTCCAACTGCTTCACATAGCCATTAACATCTATCTGCAGCCATGATATATGCTCAGGACTCAGAGGTTTGATCATCTTCTTTTCAGAATAATTATGTTGTCATTGTTGTTTCCTAGTAATAAGGCTGAGGTAGAACTCATATTGGGAGTAGAAGTGTCAGCTTCGTCCTTTTCCCCTCATTCTCTCCTACTTGTAGGATTAATACTCTCTTCACTCAATATTTTCTTTGATACTTATCTCGCAGGGGAGATACCATCATCAGGAAGGTAGTATTCTCTTGGTGAGGCTCCTTTCACTCCAGAAGTGCTGACCTCTGCAATTTTCCCAAAAGTGGGAAACTCAACTGCATTACTTGTGGTAGTGGGGGGTTGTGTTTAAACTTTCACCTGGAGTGGGGGGAAGGTTTCTTTGAAGGAAAGTTTGAAAGCCACCTCTCAATTTTGTGAGGTTTGGTCTTAAAAAAAAATAAGCTTACACAATCTGTAAATTCTTTTGGCCAGGTATACATTCCTCTATGAGTCTCATTATTAAACCCCTTGGTGGTGAGAAACTTCCATTCAGAACACCTTTGTCTTTGCACTACTTGCCTGATTGGAGTCCTCCCAATGCTAAGAAAAAGTGTGGGCAGCAGGGTCAATATCCCACATCAAATATTAAGGTCTTCATTTTTCCAACTTTTTAAACATAAAGTAAATATAAAATTTAATATTGTCTTTAGAAACTTCAGTGGATTATCTTGCATACCTTCTCTATTGAGCACACACACTCTATTTGTAGAAAAATGATTTAGAGTGTGAGTAGTCCAAGTAGGAAGGGTAGTCTATGACGCTACATATTTGGCAGTAGAAAGAGGATATTTAAATACGTGTAGAAGTAATTAGCTTACAATAGGATGGAGATCTAGACTTATTAAATAGAACTTCGACAGTATTTGTGAGGATTGATAAACATAGAGCCCTCTTAGAGGGCTTACTATGTGGCAGGCACTCTTCTACACACATTATATGCATTAATTCACTTAAACCTCTTATTTAAAGTACATATAATTCATTTAACTCTCCATACAACTAAGGTGTGGAGGGATACTATAGATGAGGGTACCATCTCTGGACAAGGTATTGAGACTATAACTTGAATCTGTGGCCTGTGTTCAGAGCTGCTGCTGGTAACATTATATTTGGCTGCCTCTGGAACATTTCTATCACTCTGATAGAAAGCAATCAGAGTAAACTAGACTAAATTTGAACATGTTTTTCCCTATTTGAGGAAGTGAAAAAAAAAGATAACTGAAGAAAATACCCTAAAAGACAAAAAACAAAAGTTAATGGTGAGTATTTCTGGAAGAGAAGTCAATGATTGGGGAATGGAAGGAGTGAGAACTTATTTCTTACCTTCCATATACTTTGTATGTTTAACTGAGTGTCTACACTTCTTTAATTTTGAGAAAATAAATTTGAGAGAAACAAATAAAATTAGCCTCTAACAAAACATTTACTATAAATCTCTTCTTATTTAACAGTTTTTGAAGTGCTAGTTAGAAAAATAAGCCATTCAGAAATCAAAAGTAACAATATTTAAGAAAATATTTCTTATTTGTTGTTTATATAATTGCTTATCTTGAACCACTAAAACAGACATGAAAAATTAGAAATAATAATTCACTGACATAACTAATTAAAAATAATTTTCTCTAAATAGTTATCTTTCCTATATGTCAGTGATAATCAGTTATGAAATATGAAGGAAAATTCTCATTCACAATAACCAAAAATTAGAGGGGGAACAATTATGAATACATTCAGCAGGAAATTTGTAGAAATATTTGACAAACAGAAGAAAACTTGACTCAGTTAGAGCCATAAAACAAAGCTGAAAATATGGAGAATCAGACATGCAAAGTTTTTTTGTTTGTTTTTCTTCCAGTTTTATAGAGATATAATTGAGATACAGCACTGTATCTGTACACCTCAAGCACTTATAAGCTTAAGGTGCACAGCTTAATGATTTGACTTAGATACTTCATTATATAATTACCACAATAAGTTTAAGGAACAAAGCTTTTGACATTATTGAAATCAGTCTATACATTTAGCACAATCCATCTTGTATTTATCTTCTTGCTGTTTTTATTTTCTACGCTTCCATTGTTTCCTATTGTGTGCTTTTTATGTTTATTAACAGAATGAGTACATACTCAATTGTTTCTTGTTGGTAAAGTTTTATCATTTTTATAGCAAGAACAATTGAAAGACAGATGGTTTAGAAAGACATTCATTTCATTGAATTATATTTTTCAAGACAACTAAGATGTAGGATTATACTTGATTATATAATACATAATGATACATTGTGCCATTCCAAGTTGTTAAGAGACTTTTTTTTTGGGAAAAAAATAGTGATTTGACAAACTAGCTAAAGAGTCCTTGATGTTTTATAAATAAGACAATTTAGAAAATGACACCCACATGAATTTTAAAAAACACACACAAAAATTGCCACTATCACTTGAAATCTGCTGCTTATTTTGTAAATGGATATTAGAAATACACTTACATTATCACTTATAATTTACAAATGCACCAAGCTGAATTGATCGAATAGAGTCCAAAATGGGAGTAGGCAGTATGAAGAACACTTGAATAGGTACAAAACTATGTCTAAAAGGGATAAGATTCAGGTAAACTGGCAACTGTATAAAGTGCAGTTTATAACTGAGTACAAGCTGTGTTTAGACAAGTATCAAAAGAGACCATGACCATAGAGCCCTCAAATTATACTCGGGTTGATTCCAGGCACCATTACTCTACTGTATCTGCCAGAGAATTCTCTGCTATGTAAGCATTCTTTCAGGATAAAGGGCTTAATAACTACTCCTGGTTGTTAAGTGGCTTAAGTTCTATTGTTCTGGGACCAGTAATTAATTCAAAATATCTTCACCCTTCTTCTCTTAAAGGTCTTTGCTCCTCAAGGAGCAGTGCTCATCTTAGAAGCTTTCTCAGATAAGAACAATATTTCAACTATGAGCAGGACAATTATGTTCCCAAACACATTCCTGTTCCTTTATTTATCCTTCACTGCTATGCAGAAGCTTCAGCATGGCAGTGGGATGAAACCCCAAGAATATCTTGATTTTGCAAAATGATAGAATATTCATGTTGCAGAGGGAGTTTGAGGATATAGTTTAAATCCCTCATTTTAAATTAAAAGTCCCTGCAGCATTTATATGTTACACCTTAGGTGATGTAGGTGATCAGTAACAGATTTCCTGTACTGATTGAGTCACTAGATTTCGATTAACACTACTAGCCCGTTCCCCAGCAAACAAATTCCCTTTCGACTACATTGTTACATTTACCATTCTATTACTTTCTTTTCTCCTTCCCTACGTTACATCACACAGTTTTCCTTAGGACAGCAATTCTTACAGTGTGGTGCCATTTCAGGAAGCCTATGAGGTCAAAACTACTTTGTCAATAATAGTAAGATATCTACTTCACTCCTTCCTTTATGAGTGTACAGGGAGTTATCCAGAAGCTGCATAGTGTGATATATTGAAACACAGTGAATGCAGAAGCAGATATGAGAATCCAGAGAATCCAGAAACCTCACATCAAAGAAATTTATAGAAATTCAAAGCAATGTCACTCTTTTCAAAATTATTGTTTTGGAAAATATTGGCATTTTCACTAAAATAGGTTCTTTTTTTAGCATATAATGATTACAGTGTTATTTTTAAATGAGTTTCTAAATAGGTATTTTTTAAACATCTGTTTTTATTCTTAATGTGGTAAGTATCAATATATATACATATAAACAAAAGCTCCTTGGAGTCCTCAATAAATTTAAGAATATTAAAGAGCCATCAGATTAAAAATTTGAGAATAATTGCCTTAGGTGCGTATTTCCCCTTACCCTAAGGATGAGGGGAAAACACAGGGAAATGTGTCCTAACCATAGAAGAAATATAGTAGCTAATTAAAAAGAATTTATTAATAAAGCTTCTAATATCTATCTCACCCACTCCAGTTAAGATCTGTGAAAAGAGTCACCTTGTATTATTTTTCACTACTATATCCCCAGCAGTGTACAGTATTTGTTACTTTGGGCAAGTTGTTTCACACATATATTCCTCTGTAAACCAGGAATAACCATATTAACTTCAAAGATTTTTAATAGTTATTAAATAAAATAATGAATGTAAAATAAAGCTTCTCATATAAGCCTTAGAGATAATAAATGTTCAAAATGAAACTTTGGATGATGGGGTAATGGTCAGATAGAATAGTAATAGTGAGGGTAATAATGGAGATACAGTAGTAGTAGTACTATCATTATTGTTGTTATTGTTTTTATTTTTTAATTGAGCTGTAATTTACATAACTTAAAGTGCACACATCTTAGATATGCACCTCAAAGATGTAAATACCTTTTACATATGTATTTACCCATTTTATCATCACCCAGGTTAAGATATATTTTGTTGTTTTTTGTGTGTGTCTTTTTATTGCAACGTTTTGCAGCAGCATCGAAATACTGGTATGGTAAAAGAAATCACAGTGCTTAATTTAGTCAATAATTATAAAGAAAATAGCAAAATACATAATATGTAGCAATATTGAATAAGTATTAATTAGGTATTATTTGTGAAACTAACTTATTCAATTCCACAAGATCTTGATTCAAAAGTTAGTTTTATATTAAAAGTTAGCTTATTTCCTGGCCAACAACTGTAAAATTTTAATTCTTGCTTTTATAACACTCTTCCCTTTTTTATTTCTCTTCTGCATTTAAAACTAATGTATTCTGTAATTGGTTTATCTGTCTTGCTTATCATGTGTATTTCCCACCAGAATGCATGTTGAATAAGGACAGAGTGGTTTACTCATGGTTTTATGCTCAGTACCTATAAGATTATGTGGCATATTAATTGCCTATTAGATATTTGTTAATTAAGTGTTGAGAGAATGATAGGTTTTAAAAACATGTTTAATGCAACTGGAAAATTATGACCACATTACCATTATAAGTATTCAAGTATGAACACTGATGAAATATAAAGAAAATAAAAGCAAAACTTGTTTGGAAGTTTTCTTTGTTTTCATATTTTTGTTTGTTCTGGACTTTCTAATGTAATTTATTTAGTAAATTGAAATTAGAGGAAAGCAATAATGAAATGAAAACACAAGAGGGAAGGCACACAACGTGATTTATCCCAGTTGCTATATAACTTCGAATGACAGACCAGTGACTAAAAGCCAATTTGTTAATTAAGCCATAATGATTTGTCCAGTTTTGGCAGTTTGGTAATACCTTAATCTCTCCATGCTTCAAATGCCAATACATTTCAAGTGACCTTTTGGAATTTTTTTTTTTTTTTTTTTTTTTTTGGATCTAAAAGCAAGCAAATATCTAATGACAAGAACTTCCCAACTTAAGCCCAGTAGAGATGGAATTGTTGCAGAATTCTCTTATAGTCTATGTGAAAGCACAGAATATGCTATGTCAGGAATTTCAATAAATGAACAGAGGACAAACAGATAAATAAGTAAAATAGAACTGCTCTAAGATGATGAATAATGACTCATATGAGGCTTTGACATACATTAGTAATCTATTCAACAATAGGAAATGGATAAATCATGGTGAACAAAAACACATGTGACTTATCTTAAGGAATAAATGTTGTTATACAACTCCATCTACACATTTCACTGTAGGATGCAGACCCACAGTCCTCTTATCCTATAGTATTTTTTTTTAGAGACAGAAACTTCTAATTTAATGTGAAATCTTTAAATTTCTAATACTGAACATTTAATTTAAATGTAAAACCATGTGTAGATCAACAATTTGTGGAGGGAATAATGTGGTCATGGCTAATAGTTTATCAGTCCCATTTATGAGTGTTTACTCATAACCCCATGTACATATTAAAACTTAAAGCACCCCATTCTATACAGTTGTATTAAGTTATTGAGTAATACGTTCATAGACTTAAACTATAATTTCAATGGAGATTTTTTTTTTTTTTACTTTCTCCATTTAATTGTACTTCACTTGGAAGGAGTTCTTAAAGTATACGTTTTCACTGCCTTTAGGGTCTTTGTTAAGCAGCAAATGATATATTTGCTTTTGAAAGAAATACTGTTTTTTAACGAAGAGAATGAGTATCAATTTTATTCTGATGTCCAACTTTCATGTCTGGTTTTAAAAATTAGTGTATACTCACAATTTTGAATCACTTTAATCCCATTTTTCTGTGTCTATCCTTAGAGGGTATCAAGAAAAATGTAATTATATACCTTATGGATACATTTAAATTCTACTTGAATACACATATTGCCATCACTCAGTCTATCTGATTCTTTCTCTCTTAATAACAGAGTCAATTTCCCAGCATCTTAATCATTTTCACTGCTTCTTCCTGGATAGTTTCCAAATTATCTGCATCCTTGAACTTGTAGAACTTGTGGAGGAGCATAATCTATAGAGATATTTCAAGCAAGAATTAAGTATTGCTAAGTTCTCTTTTGACAGTGATGATGAAAGTCCCTATTCCATAAAACTGATATAAAATGCAGTAATTTTTCACTCTCCCACACACTTGCCCTCCACCTTTACAGTTACTATCTATTTAAAATAATTTGATAATTTGGAATAGCAGAAGGTCAGGATGTAGAGTTCATGAGATAAAAATGGTGAAGAAAGAGAAATGATTAAGGAAGGATTGTGGGATGACGTCTTTGTCTTTAATAATCAAAGAACCCTCATGAAACAGAGGAAATCAGCTCCATTCACATGTTGATGCTTTTATTCTTGCTTCGGCATCTTTTATGTGTGATTACTCAGACATATATTACACACCTTCAGTGATGAAACCTTATTGCTTCTCAAAGCACTCCTTCCCTTTTAAATTAATTGGAGGTATCAGAAAGTTGTTCCTTAATATGTGCCCTAATCTTTCTTCTTGCAAACTGCACCCAGCAAGGAGCAGTTACGATTTGAACCTAGGGCTTTACTCTAGAACCTACTGTTCTTACCACCAAGGATTGCTGTATTATATGAAAATACCACTCTTCCTCAGGTATTGTCTTTACATCCCACAATAGACATACCAGAAATTAAATAGCTCACATAATCTCTGGGAGAGTTCTTTCATACTTGAGCTTTATATTAACATTGGGAAATTTTCCAGTTTCTGGCCTAATCTTGCAAGCATGTCAAGTGTACACATGAGTCAGAGAACTACTTGAGAGGTCACAGGGTAGTAATCTGGAGACAACTTATAGGCATATTGAATATATCTAATTAAAAAGAGGAGCTTTTAAAATCATCCTTAGATTAATCAATTGGATGCTTAATGAAATCAATAAAATCAAAAAATTTTGAGGGTATAAATTGTTCATTAATTTTGTTCCTTCCTGTCAAAATCATTTGGTAAGTCAGGAGTCATAAAATAGGTGTACAGTTGAAAGCATAATATTTAATTTGCTTAAATTTATTTCTACACTATATGTTATAGGAACGAAGTGTTTTATCAATACACATATTTTGTAGACTACCAATAGTTTTCTTAATCAATGAAGACTCATCAGAAATGTGTGTACATTGACCCTTTCCCAATTTATAATCTTATTGTTTAATTAAACTGCACCTTACTATATGCAATAATTAACAGAATAATTTAAGAATATGATGCAACATTTTGTATAAAAACCTGAAGTACATGACTTTATAAAATATATTAAATTTTAAATTTAAAATATTAATTAAATTTTAACTTCAGATGTTATTCAAATGAATGTTTAATTAATTATTTTAAAAGTATTTATCGGTTAATTAATTTGTTTCTGAGTGAAGCAGTGTAAATAATTCAGCACAAATGTAACTTACTTTTCTACTTTATAAATGTTTGAACTGGGTTTGTGGTAAAGTGTTTCAGGAGAAGAGAAGAAGGAAACCACCCATATTATTTTAGGAAAGGAAAAAAAATGGTTTAAAAAACCAACTCAGTACAAAAAATGGTATTGGTCTTTTGTGGCTTTTATTGTTCTATGGCTGTCATGCTTAGGGAATAGGGTACAGATCACTGTGAAAATACAGTAGGGATATTTTCATCTTATTTATATGTATGTATGCAACACTTTAATTATCATAAGAATTATTTATTTAAAAAGTAACTTGGGCTTCCCTGGTGGCGCAGTGGTTAAGAATCCAACTGCCAATGCAGGGGACATGGGTTCAAGCCCTGGTCTGGGAAGATCCCACATGCTGTGGAGCAACTAAGCCCATGTGTCACAACTACTGACCCTACGCTCTAGAGCCTGTGAGTCACAACTACTGAGCTCACTTGCCACAACTACTGAAGCCCACGTGCCTAGAGCCCATGTTCCGCAACAAGACAAGCCACCGCAATGAGAAACCTCTGCACCGCAACTAGAGAAAGCCCGTGTGCAGCAACAAAGACCCAAAGCAGCCAAAAATAAATAAATAAATAAATAAAATAATAATTGGGTTACATTCCTCCCTGTAGTTGTTGTGGAGCAATATCTTTTCTTGGAGGTATCACTTTCAACAACTTTAACATTTTTGCCAATATGAATTTTATATTATTTTTAAGTAAGTGGACATATTATCATATGTTACTCTTATAATGAAAGTAAATAATAATTTTAAGTCAATCCTTAGAATAACAAAATATGATTCATAACTTTCTAATATAAGCCGAAGAACAGGAAAAATGGCACTTTATGGAGTGCTTGAATTGCCTCTCCCTGTTTATGTAGGACACAAAAGTTATCCTGCTATTGCTTGAACTCGGTAGGTTAACAGTTACATGAATAAATTATTGGAAGTTCCTGGAAGCAAGGGAGCAACTCTGGAAGATAATTTTGTTGTTCCTTTCATAGCCCAGAGCTCTGTGGCAGTCAATGACACAAGCACAGACATTAGACCAACAAGCAAGGCAGCTCCTGTTTTGAGGCAGAGAAAAATAAGCTGCCACAATGCCTCACAACTTTATTATTTCAATTGATAACATTTATGAAGACCTCATAAAGTTGCAAACTGTTATAATACAAAAAGGCAGTTATAACAATGCAAAGTGGTCTATCATTACCTCTTGATGACAACTTTACTACTGTTGTAGACCAGTTTTGTTCAGGGGAATCCAGTAGCCATAAGTTATTTTGAAGTGAAGCAGCACAGCAGGCTGGAGTATTACAGTATAAAATTTATTTTTTATGAGACACAATAATTATATCAAAGAGTTACCAAAATGTCTGAGAGCTACAGCATCTATTAAGATACCACAACAGAGATATCTCCTTTATGCTCACAGGGAATGGCAATAAGCATTACTACCTGGGTAGAGAGACAGGCTCTCACAACTCATCCTTGGATTGCCTACAAGGTACTGTTGCAGGTGACTGGCAAAGATGAAGTTTATTAAAGTGCCATTTCACAGAGCTCAACAAAGCATGAAACTTAAGGGTCTCTAGCCATGGAAGGGATTTGGCATTCACCAGTATCTAATTATGAGAGTCAGGAGGAAAGAGTTTATTATCACCTGTGGACTACTACCTCTTTAGCCTTGACCATTTTTAGTTTTTTATTAAATAGAGGATACGAAGCAAAAGAAACAGCAATATAATTAATTTCCTTAGGAACTTTCTTGCAAAAAACTCTGATATATGAGGTCTTCATATTAATTGGAGAGTCAGAATGTCACATGTGAGTTTCAAATATGCTGTCTCTCCTTCAGATCTAGGTCCAGAACTCATTTTAGGAATTACCAAATTCCTGAGGTAGTACCGAATTTATTTTGAGTCACTTCTGTACTCTAGCATCATCTCCTAACCCTGAAACTATCTGTATTCTTTATTACTCATTCAAAAATATTTATTAAATGTTTACTATGTGTCCAGCACTGTTCTGGGCAAAATGGGAACAAAAGTAGAATTTATTCCAGGAAAAAATGTTCACAGATTGATTTGAATTATATGTTTCTTATAAAATATTTTCTTACCCATTTGAATATTCTGAATAGATACACTCAAGGTGTAAAGAAAGCAATGTAGTGGCCTTTGTATAACTAACATGAACACAGTCCACGTAACCCTGAACATTTAATAATGAAACTGCTTGTCCGTAAAGGTGAGTAGTTTATACTAAGTATCTTGTACTACACAATTTCTTAGGCACCTCCTCCCTCCAATTTATTTGGAATTTCTCTCACTCTATTGTTATCCCACTAACAATTTGCCATGTGTGTATCTTGACTGGTACTCTCACTTATTTGATTCCTAATGTGATTAGTTCCCACTACCTTTTGTAGTCTGTCATTATGATTCTCAGTCTGGCTTGGCTTCTGGATTTGTATCTGGTATACTCATCCTGATGCCTCTCAGTCCTGTGGTGTCAAAAGTGAGGGCTCAGGTCCTCAGACCTGTAATTGAGAGAGTGACGTGTATTAATAAAGTTTTGTGGTTGTTAGTTTCAGTTTTAAATACAAAGTTAAAATATAAACACACCCTTGTGTTATAATATTCAAACAAAATAGAAACACATAGATTAATGTCAAAGTCTCCATTCAAATACACTCAAATTCTACATCCTTTCCTGTAGTTTTCTCATATGGTTCCTGTTCTTTGTACCATTTTTTAAAAAAATTTGCTCTTCATCTTTATTTTGATTTAGTGAATCTTCTCATCTATCTGGAGATTTTTATCTGGCTGTATAATATGCAAAATGTTGTGATGGATAGTTTCTATTTTCTTCTCCACACTCACTCCATATACTCTTGTCCATTCTTTTCTATGCTCCAAGAAGCTGATCTTTATGGTCTGGATCAAAATGTGCATTTGTTCTCTGTTTTCTGCTTGAGCTTGGGCAAAGAGAGCCATTAGAAAAAGTTCAGAGTATAGGAGAAGAGTAAGGATGGGGTAATTATTCCTCTGCCTCCCTCTCTTCCAGGTCACCAAGAGGTGACTGTGTACCTTTACCAATAACCCCCACTCCTCCTACAGCTTCTTCCTCAGGGTTCTGGTAAACACTTCTCTTTTTGTCCTGTAAGGCCAATGAGTGAGTGGGAAAGGGTTTCTGTGGTGCTAGGCCCCAGGGTGCTTCTTTATTCTGGGTTGGTTACCTTTAATCTGCTCAAACTTTTGTAATTAAAAACATGTTTTTCATTAATTCCTCCTGAATTATCCCATAACTGTAATCATAAATAATAAATTTGCTTATGTTTTCTCATTAGGACTTGATACTCTCCCAGTCAGATTGAGTGAATTTCTCTTCACACATTTCTTACCCTTAATCTGTAAATCAAAGAAAATAAAAATATTAACTTCAGGTTCTGAAATTAAATGAGATAAAGCATGTAAAGTACTTATTATACTGATGAGGGTATGGTAAAGTATCAATAATGTGACTGCTTTTAGACGGAGATTTCCTCTTGTTGCTTACTCCTTAGCATGGTCGCCAACATCGAGTTGTTGTTTTGTTTTATTAGCATTTTGGTAATATTCTATTCTCCTAAATTTAAAGCTAACCTGACATTTCACAAAAAGGTATTCATCTCACAGTATCCAATTAAAATTGTAAATATTACTGGCATAAGAATTGCATCTTACCTGAAATCCTAATACTAATATATATACTATATATATGTATATATATTCTCCATATATATGTGTATATATAGTCTCCATTATATTAGAGTCTTTTATTATAAAAAATAAAAGGAATGTATCACAACATTAATTTTTAGACATTTAAAAGTTTATTAATACTGTATCTAGGGTATTTTTTTTCCTTGCTTTTAAACATTTATCAATTAGAAAGCTATTGAATTTGCATATATATTTTGGAATTTCCCCATTTTCATAGTTATTTAACATTATATATAATTTTTGAGTGAACCCCTTAGAGTTTCTGTTTCTCTTTCATTGAAACCAAATAGTTCTGCATTCTTAATAGTACAACAAACTCTTTCCTAACATTTTCTTTTGGATTCTGCAGTGTATTATTTTGTGATAAATACAACACATCCTCAAAATAATGATACTTTCCCTAATTGTCTTAGTTTTTATTTTTCTATAGTCTTTATAAAAATTATGTGGACAATTCATTTGATCAGATCAATGGCTTGAGATTGAAATGGTGTGTTCTAACATTGCATCTAGTCCAGTCCTAGTTGACCCTAGCAGGTATTCATCTGGTACAGCTTTGTTGAGGTGCCATCTTGTTTACCTTTGTTTACTTAACTCAGAGTCTAAACAAACAAGGCACATGGAAATGGATGTTTCTCAGGCTGTATTATGAACAAGGATGTTTTCTCACTCTTTCTAGTTCTGTTTGCAACCCCAAATGATAAAAACATATCAACCTCTTTCCTTCTGGAGTTTAATCACTAATCTATGAATGAAGAGCCTCTGTCTCATAGAATTTAAGCTCTGTGTCCATAATTATGCAGGTAGTTAGTGTAAAATCCAGTATAATGCACAGGAAAGAGCACTGACTTTGGGAATATGAAATTTATGTTTACATTTTTGCTTTACCATTTTTGAGCCATAGGTCAAATTGATACCGACCAGGGTTCTTGGCCTTCCCCAATCAATATAAATTGACCAGAGGCCAGACAAGAGACTCAGGCAAGGCTTTATTGGGGCTCCTGTGGCCACAGGGAGGGAGTGAAAACAAGTAACATATTCCCTTGCTTGCTCCCTGAAGGGCGAGTGGTTCCTTATACAGGGTGAAGGTAAAGATGTGTCCAGGGGTCAGGTCTAAGGGTGGCTTAGATGGTTTGCTCACCCCTGAGGTGGTGTTGAGTGCAGGGAGCATGCTCAGTATCCTGTTTTTTAATCCGGGCTCTTCAGAAGTGGCAGTTGCGTTTTTTGGTCTTTTTGTATCTTTTTTACCCATAATTTGTCCCAACTGTGCATTCATGTAGTTATTTTTAGTCCCTTATACTTTCTTTGTAATTTGTAGCTTGAGGAGACCTTTGTCCAGGTACAAGCATTGCAGCACTGCAGCAAGGGTCCCAGGTCCCAGGTTGTCTCAAAATGATCTAGTAGTCCTCTCTGTAGCTCAGTTTTTGAAACTGAAAATAAGAAAATATATATATATACTTACTATAAAATGTTGTGGTGTGAATTAGTGAAACAATGTACATAGAACCTGCATAAATGTCAACCTACTGATTCCCAGCACGTGCTTTTCTGCCTCATCATACTGCTTTCTCTTTTCTTTATATATAAACTGTAATTACTACCAGTCTTAAGAGAATAATTACTTAATATTAATACTAATTCAATCATTACTATTCAATATGCTACCCATATTAATATCTAGCTTATGGAATAATTAATCAGACATGGTGATTGATAGTTTGATATACTTAAACCTTTTTATTTTTAAAAAATAAAGATCTGTTTCAGTAAAATTCCAGTTATGTTCCAGATTATTGGAAAAAGTTTGTTTCCCTCACTTTCTCATTGAATGAAAATGTTCTGTTTATAAGTTTATTTGAATTAATCTTGTTGTAATCTGAAATATTTATTTTTGAAAACTATATTTGAAAAAATACACATTTTTATAATTGATTTTACCAAACACATAGTGATTATTTATGAAAAAAGTGTAAATTGTTAGTGTTTCAAAAGAATATAGCATAGACACACAAATGTTATTTTATTTTCATTTGAACTTGATGATATAAAATGAAATCAAAGCAGAAACTAACACACCATTGTAAAGCAATTATACTCCAATAAAGATGTTTAAAAAAAAAAATGAAGTGAGTATCTTCAACTGCACCCTTTTAAAACTGCCTCAGGGAAATATGTTAGTTGATAATATTAATTAAAATGGAAGGTAAAAGTTCTTAAGCAGAATTATATCCCAAGTCTTATTATGGGGTGTAAATAGATGGAAATTTAACTTTATAATGTTTTTGAGGGATTGCCATTTTAATCAATGTGATATATCTGGGGTTGACACTCTCCCTGGAGCCTAGAGTTTCTTATTTTCATTTATTCATTAGACATACTGATTGCCTCTGAAAAACAGGAAAACAGGCGAGCTCTTTTTTTCATTCTTCATCTTTTTTATAGGGATGAAGATAAATTATTAGGAAATATTCAGAATTAAGAAGGAAATTTCTAGGAAAAACGAAGGTCTAATTAATGAAGCAAATTTATGGCTCTATTAAAGGTGATAAGAAGAATATAGAGTAAGGTCCTATTTTAAAATAACTCCCATATTTTGCCCACTCTTAGCACTGAGGGAGAGCATTTTCACTTTGTTTCTTTAGTTTATGAATTCAGGAATCACTCTCAGATTTTGATTAAACAACATATAGTTTAAATGTGCAAAGACACAAAAGCCTGGATAGACAGTCAGGATGCAAGATACCAGTTAAATACATTACTTTGGAACTCAAGGCCACTCAACTCTCTGAAGCCCAAGCATCAGTTCAAGGCCTTCTGCTTGTTCAAGTTGGAAGGGGAAAAGGTATGGTCCCTGAATTTTTTTGAAATTTTCATCCTTCTTGATATTTTAAAGCAGAAAGTGATTTACGTGGGAAAAAATATATATTTGCAAAATCCTGGACATGAAGAAAAGGAAAAGATCTAGAATGGACTTCTAAGAATCACTTCCAGATTAATATCTACAGACCTCTAGAAGGGGAACATAGGAGAACTACCAGTACTGACTTCGAGAACATACTATCACAGCCTTTGCTGCAGCTACTGCTTTCGCTGACACCACCAATGCTGCTAAAAATTGCCCTTCTACTCCCACAAAGTTAGTGACTGGAATGCTGCTGCAACAACACCCAGTGCCTTCAAAACTCTGCTTTTGGAGAGCAGCAGCCAAACCAGCCACAGGATAGCCTCTCAGGCACTTCTGACTTCACATGAGTGTATCTAATTTGTAGAACCAAAATCCCGGTCAGAGTTGCAGCTCTAAGGGAGTCTGGAAAATATTTACTTTAGTTTTCAAGACTCTGAAATACAGGGAGGTACTCTAAAAGGAGATTGAATTGGGCTCTTTGTGTTAATTCCTCTTATTAAGCATGTCTTTTACGTTCAACATAGTGTCTTAGTTTCAAAGGTTCCTCAATAGCTTCAAAGCACTCCTAGGGAATTCAAGCATGACATCAACACCACTGGCCAAAAGTCAGTATTATTTATAAATTTTCCATTCCCAGTTTTGTTGTGACTGCCACCTCATAGTCTTCTGTGGAAGATACCTCTGCTTTAGACACTAGACATTATGATTTTAAACATAATGTTGGAACACATCCAGAGAAGTTAATCTTTGTGTCACTTCCTTGAAATGATTTACCCTATGTTCTGTTTCACAAATGGTTTTCTATTTTTCCAAGAAAATATTCCCTCATAGAAGTCTTTTAATTGATTTAGAGTTTTTATTTTATTTTCAAGTACCTATCACATGAAAGAAAGTACAATGACCACTGTAGGTACAGCTGTACATTTTATATCTTGTAAACTCATAGATTCTGATCTTATGGAAAATTGATGTAAATTTCATCTGTAGCTTCTTTGATTTTCCCCTCATTTTATGTGCTGGGATCACACCTCTGTGAATGTGACGTAATTCCAGAAAAGACAGAAATTTTTGAGGACTTTATTTTTTCTGGGCAAAATGGAGCAATTACAGTCAGATCTACAGGACATTGAAGTACAAGGGATTTCTTAGCATTTATA
This sequence comes from Balaenoptera physalus, assembly GCF_965194825.1. Taxonomy (NCBI): domain Eukaryota; kingdom Metazoa; phylum Chordata; class Mammalia; order Artiodactyla; family Balaenopteridae; genus Balaenoptera; species Balaenoptera physalus. Next base: position 23,822,544 of record NC_138894.1, read on the forward strand.
GTTGCAACAGCAAGTGCTGAGTCCACCACAACTTATCCTGGAAAGTACAGGCTCTTCTCTGGGATCCTCTCCACACAAGTCATTGACTTTCAGCTATTTCACAAAGTCATCTGCTATTCTTTTGTAGATTGCATTCCTGAGCATTTTCCAAAATAGAGATCTATGAAGAAAATTATCCAACACAGAATAATTATAATTAAGAAAATGAGGAACATTGAGGAGCATGGATTTTCCTAAGGATGCTGACAAATGGAAGAGAACAGAAAAATTATTTATATTATATATATGATTAAATGTTGTGAGAATGATATGAATATTGGCACATCTTCCCATTATTACTTCCAAGGGCAAATAGATTATTCTGGGAGTCAGGAGAAACTGGGAAATTAATTTTAGTCCTAGCTCTGCTACTGCATCTCAATTCCTGGCACCTCCATCTCTCCACTTGTACGTGCCAGAAACCACAGTGCTATCCTTGAATTCTTTCTTTCTTTACAACTCACATTCAACCCACTAAGAAATCTTTTTGGCTGTACCTTCAAATTAGATCCAGAATCTGATCATTTTTGAACTTCAACCATGGTCTGAGTCGTTAAGATTTCTTGCTGGTATTAATGTAAGAGCTTGCTAACTAGTCATCTTTCTTCCATTCTTGCCTCTCTCACCCAACATAATAGCCAGGTGATCCTTGTAAAACTTAAGAAGGGTCATTTCACTCCTTTGCTCAATGTTTACTGTATGGTTTTGCTAGGGCTGTTATAACAAAGTACCATAAACTGGGTGGCTTAAATAATATATATTTATGTTCCCACAGTTCTGGAGGCTACAAGGCCAAGATCAAAGCAGGGTCAGTTCCTTCTGCAGGCTGTGAGATAAAATCTGTCCCATGCCCCTCTCCTAGAGTTTGGTGGTTTGCTGGCAATATTTGATATTTATCTGCTTGAGAAGCATTGTCCCAATTTTTATCTTCATCTTCATATGACAATCTCCCTGTGTGTGTTTCTGTTTCCAAATTTCCCCTTTTTATAAGGACACTGGTCATATCGGATTAGTGCTCATCCTAATGATCTCATCTGCAATGATCTTATTTCCAAATAAGTTCACATTCTGAGGTACTGGGGGTTAGGACTTCAACATATGAATTTTGAGGGGATACAATTTAACCCATAACACCTATCAAGGTTTGTCCTCTCCCACAAAGTAAGAGCCAACATCCTTACAGTGGCTTTAGTATGACATTTTATGACCTGAATCTCCACTGCCTCTCCAACCTTACTCTCCAAGTTAGCCACTTTTCTCTAGTCACCCTCTCACCTTACAACCATTGCACTGGCTGTTCCCTCTGCTGGCAGCAGTCTTCACACAGATGACACATGTCCAATGTCCTTGCTTTCTTCAGTTTTTGCTTAAATGTTGTTTTGGCAATAAACCTACCCTGACCACCTGAAATAAAGCTGAAGCTGCCCTTCCTATCCATGAACTTCTAATACACTTTATCCTATTCTACTTTGCCAGGTATTACTAATTTCTAACAAACTCTATTAATTATAATTTACTTTAAAAATATTGTTTATTGTTTCCCTTCAATAAAAAGGTAAAATTGTGTCCATTAATCTACCCTAAATATAGATTGCAGTGCTTGACACATAGAAAGGGATCAATATAAATGAACTGTAAGTTGTACCAATGGCCCTTTTTGAAATAAACAGTAAATATTATGTCAGAATCTGATCCAGACTGAAGTACTGTGGGACTACCATTTGTACATGGAGCCTGTATGTGGACAAGAGTGGTCGCCTGGCATCAAATCTGGATTTGGCATCCAGATATCATTTGGAATTGTTTCCCATTATAGAGATAGAACGAATGTTTGCAGCAGTATCTGTGAGTGGATCCTATTAAGTAAGGGCATCTTTAAATGTAGGAAAAGAAATGCTTGTGACGAGCAGTAAAATGTAGAGTTTAATAGAAAGTTCGCGGCTTGAAGGATTGGTTCACAGTGATTTTCTCTTTTATGGAAATGGATCTCAACTCAAATAAGCTCCCAATAATTAACAATTGATACAAAGTCACCTGAAAAACTAGAACAGATGGAAAAATGAATGAGAATTGTGGAGCTAAGTCATACTGATGGTAGGGTCATGGACAGAAAAATCATGACTCCTGCTGCTGCAGTATCTGGAAATGTCCTGTTTCCTTCCATCCCATGTTTTATAGAACTGCTCCATGACCTACCCAAGTACCTTTCAATAAATTGGCCTCCCCTTTCTTTTTAAGTTTAAGGTAATCAGAATTTTTTTTTTAATTAAAATTTTAATTTTATATTAAAGATATTAAACACATAGAAAATAACATAACTTCTTACATTCCACTGTTTCATCTTAGATTCACCTTTATTCTTAAAAATGAATATATATATAATTTATAAACACAATTTATCTATAATTTACATATATAATTCAGAATTTGAAGTTGATTGTTTTCCATAAGCACTTTGATGAACTTACTCCACTGTAATTCTGGTCTCTATTGTTATCAGAAGCCTGTGATCAGTCTTATATTTGTTTTTAGATAAAATGTCTTGACTTTCTTGTTACTGTTAAGATTTTTCAATCTCATTAGGATTCTATTGGGCTGGCCAAAATGTTCATTCGTTTTTTTCCATAAGATGGCTCTAGTAGCACTTAGTCATCTTTAATTTCATTCAAAACAATTTTGTTAGATTGTATGTGACAGCTGTCATATCAGTGTGCATTAAAAAAAAGACTTATCAAAATTGGTGAATTTTTGTGTAGCCATTAAAGATGGAAGAAAAAAGCAACATTTTTGGCATATTATGCTTTATTATTTCAAGAAAGGTAAAAATGCAACTGAAATGCCAAAAAAAAAATGATTTGTGCAGTGTATGGAGAAGATGCTGTGAACTGATCGAATGTGTCAAAAGTGGTTTGCAAAGTTTCGTGCTGGAGATTTCTCACTGGACGATGCTCTACCATCGCGGTAGACCAGTTGAAGTTGATAGCCATCAAATCGAGACATTAATTGAGAACAATCAATGTTATACCACACGGGAGATAGCTGACATACTCAAAATATCCAAATCAAGTGTTGAAAATCATTTGCACCAGCTTAGTTATGTTAATTGCTTTGATGTTTGGGTTCCACATAAGTTAAGTGAGAAAAACCTTCTTGACCCTATTTCCGCATGTGATTCTCTACTGAAATGTAATGAAAATGTTCCGTTTTTAAAACAAATTGTGACGGGCAATGAAAAGTGGATACTGTACAATAACGTGGAATGGAAGAGATCATGAGGCAAACAACATGAACCACCACCAACCACACCAAAGGCCGGTCTTCATCCAAAGAAGGTGATGTTGTGTTCGTGGTGGGATTGGAAGGGAGTCCTCTATTATGAGCTCCTTCCAGAAAACCAAATGATTAATTCCAATAAGTAGACCCGCTGAATGTAGCACTCAATGAAAAACATCCAGAATTAGTCAACAGAAAACGCATAATCTTCCATCAGGATAAGGCAAGACCGCATGTTTCTTTGATGACCAAGGAAAAAGCTGTTACAGCTTGGCTGGGAAGTTCTGATTCATCTGCTGTATTCATCAGACATTGCACCTTTGGGTTTCCATTTATTTAGGTCTTTACAAAATTCTCTTAATGGAAAAAATGTCAATTCCCTGGAAGACTGTAAAAGGCACCTGGAACAGCTCTTTGCTCAAAAAGATAAAAAGCTTTGGGAAGACAGCATAATGAAGTTGCCTGAAAAATGGCAGAAGGTAGTGGAACAAAAGGGTGAATACATTGTTCAACAAAGTTCTTGGTGAAAATGAAAAATGTGTCTTTTATGTTTCCTTAAAAACCGAAGGCACTTTTTGGCCAACCCAATAGATATTCTAGATCTCTCAGATATGTTAGATATGTAGCATTTATGTTGCTGAGAAAATTGTGCATATAGAATTTGTGAATTTATGTTTGTAATCAATTCTGGAAAATTTTTAGCAATTGTGTCTTTAAAGATCTTTTAACCCATTCTTTCTCATTCTAATTCCAATTGTATACTCCGTGTCTCATAACCTGTCCTCTTTTCTATATTACCTTTCCATTTATTTTTCGTTTTCACTGATTATATTCCTTTTTGTAAAAGTATTATCTGTTACTTTTTCATATTTCCCCACTGTTTTTTTCTCAACATGTAGTTCTTTTTCTGAGGGTATCAGTTACCTTTTAAAGTTCTTTTATAAGTTTTCATATTCATATCTTATGCTTTTATGAGTGCCACTTTATTATTTGAAGACCTTAGAGCTCTGATCCTGCAATCTGTTATGCCTGAGTCTCAATCATAGCAAATTATTTACTCATATCTTTTGTGATTCTGTGCTGTGACCTTATGCTTTAGAGAGTAGTAGAAGATGAGTATCCCATCTGGGCTGATTTCCTGAAGCATCTCTCCTTATGGGTTATAAATTTGTTTCCTAAAAATCATTCTGGTAATATTATCTGCCTATAACTAATCATTATGTTAATTTCTCATCTTTAAGGTTCTGTATCTATGTGGATATTGTAAAATCATTCCTAAACCCTATGGATGTACAAGCCGTGGAATTATATATTTTAGGAGAAACTTTCTTTTTCCAATGAGAATCCAGAAAGAGACCGACAAACTTCCTGTCGTCACCCTGCGATGGAGGATGAATTTCTTTTTATTTCTCCATTTCTGTCTGGGAACAATCCAGGTTTGTTCAGGTGTCTCAGTTCCAACTGGGTACCCCACATTTCTCAGTAAGCTGAAGGCCCTTAGGTTATTAAGACACATAATTCCCTCCATTCAACTTTTCAGGGCAGCCACAGAATAAGTATTTATAAATAAACGTGAGACTTTTTGTCTTCAGTTCTTATTGTTGTTACTTTGCCTATAATTTGTCTTTCTTAAGATCATAACTATACTATTAGACGTTTTTATTGTACATTTTCCTAGCATTTTTCATATGACCTTAGTTTTCTATCATGCTAGTTTTCATCTTGAGAGTATACAGAACATAGCAACAATGTCTGGTTCTAGTGTAGAATATATTTACCCTTTCCTCTTCAAATTCTACCCAAGTAAATAATATTTTAGAAAGATGAAACTATCTAATGAATTGACTTTTCTTTTTAAAATGGGAAAATAAACTAATTTAATGTATTTAAGTTTTTTTCCATAGACCTAATTCAGCTCAGTGTTACCAACATCTGAAACAGCCTCTCCTCCTTTAAAGTCTGAAACACAAACTGGAGTGGGCGTAATTTATGGCAAAACCCCACCAACATCCTTCTGTGCAGGTGAGACTCTAGTTACAGCTTGGCTAAAAACAGAAGGCATTATTATAACAAAGAGAAATGCTGAGTGAGACACTGATCCCCTCTCAAGAATAGTGACAGACTAAGATTCTTGGCTTAAATGAGACCCTAGTGATTGGAATTCATAAACCTGGTCAGGAGAGAAACTTGTCCACTGCCAACTGCATAAAACACCTTTAATTACAGTTGCATTGCTAAAGGTTAAATAAGCCCCATGTAAGTAAAATTAAAAAGAGAAAGAGAATTTTTTTTTTTTTTAAATCTGTTTCATTACTACCATCTTTTGTCTCAAAAGTGTGAAAATCCTGGGGTAAAAAAAATACAGAAATAAATAATAGAAAATGCACTGAAGTTGAGAAAAAATAAAAACAGATTTTAGCCACATTTAATTCTTTCAGTTAGTGCTTTTGGCTCTACCTTTAAAATCTGGCTCTGTCTTAATTCTCATTTCTTCCATTAATTTGATCCAAGACATGGCCATTTCTCACCATTACCATTGCAGTAGCCTGCCACTGGAATCCTTGCAAGCACCATTCTCTAGAGTCTATTTTCAGCATACAACCTTTTCTTTTTTTTTATTTTTAATTTTCAAACATGCACAAAATAGACGGAAGAATGTTAAAAATCACCTCATGTCCGTCACAAGCCTTCAACAATTACCAACATTTTGCCAGTTATGTTTCCACTAACCCATCCTTCCCCATTTCCCAGTCCTCTAGCAATTCTTTTATGTATGTATTTGTTTCAATTTTATTGGACTATAGTTGATATACAATGTTGTGTTGGTTTCAGGTGTACAGCAAAGTGATTCAGCTATACATATACATATATTCATTCTTTTTCAGATTCTTTTCCTATATAGGTTATTTAGATCAAGTTACTTTTCTGCTCACAACTTTCTAAAGGCTTCCAAACTCAGAAAAAGGAGGAGAAACCATAACACGTTAAATGGCCCACACTGCTTCTATAATTTTCTATCACTGACCTTCTACCATCTCACAATTCTACTCACCTTGCTCCAGCCACTGGCCTCCTTGTTGCTGCGGAACATCTTGGCTTGCTTCTGCCTTAGAAGTTGGCACTTCTTGCTCATTCTGCTTAAAACCTCTCCTCTCCCACTCCTTCCCCCTATATAGACAGATTGCTCCCTCAACTATTTTAAGCCTCTACTAGATGTAACTTTTAAGTGAGGAATTTTCTGGGGATTCTATTTAAAATTGTAATCCACCCCAAACCACCTGCCAGCACTCTTTATCTTCCTTGCCTGCTTCACTTTTCATCATAGCACTATTTTGTTCCCTAATGGAGCCTCTATGCAGATACACACCTAGCCTTGTATATAAACGTATATAATTATTGGCAAGGATATGGAAGCACCGGGACTTTCATACAATATTGGAAGACTGTAAAATAGTACATTCACTTTGGATATGGCAACATGTGATTTTCCTTGTGTACCATTGTTTACTGTATAACAAACCACTAGGAAATAGTGATTTATAACAATATTATTTGGATTTAATTTCTCACTTATATATTTTGCTTTTTCTATTTTACTTTCAGATTGGACTGAGTTGCCCTGGAGACTCTCACTGTTAAGCACCTTTAATAATAAAATCACCTTCTCAGTCAAGACAATTCCATCATATCGTATTCACATAGATGTTACTGGGTTCCTTTTCTATAAATGTATTGAACATTATGAAGGGGTGACTTCTGCAACACTAGCCATGATGGATTCAGTGACACTTTTTCCATCCTAAGCATACTTCTTGTACCACACCAAGATTTTCTGCTTTCAGTTATATTGAGATATAACTGACATGCAGCAGTGTGTAAGTTTGAGGTGTAGAATAATTTGTTTCAAAGCCTTGACTTGCATATGTTGCAAAGCATTACTACAATAAGTTTAGTTAACATCCATCATTTCATATAGTTACAAAAAAAAAGGAAGGAAGGAAGGGGGGAAGAAAGGAAGAAAGGAAGAAAGAAAAAGAAAGAAAGAAAGAAAGAAAGAAAGAAAGAAAGAAAGAAAGAAAGAGAAAAGAAGGAAGAGAGGAAGGAAAGAAGGAAGGGAAGAAGGAAAGAAAGAAGGAAGGAAGGAAAAGTATTTTGTTTTTTTAACTTGTAATGAGAACTTTTAGGACTTACTTCCTTAGCAACTTTCAGATATACTATACCATATAGCAGTGTTAACTCTGGTCTGTCTGACATAGGCAGTTCTGGTTAGGCCAACATGGGGCCGGTGATCTTGGTTGACGTTATTCATATATCTGGTGTTTGGCATTCTGGATGATGATCTAAGAAGTCTGAAATGGGCTGTGTTACCCCAGCTTATGGTTGCTCCCAATGGCTTTAAATAATGTTTAAAAAAATTCATCTTTCATAATTGTTATGAGCTGTAATCTTAGTCCAATGTAAACTTCTCTGGCTTCCTAAGAATAGAAATTTCAATCACAAACATTTAAAAACTGGACTTTTAGTATATAGATATTGACAATTTCATTTCTGTTTTTACATGTATTTTAAATTTGATTTTTTGCTTTTCCATCTTTCTGTTATATATGTCTTTAAAAAAGATTTCCTTAACCAGATCTGACAGCTCAATAATTTGTTTTTGGTTTTGTCCCATTTTCATATTCTTTCTGTAAAATATTACATTTTTGTATACTTGGTATTTTGATGTGAGTTTTCATAATTACAAGTACTAAGTTCATGCCCTCATTAGTTTCCTTTCACCTATTACATGTCTATTTGGCTTATCACCTTCATTGTAACAGTGATTCTATCCTCAATTATCTAATTATTTTTCCATTAGCTCATTTCCCTTGATTAGCTCAGCCACTTTGACAGGTAATATATATCTGAGGAGAGTGGTGGGGTCCAGGTCCCACCTTAAGCTCTTTTGGTGAATTTAAGCTGGGATGTGGCATAAAGCAGACAGCCTTGTTGCCATAGCCTGGGATTGGCCACCTCCACCTGCTGCATACCACATCTTACCTTGATGTGCCCTGAACCTCCACAATGGTTTTTACAAAAGCTTTTTATCTTTCACCATCTCTGGCTGGTCCTGGACAGGAGTTTCTGAGAAGATGATGTTTACATTCTATAGATACATCTACTTCCAAATTCTGACACCTGGATCTTCTCTACACTCTACTGCTATTTCTTCCCATGGCAGGTCACAGCTGTCTTTGTTTTTTTCCCCAAGGGTGACACTATTTTAAAAATTATTATTAATTTGTCATATTCTTATACTTCCCTATGGCTTTTGTGGCATCCCCAGTGATTGGTTGAAATAAACACCTTCTAGTAGCCCCAATTTTTTTTATTATTCATAATTAATTAAAATATACATTTTTGATAGACTACACTTAATTGAATTAATGGTCTCTATTAATGACCTTTATTTCTTATTATAGTCACAAACTAGGTAAAATAATAATAAATATAAGCTAGCACTATGTCAAAATATATTTGGTTTCCAATTTAATCAATCAACCGTGATTTTCAAACTTTAGTATGCATCATAACTACACAGAGGACTTGTTAAAACAGAAGTTCCTAAGCCCTAATACCAGAGTTGCTGATTCTTAGATCTAGGGCTGTTCCAGAGAATTTGTATTTCTAACAAGTTCCCAGGTGGCGCTGCTGCTGCTGCTGCTGCTTCATTGCTATAAAATGATGAGGTTTGACTTAGGACACTTACATTAGCATAACAGAAAGGCAGTTTCCTCCGATGTCCGGCTTTACTTAGTGTCAGTCATATAACTTTCAAAACTTTTGATTATTCTTTTAGTATTCCCTAGAAGATTTGAAACTGTTTCCACCATAGCCAATTTGATACATTTACATGCAGAGACCTTGACACAAATCCTGTACGTAAGAAATTGGTTGGTGTTTCGTTACCCTCTGCACAAGTCAGATTTCTCCAGGGAAACCGAACAAACTATATATATATATATATGTGTGTATATATATATATATATATATATATATATATATACATACACAGAGAGAGAGAGAGAGAGAGAGAGAGAGATTTTCACATTCACATGATTTGGGGGCTGGCAAGTTCAAAGTCTGAAGAGCTGGCCAGTAGGCTTGCAATTCTGGCAAGATGTGATGTTGAAGTCTTGATTTGGAGGTAGTCTGGAGATGGAATTCCATCCTCCTAGGGGAACCTCAGTCTTTTCTTTTAAGGTCTTTGACTGACTAGATGAAGCCTATATACCTTATGGAATACAATCTGCTTTACTGACAGTCTACTAATTTAAATGCTACTTACATCTAAAAAACACCTTCTCAGCAACATCTAGACTAGTATTTGACCTAAAGTTGAATACTCTAGCATAGGCTAATTAACATATAAAATTAACCTTTATTCTCTGACATCTAGTTTAGTTCATTCGATGGTAAACTCCAGCAAGAAAAGCCTAGGGTAGGGGAAATTAGCCCTTGGTTTTCTTTCGGATGTGTTATCATAGACTTCACAGCTCCTGCCGAGGACACTCTTTATACTTGACCCTGTGTTTCCAGTTCCATTAATGACTTTCCATTTCTCTTACCCATTTCCATAGTAGAGTAGTACCAGGCTCTCCCTCCCACCTCGTAAGAGTTCCCTGGTAGTGTTCTATCCTTTATGGTTTGCCCAAACACTTTTCATATATTTGAAAATAACCCTTTTTTTAACTCTCCTCAAATTATCTAATTTGATCATGCTCTCTTTTTCTTTCTAGAACTGGACAGACAAAACAAAATATGGGATTGGAAATTTGTAGACTATTCCTGTGGATATTCAAATCTCTATAACAAAGCTACACATGTTTCTTCCACTTTTTAAGAATTTCCTTTTCAGTCTTAGAGACTTCAACTGATCAGTGTAATTCCAAGTTTTACCTTAAATCCCCTTCATTTGCAAGGATATCATTTCTCAATCTTCCATTGACACCACAAAACAGGCTTGATCTTTGGAAATACAACAAGTGCTGAAATTGAGCTGAATAATACTAGAGAACATAGAAAATACTCTTCACTATCAAACTGCTTCAATCATGCCTGGCTCTGCTGGAAGCAGATTTTTCATGTAAACTAATTTTAATAATAGTATATAAACAGTATAATAGTATATAAAATTAGTATAATTGTATATAAAATTATGTCTACTGGCTTTAATATAATTTAACAGCAGTTATTCTATTTTTATATAGTCAGATTGCTTCTAGAGATTAACAATTAAATGATCCCTGATAATTATTCTTGATTTATAAATTTAAATGTTAATCTCTGAATATAGACATGTAATAAATGCTTTATGACTATGTATATTAATTTGCTAAGGATGCCATAACAAAACAACACAGATGTGTGGAGTAACAGGAAAAATTTATTTTCTCACCATTCTAAGGAGCTAGTAATCCAAGATCAAGCTGTCAGCAGCTATAGTTTTTCTGATGCTTCTCTCCTTGGCTTACAGATGGTGACTTCTTGCTGTGTTTTCGCATAGTTTTTCCTCTGTGTGCACATCCCTGGTGTCCCTTTGTGCATCCAGATTTTCTCTTTTTATAAGGACATCAATCAGATTGGATTGGCGCTCACCATATGACCTCATTTAACTGTAGTTACCCTTTTAAAGGCCCTATTTCTAAAGACAGTTACATTCTGAGGTACTGGGGATTAAAGCTTCAAATTTGTGGGCACAGAATTCAGCCCCAGACACTATGCATCAGGGAAAATAAGAATATATACTTGTACCTTCTTATTTGTGAAACAATAGTATAAAAAATAAATGAATTTCTTTCATCAGTGTCTTATAATTTTCTGCATACAGGTTTTTTGTCTCCTTAGGTAGGTTTATTCTTAGATATTTTATTCTTTTTGTTGCAATGGTAAATGGGAGTGTTTTCTTAATTTCACTTTCAGATTTTTTCATCATTAGTGTATAGGAATGCAAGAGATTTCTGTGCATTAATTTTGTATGCTGCTACTTTACCAAATTCATTGATTAGCTCTAGGAGTTTTCTGGTAGCATCTTTAGGGTTCTCTATGTGTAGTATCATGTCATCTGAAAACAATGACAGCTTTACTTCTTCTTTTCTGATTTGGATTCCTTTTATTTCTGTTTCTTCTCTGATTGCTGTGGCTAAAACTTCCAAAACTATGTTGAATAATAGTGGTGAGAGTGGGCAACCTTGTCTTGCTCCTGATCTTAGTAGAAATGGTTTCAGTTTTTCACCATTGAGGATGATGTTGGCTGTGGGTTTGTCATATATGGCCTTTATTATGTTGAGGAAAGTTCCCTCTATGCCTACTTTCTGCAGGGCTTTTATCATAAATGGGTGTTGAATTTTGTCAAAAGCTTTCTCTGCATCTATTGAGATGATCATGTGGTTTTTCTCCTTCAATTTGTTAATATGCTGTATCACTTTGATTGATTTGCATATATTGAAGAATCCTTGCATTCCTGGAATAAGCCCCACTTGATCATGGCGTATGATCCTTTTAATGTGCTGTTGGATTCTGTTTGCTTGTATTTTGTTGAGGATTTTTTCATTTATGTTCATCAATGATATTGGCCTGTAGTTTTCTTTCTTTGTGACATCTTTTTCTGGTTTTGCTATCAGGGTGATGGTGGCCTCGTAGAATGAGTTTGGGAGTGTTCCTCCCTCTGCAATATTTTGGAAGAGCTTGAGAAGGATAGGTGTTAGCTCTTCTCTAAATGTTTGATAGAATTCGCCTGTGAAGCCATCTGGTCCTGGGCTTTTGTTTGTTGGAAGATTTTTAATCAGAGTTTCAATTTCAGTGCTTGTGATTGGTCTGTTCATATTTTCTATTTCTTCTTGGTTCAGTCTTGGCAGGTTGTGCATTTCTAAGAATTTGTCCATTTCTTCCAGGTTGTCCATTTTATTGGCATAGAGTTGCTTGTAGTAATCTCTCATGATCCTTTGTATTTCTGCTTTGTCCGTTGATACCTCTCCTTTTTCATTTCTAATTCTATTGATTTGAGTCTTCTCCCTTTTTTTCTTGATGAGTCTGGCTAATGGTTTATCAATTTTTTTTATCTTCTCAAAGAACCAGCTTTTAGTTTTATTGATCTTTGCTATTGTTTTCTTCATTTCTTTTTCATTTATTTCTGATCTGATCTTTATGATTTCTTTCCTTCTGCTAACTTTGGTTTTTTTTTTGTTCTTCTTCCTCTAATTGCTTTAGGTGCATGGTTAAGGTGTTTATTCGAGATGTTTCCTGTTTCTTGAGGTAGGCTTCTATTGCTATAAACTTCCCTGTTAGAACTGCTTTTGCTGCATCCCACAGGTTTTGGGTCATCATGTCTCCATTGTCATTTGTTTCTAGGTATTTTTTGATTTCCCCTTTGATTTCTTCAGTGATCACTTGGTTATTAAGCAGTGTATTGTTTAGCCTCCATGTGTTTGTATTTTTTACAGATCTTTTCCTGTAATTGATCTCTAGTCTCATAGCGTTGTGGTCAGAAAAGATACTTGATACAATTTCAGTTTTCTTAAATTTACCAAAGCTTGATTTGTGACCCAAGATATGATGTATCCTGGAGAATATTCCATGAGGACTTGAGAAAAATGTGTATTCTGTGATACAAATAGATGGAGAGATATACCATGTTCTTGGATTGGAAGAATCAACATTGTGAAAATGACTCTACTACCCAAGCAATCTACAGATTCAATGCAATCCCTATCAAACTACCACTGGCATTTTTCACAGAACTAGAACAAAATATTACACAATTTGTATGGAAACACAAAAGATCCCGAATAGCCAAAGCAATCTTGAGAAAGAAAAATGGAGCTAGAGGAGTCAGGCTCCCTGACTTCAGACTATACTACAAAGCTACAGTAATCAAGACAGTATGGTACTGGCACAAAAACAGAAATATAGATCAATGGAACAGGATAGAAAGCCCAGGGATAAATCCATATGAATATGGTCACCTTATCTTTCATAAAGGAGGCAAGCATATACAGTGGAGAAAAGACAGCCTCTTCAGTAAGTGGTGCTGGGAAACTGGACAGCTATATGTAAAAGTATGAAATTAGAACACTCCCTAACACCATACACAAAAATAAACAAAATGGATTAAAGACCTAAATGTAAGGCCAGTCAATATCAAACTCTTAGAGGAAAACATAGGCAGAACACTCTATGACATAAATCACAGCAAGATCCTTTTTGACCCAGCTCCTGGAGAAATGGAAATAAAAACAAAAATAAACAAATGGGACCTAATGAAACTTAAAAGCTTTTGCACAGCAAAGGAAACCATAAACAAGACAAAAAGACAACCCTCAGAATGAGAGAAAATATTTTCAAATGAAGCAACTGACAAAGGATTAATCTCCAAACTTTACAAGCAACACATGCAGCTCAACAACAACAAAAAAAACCCAATCCAAAAATGGACAGAAGACCTAAATAGACATTTCTCCAAAGAAGATATACAGATTGCCAACAAACACATGAAAGAATGCTCAACATCATTAATCATTAGAGAAATGCAGATCAAAACTACACTGAGATATCATCTCACAGCGGTCAGAATGGCCATCATCAAAAAATCTAGAAGCAATAAATGCTGTAGAGGGTGTGGAGAAAAGGGAACACTCTTTCACTGTTGGTGTGAATGTAAATTGATACAACCACTATGGAGAATAGTATGGAGGTTCCTTAAAAAACTAAAAATAGAACTACCATACGACCCAGCAATCCCACTACTGGGCATATACCCTGAGAAAACCATAATTCAAAAAGAGTCATGTACCATAATGTTCATTGCAGCTCTATTTACAATAGCCAGGACATGAAAGCAACCTAAGTGTCCATTATCAGATGAATGGATAAAGAAGATGTGGCACATATATACAATGGAATATTACTCAGCCATACAGAGTGAAGTAAGTCAGAAAGGGAAAAACAAATATAGTATGCTAACACATATATATGGAATCTAAGGGAAAAAAAAAAAAGGTCATGAAGAACCTAGTGGCAAGACGGGAATAAAGACAGACCTACTAGAGAATGGACTTGAGGATATGGGGAGGGGAAAGGGTAAGCTGCGACAAAGTGAGAGATTGGCATCGACATATATACACTACCAAACGTAAAATAGATAGCTAGTGGGAAGCAACCACATAGCACAGGGAGATTACCTCGGTGCTTTGTGACCACCTAGAGGAGTGGGATAGGGAGGGTGGGAGGGAGATGCAAGAGGGAAGAGATATGGGAACATATGCATATGTATACCTGATTCACTTTGTTATAAAGTAGAAACTAACACACCATTGTAAGGCAATTATACTCCAATAAAAATGTTAAAATAAATAAATAAATAAATAAATGAAAATTTAATGGGGTGTTTTCCTACAGGAATGTGCGGCATTGGGATGGCAAGGATGAGACTGGGGCAGCATAGAAGGAAGGGAAATAAAGGTGGCACTTCCTTGAGTTTGTCTTTCTGCACAGTGCTGATATTTGGGAGAAAGTTGATGTTTTAGATGATAGATAGATAGATAGATAGATTTACATAATAGAATTACCAGTGATAGAGGGGGGAAATGTAAAATGCAAAACCAAAAGAAATAAGTAATTGTATTTCAAATTACTAAGTTTGATATACATGTTGCTGTTCATATGAGTTTATCAATCTGTATATCTATTTATTTTATGTATTCATGACTAAGACCCTCCATAAATGTGATATATGAGATGCTTTATATGTTTAATGAATGTTATATAATTTAACACTTTTATTTTTTGTATTCCATGTAAATATGTTTTTTCAGTTCTCATTTGCCTCTTATATTTACTTAAAAAAACTTAGAGAATATTATACACTTATGCAAATTAAAGTTTTTACTTTTATCATTCTCCTATTACTTCTATGAATAGAAAAGCTTCCTCTCATAAGACAAGATGTATGTTCACTAATACTGAGATTAATATATTTGTGGTAATCTTCCCTTAAACTTTATGTTTATGGCTATTCAGGGTCTTTTGTGTTTCCACACAAATTTAACTTTTTTGTTCTAGTTCTGTGAAAAATGCCATTGGCAGTTTAATAGGGATTGCATTGAATGTGTAGATTGCCTTCAGTATGGTCATTTTAACAATACTGATTCTTCCAATCGAAGAACACTGTATATCTTTCCATCTGTTTGTTTTGTCTATAAATTCTTTCATCAGCATCTTATACTTTTCAGAGTACAGGTTTTTGCCTCCTTAGGTAGGTTTATTCCTAGGTAGTTTATTCTTTTTGATGATATGGAAAATGAGACAGTTTCCTTAATTTCTGTTTCTGGTATTTCATTGTTAGGGTGTAGAAATGCAACAGATTTCTGTACATTTATTTTGTATTTTGCAACTTTTCCAAATTCATTGATGACCTCTAGTAGTTTTCTGGTAGTGTCTTTAAGATTTTCTACATATAATATCATTTCATCTGCAAACAGTGATAGTTTTATTTCTCCCTTTCCAATTTGGATTTATTTATGTCTTTTTATTCTCTGATTGCTTTGTATAGGACTTCCAAAACTATGTAGAATAAAAATGGTGAGAGTGGGCATCCTTGTCTTGTTCCTGATCTTAGAGGAAATTGTTTCAGCTTTTCACCATTGAGAATGATGTTTGCTGTGGGTTTGCCATATATGTTCTTTATTATGTTGAGATAGGTTCCCTCTATGCTCATTTTCTGGAGAGTTTTATCATAAATGGGTGTTGCATTTTGTCAAAAGATTTTACTCCTGTATTGACATGATCATATGGATTTTAGTCTTCAGTTTGTTAATGTGATGTATCACATTGGTTGATTTACGCATATTGAAGAATCCTTGCATCCCTGGAATAAATCCCACTTGGTCATGGTGTATGATCATTTTGACGTCTTGTAGGATTTGGTTTGCTAGTATTTCGTTGAGTATTTTTGCATCTATGTTCGTCAGTGATAATGGCCTGCAATCTTCTTTTTTTGTAATATCTTTTTCTGGTTTGGGTATCAGGTTGATGGTGGCTTCAGAGAATGAGTTCAGAAGTATTCCATCCTCTGCAGTTTTTTTAGAATAGTTTCAGGAGGATAGTTGTTAATTCTTCTCTAAATGTTTGGTAGAATCTTGAGAAAGAAGAATGGAGCTGGAAGAATCAGGCTCCTTGACTTCAGACTACACTACAATGCTACAGTCATCAAATCAGTATGGTACTGGCACAAACACACAGATAGATCAGTGAAACAGGAGAGAAAGCCCAGAAATAAACCCACACACTTATGGTCAATTAAATTACAACAAAGGAGGCAAGAATATACAAAGGAAAAGAGGGCGTCTCTTCAAGAAAAAAAAATGAAATGAAAAAGAATGAAATTAAAACATTCTCTAACACCATATACAAAATAAACTCAAAATGGATTGAAGACCTAAATGTAAGATCAGATAATATATAACTCCTAGAGGAAAACATACGTGCACACTCTGATTAAAATTGTAACAATATTTTTTGGATCAGTAACCTAGAGTAATGGAAATAAAAGCAAAAATTTTTAAAAAATGGGACCTTATTAAACTTAAAAGCTTTTGCACAGAGAAGGATACCATAAACAAAACAAAAAGACAACCTATGGAATGGGAGAAAATATTTGCAAATGATGCAACCAACAAGGGATTAATCTCCAAAATATACAAACAGCTCATTCAGCTCTATGTCAAAAAAAAACAAACGCCTCAATCAAAAAGTGGACAGAAGATCTAAATACACATTTCTCCAAAGAAGACACACAGATGGCCAAAAAGCACATGAAAGGATGCTCAACATCACTAATTATCAGAGAAATACAAATCAAAACTACAATGAGGCATCACTTAACACCAGTCAGAATGGCCATCATCAAAATATCTACAAACAATAAATGCCGGAGAGGGTTTGGAGAAAAGGCCATCCTCCTACACTGTTGGTGGAAATGTGAATTGGTACAGCCACTAGGGAGAACAGTATGAAGGTTCCTTAAAAAACTAAAAATAGAGTTACCATATGATCCAACAAACCTACTCCTGGGCATATATTTGGAAAAGACAAAACCTTTAATTTGAAAAGATACATGGACCCCAATGTTCATAGCAACACCATTTACAATAGCCAAGACTTGGAAGCAACCTAAATGTCTATTGACAGATGAATGGATAAAGAAGATGTGGTGTATATATACAATGGGATATTACTCAGCCATAAAAAAGAATGAAATAATGTGATTTGCAGCAACATGGATGGACCTAGAGAGTCAGACAGAGAAAGACAAATATCCTATGATATCACTTATATGTGGAATCTAAAATAATGATACAAATGAACTTATTTACAAAACAGGAATAGACTCACAGACATAGAAAACAAATTATGGTTACCAAAGGGGAAAAGGGGGAGGGAGCGATAAATTAGGAGTTTGGGATTAATACACACTAGTATATATAAAATAGATGAACAACCAGGATTTACTTTACAGCAGAGAGAACTATAATCAATATCTTGTAATAACCTAAAATGGAAAAGAATATATATATATATGTGTGTGTGTGTGTTTGCGTGTATGTATAATTGAATCACTTTGCTCTATACCTGAAACTAACACAACATTGTAAATCAACTATACTTCAATAAAAACCTTTATGTTTATGTATATAATTATGTTTCTGTATTTTTATTTTGTACATATTTCAATTTTTTCTTTTAATCATAATTGACTGTCCCAACCATTTTTGAATGCCATATTTATGCCATATTTTCATTAAAATATTTATATATAAGTATACATATTTATAAATATAAATCATATATTCTATATATTTATAATTTATAAAATTATAATGTTTGTTTCTGGACTTTATATTTGGTTCTGTATTTGACTCTTCATTTTCTCTGGATAATATTATGGAGAGAACACATGATTTGCAAGAGCACAAACTTTTTTTCACTGTGAGAAAAAATATTGAGCTATTCAGACAAATTTTCTGATTTATTATGACAGTTTTTTCAAAAAATTCTATGTAAGAATAGATTCCTGTAGAAAGTGTGAAAAAAGTAGAATGGACTTAAAGGATTCGATAAAATTAAATTTATGTTATTAGCATAGAAATACTTTCATTCCTTTTTATGGTTGCAATTGTTGATGTTTCATTCAATCAAATCATTATTTGTATTAAAAATTTTCTCGTTGTTACTATCAGCTTATTTTTTAAAATTTTTTTCTGGCAAAACCCAGGACTAGATGTATAGTTCCTGATTCAAACACTGCCTTATTACTATATCTCCACATTTAGGCTCAGCAGAATTAAGAAGTGGAAAGAATAATTCTCTATATACATTTTTCCCTTTGAAGTGTTCCCCTATTTGGCCATGAGTTCAGATGGACAGGTACATGCACCTTTATAAATACGTGGGGGTTTGTACAGCAATACATATAAACAGAGGCCAGCAAACACTTGGCTTACAACTCAAAGAGAATTCACTTATTTCATAAACATAATGGAATGAATGTCATTCATATTTATCAACAACTAGTCCCTTTCTGTTTCTTCCATGAGAAATTAGTGAATAATTTCCACTATTCCTTGGTATTCAAAAGGTGTTTTTATCTTATAGGACTCCAAGACCAGATATTTTACTGTCCTTCTCTTACGTTATCTGTCTATGTCTAGTTTGGTAAATCCAAAAATTGTTCATAGACTCTTACCAATTACTCTGGACAATTGGTGGAATACAGTATCCTTTCATCCAGGTGTAAAAGCCCATTATTTTTAATTAATATTCTAATCTAGAGATAAAGCTCATCAGAGATTACTAACTCATATAATCTACCACCATTGCAAAGATATTTTACAACTACTTCTGTAGGCAGGAGACTTTTGAAGTAAGAGTGTTTGTGATAATGAAAACAATACCATTATTGATAAACACAAATATAAAGGTTTAATGTGAATGTAAGCATTTGAACCCCAAATATTCTGAACTATATATCCTGGTTTCTAGAAAATGGTACAGCATTAGGCTGTGACTACAATTCAGCTAAACGGAGTTTGTGTCCTTGTTTTGACATTTAATATTCTCTGACACCCTCATCAAGTGTCTTACTTTGGATGACACTCTATTCTGGTGGTTTTAGATATTGGGTTCTCAGTATGATTTGTAATACCTCAATATTTCAGATTTCTCATCTCTAAAGTAGGGATAGATAAAGCAAATTCGTAAGGAAGAAGGGCAGTGGGGACTTCACAAGTTTTCTTTGTTCTGGTCTCAATTTGGATTCTCCACAAAAAGTGGTGATAAAACTGAAGAGTAGCACTCCCGAATAGAGTAGAAAAGAAACTATGTACATTACTAAGATAGATGCAGTAAAACTATTAAATAAATCATTTACATTCAATTGCTGAATCTCCTAGAAATTTTCATTTTGATGATAGTTTCATTTTTTTTTCCTTTGGACATTTGAAGAAGACAATATGTATATTACAGTAAATAGGTTCAAAAATACTTTTTGGTGTTTCTCATTTAGTAAAGAAAGTTAGCTGTCAACTATTTTAGTTGATCACCTTATTTTTTTGTTTGTTTTAAATACATCCTCCCTTAGCTACAGAGAACACTGTATCTTTTATTAATCATGTTTGCAATACTTGAAAATTTTCACCCATGGGCTGTTTAATATATTGTCAGTTAAGATGTCAACTAGAGTTGGAGGTTGCATTGAGTATAAACATAAAGAGTTATATTTAAAAACAACTATCATAAATATCAATCTAGCTGAGGAGTGACATGAGCAAGTTTGCATCTTAGAAAGTCAACTGCATCAGCAGAGAAGAGCTAGGTTTAAAGAAGAGTGTATTGATTCATAGAGAAGAGTGTGAACATGCAGTTGTAGTAACTGAGGTAAGATGTGATGATTTGTACTAAGGGGAAGGCAACATAAGTGAAAATAGCAAGATAAACTCAAGAGATGTTAAAGAGAAACACTGGACAGAATATAGTGACTTATTGTTTGGGAGTGTGCGAGCAAGAAAACAGAATATTTCTGATTGGGAAAGTCATGGTTACATTAACTGAAATAGAGAATACAGGAGCAGAAGCAGGCATTGTTGACAGTATCTGTTTGGACACAGTGATTTTTGAAGAGCATATTCTTAGAAACTTTGACATTTTCCCCCCAGAATTTTCTGCCTGATCCCAAATTTAGCATCACTACTTAATAGCTATTTACATTTTGTGGCTGATTTTCATTTAAGAAAAAGAATGTAACACCCGTATATGTCAACATTAATAAGTTCTTTATATGTATAAAGAATGTATAAATATACAAATATATTCTATACTCTCCTATATTTTATCCATTTTTAAATAATATCTTTTTACACAATTTCAATCATGAAATTTTTCGTCTACTTTGTTTTAATACTACTTCTCTCGTATTGTGTAACTAACACTCTCCCATCTGGAGTTACTGGTTCCCATATCAACGACTCCCAATGATTGTACCAAAGTCAATAACTTCAGATATATTTAATTAATTTCTCATGTCATATTTTATTATCTTCAAAAGTTGCTAAATATTTCAAACAGCAGCTTATTTTCCTAAGGCTGTGATAATTCTTTGATAATTTGTATTTGTTGGTCATTTGATAACTGCCACCACTTCATTTTCAACACTTTCAGAATAGTTATAATGAGAATTTTTAATTATGATCATAAATAATTATTATGTTACTAGAAACAATAAGACTTTTCTTTATAAACATCATTAATTCTCTATAAACATCACCAGAGACATGAGTTTTAAAAAAATAGCCTCCACTAAAATTGCTAAACATTTTATATAATGTCATTGAGCACCTAAAGTTTAACCTCTCTAAGTAAAGAAGATTATTATTTCTCCCTTAGTATTTTTCCCACACACTTAAACCTTTTCTCTCATGCCACCTTTGTCAAAAGGAACCTATAGTACAGATGTGATAGTTACTAAATGTGGATCATACATAACTAGCACATATTCATTAGTGCATATAGCTTTTGCTGGCTCTGTATTTTAGTTTCAGTGATTGTAAAGTGTTTTGTTATAGTTAAAAAATTTTTTTTTTTACTGTCTATGTTTGTTTTTACTTATACTTATTCTCTTTGGAAATTTAGTAGATTTTCATAAAAGAAAATTGGACTTGTATTCGTGCCAACTTTTTCCAAGAAGTCACATCTGATGAGATTTATATTTAAAATGTTTCATATATTTACCAGTGCAAGTAGTTTTCCAACTGATAGTGTTGTTTACCTGGTGAATGCTCATATCATAAAAGATAATGTTGATTTCTCCTTCCTAATATTTAATCTTCTTTATTTTTCTTTATTTCATGAGTAATAACTTAAAGAATGATGGTTAATCATCAACAGATGGTCACAAAAAAATCACTCTTAAATTTCATGCTATTGTCTTTTGTGTTTCATTCTGCTGCCTGTAATCGAAAATGGATCAGAGGGATTCTCCAAACAGGACTGCAAGCTCCTGAAGCTGCTCAGTGAAGTCATCCAACACTGAAATTTTTTCCACATTAACAGTTTTTCTCCATAGTTGCGAGATGATTCCTGGACTTCAAGATGTCACAGTTGAAATCCTGTCGGAAAGCTGTGAATGGAAAAGAAAAAAACATTAATGAAATTGCCTTCTGATATTTTGCCTTTTTCATTCAATAAGGAATATCCTCATCTGGAACAAACACTTTTTTTGCAGGGTCACACAGAGATTCTATTTATTAATAAAGGGAATTGAATCAGATGTAGAAAGCTAGAAGAGATTGTCATAAACATTGTGGGAGGTATTGGCTGTAAGATTAAGTCTTTTTAAAAATTATTATGACTTATGCTTCTATGTCTGTATTCTCAAATCTTTCAAAATGCTATTTTGTTATCTACTGAAATAATAAAGTCTTTGTTTACAGACTCATGATATTACATACAAAATTTTGATTAAAAGCAATTACAAAGTGTCCAGTTGGATAATATTTAATTGTAATTCTATGAAACAATTTACTACTTAAACCAGATTGTGGGTTTAATTAGATTTTCTACTTGAATAAATATTGGTCATTAACAATACACATATATAACTACACTGATAATCATAACTTTTATGAACTTTTAAAAATGAGATTACATTCAATTTATGTAATCATTTTCGCTTAGTCTCCTCTGTAACTAGATTATTTTTGTTCATCTTTTCCTAGCACTGTTTAATTTTGGGGGGATTTTTATTACTTTAAAAACCTGAAAAATTTTTGCTATTTTTAGTTTTATTTTTTGGGGTAATTAAAAAATTTCTTCCAGATGCTTTACTTTGTCTTGCTTATTTCCAATGGCATCAGTATACTCTTTATTAAAAATGTAAGGACACATAGCCTGCTATTTAAAATTAAATTTGTCAGGCTCAAAATGTTCTCATTATTTTACATTTCTAAATATTTGTCTTTCCAGTTTTTAAATTCTTCTTTAAACAGGAGCAATTTAGTTGCTTCCTTTTTTTCTTTACTCCCTCCTTATTTCCAGGCTTCCTTATTTACAATTATGGATTTTAAAATTTAAATAGTTGACTGTTACTTATACTTTTAGTGGAGTCTGATGTAAAAACTTAAGGTGCATTTTCTACTATAATGTATTGTAATTTGCTCCTAAATGTCCTCTGATAGTCTGAGTACAGATTGAAAAAATAAGAGCTTGCAACATCTTTTCTGATTTCTGTTTTCCTTCCCAACTAGCAAAGAACTAACAAAATTTTGCTCTCTTGATACATAGGCTATAAAACAGAATCCCATTTATATGGACACAGTGGCCAGTATATAAAACATAGTGATCGCTCCATGTCCTCAGTTCCTTCTTCCCAGGCAAAGCTCCAACGGCCCTCTGAAGTGGAGAGAGTAGATGATATGCAATTGAGCCCTTCCTGCACCAATCAAACACCTGGCCACACTTGCATTTCTGTATCCCTTTTGATGTGAAAAAAATATTTGAAGGAACTTTCAGACCTTGTCTGGCATATGTGTGCTACACAATGATTCATGTCACAGGGAACACATACCTGAATTGGCTTGGATTGCTTTATGCTCACAATAACTCTATTAAAATTTGCCTACAAGCTTTACATTTTGCAATATATCAAGCCAAAATATGCCCATATCTTCTTCAGCCATATCCATCAATTATTTACATTTTGATACATTTGCTTTCACTCATCCTTCATACATAAATACATATTCACAAATGTACATGCATACATGCATATTCACATCCAGACATACATACATAGACATTATTTTTTAGCTAATCCATTTCAGAGTATATTGAAGAAATCACAATGCTTTACCAACAAACACTCAACATGTGTCTCTTTAGAACAATAACAATCTTCTACATAAAGGTAATATTTGCAGTGCTCTCAGTCATTTAACATTGATACATGCAATTTTCCAATTGTTCCAATAAAAAACTTCAGAAATTTTTTTCTCTTACTCTAAGATATAATTAAGGATCATACAATGAATTTGGTTGGTTTGTCCTTTAGTCCAAATTTAATTTAGATAAGTTTTTTTTTTTTTTAATCTAACTTGGGCTGCTTTTTTGTTGTTGTTGTTGGCAACAAGTATATGCCAGTTATTTTAAATACATATATATTTGGTTGTCTGATAGTTGCCTCAGGATTGGATCCAAGTTAAAATGTTTTGGCAGTAATACAACAAAAGTGATGTGTATTTATCACAACAGGGTAATATCCATTCAGTTTGTCCTGTTGATGGTGCCATTTAGTTATGGAGTGTTGGTGGATATACAAGTCACCAAGTCATCAAGTGAAGTTTTTCCATTTATTAGCTATTGTTTGTCTCCTAAAAAAAATAATTTCTCCCTTTCTTTCTTTCTTTTGTGCTATATTTCTTTCTTTCTTTCATGTTTATTTAGATTATCCATGTGGAGCTTATGGGTACTTTTCCTTTACTCACTGTTACAATCCATCATCATCACCATTTCCTTTGATACACAAATTTCTATTTTAAGTATTCCAATTAGTCTCTGAAGACTTTTTTTCCCCAAAGAAATTGTTTGTGAGAAAATTGTATTTTACTTATTCTATCTAGATCTGCAATCAACATATTAGAAGGGGATGATATTTAATAAGAGATGGTAAGAGTGCCTCAGTTATGTGGAATGGAATTTAGAAATCAACATTTGGGCACTAGCTTTATTCATTACTAGTAGAATATCACTGGGTTTAATCTGGTTTAGTGGTGAGAAGGGAATACATAGTATGAAAATCACAAGTTGATGTTAATGCTTCTGAATATTAGCCAAGAAAACAGAGCTTTTCTCCACTGTATTTTACTTATATGGTGAGAATTTTGATTCTTAAGGAGTTGCTGCCTTAATTTTTTTTATTATGCAACATAATATATGTAAAGATAATCAAATGTACCACTATAACAGTAAAGCTACTTAGCAGAGTTCAAAAGTCCTGTGCAGTCTTTTGTCTTTAGTATATATCTTATTGAAAACATACAGTTAGAATGATATTAAAAAGTAAGTAGTATTAATATTCTTTTTAAATTTTCTTCTATGTGAATACTGTGAATATGATGTGTACTTAGGCTCATTACTTTCTGTTTATGTTCAATATTAAATCATTCTAGCTGATCTAAATTTAACTTCAGATAGATAAAATGTTCTAAATTCTAAAATTTTAAAAATATGTGAGTACTCCAGTGAAACTGGCTGAGTAGGCAGCTCCAAAACCTTGTAGTTTTCAGTCCACAGATCTTTTACCTCCTTGTTTAAATTTATTCCTAAGTGTTTTATTATATTTGATGCTATTGTGAATGTGACTGTTTTCTTTTTATTTCAGATATTTCATTGTTTTTGTATAGAAACACAACTGATTTCTGTATATTGGTTTTGTATCTTGGAACTTTACTGTTTTTGTTGATTAATTCTGACAGCTTTTTGGTGGAGTTTTTTAGAAATGTCTATATTTAATATTATCATAAACAGAAAAACAGAAAGGCAATATATAGAATGGGAGAAATATTTTAAAATCATACATCTGGTAAGGGGTTAATATCCAAAATATATAAACGACTCATATGACTCAATAGCAAAACAAACAAACAAAAAAACAAAACAATATAATTAAAAATGGACAGAGGCACTGCTACCTTTAAAATGGATAACCAGAGGAACTTCAAGATGGCAGAGGAGTAAGATGTGGAGATCACCTTCCTCTCCACAAACACATCAGAAATACATCTACATGAGGAACACTCCTACAGAACTCCTACTGAACGATGGTAAAAGACCTCAGACTTCCCAAAAAGCAAGAAACTCCCTATGTACCTGGGTAGGGCAAAAGAAAAAAGAAAAAACAGAGACAAAACAATAGGGATGGGACCTGCACCTTTGGGAGGGAGCTGTGAAGGAGGAAAAGTTTCCACACACTAGGAAGCCCCTTCACTGTTGGAGACAGGGGGGTGGGGGAAGCTTCAGAGCCACAGAGGAGAGCACAGTAACAGGGGTGCAGAGGGCAAAGCGGAGAGATTTCCACACAGAGGATCAGTACCGGCCAGCACTCACCAGCCCAAGAGGCTTGTCTGCTCACCCGCCAGGACGGATGGCAGCTGGGAGCTGAGGCTCGGGCTTCGGAGGTCAGATTTCAGGGAGAGGACTGGGGTTGGCTGCGTAAACACAGCCTGAGGGGGCTAGTGTGCCACAGCTAGCTGGGAGGGAGTCCGAGAAGAAGTCTGGAGCTGCCTAAGAGATAAGAGACCATTGTTTCAGGGTATGCGAGGAGAGAGGATTCAGAGCACTGACTAAACAAGCTCCAGAGATGGGGTCTAGCCTCGGCTATCAGCGCAGACTCCAGAGACAGGCATGAAACGCTAAGGCTGCTGCTGCAGCCCCCAAGAAGCCTGTGTGCAAGCACAGGTCACTATCCACACCTCCTGTCCCAGGAGCCTGTACAGCCTGCCACTACCAGGGTCCTGTGATACAGGGACAACTTCTCTGGAGAACACATGGTATGCCTCAGGCTGTTGCAATGTCATGGGACCTCTGCCACTGCAGGCTCGCCCCGCATTCTGTACCCCACCCTCCCCCTGGCCTGAGTGAGCCAGAGCACCATAATCAGCTGCTACTTAACCCTGTCCTCTCTGGGTGGGGAACAGATGCCCTCAGGCAACCTACATGCAGAGGTGGGGCCAAATCCAAAGCTGAACCCCCAGAGCTGTATGAACAAGGAAGAGAAAGGGAAATCTCTCCATGCAGCCTCAAGAGCAGCAGATTAAATCTTCACAATCAAATTGATCTACCCTGCATCTGTGGAATACCTGAATAGACAAAGAATCATCCCAAAATTCAGGCAGTGGACTTTGGGAACAACTGTAGAATTGGGGTTTGCTTTCTGCATCTAATTTGTTTCTGGTTTTATGTTTATCTTAGTTTAGTATTTAGAGCTTATTTTCATTGGTAGATTTTTTTATTAATTTGGTTGCTCTCTTCCTTATATATATATATATATATATATATATATATATATTTTTTCCATTTTCTCCTTTTGTGAGTGTGTATGTGTATTCTTCTTTGTGTGATTTTGTCTGTATAGTATTGTTTTTACCATTTGTCCTAGGTTTCTGTCTGTCTGTTTTTGGTTTTTTGTTGTTGTTGTTTTCTTATTTTTAGTATAATTTTTAGTGCTTGTTATCATTGGTGGATTTGTTTTTTGGTTGGGTTGCTTTCTTCTTTCTGTCTTCTTTTTTATTACTTTTATTTTTTTTATTTTTAATAATATATTTTTATTTTAATAACTTTATTTTTTTAAATTTTTCTTTCTGTTTTTTTCTCCCTTTTCTACTGAACCATTTGGTTGACAGGGTCTTACTGCTCCAGCCAGGTGTCAGACCTGAGCCTCTGAGGTGGGAGAGCTGAGTTCAGGACATTGGCCCACCAAAGACCTCCTTGCCGCATGTAATATCAAATGGCAAAAGCTATATCAGAGATCTCCATCTCAACGTGAAGACCCAGCTCCACTCAATGACCAGCAAGCTACAATGCTGGATACCATATGCTAAACAACTAGCAAGACAGGAGCACAACCACACCCATTAACAAAGAGGCTGCCTAAAATAATAATAAGGCCACCGACACCCAAAAACAACCACCAGATGCAGTCTTGCCCACAAAAAAGACAAGATCCAGCCTCATACACCAGAACACAGGAACCAGTCCTCTCCACCAGGAAGCCTACACAACACACTGAAACAACCTTACCCATTGGAGGCAGACACCAAAAACAATAGGAACTATGAAGCTGCAGCCTGCAAAAAGGAGACCCCAAACACAGTACCTTAAGCAAAATGAGAAGACAGAGAATTGCACAGCAGATGAAGGAGCAAGGTAAAACCCACCAGAACTAACAAATGAGGAGGAAATAGGAGGGTCTACCTGAAAAAGAATATAGAGAAATGATAGTAAACATGATCCAAAATCTTGGAAATAGAATGGAGAAAATACAAGAAACGTTTAACAAGGACCTAAAAGAACTAAAGAGCAAACAAATAATGATGAATAACACAATAAATAAAATTAAAAATACTCTAGAAGGAATCAATAGCAGAATAACTGAGGCAGAAGAATGGATAAGTGACCTGGAAGATAAAATATTGGAAATAACCACTGCAGAGCAGAATTTAAAAAAAAAAAAGAATGAAAAGAATTGAGGACAGTCTCAGAGACCTCTGGGACAACATAAAACACACCAACATTTGAATTATAGGGACCCCAGAAGAAGAATAGAAAAAAAAGTAAAAGGGACTGAGAAAATATTTGAAGAGTTTATAGTTGAAAACGTCCCTAATATGGGAAAGGAAATAAGTCCAGGAATCACAGAGAGTCCATACTGGATAAACCCAAGGAGAAACATGCCAAGCACATGTCAATCAAACTATCAAAAATTAAATATAAAGAAAAAAAAAAATAAAAGCAGCAAGGGAAAAGAAACAAATAACATACAAGGGAATCCCCATAAGGTTAACAGCTGATCTTTTAGCAGAAACTCTGCAAGTCAGAAGGGAGTGGCAGGACATAGTTAAAGTGATGAAAGGGAAAAAAAAAAACTACAACCAAGATTACTGTACCCAGCAAGGATATCATTCAGATTAAACGGAGAAATTAAAACCTTTACAGACAAGCAAAAGTTAAGAGAATGCAGCAACACCAAACCAGCTTTACAACAAATGCTATAGGAACTTCTCTAGGCAGGAAACACAAGAGAAGGAAAAGACCTACAATAACAAACTCAAAACAATTATGAAAATGGTAATAGGAACATACATATAGATAACTACCTTAAATGTAACTGATTTAACACTCCAAACAAAAGAGATAGACTGAGTTAATGGATACAAAAACAAGACCTGTAAGTATTCTGTCTACAAGACACCCACATTAGACCTCGGGACACATACAGACTGAAAGTGAGTGGATAGAAAAAGATATTCCATGAAAATGGAAATGAAAAGAAAGCTGGAGTAGAAATTCTCATATCAGAAAAAATAGACTTTAAAATAAAGGCTATTATGAAAAACAAAGAAGGACACAACATAATGATCAAGGGATCAATCCAAGAAGAAGATATAACAATTGGAAATATTTATGCACCAAACATAGGAGCACCACAATATATAAGGCAAATGCCAGCAGCCATAAAAGGGGAAATTGATAGTAACACAATCATAGTAGGAGACTTTAACATGCCACTTTCACCAATGGAGAGATCATCCAAAATAAAAATAAATAAGGAACAGAAACTTTAAATAACACATTAAGCAAGATATACTAATTGATATTTATAGAACATTCCACCCAAAAACTACAGAATACACTTTCTTCTCAAGTGCTCATGGAACATTCTCCAGGATAGATCATATCTTGGGTCACAAATCAAGCCTTGGTAAATTTAAGAAAATTGAAATGGTATCAAGTATATTTTCCGACCACAACGTTATGAGACTAGATATCAATTACAGGAAAGAAACTGTAAAAAATACAAACACATGGAGGCTAAACAATACACTACTAAATAACTAAGAAATCACTGAACAAATCAAAGAGGAAATCAAAAAATACCTAGAAACAAATGACAATGAAAACACAATGACCCAAAACCTTCGGGATGCAGCAAAAGCAGTTCTAAGAGAGAAATTTATAACAATACAATCCTACCTCAAGAAACAAGAAAAAACTCGAACAGCAGAAGGAAAGAAATCATAAAGATCAGATCAGAAATAAATGAAAAAGAAATGTAGGAAACAATAACAAAGATGAATAAAACTAAAAGCTGGTTCTTTGAGAAGATAAACAAAATTGATAAGCCATTAGCCAGACTCATCAACAAAAAAAGGGAGAAGACTCATTCAACAGAATTAGAAATGAAAAAGGTGAAGTAACAACTGACACTGCAGAAATACAAAGGATCATGAGAAATTACTACAAGCAACTATATGCCAAAAACATGTACAACCTGGAAGAAATGGACAAATTCTTAGAAATGCACAACCTGCCAAGACTAAACCAGGAAGAAATAGAAAATATGAACAGACCAATCACACGCACTGAAATTGAAACTGTGATTAAAAATCTTTCAACAAACAAAAGCACAGGACCAGATGGCTTCACAGGCAAATTCTATCAAACATTTAGAAAAAAGCTAACACCTATCTTTTTCAAAGTCTGCCTAAAAATATCAGAGGGAGGAACACTCCCAAACTCATTCTACAAGGCCACTATCACCCTGATACCAAAACCAGACAAAGATGTCACAATAAAAGAAAACTACAAGCCAATAACATTGATGAATATGGATGCAAACATCCTCAACAAAATACTAGCAAAAAGAACCCAACAGCACATTAAAAGGATCATACAGCATGATCAAGTGGGTTCTATCCCAGGAATGCAAAGATTCTTCAATATACACTAATCAATCAATATGATACACCATATTAACAAATTGAAGGATAAAAACCATATGATAATCTCAATAGATGCAGCAAAAGCCTTTGACAAAATTCAACACCCATTTATGGCAAAAAATCTCCAGAAAGTAGGCATTGAAGCAACTTACCTCAACATAATAAAGGCCATATATGACAAACCCACAGCCAACATCTTTTTGAATGGTGAAAAACTGAAACCATTTCCACTAAGATCAGGAACAAGACAAGGTTGCCCACTCTCACCACTATAATTCAACACAGTTTTGGAAGTTTTAGCCACAGCAGTCAGAGAAGAAAATGAAATTAAAGGAATCTAATTTAGAAAGAAGAAGTAAAATTGTCACTGTTTGCAGATGACATGATACTACAGATAGAGAATCCTAAAGATGTTACCAGAAAAATACTAGAGGTAAACAATGAATTTGGTAATGTAGCAGGATACAAAATTAATGCACAGAAATCTCTTGCATTCCTATACACTAATGCTGAAAAATCTGAAAGAGAAATTAAGGAAACACTCCCTTTTACCTTTGCAACAAAAATAATAAAATACCTAGGAATAAACCTACCTAAGGAGACAAAAGATCTGTATTAAGAAAACTATTAGACACTGATGAAAGAAATTAAAGATGATACAAACAGATGGAGAGATATACCATGTTCTTGGATTGGAAGATTTAACATTGTGAAAAAATTTATACTACCCAAAACAATCTACAGATTCAATGCAATCTCTATCAAACTATCAATGGCGTTTTTCACAGAACTAGAGTGAAAAATTTCACAATTTGTATGGAAACATAAAAGACCCTGAAGAACAAAGACAATCTTGAGAAAGAAAAACGGAGCTGGAGGAATCAGGCTCCCTGACTTCAGGCTATACTGCAAAGCTACGGTAATCACGACAGTATGGTACTGGCACAAAAACAGAAATATAGATCAATGGAACAGGATAGAAAACCCAGAGATAAACCCATGCACATATGGTCACCTTATTTTTGATAAAGGAGGCAAGAATATACAATGGAGAAAAGACAGCCTCTTCAATAAGTGGTGCTGGGAAAACTGGACAGCTACATGTAAAAGAATTAAATTAGAACACTCCTTAACACTGTATACAAAAATAAACTCCAAATGGATTAAAGACCTAAATTTAAGGCCAGACACTATCAAACTCTTAGATGAAAACATAGGCAGAACACTCTATGACATAAATCACAGCAAGATCCTTTTTGACCCACCTCCTAGAGAAGTGGAAATAAAAACAAAAATAAACAAATGGGACCTAATGAAACATAAAAGCTTTTGCACAGCAAAAGAAACAATAAACAAGATGAAAAGACAACCCTCAGAGTGTGAGAAAATATTTGCAAATGAAGCACCTGACAAAGGATTAATCTCCAAAATATACAAGCAGCTCATGCAGCTAAATATCAAAATACAAACAGCCCAATACAAAAATGGGCAGAAGACCTAAATAGACATTTCTCCAAAGAAATATACAGCTTGCCAACTGACACATGAAAGAATGTGCAACTTTACTAATCATTAGAGAAATGCAAATCAAAAGTACAATGAGGTGTCTCCTCACACTTGTCAGAATGGTCATCATTAAAATATCTACAACCAATAAATGCTGGAGAGGGTGTGGAGAAAAATGAACCCTCTTGCACTGTTGGTAAGAATGTAAATTAATACAGGCACTATGGAGAACAGTATGGAGCTTCCTTAAAATACTGAAAATAGAACTACCATATGACACAGAAATCCCACTACTGGGCATATACCCTGAGAAAACCATAATTCAAAAAGAGTCATGTACCACAATGTTCATTGCAGCTCTATTTAAAATAGCCAGGACATGGAAAGAACTTACATGTCCATTGACAGAGGAATGGATAAAGAAGGTGTGGCCCATATATACAATGGAATATTACTCAGCCATAAAAAGAAATGGAATTGAGTTATTTGTGGTTAGGTGGATGGACCTAGAGTCTGTCATACAGAGCGAAGTAAGTCAGATAGAGAAAAACAAATATATGCTAACACATATATATGGGGTCTAAATAAGAAAAATGGTTCTGGAGAACCTAGGGGCAGGAAAGAAATAAAGACGCAGATGTAGACAATGGACTTGAGAACACGGGGAGGGGGAAGGTTAAGCTGGGGCAAAGTGAGTGAGTGGCATTGACATATATACAGTACCAAATATAAAATAGATAGCTAGTGGGAAGCAGCTGCATAGCACAGGGAGATCAGCTTGGTGCTTTGTGACCACCTAGGGGGGTGGGTAGGGAGGCTGGAAGGCAGACGCAAGAGGGAGGGGATAAGGGAATATATGTATATGTATAGCTGATTCACTTTGTTATACAGCAGAAACTAACACAAAAATGTAAAGCAATTATACTCCAATAAAGATGTTAAAAAAATAAAATAAAATAAAATGGTAACCAGCAGGGACCTACTTTATAGCACAGGGACTCTGCTCAATATTATATAACAACCTAAGTGGGAAAAGATTTTGAAAAAGAATAGATACATGTATATGTATAACTGAATCACTTTGCTCTACACCTGAAAGTATCACAACTTTGTTAATCAACTATACTCCAATATAAAATAAAAAATTTAAGAAAATGGACAGAGGAACCAAGTAGACATTTTCCAGACATTATCAACATGAAAATAGGCATAACATGACTAACTATCAGGGAAATGCAAATGAAATCACAATGAAATGTCACCAGGCACTTTTTAGAATAACTATCTTCAAAAAGACAACAGGTAAGTGTTTGCACTGATGTGGAGAAAAGAGAGCCCTTGTGCACTGTTGGTGAGAATGTAAATTGGTGCATTTCCTCTGGAAAACATTACAGAAGTTTCTCAAAAAATTATGACTAGAATTACCATACGATCCACAATCCCACTTCTGGATATATATTTAAAGTAAATAAAAACAAGGTCTTGAAGAAATATCTGCAATCTCATGTTTATTGCATCATTATTCAGAGTAGCCAAGATAAGGCAACAACCTAATTGTCAATCAATGTATGAAAGAATAAAGTATATATATGCACAATGGAATATTACACAGTCATGAGAAAAATAAATCCTGCCACTTGTGACAACATGGATGGACCTTGAGTGCATTTTGCTAAGTGTAATATCAGACAGAGAAAGACAAATACTATATGATGTCACTTATGTGTGGAATCTGCAAAAAGCAAACTCATAAAAATAGAGAGTAGTAGAATGGTGTTTGCCAGGGTTTGGGATGTGGGGAAAATGATGAGTTGTTGGTCAAGGTTCAAATTTCCATTTATAAGGTAAATAATATTGATTTATCTCACTATATAAAATCTCATTCTTTCTTTTTTTCCTACTATCATTTTCACTCCCGACCTTTGTAGGTAACTAATTACTTTCCTGAAAACTAAGCAGGTATATTCATATATTCTTCTTTCTTGTTATTTCTTGCCCCAGAAATACTATTTTAGACTTATTCAGTGGCATCTGTGTTTTTTAGACTTAATACATATTTTAAAACTACAGTGTAAATTCTAGGAAGTGGGATTTATGGATCAAATGGTAAATACATATGCAGTTTTGGTAGATATTGCCTTCACAGGGGTTATGCCATTTCACAATCCCAGCAGCAATAATAAAATGATACTTCTTTTCCCCACAGCTTGGCCAACAGCATATGTTGTCATGTCTTTGAATTCTGTCAATCTAATAGATGAGACACTGTGACTAAGTATAGTTTTAATATGCATTTCATGTATAAGTGAATTTAAATATATTTCCATATATATAAGTACTATTTTATATCTTTTTTGAGCATTTTAAAAACTAATTTTGCATCTCTTATTTATTATTACATTGAGTTTTTAATTTTTTTCCCTCAATGTTTTTTGAGATTTTTTAAAAATTAAGGTTACAGGCCCTTTCATTCTGTGGTGTTATATATTGTAAATATTTTTATCCAGTTGGCCATTGCCTTTGATATTGCTAACTGTGTTTTGCAATGGAATTATTATAAAATTTTATCTATCACATTGGTTAATTGTTTTCATTATTGTATCTGAATTTTGAGACATAGTTGGAAAATATTTATGCCTATGCAGGTTTTAAAGGAATTCTGTCATTTTTTTTCTAGTATGTTTATATTGCTCATTTCTACACTTAGATCTTAACCATTAAGGTGTTACTGGTGTATTTTAACAAATGATGCAGTTTTATCCTAAAGGGCTGACTAATTGTACCATTATCATCTATTAATAAGCTTATTTTGACCCCAGCAATTTGGAACACAAACCTTATTATCATACTAAAGTTTCGTATTTCTTTAGTGTACTTTGGACTTTCTATTTCTGTTCTACTTGATCGTGTATCTACCAGTACTACACTTTTAAAATTTAGATGGTCTATGTTTTAATATCTGATTGGGTTAGTTCACCCAATTTTATTAAGTTTATTTCTAATTATTTTATGTTTTGTGGCCATGGTACGTAAGCTCTTCTCTTCCATTATGTCTTTTAACTTTTTATTATTTATGTATGTGATAGTTATTGAGTTTTGTATGTTGATATTACATTTTGCCAAATTAATGAATTGTTTTCTGGGTTCAGATAGTACATGTGAACAATCCAAAGGAATTAGTGATAAAAAAATCATATCACAAATATGTATGTTATTTATTCTTTTAAAAGTTTTATGCCTGCATATATTGTCTCTCTCCTAATTGCATTTCTTAATTGTATTCCTTTTGAATTGTTTCCTTATTCATTACAATACTGATTTTTGGAAATTGTATATCTCAAATTCTTCCCACCCAGATTCCACTTCCTGCCCCTCTACATGTCCCTGACATCTATCAGTACGGAAACTCCTTCCCTTTATAGAGAAGTAAGTAAATCTACTTTATTTTGTCTGTCCATTCATATTTTAATCTGTAGAGAACAAAGACCATGATGGTTATCTTTGTAATTCTTTTCTTTACCACATGGAACAATATTTTCATGAAACAAGCTCTTTAAATGATCTAGACTCATTACTTATAAAAATGTATGTTCAAAAATTATATGTATAATATATGATTTTTTTTTAAAGGCCAAAATTGCATACGAAGTTGAAATATTATAGAAAAAATTGGAATGATTCTTATTAACTGTCAACTGGGAAAACAAAATTTGTGTAATGTGATTTTAAAGTCTAATAATTTTTTATACACCTGAAAATACCTATCCAAGAAATGTTCATATTATTTTCTATCCCACTTTAAGAAATGTATAATTTCTTACCAAAGCAAAAGACACATGGTTCCCCGTATGTACCTCAATTTATGAGAAAATGTAACAACTGTTCAACATTAAAATTGGGCCACCACTGTGGTCTTTACACACTATTTCTCTTTTTTTCATAGGCAGTTACATCTTGAAGATATCTATAAATTATTTATTTTAAACTGGTTTTCAGGAAGGAATTGTTGGTGTTCACTTTGTTTTGGTTATTGGATTTTGTTGTGTTTTCCCTGTTGTAACAAAATTTTGATATGAGGAAACTCTCAGAAGAACTGACTATTCTGGATCCAGGAAGGGAAATGTCATGGAGGATGCTCAAGTTTTTGGAAAATAACTAGCCAATTTTGTTCAAGAGGTATATCTATGACTTGAATGAGTTGAAAAGAGTAGGCCTGAAGAATTCCTTTGAATGAATGCCAGGATCACTTTGTTACAGGAGTCAACATTAATACAAATAATAATACATTTTAATATCACTATTGTGTGTGTATCTCCCTGAACCACAGCTTTTCCTATTCAACTGTCCTGTCCATCAAAATCAATGCTAGAGTGAGGACATTCTGTTTAAAAAGATGAGAGATTTTATTTAAAGTTTCTATTTTAATTCTATGAAGAGAATATGTGTTTGTGTGATCAGATCCTTTTTAATTTTTTTGTTGTTGTTGACCTATAAAAATAGGTAGTAGTGGGAAACTAACAAGGAATCAATAGAGGGATGATTCTTGGAGTGGAAATGCCGTTACCCAACCCCCCCACCACCACCAAAAGAAAAGAGTAGTTTTTGTTACAGCGTTTAGTTTTGCATTATCTTTAGCTTTTAGCAACACTATACGATATGGTGTCAGCATTTAGAAAATGCCAAGTATTCTTAGATTGAGAATTAATTTGTGCTTACTGATAACTATTGTCTCATCATACTGGCTTTTGATATTTAAGTTTTAACAGCAAAATGAAAAGAGGAAAAAAAATTCTAGAGTCTCTAAGCCCAAGTGGTTTAGCAAATCAATATAATTGTATATTTAAGTGATGTACAAGGAGTGAGAAAAAAAGGCACTACTAGAATTGTTGAGATAATATTCTTACTAGTGCAGGGGAAATATAATCGTTTTGAAATATTTTTTATGGATCATAAATTCACTCATGTAGCTTCTTCCTCACCACTAATTCCTTCAACTACCCTTGTCATACTCTTGGAAAATGCATACATAGAGAGAAGCAAAACAAATGATACAGTAAGAACAATGTTGAGAAATAGAAGGGAAAATTTTTTGTGTTTAGCGGTTAGATAGTTGAAAGGTCAGTTATGTAATAGAAAATTCATTTCAAGACTAGAAAGTTTAGTAGCCTGGAAAAATTCCCTGTTGAAATAAATAGCCATATCCTTCAGAACAACAGCCTGTCAAAATAGAAGAGCAATTTACAACTGCACACCATATGAGCTTTGGGAAGAGGCTATGCTCCTTGACAACTTGCAACTGAAAAATGAACCAAAGGAATTCAAACTGGTTTTAGGTCTCCATTTCTTTAAAGACACATGGGGGATTGATACATATTTCTTATTCTGAAACAGAGTTTTGAAACACACTGGGAAGACAAATATCCAAATAATAAATTGGCTGGCAATTTAGGGACAGTAGAAATCTATGGACATACCACTTATAGAATTACTATTTGGTTTATATTTAAAACTGTCAGTAAAGCCAAATGATCTTCCTTATTTCCTCTATATTAATCTGTATTCAGACTATTAAAAAGTAACATATACTTCATTCATCCACTTACTGAATTCCTCAGAGCATTTTGGATAAATACAAGTCAAAATCCAAGTAACAGCTTTACATTTAATCTTGTTTATATGCTGCTTTAAACAACTGTTCCTTTTTAGTATTCATAATTGGTTAATAATGGAATATAATGAAACTTAGACTCAACAATATTCTTAACAGGCTGGTAAAAATTATTTATTTACTGTGAAATAATAAAACCAGAATAAATAGAAACATAGATGTGACTTTTTCTTTCTTGAATAAGTTAACAAAACAATCCCAAGTTTATACATTATAGCTATATATTTTTTAAATCAAACATCATTGTACATAAAAATAATAGATAAAAATAATAATGCCTGTTTTCTTTAAAAAGGTTATTTTGAGTTGGATATATTATTTTTCTCACTGAAAATTAAGACAAAAATATCAAGGAAACTTGCACTTGTTTCTTAATACAGCACACTTTTTTCTTATATTTTCAAATCTATAAAAGATACTAAATGCTAAATATTGGTGCCTCTACCTTCCTTTTGTAATTTAATGGCTTTTCTAAATTATTCACAAAAGACTAGGAATGTGTTTTATATCTAAGTACCCTTACTTTTTAATTTCTTTTTGAATTCATAATCAATCTAATATTAAAGAAATGCAATTACCTAAACTCACCAGTGTTTCTGTTTCCCAGCATAGGATGCCTGTCCAGAGTCATCAATGCTCATGATTGATGAGCCAGGCACTTTATTCAAGAGATTCCCAAATTTGGATGGTGAGTCTTCCTTAGGATCATCAAGAGGAAATATAAACAAATGGAAGCCATGTGTTCTAGAGCTTTCATGTCACAATATCAATCTGAATATATTTTCCCAGATAATCCTTTGAGCTCAGGCATTCCTGATTTGGATTGTAGTTTGTGATGGTTAACAAACTACCTATATTTTTAGGATTTTCTGAATATCTTGTTAGATCATTCTCTACATTAATCATTTACTCTAAATTGCTAAAGAAAGTGAAACTGAGAGTGAAATTTTAGTCATACTGTGCACAACTCACCTATTATCCATGAGTATAAAGCATAATGTCACAAATAACACAACTTGAATTATGATAAACTTAAAAGCTAAGAGTTGCTGTTCTTGTTCTACTTCAGTAGATTCATGACTGTTGTCAGCTGCAATATCATAAACATTCCCTGTTCTCCTGTTCTCTCTCTCATGTGTGTGAGGTGAGGACAAACACTCATACTCTTTTAGAGCCACGTTTGTTGCAGTGGCAGGAGAGGGGTCACTGGCCTGACTTTTCCACTAAGTAATAATGACAGCAAAACAGAAGGCAACTTTTCTGCATTTGCAGAGTGGAATTAAAGGTCACTGCAGGCACCAGATCTGTGTTTATGATCACCACCTTAAATGAAAGCTTAGAAAATGGGTAAAGCAAATACAGGTTCGATCAATTCAATGGATACAGCCGTGCAAAGAGATACTCCACTGATAAGACTGTAGCTTCAAAATACTTCATTTTTTTCTTGTATAATTTAAATATGATGACAAAAATGTTATAAAACTCTTTGGAAAGGCAAAGAATATCACCTCTTAGTCTATGCTTCAAATAAAATTATAATTTCATATCTTCCTATTTTTCCCAGTATCAATTAGAAAAAAACTGCACCTCTGGTGGGCATTTTTAATCATCAGTACAACCTCTTGTTTTTTCAAGGGTTTCTCTGAAAAGTGCTCTATAGTGAAATTTGTTTTCTGTGTTCGTTTTGTTTTTAATTTCCAATATTTCCAATAGATTATTTTCTAATATTTCCAATATTCCTTAGACCTGGAGATGGAGTAAATTTTCTCCTCACTTCTTATTGTTACCTCCATATTCACTCTATTTTTTATATCCTAAACTTCCAGTTCATTCAAAGCTCATGCTTCCTTTAATTTTAGTCTTCCCAGGAATTTGGGGTTATTTCATCCTCATTTCTTGAAAGTTTTATCAGCTGGCTCACTTTTCCTTCTTCACCAATATGGTGATAACATTTCCTTTAACCAACTTCAACTGTTTATCTCTGGATCTTACCTTTAGTACTTTTCCTTTTGGGAAACAATTAATTGCACATCTCTATTTATTCCCCCCTGCCCATGGTTTCAGATGATGCATTAAAAAATGTTCCAACTTTAACACTCTCTGTATTGATACCTCAGAGGCAGTCATGAATAAGATGATGAACAAGAATATTATAACCCCCTGTAATCAATATAAATTTGGTTGCTTGCCTAATGTTGGCACAAAAAGGAAAACTAAAAGTAAATTATAGTCATCTATGTCCAATTATATACGGAATCCTGCTGTCTCTAATAATAAGGGGAAGTTACTGGAATTTTCTAATTTAATTCAAAATTCCTTACAAAGTAAAATTTTAAAGAATTGATGAACTGAGCTCATTTGTATTATTGAGTTAAAACTCTTACTACAATGAGAAAGAATATTTTGTCAGAGTATTCTTCTTCATGCCGGTGATAGATATACCTTTATCTTTTAAACCAGGCTAAAGCACTTTGTTTCTCCTAATATGCTCATTCAATAGAACATTTTGCCTATTTTAATATTGTGAGCAAGAAACATTATTATGAAAACTCATTATAACAATACGCCATAAAAGTAAGAGAAACTAGTCATGAATCATGCCTGCATGATACAAAATGAAATATGCAGAAGGAATAGATACTAGTCTTTAAATCTGAAATTTTACATTGTATTTAATGTATAGTAATTCCAATTTCCATTTGCTAGTTCTAAATGAATACAACTGACCGAGATTTGAATATATATTCACATATATACAACACACATATAACACACACACATATGAACATAAGGAGAGAGGTAGAGATGGATAAAGATAAGA
Source organism: Balaenoptera physalus (assembly GCF_965194825.1). Lineage (NCBI taxonomy): Eukaryota > Metazoa > Chordata > Mammalia > Artiodactyla > Balaenopteridae > Balaenoptera > Balaenoptera physalus. The sequence continues at coordinate 23,862,937 of NC_138894.1, forward strand.
AGAGAGAGAGAAAACAAGAGAGATTCTGAAGTCAGCTCGTTGCTTTGTGACCACCTAGAGGAATGGGATAGGGAGGGTAGGAGGGAGACACAAGAGGGAGGGGATATGGGGATATATGTATATGTATAGCTGATTCACTTTGTTATAAAGCAGAAACTAACACACCATTGTAAAGCAATTATACTCCAATAAAGATGTTAAATAAATAAATAATAAAAGTATACAGTTTAATAAACATTTAATGGTTAAGTATCTTGCTAAGAGGTCGCCAAAATGTCAGTATTAGTACACAGAATTGAGCCCCCTTTTTTGTTCTCATCACTGGAGATCTGTACAGTATATCACAGTTGTCAACCTAGACATTTTGTTGTTTTGTTGATTTTTTTATCCTTTGTCTGTGTATAAGTCAGCTAATTGGCCCCAACACAGCTTCAGTTCTATCAGTGTGTGACACTCATAACATTCACAGGGAGAAGAATAAGAATCAGATCTACCATTGTATTTGTGCTTGGATTTAATAAGCTTGCTAACCTGACCTTATATCTGGAATAGTAGAGATAAACCCTGAGAATTCCAATGGCCTTCAAGCAAGCAAACAAGCTAGACTGCTGACATTCTTAACAGGACTTCTTTTTTAGAATTGATTTTGGCATCTGCATCACTATCTAAGTATCTTTCTAAGGTTGAGTTGGAGAAAACATTTCTACTGTTTTTACAGTAAAAGAAAAAAGATAAATTTCATAATCATCATATTTCTTTTTCCCTCTCATTAAAAAGAAATCTATAGCCATCACCACCACTATGTCTAAAATAAAATGTGCAAATCTTGCACAATTGCTCATATTCAGAGTAATTTCCATATAAACTAGTACTATGATACAAATACCCCTAAACTTCATTGGGTTCTAGTCTACAAACTTAAAAATATATTGCTCAGATTAATAGGTGTGTCATTTCTGTCCTGACAAAATACAAACTAGTTTTACTTCTTTGAATGATGAAGATACCACACTTTTAAGGTAGAATTAAAGCTATGAAACTGATTAAAAAAAACTAAAAATAGCTAGTGGATAGAATGAAATTTCCAGTCACAGATACATGATAATTTTTGGTCTCTCATTAATAATTATTTCATGAAAGTGTAAGAATTTTTTTGCACAGATTATTAAGGAAAAATAAATTTATAATGATTTCCAATTTTACATATATATTTTAGACTTGGTACAGAAAAAACACTAAAAAATAAATAGGTCCTCACACATAAGGCCTGCATGTGTACATGTACACTGTACATATGTCACTATATCGCCCCTTGTTTCCCGGTAAGCAGGGTTTATGTTCAGGGTGATGAAGTAATAGGTTTGATTTTTATTATCATTATTTTTCAGGTTTTCTATAGAGAGCTATACTTTTTATCTAGCAGTGCATTATGAACATTTCCCTTTTTTTAATCATCTCTCGTTATACAACTTGTAATGTTTATTACTTTCCATCTAATACCATAAGTTAAATAGGAATATTTTTGTTTAAAAGATTATAAATGTAAAACAGATCAGTGTAGACTGCTGTTCATGAAATTTTGCTCACATTGATGATTTTTACCTTAAGCATAAATATTCTGTAGTAAAATGGCTATATTAAGAAACATGAGGAAGACAGTTTTTAGGTCTTCATAGTCATTGTCAAATTTATTCTTCTGCTCACACACATATGCATATGCTAAGAGACATGTATAGGCAGACATATAAAGGGAGATTTTTTACATTTACTATTTTACATTTCTACCAGCTGTGAAGGATAGCAATGCCTTACTCTTAGCACCAAGAATATTATATTTAAAACAGCCAAAGTATTATGGACCAATTAATAGACCTAAATTTCTGACTCATTATGATTTAATTAGCCATCCCATTCATCACAATTAAATTTTTTTTTTTTAACCTCTATTGGCCTTTTAAATTTCCTTCAGTGTTAACTTACATATTGTTTTCTTAACTTATGTTTTTCTTGGGAAGTTTCTCTATATCTTAGTGATTTGGGGAAATTCTTAATATACTGAAGATGTTTATATAATAGTTGCCACATATACTTAGAGTGAGCATTTTTTTCTTTTTCCCCCACTAGACTCAATTCACCTTTATTCTTGGTTATACCTGTTTTGCCCGTCACCATCTATTCACTTCTATGATGGGGCACGTGGCTCTGGTCTAAACGTATTAGCATGACCATTGCCAGGCCATGATGATAATTTCAGTGTTGAGCATAGGGCATAAGAAGATTCAATTAGACCTTGGGATTTTGTTTGAAGTTTGGGGAAAAAAAAGGTTAACTACCCTTCTTAAAAATGAAACAAGTAGCCTAGTAAGTTGTCAGCACTTCTGACCATGAGTTCAGTGAGGGAAAGGATCAGACAGATGCAGAAAACAGAATGAAGGAAAAGAAACAGTGACCATTCTTACTCCATTTGTTTGCTGATCAAGCCTCATGTGACAATATAAATAAAATGTTTTTTGAATTAAATAACATTGTTCTTGCTTTTCATGATACTATATTAACTTTTGTAATTTAATTATTTTAATGTTTGAATTTTAATTTGATTTGTTAGGAAATTTACGGACCCACATACTTCATGTATTAGTAAGATAACATGGGGAAAATATTTAGCAGGTAAATATCAATAAATATCAGCTGTATATTATTATCTCTATTCAAAAATGTTATTTATTTGCTTTTGGTAACATTTTTATAACTCTCATGTATCTAAATATTAACTTATATTCTTTATATCAAAACTTTAAGTATTTTCATTGAAAACTTTAATTCACTTAAAATTTATTTGGGATATGAGATAAGGGTAAATTATCAGTTCATCAAATAAATCCTGTACATTCTGGAATAACTTGCCTTTAATACCAAATTTGGAAAGCTACATTAATTGTATTCCCAATATATACACTTTGGATAACTTTTAGACTTTCTTTTACACACTATTAACCTATATTGTCCTAGTGTCATTATGACCTAATTTTTATAATTTTAAGGTATATCTACATGTCCACAAATCTCTGGATATCTTTGTTAGACAAAGTTTAAATTTTGTTTTTCATTTGTGAATTATGTATGTGCTTGCAATTTTGAATGCTAATGCTCAATTTCATTCTCATTTATTATTTACTGACATTCCTCCCTAATTTTCAATAAATTCAGATATTTAGATTTAAAATTTTAGATTTAGATCTAGATTTATATTCAAAAACATCTTTTTTATTTTTTTTTGACATTTGTGTAGCTAGTGTTCCATTGTATGTCTATTTCATGATGTGTTTAACTACCCTTTATTGCTGAATATATCACTCATTTGAAGTTCTTTTCAATGATATATAAGCTCAATAAATAATGCCAAGCAACTGTTCAAGTATATCATAAGCTTAAACAATAAAAATTAGATTGCTAGGTAAATGTCTATATATATTTGAAATTTGGATAAGTATACTAATAAGTTCTAAAACCACAACCAATGTTTTGTGTGCCTGTTTCTCTACATCTTTGCCAAGAGAATTTTATTAAACTTTTAAATTTTGGCAATGTTGTTAATAAAAGTGGTATCATTGTAAAATTTCTTTGTGTTTCCTTTAATAAAAATAAGATGGATTATATTTTACTATGTTTAAATATTATTTTCAAGTCTACATCTGTATAATGTGAGTTCAGAGCCATTTTTCTATAGGACTGCTGTTCTTTTCCTATCAATTATCATCAAAAATCTTTATACATCATGAGTTTTATATATTACAGATTTTGATAGAAATTTCAAATGTTTATTTCTAGTTTTCATTTATATTTTACTTTTACTTATGTTTTTAAGATGTGCAGCTATGTCTGCTGTTTTTACAATATAATATTTTAAATGATTTTCTTACATATATGATTTAGAGCATATTTCATATAAAAGTATCATTCAAAAACTTTTTACATTTTTGTGATTTTTATGTTATTATACATGTAAATCCTTGATCCATTTGGAACTTATGCTAGTATATAGTATGAATAAGTTTCCAAATATATAGTTTTTCCAGATGGTTACACAATTACTCCAACATTATTGAAAATTATCTATTTTCACCAAAGAATTGAGATACCATACCTTGCTACATTAATTTACTTTTCTAGATTTTCTTTATTATTCACTTTGGTCATTCTATTTATATACTAAAACCATTTTTGATGTTTTATAACTTTTAATACCCAGTAAGACCAGTTATCCCACATTGATTTTCTATTAAGTGCTTTCTTACTGCTTTTACATGTTCTTTTTCACTGAATTGTGTCCAAGCTCTCCATCCCCACTATCACCACAAAAAGAGTTGTTATTTTTATTAGTTGTCCCTAAATATGTTATGCTAACTTCTACTATAAACTCTAACTGCTTGTTCTTTGTATATAACCAAATGTCATAATAATTTGTAGTTCATGTTAACATTGTGAATGGAATTTTACTCTAATTTTTTGTGGTTATTGGTATTAGGTATGAATCAATACTCATTATTTCTAGTAACAGTACTTGTAATTTTAGTGTCACCAATTGTTTTATTTTTAAAAGTTATATGATATGCACCAAATTATACAGCATGAGAATAATGTTTGAAATGACTTGAAATGATACTTCTTACAATGTTCTGAGCTAAGTGCCTTTCTTGCTGTAATCTTTTGATTAAAAACTCCAATACATTTTCAGTTTATCAGTATGGTCACATTTTTTCTTCTTTTCAGATAATATTGTTATTGTACATTTTTGTAGAAATCATCAGTATTATACTTTTCAGATTTATTTTCATAGGCTATATTGCATTTTGCTGTGGAGTTTCTCTCATGTTTTTTTTAATATCACAGTTATGGTACATATGCAATGAAATTGGCTCAATTTGTATGTTTTAGAAGAACTGTAAATTTATACACACCACTTTTTTAAAGCAGTTCACCAAGAAGTATCTGAAACCATAAACATATTCATATTATTTGAAAAAGTAATACCACTTCTGAGAAGTGATCCCAAAATAATAAACCAATGTAAGTGAAAAGCCTTAGAAGAGGAGATGTTCATTTCCCCATTACATATTACATTGAAAAGTCAGAAACAATATAAATACCACTGACAGTCACAAAACTTGCAACATGTTTGTTTATCAGATAAATGGGATAGCCTTTACATAGGGATTGAAAACTCTGTAGGGAGATAATCATTCCAGAAAGATGAACTAAACAAAATGCTCTACCCTCAGGAAGTGCCCTATTCATTAGACGGGAGATTAAATTTTGATTATAGCATAGTGTTCGTTTCTTGGATATGTCTTTCTGCTGAGCTGCCATTGGACACCAACCAAAGTGACAACACTAAAATAGTTTCACTAAAAATCCTTTTAGATCCTGTAGTGCAGGTAGCTCTTTTTAGGCATGTTTTCAATGAAATATATCACAAAGATTGAGTCACCCTACATTTAGTATACTTCACCAACAAATTTAACTAAATTTTGGGCTTCCATTACCTTATTTAAAGCTGGAATGGATGGAGATCAGTGAAAAGCTGTTACCAGGATATTCATAAATGGTATCAACAAGACCTGGCAGAGGTGACTTCCTTATTAGTATCTAAGCTGTACCCTGTGGGCACTCCTTCAATCCATTTTACAGGAAAGTTGTAGGACTAAAGTAAAATACAGTATCAAACTAATACTGTAAAAAATATTGGAAGCTGGAGAAACACAGGTTTCAGAGCTTAACTCACCTGGCCAATGTCACAGAGCTGGTCAAAGGTAAAATAATATATGAACCTATCTTCTCTTCAGAGAAGGTAACAGATAGCTATTTATACATCACTCTGTAGTTTCTCTTCAGAGAAAGAAGCCCAGTAGTGTTTGTGGAGTGGGAGTGGAGAAAGTTAAGAGACTTTATGATCTTGCATCTGAATATTTACACCCTGTTGCAGAGCGGGGAATAATATTAAGGGTCAGACATTCCTTTGTGCTTTCTGATGTTCTTACTAGTAATAAACGTACAACAAATTTATGTTAATGGTTGATTGATTCTTTATGTCATAGAATTTCAAAGTTTTGTCTCCATAGATAGCAAAGGTTGCATTTTCTGTTATAGTCATCTTGTTTCTATATATTTAAGAACTTTTTTCCCATTTCATTTGATGTCTTTGGCAAATTGCAACCAATTTTATGTTGTGATTTTTTTATCTTACACCTATAAGGCTAAGCAATTTCCTTACACAACTTGGTTGTTTGAACTTCTATTTTTTTGGCATATTTATTTTTGTTTCAACTACATGAGCATTCCTTTGTGCAGTCAAGTGAATTTCTCCCTCTATGTAAATATTTCTGTCAGACTCCTTCTTAAACAATATTTCATTTATCAATATATTAAGAGATTTGTATCTATCTATATAGAAACATACACATATATGTGTGTGTGTATATTTATGTTTACATATATGTGCTAGTGTGTATATGAGAAATAGATAGCTAATTAGTGGTTGTAATCATATTACATTTAGTAAAAATAGTTTAAATATATTCAAACTGCAGTAAACCTAAAATACAAAATTAAAACTTAGGAAACAATAAGCTTACAAATTCAGAATAATTATTTATCTATGTTATAATAACTGAAATACTTTTAAAATTGAAGCTTTTTGAGGACATTTACATATTGTTTGTATTCAAATCCTCTTGTCTTGATATAGTATCTAAATAATAACACTTTTTACACTTGCTATTTATTCTTCAAATTATAGCAGGTGTTGTACATCTCCTCTGTTGTTTTCAGGAAAAATGTATTGTCTGCTCAAATGCATTTTATACTCTTAAGTATTTAGTTAGTACTGTGTCTTGTACTTTATTTTTATCATATATTCTGCACACACACAGAGTAGGTGTTAAATGAATAGTTATTCATTGTTAAAGTATATAATTAATCAGAAAACTGCATTTACCAACCATGTTGAACTTTAGGATTGTATTATATGTAATACTATCCTATACTTGAGTTAGTTATAACTTCTACCTGTGGGGAAAGTATATTCTTATTATCACGATTCTTTATAGCATCATTATAATAAAGCATATTATTTTGATATGTTAGGGAAATGTAAGATGTGCTGTGAGTATGTTACCTCTAATTCAGCATTGTTTAATGAAAGGTTATAACTAGGCAGAATATCTATTATTTTGCATTATCTAGTACTCTGAACATTTCATCAGTAGAATCTATTATTTGCAAAATAATGAGAATAATCCTCTGGGATATGGATTGGATCATTTTTTCACATTTGCTTTCTTTTTCAACAGCTTTCTAGCTTAGGCTACCTCCATAAATATGTATATTTGTGGTGAAGAATAGGAAATAGTTATGTATTTGAATTCCTCTCAATAATACTTAAACACCACCTCAATTCTAAGTAATATAATATTTTATCTTTTAAATAATCAGGATAGAATGATTTCTAAAATATTTATTGATGAAAACAGTGTGCAAAGTATCTGAAAACAAAAAAAATGCAAAAGTAATCTGGAAAACTATCTATTGGGAGCATGGAAATAATACAAATAATTCTAATGCAAAGGGAGATTTCTAAAATATGTTCCTAGTGATATAAGGATTGAAAGGTAGGATTCCTAAACAATCATTTGGAGGAATCAAGTTACGTACGAATTAAAAATAGGTAATATTGTAAAAGAGGTTAAAGTTTCCAGACAAGGTGTCAAATAGAATGTGCTGCTGTCTGTATTCTCCAAAATCAGCTGTGGAAAAAATATAGAAATTGCAGGGGAGATTGGATGTGAAAAATGACAATTTCTGCAAAACTCCTAGGGAGAATAAAGAGCATCATAAACTCATGGAAGAGAAGGTGGCATTGCCTTGGTAAGAGAATAAACTGGGGGAAAGATTTAAGTTCTACAGTTGTCACCCATTTAAATTATTTGGGAAAGCCTTTGACTGATCTATCACAACAGAAATGACCAGGAACAGCCCAGGCTTCTCAGTTGTGAATTGGGATATTGGGATATTGCTGGGTTGACACAATACCTTGTTTGGGTGAGGAGCTGTAAAAAGAGGTGCAACTGACCCTCAGATGTCAGGCATTCACAACTCTGTTCTGACTTCAAATCCCCCTCAATGGCACATAAAACTATGGAGATTAGAGAGTATGTTTTCCAACTTGAGTTCCCTTGTAAGTCTTTAAGGGTGACTCATTAGTAGAACTGTTGCCTAGTGAAGTGATGTGATCATTAGCGGTTTTATATGCCCTCTTCCTAAACCCATTGAGAAGGACCCAAACTTTCATATGGCCTTTAGCTTTTCCATTACACTTTACCATACAGGAAAGCTGATACTGTCAGACATTCAGCTTGTTTGCCAAAATAACTAAATACCTCACAATTTCAACTGCTATAAAGAAAGATACCAAATAAGTTATAGGTACAACATGAACTAGAATAAATAGAACAGAAAATTTAGAAATTAAAATAACAATAATAAATATCTTTAAACAAGGCAATTAGTAATATGAAGCAGAAAATGGAAGTCATAACAAGAACCATATTGAAGAAAAAGAATGAAGTTTATAAATAAAATAAAGAACACAACAAAGATAATAAATTGCAGAAAAGATTGAGTAAAGAACAAATTAGTGAGCTAGCAGTTCTGACTAGACAAAAAAATATCTATGAAAGCAAAGATGAAGGACAATGGATAGAAAATATAGAAGTAGACGATGCTATATGGAGTACAGAAATAGAAGGACAAACATCAGGAAACAGGTAGCTATCTCATAGGGGCCTATGCACACTGTGTATTGCATACCTTGCATGGCTTCAGTTTATACCCACACCCATCATATAACTGTATGTTTATTATAACTATGTCCTTGTAGATAGTGTCTTGCAATAGGGGAATTTTTTTCTAGTTTTCAAAAATGCACCAATTACTTTCCTGTGCTATCCAACAAGGAGTAGAAACACTAAAGTCAATTACTCCCACAGATTACAGTAAGTCCCCTACATACGAATGAGTTCCATTCTGAGAGCACATTCATAAGTTCAATTTGTTCGTAAGTCCAACAAAGTTAGCCTAGGTACCCAACTAACACAATCAGCTATTTAGTACTGTACTGTAATAGGTTTATAATACTTTTCACACAAATAATATATGAAAAACAAACAAACAAAAAATAAAGAAAACATTTCTAATCTTACACTACAGTACATTGAAAAACACAGTAGTATAATACAACAGCTGGCATACAGGGACAGACATCAATTGAACAGGCAAGAAGAGTTACTGACTGGAGGAAGGAGAGGAGGAGGGAGATAGTAGGAGGGAGATGGAACGTACATTCACATCTTTGAAAGTTTGCAACTTGAAGGTTTGTATGTAAGGGACTTACAGTACAGCTACAATTTCGGGAGAGAATACAAGGACTCTGGAAAGTAAATAATATCAGACAGATTGGGCAGAGAAATAAAAATGTGAATAACTACCAGTACAGCAGTGAGCTTCCTATTTTGTTTGCTGTATTCTTCTTTTATCTCCAAACTTTGACCTGAAGGTGCCCAAATTGAAGAACTGTACAGCAGGCAAGGACCTCTTTCTGGTCAGAGGACTCAAAAACAGAGCTTCTCTGGAGTGGAGGGTGGGGAGAGAAATCTACTCTTTTTTTAAAATTTTATTTTCTTTCTTCTCTCCTGGGCCTCCTCAAAGACAAGCCTCAGTCACGGAGCTGCACTGCTACCAAAGAAGCAGTATATACACCCACAATCCCAAGAAAGTTCTATCACACCGGTCAGAGAAACCCAAAAAGGACTGCTACTATTGTAACAGTGTAGCAAAAATCCTTGTCAATTGTTCCTCTGTCTCCTCTCCCATTTCTTTGCCTAGAAGATGGCCCAAATTATACTGAATTGTACAAAAACATAGGGGACAAAAACTCTGAGGTAATACATCATTCTTACCAGAAAACAACAACAACAAAAAATGAAAACAAAACAAAACAAAAACAAAAACAAGAAAAGTGTCTCCTGGGAGAGTGTGGGGGAAAAATCCTCCAGGAGAGGGCTGAAGAAAGGGATCCTTAATTCTGTGAGTAAACTGACAAAAGTCCTGGGTAGGCATATAACCTGTACATGTCAAATAGACACAAGGATGCACAGTAAAAATTTTAAGAACTAAACTACACTGTAAACTGCTGTCCAAGTTTAGACCACTGAGTGGCACAAGGATATGGCAAATCTAGAAACCAAAGCAAAAGCTTTGAAACTATACTGACACTGGAAATATTGGACAAAAAAAGAAAGACAGAACTAACTTGTTCTGAACCTAATTGGTTCCATGGCCTGTTTAAACAAAACAAAAATAAATTCTCCAGAGGATTTTAACAGGAACCAAATTCTCACAACAATTCAAATTACTTGACATGAAAGCAAAGCAAAACAAAACAAAGCAAAACCAACAGAATCTATGAAAATGTGTCCTATTTTCAAAGGAAAAGGTACTCAACAGGTGTCAAAAATGAGATGACACAGGTGCTAGATTATCAAAGACTTTAAATCAACTACTATAACCATGTCCCATAACTTAAAAATGAAGATTCTTGAAATTATTGGAAAGATAGAAATTCCCAGAAGAGAAATAGTAGCTATAAAAAAGATAAAACTGATATTTGAAAACTGAAAAATAAATACCAGAATAAAAAAAACCCAAAAAAACAAAAAAACACTGGATAGGCTCACTAACAGAATGGAGAATGACAGAAGAAAGAGTCAGTGAACTTGAGGATAGATAAATAGGAATCACTCAATCTCAAGAGAATTAAAGATTGACAAAAATTAACAGAGTTTCAGGGTCTCGTAGGACAATATGTAAGTATTTCTGTCATTGGAGTCCCAGAAGAGATAAGAAAGAGTTCCATGGTTAGAAAATATGTGAAGAAATAATGGCTAGAAACTTCTCATTTTTTATCAAAGACATGAACTTATAGAATCAAGAAGTCCAGCAAACTCCAAACAGAATATATTTAAAGAACACTACACATAAGAGACAGATTATAATAAAATTGATGAAAAACAAAGACAGAGGAAAAAAGTCTTGAATACAGCAAGAGAAAATTGATGTTACATAAAGGAGAACAACCCAAATAACTACAGATTTTTCATCAGAAATCATGGAAGTCAAAGGACTGTGCAAGACTATCTTTTAAATTGCTGAAGTAAAGGAATTATCAACCCAGAATTTTATATCCAGTGAAAACATGACAACAAAATTAAGACATTTTTATACAAAGAGAACTAAGAAAATGCATCTCTAGCAGACCTGCTCTAAAAGAAATACTGAAGGGATTTATACAGGTTAAAGAAAATTACCCAGAAGGAAAGTTAGTACTTCAGGAATAAATGAAAAGCAAAAAAATGGTAATATTTGGAAAAATAGGATAAATTATTATCCTCTTAACTTCATAGTGTATGTATGACTATTGAAAGCAAAAATTATAACATTTTATTAGGTTTTTCAAAATATGTAGATATAAAAGATACAACTACGATACAGACATACCTTATTTTACTGCACTTCAGTTGAAGGTTTGTGGCAACCTTGCATTAAGCAAGTCTATTGGAGACATTTTTCCAACAACATTAGCTCACTTTGTGTCTCTGTGTCATATTTTAGTAATTCTTGCAATATTTCAAGCTTTTTCATTATTATTATATTTGTTCTGGTAATCTGTGATCAGTGGCCTTTGATGTTACTATTGTAATTATTTTGCCATTTTTTAGCAATAAATTATTTTTAATTAAGATATGTACGTGTTTTAGACATAATACTATTGCACACTTAATAGACTGCAGTAAAATGTAAATATAAATTTTTATGAACTGGGAAAACAAAAATTTAGTGTAACTCGCTTTACTGTGGTTGTTTGGAACCAAACCTGACCTATCTCCCAGGTGTGCTTATAAAGGGTAGGGGGAGGGAAAAGAGACCTATGTGAATGATGTTTTGAAATGTCATTTGAAGTTTTACAATACTAACTTTATGTAGTTTGTGAAAGGTTGTGTATGTATGTATTAATGTCCTAGAGAAACTAAAAATATTTTAAACATATATAACACAAATATCAAATGCTAAAAAAAAATGAATCTAAAAGAATGCAGGAAACTTGAAACAGACAAACAAAAAACAAAGTCAAATATAAATAATAAAATATTTAGAATTAAATTCAGCCATATTAATAATTACATTAAACATAATAGTTTAAACATATTATTTTAAAAACATAAATTATCAGATTGGCTAGAAGGACCCCCACTCTATGCTACCAATAAGAAATCTATTTTAAATATAATTGTATTGATAGGTAAATGGCAAAAAGATGGAAAAGGACATACCATGAAAATGTAATTTCAAAGAGCTGAAGTCACTATATTAATATCATAAAAAAGGAGAATTTGAAACAAGGAAAATTAGTGGTGAAAGGAAGTATTTATGATAAAAAGGGTCAGTTCATCAAGAATGTTAACAATCCTAAATAGCTATGTGCCTAACAAAAGAACTTTAATATATATGGATAAATAACTGACAGAAGTGAAATGAAAAATAAAATCAAAACTATACTTGGTCACTTGACTCCCTCTCAATTGAGAGAACAATGAGATAGAAAATCAACAAGACTATATAATACATATTGAATACAGTCAATTTACTTGACCTAATTGCCATTTATAGAACATTTTATCTAGCAATAGCAGAATATGCATTGGTGGATTTTTTGTTTGCCTATTTTTTAAAGAAAGCACTACTGGGGCTAGAGTGGGGCTGAAAACAGATCACCCAAAGAATTTTCTTTAAAAAGTAAAACAAGGTTATAGTTGCAAAATAATTATAACCAATTTCCATTTTTAAAGAAAATTTTAAAATAGACTTAAATCTTAAATGAGAGTAAAAATGACATCCCTGTACATATAATAGCATCATTTAAGAAAAAAAAAAAGAATATGGCACAGAGAAATAAAATCATCCAAGTAGGAAGAGAAATAATACAATTTATAATTTTTAACAACAAAACTGGATATAAGAAGAGACCAGTGCAAGAGTTTTCTCCTTAATATTCTTGAGTATTGCTGGAAGAAAAAACATCTAAACAGAGATTTGTATGTCTAATGACAATTTTGTGCATAATAAAATATACATAGGCATACAAAGCTCCAGAGTTCAATGTCCAACACTTAGGTTATACAGCTGTCTGAGATATAACATAAACCAGAGCAAGAGATTGGAAGTAGCTGCTATGTTAGTGGATGTCTGTAATTATTAGCTGCACTTCCAAATTACTATATAAAATATAAGCTCAGGCTAGAATTTGCTAGTTTCAAATGCAAAATAAATGAAAGGAAATAGAGTATAGAAACATATGCCTTGAAGAGACGGAAACATTGAATGCTTCTGGACCCGGAACAGCAGGAAATTCGATTTTAAAGAGAGATTTAAATGGCAAAGTCCTTTTAGTATTTCTCAATAAATGACCCATCAGTAAAGATCAAATTAAGGGTCTTCCTTCCCATGCAAGTCAATTGCTTCACATAGCCACCATTAAGTTATGGAATATAAGGAAGAAAATAAATGTCAGTTTTAATAAGTATATCTGGGAAAGAGCTTTAGCTAAAGTTTTTGTATCATAAAATTCACTGTAAGAAAGAGTTCAGAAGTCTATTTAATTTTTGAGGAAATTATACTGATAAAGAAACAACTTACCTGACCTGAAGATCCTTCAAATATTTAAATATTAAAATGTTCAAGCCCCCTAATTGTCCATGGCAGGAGGAGGAGTTAGTCAGCAATGCAGCCCTCAAGGAAGGCAAATTTTTCAATATTCACTTCATATTTGGTCATGAAGGATAATGAACAAGGAAGAATAGCTCAGAGATTCGAACCAGTAGCCGAGAAGAATAAGGACATTTTCATGGGTGTTCAAGCTGTGAAGTTACCTACGGTTCCATAATTGGTTTAATGTTCTTCTGTTACAATCTTGAAATTTATAATAAATTATTTTCAAACTTGTGCTTTGTAAATGACATCCGATGGTACATCCCTGTGACCAGAAGAATTATGTACAGTATGTGTTCTGCAGTGTCTTGCATATTAGTATTTGAAATGCCCCATGAGCACAGAATTCCAGTGGATTCAAGATTTTGAATACTTTTTTTGTATTGTATTTTTATTTAAAAAATTTTCTTTTGTACTATTTTATTGATTTCTGTAAAATTTAATTAAATTAGATAAATCCAATAAAAAGCATAATGAAGTTATAATGAAGTTAAACAACTAAAATAATTTTGTATGACCATGTTAGGAAATCATCACAATGAACGTTGTTGGTAAGCAAAACTCAAGTGGAAAGGAAAGAAAAAAGTACATAGTCATATGAGAAATTCCCTTTCTAAAAGTGAATTTTCGATATGTCAAAGGTAACTGTCTGCTGTTTAAAGAAAAATGGAGAGCACTCTTTATTTGTTTATTGGCTAACTGGATCATATAAAAGAACTTCTAAATAAATTACAAAATATTTTCTAATGTAAGTTACAAATTTGTGTGTTTTATACATTTTATAAATATGTGTGTACACATAGGTAAATGTGTGAATGTGAATAAATATATAAATGTTCATAGATATATATGTGAATGCATACATATTAAGAAGGTACTGAGAGTAGAGATGCTTATCAACATTAGTACTAAATTATAGTATATATCATAGGATTCTTCTTCTAATAGCTGCTTTGTATATCATAATTAAAAATGCTAGTATCAGTGAACAATTTCTCAAGAGATGGATATTTTAATTTGTCTCATTTCTGACTATTGAAGGCAGCACTTAAATAAATATTGTTGTATCTGTGCACATGTGGAATTGTCGATGCCAATAAATTTCATTACTGGATTTGGATATAATGTTTATTTCAATAGCTACTATTAAATTACCTTTTTAAGGGTCTTGATTAATTTAAATTTCCATAACTACTATAAAAGTTTATATCCATATCTCCACAGATATGTTAAATTTGTTAATATTCAATTGTCTTCTTTTACCCCAATTCTAATTGGTATAAAATGGTATCTCACTGTACCTTTGTTTTAGGTATCATCCATTACGAGTATATAAGAACATATTAGCGACTTAAAAGTTCTCTCCTGTGAATTGCATATTTATGTACTTTTTTTTCTGGATTCCTGGCCTTCATTTATTAATAGGTGAGAGCGTTTTTAAAAATTATATTTTATATTTTAAATTTCTATTTGTAAATATATTACAAATATTTTCTATATGTTTGATACTCTAATAATTAATTTATATTTTATCATAAAGTTCCTTAATTACATTCTTATAACATTTTTTATTCTCATGTTTCCACTGCTACTTAAAAGAAGTTATGCTTCTAATTTTAAAATAATTTTATTGAATAATCCCTGATTGAAAAAAAGGAATAAAAGCTCTAGTATATTCTATTATAAACACACTGGCTGTGTACATAAACCAACATATCTGAAGTTTTTTGAGTGACAAACTGTTTATGTTTGTATACATTTTTAAAAGGATGAAAACTTTTCTCTTTTAAAGCTGTATCAATATTTATTAACAATTTTTTTGTGTGTTTCTAGATTTTGGTACTGTACAAAATAGTACAATAAATGTCAGAGCTTATAAGTTGCAATTTTTAATATAATTACTTCCTTGGTGTATGGATTTATAAAAGGAAAATTTTGGTGCAAACATTGATGGTTATGATACATTAATCAACTACCCCTCCAGAAATTTTGTGAAATGTATATTCTGCCAACAAAAGAAAAGTGCTTGTTTCCTGACACTTGTGAACATAACAAGTATCCTTTTTATCATTAAACATTGAGTGTCTAAAAATGTATAATTAACTCCCTAAATTGGAAATTATTTGTTTCAAGAATAAAAGGATACTTGAATATTTATTTGAGTAGCTATTAAAGGCTCTATATCATTTCAAATTCTTTAGTAATTTTTTGGTCTATTAAGTGTCTCTATTCTTGTGCTAATTTTGGAAATATACCTATAAGTCCAGTAAGGCATACTTTTCATCTAGCTTTTCATTGTTCACGTATTTCATAATTTGATTTATCACTTTCATCTATGATATTTTTATAGTTATATCCCATTTTTAATTTATTGTTTGATTTTAATAATTATTTTACAGTAGTATTTCTGAATAATATACTGCTTAACTTTGTAGGATTGAAACGTTACATAAATGGAAACACAGTATGTATTCTGTAACTATGGATTTGCTTAATATTATGTTAACACATTACTTTATGTTGATGAATGGAGCTGTTGTTCACTCTTTTTTACTACTATATATTTCTTTTGAATATATCACACTTTGCTTTTTCATTCTCATGGTGACAAATATTTGTGTTATGCACTGGTTTTGCTATTACTAAAAAATGCTGTCATGAGCATCTTTCTGTTTGAGTAATTAGAATGTATATCTAGAAATGGGATTTCTGCACTGTTTTATGTATATAACTTCAATTTTATTTGTGTAATGAAAATTATTTTCAAGTCTGGAAAAAAAAAAGAAAAATTCCTATTCTGCAAGCTTATGTATAAGGTCTGTGGCTACATATCTTTGAAAACATATATATATTTTTTATTCTGTTGTCCTGAGTATATCTAAAATAGTGTTGCAAATTAATTTTAGTGTACTTTTCCTGATAGCTATTGAATGTCAGCATCTTTTGACATGTTAATTAGTCATTTGTGTTTATTTCTTCCTGAAATGCCAGTTCAAGAGTTGTGCTAATTTTCTATTATCTTATTTTTCATTTTATTATTGACTTATAAATCTCTCCATATGTCTTTATAAATTTCATGTTTTGCCAATATTTTTCCCAGTTTTTAAATGATGTCTTAAGATTTTTATAACACATATACATGAAATTTTGTAAATGTAGTTAAATTTAGCTCTTATATAACTGATTTTAGTGCATTGTTTTTAAATTCCATCCCAACCTAGAGTTACAAGACATTCTCATTTATTTTTTGGAACATTTAATATTTTGCTTTTCATATTTAAGTCTTTAATCCACAGACATGGTTTTGTAAATCTATTACATGAGCTAGATGTCCTATTGATTATTTTCCATATTCAGAACAAGTGTTCCCAGCAACATTTTTTTAATATTTTATCTCTTCTCCATTGACCAGTAACAATTCTGGACATAACTAAGGCACAATTCTCTATGGATTTCTCATATTTTACACACCTTCTGAGTAGAAGTACTGACAGTCTTTGTCCTGACTATTTTATCAAGAATTTATTATAGCAAATAGAAGATAGCCATAGTGTGTCCCTCTGAGGAAGAGGGAAGTTTTGTTCTTGTTGCTCTTGTTGTTACTGTTTATAATATTAATGATAATGGCTCCCTTCCCTGGGGCAGTGGTTGGATATTTTGGCTGGCATTCCTCTTTAAAGCTTAAGTTTCTTCAGCTGTGACACAATCCACTGAGTGTGCAGCATCCAATATGGGCTCTTCCATGTCACCCTGGTAAGATTTGGGGGACAAGGGGAACAGACGTGAACACTAAGCTCATACTGCCTCTATGCCATGAGTAATAAAGCATTTTGACTTTGGCCCAGGAGTCTCATGTCTTCTGCTAGTAAATATAAAAACTGTGGCAAGCTAAATTATTAGTCTGCCCATAAGGTAAAATTGTCAGACCTCTCATAGTTCTTGACACTAAGTACTCATCAAAAACAGGTGAGAATTATAAAACAACAAAGTTCTGTTACCCCTTTCAAGACAAAAAAAAAAAAAAAAAGCCAAAAAACAAAACAAGAAATTAGCAGGATTCTTATACATCTTGAAACAAAATGTAATCGAGTACAACATCTTAATCTCTGATTGGATAAGTCATTAAAATTACACACTACTACAAATTCACAATACCATCTGATTGGGTTATTAATGCTGCCTATCCAGTTCTCAACATTTTGAAATAGTGGCTTTATTAGTTAAAATATGCTCACCCTACCCTATATAGTATTATACCTTCAAATTTACAACCAACAAATTATACATATGCTTTACATTCTATATTATCTCATATTTTCCTTCTCAGAACATATGCTTTTTTCAGTTTGTATATTAAACAGCAGATACTGAAACCCAATAAACTGTACGTGCAAAACCAAAAGTGGTTGGAGAAGAGTCTACAAGAAGAATAAGATGTACATAAAGACAAAAAAAGAGGTTTAAAAAAGTAGGCATGAGGGACTTCCCTGGCGGTCCAGTGGTTAAGACTCCATGCTTCCACTGCAGGGGAACGGGTTCGATCCCTGGTCAGGGAACTAAGATCCCACAAGCTGCGTGGCACAGCCAAAAAAAAAAAAAAAAAAAAAAAAAGTTGGCATGAGAAAGCACAGAAATTCAAATGAATTGTAAAGATTAAATATAAAAACTACTAATAAAAATGACCAGCATATTATGGTAGTAGCTATAATTTTGTAGAAGAACATACTTTGCCTTGTAAATGTTAAAATAAAAACTAGTTTCCTCTACCCCAGGCACCAGCTGGGTGTCCTATAATTCAGTCATGACACTAACTACTGGAATTAGCACAGAACGCACAGGTTAAGAACTCAGTCCTACAAGACCATCCCCCCACTTCTGATACCAGTCCCAAGTCCCAGGCTATTGCTTGTACTTCTGCCCAACCACGTATAAATTGGGGCTCCGAATAGTCCCCTCAGCAGGTTCAACATCTGCTGTAACAACTCAAAGAACTGAGGTAAACATTTACTTATGTTTACCGGTATATTATAAAGGATATGATAAAGGATACAGATAAATAGCCAGATGAAGAGGTGCATAAGGCAAGGTCTGGAAGGGTCCTTGTGGAGTTGGGGGGCACCACCCTCAACTGTGCACCAACCTGGAAGCTCTGCAACCTTGTAGTTCAGGGATCTTTATGGAGGCTTTATCACATAGACATGATTGATTATTAACTCAATTTCTGGCCCCTCTCTCCTCTCTGGAGAATGGGGTTGAGGCTGAAAGTTCCAAGCTTTAATCATGTCTTGGTCTTTCTTGTGACCTGTTCCCATTCTGAAGCTATCCAGGAGCCCACCAACAGTTGTCTCATTAAAACAAAAGATGTTCCTATCATCCAGGAAATTGCAAGATTTTTAGACTCTCTGTGTCAGGAATTGGGGGCAAAGATAAAATACATATCATATTTTCATATATTTCATATATATACACACTCAAGATAAGAAAATATATCTTATTTAATAATTAAAATAATATGACTTTAAGGAGCATTTTACCTATATTACAATATTTAATTCCCATATCACTCGTTTGGAAAGTACTTTTTTTATTCTTACTTTTACAAATGAGAAAACTAAAGCATAAAGGCTTTAAGCTTCATGACCATATCTAGAAAGTGCCTGAGCCAGAATTTCAATCCAAGCGGTTTACTCTAGAGTTTCCCATTTTATCCATTATACATTACCTCTACATTTATGTGGTGATATCTGCAATAGTCTGGATACAAATAATTCTGTACTATCTTATATGTATCATGTTAATTCTTTAGACAAGTGGCTTTTCACTATATCATTATATAGTGATGTTTGAGTTTACCCAATCAAACAAAAAAGAATAATAATTTTTAAAATTTGCCAGAAGTATTAATAATTTCCTGAAAGTACTATAAAACTTGACTAAAGAAATTGTTTTCATCTATGTGCTATGTTTATTACTTTACAAAGGAAGAGCACTTCTGAGAACGTCAGAGAATGCTAATTTAATTTGAATATACCACAAAGATATAAATGAGTTTGTAGACTGAAACAAATTTATGTCTGGGAGACTCATTAAAAGTAATTTGTTATTTTTTCCTCTTAATGAATTGTATTAATAGCAATAATTATATATCCTACAGTGTTACCATCAATGACAGTTCATTTTTTTTCTATAAAGTAATATAAGATAAAGGAGCAGATTAAAATGTTCATATTGATGCATAATGTGTTCTTTAATATATTAATGTTCATATGCATAAAAATAGAAAGGTTTACATGGTATCACGTAAAGAGTAAAAATGTTAAAATAAGGTGTATTTTTCTACCCACTGTCTTAATCTTCCGAATTTCTTTTTTTTTTTTTTTTTTTTTTTGATTTTTAGAAATTTCATGTAATGTCTGAAACATTTATATTAACATATTTCCATACATATTTCCATACAAATACAAGATTTTTAGAAATTTCATGTAACGTCTGAAACATTTATATTAACATATTTCCATACAAATAACCCAATGAAAGTTTAGTATTAGTTGTTTTGTTTGCTTTTTTATACTGCAGGTTCTTATTAGGCATCGATTTTATACACATCAGTGTATACATGCCAATCCCAATCGCCCAATTCAGCTCCGAATTTCTAATGAAATCATCAAGACATAAAATAAGTAAAATTTTTTATAAGCAAAATAGATTAAGTCCATCCACAGATCTGACATTTAAAAAATTACTCCCTGATAAAAACAGGCAAAACCAGCTTGAAAAATTAGCCAGCCAAAAATGTGTGAAGTAGAACAGAGTACATAAGAATGACCACATCTGTGGTCTCCAGTATCATGATAGATGACAGGGCTCAACAGACTTATCAAAGAAAACTCTCAATCCTGCTGGAATCTCTGCCTAGTGAGAAAAAACTAGTCCATTCAGGACATGAATCTCATTGAAATGCTTAGTCTAGTCTAGTCTTTCATATGCTCATATGACTGTACAAGGCACAATGGGAATATTTTCATGAGTTTTTGGTAATGCAGGTATTGGGGCTATTAATCCCACCTGGCAGAATGAATTTACCTACCTTGGCTACATCAGTGTGCAGCAACTTCCTTGTTGTTCACCAGCCATTGCCTCATCTGAGGGCTAGACAAATCAAACACACTCATGATGGCAGAGAAGAAGAACTGGGCCTTTGTTGACATTGCTGGGTGTTAACAAAGAAAGTTTTAGTTAAAAATTAACCTTTCTAAATTTGGTGATGTCCTGCCTCTAAATATCTTATACATAATTATTAATATATATATTGTTCAATGTAAATTGTTTTGGGGTTCCTGTTATTTGAAATCAGAACATCTGACTATACATACTGACCTGTTGTGCTTGCTTCTCTAGAAGGTTTTCTGATGACCTGACCACATTGACAATATTATTTCTGGGATGTAGCAGGTTTATATCTAACAAACACCTGAATTTTATAAACTATGGCCTAATAATTAAATCTGTACCTTAATGACATTTTAATGTTTATTCTCAATTCAGCAAAATTTGCAGTACTGAGATATTCTCCATTATTTTTGTACCTCCTTTGCACAGATATTTATTAAATACCCACTTTGTGACAGGAGCAAAACAAGCTCTATTAGTGCTTTTCATGTTAGACGTTGCAATATCAAGTAAAATTTGCACTTGCAGTTTAGACTAATCATGAAAAAGCTCCACGTTGCCTGGATAAAATCCTGATCCTTGCCATTTGGTGGTCAGAGATAAATTTATTACGGTTATTTTTGTTGTCATATATTTTTTCTCTAAACAATCTATCAATCCCCCAAATATGGGGTCTCCAGCTTGTGTTTTCCTGCAATCTGACACCTATAGGTGAGACAGAAATAACTCCAGCATCCTATACTTGTTTCCGACTTTATACACATTCTTTGAAAGCATTCTCAAATTTGTGTCATGCCTCTAAAGAAAAGTATAGTACATCCTCGGACTCTGAAATTAGCCTGATTCTTTTACCAGGGACATCTCCAGTATCATGTTGGTTGGCTACTTCAGAGGGTCAGAGTCACTGATTCTTAGTCTCATACTGTAAGGAAAATTGAACATGTAGTTAGATGATGCGACCAACCTATATCCTTTAGCTTGACCCTGATAATTTCACAGCTGAACAGATTTCATCAAACTATATGCACTTGATTTTGTTTGTTTATAACAAGAATAACATAAATATGACATTGAATATCTTTGTAGGACAGATTGTTTTTCAGGCAAAATTATGTGCTTCTTCTCCATTTTTGCCTGTTACAGCAAAGCATCTAAGTGCCCTATGAACAGTATCAATAAGAGAAACCAGTGGATTTGTCAGTATCTGAAATGCTGACACAGGAGGAGCCAAAAGCATAGACATATTGAGAAAGTCTTTAAATACATGAGGAAAACAGACACGAAATGGAGCCACACATGTTGTCTTTATAATAAAAAAAAAAAAAGTGAGACTCTAGAGGGAATGCTTAGAGCTATTAAGTGTTCCAGATATTCATTCTAAAGTTGATATCTGTTGGTTCCTTACCAAAAACTCACTCCTAAGAACTCTCACTAAAGCTTCCAGATTTTCTTTTGTGTAATAGCATCCCCATTTCACTCTCTAAAGTTCTAGGGGAGTGATTCATCACAATCTCCATGAAGGACTCTTATTCTCCTAGCCATATAATTCAGTTCTGAGATGATCATGAGACCCAATCTTGGCCATGTGGCATTCAGAACATTTTGCCAAGGCAGTGAGGGAAGAAGCTTTGTCTAGCTCCTTGAGAAGTAACGGAATACTGGGAGAGTTGGAATAGTATGAGGATGGGAGTTTAGGAACTGTTACGTATACTTTTACTCATCAGATGATCTGTCCTAATGGTGAAAGTGAGTCACAGAGGGGAAGAAATGCCAAAAACATCACAGAATACACATAAATCAAACCAAAGTTTTTCCTTGGTAGGTGGAGAGAAGGAGCAGAGAATCCCTGGGGGAGGGAACAGCATGAAGAAAGGTGTGGAATTAAGAAATAGCAGAGTCAAGGAGCCGGGAGCAGTCCTGCCTGGCTGTAGGGGGCAGGGGTGTGTGGAAGGATCCGGAGAGGGAGGAGAGGCCAGGTTGCCAAGCAGCCTCCCACCTGAGGAGTCTGAGCCTCGCGTTCAGGGGGCTGCAATGTCCCTTACCGTAGTCACGTGCCACACGGGGCTGCCTAGTACAGTACTTGAAGTGCAAGGGCCTCTGAGATACGCTGCAGGTGTAAAGAACACACAGGATTTGGATTAGTATCTTATTACTAATTTTTAAAATATTGGTTACATGTTGATATGATTAATTTTGATATTTTGGGTTACCTAAATTGAAGAAAACGAAAGTTCTGAAGATGTGTGAATGTTGAAATTAACATTCAAATGAATCCAGTTCTTCTAGGCTTTTCAGCTCTATGATCCAATGTATGCATATATATAAAGATATATGTTTATTTATACATATTTAATATAGTCATAGTTAACTATTAAACTCTTAAATTATTCAAAGACCAGTTCAAAATTGAGACTACCAGTAAGCCTTAGAAGTGAATCAATATTGAATTCAGATTTCTAGTCACGTAATACATGAATAAATAACATTATAATGTCCTTTATTCTAAAGTACATATATATAGCATATATATTTTTAAATTTAATTTATAATTTCATTTTTTCTTTATGTTTATTAACAGTCAAAAATTTCAAGAAGGCAATTTTACAGAGCATTTAATATGTCTCAAACATTGTTCTAAATATTTACACATAATAAATTATATAACCTTTATAACATCATTATGAAGTAGATTTTTTTATTATCTTGATATTATAGGAAAACATATCCAAGATACTGGGCATCATCATCCATGAACTTAACATTTATTTATTATATAAATAATAGTTTGATTGTGAAAAGAGGTTGTAGGAGCAAAGTATAAAACCACTGTATTACAGGTCAAGATCCATTTAAGATTTTACCCATTAGTTTAGAACAGCTTTGTTTTTATTTTTTCTCTCACTATTTTGGACCTGTAGTGCAAGAATTAAGCATGGATTTCTCCATTCTACTCGCCATATGCATTCGATATTCCCATTACCCCCAAAACATACACTCACTCTAATACATTAGGCATAGACATACATATATGCATGCATAGGCATACACAATGATACATATATGTCTACATAGATACATAGACCTATATGTATCCTTTAAAGCATAATGCATTTTTTCTTGCATGTATGTATTGTATACATGCATAAATAGTACGGAGCAATGATAATACAATAATATTCTATTTTTCTTCTTGTTTTTACTCAACTTCATGTTTTAAGATGCATCCATATGCTTTGAGTGCCTCTTGTTTATACACTGCTTTTTACTACCTATTATGGCATCATATATATTACACATGTCCTACTTGTATGTTATTTTTTTTTAGTGATCAATCACAAGGATGGTTCCAATAATCTGCTTCAACATACAATTCTGTAGTAAATTCTATCTTGAAAATATATACTAAAAGACAAGAGTGTCATTTTTCTTGAGTATATATACAGGTGCCTCTTTTAATTGCTTATTAATAAGCTTAGCTCTCTTTGTATTAGTTCTCTATTTTTTTTTATTTTGTTGATATGAACTTGCATATTGTAAATATGAAAATTGTTTTTCAGGTGTTAATTTTGCAAATACCTCAATTTCTCTCTTGTCTCAGTTTATTTTTCAGTTGTATCTTTGATTGAACAAAAATACTAAATTAGACAGTACTGAAACCAGAATTTTAATTTTTTTCTTTATTATGTGTGCTTGCAAGTGCTTTATTAAAATCTCTTATCAAACCTAAGGGTATAAATATATTTTCCTTGGTTTACTCTATTACTTTTACAGTTTTACTGTTCCCATATATATAGTGTATATAGTGATAAGTTATGCTCTTCTCCAGGAGTCAGTTTTTCCAACATCATCTCTTAAACAATCCACAGTATGTCCAAATTTTGTAATACTTTTATCACAAAACAGATTCATTCATATGTGTTTTATTTCTGTTTTAAAATTTCTATCCTGTTCGATAAGCTAATTTGTTTACTGTGATGCTTATACTACATTGTTTTATTAACATGGCTTCTTTAAGATATGCCATCTTTTAGGTAGAAAAAGTCTTCCCAATTCTTTTTAAAAAATAATTGAACTATTATTGGATAGATGTTCTTACGTGTGTATTTAGAATCTGTGTGTTGAGTATTTACTAAATAAATAATTTGTCAGGAATTATAATTGAAATTGCACTGAAGTTATGGTAATTTGGGTAATGATATTTGGTGACCTGGTCTTATTCTCAATCTTAAGAAAATATGGAATTAACAGATACAAACTACAATATATAAGATAGATAAGCAATAAGAATTTATTGTATAGCACAGGGAATTATATCCATTATCTTGTAATAACCTATAATGGAATATATTCTGCAAAAATTCTGATCATTATGCTGTATACCTGAAACTAACACAATATTGTAAATCAACTATACTTCAAATAAAAAAGACATCATCTAACATTTTCTAGTAAAGATAGATTTTACACAAAGTTTTATAGTATTTATAATCTTAAGATAGCTACCTTCTGCTCACTGCATAAATTGGATAACATTCTTCAAGTACTTTTATGTATCTGTTTAAAATAAATGAATGGGAGCACATCTTGAAGTTAGTGTCTTAATGGGGCAGAATAAATTTGGAGTACCCCCATGGAGCCTCATTCCTACAGATTTTTGATGATTTGGCCTGGAAGTTCCCTGCAAACCCAAATTGCAGAGCTTGTTCTTATTTGGTCTGAGTCAGAATTAGAGTGAAAAGTTTTCATCCCAGGACACTTGTTAAAAACCATCAGCCACAATTGTTTATACCACAATTGTTTGAGCCAATGATAACAACTGGGGCAGATGGGAAGACAACCAAAAAACTTAAAAAATTGGAAAATGGGATGTCCATAGGAGGTTTTGAAAAACTCTGACATATTCCTGAGAATCTGGAAGGTAATGTGTGAGGCAGTCCATATGCCCAGGAAGATCTGAGAAGGCCCTAAAATCTCTCCTTTGGTTGAGCTTGAAACTTCAAAGTGAAGAAAAAGGCACATCTTTAGCACTAAAGATGTGCCTAAAAAACACGCAAGGCTCCTCAGCAACACCTGGGAGACTTATTGGATTAAGGCATTTAAGTAAAATGTGTGCACTTATTAGCCGACCACTAAGATAATCAAAGAAAGAGTTCAGTGGTAACACATGATCCAGAATTTACAGATTAGTTCAGGAAATTTACACACACACACACACACACACACACACAAACAAAAACAAAAATCTTATTTCCACAGTTGCCACATTATATAATTTTAAGTATTCAGTTTTCAATAAAAATTATGAGATATGCAAAGGATCACAAAAGTATGGTACAGACATAGGGGAAAAATAGAGTAAAGAAACTGTCCCTGAGAAGACCTAGACATTGGATTTACTTGACAAAGACTTTATATCAGCTCTTATAAATATCTTCCAGGAACTAAAGTAAAGCATGCCTCATGAACTAAAGGAAAACATGAGAGTTATGTCTTGACAAATGTAGAAATATTTACATGTGTTTAGAGGTGGCATACTAGTGGATACAGAAATTACAAAGGATTTCATGAACACACACACGAACTCTTAGAAGTAATAAATTAGTTCAGCAAGATTGTAAGACACAAAATCAATATAAAATATCAGTTGTACTACTCTATAGTAGCAATGAACAAATTCCACTTATTTATGCTCTTGCATATAAAAGAATAAAGTGTTTAAGAATAAATTAAGCAAAATAAGTGCAGGACTTGTACACTGAAAACTATAAAACATCTTTGAAAGAAATTAAGGATGACCTACATAAGTGGAGAGGCATCCTATAATCATAAATTGAAAGACAATATTGTTGAGATGTAAATAGTCCCCAGATAAGTTGACAGATTTGATGCATTCCCTACTGAAATTTTACCTGGACTTTTCACAGAAGTTGTTAGGCAAATAATTAAATTCATTGGAAATTCAAGGATTCCAGAATAGCCACAATAATGAAAAGTAAAAACAAAGTTGGAAGACTCACATTTCCCAATTTCAAAACTTACTACAAATTACATTATTCAAGACAGGGTGGCACTCTCAAAAGGATGGAGATAGAGTTAACATACTCCGTCTCTTGATAAACAGTGTTGGAGTAATTGTAACCCATGAAAATATAGTATAGAATCACATATATTGAACAAAATACAAAAGACTTAAAGGAAGATATTAATTCTGAAAATGATTTATTCCATGATCTGAAAAAATGTTTGAGAAATAGTTTTGAATTATCAGAAGTTGTTGATTAAGTGATATGGGGAACAATTTGAAAAGCTTTCCCAGCATTCACAGGACAAAATGATAATTAACAGATAAAACATGCAAGTGGAGGCTGTAAATTGGTGATTTAAAAAGGCAGATTACTGGTGATTACTGATAGAACAAAACAAATAGGGCAGAAGTTGGAACAAAAATTATAAGGTATATATGTTTTCTAGACAAAAAAAAGAAATACATTGCATGTGTAATAAAATGTTCACTGTGGGTCATGCAATATCATTCTTACATCTACATGTAAACACAGAAAGGGGAGAAAACTCATTCCATAAAATGTATAAAAACAAAGTCAAAAATAAAGGTTAACTTCATGCTAACAATAGAAAATTAACTCATGTTTCCCATATATTCTACTGAAACTAAAAACAATGGAAGAAAAATATAAAGTCACAGCATCCTCAGTAATTTAATGTTGAAAATAAAAGCTTATGACCAGATGCTCCTTTTTAAGATAAAAGCCACACAGAATAAATAGGGCTCAAGAAAAATCTGAACCTGTTTACTCTCCTTAGAGAAATTTTGTAAAGATCTATTTCAACCAATTGATAGAAAAAGCAATGTTAATACTCATAAATTGATAGTCATAAATTGAAAGATTAATAAAAATGTATAACAATGAACAAGGCTTAGTGATAATTCAGAGACAGTTTAAATAACTGTTAATTTCATTAGCACTGTAACAACAAATTATAATTAATAAGATAATATCTGTAGTATATTGGACCCCTAAAACTGAAAATGATTGTAATTACTATTTATGTATTCCTTTCTCATATACTGGTACCAAGCACACATGCACCTGTTTTTGTTACCTATCCTTCTCCTGCCTGGTAGAAATTTCTATCAAAATGTCTCACTTAACCTTCCCAGAATCAGGCACATTGAGGTTGTTTTAAACATGTCTTCAAATTCTCTAAGTCTCCTCTCACAAAATATGAGTCTTTGGAATATCGATTTGCTTATTGACTCACTGCTAATGAATAGAATGTGTCTGAAATTACATTGCATAATTTCTGACTCTAAGAAAAAGGCAGTACAACTTCTACCTGCTCTCTCTTTCTGGAGTTTCTGAGCTGACATGTAAAAATTCTGGCTACCCTACAGCTTTCATACTGAGGTCAGGTGAGGAGACCATACAGAGTAAGAGATAGGTACCTGAGGAGTTTTGTCTATACTGTTCCTTAGCTGTTCAACTCTATCTAGCATCAACCTTCAGACATATGAGAGAGAGAGAGAGAGAGACTTCAGATAATTTCAGACTTCTGCCCCTGCAGACACCAGTGAAGCAGACAATGCTTCCCCACAATGCCCTTCAGAATCCGTGAGCAAAATTAATGGTCATTTTTCACAACTAAGATTTTGGGTAATTTGTTAAGAAGCAGTCACTACAACACACACAGACCAACTTTTCAATTAGAATAATTCTTCCATTTAGATTAAAATTTGTTTAAGGATGCTCATATGGTTTAAGCTAAGCCAGTCAGAATTGGAATTCCTTGCTTGTCTAGTTAATTGATTGATTTGGTTTGGCTTGATTTATTCTTTTTTCAGAGTGGTAGAAAGAGAAGTAGGTGGAATTAGTGACATGGAAGTTGGGAAGGAGAATAGCTCTGCCTGTGAAGTGATGAAAAATAAGTTCTTTGTTAAACTGGAGCTCTATAGGTAACATTTATAATGATGAAGAAGAGGATGTCTCAGAAAGAAATCAGAAACAAGAGATGCAGAAAATGACACAGGTTGCTGGTGACATATTTGAATGCTGGGATCAATTCTCACCTGAAATGAGCACAGGTATGTAGTCTTCTGGATATGTGGACCAATGAATATTCTTTTGTGGCTTAATCTAATTTGAATCAGTGTCACTTTAACCAAAAGATTAATGAATAATGCAGCAGTACAATGTGTTTTATTGTCCTCTTACAAATCTGATGCCCATAGATTTCTTCCAAGCAGCAGTCCATTTTTATCAGTGTTGTTGTAATTCTCCAAAGAAACATGATGCCCTCTGAGGGCTTGCCTTCATCAAGAAAAAAATCAGTTTAATTTCTTTGGTTGGAAATTATTTTAGTGAATAAAATTTTTGGAACACTTTTTTTTCAAGGAAGCTGCTTTTTAAAATTTGGATCAGCTACAATTGTAAGCTATTACAAGTCAGAAATCACAACCTGAAAATGTCAAAAGTTTGAGCAACTGACAGTGGAATTCTGATATGCCAAAAGTAATTGAAAAGAGATATTTGACAATACCTCATTTACATATTCATAAAGGAAGGCAAGTGGGAGTGCAGATATACCTTCCCATGTATTGGTATTACACTATATGTCAAATCCTAATAATATGTCTGATATTGTACAAAATTTCAGATTCATCTAGAAGCTATTTTTAAGACATTGAAAAATTAATTCTAGTAAGTTTACTGGAGGAACAAATACAAAATGCTTTTTGTCTATAAAATAGTAAATCTGAATGAGAATTAATATATGTTTTATTAATTTTTAATGGAGTATAGTTGCTTTACAATGTTGTGTTAGTTTCTGCTATACAGCAAAGTGAATCAGGTATACATATACATGTAGTCCCTCTTTTTTGGATTTCCTTCCCATTTACGTCACCACAGAGCAATGAGTAGAGTTCCCTGTGCTACACAGTATGTTCTCATTAGTCATCTATTTTATATATAGTAGTGTATATATGTCAATCCCAATCTCCCAATTCATCTCCCCGTCCCTCCCCCATATCCATATGTCCATTCTCTACATCTGTCTCTCTATTTCTGCTTTGTAAATAAGCTCATTGGTATAATTTTTCTAGATTCCACATATAAACAATATTATAGGATATTTGTTTTTCTCTTCCTGACTTACTTCACTCTGTATGACAGTCTCTAGGTCCATCCACATCTTTGCAAATTGCACAATTTCATTCCTTTTTATGGCTAAGTAATATTCCATTGTATATATGTGCCACATCTTTATCCATTCTTCTGTTGATGGATATTTAGGTTATTCCATGTCCTGGTTATTGTAAATAGTGCTGCAATGAACATAGTGGTGCATGTGTCTTTTTGAATTATGGTTTTCTCCAGGTATATGCCAGGAGTGGGATTGCTGAGTTATATGGTATTTCTTTTTTAGTTTTTTAAGGAAACTCCATACTGTTCTCCATAATGGCTGTATTAATTTACATTCCCACTAACAGTGTAAGAGGGATCCCTTTTCTCCACACCCTCTCTAGCATTTATTGTTTGTGGATATTTTGATGATGGCTATTCTGACTGGTGTGATGTGATACTTCACTGTAGTTTTGATTTGCATTTCTCTAATAATTAGTGATGCTGAGCATCTTTCCATGTGCTTTTTGGCCATCTGTTTATCTTCTTAGATGAAATGTCTATTTAGGTTTTCTGCCCATTTTTGGATTGGGTTGTTTGTTTTTTTAATATTAAGCTGCATGACCTGGTTGTATATTTTACCTTTAACCCTGATTAACCCTTTGTCAGTTGCTTTCTTTGCAAATATTTTCTCCCATTCTGAGGGTTGTCTTTTCATCTTGTTTATGGTTTCCTTTGCTGTGAAAAAGCTTTGAAGTTTCATTAGGTCCCATTTGTTTATTTTTGTTTTTATTTCCATTACTCTAGGAGGTGGATCAAAAAATATCTTGCTGTGATTTATGTCAAAGGGTGTTCTTCCTATGTTTTCCTCTAAGAGTTTTACAGTGTCCGGTCTTACATTTAGGTCTCTAATCCATTTTGAGTTTATTTTTGTTTATGGTGTTAGGGAGTGTTCTAATTTCATTCTTTTACATGTAGCTGTGCAGATTTCCCATCACCACTTAATGAAGAGACTGTCTTTTCTCCATTGTATATCCTTGCCTCCTTTGTCATAGGTTGGGTGACCATAGGTGAGTGGGTTTATCTCTGGGATTTCTATCCTGTTCCATTGATCTATATTTCTGTTTTTGTGCCAGTACCATACTGTCTTGATGACTGTAACTTTGTAGTATAGTCTGAAGTCCAGGAGCCTGATTCCTCCAGCCACATTTTTCTTTCTCAAGATTGCTTTGGCTATACAGGGTCTTTTGTGTTTCCATACAAATTGTAAAATTTTTGGTTCTAATTCTGCGAAAAATGCCCTTAGTAATTTGATATGGATTGCATTGAATCTGTAGATTGCTTTGGGTAATATAGTCATTTTCACAATACTGATTCTTCCAATCCAAGAACATGATATATCTCTCCATCTGTTTGTGTCATCTTTGATTTCTTTTATCAGTATCTTATAGTTTTCTGAATACAGGTCTTCTGCCTCCTTAGGTAGGTTCATTCCTATGTATCTTATTTTTTTGTTGTAGTGGTGAATGGGATTGTTTCCTTAATTTCTCTTTCTGATCTTTCATTGTTAGTGTATAGGAATGTAAGAGATTTCTGTGCATTAATTTTGTATCCTGCAACTTTAGCAAATTCATTGATTAGCTTTAGTAATTTTCTGGTGGCTTCTGTAGGATTTTCTATGTAGAGTATCATGTCATCTGCAAACAATGACAGTTTTACTTCTTCTTTTCCAATTTGGATTCCTTTTATTTCTTTTTTTTCTCTGATTGCCATGGCTAGGACTTCCAAAACTATGTGGAAAAAAAGTGGTGACAATGGACATCCTTGTCTTTTTCCTGATCTTACTGGAAATGCTTTTAGTTTTTCACCATTGAGAATGATGTTAGCTGTGGGTTTGTCATATAAGGCTTTGATTATGTTAAGTTCCTTCTATTTCCACTTTCTGGGGAGATTTTATCATAAATGGGTGTTGAATTTTGTCAAAAGCTTTTCTGCATCTATTGAGATGATCATATGTTTTTTTATTTTTCAGTTTGTTAATGTGGTGTGTCACACTGATTGATTTGCATATATTGAAGAATCCTTGCATCCATGGTATAAATCCCACTTGATCATGGTGTATGATGCTTTTAATGTATTGTTGGTTTCGGTTTGCTAGTATTTTATTGAGTATTTTTGTGTCTATGTTCATCAGTGATATTGGCCTGTAATTTTTCTTTTTTTGTGTGTGACATCTTTGTCTGGTTTTGGTATCAGGGTGATGGTGGACTCATAGAATAAGCTTGGGTGTGTTCCTTCTTCTGCAATTTTTTTGAAGAGTTTCAGAAGGATAGGTGTTAATTCTCTAAATGTTTGAGAGAATTCACATGTGAAGCCATCTGGTCTTAGACTTTTTTTGTTGGAAGTTTTTTCATCAGTGTTTCAATTTCAGTACGTGTGGTTACCTGT
Organism: Balaenoptera physalus; assembly: GCF_965194825.1. NCBI lineage: Eukaryota > Metazoa > Chordata > Mammalia > Artiodactyla > Balaenopteridae > Balaenoptera > Balaenoptera physalus. The sequence continues at coordinate 23,895,573 of NC_138894.1, forward strand.
TCACGTTTTCTATTCTTTCCTGGTTCAGTCTTGAAAGGTTGTATGTTTCTAAGAGTTTGTCCATTTCTTCTAGGTTGTCCATTTTATTGTCATATAATTTTTTTTAATAATTACTTATGATCCTTTGTATTTCTGTGGTGTCAGTTGTAACTTCTCCTTTTTCATTTCTAATTTTATTGATTTGAGACCTCTCCCTTTTTTTCTTGGTGAGTCTGGCTAAAGGCTTATCAAATTAGTTTATCTTCTCAGAGAACCAGGTTTTAGTTTCGTCGGTCTTTGCTATCCTTTTCTTTGTCTCTATTTTATTTATTTACGTTCTGATCTCTATGAGTTCTTTCCTTCTACTAACTTTGGTTTTTGTTTGTTCCTATTTATATAGTTGCTTTAGGTATAAGGTTTGGTTGTTTATTTGAGTTTTTCTCTTGTTTCCTGAGGTAAGGTTGTATTGCCATATACTTCCCCTTAGAACTGTTTTTGCTATTTCCCAAAGGTTTTTGTTGTCATTTGTTTCTAGGTATTTTCGATTTCCTTTTCTATTTCTTCAGCAATCCACTGGTTGTTTAGTAACAGATTGTTTAGCATCCATGTGTTTCTGTTTTTTACAGTTTTTTTTTTTTTCTCCTGTAAGTGATTTCTAATTCCATAGTGCTCTGGTCGAAAAAGATGGTTGATATGATTTCATTTTTTAAAAAATGTACCAAGGCTTGATTAGGGGCCCAAGATATGATCCATCCTGGAGAATATTCCATGTGCACTTGAGAAGAAAATATATTCGGCTGCTTTTGGATGGAATGTTCTATAAATATCAATTAACTCCATCTGGTCTAATGTGTCATTTAAGGCTTGTGTTTCTTTACTGATTTTCTGTCTGGATGATCTGTACATTGATGAGAGTGGGGTATTAAAATCTCCCATTATTATTTTGTTATTGTCGATTTCTCCTTTTACGGCTGTTAGCATTTTCCTTATATATTGAGATGCTTCTATGTTGGGTGCATATATATTTACAATTTTTATATCTTCTTCTTGTATTGATCCTTTGATCTTTATGTAGTGTCCTTCTTTGTCCCTTTTAACAATCTTTATTTTAAAGTCTATTTTGTCTGATATGAGTATTGCTACTCCAGCCTTCTTTTGATTTCCATTTGCATGGAATATCTTTCTCTACCCCCTCACTTTCAGTCTGTATGTGTCCCTAGGTCTGAAGTGGGTCTCTTGTAGACAGCATACATATGGCTCTTGTTTTTTTATTTATTCAGCAAGTCTATGTCTTTTGGTTAAAGGATTTAATCAATTTACATTTAAGGTAAGTATCAATATGAATGTTTTTATTTACATTTTGCTAATTGTTTTGGATTTGTTTTGGAAGGTTCTTTTTTTCCCTTCCTCTTCTATTCTCTTGTGATTTGATGTCTTATCTTTAATGATGTGTTTAGTTCGCTTTTTCTTTTTTATGTTTATATGTATTGTAGATTTTTGTTTTGTGGCTCCCATGAGGTTTTTATATCACAGTCTATATATGTACAAGATTGCTTTAAATTGCTGATCTCTTAATTTCAAATGCATTCTCAATATCCCAAATTTGTACTCTGCTCTTTTCATGATAGCTGGTTTTGATATCATAATTGTGTGTAGATGATTTCCTACCTTTATATTTGCCTTTACCACTGAGATTCTCTATTCAATTTTCTTGATTCTTATCGTGGCCTCTTCTTTCCCACCTAAAGAAGTTCATTTAGGATTTGTTGTAGTGCTGGTTTGGTGGTGCTGAATTCTCTTAGCTTTTTCTTGTCTGTAAAATTTTTGATTTCTTTGCCGAATATTAATGAGACCCCAGCTGGGTAGAGTATTCTTGGTTGTAGATCTTTTCCTTTCATCACTAAATATATCCTGCCACTCCCGTCTGGCCTGAAGAGTTGCTGCTGAGAAATCAGGTGATAACCTTATTGGGGTGCCCTTGTATGTTATTTAGTGTTTTTCCCTTGTTGTTTTTAATCTTTTTTCTTTGTGTTTAACTTTTGTCTGTTTGATTAATATATGTCTCGGTGTGTTCCTCCTTGGGTCTATCTTATATGGGATTCTCTTCACTTCTTGAACTTGAATGTGTTTCCTTTCTCATGTTAAGTAAGTTTTCAGCTATAAGCTCTTCAAATATTTTCTCAGATCCTTTCTTTTTCTCTTCTTCTTCTGGGACCCCTGTAATGTGAATGTTGGTGCATCTAATGCTGTCCCAGAGGTCTCAGAGACTGTCCTCATTTCTTTTCATTCTGTTTTTCTTTTTTTTTCCTGTGGCAGTGTTTTCCAACATTCTGTCTTCCAACACACTTATTTGTTCTTCTGTCTCATTTATTCTACTATTGACAATCCCTAGTGTATTTTTCATTCCATTTATTGTATTGTTCATCTCTGGTTGTTCTTTAAATCTTCTAGCTCTTTGTTAAACATCTCTGGTAACTTCTCGGTCTGTGCCTCCACTCTTTTTCCAAGATCTTGAATCTTCTTTAGTATCATTACTCTAAATTCTTTTTCATATAGGCTTCTTATCTCCTCTTCATTTCATTGTTCTTGTGGGTTTTTATCTTGTTCCTTTGTCTGAAACATATTTCTCTGCTGTCTCACTTTTGTCTAACTTTCTGTGTTTGTGGACTCCTTTCAGCTAGCTGGAGAATCATAGCTCCTCTTGTTTCTGGTATCTGCTCTCTGGTGGGTGAGGTTGGTCCTGAGGTTTGTGGAGGCTTCCTGGTGGGAGGGACTGGTGCCTGCCCACTGTTGGGTGGAGCTGGGTATCTTCCTTTTGGCGGCAGGGCTGTATTTATAGGTGGCTGTGAGCTCAGTATGGCTTTATGCACACCGCTGATGGGTGGGTCTGTGTTCCTATCCTGCTGGTTGTTTTGCCTGAGGCATTCCAGCACTGGAGCCTGTTAGCTGTTGGGTATGGCCAGGACTTGATGCCAAAATGGCGACCTCTGGGAGGGCTCACACCAATCAATATTCTCTGGGACCTCTGCTATCAGTGTCCTTACACCCCCCCCTTCAAGTGAGCCACAGTCACCTCCCACCTTCCCAGGAGACCCTCCAAGACTCATAGGTGGGTCCAGCCCTGGATCCTATGGAGGTACTGCATTGTGCTTGTCCCAGTGTACATGAAACCTTATTGTGCCTTCCAAGAGTGGAGTCTCTGTTTCCCTCAGTCCTGTGGAGCTACTGCAATCAATCCCCACTGGTCTTCAAAGCCATATGCTCAGGAGATTCTTCCTCCTAATGCCAGACCCTCAGGCTGGGGAGCTTGACATGGCGCTTAGGACTCTCACTCTTGTGGGAGAACTTCTGCAATATAATTATTTTCCAGTGTGTGTGTTGCCCACCCAATGGGTATGGAATTTGATTATGTTGCAAAAGCGCCCCTCCTGCCACCTCATTGCGTCTTCCTCTTTGTCTTTGAATGTAAAACATCTTTCTTGGTAGGTTCAGTGTATTTTATTGACTGTTCAGCAGTTTGTTTTGATTTTGTGTTTTTGCAAGAGATGTCCCTATACTCTGCCCTCTTTTCCTGGGATCAAGGGGATGATTTTAGTTTGGATACTTGCTGCCTCTTTCCTCAGTGTGTTCTGGCCATTATCCCCTTGATGTGGGGTGTGCAGTTACAGTGGTCCTTGATCGTTCCTAAGACAGTGAGGGCAGGGCCTGGTGCCTGCTTGCAGATTTCCTAAGGGTGGGTGCTATCCGCATGCTCCAGGGACAGTGGGGACAGGGCCAGGCACCTGCTCAAAGATTTTCTAGTTGCGGGCGATCTCTGCACCCTCATGGGACTGAAGGGGCAGGGGCTGGTGCTTGCTTGTGGGTCTCATAGTTACAGCCAGTGCCCACTTCTGGGGCCCAAGATGGTGGCAGTGACTCCCACCTGCCCCTGGATCTCCTGTAGGCAGTGTCCTGTTGCCTGGGAGCACTCACAGGAAAAGAACTTCGGGTGGTGGTCCTGCCCTTCTCTTCATACACCTCCCAATAATGGCACCTTGCCTCTTTGGCAGGCCCAGTCTTCTTCCTAGTACACCCTCAGTCACCACAGCCCAGCCTCTCCAGGCTGTTTATATGAGCAAGTTCTCTTTGCAAATTGATTTGAAAAATTATGACTTGTGCACTACTCTACATATATGCTATAGGCCAAATGTTTTAGTAAAAAAGTGCAACTTTTGAAAATTACCATAAAGGAAAATTTGAAGGACAGAAAAACAAAACTTCACAAAGATTATAATAGGTAATACCATCATTGTTTATATGTGTGAAAATTGGAAAACAAAAAACAAAACTACTTCCCAATTTCTCCAACAACAAACAAAGTAGTCTTGGCTATTTTGATTAGGATGTGTGAATTTCAAACACTATTGAAGTAAAATATCAGGAAACGTTTTGGTATAATTGGCTTTAGAAAAATTAAAACTACAATACCAAAGTTGGGAGCCCATAACAACTATGTAGTCTTGAAGTCAGAATCTAAAGTGTACTATATGAATTAAAGCCCTTTTTCTAAGAAATTATTATAATTCTCAGCATATCAGTATTTCACTCACTTTTCTATATTGAATAATTGACACTAGTTCTATAATTGTCTAGCTTCAAAAAAGTTCTTGCAGTTTAACTGCTTTAGGGGCTGTTATTGTCTCCCTCTCAAAACTGCATAAACATTAGTTTGCCTGTGGATAGCTGAACATGTAGCCAACTGAAGAAAAAAATATTCAGACTCTTTGTGATAAATATACTTTTTGAGATTCTTGGTTTTCATGTTCACATTGACTCTCCAAGAGATTGCTATATACAGCAAAAGTGCAGAAAATCATTGTGTTTATTAATTCCTAAACAAGGGTATTATATGATATAATAATATTACATTTATCTTGAGTTTGGCTTATAAGAATTTATTTTAATATTGATATTCCTGATATGATTTAGTAGGGACACAGGCAAATCTTTTTGCCCTAATATAAAATGCCACCAAGATAGAGTAATTCCTTTGATCTTAAAATTTTTTTCAAAATATTCTCCCATTGAAATAGAAATATTACAGGCATATTTTCTATAGGGTTAAGGGTGGAGGCTTAAAAAACACAGGAATTTCTTGCCGAGTGATAGATTATGCAAATAAATTTAAATTAATATTATGAAATATTATGCTGCTACTTACAAGAATGAGGTAGAAATGTAACTGTTGATTAAAAAGATCCATGGTGGGACTTCCCTGGTGGTCCAGTGATAAAGAATCCACTTCACAATGCAGGGGACGTGAGTTTGATCCCTGGTCAGGGAACTAAGATCCCACATACCGTGGGACAACTAAGCCCACAGGCCACAACTACTGAGCTTGTGCACCTCAGTTAGACAGCCCACATGCCGCAAATGACAGAGCCCACACTCCCTGGAGCCTGCATACCACAACTAGAGAGAGAACCCACCTGCCACTAGAGAGAAGTCCATGCACCGCAATGAAAAGCCCATTTGTAACAACTAAAGACTTGACACAGCCAAAACTAAATAAAATAAATAAATAAATAAATAAACCTCTAAAAAAAAATCCACATTATGCATTTTATACTAGGAAAAATCAAATGGCAAAATAATTTATATTAGGTGCTCAGATCTTCATAAAGTAGAAGTATGTGTATGTGTGTTTGTGTTTATTTCAAAATGCAAAAACAAGAATATGGAAAAATACAAACAAATGTTAAAAGTTTATTAAAAGAAAACAAACATGGATTTGTTTGGGCTATCTGTGTATTATTCAAAATGTAAAAATGACATTAATTAAATGACTGAAGAAAAATTTATTGGGGAAGCTTCAAGATGGCAGATGAGTAAGATGTGGAGATCACCTTCCTCCCCACAAATACATCAAAAATACATCTACACATGGAACAACTCCTACAGAACACCTACTGAATTCTTGTAGACCTCAGACTTCCAAAATGGCAAGAAAATCGCCATGTACCTGGGTAGAGCAAAATAAAAGAGAAAAAAAAAAAGAGACAAAGGAATCAGGATGGGACCTGTGCCTGTGGGAGGAAGCTGTGAAGTAGGAAAAGTTTCCACACACTAGGAAGCCCCCCTCACTGATGGAGACAGAAGGGAGCTTCAGAACCTCAGAGGAGAGGACACCAACAGAGGTGCGGAGGGAAAGTGGAGAGAATCCCGCACAGAGGATCTGTGCTGACCAGCACTCCCCAGCCTGAGATGCTTGTAGGCTTGGCTACTGGGACTGGTGGGGACTGGGTGCTGAGGCTTGGGCTTCGGAGATTAGACCCTAGGGAGAGGACTGGGGTTGGCTGCATGAAGACAGCCTGAGGGGGCTAGTATGTCACAGCTAGCTGGGAGGGAGTCCAGGAAAAAGCCTGGGGCTGCCATAGAAGCAAGAGTCCACTGTTGTGTAGTGCACGAGGAGATGGGCGGACCCTCCATAGGGGCTTCTAGCTCTTTGTGCTCACAGACAGCAGGGCACCACCTACATGAGCTCGAGAGGCAGGTACGAACCACGGCTGTTATCTCAGACCCTAGAGGCAGGCAACGGCTGCTGCCACTGCTACCAAGTGTCCTGGTGCTAGCACAGGTCACTGCCCACCCCTTCCCCAGAGCCTGTGCAGCCCACCACTACTGAGTGTCCCACGATCCAGGGCCAACTTCCCCGGGAGAATGAACGGCACTCCTCAAGCTGTAGCAACTTCCTGCTGGCCCCTGCTGCTGAAGGCACACCCCGCACATCCCAATTGTGGTGGCCATATCTCTCCCTCTCCCTGGCCTGCATGAGCAAGTGAGCCCTAATCAGCCACTGCTTTTGCCCCCTCTTGCCTGGGCGGGGAAGAGATACCTGAGGGTGGCCAACAGGTAGAGGCAGGGTAAAACAAAAGCTGAACTCCATGGGTGGTGTGACAAAAGAAGAGAAAGGGAAACCTCTCCATGCAGCCACAGGAGCAGCAGATTAAACCCTTGTAAGTGGCTTGGTAAACTTTGAATCTGTGAAATATATGAATAGACAATGAGTGTTCCCACAATAAAGGCTGTGGACTTTGGGGGCAACTGTGGACTTTGGAGGCAAGTACACGTGGGAGTAAGGCTAAGTCAGAGTCCAAGCTGGCCCAATATTGCACACAGTGGGTCCAGAGACCTACTAGAAATACTGGAGGACTTCCTGAGTAAGCAGGAATTGGCTGTGGCTCACTGCTGGGGACAGGACACTGCCAGCTGAGGCCACAGAAAAATATTACTCTTATTACTACTATATATCCTTTTTCATTTTTTTCCTGTTTTGTTCTATTGTTGTTCATTTTTTATTATTCTTTTAATTTTTTGTATTTACTTTTCCTTTTCTTTTTTATACTTTTATTTTTAATATACTTTTTAATATTTTCTTCCTATTTCTACTGTACTTTTTTGTTACATTGTGTTTTTTCCTTGTTTTTTTCCCTTGGTTTTGCTTGTGTTTATCCTCTTTTAATTTATATTTTCTACTTTTCTACTTTTACTTTACCTCTTTTTTGTTTTGTATTTTTTCTTTTTGTTTTCATCTTTTTTTTTTTTAACTTATATTTTGGATCATTTTTGTGTCTTTGTTTTCTACTTTCTTTGCCTTTTTTTAGTTTGCTTTCTGCGTTTGATTTGTTTTGGATTTTTTGTCTTTATTAGTATAGTTTTTATTGTTTTTTTGGTTTTTGTGTTTGTTTATTGGTGTGGTTGCTCTCTTCATTTTTTTCCCCCTCAATTGTGTTTTCTTTTTGTGAGTTTGTGTGTGTGTGTGTGTGTGTGTGTTTCCTTGTGTGTTTTTGTCTGTTTAGTTTTGTTTTTACCATTTGTCTTGGGGTTTTGTTTGTTCATTTAAAAAAATTTTTTTTTTTTTCTCTTTTCTTCCAAGCTGTGTGGCTTGCAGGGTCTTTGTGCTCTGGCCAGGGGTTAGGCCTGAGCCTCCGAGGTGGGAGAGCCAAGTCCAGGACATTGCACCACCAGAGAACTCCCAGCCCCATGGAATATTAATGAGTAAAAGCTGTCCCAGAGGTCTCTATCTCAACACTAAGACCTGGTTCCACCCAAAGGCCAGCAAGCTCCAGTGCTGGACACCTCATGCCAAACAACTAGCAAGACAGGAAGACAACCCCACCCATTACAACCAGGCTGCTTGAAGTCATACTAAGCTCACAGACACCCCAAAACACACCACTGGATGTGGCCCATGACCAGAACGCAGGCAACAGTCCCCCCCACCAGGAAGCCTACACAAGCCACTGGAGCAACTTCACTAACTGGGGGCAGACACCAGACATAAGAGGAACTATGACCCTGCAGCCTATGAAAAGGAGACCCCAAATGCAGTAAGTTAAACAAAATGAGAAGACAGAGAAATATGCAGCAGACGAAGGAGTAAGTTAAAAACCCACAAGACCAAATAAATGAAGAGGAAATAGGCAGTCTATGTGAAAAAAATTCAGAGTAATGATACTAAAGATGATCCAAAATCTCGGAAGTAGAATGGAGAAAATAAAATAAATATTTAACAAGGACCTAGAAGAAGTAAAGAGCAAACAAACAGTGATGAACAACACAACAACTGAAATAAAAAATATTCTAGAAGGAATCAATAGCAGAATAACTGAGGCAGGAAAACGGATAAGTGAGCTGGAAGATAGAATTGTGGAAATAACTGCCATAGAGCAGAATAAAGAGAAGAGAATGAAAAGAACTGAGAACAGTCTCAGAAACCTCTGGAACAACCTTCAATGCACAACATACGAATTATATGGGTCCCAGAAGAAGAACAGAAAGAGAAAGGGTCTGAGAAAATATTTGAGGAGATTATAGTCAAAAACTTGCTTAAGATGAGAAAGAAAATAGCCAATTAAATCCAAGAAGCATAGACAGTCCCATACAGGATAAACCCAAGGAGAAACACACTGAGACACATATTAATCAAACTATCACTAATTAAATACAAGGAAAAAATATTAAAAGCAGCAAGCGAAAAGCAACAAAAAACATACAAGGGAAGCCCCATAAGGTTGACAGCTAATTTCTCAGCAGAAACTCTGAAAGCGAGAAGAGAGTGGCAGAACATATTTAAAGTGATGAAAGGGAAAATCCTACAACAAATATTACACTACCCAGCAAGGATATCATTCATAATTGACTGAGAAATCAAAACTTTACAGACAAGCAAAAGCTAATAGAATTCAGCACCATCAAACCATCTCTACAACAAATCCTAAAGGAAATTTTCTAGGTAGGAATCACAAGAGAAAAAAAGGACCTACAAAAACAAACCCAAAACAATTAAGAAAATGGTAATAGGAATATAAATATCAATAATTACCTTAAATGTAAATGGAGTAAATGTTCCAAGCAAAAGACACAGGCTTGCTGAATGGATACAAAAACAAGACCCGTATATATGCTGTCTACAGGAAACCCACTTCAGACCTAGGGACACATACAGACTGAAAGTGAGGGGATGGAAAAAAATATTCCATGCAAATGGAAATCAAAAGAAAGCTGGAGTAGCAATACTCATAACAGATAAAATAGAATTTAAAATAAAGAACGTTACAAGAGACAAGGAAGGAAACTACATAATGATCAAGGGATCAATCCAAGAAGAAGATATAACAATTATAAATATATATGCATCCAACATAGAAACACCTCAATACATAAGGCAACTGATAACAGCTATAAAAGAGGAAATCGACAGTAACACAGTAATAGTGGGGGACTTAAAACACCTCACTTACACCAATGGACAGATCATCCAGACATAAAATTAATAACGAAACACAAGGTTTAAGTGACAAAATAGACCAGATAGATTTAATTGACCTTTATAGGACATTACATCTGAAAACAGCAGATTACACTTTCTTCTCAAGTGCACATGCAACATTCTCCAGGATAGATCATATCTTGGGTCACAAATTAAGCCTTGGTAAATTTAAGACAATTGAAATCATATCAACCATCTTTTCTGACCACCACACTATGAGATTAGAAATAAATTACAGGAAAAAAACTGTAAAAAACACAAACACATTGAGGCTAAACAATACACTACTAAATAACCAAGAGATCACTGAAGAAACCAAAGAGGAAATCAAAAAATGCCTAGAGACAAATGACAATGATAACACGACGACCCAAAACCTATGGGGTGCAGCAAAAGCAGTTTTAAGAGAGAAGTTTATAGCAATACAATCATACCTCAAGAAACAAGAAAAATCTCAAATAAACAATTTAACCGTACACCTAAATGAACTAGAGAAAGAAGAACAAAAAAAAAAAAATCCCAAAGTTAGTAGAAGGAAAGAGATCATAAAGATCAGAGGAGAAATAAAGGACATAGAAATAAATAAAATGATAGCAAAGATCAATAAAACTAAAAGCTGGTTCTTTGAGAAGATAAACAAAATTGATAAACCTTTAGCCAGACTCATTACAAAAAGAGGGAGAGGACTCAAATCAATAAAAGTAGAAATGAAAAAGAAGTTACACGGAACACTGCAGAAATACAAAGCATCATAAGAGAGCACTACAAGCAACAATATGCCAATAAAAAGAAAAACCTCGAAGAAATGGACAAATTCAGTCTTAGTCTTCCAAGACTGAACCACGAAGAAATAGAAAATATGAACAAACCAATCACAAGTAATGAAATTGAAACTGCAATTAAAACTCTTACAACAAACAAAAGTCCTGGACCAGATGGCTTCACAGGTGAATTCCATCAAGCATTTAGAGAAGAGCTAACACCCATCCTCCTCAAACTCTTTCAAAAAGTTGCAGAGGAATGAACACTCCCAAACTCATTCTACAAGGGCACCATCACCCTCATACCAAAAGCAGACAAAAATATTACAGAAAAAGAAAATTATAGACCAATATTACTGATGAATATAGATGCAAAATTCCTCAACAAAATGCTAGCAAACATCATCCAACAACACATTAAAAGGATCATACACCATGCTTATGTGGGATATATACCAGGTATGCAAGGATTCTTCAATATACACAAATGAATCAATGTGATACACCATGATAACAAATTAAAGAATAAACACCATATGATGATCTCAATAGATGCATAAAAAGCTTTTGACAAAATTCAACACCTATTTATGATAAAAACTTTCCAGAAAGTGAGCATAGAGGGAACCTACCTCAACATATTAAAGGCTATATATATGGCAAACCCTCAGCAAACATCATTCTCAGTGGTGAAAATCTGAAAACATTTCCTCTAAGATCAGGAACAAGACAAGGATGCCCACTCTCACCATTTTTATTCTACATAATTTTGGAAGTCCTATCTACAGCAATCAGAAATAAAAAGAGTCCAAATTGGAAAAGAAGAAGTAAAACTGTCACTGTTTGCAGGTGGCTTGATACTATACATAGAAAATCCTACAGAAGCCACCAGAAAACTACTAGGGCTAACCAATGAATTTGCTAAAGTAGCAGAATACAAAATTAATGCACAGAAATCTCTTGCATTCTTATACACTAACAACAAAAGATCAGAAAAAGAAACTAAGGAAACAATTCCATTCACCATTGCAACAAAAAGAATGAAATACCTAGGAATAAACCTACATAAGGAGGTAAAAGACCTGTACTCAGAAAACTATAAAACACTGGTGAAAGAAATCAAAGAAGACACAAATAGAGGGAGATGTATATCATTTTCTTGGATTGGAAGCATCAATATTGTGAAAATGACTCTACTACCCAAAGCAATCTATAGATTCAATGCAATCTCTTTCAAATTACCAATGGCATTTTTCACTGAACTAGAACAAAAAATCTTAGAATTTGTATGGAGACACAAAAGGCCCTGAATACCCAAAGCAATCTTGAGGAAAAAAAGCGGAGCTGGAAGAATCAGACTCCCTGACTTCAGAGTATACTACAAAGCTACAGTCATCAAGACAGTATGGTACTGGTGCAAAAACAGAAACATAGATCTATGAAACAGGATAGAAAGCCCAGAAATAAACCCACTCACCTATGGTCACCTAACCTATGACAAAGGAAGCAAGGATATACAATGGAGAAAAGACTTTCTCTTCAATAAGTGGTGTTGGGAAAACTGGACAGCTACACATAAAAGAATGAAATTAGAACACTCCCTAACACTATACAAAAAAATAAACTCAAAATGGATTAAACACCTAAATGTAAGGCTGGACAATATAAAACTCTTAGAGGAATACATAGGAAGAATACTCCTGGACATAAATCACAGCAAGATCTTTTTTGCCCCAAGTACTAGACTTATGGAAACAAAAACCAAAATAAACAAATGGGACCTAATGAAACTTAAAAGGTTTTGCACAGGAAAGGAAACCACAAACAAGACAAAAATACAACCCTCAGGATGGGAGAAACTATTTGCAAACAAATCAATGGACAAAAGATTAATCACCAAAATATACAAACAGCCCATGCAGCGCAATATCAAAAAAACAAACAATCAAATCCAAAAATTGGCAGAAGACCTAAATAGACATTTATCCAAAGAAGAAATACAGATAGCCAATAAACACATGAAAAGATGCTCAACATCACTAATTATTATTGAATTGCAAATCAAAATCACAATGAAGTATCACCTCACACCAGTTAGATTGGGCATCATCAGAAAATCTACAAAGAATAAATGCTGGAGAAGGTGTGGTGGAAAGGGAACCCTCTTGCACTGTTGGTGGGAATGTAAATTGACATAGACACTATGGAGAACAGTATGGAGCTTTCCTCAAAAACTAAAAATTGAATTACCATATGGCCCAGGAATCCCACTACTGGGCATATACCTAGAGAAAACCATAATTAAAAAAGACACATGCACCCCAGTGTTTACTGCAGCACTATTTATGATAGCCAGGTCATGGAAGCAATTTAAATGTCCATCGACAGATAAATGGATAAAGAAGATGTGGTACATATATAGAATTGAATATTACTCAGCCATAAAAAGGAATGAAATTGGGTCATTTGTAAAGACATGGATTGGCTTAGAGACTGTCATACAGAGTGAATTAAGTCAGAAAGAGAAAAACAAATATTGTATATTAGTGCCTATTTGTGGAATCTAGAAAAATGGTACAGATGAACCAGTTTGTAAGGCAGAAATAGAGACAGAGATGTAGGAAACAAATGAATGGACATCAAGAGGGGAAAGGTGGGGTGGGATGATTATGTGTTTGGGATTAACATATATACACTAATATGTATAAAATAGATACCTATTGAAGACGTGCCATATAGCATAGGGAACCCTACTTCACTTTGTTGTACAGTAGAAACTAACACAACATTGTAAAACAAATATATGCCAATAAGAAAATGTATATATATATATATATATATATATATATATATATATATATATATATATATGCATCTAAATTAAAATAGATATTAAAAATGTTTCTTATAAGTCTAAACTGGTGGAAAGGATTCAATCTCCAATGCATTATACACACTATCTTTTGAAAATAAAACTATCATTTTCTCAAAAAAAAAGAAGAAAAATTTATTGTGTAGATAAGCCACAATAAGGCAGTTGAGCCTTCATTTGTGAATCACTGAAGTATATAATTATGTAATATTTCATTTTAACATAGAAATTATTAGTTTCTGATTAAAAAAAAGTAAAGTAGGACATATTCTTTTCTCTTTAAGGACGTGAAACAGGGGAGAAACTGCTAGAAGTAATGAAAAAATAACAATATAAATAGTAAAAAGAGCCAAAAGTCCATTTCACCAAATTCATTATGCTATTTATTATAATAAAATTAATTATATTGAAGTTTGAATTTATCTTTTTGTTTCCACTGCATTCCTAAAGTATAGTGTTTTGGGCTGAGTTGTATCTCCCCAAAATTCATGTTAAAGCCTTAAATGCCAGTTCCTCATAATGTGACTGTCTTGGGAAACAGGGCCTTTAAGGGGGTGATTAAGGCTGTTAGGGAGACCCTAATGCAATCTGACTGTTGTCCTTATAAATAGAGGATATTTGGATACATGAAGAGACATTAGGGGCTCATGTGCAAGGAAAGACCATGTGAAGACACAGCAAGAAGGCAGCCATCTGTAAGCCAAGGAAAGCAGCCTCAGAGGAAATCAAACCCATCCACACCTTGATCTTGAGTTTATTATCTTCAAAATCTTGAGAAAATTAATTTTTCTTAAGTTACCCAGTCTGTGGTATTTTGTTATGATTACCCTAGCAAACTCATATAGAAAGTTTATCATTAATTATATCTTAAGAGAAAACATACTTAGGATTAAAATATAATAAAAATAATTGGTTTATCTGATTCATTTTCTCTATCTTGTGGCTGAAAGAATGAGTTGCCACACAATATTTGAAGCCAAATCTGGCCTCTGTACCCCAACACTGAATTAATTCTTGGAGACAGAGTTTTGGGTGAAGTAGAAAAGAATAACTTTATTGCTTTGCTAGGCAAAGGAGGCCACAGTGGTCTAATGTCCTCAAAAAAATGTGGCCCAACTTGGAGGGGGTAGTGAGAAGTTTTATAGTAATGGTTCAAAGAGGGTGATCAGCTCATGGACATTCTTCTAATTGGTTGGTGGTGATGTTAAGTGTGAGTCAGCATCATCAACTTCCTATTTCCAACCGGTCTGGGGTCTAAGTGCTTGTGAGTATCATAGTGTTAACTTCTACCACCTAGTGGGGGTTTCAGTATCTGCAAAACAGCTCAAAGATATTGGTATGTATATCCCTTGGTGGGCAACCAGGACCCTGCCCCAAGGCTGCACTATTTGTGTCTTGACTATTCCTCCCTTGTCTCTGTATCCCCTCCCTTTCCTAATTAGCAACTGATTGAACCTGCTTGTTGGAACTCCGGGAAGGTCATGGAGCCTGAATTAAGCCTATTTCCTGTAATCAAAGAAATGGGGGACACAGAAAGGCTTTTGTTCCCAGGAGTCCCACAGGGTCCTGCCTGATACCATATTCTTTCTTGGTATTCTGTGAAGGATTTTGATGCACCTAGCTAAGAGATTATACTTCCCAACTTCCACTGCAACTACATGACTAAATTCTGGCCAAACAGATGTAGGTTGAAATATTGTATGAGACACCTGAGAAGATAGTTTTGAAAGACCTGACTCAACCAGAAACACAATTCACTTGTTTTTTTATGTCCTTTTTCCTGCTACATGAATGCAATTGTAATGGCTGCGTTCAATAGCCATTTTTAGCATGAGCAAATTTAAGAAGCAAAGTGCTGAGAATAAAATAGAAAGAGATGGAGCCAATGTTTCTGCTGATTGTTGAACTAGATTTGTATAGAATTGTAATTGTAAATTGACTGCAAAGAATTGATACAAAGAGGAAAACATTTTCTTAAAGTCCTTTTTATACAGAGTTATACTCAAATCTAATACGATTAAATGATTTAAACAATTATTTTTACATCAAAATATTATTTTATCTGTGACATTAAATATTGTCCTTATCTGACGCTATTTTGTCAAAAGACACTTTGATACAAAATAGAAAATGTATTATTTTTAGCACACACAAAATAAGCAAGAAATTTATTTTTGTTTTAAATATATATAATTCTACTCATTGTAATAAACTTTTCTCCAAGAATTTTGAGATATTTCATGCACATAAAATGTCTTTGAAGGGTGTTTGCTAGATATGCTGGATTATTTTGTAATCAAAAATGTAAAAACCACTGAAAGAAGAAACAGAGAGACCTATTTTGAGAAAACAAAGAGGTAGAAACATACATACACACACACACTCTTCAAAAGGTTACAGGAAATCCTTTCTTGTTAGGGTATCTTTGGTATAGCTGGAGTGGTCTTAACTTCTACATAAATCATTCATAAAAATGTATCTTTTTTTAAACTCCAATCTGCCCTTGTTTCCTATTCACAGTGATTTTTTTACTATAGTTAGCTGCTCTAGATAATGTAAAACATAAACTATTATCACTAATCTTATGCCTATAATTTTTTAAAGTTTTTTTTTCACTTTCTCACTATAAAATCTTTATAATAATGTTAATCAGATAGGAACAGTTCTCAGGCCAGGCTACTTGATTCTAATCCAAGTAATAATCTTTGATAAAGTTCTAGAATGATTAAAAGTACAGACTTGGAATTAAGAAAAAATGTGAGTTTACATCCTGACACCAGGTCATCTGTAACAGTAATATTTCTAGTAAATATTGAATGAACTAAACATAATGTGCTTAAAAACCAGTACCAAATATTTTATAAAGTTAATTTTTGCTTTGAATCAAAGGTTCAAACCATTTACTAACTAACTTTATGAGTATAAACTTTCATTTGTTCACATTCAATTAATGTAATAAAGGTTAGTTTTATTTGGAATGCTATTGTCTGTGCATTCAATCCCTAAAATTAGAACGTTGATTAGACACATGGTATGAAAATAGGACAAAATATTAAAATAAGAAGAGTCCAAACATGGACTCTTTATTTAACAAAATGTACTGTTCTATAAAGCATAAATCTATACATATTTGTAAGCATGTATGTCATTAGGTAAAATATATCTGTGTTTAAAAAAAATGTTTGTGATCCTAGGAACTTCATTTTAGTATTATTTCTGATTAAGATGTTGATATTATATGTTAGGGGTAAAAAGTTTTCCCCTGAAACTCTCCCTAATTGTCTAGGTATGGTCATGGAGTAGCTGACAGATTTGATAGTGGTGGTGTGTCCCAGAAGATAATGTCCTCACTGTCAGGGATCACAATTGATCCTGTTATATTGTCTCTCTCTCTCAGCTCTCTGATGCTTTCCACATGTTTTGTGTTGGTCTAACTTAGTAATTGGTTTGGAATAGCATCACAGGATAGAAGTCATCTTAGAATGCCCAAGCAAGGAAAGCCAGCCAGCATAGCCTGGGAGCAACTGACAAAAATTGTTTTTACAGCATCAGTGAACACAAAGGCAAACCTTGGGCAAAATTCTGAGATGTCTAATATTGGCCACCTGCAACCATCTATTTACCTCTTTTCTTCTATTCCCCCTCCCTTCATTTTACTAACAAATTCTCTCCTTTTCTTTTGCCTTATTAAAATGTTTTATCAGAAATAGTAGGATAAAAAGTCCTACTGGCAAATGGAAAAGAAACCCTAGATATATCAAGACTTTGGCTTTTGGATAATGTCACATCTATAGACCAATCTAATTTTTAGAGTAAACAAAAAACTCATGTTAGTAGATGCCAGATTCTACTTTTAACTCTGTCCCTGATTAAATAAGTGACTTTGAAGTTGTTGACTTGTCCTTGTAGATAAGTTTCTCAACTGGAAAGCGAGTTGAACTCTATTAGAAGTGTTGAAAGTGGCTCTAGGGAGCCTTGGGGCTCTCTGTGAAGACTCATGGAGCCTTTATTGAACGAAAAGTCAGGGGCTGTCCATTAAATATAATTTCAGAACACAGTACTATTCACCTCAAAATTGAATCTGGGACTCTAATCTACCACACTTTTAAACTCTATTATATTGAAAATCGCATTTTACCCCAGGATTTCAATGATCTCTAGACTAAATTTGAGACAACTTCAAGATACCTGAGACCTCCAGATTTCCCAGCAGAAATTTTAAGCTGATTACTTACCCAGCAGATGATCAAGAATGAGGGAGTTTATCCATGAAACAAGGAAGTAGATTTTTTTCTTTCACAGGTGTCACAAATTTCACCTTTTTAATGTAAGCCATTTTAACATTTATTTCTAGTCCCTGTAAACACAGTATCTATCTATTCTGTATTTTTCCTTCTTGAAGGCTATAAACAAGGGTGATTCCTTTTTTAACGGTTGAATAGATGGGAAAAAAAGGCTAGAAATGACAAGAAAAAGACAACATGTTAATGTTTTAAATTTATTGACCCACACATTGGTCTGGTGAAAAAGCAGAGTAGTGTGTATTTAAGGTCTTTCAAATGAGAGAGAAGATTTAGGTCTAGAGGAAACAAGAGAGATCAACACGGACATGGAACTTTGGGTAAGAGTTGGGTTTTCAAAAGCAAATACAAGCAGATTTCTTCCAGGAAGAGACATGCTACTGTCCTCACACCTGTTTCTTAACATTTCATGAACAGAGGGTTGCAAGCTCTCTTTAATGCGCTTGTGAAGAGTGTTTGTAAAACATAAAGGGGCTTGGTATGCATGACTTTATCTGCATTTTTATAGCTACATCGACAATATTGACATCATCTCTTGGTAATGGAACTTCATTTTCCAACCTGTAAAATTAAAATCTAAGTTTAGGGAAATACTACTATTTAATTTCACTCTAAAAACTTCTGATTTTTATCACTTAAATTGTAACATATAATTTTATTAGGAAACTCTCTCCAATGCTCTAAGATAAAACTGGAAATTATTTTCTCTTTGTGAATTTCAGTTGGACATTTTTCTGGACTGTATGAAGAAGTTAAAAGCTAATTTTCACTCTGTCTATTTTTCAGTCTTTTTTTTTTTATTTCCTAGAAATAGAAAATTAAATACTGCTAGCTCTCTCTATATGTGAGAAGGATGGCAGAAAGCACTTATCCAAAATGCGGAAGCTGATTCCTGACCTTGACTTTACAGTTTCAGTTAGGTGCAATGAGTCTAACTCAAGACTATGACAGTTTGTGTACAACCTCTTTGTGGAGATAAATAGTGAACTAATAGTTCTAACAGTAACAGAATCTGTGTTAGCCCATCAACAGTTGACTTTCACCCATTTTACTTCTTATATTAGAAGTAAAATAAAATCTCTTTGCACACTATGTAGCCTGTGATTTAGAAATTAAAAGGGCATGATAAGAACATTTTCTAGTGAAAAAACCAAAATACTACATGCGTTTTGTCTTCAAGTAACAAAGTAATTACCATTCTACAGTAAAATCTCACCTGGCTATCAGCCCAAATGAATTCTCTCCCAAATTCTTACTAACAAGAAATCAATGATACTTGTATTCTCGTGTTTTTGTGTATATTTGTAATAACCTCCATTAACCAAGGTAAAGCACACATGTCTTTTCCTGAAACCTTGTACCTTGAGAAATCCATGATGTTATGGTTGTTGGCTTGTAAACTGCAAGAAAATCACTAAAAAACAAAACAAAACAAAACAAAAAAAACTATTAGAACCAACAAATAAAGCAAGCAGTCATTTAAAAAGTGAGTTTCCCAGATAGTTTTTCTTATCTATCAGATCAACACACATATATCAAAGCTGTGAGAAAACAAGCACTCTTACTCATAGGAGGAATTTGACAATTTCTAACTAAGCTATTTATGCATTTATTCTTTGGCCCAGAAATCTAAGTCTGTAATTTATTTCCACCTGTGTGAAACAATATGCAGAATTTTACTTATTGTGATATTTGCATTTGCAAAACATGTAGAAGACTTATAGAAGAGTCAAAGATACATCTATTTAGTTGAACATTGTACAGCCATAAAAATAAAATAGCATACACATATATTATTAAATAAAAAGTAAGGATATATTATTAAATAAAAAGCAAGGTACCAAAGACTATATGTATGTATTTGTGTGTATTAATTTTTTAAAATAAAGGCCAGAAAGAGAGCACAAAATGATAGATATGAGAGTAACACTTCTTTAAATAGACAGTTTTATTACTTTGACACAAGTACTTATTTTATTCATCTAAAAATTAAAATTTATTCAACAAGATTGACAAATATCAAACAAAATTGAATACAAAAAGAAACAAATGAACTTAATGATATAATATATTGCTAATCAAGCTACATCAAAAAATAGTTAATTCAGAGACTTGTATATTTGCCTTTTGCATCTTTACTGGGATATAGTTTAAGAACAAAAGACCTGTAAAGGAATCTTGAACTTACTTGGTAAGCTTGCTCTTGGTAGAGATATTAGTATAGTAATTATGATAATATGATGCATGTATTTTCGTGTAGAGCAAATAAATAAATATGCAGATCTTTCTGGGACCCAGGTTTCTCACTGTAAGAGAAGGGAGACATAATTATGGATTGGGACAAAGTGAAGTACCCTATGATGGTTGATTTGAGTTGGAGCCATCATAGTAAACACTGAGTTTTAAAATATTTTATTTCCTAGCTCTGTTCACTGAAAAGACCTTCAGCCACCAGTAGCCCTGAATCAGTGAACAAACCCAATATGTCCAGATCTTACATTCTAAATCCCATTCCCCATTTTAAAAGATGTGGATTCTCCAAAAACAAACAAACAAACAAACAAAAGTTGATATCAGAGCAGAGGCAGGGAATGAATGATATCGCCCTACTACATCTTTCTGTGAAAACAAGCAAGAGTGTACCCGGAAACTAATGGAGTTATACCAAAAGAAACAAGATGAATGAAGGGACTCCCATGGGATAAATTTTGATCATAAAAAAGATTCATGCTGATAATGGATTATCACATATCCAATGACAACAACAAAAAATATGTAATTCCTAGTGATTATCAAAATTATAAAGAAAGCTGAGGTGAGAGGAAAAACTCTTCTCTACAGAAGCCAGCTATTAAATGTGGAAAGATTATTTCATTCAGAAAATTAAGATTTTGTAATCATTAATGCAATAACTGATACAGGCAAATCATTAGTAGTTTTAAAAGATGCTGAACAATTTGTAAAAACCTGTTGGGTAATAAGACCTTCCAAAAGTTTCAAACTATCACCCCACAGATTACTTGCTAATTACAATAATAAAAAATATATATTTACAATACAGATATAGTTAACTGTAAGTTAAATAAGTCATTAAACTTAGTATCATCAAAAATGGATCAAAGGAAGAATATGTGCTTTCTGATATGCAATCACAAGAGTACAACATCAACTAACTGCAGTATTCTCACAGAAGTGTTTAAGCTGTACCTAATAATGAAAGTTCAATCATAGAATTCCAGACTGTGGAAAATTTTATAATCTTGTAGGTAAGTATTCTTTTAAAAGTTGAAGAAACTGTTCAAGAATGAAAAGAGATTAAAGGTTACTAAAGCGATAAAACAACCAAGTGCATCATATTATTCTTGATTGCATTGTGCATTATTATTGAAAGAGTAGTTTTGGACAATTGAAAAATTTTAATAAGGTATCTATGTCAGAAACTTTATTGAAATAAATAATCTCTTAAAATGTCTAGTAGAAGAAATAAAAGAAACTCTCTTTATTCTTGAGCTATACCAAGATATAAAGCTGACAGTGGTCAGCGTTGTTAAAAGGTCACATATGCCCAGATTAAGATTAAGCTATATTATATCATAGAATGTACCCTAAAGGGACTATTATCACACACACACACACATACACACAGTCAAAAATTTATTTGAAAATTAGCTTAAATAATGTTATGATATCAGCATTCTATTTTAATAATTCTCTGGGTGGTCACAGATAGCTTAAGCAAAAAAAAAAGAAAAGAAAAAAAGAGTAATTTATTTTCAGGATACTGAAATTCAAGATTTGAACAGTAATATCTTGGAACAGCCTGGAAATAGGGGAGCTCCAAGCAACCCAAGAACCAGGAGCTCATGAACTTTCCTCTTTTAAAGGCTAAAATTAAAATGACTCAAAGTTTCAGGCACAATAATGTAATATTTGAATCTTAGCATCTTTCCCCTTTGGGAAACCTAACAAAGGAAACAAAGATACAATGTTAAACAAACAAAAAAATTAATTATCAGTTAAAATGGTGACAGAAATACTCCATAGACCAAAATTAGGAAAAAATTGTCAAATCACCTGAGATTGGCTAAAAGCCTCATATAAGATGTTACAAAAAAAGAAGTATAGAGAGTGTTGAGAGAACAGCAACAATCTCCTAGAAAATGCCAGCAAAATTCCACTTTTTTAAAGGAAAGGAGTCATATTGTAAAACATAATCAATATCCCATATATGCAAGATGGCTATTGAAATTGGATTGAGCACCATCTACTGAAATCTATTGAAGAAGTGGAGAATTAGAAATGCCCATAGGATCTCACTGGTCAACAGTATTTACAGGAAACAATAGTCTCCATATCATCAAAGGAGAAAACTTTTGTGAAATGTATTCTGGACATACCCTGGACCTACTCAGAGAGTAATATTTCCTATATAAAACACATTCAGCAAAGTCCTCTAGCATAGTACCAGCACTAAAAAACTCTTAAGGGGATACTCTATAAAAATAAAAGCATAACTTACAAATACATAAAAATCAGTCATCAGAACTACATGATGTCACAGATCTAATACAATTTTGACCAACTACTTTGCAATAAATTAAATCAGTAGTAATAAAGAAATTGTTCCCATGACAGAACTCTACAAATCAGTCAAGGTAAGAGAATAAAATATGAGTTGGCAGAGTTCAGTAAAGAAGTAAAACAATCAACAATACAACATGGGAATGAAGATATAAAGTGGAAGGAAAGAATAGACACTGTGAAAGAAAGAGTTAAGAGACATGGTGTATAGAAACTAACAAAGCAAACAAAGTAAAACCAAAGGAAACATTTTAAAAAGACCAAGGCAATAAAGAGAGAAACAACAGGTGTGTAAAGTAGATCAAATAGATATGTATATATGCTTAATTGGAGCACATGGAGAAGTAAGTTTAAACAATAAATGTAAAATATGTTAGGTATATAATTTGAGAATACTTTCAATAAATTAAAAAGATATATAGGTATGTAGACAACATATGCAAAAGATAACAGATACAGAAGAGTCAATACCACAATATAACCTAGTAAAATATTTAGCCTTCAAATATAAATATTTCTTCCATGGCCAGGTTAAAAACATCAAGCAACTTATAAGAGTAAAAACTATATATATAATTAGCCTCAGATTTATTCACAGAAAAATTCAGTGTCACAAAAGACATATAGCAATACCTAAAAACATTCAAAGGAAGACAGTGTAAGCCAAGACTTTTATATTTAGCCAATTTTATATTAGCTTCAAGAATGAAGCTATGGAAAAGTGAATTTGAACATTAAGAAGTTTAGAAATATTTTTTCCTTGAGACTATCTTAAGCATGCCAAGAGTTCACTTAGAGAACTATGACAAAGGAGCTGGCAACAAGCTAAAAATCTTAGCCTTAGACTAAACCTAACAATGGTATTAAGATGACAAAATAGAATGCCTCAATAATAAGGAACTGATTGAATTCTGAAAAATGGGGAGAGGAAAGAAAGCTAGAGGTAAATGTAATTTAATTTTGCCTCATTCTTTGCATCAGTGAATTGAAGGACATTACTTTATTCTTACAAATCAAATATAAAAGCAGACAATTTTCACAAATATTCCTTGTGTTCTTAAAAAGAATGGGCACTATGAAGTTGTTCAGTGAAGTGATCTATGTATATCCAGTCAATAAAGCTCATTAATTATGTTGCCAAACCCTTACATAACCTTACTGAGATTTTGTTCTTGTGTTTTTTGTTTCTTTGATATGTTTCTGGGAGAGGTATAGTAAAATCTTCCACTTCACTCATGTGCATGTGGAAATCCAGTTATCCTACTGTGTAAATGTTGAAGACTTTTCTTTCTCTGTGAATGGTCTTGGCACCTTAATAGAAAATCAGTTAGTAATAGGTGTTTGTGTTTATTTCTGTACTCTCAATTATATTGCAATTGGAAAGTCTAAGTCCTGCAACTACATTTTTATTTTTCAGGATTGTTTTGAATATACAGGACGCTGGCAAATCCATAAGAATTTGAGAATTGGCATTTCCATTTCTGGGGAAAAAAAATGCTTTGGAATTTTGATAGGGATTGCATTCAATTTATAGATCAATTTTGGTGATATTGACATCTTAACAATATTAAGTCTTCCAATCTATGGATGTTTGATGTTTTTCCATTTATTTAGGTCTTCTTTAATTTATTTCAGCAAGGTTTTATGTTTTTCAGTGCACAAGTCTTTCACTTCCTTGGTTAAATGTATCCACAAGTATTTTATTCTTTTGGATGCTACTATTTATGCAATTATTTTCTTAATTTCCTTTTGAGATTGTCTTTCCTTTTGTTTCTAGTTTATAGAAACAAAAAAAATGTGTTAAATTTTATATTCTTTCATTTTTCTTTCTTTAATTTATAATTCAGACATTTAAGTTTTACTACTTATTTGAGAGAAAGCAATTACAACCTTAAATTACAAAATTTAATGTTAGGTTATATTTTCAGTTTCTTCCTGAACACCCTAAAATATTTAATTCTACTTACTGCTCCCTGAATTATATCCTGTACTCTTTTATACATATTTCATTAAGACTGTTATGACTTTTAGTATTTCCTTTAGTGTGGGCCTGCTGGTCACAAATTATCTCATTTTTTAAAATTTAATCGAAAATATTTTTATTCAACCTTCATTCCTGAGGAATATTTGTGTTAAGTACAGTATTGTACATTGGCAGTATAGTTTTTAAGTACATAAAATATATTATTATATTTTCTCTCAGCATTCATTAATTATTTTGAGAGATTAGTTCTCAATTAATTTGTTTTTGCTGTTGATGTCATTACTGTTTTATTTTTTATTTAAAAATTTTAAACAGCTTTATGATTAACAAATCATAATGATTATGATTAACAGTATGGTTAACAAATAAAATTGTTTTTTAAAGTGTACAGTACATGCATACATTATAAAATGATTATCACAGACTAGTTAAATAAAATCTATCACCTCACATATCTACCTTTTTTTTCTGTTAAATTGTTTTGGGAAGCATTTCTCTGTTTCTCTGTCTGTCTCTCTTTTCTCATTACTTTAGCTATTTTCCAGTTTCTCTTTGTTTTAACTTATTGTTTTACTATGTGGTATTTAGGTATGTATTTATTTTTAAAATATTCCTCCAGTAGTTTCTTAGTATGCATGAAAAAACCTTAATTATATACCATACTTTAATAATCTGCTTTTGTTTAGAATCTATTGTTCTTTGCTGATATCTTTTATCTTCTTGAACATAATAAACCTAAGTATTTTAAAATTTGTAATATTAAGATCCATAAACATCTACAGTCTCCCTGAGTCTTATTCTTTTTTGTAATTGTTTTTGTTTTTGTATGTTTCACTGTATGGATTTTCTTATGTCTGATATCTTTGTGTTCCAGACACTGTATTAAAAATATTATTTGTGGAAATTATTTGAGGTTTAGGATAATGATATCTCTCTTCAGACAGAATTTTATTTTGCTTCTTATAGGCACCTAGGGATGCTAATAATCTAGGGTTTTTCTTGTGTGTGTGTGTCACCTAGAAGAGTAGATTCTGGGCCACAGTTCATAGGAAGGCTATTTCCTTTTGGTTCACACCTATTCCTAGGGTGTAGTCTTTCAGTATTTAGTCACGTCTCAATTGTTGGTGAGTTCTAGGGTTCAACTCTCGTTTCCTAGGCTGTTTAAACTACAAATAAACATCTCCTCTAGCCCTTTCCAAATTAATAAATGTCTGCAGGCCAAATCTTGGCCTCATTTTATTATTATGTGTGAGCTTGTCAGTGATGTAAAGCAGATTATATTAATATTTTGTTGTGTAGTCCTCAGTGGGTGGGTTTTGAATTGCCTAATGTGTTCTTACCAAAGAATCATTATGCTAATACATTCTAGACAGCTGGAGATTAAATGAAGTTTTTCATCTTAAGCATATCATTATCTGTTTTTCCATTTACCTAGTAAAGTTGTTGGATCAGAATACGTTTTTGTTAGGTATTTATTAAATAAAAAATTTGGAATCATTTTAAATTTTATTTTTGTTTATTTTATTTTAAATATTTTTTTAGCATTTATTGTGTATGTTGAGCATATAATTTCTGTTTGTTTACACTATAATACTATAGTATTATACAATACTATTAATTGTAAACATAATTCTCACCTGAAACTATATCCCTTTGGTGCACTAATGAATTAATTATTACATAATTGCATGAGTACTTTTTCATAAGTTATATTATTTAGAAATCCTTTGAAATTTTTATCTATATTGTTAGTAGTCTTTTACTTATATTTTGCAAAATAGGTTGAGGATTTTTGGATAAACTGGAAAAATATTAATATTCTATCCATTTATAATAATTGAATATGGTTTCCTGTTATATTAAAATTTACTATCAAATATATTTTCATCAAATAACTAGATTCAGAGAATGAAAAATCTATATACACACACATACACACATGCTCCAAAATAATATTGCAGGACCTCATAGAATTTAAAGATGAATCAAAGTAAGCCTTTTGATTTATTTATTTTTCAATTAATTTTTATTGGAGTATAGTTGCTTTACAATGCTGTGTTAATTTCTATTGTACAGCAAAGTGATTCAGGTGTACATACACTTGCATTCCTGTACACTAACAATGAAATATCAGAAAGAGAAATTAAGGAAACAATCCCATTTACCATTGCAACAAAAAGAATAAAATACCTTGGAATAAACCTACCTAAGGAGGCAAAAGACCTGTACTCAGAAAACTATAAGATACTGATGAAAGAAATCAAAGATGACACAGACAGATGGAGAGATATACCATGTTCTTGGATTGGAAGAATCAATATTGTGAAAATGACTATACTACCCAAAGCAATCTACAGATTCAGCACAATTCCTAACAAATTAACAAGGGCATTTTTCACCGAAGTAGAACAGAAAATTTTACAATTTGTATGGAAAAACAAAAGACCCTGAATAGCCAAAGCAATCTTGAGAAAGAAAAATGGGGCTGGAGGAATCAGGCTGCCTCACTTCAGACTACACTACAAAGCTACAGTCATCAACACAGTTTGGTACTGGCACAAACACAGAAATATAGATCAATGGAACAGATAGAAAGCCCAGAGATAAACCCATGCACCTATGTCACCTAATTTATGACAAAGGAGGCAAGAATATACAATGGAGAAAAGACAGCCTCTTCAATAACTCGTTCTGGGAAAACTGGCCAACTACATGTAAAAGAATGAAATTAGAACATTCCATAATGCCATACACAAAAATACACTCAAAATGGATTAAAGACCTGCATGTAAGGCCAGGCACTATAAAACTCTTAGAGGAAAACATAGGCAGAACACTCTTTGACACAAATCTCAGCAAGATTTTTGACCCACCTCCTAGATTAATGAAAAATACATAAATAAACAAATGGGACCTAATTAAACTTAAAAGCTTTTGCACAGCAAAGAAACCAAAAACAAGATGAAAAGACAGCCCTCAGAATGGAAGAAAATATTTGCAAACCAAGTAAGGCTTTTTAAGGACTGATAACAGGACCACTCTGTGGATCTAAATAACTGGTTCAAAATATATATTGTAGAATTGATAAAAGGTTCAGTGTAAGAATTCAGTCTTTATGTCTCTCAGGGGAGACAATGTGCTTGCCCCATCTTGAATTAGGGTCCCACTCAGATATTAATCAACTATGGCACAAGTACCCACATATATTCATGTTATTTGAGTTTTAATCCTTGTATATAGAGAGCAGTTCTTGATGAAGAGTTAACTAATATTAGCTAGAGGAACTTAATCTAACCCTTTTCATTTCCTTCTAATCTATCAGGGTATTTTGATTAAGGTAAACTCACTTGAAATAAGAAAAAAATGGGACAAGGTCACATACACAGGAACAAAGAATATGGTCTAAATAATTTTATGTACTATCTGTGGAACAACTCTTGCTGAAAACAAACTGAAGACTGGTAGTAAGGCTATTATACATTGAAGGTTGCAAAGAAATATCAACATGAAATTGGGTAGGAAGGGTGGAGGAGTGATCAGTTTGGGACCCACACTCTTAGTAGGTGACACAGAAGAGGAGGGGGATATCACAAGCTCAGGGATCTTCCATCCGGAGTGAGGGCTTCAGGCCACAAATTGGGCACCATAACCCTGGAATCCAACACTGGACAGACAAGTCTCTTTAGCTGGTTTGAAAACAAGTGGACTTACCAGAGGGCTATAAGAAACGAAGATTCTGCTCATGAAGAGCTGCATAGATACTTGCTTACTCCAAGGAATATGGCAGAGCAAACAGATTGAAAACAGCCTGAGTCTCTTGCCAGTTTCCTAAGGCCACCATTGTGCACATCCCAGCCCAGACTAGGGGTCTACTCCAGACTCTCTTGCTCTGAGGAAGCTCTCCAATAAGGCAAAGCCTACCATTGTCAAAGAGAGAGAACACACTTAGAGAAAATGGGGCCAGCCTGGACCTGACCCTGCCACTGAATAGGGCAAAGGCAGCCATTGCCAGAGGGCATGCAAATGTGGTCAAATAAAAGCTGCCTGGAGCTCTGACTGACTGGCCCACACCGTCCCAGCATGCACCCCATCCCTCACTGGATGCCCACTCCAGCCTCCCCTGTTTCAGTACTGCTCTCCATTGAGGAGGAGATGCCATTGATTAAGAGAGTGTGAACACATGGTAGGAATGAAGCTGGCTTGGACATTTCCCTGTATCTGAACAGGTTGAAGTTGGCCATTGCCAGCATGCAGGTGGAGGCAGTTGATTGGGAGCTGCCAGGGACTCTGACTGTTTGCTGAGACTGTCCCAGTGCACCTCAGCACTGCATCTGGTGTTCGCTCCAGCCCCTCTAGTGCCTGTGATGCTCTCCACTAGGGTTGGAGGTGTCGTTGCCTTGGGAGAGCACACACTTAGAGGTCAGCTTGGACCTGACCCTTGGGTTTCTGATTGACCACTTTGGTCTTAACCTCACCCCTAGAGAGCTGTGTTAATCACTCAGCAGAGGAGAAGCCCTGGCTCACAACTGACTCTGGCTCAAGCTCCTCCATCTCCAGCCTTACTTCCCACCAAGGTGGTAGCTGCTAGCACAAGGTGAGAGAAGACATGACCCATGCTCACTTCAGATCCAGCTCTCCCACAAAAGTCACTGGGCACCCACAGGGTGCATAGAGCCAAACTTGTATATGGACACCACTTCAAGAGCAGGATAGATAACTGTTTTACCTAAATTCATAGACAGAGAAAGTTTAACAAAATTAAAAGACAAAGGAATTGGTTTAAAATGAAAGGACAAGGAAAAAATGAAAAGACAAGGAAAAAATTATTCATAATGGAACAGAGATAAATAATTTACCAGATAATGAGTTCAAAGCATTAATAACAAGACTGCTAACTGAACTTGGAAAAAATAGATGAACACAATGAGAATTTTAATGAGGAAGTAGAAATATAAGTAAGAACCAGTCAGAGATAAAAAATAAGATAACTGAAATAAAAAATACACTAGAAGGTACTAACAGCAGACTAAGTGATACAGAAGAATGCATACGTAATCTGGAAAATAGAATAACGGAAATCATATAATCAAAACAGCAAAAAAGAAAAAGAAATTTTAGAAAATGAGGATAGTTTAAAGGACTTCTGGAACAACAGCAAGCTAACTAACATTCATAGTACTATGGTCCCAAAAGAAGAAGAGACAGAGAAAAGGACAGAAATTGCATTTGATAAAAATTATGACTGAAAAGTTTCTAAAGCTGAAAAAAAGAGTCTTACACAAGGGAACACCCATAAAGCTATCAGCTGATTTTCCTGCAAAAAACTTTGCATAATATATTTAAAATACTAAAACAAAAATAACCTACTACTTGATACTCTACACTGAAAGGTTATTACCTGAATTAAAGGATATATAAAGTACTTCTCAGATCAGTGAAAACTAAAAGAGTTCAATACTAAATCAACCCTAAAGAAAGGCTAAAGTGTCTTCTCTAAGTGGAAATGAAAATGCTATAAGAAGTAAGAATTTATAGGAAAGGAAAAATTCCACTCCTAAAGGCAAATATATAGATAAGGCTGTAGATCAAACAATTAAATAAGCTAATAGGAAGATTAAATGTTAAGAAATGTAATATTTATTGAACTTCAATTAACAGTTAAGAGATAAACATGAAAATATAAAACATAACATCAGAAACATAAAAGGTGATGGAGGGGAGTAAAAAATGTGATCTTTAAGAATGTGTTTGAACTTAAATCACTCTCAGTTTAAAACTAATAGATATATTTATAGGTCACCATATTTGAAATCTATGGTTACCACAGATTATTAACCCACAATAGATACACACAAACTAGAGAGAAGAAAACACAAGCATACCACCAAAGGAAATCATCAAACCACAAGGGAATAAACTAAAAGAAGAAAAGAGTAGAGAAGACCTACAAAAATAAATAGAAAACAAGTAACAAAATGGCAATAAGTACACTCCTAGCAATAATCACATTAAATGTCAAAGGACTAAGTGCTCCAAAAAATACACAGCTTGGATAATTGGATGAAAATAAGAGATCCATTTATATGCTGCTTACGAGAGTCTCACTTCAGAGCTAAAGACACACACAGACTGAAAGTGAGGGAATGGAAAAAGATATTTCATGCAAATGAAAACAAAAAGAAAGGTGGGGTAGTGATACTCATATCAGTCAAAGTAGACTTTAAAACAAAGTTTATAAAACAGGCAAAGAAGAGCATTAATTAATAATAAATGTATCAATACACTAAGAGTATATAACATTTATTAATATATATTTGCCTAATATAGGAGCACCTAAATATATTAAACAAATGTTAACAGACACAAAGGAAGAAATTGACAATAATACAGTAATAGTAGGGGATTTTAACACCCCATTTACATAAATGGACATATCATCCAGACTGATGAAAACATTCCATCCATAAAGAGGTAAAGGTAAGCACAAGAGAACTGGTTGGAGCAGATGTGTCCAGGCGTGTTGCAGAGGGGGCTTCTATTTAGACTCACAAGTATGTCAGGAGCTTTAGTTTTGAAGGTTTTACGGGGGAGTGGTACACACATTACTCTTGTAAGTAGATTAGTTGAGTACCAGTTAAGAGTTCTACTGTAGATGTTTAATTATGAAAGTGGAAATAAATGTAAGAGGTATTAAGTCAAAAGTATTTAGAGCATTTATATTAGGTATGATTACACTAAAAATACAAAACAACATGCATTTGTAAAAAGATTTTAAAGAGAACATTCCTGTAGCCTGACACTGATCATGGTCCTAGACACCTTGCTTCTTACTAATTTCCAAGTCTATTTCTCCAGGCTTCCAAATGAGTCTGTGATTCCCTCATACAATCCCAATAATTTTGTTTTTCACTTAAGACAGCTAAAGTTATTTGTAGTCAGGAAATTTGACTGACAGAAAAACTGTTACCATTGTTACTGGGTCAAAGCAAATGGGTCTTGAAGGCAAAGTTGAAATGGTGCTGAAAGTAGAGAAAATTCTAGCTGGCTTGGTTGTGGTTGTGCCATCTAGTACATAATTTGTCTGTGTGCATTGAAGCCAGATGAATATAGGGAATGGAGTTAGATATTACTTTTCTTTGCCAGAATTTTCTACTTTCAAATGAGTATAAATAAATCTGTGATTGAATGAGAAAATAATATTTTTATAAACAATATTATTTTCTTTCTGCTCACAGAGCATGGATATGTTAATTACCAGACACCATTTATTTATTAACTTTGTTCCTCAGGAAGACATTTTTGCAAACTTAGTTAAAAAAATACCTTAGAGCAACTCAAACTACTAACGCTACATTTTGGTTAAATGCCTGTAATCTATATTTTTAGGTAATTGTTTCTATATATATCTCTCATCAAACTATAATGCATAATTTGCTAAGAATTATATTAGAATCATTTAACTTCCCTCAGCCTTAAAAAAGTTTATAAAAAATGTTATATTGCAGTTTATTTTTAAGAAAAAGCATCTTACAATTGTAAGAATGACTTACAATTAACTTTGCAAGGGAAATTATTATAATGCTTCAAATATGTTTATCAGTATAATCATAGATCACACATGAACATTCAAATGCTTTGGTCTTGAGATAATTTTTTTGAATCACTAACAAAACCGATATTTTCTAAATATAGACCTTGTAAAGAAAAGAATAGCAATGCTAATTGGAGAAATGTCCTTCCTGCAGAACAAAAAGTACAATACAGAGAGAATTTTGCCTAGGCAGATATCATTAATCTTAGCCTTCAAAATCTATGAATTCTCATCAATTACACTTCAAATGAAAGTAATTATGCAATAATAACATTGACAGTATAAAATATTAAAGTTCTTTATAAGGAAATGCCCTTTGTCATGTCCAAAGGGATAGACTGCAGGCATGAATGGTCTATCATTTATGGATGGTTATAAGCTATAAAATATCAGTATATCTAAAAATACATGAGACATTTTATATTGTTTGATTATAAATAAAATTAGTCTTATAATAAGTTTTCTCTGTAAGTAATGTTCTATATTTAATAACATTAATAAATATAATCTAATAATATGTATTCAGGGAAAACTTTAAGGAAAAATTAGCAGTACAATTTGGTTTGTATGTGCATAGTGAGAGTTAAGTCTGCTGGATAAATTATGGAAGGTCATAAGAAAACTTTGGGGATAAGTATTATAATGAGAATACAGTGATATATCTTCTTAATGATTTAAAAATGAAGTACTACTCAAGACTAATAACAGACAAGTGATTGTAAATGTAATATTAGTCCAATAATACAAAAAATGGATTAATTACAGAAAACAAAGTCCATCCTATTTCACGTATATTTAATTTTCTTGTATCACAGTCACTACAGTTATTATTTCACCTGGTATACATTTCTTAAGATATAAATAGTCTGCCTCTAGCCACTTGCAATCAATTAAGGACATTTCTGATGCCATTAAGATATAGAATCTCATACCTAATTGTGTCTCCCAAAATCTGTACAAAATAACTAATTTAAGATCTGTACTTCTCTTTATGAGCCTAGGATTCTTTTGTAAAATTTATTCTATGACTACATGAATTCTACAAAATGTCCTCTTACTCAAAAATACTTATGTGAAAGAAATTTCTACAGAGCTTGTGAACTGTAACAACAAAAATAAAATTCTTTCCATCCAGTGTTGCTAGGAAGATTTTTCAGGATATTTTAATGGACCTTTCCTTTAAGAATATGTGACATGTTAGCATTGATTCTCAGAGCCAATACCCGAAGGTAAAAAGGATCTATCTAGAAAAATGTGATAATTTATAAAAGTTTAAGGTCCACTTGTTTTGTTTACAGTATGGGAGGAGGACATATTGGAAAAGAAGACTGAAAATCAGAAAGGAGAAGACTATATTTGAGAGGCCATTGTGAAGTGGTTTCAAAATAACTTATTACAAATTGGATAGGAAGTAAATGATGTGTTTAAAAATATTTTAATGAGTAGATGCCCTTAATCATACACACAAAAACAGATAGAAATGCATGCATACACATACCTTTATGATAACTACTCATGCTTCAGTAGGAAAATCAGATTATGCAGAAGAACTGAAAATTGATTTACTTTCGAATACTTACTAATGAATACTATTTATAATAATTTGAAGATGTGATATTAAACCTATAAACTAGAATTGGAAGTAAACTAAGAAAAATACAAATCTTTTGCATTTTCATAAGATTTCCCCTAGAAATCTTAAGGTAGAATGAATGGCCCAAGATCTGTGTCATGGACCTGTTTTTTTTCATTTCCTTTTCAGAGAATTTTATTATTGAAATCCACAGATAATTATTATGGAATTATTTGCAAGACACAATTGAAAAAGACTATACTGGCAAAATACTGCATCCACAGCCTAGTCAGGATTTTTAGTGATGACTATTCTTCCTTTATTACATATGCTGCAATAACAAGGCTATAGGGTTAGAAAATACAAGTAAATGAGAGGTTTAAAAATTAGTAAAAGTGATGTAAAATTATTGTTTGAGGATATGATTGTAAACCTAAATAATCCAAGCTACTCAATGGAAAATTACTAAAAACCTATGAGAAATGGATGGATATATTGATGAAAATAGTAATTGATAAAATTGTGCCCTACTTGAACATTCTGCTTATCTAAACTTGACTCTGATTTTTCATTCTTAAATACATTACTTTTATTGCAAACTATATATAAATACATATAGCCACACTGAATATTTGCTTAAATTATTATATTTTTTAAGGATAAGAAGACATAGTCTGATTGTTCCCATAAGTGGGCAATTGGCACTTTAGCTATCTTCTAAATTAGAAGTATGCATATTCCTTATTAAAAGTTGTTTTGTAATTAGGTTTGCTTTTTTCTTACCCACTAGGTAGACTGTTTCTGATACACTCACCTAATATATTACATAAATACGGTTGATATTTTGTATATGTATATGTATATTATATATATACCAGAAATGTCTGCCTAACATAAAGTGTCATGTCTACATTTACCATAATATCTTTTAAAATCCATGCTAAGATTTTATTTATTACTTAAAATGATATTGAATATTATGCCATTTCTTTCAAAATTTCTTTTCAAAAGATTTTAGGCTTTTATTATAATAATTCATAATGCACATAAGTTTAAGGAAAATGGCACTCATTTGATTTTTCCATAAAAATGAGTGTTACACATCATAAAGATTTTTTTCACTTTTTAATGAAATTATGGTACTTATAAACAAGTTATTTTTTTTCCTTTGAAATTATAGGGTTTTTTTTATTTTAACATCTTTATTGGAGTATAATTGTTTTACAATGGTGTGTTAGTTTCTGCTTTATAACAAACTGAATCAGTTAGACATATACATATATCCCCATATCTCTTCGCTCTTGCGTCTCCCTCCCTCCCACCCTCCCTATCCCACCCCTCTAGGTGGTCACAAAGCACTGGGCTGATCTCCCTGTGCTATGTGGCTGCTTCCCACTAGCTATCTATTTTACATTTGGTAGTGTATATATGTACATACCACTCTCTCACTTTGTCCCAGCTAACACTTCCCCCTCCCCGTATCCTCAAGTCCATTCTCTAGTAGGTCTGCATATTTATTCCCCTCTGTCTTGCCCCTAGGTTCTTCATGACCATTTTTTTTGTTGTTTTTTAGATTCCATATATATGTGTTAACATAGAGTATTTTTCTCTTTCTGACTTACTTCACTATGTATGACACTCTAGGTCCACCCACCTCATTACAAATAACTCAATTTCATTTCTTTTTATGGCTGAGTAATATTCCATTGTATATATGTGCCACATCTTCTTTATACATTCATCTGTTGATGGACACTTAGGGTGCTTCCATGTCCTGGCTATTGTAAATAGAGCTGCAATGAACATTGTGGTACATGATTCTTTTAGAATTATGGTTTTCTCAGGGTATATGCCCAGTAATGGGATTGCTGGGTCATATGGCAGTTCTTTTTAAGGAATCTCCCTACTGTTCTCCATAGTGGCTGTATCAATTTACATTTCCACCAACAGTGCAAGAGTGTTCCCTTTTCTCCACACCCTCTCCAGCATTTATTGCTTGTAGATTTTTTGATGATGGCCATTGTAACAGGTGTGAGATGATATCTCATTGTAGTTTTGATTTGCATTTCTCTAATGATTAATGATGTTGAGCATTCTTTAATGTGTTTGTTGGCAATCTGTATATCTTCCTTGGAGAAATGTCTATTTAGATTTTCTGCCCATTTTTGGATTGGGTTGTTTGTTTTTTTGATATTGAGCTGCATGAGCTGCTTGTAAATTTTGGAGATTAATCCTTTGTCAGTTTCTTCATTTGCAAATATTTTCTCCCAATCTGAGGGTTGTCTTTTTGTCTTATTTACGGTTTCCTTTGCTGTGCAACAGCTTTTAAGTTTCATTAGGTCCCATTTGTTTATTTTTGTTTTTATTTCCATTTCTCCAGGAGCTGGGTCAAAAAGGATCTTGTTGTGATTTATGTCACAGAATGTTCTACCTATGTATTCCTCCAAGAGTTTGATAGTGTTTGGACTTACATTTAGGTCTTTAATCCATTTTGAGTTTATTTTTGTGTATGGTGTTAAGGAGTGCTCTAATTTCATTCTTTTACATGTAGCTGTCCAGTTTCCCCAGCACTACTTATTGAAGAGGCTGTCTTTTCTCCACTGTCTATTCTTGCCTCCTTTATGAAACATAAGTTGACCATATGTGCGTCAGTTTATCTCTGGGGTTTTTATCCTGTTCCGTTGATCTATATTTCTTTTTTTGTGCCAGTACTATACTGTCTTGATTACTGTAGCTTTGTAGTATAGTCTGAAGTCAAGGGGCCTGATTCCTCCAGCTCCGTTTTTCTTTCTCAAGATTGATTTGGCTATTCAGGGTCTTTTGTGTCTCCGTACAAATTCTGAAATTTTTTGTTCTAGTTCTGTGAAAAGTGCCAGTGGTAGTTTGATAGGGATTGCATTGAATCTGTAGATTGCTTTGGGTAGTAGAATCATTTTCACAATGTTGATTCTTCCAATCCAAGAACATGGTATATCTCTCCATCTATTTCCATCATCTTTAATTTCTTTCATCAGTGTCTTATAATTTTCTGCATTCAGGTCTTTTGTCTCATTAGGTAGGTTTATTCCTAGATATTTTATTCTTTTTGTTGCAATGGTAAATGGGAGTGTTTTCTTAATTTACTTTCAGATTTTTCATCATTAGTGTATAGGAATGAAAGAGATTTCTGTGCATTAAATTTGTATCCTGCTACTTTACCAAATTCATTAATTAGCTGTAATAGTTTTCTGTTAGCATCTTTAGGATTCTCTATGTGTAGTATCATGTCATCTGCAAACAGTAACAGCTTTACTTCTTCTTTTCCTATTTGTATTCCTTTTATTTATTTTTCTTCTCTGATTGCTCTGGCTAAAACTTCCAAATCTCTGTTGAATAATAGTGGTGAGAGTGGGCAACCTTGTCTTGTTCCTGATCTTAGTGGAAATGGTTTCAGTTTTCACCATTGAGGATGATGCTGGTTGTGGGTTTTTCATATATAACCTTTCTTATGTTGAAGTAAATTCCCTCTTTGCTTACTTTCTGGTGGGTTTTTATCATAAACGGGTGTTGAATTTTGTCGAAAGCTTTCTCTGCATCTATTGAAATGATCATATGGTTTTTCTCCTTCATTTTGTTAATATGGTGTATCACATTGATTGATTTGCATATATTGAAGAATGCTTGCATTCTTGGGATAAACCCCACGTGATCATAGTGTATGATCCTTTTAATGTGCTGTTGGATTCTGTTTGCTAGTATTTTGTTGAGGATTTTTGCATCTATGTTCATTAGTGATATTGGCCTGTAGTTTCCTGTCTTTGTGACATCTTTGTCTGGTTTTGGTATCAGGGTGACGGTTGCCTCGTAGAATGAGTTTGGGAGTGTTCCTCTCTCTGCAATATTTTGGAACAGTTTGAGAAGGATAGGTGTTACCCTTTCTCTAAATGTTTGATAGAATTCACCTCTGAAGCCATCTAATCCTGGGCTTTTGTTTATTGGAAGATTTTTAATCACAATTTCCATTTCAGTGCTTATGATTGGTCTGTTCATATTTTCAATTTCTTCCTGCTTCAGTCTTGAAAGTGTTGTGCATTTCTAAGAATTTGTCCATTTCTTCCAGGTTGTCCATTTTATTGGCATATAGTTGCTTGTAGTAATCTCTCATGATCCTTTGTATTTCTTCAGTGTCAGTTATTACTTCTCCTTTTTCATTTCTAATTCTATTGATTTGAGTCTTCTCCCTTTTTTTCTTGATTGGTCTGGCTAATGGTTTATCAATTTTGTTTATCTTCTCCAAGAAACAGCTTTTAGCTTTATTGATCTTTGCTATTGTTTCTGTCATTTCTTTTTTATTTATTTCTGATCTGATCTTTATGATTTCTTTCCTTCTGCTAACTTTGTTTTTTTTTTTTTTCTTCTTCTTTCTCTAATTGCTTTAGGTGTAAGGTTAGGTTGTTTATGTGAGGTGTTAATTGTTTCTTAAGGTAGGATTGTATTGCTATAAACTTCCCTCTTAGAACTGCTTTTGCTCCATCCCATAGATTTTGTGTGGTCATGTTTTCATTGTCATTTGTTTCTAGGTATTTTTTGATTTCCTCTTCGAATTCTTCAGAGATCTCTTGGTTATTAAGTAGTGTATTGTTTGGCCTCCATTTGTTTGTATCTTTTAAAGATTTTTTTCCTGTAATTGATATCTAGTCTCATAGCATTGTGGTCGGAAAAGATACCTGATACGATTTCAATTTTCTTAAATTTACCAAGACTTGATTTGTGACCCAAGATATGATCTATCCTGGAGAATGTTCCATGAGCAGTTGAGAAGAAAGTGTATTCTTTTGTTTTTGGATGGAATGTCCTATAAATATCAATTAAGTCCATCTTGTTTAATGTATCATTTAAAGCTGT
Organism: Balaenoptera physalus; assembly: GCF_965194825.1. Lineage (NCBI taxonomy): Eukaryota > Metazoa > Chordata > Mammalia > Artiodactyla > Balaenopteridae > Balaenoptera > Balaenoptera physalus. The sequence goes on from NC_138894.1 coordinate 23,933,910, forward strand.
GTTTCCTTATTTATTTTCATTTTGGATGATCTGTCCATTGGTGAAAGTGGGGTGGTAAAGTCCCCTACTATGATTGTGTTACTGTTGATTTCCCCTTTTATGGCTGTTAGTATTTGCCTTATGTATTGAGGTGCTCCTATGTTGGGTGCATAAATGTTACAATTGTTTTATCTTCTTGGATTGATCCCTTGATCATTATATAGTGTCCTTCTTTGTCTCTAGTAATAGTCTTTGTTTTAACGTCTATTTTGTCTGATATGAGTATTGCTACTCCAGCTTTCTTTTGATTTCCATTTGCCTGGAATATCTTTTTCCATCCCCTCACTTTCAGTCTGTATGTGTCCCTAGGTCTGAAGTTGGTCTCTTGTAGACAGCATATTTACAGGTCTTGTTTTTGCATCCATTCAGCCAGTCTCTGTCTTTTGGTTGGAGCATTTAATCCATTTACATTTATGGTAGTTATCGATATATATGTTCCTATCACCATTTTCATAATTGTTTTGGGTTTTTTATTGTAGGTGTTTTCCTTCTCTTGTGTTTCCTACGTAGAGAGTTTCCTTTAGCATTTGCTGTATGGCTGGTGTCGTGGTGCTGAATCCTCTTAGCTTTTGCTTGTCTGTAAAGTTTTAAATTCTCCATCAAATCTGAATGAGATCCTTGCTGTGTATTGTATTCTTGGTTGTAGGTTTTTCCCCTTCATCACTTTAAATATGCCCTGCCACTCCCTTCTGGCTTGCAGAGTTTCTGATGAAAGATCAGCTGTTAACCTTATGGCGATTCCCTTGTGTGTTATTTGTTGTTTTTTCCTTGCTGTTTTTAATATTTTTTCTTTGTATTTAATTTTTGGCAGTTTGATTAATATGTGTCTTGGCCTGTTTCTCCTTGTATTTATCCTGTATGGGACTCTCTGTGCTTCCTGGACTTGATTAACTATTCCCTTTCCCATATTAGGGAAGTTTTCAACTATAATCTCTTCAAATATTTTCTCAGTCCCTTTCTTTTTCTCTTCTTCTTCTGGGACCCGTATAATTCAAATGTTGGTGCATTTAATGTTCTCCCAGAGGTCTCTGAGACTGTCCTCAATTCTTTTCATTCTTTCTTCTTTATTCTGCTCTGCTGTAGTTATTTCCACTATTTTATCTTCCAGGTCACTTATCCGTTCTTCTGCCTCAGTTATTCTGCTATTGATCTCTTCTAGAGATTTTTAAATTTCATTTATTGTGTTGTTCACCAGTGTTTGTTTCCTCTTTATTTCTTCTAGGTCCTTGTTAAACGTTTCTTGTATTTTCTCCATTCTATTTCCAAGATTTTGGATCTTCTTTACTATCATTATTCTGAATTCTTTTTCAGGTAGACTGCCTATTTCCTCTTCATTTGTTAGGTCTGGTGGGTTTTTACCTTGCTCCTTCTTCCTCTGTGTGTTTCTGTCTTCTCATTTTGCTTAACTTACTGTGTTTGGGGTCTCCTTTTCATAGGCTGCAGGTTCGTAGTTCCCATTGTTTTGGTGTCTGCCCCAGTGGCTAAGATTGGTTCAATGGGTTGTGTAGGCTTCCTGGTGGAGGGGACTTGTGCCTGTGTTCTCATGGATGAGTCTGGATGTTTTCTTTCTGGTGGGCAGGTCCACCTCCTGTGGTGTGTTTTGGGGTGCCTGTTGCCTTATTATGATTTTAGGCGACCTCTCTGCTAAGGGTTGGGTTTGTGTTCCTGTCTTGCTAATTGTTTGTCGTAGGGTATCCAACACTGTAACTTGCTGGTCATTGAGTGGAGCTGAGTCTTGGCTTTGAGATGGAGATCTCTTGGAGATTTTCACCATTTGATATTACGTGGAGCTGGGAGGTCTCTTTTGGACCAATGTCCTGAACTCGGCTCTCCCACCTCAGAGGCACAGCCCTGATGCCTGGCTGGAGCACCCAGAGCCTGTCATCCATACGGCTCAGAACAAAAGGGAGAAAAGAAAGAAAGAATGAAAGAAAGAAAGATAAAATAAAATAAAATAAAATAATTAAAATAAAAAAATAATTATTAAAAAAAAACTTTTAAAAAGTAATAAAAAAAAGAAAGAAGAGAGCAACCAAACCAAAAATCAAATCCACCAGTGATAACAAGCGCTAAAAACTATACTATAAACAAACAAACAAACAAACAAAAAAATGGACAGACAGAACCCTAGGACAAATGGTAAAAGCAAAGCTATACAGAAAAAATCACACACAGACGCATACACATACACATTCACAAAAAGAGAAAAAGGGAAAAATATATATATATATATCATTGCTCCCAAAGTCCACCTCCTAAATTTGGGATGATTCATTGTGTATTCAGGTATTCCACAGATGCATGGCACGTCAAGTTGACTGTGGAGATAAAATCTGCTGCTCTTGAGGCTGCTGGGAAAAATTTCCATTTCTCTTCTTTGTTCGCACAGCTCCTGGGGTTCAGCTTTGGATTTGGCCCCTCCTCTGCGTGTAGGTTGCCTGAGGGTGTCTGTTCTTTGCTCAGACACGATGGGGTTAAAGGAGCAGCTGATTAGGGGTTCTGGCTCACTCAGGCTGGGGGGAGGGAGGGGTATGGAATGCGGGGCAAGCCTGCGACGGCGGAGGCCGGTGTGAAGTTGCACCAGCCTGAGCTCTGCCGTGTGTTCTCCCAGGGAAGTTGTCCCTGGATCATGGGACCCTGGCAGTGGTGGGCTACACATTCTCCCGGGAGGGGCGGTGTGGATAGTGACCTGTGCTTGCACACAGGCTTCTTGGTGGCTGCAGCAGCAGCCTTAGCATCTCATGCCCGTCTCTGTGGTCTGTGCTGATAGTTGTAGCTTGTGCCCATCTCTGGAGCTCCTTTAAGCAGTGCTCCTTAAGCCCCTCTCCTCACGCACCAGGAAACAAAGAGTCAAGAAAAAGTCTCTTGCCTCTTCGGCAGCTCCAGACATTTTCCCCGACTCCCTCCCAGCTAGCTGTGGTGCACTAGCCCCCTTCAGGCTGTGTTCATGCAGCCAACCCCAGTCCTCTCCCTGTGATCCAACTGAAGCCCGAGCCTCAGCTCTCAGCCCCCGCCTGTCCCAGTGGGTGAGCAGACAAGCCTCTTGGGCTGGTAAGTGCTGGTCGGCACTGATCCTCTGTGGGGGAATCTCTCTGCTTTGCCCTCCACACCCCTGTTGCTGTGCTCTCTTCCACAGCTCTGAAGCTTCCCCCCTCTGCCACCTGCAGTCTCCGCCCACAAAGGGGCTTCCTAGTGTGTGGAAACCTTTCCTCCTTCACAGCTCCCTCCCACTGGTGCAGGTCCCATCCCTATTCTTTTGTCACTGTTTTTTCTTTTTTCTTTTCCCTACCCAGGTACATGGGGAGTTTCTTGCCTTTTGGGAAGTCTGGGGTTTTCTGCCAACATTCAGTACGTGTTCTGTAGGAGTTGTTCCACAGGTAGATGTATTTCTGATGTGTTTGTGGGGAGGAAGTTGAGCTCCACGTCTTACTCTTCTGTCATCTTGAAGCTCCTCAAGAAGTTATTTTTTAAAAGGAGAATGCAAAAACTAAGAAAACCAAATCTTTAAACTTTGAAATGCATGAAAAACAATTAGAAATAATTAATAAATTACTTAGAAAGACTCCAATATAAAACTTAGAGTAAAATTTCATTACAATACAAATATTTATAAAGCATCTCCCATGAACTAGATTTATGGGAAAAATATATACATATGATATATTCACTTATCCTCCATAATATCACAACATTTTTCTGTGTGTTTTTTTTTTTTTATAGTGACAAATAAATGAAAATCAATACTAGACTGGGTTAGCTCTTATGGCCTCAGGGCTTTGTACTGTGTTTAAGAGGGAATTAAACGGAATGACTTTGGCTGAACCAAATTTCCCTTCAGGATGCTATCTATGAAAATATAGTTCTGCTTTGTCTCCATTATCTTCTGCTTTCATTATGGAAAAAGTGGTAATGTGAACTAGCACATGTTTGTCCTATCACCTAATACCTATTAAATTTATTTTTAATAGAAACATGTTTACCATCTCCATGAAATACTATCCTTTGCAGTAGGGGGCTGAATCACCACCAGCAAGCCAAAAAAGGTTGAGATTGTTCTTATTAATCTAGAGATCATTTCTGCTTGTGGGTGACAAAAACTCAATGTGATTTAATTTAGGCAAAAAAAAAAAAAAAAAAAAAAAAATCTGTGACCCAAGGAATAAAACCATCTGAAGAGCAAGAAGACACTATAGGCAGAGACCATGGGGGAAAATGCCAGCATTCTTCCTATCTTCACGTCAGCCTCTCTCTGCAGGCTGGTTTTATTTGTTCCATCTATCCCACATCTTCACAGCCTCACCATTAGATAGAAGAACTTGCTTTCTTTGGTTCCGATTTTTAAATTCCCAGGGAAGGAATTTCAGTAATGTGAAGGTGGGGGAGGTAATATTCCCGTCCCTGGTGCCATGAAAGCTGAGTAGTCATTGACCACTCCCTCAAGAACCATATGACATGGAGTCAAACCATGAAGAGTTCTCCTTGAAAAAAGGAAGGCAGCTGGGCAAAATTAATTACATAAAAATAATGCTTACTTTTGTATCAAATAGAATAAAAAGTGCTTTCACATTCTGTAGCTATTTTAAACCTTAGTAATTTTGTAACAAAACAATTTTGGAAATGGTGAGATTGAAGCCCAGAAGGCTTAAGTGATTTTCAAAGTTAACACACACATTAAATACCAGAGCTTAGACTAGAACTCAGAGTTTAAACTTTGAAATCCATGTTCTCTTCACATTTGAAATTTGATGTTCACATCACATATTCAGATATTCATGACTATTCGAAGTCATGGATTCACAAATCTTTTAATATTAGAAGTTTAATACCAATCATACAAAGGAATACTGTTCAAAGAAAAATAATTTGGCTGAATGACAGAAGTTTTAAAAATCTCTTTCAACTGCTTCTAACCTTCAGCTCCCTCTAACCACCTCCTGTTTTCTCTGTATTCTGACTAGTATCTTCTAATGCTTTGGTTTCATAATGGATTTCCTCTCTTACAAGATTTTATAACAGAGAACAATTGTTCAGATGTAAACAATCTGAAAGCATTATCTCCTGGAATTAGATGAAAACATTGTTTTTAAGAGAATAGATTTAAAGACTGTGTGTTTCCTTTATACAGTATATAAATATCCACATACCTTATGATTACTGATGTCTAGAAAGGTCACAAAGTAGTTTGGCTGCAGAGGCTTAAGTGAACATCAGTGGTCATGAGTACTGGAATGAGTCAAATATTCCCAAACTTCCTGTTTACTTCTTACTCATATAACTTTTCATAAGCTCCAAATGTCTGAAAATATTCAGTTTGGACCCTGGTCCAAATGTAAAATTAGGGTTAGCCAGAAACATACAGAGAATACACAGGATGATGCATTGAAGTCTGTTGTTTTTCTTTTCTCAGTTCTCCTATTCTTTCTGCCTTTAGCCCACTGGTCTTGCCCCCTTCTCTATCGCTAAGGATTTTCCACATATTTTTCTTCAGTCCCACTATTGGGAAGGAGTATTGTAAATTCCTTTTCTGCCCTTTATTTGCAGGCTCAAATTTTCTGGTTATTGTATGATATTGTTTACCAGAAAGTAAATACATACTCTCTCTCATAATGTAATTTTGATATATATTTTATGTTGATAATATCTGTTTTGCTTTATTCTATGTCCATGATACTTCACCACTAGATAGAAGGGTAAAGACCATCCAGGTTTATTCTATTACAAGATGTTATGGAATATGTGTTGTCTGTTTCTACAAAGTCACCAGGTAGACCTACAGTTGAATAGAAAAAGAAGTCTGACACTAGTAAGACTTGTGTTTAGCTGTTCATTTCATTTGATATGTTTTCAGGCATATCAAATGCACATGCACATGTGTGTGTATGTGTGTGTGTGTTTCAATGTGACTAATATCTCTTGACATGTCTTCAAATGATTTGAATGTTTTCCCATCTGTGTCACATCTATTGATGAGCTCACTAGAGGCATTCTTCATTTCTGATAGTAAAATCTTTTTCATTTCTAGCATTTCTATTTAATTCTTTCTTATAGTTTTTGACTCTGATGACGTTGCTCACATGCTCTTGCATGTGGCCCAGGTTTTCTTTAGAGCCTTTCACACATTAATAGTAATTATTTTACAGTCCATATTAGACGGCTCTAATGTCTCTGTTTATCATTGAGTATTCTGACAACGTCTTGTCTCTTCAATGCGTGTTTTATCTTGCCTTTTCAAATGCATTTTAATTTCTTTAGAACCACATATATTGTGTAGGACAATATAGACAAAGGTAAATAATCTTTGTGCTTGGACATGGGCACAGAATCCCTTTTACTAAGGTCTGTTATAAGTGTCTGAGTTAAATTAGGGCTTTGGATGGTTTTGAGGTTTGCAATTGCCATGGTTACCTTCATTGCAGCACACTGTAGCAATATTTTATGTTTAGGGTGGGGTAGATTTGTTCAAGCATGTCTTTAACATTCTGAGCTTAAAACTTCTCCCTGCACTGTATCTCGGAGAGGCCTATTCTCTATGTTCTTGTTTGTCACCTTTCTCTCCCAGTAGCATAATGCTGTTATTTGTAATTTAAGGCCTATTAGCCTGGTGGCAAGGGTGTCTTTTTCTGATTAGCTTCAGGTTTTGGCACGTACTGTTCCAGGGAACTCATGGATGTGGTCCTCTTAGCTCTCCTATTCTTTTTTTAGTTATAGTTATGAGTCCAGTGTATAATTCTGCTTCTCCACCAGGAGTAAGATTTTTTCCCCCCGTTGTTCCCGTCCCCAGCTGCCATGAGTTTTTAGTAATGCCCAAGAAAATCATAGTCTATTTCCCCTTTCTCCTTACATTCAAACTTCTCTCCATAGGGGTATAGGGGAGAAGAATCTGGGCAGAGTTTCTTGCCCTTCACATATAACTGCTCTTCCCCTCCCCAAGGTCACCACAATGGACAATTCTTAGCATTTTATTCTGGGCTTTTCAGTGAAAATCCATTAGATTTCACAGAGACGCAACGAAATTGCCTTCCATGAATTCAGCAGGTCCTTGGGTTTCACACTCTCCCACCAACTCAATTTCCACGTTCAGCAAGGTCATCAACGATTCTAGCCAAATTTTGTTTACCTGTGTTCAGTTGCATTATTCTACCCTAAGTGAGCAAGTACTTCCATTTCATCTCTCCCTGCAGGTTTTCGTCTCTATTTGAGACTAGTTGTTTCTCTGTAAGCTTAGATCTTAATGGGTTAAAAAAAAAAGAATTTGAAAAGTTATTCTAGATCTTAGTGGCAGGGTAAGAGCAATACTCTTTCTAGCTGCCTATATCATGCAGTGGAGGCCAGAGGTACTCATCATTTTTTTTTTTAACATAAAAATACAGGTTCTATTAATGCTTAGGAAATTAGGTTGTCTTTTGAAGATGACTTATAGGTTTCTCAGTCAAGTATATAATTTTCTACCTTTGTGATCTAAGATCCCAAGGATTTAAATATATCTCTAGCACAGAAAACTCTCCTATATATTTGTCTTCTCACCAAATACTTGAATTATCTTCACAGACTTATACTGTATGCTAGAACTTAAAATGTGCACACCAAGCTTTTGATTATTTGTCCATGAACTGAGACGCCTCACAGTGTTCTCACTCCTATCTTACTACGCTACCCATAAATAACACAAATGTTGTTATAATTTAATATAAATACATTTAATGGGAGAGTCACATAACTGAATATTAATGCAAATAAGCAAATAATTATGAACTTTGTTGGATGGTTTCAAGGACAGCTACAGAGGCAAAATGAAGGGGGTGTCATGGAGTTCCTTGCTTAAGAAGCAGGACATGTCCAACAAACTCAGAGAAGTCCCATGGAGTTTGTTGCAGAGAACAATAAGGCAACTGACTGAAGGAGAGTGGGGTAGATTCTTTATATATACATACATATATATATATATATATATATATATATATATGTTTATATTTTGTAACAAAAGTCCTCTAGTGGTAGTTTAAATGTGTGGTGTTTGTATAACTTGTACAATTGAAGGTTTTAAATAACATGTTTAGAATTTACTACTCCGTTATTACAGGGAAGTCTACTACTCCTATAGTTTCAATTTTTATACAGTGAACTTTTAGGCAATTAAACCATTATAATTAAGACAAAAATTTTACCATCATTCTGAACATTTGTCCATCAGCTAAAATTAAGACATCTCAAATATAAACATACTGGTTCTGTATGTCAATTAACTGTTTAATTTTGGCATTTTCATCTTTGGCTCTAAAATAGCTTTTTCAAATACAGACTATGTTGCTGCATTTGATCTTACTATGCTATAAAAATAAAAAGAGAATGGAAAGTGGAATTGCTGATACCTGATAAGAATTTTAGGTATCAAAAATAAAATATAATTAAGAGGCACGTGTATGTACCATAAGTATCTTATCCCTAGTCTCAAAACAATCTTCATTCTCAAGCTACATATGTTTAAATTCAAAGAAAAAGATTTGAGGAATATTACAAAATAATCTGTGTAAACAAATATTAACTAAATGATAGACAAGTAAAGAAAAATATTTCATAGACTAAAATAAACTGAGCTACTTTGATACTGGAAAAATTAAATTGTTAGGGATTTTTGAGGGGGAAAGTTAGAAGATAAAAAGTCATATTCACACATTTTTAAAACATGAACTTGGGCACTTCTTACAGTGTGAGAAGTTTTACTAATTTGTAAAGGGTTTAAGGTTGTTGGTTAGGTTGGTTTCACTCTAGGTTTGGGGTAGAATATTCTCCTCCCTTCCTTGATACTCCCTTTTACTAGTTTTTTGAGTGTTTCTTTTCTAGCTTTTCTGGTCATTAGTAAGGTAAAAGCTAAAGTACTTCAGTACTTTGATGACGGTACTTCAGTCATCAATCCAATACATTCCCATGCTGGGTTTAGGATAAATCATTTTTTTAAAAGCAACACAGATAATATTGATGCACAGTGATGTTTAAGAGTCACAGTTCTAAAATGTTCAGATTGGGATGGAAACTCAATAAAAAGATGCCAAGCAAGTAAATAAACCATTGTAGTTTTGCCTACTACTTACTTAAGGAAGTTTCTGCAGTTTACCAGGGAATTAAATAACTTGAGTTCAAAACCTAGCTAATAATAAAGGAAATATTTGGTTTTGAACTTATTCTGGGAATATGGTTGAGTTAAGACAAGATTCAGAGACACTAATTCTTTAACCTAAACACTCATGATTACTCCTCAGGACGTGGTCCTTCCACAAAACCTAAAATATGTTCAATTGAGTTCTGGAGTTCTATATTTCTGTTGACTCCAAAACCAACAGGATCTTTTAATTATGAATCAATAAATGCATAAAATATTAATAACAGCTTGTAAACTCCAAGGTTGAGAGATAAATGAATTTTAGCTGTCTAACATGAATCAAGACCAAGGAAGCGGCTGTTTCCACACATAATGCAAATACCAGAAAATTAGTTAACTATTCTGTATTGAAAAGTGGGGAGTATGATCTGTCTTACACACACACCGCACACACACAACCCTATATCACAGTTAATGAGATATTTCATTATGGTTGTTTAACAAGAGCTTTTTATGTTTAATCAAAGCATTTAATGCAATTCTGAGGGTATTCCACTTAGCAGTAGGCTGATTGGGAACTGCCTTCAGGGACTTCTGAGTTTACACCCATTCAAAACTTGGTTTATGAAACGTGTTCTGCATGTTGCATGTTAACAGAAGCTGTGTTTTCGCTAATTATAACAGGAATATTGGGAATTCTTAATTAAACATCTAAGAGATTACTTAACTTCTTGTGGCATAAGCAATTAAGAGAAGAGACTTCTTCAGGAAATCAGAAAGAACATTGGAATGTGCTTCATTTTATCAAATTAGTCCAGTAATTAAAGTTATTAATAATTTTATTGACTAATATTTAAACTCTTTATGTATTAATGATAATTCCTATTTTAGGAATTTTCTCTGGCCACTGGGCTAATTGATTTTATACCTTTTCTTATATAATGTTTATAAAAATCTAGTGAGATAGTTATTACTAATTCTATTTTACAAACAAGGAAACAGAAGCTTAGACATAAAGTAATTTTAAGAAAAAACACACAGATAGTAAATGGTAGAGCTAGAGAATTATTCTTAATATATCTGACTCCTAAACCAATATTTTGAACAGCAACTGAAAATCCCAGAGTACAAATTTTTGTTATTCTTTCCACCCATTTTCTTTCTTCTATGCTCAGGAACTAATTTATTATGAAGCTATCTTGCATTTTTACTAGGATTCAGGCTCAGAAATTTTCATTGTTTGAATCTGTGGGGGCTTATAAAAATTTCCTAGCTACTCTGAAGTTAAGCAGAGAAAGTCAAATTATTATGTTGATATTTTAAATTCTACAAATATTTTTGTATGTTTCAAACGATATTGGTATATTTGTATAGCTGTGATTTTTTTAGAAGTCTTAAGTGAATTAATACTTCTCCTGGAAAATTATTTCCATAGTAAAAATTTTATTATTCTAACAAGTATGTACATAAAATTTAATTTTATTGCATAATAACTGGAAAATAAAGTTCAGTATAAAACTATCTAAAACAAACGCTGAATTATCCCATAATTAAAAAAAAATTCACTGTTGGTAGCCAACACACATGTTTTGGCGCTTGGGCTATCACCCACAAGGCAGTTGGTGCCCTACCCAGGAACTGCAACTTTTCCTCCATACCACTTGGGGGCCTGATATCACAGGTGCTCTGCTCCAGGGCAAGCTCTCATTTCTATTCATGCTATAGTCTTTTAAGACATCAACTCCACTCTGCTAAAAAATAGTACTTACTTTTACACTGTAAAATAGAGAAATGTGGTTACTCCTGGATTCTGTATGTGGTTACTCCTGGATTTCTCTTGATTTCAACACTTTCAAAAGGGTCTCATAGAGGTATTTTGGGGATCTCAGGGTTGGCTTTTTAATATATTTCACCTATAGGTATTCTCTCCGTAGCTTGCATAAATTCTCCTAATGGAGATGTATTTGGAATAGATATTAGCAACAACTGTCAAGTTGTACCTGGACATATCACCTTCACGTTATCCTCAGGTTAATTGCTGAGGCTAGCTAAATATGCCAGATTGTTTCTTTTCTCAGGGTAAAGCCATTCCCACAGAGCATGGAGTCCCCTCATCTGTGTTTGATTCCATTAATTTCCATGAAATAATACTCCAAATATGCACACATATATTTCTGTATCTTAAACAGCTTATTTATAAACATTAACACAAAACTGTTTTATGAAACATATCTTTAAAAACAATGAAATAAACTCTTGTAAGACTAATCAATTAAGAAGGAAAAATATATAAATATACACTGATAGAGCTGAAAAAAATATAACTCTAGATACTCAGGAGACTAGAAAAAAAAAAAAAACTGTACATTTTAGCCTAAAATAAAATCTTTGAAAATATTGATAATACATAGATTTTTAGAACTATCAATATTTACAATGTGTCTTACCAGATCAATACATTTAAAGAAAATAAAAGTTATTAAAGAACTATCATTACAGATTTAAGACTGTGAATTAGGATTTATATTTCATAGAAAAAAATAGTAATGTTACTTTATTTTCCAGCACATAAATGAATTACGATTTATTGATTGATTTTTAAGTTGTTTTTTAGTTTAAATATATCATATATGAGTTTACTGACAGCTAATACAATTTTTTCAAATGTCATTTAAATTCCCATCCATTATACAGGTACACATAATTTAACCAGTACTTTTTAAGTGTTTTCTTATATTTTGATTTTATAATAACACTTAGCAGAAAAGTTACTATAAAATATTTTGCTCATCTGTATAACTGATTCTAATATCCTTGAAATACAGAATCCAGGAGTAACCACATTTTGCACTATCACCAATATAGTATGAACAAGCACATTCATTTATAGTTTCAACAAGTCTTGGTATTACTTTTTTGTATTTTATTATTGTTATTCCCTGCCATTCCACTTATTGTTTGTATGATGAACTTCTTATACTTGAGCTAATTTGTTTTGTACCTTGCCAAAAAATTGCCTAAATTGGAGAGGAAAAAAAAAAAAAAAAACAAACTGTAATTAATTTAGGATACAATGTAGTAGGTTGAAAAGGTTCAGAATGTGATCTCATATGGAAATGGATTCTTTGTATATGTAATTTGTTCAGGATCTTGAGATTAAATCATCCTTGATTTAGAATGGGCCCTACGTCCAATGACTGATGTCCCTATAAAAAGAAAAGAGGACAGAGAGAGAGAGAGAAGAATGTCATTTGGAGACAAAACAGTGATTGGTGTGATGATGCCACAAACCAAGGAATGGCTAGGGCCACAGGAAGCCAGAAGATAAAAGGAAGAATTTTTGCCTACAACCTTCAGAAGGAGTATGGCCCTGCTAAAAACTTGATTTCAGATTTCTAGCTTCCAGACTGTAAAACAATAAATTTCTGTTATTTTATCCCTCGAAGAAGTCTGTGGAAATTTGTCATGTTGGCCCTAGGAAATGACTACATATAGCATGAGTTAGTCTTCTTACTCTCTCCCAAGTTGTTAGCCAGTCTTCCACAGAGCATAATAATAATCCTATACATGACATGAAGTACCACCTTTAATCTTTAAGATACTTTGACCAGTTTCTAGAATTTCTAGTAGATTCACTATTTTAAATGTATCCAATCATTCATTTCTTCAAATATATGATTGCAGATTTTCCTAATTGTGCTAGTTCTTCCTTAAAACTTCTAAAATTTATTTTTACAATTCTTCTTCCAAATGAATTTTAGAATTCTTTGTAAAATGACAAAAAAATTAGCATTGGCTTTTTATTGCAAATGTATTCAATATATGGAACATTTTTGGAAATGAAAATTTTTATGTGACTTATAATTCCTAACCAAGAGGGTTTTACGTTTGCCATGAATCAAGTCTAATTTATACTTTTCAGTAGTTATATTCATATATTTTATATGAGTCATGTGTATTTACTCTTATCTCTTATTTATGAATTCAATCGATGTCTTTAGTGTTCTACCCTTTAGTGGGACGTTGTGCTGTTAACTGTGATCTTCATTCTTTATTTTGTAAATTATTCCTATTTATCTAAGAGGTTTGATTAGAAATGTTGGTAAATTTTATTAGACATCTTCCTGGCATCTATTGAATTAATAATTAGGCATTACATTATTGACCTATGTTTTGGAAAACTGTAAAAAAAAAAGATAAGGATTTTCCATTACTCAGCTATAGCTATGATGAGAATGATTGGGCAGCATTCAACACCTAATGGTTGAGTGTCTGCTATATCCTGTTTTCACTAACAAATCAGAATTACAACTCCTGACAAAACAGCCTAGAGATGGGTCATTTATTTGTTCACTTAAGTATTAAAAACCAAATTCTACTTTTTGTCTTGATTGAGTAACTGGGACTGAAATTTTCTCCCTACTTTAACAATTAGAAAACTGGACAAATTCAAAGACAAAGAGTGAAATATTAGAGAGGTAGCTAGAATTTGCAGGTCAAAATATCTTATAGAGGAGAGACACACAGAGAGGGACAAATATCTGCAGATGGGTCCTCTCAAGTCTTTAGCTGATTATACTCACTGTGCATGTCAGAGAAAGAACCACCAGAAAGCAGTATGTAAAAAATTCCTGAAACTAATATTTGATGGAAAGAGTTAGAGTACCCATAACCAGAGTAAAAGGAATTCATAATTATGAGACATAATGAAGAATACTCAGATTATCACCTTAGTAGAGGGGGTAAATTGGCCTCAGACTAAAGGCTGCTCTGAGCTTTTCCTCATACAGTTAAAATATGCTTTGAAAGAAATAACCAGACCCAAAGTAACTTATCTGTGTATCAGAAGAATGTTCAACACTTTTTTTCCAAGCAATTAGATATTTAATAAGAAGCATTTCCATGGACACAAAAAGAAAAACAAAGGTTAATGATTGGAGCAAATTATAAACCCAATGTCTGAGTCCTGAGAGCTGTCAATAGAGAAGATTTCTAGATGTCAGTGTTGAAGCATCTTTTGCAGTTTGAAATGTCTCTGATGATGTCACTGAGTGTTAAGGTAAACTTTCTGAGTGGCTTACACAGCAACAGCAATGAAGATTGTCTACATATGGGTTATTGAGGTGATCTCTCAAGTTTATACCAAGTTGTTCAGCTTAAGTTTGTAGGTCTTCAGGAAAAGGGAAGCTTTGGTTCTCAATGATTCCAAGTCAAAAGAAAAATTAGTTTGAAGAGCTAAGCCAAGTTTTGAGAAAATTAGAATTCAAGACTCAGTCCAGTTTATGGGAAAACAAAACCTCACAATTAACAGAATCATGGTCAAATATCCATAACTGTGTGCTATAGTTTCTGCAGAAACACAACTTTTTTCCTCTCTAAAATCACCCTCAATTCTACTAAAGATAGCCAAATGAAGACTAATTTGTTTTCAAAATAAGTCGAGATTCAGTAAACTTGGCCTGATAATTTACATAAGTTTATTAATTATAGCAATTGATCACATAGGCTCTTTTCAATTTGCTTTGCTGGAACTTTTCTTAAGGAATTTCCAGATCGAACTCATAAATGCATTTTGAGACCAGGAAACCATGCCAAGGACTTCCAATCAGATCCATCTATAATACCTATAGATTTGGGTGAATTCCTCTCTTCTTGAGGTCCCCAAATATCCTGAGGTTCTTATACCTTCCAGGTAGTTTACTTACTCACATTATAAAGCTGTTGGGATTCCAGTAAGCAAGGTACCGGGCTGTTTTTCCAAGGGGCTTTATGGCTCCATAAAGTCAATCTTAGCTCCTTAAAGCTGTTTGGTCATTTCTGAGTCTATGCAAATTCTCTAATATGATTCTTCAGCCAAAGCCTTGGTAATATAACCCATATTTCCAATTGTGTCCTGTTACAATGAGAACAGATTCTTAGTGAACTTATGTAAATAACACTATTGCCATGAAAATAAGACTACTCACTAAGAGTCCAAATTCTAGAGGGATCAGGTAGGGAGAAAAGAAATAAATGTTTCCATTCTGCTTACAAAGGTATAATTTAGCAAATTGCTGTCAATCATAGTTAACTTAAGAGGAAAGGTTTCCTTATATTGGAAAACAAAGACTGAAAAAGCCAGTAATAATTCAGACAAAAAGTTATAAAAATTAAAATCCTACTCATCAGTTTATTTAGACCCATGCAATTAATTTATATTGAACTTGATCCTTTGTTAGCCATTTTAAGAAGCCATCAATTTTCCAGTAGAGTTCTATAATTTCTTACCATATTAAGTGTTATGATCTGAAAGTTATCAGAAACTTGTATATGTCAATGCAGGTTTATATGAATCTCCTTGAAGATGAAGCATTTTTGTAAAACCAGAGTAAAACAATTAACTCTTTATAAATGACAAAAGACATAAAATGGCATAATTAAAGATCTGATTACAGTGCAATTTACAAAGACGTTTTGTTATTTTTTGTGACATACATACAACATTTTAAGAAAATAACTAGAATTATGACCGATATCATATTAAGACATATCCAAATTTTAGGAAGTTTATATAATTTCTAAAATATTTATATTAATAACACTTACCCATACAGTATAATCTAAGAATGCTTATCATCACTCATTTGACATGTTTCCCATATAATTTAACATACCAGATAAACCTAATTAGTTTAATATCTCTCTTTGAGATGTTTCAGGGGCCCTCTAAAATATCCCAGAGTTAACTAGAGGTCAAAAAGATGTCATTTAGGATTTGATTTGGGAAAGTTTGTCAAAGATATCAAAGGTTTTAACTACTTGGTCGAATAATATCATAGATCACTGTGAAATAATACTTATTCATTTAACCAAAGTGAAAGTAAGTATCTCAATACTTTGTTTCTAAAAACAAACCTTTCCTCGTAGCATATTTTTTCAATGGGATACAAGACATTTTTCTAATAACCCAGACAGTTTTAGTTTTTCTGTAGTAGGAAGACTAAAGTAGGTAAACTTAGACTTGTTTAGCAATTAATGTTTCAGTGTTTCATCTTATATGAAAATAATCTAGACATTCAATGAACTCTCATCATTTAATTTAATGTAGCAAAACTCTGAAGTTTTAAATTACTAAAAGATTTAAAGAAACCATTTTTAAGCAGACATACCATAAAACACAATTATTCTTAAAGAGTTCACCTAAAAGCTCTTATCCCATTTATATTTATTGAATTTACTTGTTCCCAACAATTATATTTAGATTACCCAAGAAAACTTCATGAGACAAAGTCAACCATCATTCCAAGCTATTTTTCTTCCTGACAAATTTTGTAACAGAGATATCATGATCTTATTTGACTTTCAGCAAACTAAGTATAATAAAAGTATCATACTTAACTTGATAACTCTAAAGACATGTTTGTCTTTAATTAATTAAACCAAAAAACTTAAGCTGGCTTTAATACTGAATATTTTCTCAGATCATGTAAAGCTGAATTTCATTGGGGTTAGTTTCTGTTATATTCCAATACCATCTACAGGTAGAAAATGTGACACATTTATAACACATATGAACATAGAAACAGGCACATACAAGCACATAAAACAGACACAAACAGAGACCTCATAATCCCATTCCAAAATTTCAGCTATGAATGAGGTACAATAGTAAAAAATCCACCAGTTACAAAAGAGATGGAATTCAAATTGTGTTTCTGGCTGATGGAACAAATAAAGGTCAGTGGTTTGGATGGCTAAACCCTTTATATTAATACTTATGAAGAAGATATTAAAGATTTGTGTCTGTCCTTGACAAGTCAAGTTCCAAATAGCCTATCCCTCTTTTGTTCTTTCTTTTGATAAGAGTTATCTTTCTGAAATTTACTTGTTAAAGAGATGACCTAGATAAGAGTTCCTGGAGAAGACCAGGTAGAACATTTAAATCTCAAGTACACAGGGAGGAAATGCAAGTCCCTCCCAGGAGGACTTTTGTTCCCTTAAGGTCAGAATTTTTTCAATACTTACAAGCCTCTTAAGATAAATAGGGGAGGTTTTGGGAGTGGCAAAAATGGTTGGTGGCCTTTGAATTATTTCTGGAGCCAAATCTCTGGTCCTATAAAGACTAAATTTGTAAAATGAAGGGCAGCTGTTCTAAATTCCTCAAAGAATTGGGTGGCCACGTAAATGATATCAAAATGCTGATCTGCCCATCTATATTTTTTTTAATTTGCTTCTTTATATCAGGGAGATAGTTTCCAAATAAGATGGAAATTTTAAAATAATTTATATGTTTTAGAACTTCAAGGTTCAATGTATCATGACTTCAAAAAGTCTGCACAAGGCATTCAATAAAGGTCTTCTTCTGAGCGCATGATTCAGGCCCCTATCAATTCACTCTAGGGGCAAAAATCTTTCACTATTGCTTTTATTAGACCCCCAAATATCAGGCCTCAGTTTCCACCTCACCTTGTGTGGGTTCCGGTAACCCTATTGATCCCCTTTAGCATGTTCAATTAACATTGCCCAAATGGCAGATTTACATGCCCTGTCTTACGATACCAGTCAGGGGAAGCATTCCCCAGTGAGACACAATGTCCAAACCCATGACACAATCAGGCAAAAGAGATGCATCCACCTTACATAGAACTTATTCAAATATACAATTTAAAAAAATAAATGTCCAATGCAATTCAATTAACTTTTTCTTTCATTTTTTTGTTTTTGGCCTCACTTTGCGGCATGCAGGATCTTAGTTCCCCGACCAGGGGTAGAAGCTGCGCCCCCTGCAGTGGAAGTGCAGAGTCTTAACCACTGGACTGTCAGGGAAGTCCCTCAATTAACTCTTATACCTCTAACCATAGCCTCAAATAGGACCCCATCAACATGTTTCAGTCTTACCAGGAGTCCCAGAAACTTTTCCTTCCTACATTCCAGCCTTTGTATACATTCCTGTATAAAAGGCTTTGGGGTACCCAGTGAAGGGTCAAACCAAGGGATCCAGGCCCTTTTTGTCAATCTTTAGCTTGATTAATTGGCCTAACTGTTGCCCCAGGTGATTGCTGGTCGGGTTTCTCAGTATAATTTTACTTTCCAGCCCTTTAAATTTCTTCAAACTGGGATTAATAGAGCAGACGTGTTTGAGGCCTTTTAATGTTGAGGGACTAATTGGGGGTCTTTTTGCCCCACCCAATCTTAAGTAGTGCTGTATTAGAAATCTTTGTTTTAATCCCATCAGTGTCCATTTTATCTATTACATTTCCTAATCACCATCTAAAGATTTTCATCCTGCTGGAATGAGTCCTGTGATTTGTCACTTTAATAACCCTTTAAAAATCTTGACCTTGTAAGGAAGAGTCTCTTGATTCTCCTCTCAACTTCTTCCCATTGTCTTGTTAATTAACCTAATGTTTTCCTTACATCTGTAAGACCTATGAGGGGAAGCTGAGACCACAAATTGAATAAGGCCTCCCAAACCATTTTTTTTAAAATAGGGGAGTTCTTAAGGCTAGCTGCTATATTTCTTTGTATTTATCTTTTAATTTGGTCTTTCTATAAGTACCAATGTAAAAGCTGTTTATAATAAGAGCTCTCTAAAAAATTACCAATTTAGAAGTTTTGCCAATTTAAAAAATCCATTATCTGGTCATTGATGAGTAGAATTTGAACAGTTCCTCAAACTAATGAGCCTTTTTATGGCTTAACCAAGGACATAAGAGGTATCCCACAAGAGAGTGATTCAGCCCTCACAAGATGCAGAAAGTTCACTCCCAAAGATAGTCTAAGATGATGTTTCATCATATAAGCAGAAACAACAAAGACTGAGAAAACAATGGCCTCTTATGGACTAAGACTCCCTTATGACAAACTCCCTTGCCAGCTAACTCAGTCAGACAAAGAACTCTCAGCTCAGAATCCTATCTATTCAACTGACCACTAAATACACACCAACCAGTAAGTGCACCTTCCAGATGTCAGAGAACAGATAGAATATTCTCACTGGGCCACAAGTCAGGTTCTCAGGACATAACAAGATGGAGGGAACAACCTCATTCAGTTTTTTTCTTATATGCACATTAACAGGTTTAGCTAATCCTTGGGTTTCTGGGAGTTAATCTAATACCTAAGAGGAATGTGCTGCAGGGTTGGGGAATGTGTATTGCTTTACAGATTACCTCATTGCATGGAAATTTTCTTGAGGTTGGTAGGTAATCTTGTGTCAATCTAACCCATTCCACGACTAACCTATTCTTTCATCTGTGCTTTCTTGAGGGGGTGAGCACCCTAATGGCCCTTAAATGCTTGACTCATGCACACCAATGGTTCAGCTGTGGCTTTCAAGATATCTTTCGGCAATAGCTCTTACCTCATGTGCATATTAACCCACAACAAAGTTTGTCTAAATAGAGCCTGGTCTGTTGAGGTCCACAAACTCATCAGTCTGTGGGGCTGGCCAAGACAATGGACTTATTATAAGGCCTATGCCTGCATTGTACCTTATGGAATTTCATTCTTATGACAAATGAACAATAGACAGAAACAAAGAAAAACAGCTACCATCTCTTAGAGGAAAACAATCAACAAACTAAGAGTACTGTAGCAAATTTCTAAAGATTCCTGAGTTCAAGGAGCTAACCCTATAAATATTTTCTCCTGCTACTCTAATTTCAGAAAAGAGAAAAACTCTTACCACTCCCATTTCCAACAGACTGAGATCTGGAAGATTGACTGACATAGTAAGAATTTTTACATTCTGCAGGCTTTTGTTAGGTGTTCTGGGATCTCTTATCTGCAGCAACTTTCGGGCAAGTAGTGGCCAGCTATTAAAGTTGAACAGTCACCAACTGTTGGAGGAAGAAATTTTCCTCTACCCTTCTACGTTCTTCTGGCTGCTCTAAAAATTATATTGACATGAGACAGATTAACAGAAGACAATCAAATAAAGCTTAATAACATGTATACATTAGAGACTGTGAATGAAAAATATCACCTGCCATATCAGTAAGCAAAAGATGTTGCATCTATCAAGCCATGACATTACAGCCTTGCCAGTGGTGAACCCTGAGGGAACTCAGGATATAATAGGATGTCTACCACTAAGCAGTCAGCCACTGCAGCCACTCCCAATGGTGCAGCTTGAGGAGATTCATGATGAGAAACACAGGGTACTGCCCCCAGATAGCTGAGGTACATATCAAAGGAGTGATTTCTGTGAGCCAAGACTCTTGCATCTTCTCATACATAGAAAAGTGAAAAACTCCTTAACCTGAGATAACTGGTTTTCTTTTATTAACAGTAATTTTTTGATGTTCCAACTACCTGGTCTTTGTTGCAAAAATTCCTATGTTCCCTGCCCCCCCACCTTTTGCCTCTTTGGAATGGTCTCTCAAAGCTATTTGAGATGCTGTGTCCAGGCTTAAGTCCTCAGATTTTTCCCTTGAATAAAACATAACTCTCAACTTCTAGGTTGTGCATATTTTTTGGTTGATAAAACCCAGAAGAATTGACTAACTCAAAAGTTCAACACTCTTCCTTTTAAACACAAATAGCAAAATCACACCAATATAACCAGAAATTGACAAATTGAGACAGAGGGTAAAGGACCTAACTAAACACTATATATAACAAACAACTCAATTATAAAGACACAGAATAGTTAAAATAAATTGATGAAAAAAGATTTGCCATTCAAATTTTAACCAAAAGTAAGTTGGAGTGACTATATTAATTTTAGAAAAAGTAAGAGCTCATCAACTAATTTGGTAAAGTTGCAGGATAGAAAACTAACACACAGAAATCTGTTGCATTTCTATACACTAACAACAAAAGATCAGAAAGGGAAATTAAGGAAACAATCCAATTTACCATCACCTCAAAAGGAATAAAATGCTTAGGAATAAATCTACCTAAGGAGGAAAAAGACCTGCACTCTGAAAACTATAAGACACTGATGAAAAACTGAAGATGACACAAACAGAAAAAAAGATATACCATGTTCTTGGGTTGGAAGAATCAATATTGTCAAAATGATTATATTGCCTGAGGCAATCTATAGAGTCAGTGCAATCCCTATCAAATTACCAATGGCATTTTTCACACAACTAGAATAAAAAAAATTAAAATTTGTATGGAAATACAAAAGGCCCCGAATAGCCAAAGAAATTCTGAGCAAGAAAAATGAAGCTGGAGGAATCAGGCTCCATGCCTTCAGACTATACTACAAAGCTACAGTATTCAAGACAGTATGGTACTGGCACAAAAACAGAAATATAGATCAATAGAACAGGATAGAAAGCTCAGAAATAAACCCATGCACATATGGTCAATTAAACTATGACAAAGGAGGCAAAAATATACAATGGAGAAAAGACAGTCTCTTCAATAAATGGTGTTGAGAAAACTGAACAGCCACATGTAAAAGAATGAAATTAGAATATTCTCTAACACCATACACAAAATAAACTCAAAATGGATTAAAGACCTAAATGTGAGACCAGATACTATAAAACTTTTAGAGGAAAATATAGGCAGAACATCCTTTGACATAAATTGCAGTAAGATCTTTTTCAATCTACCTCCTAGAGTAATGAAAATAAAAACAAAAATAAACAAATGGGATGTAATTAAACTTAAAAGCTTTTGCACAGCAAAGAAAACCATAAACAAAACAAAAAGACATCCACCGAATGGGAGAAAATATTTGCAAATGAAGCAAAGGACAAGGGATTAATCTCCAAAATATAAGAACAGCACATGCAGCTCAATATCAAAAAAACAAACAACCCAATCAAAAAATGGGCAGATGATCTAAATAGACATTTCTCCAAAGAAGACATATAGATGGCCAAAAAGTACATGAAACGATGCTCAACACTGTTAATTATCAAAGCAATGCAAATAAAAACTACAATGAGGTATCACCACACACCAGTCAGAATGGCCATCATTAAAAAGTCTACAAACAATAAATGCTGCAGAGGGTGTAGAGAAAAGGGAACTCTCCTACACTGTTGGTGGGAATGTAAATAGGTACAACCACTATGGAGAACAGTATGGAAGTTCCTTAAAAAACTAAAAATAGAACTACTATATGATCCAGCAATCCCACTCCTGGTCATATATCTGGAGAGAACCATAATTTGAAAAGATACATTCACCCGAGTGTTCACTACAGCACTGTTTACAATAGCAAAGACATGGAAGCAACCTAAATGTCCATAGACAGATGAATGGATAAAGAGGACTTGGTACATATATACAATGGAACATTACTCAGCTGTAAAAGAGAATGAAATAATGCCATTTGTAGCAACATGGATGGACATTGAGATTACCATACTAATTGAAGTAAGTCATACAGAGAATAATGAATATCATATGATATCATTTATATGTGGAATCTAAAAGTATGATACAAATGAACTTATTTACAAATCAGAAACAGACTCACAGACTTAGAAAACAAGCTTACAGTTACCAAAGTGGAATGTTGGGGAAGGGATAAATTAGGAGTTTTGTATTAACATATACACACTACTATATATAAAATAGATAATAAACAAGACCTACCATATAGCACAGGGAACTCTATTCAGTAGTCTGTAATAACCTACATGGGAAAGAAATCTGAAGAACAGATATATGTCTATGTATAACGGAATCACTTTGTGGTACACCTGAAACTAACACAACATTCTAAAACAACTATACTCCAATATAAAGAAATTTTTAAAAATTTAGAAAAAGTAGACTTCAGAAGAAGAACTATGACCAGGAAAAAAGAGCAATGGTCATAATAATCATGTTAAGTGGATGTTTTACATTCATGAGAAACTGACAAATTGTTTTCCAAAATGGGTACATCATTTTGCATTTGCTACCAACAATACATGAGTTCCAGTTATTCCATATTATCACTAACACTTTGATATTATCAAATTTTTTAAATTCTACTCATTATTTGTTTTTATGTAATAACATTTAATCATGGTTTTAATTTACATCTCCCTGATAAATAATGATTTGTTATTCAATCATTCAAATTTTTACTAATGAGTTGTAAGAGTCCTTTACATGTTTGTGTATACAAGGTTTTTACTGAAGCGATTTGCAGCAATTTCCACCTAGGGTCTTGTTTGCCTTTTCATTGTGCTTGACATATACTTTAGAAGAAGAGAAATTTACTTTTTTTCAAGTCATTTTTCAATATGTTTGCACTTATGATTTATTTGTATACTATTAAAAATATTTTCTAACCTCAAATCATTATTCCTTTTGTATGCTTTCTATAAGATATATCTCCCCACTACTGGGCATATACCCTGAGAAAATCATAATTCAAAAAGAGTCATGTACCACAATGTTCATTGCAGCTGTATTTACAATAGCCAGGACATGGAAACAACGTAAGTGTCCATCGACAGATGAATGGATAAAGAAGATGTGGCACATATATACAATGGAATATTACTCTGCCATAAAAGGAAACAAAATTGAGTTATTTGTAGTGAGGTGGATGGACTTAGAGTCTGTCATACAGAGTGAAGTAAGTCAGAAAGAGAAAAATAAATACCATATGCTAACACATATATATGGAATCTTAAAAAAAAAAATTGTTCTGATGAACCTAGGGGTAAGGTAGGAATAAAGACGCAGACGTAAAGAATGGACTTGAGCACTTGGGGAGGGAGAAGGGTAAGCTGGGACGAAGTGAGAGAGTGGCATGGACATATATACACTACCAAATGTAAAATAGATAGCTAGTGGGAAACAGCTGCATAGCACAGGGAGATCATCTTGGTGCTTTGTGACTACCTAGAGGGGTGGGATAGGGAGGATGGGAGGGAGACGCAAGAGGGAGGACATATGGGGATATATGTATATGTATAGCTGATTCAATTTGTTATAAAACAGAAACTAACACACCATTGTAAAGCAATTATACTCCAATAAAGTTGTTAAAAAAAAAATCTCAATTTTAGGTCTATGATCTACTTAGATACTTTTTGTTTTGTGAGATAATATTGTCTTCTCTCATTTTTCCCCATGGATATCTATATGTCCTTTTACCATTTGTTGAAAATGCTATCTTTTCTCATTATATAAACTTTTCATGTTTTAAATCTTTTTCAAAAACCAATGGATAATATATGAATGGACCTTTCTATTAAGTTTCATTGATCTATATGACTACTCTTACCAGAAAGACCAAAACATCTTTTTCACTGTATTGTCTTGAAATCACATAGTGTCATTCTTCAAACTTTGTCCTTTCTCAAAATTAATTTGAATACTCCAAGCTCTTTGTATGTTATATAAATGAATTCTGAACTTAGCAAGATCACCAAACTATTTTCTGTTTTTCATACTACAACACAGTTGAGGAATTTCTTCAGGGCAGAAAGATGAGGCTATGGTAAGGGTCTCCTAATTTGTTTCACTTTTCTCAGGAATCACATTCCTCCACATTTTGTCCAATAACTGAAAATAGATTTTTCTAGGTTTTTTTCTTGTTTTCTAATTGTTTACAAACAAGGATAATTCCAGACGATCTCACCATTTAAAGGCCAGACATAGAAATCTGAAAATTAATATTTTTATGTTCATATATCAGGGTATATCATTTCTTGTTGCTTTGTTATATTTTTGAATCCTCGCATAATGTTTTAGCCCTTTAATATAACTAAAGTATTTTATGCTTATTGCCTCAAAGAATAGATGAATGATCAGAGTGCAGAGAGAAGGAAAGAAGGGGCCAGATCTTGCTGCTTTTATTTCCAAAAGTCAAAACCTGTTAAAAGCAAAATTAAAGATACAATTCATGATCATTAAGAAAATGATTTCCCTAATCTGTATTATACTTTACCAAAAAAAATATTTTACATGTTATAGAAGGAGCTACATACTCTTCATTAGCAGGAACTTTGATAGATCCTGTAAATTGTGGGAATCTAAGACCAGAGATAACTATTCTCCTAATCTGGGAAAAAAATCTCAGGAAGGTGGTAAGACTATTGAGATGAGCCAGGAGCCACAAAACATCTGCATTTCTTGTTAATAAACTGATCTGTCACAATCTCATTGACTTCATTATTTGTATCATAGTGAGGTAGTAAAACGTTTCCAGTATGCTTGAGAGTAACATAAAAACAAAACATAAAACCCAGATTACTGTAAAAGCCTTGAGAAAGAAAAGAAACATTGACTGTTTCCAGATGGAATTGAAGTAACAATTGTGGATAAATGAAAACAAAGACAGATCCATTTACTCTGTTGAGCAAGATCTGTGCCTGTTTCTAACAGAGACACATCAAAAATAATTTGTGATATCCTGTATTGTACTAATTACATAGTTGAATAATTACACACTCTAAATTACAACCAAGGACAGGTCATCTAGCGATATAATGGTCGTGCCCTATAACAAAACACATATGCATATTTAACATGGATTCTCAAAATTCCCATGGATTGGGAAGGATCAGAGTTGCAAAGAGTGGTAAAACAGGATTAAATATCCAGCACAGATATGTGATACTGTCAGAAAGAAGGAAAGCTGGCAAATGCATCCTTTCTGGATAAGGTTAGTCTTGATATCTGTATTTCCCAAATTATTACAAACATTAGGCAAGAGGAATACACTTTTTGTTTTGCCAACCTCAGCCATCAAAGCAAAGGAATACTATTATCTCCAACAAATTGACACAGTATGAATTTAACCTTAAAGTTAGAAATGAGGTCCAGCAGAAGACTATGTTAGACAGATAGAAATATATGCCCTGACCACAAAGGAATTCTAATTCTCAGTGCCTACCTAGAGAAATTCTTGAACACATATCCATATTCAAGAAAATATATCCAAAGATGTTCATTGCAACACTTTTTCCAGTAGCTAAACAAAACAAATCAAAACTGTTTTGCTCTAGGATAAATTAACAAGTGCTTTATTTATACAATGGAACACCCTACAAAAATTACAATGAATAAACTAAAGGTACATGTATCAATGGGGCTGTTTTTAAAACATAGTATAGAATGAAAACATCAAGTTATAGTATGATAAAATTTATATAAATTTTGGAAATATTGCATCTCACTAAAATTAAAACAAAAAAAATATGTAAAAGAAAGAGGACAAATAGAGGCAAGTCTCAAAGCCAAAAAGGAAAGAGAGAGATAGACTTCAGTATACATATCACCTCTTTTTACTTTGAAAGTGTAAAATGGTATATGATTGATAATTTCAGTCCACACACTCCATTGTGCAAACATTCCTTGACTTATTTCGTGATAACAAACTGAAAATTAAATTTTGAGGATTCATTATACTAGGTGAAAGAAATTTAACCTTTAAATTTAAATGATTCTTATTTTGGACTATGGCTATATTTACATAATTCAATACCTATATTTCTTTCTTCCTCCATCTCCCAGGTAATTGGGTTTATCTTCTATTTTCAGAATCTAGAAGAATTTCTTAAATTTAAAATGTGGTTAAACTTTTTTGAGAAAATATTACAAGAATTAATGTAAATGTCTGTCTGACCACTATGTGTATGCTTATCATAAAAGTAATAGACAACATCTTGAGGCAGAAAAAGGTAAAGAAAGAATAAACTCTGTAACAAAGAATAAATTTAGTAATAGTATAATGCAAAATTCAATAATGGAAATGAAATAAAAGACAAATGTACCTTTCTCTTTTTATAATATAAAATACTAATTTTGCTCATCCTGGCATACATCTCATCAAACAAGCCTACTTTTGTTCCATTTAAATGCATAGATATATAAATAATAGTGTCCCTGACAAGAGTAATAGCTTTATTTTTAAAAAGCTAATTCTCTTATCCTGTTTCTAAATTTCAAATGAAAAATATTTTCTTTCATAGTTGTGACCTTAAGGAAGGAAGTGGACACTTTCTAAACACTGGGTTTTCATGCCTTATTGAAGGATAAGAAAAATTATGCATCCATATATTCATGTATTCATATTTGTATTGAACTTGTAACAAGCACTTTTCACAATAATTTTAAAATGTATAAATCATTTTATTCCAAGTTAAGTTCTCTCCATTCTTCTTGACTTAAGAAACACTATTTCAAATAGATTTCCACCTATATTTCTTAAACAAATGTATTCTTAGCAGATTTCACTCTATCTCTGTTAATGTTACATTCATATTGAAAATAATAACCCTTTTAATAAATTTTAAAAATCTTTTAAATTTTTTAAGTGTGTGAGGTGTTGATTCCTGGATTGCATAGAATATTATTCCTATGCTTACCTCAGTTTAACATGTTAAGTTTATGTTAATATTTATGCAAGTTTTGTTTTTAAACATAAATACAATATAAACTTACAAACCACATAAACTATTTTAGTTAATAATGGTCCTGTTTTTCCAGCAAGTCCAAGTTCATTTTATTGATAATATATAATTAAATTTTTCTTTCTTTATTTTTCTATTAATTAAAATATTACCATTTCCAGAATCAGCTAACTTTTCTTGATTTATTATGCTATTCCCAACTATTACTGTTTTCATTCATCTTTGTCTTATATTTTATTTCTAGCCTACATCTACATAACTTTGCACATTTAACACAGAATTTGGTAGTTTTCTTAATGACTTGAATTCTAATACTAATATATTTTATTATATTATATTTATACATTACTTTAAACCAAATTTAAAATTATATTTAGATATAACTGTTTTTGTATTCTACAATGAGTAGTCATTATATATGTGTATATAAATACACATATATATGTATGTGTACACACACATATATATATATATATTTATATATGTATATATACATCTCAAAGCATTTAGTCTTATCTCCTATAGTAAGTGAAAATGAAGTAGCGGATGTTAGGTTGAATATTTTTTTAAAAACCTAAAAAATAAGAAGAAAGGAGGCTATTTAAAATTTTTGAATATTAACATAGAGATCTGTAGGCATTAAAAAGCATAAAGTACATCTTTGTGTTATATAGAAAGCTTGTAGAGATTTGACATTGATTCCTTGTAAGACACATTTGCTTCTTCTGTAGGTAGTTCTTAAATGTTTAATCTTTTGAAATAACATAATAGATTAGAATATAAAATATTCCATTGCCAGATATGTTATGCAATGGAAACAGTAACAAGTATATTAGAAAAGGCAGAATATTATATTATTAACTATGAACATAGCTTGAGAAATTTTTCCTGAACTTAAGGGAAATAGACAAATGGTAATACAATGGTGGTTATACAATATGAAGTTTAATATAAAAGTAGTAATAGGAAAATTAGAAAAGAATTTTACAGAAAATTATTTAAGATGAGAAAAAATTATAAAACAAATGCAAAAATTTGCAGTAATTGAGAAAAGACCTGTATCTTCAAGTTGAAAGTGCTCATTACAACTGATCACAAGTCACTTATTTTTTAAAAAATTCTTTGTAATTTCAATGTTCTGGCTTCTTAATTTGTTAATTCTTTTATGCCAAAGTCCTCTACTCCATATCAGCCCCTTACTCCCATGGACATCCCATGGACTTGCTCATACAACTACACTTAAAATTTGCCCTTGCAAGTACCTCTTTTTCTATACATCACTTCCATCTTTCCATACAACTTCTTTTATTATTCCAAAATTAACAATTCTATGAGCTTAACAGAATATACAAATTATTGATCAACAAGTTTTCACCAAATATTACCTTTTTGCGTCTTTGCTTTTCACCTAACCCAGTTTAAATACATTGCTCTAACATTTGAATATTTCATTGTGTACTAATTCAACTTCCTTGCACCTTTTTCCTTCTCTATATCAAGGAAAAGTCAATATTCTGTCCACCTTGTGCCTAGACCCATGCTACTGCATTTAACTAGAGAAAACACTTTTAAAGTTGTGATACATTTCTCACACATAAGTTTGTTTTCTACCCATGTAATTCTGCTACAAGATTGTCACTTCTCCAGGGTACCTCACTTCCAACCTAAAACTCAGAATGAAGACTTAGTTCACAGTCTGATGTCACCATTTCAACAGGTGGATTCCATTTTGCTTCAGATCAGAAGTTACACATGCATTTTCTACTTATAGCCATTGGAAGAAAGCATCATGTGGATTCACCTAACTACAAAGTGGCCTGGAAGAGTAATCTTCCATTTACTCAGAAAGGAGAGAGGAGTTAGCATGGGTGCACACAGAAATCATTTACACAGCACAGACCTGTACTGATTCGATATGTTCTTAGTCCAAACATTCTTCCTTGACAAGTATTTTACACTTTCTTCTCTCTCCTCATATGTCCAACAAATATTTCCTGGCTTTATTCTTACATTTTTTTTTTTCTAGAGAAAACAAAATCGACTTAGAAACTCCACAAATCTCTACAATCATGTCTCTATCTATTCATGCTTAAATATATATATTACAATCATTCCTGCTACCATAATTGAAACCTTACTGATTACATATAGGACCAACTATAATATTTAAGCACTAGAATCTTTCTCCTCTTGCTAACTGAAGGAGCTCAGTTCAGGAATTTCCCCTCTATCTTTGAATCTTATTTTTGTTTCTTTCCTATGGATTTTAACTAGTATCATACAAATATTTTGTAATATCTTCCATGAAGAAAATATCTTCTGAGCCCACATTAACTCCAGCTATCAACCCATATATCTTCACTTATTACCACAAGGTTTTCAACATAATTTCTAATCTCACTTCTCCAATTCCTTCTCTCATTTTCTTTCTTGAACTCATTCTGCATGTATTTAACTAAAAATTCTAAAAAAAATTCGGAAATATTTTTGAAATATATAAGTAGTTGGAAATATTTGTTTACTTTGTCAAGTAATTCTGTCTCTATCCTAAAGAAATTAATCAAAATACATATAAAACAAAAATACTTTTAAAAATTTGTACCATTGTGTGGGCATGCATAGATATGTACAGCTTGAATAAATTTCAAGAGCTAAATTACAGAAAAAATGTAAAAAATTAAATTTATTTTAATAGAACAATTTATCATTTAATCTGTTTCCACTTCTTCTGGGGGCAGAAAAATTAATAAAATAAAATCAAGGTAAATAAAGTCACTTCCATGTATTTCACATTTATTTGGGGGTACTAAATAATTCAGGATTTTCCCTCTTCTTCAGTTTTCCTTGGTGAAAAATCCATTTTCTTGGGGTTTTGAAAGAATTTAATCAGTCTTTCTGGCTACGGGGGGCCAAGCTTTTTGTTCATGCTCACTGGCATCCATCCATATTAATTCATATACAACAAACTGAGAACAAACATCACTTTCTGAGACTGTCTTCAAGTCCACTTACCTAGAGACCTCATTTGGCCTTTGAAAATACACATGCAAAATTCAGATCATAAGTAATTCAGACATGTAACATATAGTGCTTTGTTCCAAAGCTTTAGTTATCTCTTCTTGAAGGACAGTTCTCCATGAATCACTCAGATTTCTGAACATCTTCAAAAGCAATCATACCTTACTTTCTCCAGACTGCATTTTCCAATATGTGTGCATAGCAGGTAGTCTTGGAAATGTAGCCATGTGTTTTCCTGGAACATATATATTTATATTTCTGAGTAATAAAGTTAGATATGTCTTCTTCCCTGAAACAGATTTATTTACATTCCAGAAAGGTAAAGGTAGAAATGTCATTTCCCTAGAGCATATTTTTATAAAATTTCAGGTTAATAAAAATAACATGTCTCTCTATTATCAAAGAAGGACAGGATTGGCAATACCCACTATATAAGGTCAGGGCTTCCTAATATCAACGTTCCTATTTTTTTTTTTTTTTTCTGTAACACTCTCCACTATGAGTGTTGGCCATACTTGGTCTTCATTATGCCCCCCTATGGGAAATGAGGCAATGGTTAGAGTAGCATAGAATAAGAAGAAATACTTTTTTAGGTGATCTATATTTTCATCTAACTACTTAGAAATCAACATTTTTATTGACCAATTAAAATATTACTAATCCAGTAAAATCCAATGTGATGGAAGGATATGTCTATTCAGTGAATATAAGTAATTAAAACTATTTATAAAAGGTAGGCGTGAGAGAAAGTCATAAATCAAGGTATTCAGTACAAATTTCAAAAAAAAAATTGTAATTTAATAAAAAATAATACATACAATTCTTTCACTTGAGATTTGGGGGAAAAAATGTAAGTAGCTCTATGATAACAACAACAAACAGAAACAACAAACCTGGGAAATTTCTGAATTCTAGAATTGCCACATTATGTTATTTAAAATGTCCAGGTTTCAGGAAAAAGTTATGATACACACACATACACACACACATACACAACAGGAAAACAATGTCCATACATAGCAAAATAAGCAACCAATAGAAACTCATTCCAAATTAAGCCTATATACTAAATGTATCAGAAAAAAAAAAAACAAAAAAAGACGTTAAATAAGCTCTAATATGTTTAAATATGTCCTAAAGAATTGAAGGAAAGTGAGAGAAAAATGTCTCATCAAATAGAGAATATCTATAAGAAGATTGAAAATTATAAATACAAATGAACCAAATAGAAATTCTGGTGGTAAAGATATAATGCCTGAAACCAAAAAATTTACTAGAGGGGCTTACCAAAAGATTCTCCTGGCAGAAGAAAGATTCAGGGAGACTGAGATTATTCACTTAGGAATCAAAGAGATTATTCACTTAGGAATCAAAGAAAGAGAATAATGAAGAATAACCATACCCACAGAGATCTGAGGGACACCATCAGGAATACCAATATGTGCATCATAAGAGTTCTAGAAGGATAAGAAATGGAGAATTAAACAAAAAACAATTTGTGAAGAAATGAAATTTGTGTTTTGTTTTGTTTCATTTTGACTCTGAAAGTTTCTCAAAATTTAATGAATGAAGAATACAGCACTCACAATGCAGTAGTAGAGCATATTATAAAACAAAACTTTAGAAAATATCATATTTGTATATTTAGTAGATTTTTAAAAAGTAAGGATGCTGAGAGAGGGAGCAGTTTGAACTCAGGTATGTTTTTTAAGGTTATATATGCCTAAGAAAAGCTAAAAATATGCATGTATGTCTGTTTTAGTATAACATACATGCTTTTGGGTATGAAAATAGAAATATGTGCCTTACCACAAACATAGTTTACTCTGTTGCTAATCACTGATGAATAGTTTTGTTAATGGTTATTACAATAATATTATTGTTGGAACCATCCAAAGTAAAAAATCAGACTCATAGTTTGCCAAAATTGCTTTGTCAACTTGGTTGCAAGAGGTAGTGTTTGAATCCTAAGATATTTGGAATTTTATACATTCTAATGACTTATAGGCAGAAAAAAGTTAGAGTGTTTGACACTGGGATCATATAGGACCTAGAGTTGCTATAAATATTTGAGATCCACAGCATCATATGTATTATTTTTTTCAATCTTGAAAATTTTTCTTTAGGCATTATTCCATACAGATTGTTATACAAATACTATAATTTTAAATTTGCTTTTGGCTTTGCTATTTAACAGCATAAGATAACTAATTTGAATTTCTAGATGTTTCCTCAGGCAAGGGAAATAAAAGCAAAAATAAACAAATGGGATTACGTCAAACTAAATAGCTTCTGCATAGCAAAGGAAACCATAAATGAAACAAAAATGCACTTACCAAATTCGAAAACATATTTGCAAATGATATGTCCAATAAGAGATTAATATCCAAATCATACAAACAACTCATACAACTCAACAACATAAAACACAAACAACCCAGTTTAAAAGTGGGCAGAGGAGCTGAATAGACATTTTTCCAAAGAAGACACGCAGATGGCCAACAGACACATGAAGAGATGTTCAACATCATTAATTGTTAGGGAAATGCAAATCAAACCCACAGTGAGATATCACTTCACACCTGGAAGAATGGCTTTTATCAAAATTATGAGAAATAACAAGTGTTGACAAGGATGTGGAGAAAAGGGAACACTTATACACTGTATCTGGAAATGTACATTTATGCAACCACTATGGAAGATAGCATGGAGATTCCTCAAAAAAATAAGACTAGAACTACCATGTGATCCACCTATTCCACTTTTGAGTATTTATCCAAAAAATACATAGATACTAATCCGAAAAGGTATCTGCACCCCCATGTTCATCACAGCATTATTTACAATAGCCAAGATATGGAAACAACCTAAGTGCCCATCAGCAGATGAATGGATAAAGAATATGTGGGAGATATGTGTGTGTATGTGTCTGTGTATGTATGTATGTGTATATATATATAGAAAAATTTATATATATATATATATATATATATATATATATATATATATATATATATAATAGTATACCATTTAAAAAAAGATGAAATTTTGCAATTTGGGACACCATGGATGAAACTTGAGGGTATTATGCTAAGTGAAATAAGTCAGATGGAGAAAGATAAATGCCATATGATTTCACTTATATGTGGAATATAAAAATCTAATAAACAAACCAAAGTAAATGATCAAAACAAACCACAACAACAAACATGTAGATACAGAGAACAGAGTAGAATTTACCAGAGGGGAAGAGGCATGGGGGAGGGTGAAATGGGTAAAGGAGATCAAATGTATGGTGATGGAGGGAAAATGAATTTTGGTGGTGAGCATATTGTAGGCCATATAGAAGCAGAAATATGATGTTATACACATGAAAACATGTTTTATTCTGATATCTGATATCAGAAACAAAACATTTTTGTACATGACATACACAGTTGATGAGCTATTAGGAACCTTGGTTTTTCTCATTTTCATGGACAAAATTTTAAAGCAAAATGTGAGACACTATTTTTTTTTAACTTTGAAACCTCTTAATGAAGTGATTACATTACTTAAGTTTATGTATCCATAATTGATGAGCAAAATTATATTTGAAATAACATTTTAAAACTTCATTTGGAGGATAAAAAAGACAAGAGTTTATATTTTGAGGAAATGCATTTCAAAATGTAAGAAATGAAATTTGATAACATTCAATGAAAAACCTTAATCTAAACATCTAAGAAGTTCAATGAGTTCATATAAGATACACTCAAAGAAATCAACATCAATGTTTTACCCTTTACACATCAAGGTAAAACACTGGAAGTCCAAAGACAAAGAGAATCGTCAAAGCAACAAGAGAGAAGCAACTCACAAACAAGTCACAAACAAGTTCTCAATAAGGTTAACACTTTACTTCTCATTAGAAACCATGGAGGCCAGAAGGCACTGGAATGACATATCAAAATGCTGAAAAAAATGTGTCAGCCTGGAATTCTACACTCAGTAAAAACTATCTTTCAAAATGAATAAAATTTAAGACTGAACAATCCAAAATGAACCTAAGAACAGTTACATTTTTTAGTTATTTATATATAATGTAGATATAAATATAGCTCTATAGATATAGATATAAATATAGAAAGAGAATATAAATATAGATACAGATTCCTCTATATATTCTATTGGTTTTGTTTCTCCGGAGAACTCTAATATAGATTTTGACACTGAGAGTAGTTCTAGAGGAATAGAATTTTAAGAATAAGTTTTCTGCATTGGTTCTGGGTTTCTGAAGTTGACTCTCTAATATGATTAGATTTAAAGATGTTAATTACTCTATTTTCAGTAGTAAAGAGAGCATTGTTAATCCATGGCATGATTTTTCAGTAATGCAAAATATAACCATTGGATACTCTTAATCAACCACTTATAAGAATCAAGGATCTTGGTGGCTGTGTATATGATACTTTGGAACATTTTTGTCAAACTAAAAAATATAATGAAATTGACTGTTGCTCCTAATGTCATTGAACAAAGAGGGAAAATAAAAGGATGAGCTCAGGGACTGGTATCCCCAGCTCAAGTTCTTCATAACCTTAAAGCTACGATGGGTGCCTGGAAGGAGGCACTTATTTCCTATAGATGCAGTGCTGAGACCACTAAAAATCAAATGTAGAGCCTTGTCCTGTGACTGGCTGAATTACATCACAACTTGAACTCCGAGCATTGTAGAGTATCTACCTTTGAATTTATTGTATTTATTGGGAATGAATGGGATTCTGAAAATTGGAATGAGGATGTGTGGGGAAACGCTGATGAAGCTAAAGACATTGAGCCCCTAAATTCCGAAGATTCTTCTTTGTCACCGGGAGGGCACTGCCCACCAATAATGGAGGTGGATTCTCCACCTCTATCTGAGGGGATCACAATGCATTGCCAGAGGAAACTGTAAAGGCCTCTCCTGAGGTAGATGTCCTTCAAGACAATGCTGATTCTCCTCAGGACACAATCGTACTACCCCTCTTTGCTTCTAGATCAATAACTAGATTCAAGTCCCAGCAGACCCCTAGATGTGAGGTACAAAGTGTGACCCATGAGGAAGTGTGCTATACTACTGATAGAAAAGAACTATACAGACAGAAATCTGAGAAAATTGTGTGGGAATTTTTATTAAGGGTGTGAGACAAACACAATGTTGGATGGAGCTGAATCTACTGATATGGTCTTACTTAGGAGTCATTCTGCTTTTAATATTGTGGCTCAGGGAGTCAGAAAGGGATCTAACTGCTTGGCTGGTTGGCTGAAACATAGACCAC
Source organism: Balaenoptera physalus (assembly GCF_965194825.1). NCBI lineage: Eukaryota > Metazoa > Chordata > Mammalia > Artiodactyla > Balaenopteridae > Balaenoptera > Balaenoptera physalus. Next base: position 23,969,672 of record NC_138894.1, read on the forward strand.
AAGGTGGCCCACAGTGAGTGTGTTAGAAATATCAGGAACTTGCCTAGTTTTAATGTGGATTGAAAGGCTCAAGGAGTTTGGAATGTTTGAGTAGATTTGTCATTTAATTCCTACTCACCCATCCTGGGAGACTCTAGGAGACATATCTTACACCATGACTATGAGAAATAAATTTGTGAGGGGAGCCTTGACATCCCCAAAGAACTTTGTGATCACTCTTCTCTGCAGGCCAGACCTTACAGTAGGTACAGTCATTGAATTGGGAAACCTAAATGCAGTGGGAGGTAACTGGATCTCAGCTGCCAGGCGCCAAGTGGTGGCAGTCAAACACCAAAGGAAAGGTGCAGTTACTACAATGGACAGCAGAGCCGAAGGAGCAATGAGAATTTTCTGGCACACAGACCTATGGTGTTGCCTAGTTGATTATGGTGTTCCTAGAAGTGAAACAAATAGGAACCCTACTAGATTCTTAATTGATCTGTATAAGCAGAAAAGTTCTAGGTCAAATGAACAAAAGTCTAATAGGAATCATAAAAAAGAGAGTCATAGCTCCTCAGTCATTTCCCAGAATTGACCTAGTTTACAGACTCAGAACGCGTTGAATGAAGGGAGGCTGGGCCTACTTGAGGAAGGACCCTGGTATACTGTCAAAAGCAAATATTGTTAATTTTTCTTCCAGCCTTCCCCAAAGGGACCCAGGGCCTTTTTCCAGGGTAACTGCATCAGGGAAAAATAAATAATCAAACTTTCAGGGACTATGGACATTGTCTCTGAACTGACGTTAATTCCAGGAGTCCCAAAATGTCACTGTGATCTACCAGTCAAAGTAGGGTCTTTTGGTGGTCAGATAACCAATAGAGGTTTAGTTCAGGTCCATCTTACAGTGGGGCCTGTGGGTACTTGAACCCATCCTGTGGTTATTTCCCCAGTCTGCATAATTGAAATAGACATACTTAGCAAATGCAGAATCGCCATACTGGTTTCCTGACTTCTGGAGCAAGGGCTATTATGGAGGGAAAGGCCAAATGAAAACCATTAGAATCGCCTCTACCTAGGAAAATAATAAACCAAAAGCAGTACTGCATTCCTGGAGGTACTGCAGAGGTGCAATCAGGGACATGAAAGATTCAGGATATTTCTTCCCACCATATCCAATTCAACGCACCTATTTGACCTATGCAAAAAGCAGACAGGTCTTGGAGAGTAACAGTGGAGTATCGTAAGCTTAACAGGTGGTGCCTCCAATTACAGCTGCTGTACCAGATGTTGTTTCAATGCTTGAGAAAATTAATACCTCTTCTGGTTCCTGGTACACAGCTACTGAGCTGGCAAATGGCTTTTTATCCATCCCTGTCAATAAGGTCCCCAAGAGGCAATTTGCTTTCAACTGGCAAAACCAGCAATACATCATCACTCTCCTAGCTCAGGGGGATATCAGCTCTCCATCCCTATGTCATAATTTAGTTCACAGGGCTCTTGATAACCTTTCCCTTCCATGAGTTAGCACACTAGTCAAATTCATTGATGACATTATGCTGATTGGACCTAGTGAGCAAGAAGTAATAACTATTATAGACTTATTGGTAAGATATTTGTGTGCTAGAGGATGGAAAATAAATCTGACAAAAGTTCAGGGTCCTTCTACCTTAGTGACATTTCTAGTGGAACAGTGATGTGAGCATGTTGAGATTTGTCTTCTAGGGTAAAGAATAAGCGGTTGCATCTGGCCCTTCCTACAACCATGAAAGAAGAACAATGCCTAGTGGGCCTCTTTGGATTTTGAAAGCAATATAATCCTCATCTGGCTGTGTCACTCTGTCTCAAGTGACCTGAAAAACTGCTACTTTAGAGTGGACCAAAAGAAGGCTCTGCAACAGGTCCAGGCTACTCTGCCGCTTGGGCTGTATGATCCACAGGTCCAATGGTGCTTGACATTCCAGTAGCAGATAGGGTTGCTGTTTGTGGACCTTGGCAGGCCCCTAATCATAATAAAGGTCCCTACGTTTTAGGAGCAAAGACTTGCCAACCTCTGTGGATAACTACCCTCCCTTTTCAGAAATAGCTCTTGGCCTCCACTGGACCTTAGTAGAGACTGAATGCTTCACCATGAGCCACCCAGTAACTATGTGACTTGAGCTGCTATGATGAACTGTGTGTTTTCTGACCCATCAAGCCATAGTTTGGCATGCACAGCAGCACCCCATCACCAAATAAAAATGGTATATACGTGATCAGGCCTGAGCAGATCTTGAAAGCACAAATTACATGAGGAAATATCTCAAATGTCCATGGTTTCCACTTCTGCTACACTGTCTTCTCTTTCACAGTTTGCATTTATGGCTACCTAGTGGCCGGTTGGTAATATTGGATCACTTCTATCATGGAAGAGGAAATGTTTTGTTCTTACTAGAATTGATATATATTCTGTGTATCAATTTTCCTTCCCTGCATGCAATGCTTCTACCAAAAATACCATATGTGTACTTACAGAATGTCTTATCTGCCATCTTGGTACTTCACCCAACATTGCTTCTGATCAATGAACTCACTTCACAGCAAATGAGAAATGGTAATGGGCCCAGTCTCATGGAATTCACTGGTTTTACCATTCTCCTCACCATCCTGAGGCAATGGGTTTGATAGAATGGTAAAATTGCCTTGTTGAAAAAGGCCAGTTAGGTAGTAATACTTTGCAGGGCTGGGGCAAGGTTCACCAAGAGGCTGTTTATGCTCTGAATCAGCACCCAGTATTTTGTGCTCCTTATCCCTTAACCAGGATTTATAGGTCCAGGAAAGCGGTTTAATTCAAGGGGTGGAAATGAGAGTGCCACCACTCACTATTATCCCCAGAGAGTCATTAGCACCTTTTTCTTTTTTTTTTTACTTCTTATTCCCATGATCTAATGCTCCTGAAGCCTAGGGGCCTTAGTTCCAGAGGAAGGAATGCTTCCACCAGGAGACACAATAATGATTCCATTGAACTGAAGTTAGGACTTCCACCTGGCAACTTTGGGTTCCTTCTACCTCTGAATTACCAGGCAAAGAAGGGAGTTACTGTGCTAGCTGGGTAATTGATCCTGAATACTAAGGAGAAATTGGACTGCTATTTCACCATGCAGGTAAGAAGGAGTATGTCTGGAATATAGAAGATCCCTTAGAGCATCTCTTACTATTACCATGCCCTGAAGTTAAGGTCAGTGCAAAACTACAACACAATCAAGGCAAGGCTAGTAATGGCCTAGACCCTTCAGGGGTGAAGGTTTGGGTAACCTACCAGGTAAAGAACCATGACCAGCTGAGGCGCTTGCTGAAGTTAAAGGAAATAATGAATGGGTAGTGAAAGCAGGTAGTTTTAAATAACAGCTATGACCATGTGACCAGTTACAGAAGTAAAGACTGTAATTGCCATGAGTATCTCCTCATTTTACTATGAATATGTTTATATGTGTGTATATATAGGTATATATTTTACATATATACATTTATAGATCTAGATCAATGTCAACGACTATTGTAGTTATGGCTACATTTATCTGACATCATTATTGCCAAGTATAACTTTAATTCCCTTTAAGTCTTCAGACTATTTTTATTACAACTAAAAACCAAATTCCACTGTAAAATTTGAGCACACAGCAGTTATTTTCAACCAGTTTCAACTGATAGTGAATAAAAACTTAAACTAATTAACATCTTTAAGAAATAGTTTACAAATCTCTAATAAATTTGTATCATCACTGATATTGTAATAAATGTGCAAAGGAAGCTTCACCATTAAGTAATTCTATCAGACTATAAGGGATAGTTTCAAAAATGTATCACACTATATTTACCTTACAAATATTTTTCCAGTGGTCTGATTCAAAATGATTTTGTTTTCTGATCACCCCAATATACTCTCAACTTTCTTTGAAAGAAAAAGAAAAAAAAAAGGAGAAAGAAAAACAAGAGCTCATACCACAAACATTTAAAAATTATTAACCACTTACTTCCAGTAAATATGGAATTTTAAGTCAATATTTTCAGACCCTCAGCCCCAAATAGAGAACAATAATAAATTAAATATTGAAATAAAATGAGTTAAATATATCTGCACCAAACAACAGAATAAACTTGTCCAAGTACACAAAATGGAACATAAGCACATGGGTTCCGAGAACTGAAACTGATTGCCTGCATGTAATCTCTGATTCTTATAATCATACAGAAGAGGTGGCTTCTGAGAAAAATTGAGAAAAACTGGTTCATTCAAGGCAGGAAACTGAAGTCAGTTTCATTGCTTAAAATCTGGGGCTACGCACTCATTTTGAAAGAAGCTAAGAAACAGCAATCATCTACCTCTACCTGGGTTTGTGGATTATATAAAGGGGCTTAGAAAGGGGGGTTGGAGTCAGCATGCACAAAAACATGTAGCCAAGTAGGAACAAGCCAGGTACTGGACTTGGAATAGCCCCAATATCACTATGTTATGAGATCTCTTAACTACAGATGCAAACTTGTTTCTGTATTGATAGTTCTGCAGGAGGCAACATAGAACTGCCATGCCCATGGATAAGAATTCTAAAAACCACATCATACAAGACATATCAATCATATTATAACTAAATGTGTCATATCAACTTTTTCCAAATTTACATATGAATTCCAAGCAGTTTTAATTAAAATCTCAACAAATTTTTTTTCCCAAAGTCTCAACACATAATCAAAAACTAACCCCAATGTTATATGGAAAAATAAAGGAGCAGGAAGAGCTAAGATTATTTTCAAAGAAGAAACATGAGGAAAAAATAGGCTTTCTTTACTGGTTGCTGAAATTTATTGAAGTTATAGTAATAAAAATTGAAGTGGAGGGCTTCCCTGGTGGCGCAGTGGTTGAGAATCTGCCTGCTAATGCAGGGGACGCGGGTTCGAGCCCTGGTCTGGGAAGATCCCACATGCCGCAGAGCAACTGGGCCCGTGAGCCACAACTACTGAGCCTGCGTGTCTGGAGCCTGTTCGTCTGGAGCCTGTTCTCCGCAGCAAGAGAGGCCGCGATAGTGTAAGGCCCGCGCACCGCGATGAGGAGTGGCCCCCGCTTGCCGCAACTAGAGAAAGCCCTCGCACAGAAACGAAGACCCAACACAGCCATAAATAAATAAATAAATAAATAAATAACTGATTGAAGGACTTTAAAAAAAAAAAAAAAAAATTGAAGTGGAATTGGCAGAGTGGATAGCAAGTATATCAACACTATAAAATAGAGAACTAATAAAGTGACCCAATTAAGGAAACTTGAAATATGACAGAGAAGAGGCATTACAAACTAGTGGGAATGAATTCAAATATTCAATAAATGGTGCTGACGCAATAGGCACTCCAAAGGAAAATGAAAATTACTGCCAACTAATATCATTCCCAAAAAATCTAGATAGTTATTAGACTATTTGTAAAATAAAAACTTTGAACTTTTAGACTTGTATGTAGGAGCATGTTTTCATATCCTCAGGGAATGGAAGTATTTCTCAATGACAGGAAAGAACAAAACATTAAGAAAAAAAAAGCTTGATCAGAGTAAGTGCTAAAACTGCTTATCATTATGGCAAAGTATAAATAAGTTTGGAAAAAAGCCAAATTTGGGAAAATATGTTTTCAATGCACATAGCCAACAAAAGATGAATATTCAGAATTTTCAGAAATGTCTTTGATTCAATATATTAAAGAAGGTACAAAAGCCTAAAGAGAGAATTTTACAAAGGATAAAAACAGATAATTAGCAAGAGGAGGAAACAAAAATAGCCAATATGCATATGAAAGTTACTCCTGATTAGCAGTAAAGAAAACAAATAAATTCATATCAATCAGATTGGCAAAATTATAAAGTTTGATGTTATCAACTTGTATCAAGGATTAAAAAGGTGGAGTTTCTTTACAGTGCAATAGGACATAAAAACCACAGCACTTTTGAGAACAATTTGGTGTTTTTTAAAATTTCAAGATGAATATGATGGATTATTGATCAATTCTAACTTCTAGATATGTCTTAGATAAATTTTTACATATGCACAAAAAAGATACATGCACAAAAATAAAGAAATAATTGATTATAATATTGAAAACTGGAAAACAACACAGTGTCCACCAGTTGAAGAAAGCACAAATAAAATATATTTATTCAAAGGAATCAGCATAGTAACTACAACTTATAAACTGTACTTCTCCTTATATAAAAACAAACAATTCTAAAACGTGTCTTAAGTAAAAGCAAATCAAAAACCATTATGAATAATATAATACCTTATGTAAATTAAAAAAACATAACTATTTTTAATGATAAATATATTCATATAAATATATAGGTGCTTAAAATGCATAGAAATTTCAAGAAATCAGCTCCCTTTAGAGAGGAAGGAATGAATGAGAAAGGCTTCAAAGCATGTTACAAGTGGGGATACAGCTGTATTTGTGTCATTGACTAATAGAAAATTTAAAGCAAATACTGCATAATTCTAAAACTGGATGATGTGTTCATTATGTTGTTTAAAATTTGTATGATTTAAAATATATAACACTTAAAAAATTGCTACCCAGTACTTGTTCAAAAGTTTAAACTACATTAGAGTACACTACTAAGGATAGAGAAGTTAATGGTAGGGGGAGGGGTGAAAAAGAGGAAGAAAGCCAGTCAGGTTTCAGTGATAGTGAGAATTTTTAACTCCCCCTATCCCTTCCCTGAACCAGAGAAACAACCTCTACCAATCAGATAAATAGGTAAATTGCTAATTCTATCTGTTCTACTCCAACACATCTATTCTTTTCTTCTCATCATTTTATTTTCTATATTCATGAAGAAGAAAATATTTTGAGGAAATAAGTTGATTAAAACAGGTGAGAGGTGAAATATGAGGAATATTTAGCAGCTTCAGTCACTTGTATACTATCTTAGCTATTTGAGTGTATCTGCCTGCCATTATAATTATTACTTATTTAAATCAACTTATATCTTAAATTTAAATGACTTGTTTAAGAATTTTATTTTATTCCATTTTCTTTAAAGGGAAATATCACTTGCAAATTAGAAGCACCCTAACAAATTAATGAAATTAAAAAATCACAACATGCAATTAAAATGAAGAAAAACATATAATTAACATGAAAACAGATTAAAGTGATACTAATTACAAAAGAAAGACTTGACCCAATTTACAAAAATATATACCTGAAAATCATTCTAAAGAAAAGAATGAGGCTGACTCTGATCAGTCAATAAAATTGATACTCTACTTGATGTCACTCATTTAAAATAAATAATTCTAACACAAGAATTCAGTTTTGTTCTATAGTTTTTCTGCTACTTGTCCTTGAGATGTTCAACTCATAGATGTACAATCAGAAAAGGCCCAAAGCTGCTGTGTTCTCTGCTGAGCTATGTTATTGTATATTAATTTCTTAAAAAAACAACAGAAATTTTGTTCAACCAATTCACCTCAAAACATTTTCTGAACAAGCTCCAGATCCTATTTTTCTTCTGATTAGTTCACATTATCTGGTATTTCTCACAAAGAAATGACAAAGTTTCTCATCCACATACCAACACTAATTCACTTGGGAAAATAAGGGTAAGCCATTAAAAAATGTCTTCATAACATTCAGAATATTGTTAGTGGGTTTTTAGATGATAATATGAAACCAATTATATAAACCTAGACATGTCTCTCCAGTTTTCTGTAATCATCAAGTTTAATTTTCCTTTATAGCCATGCCTCTAAAGACAAGTGAAATAATTACATCTGCTAAAATACAAAGCTAAACAAAACATGTATGCATTGTCTCTGAAATGAAATCTTACTTGGACAACATTATATTCTTTTCTCAATATGGGCAGAGTACTATTATGCATGAAAGGCCAGCAAGCAAGCATCACTATAAAATAAGAGTTGTTTATGGTCTCAAAGAGAGAGAGAAAGACAAAGACAGAGAGACAGCGAGACAGAGGGAGAGTAAGAGAAAGAGACAAAGAGAGAGAGAAAAAATAAAAATCTGGTAACCTGACCTTAATATGAATAACACATTTCTTCAGGCAGTGAACCTGGTGGGGTGTGCCCCCATGTGTGTATATCGTGTGTATATCTGAGTCTATTCTGCACCCAAAGTAGTAAAATTGAAGTAATGTCTAACTTGATTTGAGGAACAATATTCTTAAGAGACCAATTATGGTTTTAGCATCCTCGGTGCATTTTCCAGTACGTAGTTTCTAGGCTGTATTTTGTTTGTCTTCACATTACTAAGTTATCAATTATTTTGAAAATTATCTTTCTCATTTTTAGATGTGGGAAAAATTTACAAAATTTCTTGTTCAAAAATTGGAATTTCTTATACAGCTATTGTCTGATAAATACCAAATAATTAGTTGAGTTCAAAGTATTTGTAGTATAAACAGTCTTCAGTGAAGACTATTAGCTTTTCATTCTAGGTGTAGTCATTGATAAATCAAGATTCCAGTCATATCTATAATTCTGTAATGAATTATGGTATTTAACAGAGGAAACTAAACATTCTTCATGCTTTCCTACTTTTTGTACTTTTACCATCAAAAAAAATGTTTTTAAAAGTGATTCACAATTACTTTTGTGGCTCCAGTGTTTGTAATTTAATACAGCACTATAAATGACATCTAGCTGTTGCTGTTTTTCCATCATTATTCCAAGTCACACTGAATATTTTTCTCTTATGGTACTTGAATATTTTATTCTTTTTTAACAAAAATAGATAGATTTTATATGGTAGTTTTTCTTTTTTTTTTGGTTTCAAAATATTGCAAATGGAAATATTTAATATCGGAATTTATGAATGTTTCTTCACCGATGAGAGAAAATTAAATAGAACTACTCTCTTTGTCAACACTCAAAAATCAAGTTTATAATTTTTGCATGAACTATTTTGCAGGTGGTAGTTAAGCAATACCAAAATATTTCTTAATTGATTCATTAAATTGGTGTTCATATCTATACAAAGACCATATGAATATTTTATTATAATCACCATGAGTAATTAAAATCTGCACCATTACACTTTAAATATTCCAATTTTAAACATGGCTTAGTGATGCTTCAAGAAACATAACTATCATCACAACAGCAATGAAAATGTAGTCCCAGTTTTAGTTATTTTATGTGCTTATACACATTTGATTAATAAAATAATCATTCACTTTCAAAGGTGATTTCAGACTTATCACTATAAAAGAATGCAGGAAGTTCTTTGAAATTCAATTTTCAAAAATCCACACATATGATCCATAGCATCTATATAATCCATGTTTCCAACAACTGACAAAGATACAGAAATGAATAGTTTAGAACCTTCACTGGTAAGGCTAAATGTCATCTGTAAATTATGCAGTCTGTATAAAATGGATAATTGCAATGATTTCTATGTGAGCTTCATTTTAAGCAAATAAATCAGTAAAATCTTGTATTTTTATAGGATACATGTAAGTTTCTATTACACTTTAAAATATGTGAAAATTATTAAAATAAAGAAAATTCATCTTTTGCCACCTAAATGATTGTATTCATCATAAATGGGTTTATGTACCACATTTTGAAAAATGTTGATCAAGTGTATTTCAGACAGCCTATCAACTGAAGTAAGAATTGTGTCAATGATAATTAATCACATTACTTGCTTTTATTTTTCTAGGTTTTGAACCAATTGAGAAGTATAATTTATATTCTTATTTGATTTCTATTTCTATCTCTCTGTCTGTCTACTTGCATAACTACTTATCGATACACACACCAACACATTATCAGAGGATAATGCTTTCCAATGCTGTCATGTTTCTGATAAAGGGACTTCCACTAGAGTTATGGTTAGTATACTTTGCTACACATTGAAATCATCTGCGGAGCTTAGAAATCTATGTCCTCCAGAGATTCTGATTTATCTGGTTGGGTGGTTTCCAAATATCTCCAGATGGTTCTATTCTGCCTCCAGGATTGAAGACCACTGCAGGAGAGCAGCCCTTCAAGCTTCTCAAGCTACCCTTTCTACCCTCCTCCCTTAGAAGGGACTAGGCAGAGAAGACTGTTTTTTTATGCCCTCTTTCTGGATGTTATTATCCTTGCTTAAATATATCAAATGATAAAAGGTAAAGGTAAATGACAAATTCCCATATACTAATACAACACTAGAATTGTTTTCAAGAGAAATGGCTGAGAGCTAAAGAGATGATACATACAGGGTTATTTCCACTAGCCTAAATAAAACCACTTTTTAATAGAAATGTCAGCCATGGGCCAGACACACAAACAACATGGGAGTGGGCCACTTGCCAGGTAAAGAGACAGAGAGAGAGAATGAGAAAGAAAGAGGGCAAAAATGAGAGAGAGAGAAATTGAGAGAGGGAGAGAGAGAGGTAATGAATAATAGATGAAGAGGGTGAAGAAAAAGCTTCTTTCTTATAATAGGAAATATGTTCACAGTGCAATAAATATATAGTCTGTAATACAGGAACCTGTGGTTCTTTCCTGGGGACTTTGGCACTAAAGTAGTAATTCAAGCTTTAAGAGAGCCATGAAATCATAAATAACTTCAATTTTGTGCCTGTATTTTATGAGATCATCAAAACACTTCAAGTAAATTACAACTTCAAAATCAATTTCTTTCTTCAGCAGATCATCTATTATCCTATATGATTGAAGCTTAAATCTCTTAACTGGTGTATTATCCAAAGCAAAGTCAAACACAAAGTTCTTATTTAATGCCAGCACTTCAGCTCCTTGAAGAAATAGAAAATAAAAATGCTAATCTATATACATCACTTTGTACTGTAGTGCTGGGTTTTTCTATTCATGAGGAGAAAGTAATTGGAAATGAAAGAAAATAGTGTGTTTGAAGTAGGAGAAATGGCCTAGGTTCAGAATTTGAGGATTTTCCCTACCACATACTCACTGCATTATGTGGACAAATCAGTTAACCTCTCTGAACACCCTTTTTCTCAGGTACAAAATGAGAATAAGATATAACATATATGGAAGTACTTATCTATGGATGGATTAAGAGACATAGTATTATGTTGTTTCGTTCTATCTATAGGGAATTGACCAGCTTCAATACCCAGGACAGGAGAGATTAAGAGATAACAGTAATATTGATTATAACATATGACATACATATGAAAGTATTTGGTAAAATATAAGGTAAACTTCTATAAATTGTGAATAGGTGTGTTAGTTACAGAAAGATTTAGAAAATTCAAGAAAAATAGAAGATCACAGCAAATTAAAAATTAGGATTTCATAGTCATGGTCCATCTAGACAAGAGGAAATATAAAGTCTAGAATGACCACAGCATAACACCTGGGAATGTTAACAAATGCTGAGAACTTCAATTTATGTTTTCCTGAACGGTAGAGATTGCCCTGCAGACAAAAGGTTAATATTGAAAGTTTTGGGATTAATAATCTTAACTGTCTGTAAAATGAAATGAAATAAAAAAGGCTCTCAAGAATGGTCTCTTAGAAATCTGTGGCTTTTTTTTCCAGGTCTGGTGAGATAAAGAAAAGGAATACAGTTTCAGAAATAAAAATGACAGTAAATAATAATTATGAGAAATGTGTTAAAGAATCAACATTTTTGTTGCTGCATTGAGATGAGAGATGTGGGATTGGAGCTGTTATTTGGAAATAGGATCCAGGAACATGAGTAAAATGTCAAGACTATAAATATTGATTAGTTTGTTTTTAGGTTCAATATTTGTAGCAAATAATTCAATTTAAAGACATTAGAACCATGTATTATTATTAGTATTTACTAATATGAATATATTATAAATATGATTTTAAAGTATTTTAAGATAGTATTTTACCATCCTATAATTTATTTTCCCCTTTTTCCTTGTCCTGCCCACAATATTATAATCAAGACCAATAATGATTAACCCCATTGATAAGGTAGTTATATTTATCTGAAAATCCCAATCTTCTCCCAGAAATACCTAAGTTCTGAAAGAACTGTCTACATTTACTGACTCTATTTTCTCTAGCTTGTCATATGATTTTCTCTATTAACAGTGTTTAGTAATGCATCCTTCAGCTGTTAACAAAAACTTTTAAATTACCAAGTGCCTCTTACAAATTATTTGTACTATACTATTAATATTATTTATACTGTTTATACTAATTTATACTATTATTTATACTAAATATTAAATTATTTATACTATTGTATATTTTGACAGCTACATTTAATTAAAACTTTTTCCTCTATGGAATTTCTCATGCTGTGAAATTTCCTTTTTCTCCTTTTCTGAAAGTTCTACCTTTTCTTTCCTTTTGTATGTCCAGTGAAAAATAGGAGTTCCTCATGTTTCTGTTATCAGTATTAATTGGAAAATATAGATGAAGGGATTATTTATTGTATTGCTGACACAAGCAATATAAGCTCAAATAAAATGTTAAGTTCAGTGAACTCAGAGGACATGCATGTTTGATTGAACTTTCGAATGTTTGAAAGAATGTGATCTTAAAGCTGGAATGAGTCAAGAGCAGTTTGTCCCAAAGGAGCAGAGCTACAACTGGGGAGAATAAAAGGCGGCTTAAACTAATGATGTTATAAATATGAGTGCAATTGAAAAAATATAGTGAAAACTAAATTCAGCTCTCTTGGACAGACTAGTTTTATCTCAAGGGATAATCTAGGGATGAAATCAAGAAGAGGTTTCAACAGTATATACTGAAGAAATCATGAGAGGAAAGGAGTTAATTCTGAAACTGTCTGTTGAAGAATTCCTGGGTAAGGCACCAACTTGTTACTTCATCACTCAGTGTAGACAGTAGATCATGTAGCTGCTCACATTGGTTACCTCTCCAAGACTGCATAGTTTTTATAAACAGCCTTGAACTGGGAATGAGCAGGCATATGATGTCTTATTGATCTGTATGATGTGTGTATGCTAAGGTTTGGAGCAATTAGTTGTAGAAGTCTACAATTTAGATTGTTTTCCCTACCTGACCCAGTTGTATTAGAACTTTTTAGAGGAGCTAAAGGAAAAGAACCAGGGGTCTCCTCTCAGTCCTCTTATTTTCTTTCTCAAACCATTATTCTTTAAGGTTTAACTTCTCTGATGTCTTAAACCAACACTCAATATGAATAGCTCCAAAATATCTGCTTATAGCCCTGAGCTCTCTCTTCAGGCTCAGCCTGGATTTTAACTGCCTTTGTTTCCTTACACTGTACATCTAATTGACTCATTTAACTTATTATGTACCACTCAAAAAGTGCCATGTTTTCCACAGAATGAATTTCCCCCAATCCTTGTTTTCCAGTCTTTATTTATAGTTCCTACTCGACTTCCAGTTGTTGAGAGCAGTGTTAGTCAGCTTAACCTTTTTATCTTCTACATTCTCCCCAAAGCCAGTATGCAGCTTTTTCTTCAGTAATCCTTCTGGAATACTTCTTTCCATTACTATAGCTATTATTATTATAAAGGATATTATTCCCTTTGCAATGACTACTTTAATAGGCTTCAAACTGGCCTTCTTGCCTCTTTTATTTTTCCACTGAAGTCCATGACTAATCTTCTTAAAGAACAGGACAAATTGTATCACTTCCATGCTCAATTAACTTGTGTGACTTATTATTGTATGCCAAATTAATTATAAATTTATTAACCCGGAACTTAAGCCCCTCCATAAATCCCCAATCAACTTTTCCAGCATTGCCACCCTGTCACGATTCTCTAAATGAACCATATGCTCCAATCAAAACTACCTTCTACTATTTCTCAAAAATGTTCATGCTGTTGTTTCTGGTTTTTGCTCATATTTGTTTTACTACTGTTGTACCTTCCCCACTAGTACATGTAGTAATTATAATTATTATTATAACTACTAATAAGAACTAAACTTTGAACATGTATTATATATCAAGGGCTGTGCTACATGCTTTATAAATGTTTTCTCATTTAAGCTTCACAGCATCTGTGTTAACATGCTACTGTCTCTATCATATACAACATATGATGGAGGCTTAGAAAGATTATATTACTTGTTCAGTTCATTACACCAATGGTGGAATTCGAAATCCAATTTAGGAATGCTGAGGTCAGGGCAACTAAACTCTGCCCTCTCAATATAAATATAGAGAGGGTGGAATTCACCTTGCCCTTCATTTCAAGTGTTGCCTTTTTAGTTTAGACTTCCTGGTCTTTTCTTTTTCCTTTTCTCTCTCTCTTTCTCTATTTTTAGGCTGTGAATAATTTCTTTTCTGAGTCACCAAACTCCACACTCCAACAAAGCATTTTTATTGTTCTTCTTATACAAAATATACCTTACTACACTTTGTTTTATAAAAATGTGCTCTTTTGTCCAACCCCCAAGTTTAATAGTAGCAGCATAAACAAAAGATTTTTTTCTGACTCTTTCTATCTTCTAAGACACACAACCAATAGCATATATGTAGTGGGTGCTCAACAAATAATTGTTGAATTGAAATATTTCAGAGAATTCTCCAGGGGTAGAACTGTACTAAGCACAAATTCTTTTGAGATAGTTTTATAATGCATTATCTGCTGCTGATTTATAATTTACATACTTTTGTGGTTTATCAAGATCACCCATGTATGGTTAAAGGGCATAATTTCATATGTCCCAGAGCACTATGGGAGACATTCATGCAGAATATGAATTTGTACCATTTTTTCCCTTTGAAGACCTGATATTTCTGAAGGAAAATAATGAACTCTCCATGACAGAACCACAGGAAAACACTTAATGAAACTAGAAGCAATAACTATGAATCTAAAGGGTGATTCAAAACATCAGGATCCTAGATTGAACTGTAATTATTTAATGCTGGGTACTCTTGCTCAAATACAGTGACCCAGAAATTGCTAATAAATAAAGTTTTAAAACTTTTTTATGGACTATGCTATAAAGTCTAATAACTACTTCTAAAATATTTGACTGGAAGAAGTAGAGAAAACACAGATATGCTGATGAACAAGACATATAATGCTGGAAGCTGACGATAAGAAATAAAAGTCATTCTTAGCATGCATTATTTAATAGTCTAGGACATTGCAACTTAAGTTATAAGAAGGAGACCTAGAAGCTGCTAAGGATATGGACTCAAAATAAATTCAACACAAGGATCTTCCTAGGACATTATGAAATATCCTACAGAAAAATCTGGGTAAATTTGCACAGGTTATTTTTCCACAGGAGTCCTTCAAAAGTCAAGTACTTCTATATTGTCATGAGTATCCTTTATAATGGAATGAATTCCTAAAAAGAAACAAACATAATCCCTCTTCATTTTTCTTCTCTAACATAAAACTAAATTAAGAAATTAATGAAAATAGAAACTTACTGTATAAACAGCGATTGTTTTCAAAGTAACACAATGATGTTAAAGTTCACAAAGGAAGTTTGAAAAACTGAGTTAAAAAGACAACTTTCAAATATAAATATAGATATTTTCAAGTTTTTAAAGAAATAAAAAGACCATTTGCATCTTATAGGGCTGAATTATCCTATCACAAAGTAAGAAATGTTTTTCCATATATTTATGCACTTTATTACAGCTTTCAGTGGAGTCTTAATATTTTCTTTATACAAGAATAACTTATTTTATGTTAAATTTATTCCCAGATATTTTATATTCTTCAGCTTTGGGAAATGAAAATTTTATTACTGTCATTTTTTAACTGTTAATTGTAGAAATATAGTAATGTATATATATATTAACTTTTCAACCAGATGGCCTGAAAAATGATCCATTTTTATATAGCTTTTCTAAGTATTTCAATGTTTTTCCAGAAACAGTCATTTGAAAATAGTGAGTTATTTTCTTCATGTGTGTATTATTTTATTTGATAATTTAATTATTAGATAATTAGTTAGATAATTTAATTATTTAATAATTGATGTAGAATTATATTACATACTAGTGTATTTAAAAGCAATTGTGATTGCTTTCCTGATTTTATAGGAGTTATTTTTGAGCTTGTTCAAAAATGTTTTTACTTAGAATTTCTAAATGTGAAACTACTCTTTACATGTTTTGTGCTATTTACAAAGTAAGAATCATTTGGTAAATATGCTTGGGGAAAATGTCATTTTCTATGTTGGCATACATTTAAAGTAGTACAGGTATTATATATACTTGGGAAAATTGGTAGTTAAGGCTAATAAAAACAGCATTTCCTTGGATTTTTAAATAGATTTTTGAGGTATAAATTGACATATAATAAGCAGCTGTGTTTATCTATTAAACCTGTGGATGGACATGGGTCGTTTTCAGATTTTGGCTATTATACACATTAGTATTTGATAAATGTTAACAACACATGCATACATGTGTATGTATTTATCTGTGTGTATATGTATTACATAAATAATAATCAGCACAAAGATAAAGAAAATGTCCATCACTCTCCAAAGTTCCTTGTGCCTTTATAAAATCCTTCCATCCTACCACCAGCTCTTCTCATCTCAGTCCTAAGGCAATAATTGATCTTCTTTTTGTCACTATAGATTAGTTTGCATTTTCCAGAGTTTTGTATTTATGAATCATTCAGTATGTACTCTTTTCGCCTGGTTTCTTTCACTTGGCATAATTATGCTGCAATTTATTCTTATTGTTGTGCACATCAATAGATCATTCTTTTACATCGCTAAGTAGCATTCCATTATATGGCTATACCATGATTTGTTTACCCCTTAACTTGTGACTGGACATTTGAGATGTGATGAAGTAAAATTCATATTTTATGGCAAGATAAGAAATATTTAAACATAAAATTTTTCTTTGGCCATTTGGGCCTCCTCCTTCCCTCTTAGTGTGTATTACATGCATATGCATTAATCCAACCTCCTTAGGAGATAATATACCTTTTTAATCTCATTAAGAATTACAACTCCTTAGGAGATGACCTTCCTTCTTAATCTTGTAAGGGGGCATGATGACCCACTACTTTGTGAGCTTAGATCTGGATTCTGTTAATTGTCAGTAATAAGTCATTTAATGTTCAGCCTTCTGTCTCAAAAACTTATATAATTGTGTTTTGACCTTTAATGGGCAGAATAGTTCTCAGAGCTTTCTGAGAGGCTGGTCCCAGGTTATAATCCTCAATTTGCCTCAAATAAAATTTTCCATTTCTTTCTTAGACTGATTGATTAATTTTTTAGTAGACAGATATTTTCAGGTTTGGGATATTAAAATAAGCTGTTTTGAACATTTACTTACAAATATTTTTATAGATATACACTTTTATTTTTCTTGGGTATGGAATGCCTGGATCATATGGTAGGTATACATCTAAGTTTTAAGAAATGAAATAACTATTTTCAAAACTGGTTCAACATGTGGAAAACAGTCATACTAATTGTTTTGATATCTGTGTCTGCTCATTCTAATACTTGTGTCAGTTCTGTGTGGTTTTTGATTAATTTATTTTTTTCTTCATTATGGGCCATATTTTCCTGATTCATCACATGCCTGATAATTTTTTTCTTGGAAACCAGAAGTTGTCTGGTGGTCTCAGCCTATCAATAACCAGTGTTATGAATAGACTGGCCCTTGTGGTTCTTATTATGCATTGCAAGATGCCCTCAGCAATAACCATCAGCAATAACAATTTGAAAAAACAACAAAAAAAGTTTATTACTGATTATTTATGAGTCTTGGAAATTGCATGGCACACCTGGGGCCACGCTGTGACGTCCTGGGGAGAGAGAGAGGGAGACAAAGAAGGCTGGGGGAAGGACTGGGGCAGGCCTGTGGCTGGCAATGTGTTTATTACAGATAGCCATCTTTGAAGTGGAGGCCTATCTGAAGTGGCTACCTCCACAATCAAAGCTCAAATCAGGCACTTTCATTACGAGAATAAAAACTGAATGTCAGGGCTTACACTATACTAGACAATGCAAATTTTCATTTATTGGGTTCTGGATACTTTTATAATTTATATATAATCTTGATCCTTGTTCTAGGAAACAGTTAAGTTACTTGGAAAGAGTTTGATACTTTTAAATCTAAGATGATTTTTAAAAATTATGTTTATTTTCCTTTGAAGATTTCTTCTTAGGAAATTGTCTAGTTTATGGAGGTTTTCTCATTTCTTAGATTTAAATTTACGTGCAGTTATTTTATGAATTGTTTATAACTGTGACATATAAGATAGTGACTTCTTTTTTATTCTATATATTTTTGTATATGTGCATTGCAAATTTAACTAAATTAATTTGTAAAAGTTTCTCTTCTGGTCTCTGTAACTTCCAACAGTTATAAAAAGATGATAATTGGATGTTTAAGACTAAATTCTTCCATAGAGACACAGAAGATGAACTTCATTTATAAAATCAATAAAGTTTCAGCTATTGTCCTTCTGGTTCTCTAAGTGGCACAGTTTGCTTCACAAGAAGCAGCTGTGGCAATGTCTAAAGGCAGGATTCAGCTAATCTTACAACGAACACAAGACTTCTGGAATACTCCAGTGTAGTTACTGGCCTTTATACAAAGCCTTGTATTTATTTTTCAAAGTATACAGACTAGTGGGTTCATTAGATTCTTATGCACAGTTTATTAAATAGTAGAATGTGTCCATATTATATTTCCAGCCACTCCATATATCTAGTTTGCCACTATTTTCACCAATTAAAAAAAAAACTTCTAACATTCATTTAGCTAATTAAAAAAGCCTACAATGATGATGACTGGAATTAAAGGAAGCTGAATCATTTATGATAGCTACTTCTGCATTAAAATTTTTTTTTCAAATTATAACTAACCATCTCATGAATATTCATATATCTCAGTTACTATATCTCAATATGTTATACCTCAATTAAAGCAAATAAAAAACTAGCTTATAGATTGAACCCTCCCACCCCAACACTCTCATACACATTACACTCTCTATATTAAAGTATCTTATATTATAGATCACATTTTACATGTGTTTTTCCTACTTTTATTCAATAGACTTATGTAAAACAAAGACTGTTGCTCACCCTCAGGTTCTAAAAGAATTAAATCATTGGGCACTGCAGTCACTGACCTACAGTACACCTTGAAAGAAGTCAGGACTAAAAAACAGGATAAGGCACTCTGCTTTGGAAAAACAGCCCCTTAGATAGTTGCATATATCTCAGGAAACATTTTAATGAACCCAGATTCTTGCATCTTCCCATAAATAGAAAAGCACTAAAATAATTAAGTGAGATATCTGAGCCTCATGACTAACAGTAATTTTTTACTAAGATGTAGGTCTGACTGCTCTATTCCCTAGCTAAAATCGTATATACTGGTTTCTCCACCTATCTCTTCAGAGCAGTTCCTTAGAGCTATCTAAGAGGCTATTTTCTGTATTGTATTTCTCAGTAAGGTCCTGGAATAAAACTGAAACTCACAACTCTTATGTTGTGTTTTTCCTTTCAGTCAAAAATTGATATTTTTGGACAAACTTTGTTATTTTTTAAATTAATTTTACTAATTTTTTCAAAGAACTAGTTTTGAGATTTATTTTTCATCTTTTTTGTTGTACTTTTGTTTTTAGATTCCCAAATTTTTCATATTCTGTTTTATTGATTCATTTCTCCTATGCATCTTTCTTAACTCTCTTACATTTGAAACTGAGCAGGACCTGTGGGGCTCCTGGGCACAGAAGTCTTCCTGCATCCCCTGCTTTTTGTTTGTAAGGAATAGGCTTCAGCCTCCATGACCTACACTGAGTTCCAAAAGGCAGGTTCAAACAGTTGCTAATCAGGGAAGGGAGGGGATGCAGAGATAAGGGGGGAGCAGTCAAGAAACAATAGTGCAGCCTTGAGACAGGACCCTGGTTCTTCCTCAAAGCATATACATAATAATATCTTTGAGTTCTCCAGAACTAAAACCCTCAACAAATGAAAGATGTTAACTACTTGATGAAGTATTATTCATTCCAAAGAGAAGATCAGGAGACCACCTGAGGCCAGATTAAAGGAAACACAGAAGCTCATCAGGAGATCACCTGAGGTCAGATTAAAGGAATGCAAGCCCTGCATACACCTTGATCCATATCAGCAACCCTGCCCTTGAATCATTGCTATAAAACTCCTCACCAAATTCCCCGCGCACCACTCCACCCCCCTTGGGGACAAAGTTTTGAAGGGCATGAGCCCGCTGTGTCCCCCTTTGCCTGGCAAAGAAATAAAGCTATCTTTTTCTACTTCACCCCAAACTCTGTCTCTGAAATCTAATTCAGCACCTGTACATAGAGGCTGAGTTTTGGGCATCACATTGAATGCATAATTTCTTTATTTTTATTCTTTCTTGACTGAAAATAAAAATATTTTAGTCTTTGTATTTTTCTTCAAGCAGTAGTTTGTCCATTTCATAAATGTTTAATATATACTGTAACCTAGCAAAACCTTATGGGGCTTTTCCTGGGACAGACCCCCTCCCCCATATCCTCTGCTTTAGCTCCTCTCTGAAGTACCTAGATGACAGTATCTGATGCACATTTACTGAGCTGTTTTACGGATGCTAAAACCCCCACCAAATGGAAGAAGTTAACTACTAGATGACCATGAGCACATAGTCCCCAGGCCTACTGGCACCTGAGGATTGATAATGTTAACCCCTGTAACACTACCCGATTCCCTCACCATCCAACAATAAGAGAATTGTGCACAAACTGATCACTTACCCTGTGAACACGCTCCCCCGCCCCCCACCAAAACCTGGTCTTTAAAAATGCTTTCCTGAAAACCATCAGGGATTTCAGGTGTTTTTGAGCACTAGTTGCCCTGGACTCCTTGCTTGGTGCTTGCAATAAAGGCTACACTTTCCTTCACCACAACCCAGTGTCAGTAGATTGGCTTTACGGTGGGCAAGTGGACCCAAGTGTTGTTTGATAACAATACTGTCTAGTACCATTCTGATTATTAAAAACAATTTTTTGTTTGGAAATTACAATGCTAATACTTTAAGAATTTTGCTTTTCTGTTATTTATGTTTATAGAAAATGTTTATTTTTCTCTCTTAATTTTTTCTTTTAAGCTGAAAAATTAGCTTTAATATTTGACCTTATTTTTCTTATTTTTTCTTGTTAAATGGCATAAATGACATCTAGACACTTATGCATTCTCCTAAAAGCCCCTATGTGTGACCTCTCCTTGATACCAATAACAGTCAAATTGCATTCTGTTAGAAGTTCCCTTTAGAGCTTAAGCTGCAGGTCTGGTTGATGTAAATTTATGTCACTAGTTGAGCAATGAATTCGATTAATTGGGAGGGATGCCAGAGCCATTGGCAGCCCAAGATAGATTTATCGCTGTATTTTTTCCCTTTGTGTTTGATGAAACTGCTGCTTTCTGTACACAGCTTTTTCCTTAGGCTACTCACTCTGCCAGCTACTGGCTGGATTAGCTCCTCTCTCCTTCCTGTTGCTTGCCCTATCAGGGGCAGTCTTCACATCCCCTGCCAACTAATTCCACATGCTGTGCTTATGACCTACAAGTTACTCTGTCAAAGTAGTTGATAACATTGTAAGGGAAGTCTGTGTGGCCTGCTGCTCCTGTAAACTATGGTCAATGCTTGTCTCCAATCCTCACCTACAAATCCGGAAATGTGAGAGGATTTCTGAAACATATCTCCTCCTCCTGTCCAAGGATGCTGTTGCTTCTCAGGTACAAAAAGCTGTGTATGTGGAGGTACTTAGCATAGTCTGTAATCTGACCCATGTTCACCAGAACAGCTTTTGTTTTTTTTTAATCTTCTTGGAACTGTTACCAAACCAAACTTGGGGGCCCACTCGCCTTCATGCAGTAAAGCCAATCCTCTGACACCAGGCAGTGGTAAAGGAAATTGCAGCATTTATTTTAAGACACCAGACAAGAATTCTGGGACAGCTAGTGCTCAAAAAATCTGAACTCCCTAATGGGTTTCAGGGAGGCATTTTTAAAGGCCAGGTGAGGGAGGGGAGTCACAGAGTATGTGATCAGCTAGAGCACAATTCTCTGAATGTTTGATGATTAGGTAATAGGGCGGTGTCACAGGGTTTAACATTATCAATCCTCAAGGTCCAGTAGGTCTGGTGTTCATGGTCATCTAGTAGTTAACTTCTTCCATTTGGTGGGGGTTTTGGCATCTATAAAGCAACTCAGGAGATATGCATTAGGTACTGTTATCTAGGTACTTCAGAGAGGAACTAAAGGAGAGGACCTGGGGGAAGGGATCTGTCCTGGGAAGGCCCCAGAGTGTCCTGCTGGTTACAGAACTGGATAGCTACCTACTCTAGTTTTCAGTATTGAACAAGCCAAATCCTTATGTCTTGTAAATGAAAATCCTTTATTTCAGGTCATGGAACCCATGTGATATTAGATACACATGCATGTATTATCCACTTCCCTGAAACAAAAAACATACTATAAGTGTAAAGTAGTTGTTGTTCTTTTACTATTATTAAAACATTGCAAGCATGTGAAGAGACAGTGTAAAAGAGTGAAAAATGAAAATAAAATCCCTTTTGATTATTTTATTCCTATTAACAACCAAAATTACTGAAAAATGTATGCACATTTTAATATTGGATACTTCCTTATTTGTATAAAGAGATAATTTTATATGCAGAAATATATTCCACTTCTTTTCAGTCAAATAATATATCATCATGTTCCATGTCACAGACAAGATTTTCTAACTTTTTTAAAAGGCTGCAAACTTTTTATCTGGGTGATATTTCCATATCAGCAGATAGAGGTCAATAACATTCTTTTAAGATAATTACAGACTATTTTATTATATCACAGTATTACAGAAATGAAATTATTCATGATTATTTAGGTAATTTTCAGTTACTTGTTTTGGCTTTGTTGCAGGATAGAAACTGGGCTGCGAGAGAATGGTCACATCCCAGGTCTCAAGTGAGTCCCTGGGATGGCCACCAAATGTGGGTCTTCACTTCACGCAGGAAAGAATTCAAGAGTGAACCATAGTAAAGTGAAAGGAGATTTATTCAGGGAGATACACACTGCATAGACAGAGTATGGGCCATCTCAGAAGGCAAGAGACCTGGAAATAAGGGGAGTTAGTTTTTATGGGCTGGGTAATTTCATAGGCTAATGAGTGGGAGGATTATTCCAACTATTTTGCGGAAAGAGCAGGGATTTGCAGAAGTTGTGCCACCGCCCACTTTTAGACCTTTTATGGTTGACCATGGAAATGTCATGGCGCTGGTGGTTGTGTCATTTAGCATGCTGATGTATTACAGTGAATGTATAATGAGGCTCAAGGTCTAATGGAAGTCGACTCATCCACCATATTGGACCTAGTTGGTTCTAACCAGTTTATGTTGTGTCCTCAAAGGCTGTCATTCTTTTAAAGGTTGTGCCCTGTTCCCTTCCTATCTGTTTTGCTATTGCAAACAACGCTGAAAATTAACATCTTTTTTTTTGTTTTGATGTGGACGAGTTTCTAAAGTTTTTATTGAATTTTTGTTACAATATTGCTTCTGTTTTATGAATTGGTTTTTTGGCTACGAGGTATGTGGGATCTTAGATCCTGGACCAGAGATCAAAACCACACCCCTTGCATTGGAAGGCGAAGACTTAACCACTGGGTTGCCAGGGAAGTCCCCAAAATTAACATCTTTATATATTTTTTTCTGTGCCCATGTGAGAATGGTTGAAAGATAAGTTGATGGAAGTTAGATATTTAGGTCAAAGTGTAATTAATTTTGAGTTGTGTTAGTGTTGACAAATTGATCTTAAAGTATTACAAAATGAGTAATTCTTATATTAGTTTTCTATTTCTGCCATAAAAATTACCACAAAATATGATGCTTAAAAAGAGCATTTCTAGTCCTATGTCACTATCAAACTAACTTAATTACAATGGTTTTATAATGTGTTTTCATACCTAGTATGGAACTTCTTATTCAATGAGCATTATTATTTCATTGTTATTCTTAATATTTCTTCCAGATACATTTTATTGCATTCATCAAGCTCCCAAAATTCTTTTGCTATTTGAATTGAAGTCACTTTTAATTAATTGACTCAGGAAAGAATGTGATTTTTAAGATGAATTAATCAGGAATGGTTATTTTAACCATTATTATGTAACGTTGTTTTGGGTTTTCTAGCTTAAAAGAGAAAACGAAGGCAGATATATATTTTTTTCCTCTTTCCAAATATTATCGCTCTTTGCAGATGACAAAATTCTATACCTGGAAAAGTCCAAAAGATAAATTAAGAAACTATTCAAAATAATAAATTAGCCTAGAGTGACCAGATAATATATAATAATATCAGTATCAGACTTAGATACAAACTATCCTTTTAAAATAATGAAGGGATTTTTCACAGATAATGACCAGTTTGGTTTCTTACATAGAGTTCATCCTCCACTTTTTATTCCTTTTAGAACCTAATATTTTTTTCAGGTCGTCATCTCTTCCTAGATTCTAGGAGGTCAATAATAATGTAACAAGTTCAACCATCCTGGCTTGTTCAGTGTGAGGGCTCTCCACTGAGGGGCTTCTAGGAAAGAGTTTTTATCTCCAGAGAAAGAGAAGCAGGTGGACCTAAGTAGATGCTGCCTAGAAACCATTCAGATTTCTCCAAGCTGAAGAACCTTGAGCTTAAAGCCTTAATCCTTTACAATGGGCTGCAAGCAAACATGCCCAGCTATTGCCCCAGAGGGAGTTACTATATTCTCTTGGACAGCAAACAAATCTGCCCTCTAGGAGACTTGATCTCTATTTCCCAAAGCTCTTTGTGACAGTACAGTATCATAGACTGTCAATGCCTTCATTTGCAAGACATGCAGAAATATGAACTACTTATGGAAAATTGTCTCCTACCATTTATGAAATGAATTGTAGAAATACAGCTAAAATAGAAATATCATTTTAAAAGGGACCTGATGAATTGACTCAGAGCCCATCCATAATAGCCGTATTACCTGAAAGACAGATTTATATATCTCATTGCTTAGAAGATGCTTCCTAAATTTTACTTTCAGGGGCTGTTTTAATTTTCTGAAAACATAAATTATTTGTGCACCTTTCTCAACTTTTGTCTAATCCATAATTGACCATAATTTACATATGACAGTTATTATATCTGACTAGTTTATACAAAAGTCTCCTCATTGAATAGCTGTGTTTACTTAAGAGTTTAAAAGCACTTTGCCATTTCAGGGAACTACTGGCAATTTCAAACCACAGTTTTGGAAAGGTTATTACACTTGACTATTCACATGGATGTGTCACATAAATAATTGTTTACAACTTTATGAATATAAGTATAATAGTTAATGGAAAGTAATGAGCTTTTTCATTTTTATGAATACCAATATGTTTAAATACTGACATAAAATTTTACTTTTGCGAAGAGAAACCCCCGGAAAAAAGGAAGAAAAATTAACAGTCCCAATTTGATAACTCTGTATCCTGTAAATATGGTCTTGAAATCTTGAGGGATCTCATGGATTTGTTATTTCAATTACATTTTTAATGATACGTGTGATCTGAATTGACAACACTGTTTAAATGTCCTGCTACATAAAACTAAATCAATTCACAGAGGAATGTTGAAGGAACATAGATTTATTAATATTGGGATACATGATATGTGGGAACACACAACAAAAGAGAAATGTTTTGTTATTAATAGCAGAAAATTCATATATATTGTAGTATATAATAATAAGTAATAGGGAAAGGCAATCTCTCTATTGAATGGCTTTGGTACTACAATAAAACACAGCACCTATGCATTTTCTTCCCCTAAAGCATGGTTTGAAGTCATATCTGAATCATGGAAAGGAACAGCTAACCATTTGTAAAATAAATGAAGTCCAACAGAATCACAAATCACCAATATTTTTAAGTTGAGGGCATTCTTAATATAATACATTATAATAAGTTATAAATGATACATTTTAGAATCTGTAAATTCCCATAGAAATTAGGGAGTATTTCTGTTCATCTATTTTATGTACCATATGCTTACATGAATCCTAGAGACAGAGTCATATAAGGAACATAGTGTTGTAGCAAAGTGTGAAGAATTTCTATGAAACTTACCTCTAACCTGGCATAGAAGCTCAGATCAAATTAGACAGAGGTTAAAATATTGTGGGGAAATAACACAATTCAGGGTTGTGGAGCAGTGTCTGAAGGCAGTTGTTCTCAAACCTGGGTGCATAGTATGAAATACTGTGGTGAATTCTAAAAAATGCTGAACCAATTAAATCCCAACTTCAGGAGCACAGAAGGGAGGCCAATGGCCAAGTCTTAGGATTATCTAAAAACTCTTCTAGGTGTTTACATTTATTCAGAAAGGATTGAGGACCAACCAATCAGAGACTTGATTCTTAACTCTGGATGTTTTATGTTAAACTTATTAAATGTATCTAATACTGCTTTAATATAGTTTGGTAATACTATTTGCATTACCAAATACAGTTAGGTCATTCCATGCCATTTTGTGGATGTAATGTTTTTTCTCAAATATCTTAAGATGCCAATAGTGATAGTGATAAATAGTGATTTCATTTCCTTTGGATGTATACCCAGAAGTAGGATTCCTGGATCATTTGGTAGTTCTATTTTTAATTGTTTTTAGGAACCTACACACTGTTTTCCACAGTGGCTGACCCAATTTACACTTCTATCAACAGTGCAAAAGAGTTTCTTTCTCTCCACATCAACCCCACTTATTTTCTCTTGGCTTTTTGATAACAGCCATTCTAAAAGGTATGAGATGATGTCTCAGTGTGGTTTTTGATTTGCACCTCCCTGATGCTTAGAGATGTTGAGCATCTCTATGGTCCACTCCTTAACAGTTTTCTCCTGGACAGTTATGAAATCTTCTGACTCAGTCTTTAATACCTCAATTTTTGTGTCACTGCAACTCATCTTTTACATGGGAGAGAGAATTTTTTAATTAAGTACATTTGTTTTTCTTAATACAGAATATGATCTTATTACTATCCAGGTACAAATCTTAAGCTCAAAACACCTACCCATTACAACAGAAGTAAAATCCAGTCTTTTCACATGATCTCCAAGTCCCTGACCACTTACAACTCTTCCCTCTGTTCTGTGTCCTCCAGCTTCCGTAATGTTCTTTTTTTTTTTTTTTTTTTTTTCAAAGGCAGGTTGAGGAATACTTGAAATATGTGAAACGTTTCTTTTTTTTTTTTTAATTTATTTATTTTATTTATTTATTTATTTATTTGTTTATGGCTGCGTTGGGTCTTCATTTCTACGTGAGGGCTTTCTCTAGTTGCGGCAAGTGGGGGCCACTCTTCATCACGGTGCGCGGGCCTCTCACTATCGCGGCCTCTCTTGTTGCGGAGCACAGGCTCCAGACACGCAGGCTCAGTAGTTGTGGCTCATGGGCCCAGCTGCTCCGCGGCATATGGGATCTTCCCAGACCAGGGCTCGAACCCGTGTCTCCTGCATTGGCAGGCAGACTCTCAACCACTGCGCCACCAGGGAAGCCCCCGTAATGTTCTTTTTATTCTTTAAACATTACAGGCTCTTTCCCAACCTGAGCATATTGTTCCTTCCTTGAGGAAAACTCTTCTTTATTCACTTAACATGGCTTATTCCTTCTCTTAATTATCAGTACAAAAATCTCCTTTTTAGAGAGAACTTACATGAGTTTACATGGTCATTGTACTAAAGTAATGGTCCATTTTTATCTATTCTTGTCTTGGATTATTTATTTATTATACATCAAATTTATGTAACATAATTATTTTTCACATTAACTTTTTTAACTATTCAATTTCTTTCAATTAAAATACACTAACATATCCAACTACCTATTTCTGTTAATAACATTACCTAGGTTCAAAATGTGAAGAGTCCTTTTGTCATTTATCCTCTTTGATTCTCATATACACTCATGTGTCACTTTTTTTATTCTATTTCTTACTTGTCTTTTATAGCTTCCTTATTCATTTGATCTATGGTGTCATATCCCTAATTCAGATCCTTATTATATCTCTCCTGAATCATGATGTGTTCTTAGGAAAAGAAAATATCTTAAAATTACTTTAAAAATAATATTTAAATTTCTTTTAAATGTTCATGTCATGGATAGCGGGAAAACCATCAATTTTCTAATAATTATTATTATATGTCCTTTACCTATTTTTGGATTACTTATGTTTTCTCTGCTTTCACCATGAAACATATTGGATTCCTACAACTAGATTTTTAAGAAATACAAATTTTATAGAAGATTTTGATAATAAATGTTTATTTGGGACAATATACAACATTTCACCAAAAAAGTACTTATTATACATTTTCCTCCTTGATCTTATAGAAGTCTCTTCTTTTTTCACCTGTAGCCCTCAATATTTTCAACTTTTACCTCCCCATTCAGCTATGTTTCTCTTTTACCCTTGCTCAGGTCCTTTCCATATTGTTTCAGTCCTAAGCACAGGGCCAACTGCATAATTTGCCAGGTCCAGTGCAGAATGAAAATGTGGACTCTTGTTCACATTTCAGAAAATAGGCTTCTCCTACTTTCCTTGTTTCTCTCTAGTCCTGTCATAGAGTTTTCCTATTTGCTATGGAATAATGCACTGCCTTTGGATCAGGATATTGGCAGGGCCAGTGCAGCCCCTCAAAGGCTCACAGGCACTCTATCCACCCCATTATTTGGTACCTGGGCCACAAGCCAAAACTACTCCCTCTCACACACTCAGCAGTAGCTGGACAGGAGTAGAGAAATGGGCAACTGCAAACCTGTTCTATGGAGGAAGGAAAAAAGTGAGAAGTAGGAGTTCACTGAAGTCTAAGCTGTTAGTCTCTGGCACATTTCCTTCTTCCATTAGATGTCAATCATAAAACACAATTTCAGAGATAAAACAATTAATAATTTCAAGAGGAAAATCACATAGCATTAAATCAAGAGTGGAGCCCTTCTGAGCCTAGGATCCCGTGTGACAGCTGGCCCTACCTATTTAGATCAGTGTGACTCTAGCTCAAGTTCTATCTCCAAGTTTAAATATTCCAAAAATTACTAAGTCACTAAATTATTCAAGTATATGTTAGGTCACTATAATGTGGGTGAAAAGATTCTTGTTACTCAGCAAACCAGAGGTCCTTTATGATAAAGATTGATCTTAGTGTAATAAAAGACAAATAACAACTTCATTTTCTGATTTTATGTTTAATAGAAGAATACATTCTGTATACTAAAAGGTATCAAATCCAAAGTTTTTTTGGAACCCACATAAGGATTTATACATGGAAAGCTGAATTAACTGGATATCCCATTGGAATTTGAATGTCCCAATGGAACTAATAGAAGATGTTCTATCGCCTTTAATTGGGCATTGCTCCTTGATTCCTCTGATAAGACTTCAGTTCAGTTCTCTCCTTTCATCTCATCCCTGCTCAAATTATATATCATTCTGCTTGATTATTCTTCCTGAACATAATTGTCCATCATATATATTCTCTGATCAAAGAATTTAACTTTTCCTATTGTATAAGACTTATGTAAAAGCATCAAGATCCTCCAACAATATAAACACAATTTACATTACAAGCACCAGCCAAACTGGATGATAAGTTTTCCTTAAAAATGTTTCCAAGTTCATTGAATGAATATATATTTCTAGAGGACCAAGAAAATTTAGGAAAATATGTTAAATAATTGCATAATAATCGCATATTTCTACAGAAATATTATATTATAACACATATTTTCAATAGTAAAGTTCAGGGAGTCCCTTATGGCATTTTTAAAACATAATACAATGATTACACAGTACTCCACTTGTTTATATCCATGAATTCTTCAATGGACATGCACCTAAAATGAGTTCATGACCACATACAATATCTTTATTTTTCCTCAGATTAGGAGGTAAGAAGAAGGGGAATTACCTGAGGGCAATAATCTAAGGATTGTTCAGGTCAGTTTCCTGTCTTCTAGGAACTCATAGTCAACTTAGCTGTATTTCTACTTCCACCTTCCTTTGTTTTATTTTCTTGGGCCAAACGTAATGGCCTATGGTAAGTTAAAGGTATATAATATACTATATACTCTAAAGTAACCACTAAAATGGCTAGTCAACCAGCAAAGGATATAAAATGAAATTATTAAAAAAAAAATTCAATCTGAAATAAAGCAGAATAAGAGGAAACTTACAGCAAAGAACAAATGAGTTACATAGAAAATAATAATGAGTTAATAGATTTAAACTAAACATGGTAATAATTTCATATAAATGATTTAACCATTCTAATCAAATATCATACTGAATTAAAATTCAAAACCAAAGATATGCTACCTATAGGAAACAAACATTCAATATACAGATACAATATACAGGTTAACAATTATGTAACAGGTTACAATATACAGGTTTTAACCTATATTCAATATACAGGTTAAAATTTAAATAAAGAAAAAAAGAAATACTTGCAAATACTAAATAAAAAATCTGAGGGAGGGAGATCAAGATGGCAGAGTTGGAGGACATGGAATTCATCACCCCCAATGAACACATTAAAAATACATCTATGTGTGGAATAATTCTTACTGAAAACTAACTGGAGACTACAGAAAAACCCCTCTACAACCAAGCCTGTAAGAAAAATCCACATGGAATCGAGTAGGAAGGGAAGAGAAGCAATCAAGTCTGAACCTGTGCCCCTCAGAAGAGATTATTACATGGACTGCAATCCTATCTTTGGAATGAACAATTCAAGCCACATATTGGGTGCCCACCCCTGGAGTCTGACACAGGGAAGATGAGCCCACTTAACTGGTTGGAGGGCCAGTGAGACTAACAAGAGGGATGTGGGAAACCTGGACTCTACTCATGTAAAGCATGTACACACTTACTTGCTCCAAAAGCAGGGCAGAGAGGGTGGATTGAAAACTGTTCCAGTGGCTGGCTGGCTTCTCATGACTGCCCCAGTGCATGTCCCAGCCTGAGCTGAGCAAACCCTCCAACCCCACTTTTTTCACAAAGCAACTCCATACTGGGATGAGGGCCCAGCTGTGAGACACAGAGGCAGCTCAGATCCAAAGCAGCATCTGAACCGGGCATGGGAAACCATTACTGGTACTTACATGAGCAGCACATCAGAAGGAGTCTGGGTCTCAGAACCCAGGCAGACTGCCCCAGCAGTGCCATGATCTATGGCAACTGCCCACACCAGCCCCTTTTGCTCCAGCAGTGCTCCCGTCTGGGGCAAAGGTGCTAGTGCTGGTAGGGGTAGAGCACACACTTAAAGGAAAATGTGCCAACTCAGACACAAACCACAGCAATCCTCTTCAAGCAACCTGGGACCCACCCCCACCCTGATAGGGCAATGACATGACAACAAATGAGCATGGGAGAAGCCCCAGCTTACACCTGTCTCTGGCTCTAACCACTCCATATCCAGCCTCAGTTCCTACCAAGCTGATAGTTGCCAGCACACACTGAGGAAAGACATGACTTGTTTTCACATCAAATGCAGATCTCCCATCAAAGCCACCAGGCACTTGCATACTGCATACGGATACTCTCACACAAGGACACCCCTTCAAGACAGCAATACGTAACTGTATCACCTAATTTCATAGACACAGAGAAAGTTAAGCACAATTAGAAGACAGAGGAATTAGTCTCAACTGAAAGAACACGAGAAAAACCCTTGGAGAAAACAACTAATGAACTAGAACTAAATAATTTACCAGATAAAGAATTCAAAGCATTAGTAATAAGACTGCTAACTTAATTAGGGAAAGGAATATATGAACACAGTGGGAATTTTAATAAGGAACTAGAAAATATATAAAAAAAAAAACCTGTCAGAACTGAAGAAAATAATAACTGAAATGAAAAACACACTAGAAGGGATTTATAGCAGACGAGGTGATACAGAATAATGCATAAATTATCTGGAAGATAGAATAATGAAAATTACCCAATCAGAAGAGCAAAAAGAAAAACAAATTAAAAAAATCAAAACAGTTACAGGTACAACTTCAAGCATACCAACATTCACGTTATAGGGGTCCCAAGAGAAGAAAAGAGAGAGAAGGTGGTTAAAAAAGTATTTAATTGAATTATTACTGAAAATTTCCCAAACATGAAGAAGGAAAGAGATATCCAGGTATAGGAAACAAGGAGGATCCCAAATAAGAAGAAGCTAAACAAACCACACTAAGACTTAACATAATGAAAACAGCAAAAGTTAAAGATAAAGAGAGAATTCTAAAGGCAGAAAGAGAAAAACAAAGAGTTACATGCAAGGGAACCCTAACAGACAATCAGCTGATTTTTCTTCAGAAAGTTTGCAGGACAGAAGAGAGTAACATGATATGTTCAAAATGCTGAAAGAGAAACCGTGCAACCTAGAATACTCTACTCAACAAAATTATTATTTAGAATGAAGGAAAAATAAATGAGTTCTCAGAAGTACAGACAAGCAAAAACTAAAAGAGTTCATCAATACTACACCTATCCTAAAATAAATGTTACAGGGTCATCTTTTAAGTGGAAAAGAAAGGTTACAGCAAGAAGTGAGAATCTACAGGAAATGAAAAATCACTCTAGTAAAGTCAATGTATTGCAAAGGCTGAGAATCAAACACTTAAATAAGCCAGTAAAATCAACTCTAACTACAGTAATCAGTAAGGGGATAAACATGAAGGCATAAAATTTGACATCAAAACCAAAAATGTGGTAGAAGGGAGTAAAAAATGTAAACCTTTTAGCATTTTTTGAATTTAAAGGACTGTCTGTTTAAAACAAAGAGTTAGTTATAGGTCAGTTTATATGCATCCCATGGTAACCACAAATCAAAAATCTACAGAGATACAAAAAAATAGAGAGAAATGAACACAAGCATACTACTAAATAAAATCATCAAACCATAAGGGGAGAAACAAACAGAAGAAGAAAAGAACAGAGTAGAACTACAAAACAATTGTAAAACACATCATAAAAATGCAATAAGTACTGACATATCAATAATTACCTTAAATATCAATGGACTACAATTAAAAGACATCAGGTGGCTGATTGGGCATAAAAATAAGACCCATCTACATGCTGCTAATAAGAGACTCACTTCAGAGCTAAAGACACACAGTGACTGAAAGTTAGGGGATGGGAAATGATCTTTATTACAAATGGAAATGACAAGAAAATGGGAGAAGCAATATTCATAACAGGCAAAATAGATTTTAAAACATAGTCTATAACAAAAGATGAAGAAAGACATTATATAATGATAAAAGAATAGATATGAGAAGAGGATATTACATATATATAACAATAATACACATTACATATATATATATGTAACAATAATACAATGATAGTAGGGGACTTTAACATTCCCACTTACATCAATGAACAGATAACTGAGACAGAAAATCAATAAGGCAACATTGGTCTTAAATGACACAGTAGACCAGTTAGACTTAATAGACATCTACAGGACATTCTATTCAAAAAAAAGCAGAATACACATTCTCTTCAAGGGCATATGGAATGTTCTCTAGGATAGATCACATGCTAGGCCAAAAAACAAGTCACAAAAGTTTTAAGAGGATATAAATTAAATCAAGAATTTCTTCTGACCATATATTATCAAACAAGAAATTAATTTTAAAGAAGAAAAATGAAGAGTGCAAACATGTGGAGACTAAACAACATGCTACAAAAAAAAAAAAAAAAACAATCGGTCAATGAAAAAATCAGAGGAAATCAGAAAATAACTCAAAACAATGAAAATGGAAACACAACTTTCTAAAATCTATGAGATGCAGCAAAAGTAGTTCTAAGGGAGAAGTTTATAGCAATACAGGCCTACCTCAAGAAACATCTCAAATAAAGAACCTAACTTACCATCTAAAGGAATTAGCAAAAGAAGAACAAACAAAACACAAAGTCAGCAGAAGGAAGGAAATAATAAAGATCAGAGAGGAAATAAATAAAATAGAGGTCAGAAAAAAAACAAAACAAAACACTGGAAAGAAACAATGAAACCAAGAGCTGGTTTTTTGAAAAGATAAACAAAATTGATAAACTTTTAGGAAAACTCATCAAGAAGAAGAGAAAGACCCAAATAAACATAATAAGAAATAAAAGAAGAGAAATAACAACAAATACCACAGAGATATAAAAATTCACAAGAGAATACTACAAAACAGCTATATGCCAACAAATTGGACGACCTAGAAGAAATAGACAAATTTCTAGAAATATACAGCCTGCCAAGACTGAATCAAAAAGAAAGAGATAATTTGAACAGACCAATCAATAGTGTAAATGAATTTGTAAAACAAACAAACAAACAAACAAAACCTCCCAGCAAACAAAAGCACAGGACTGGACAGCTTCATAGGGGAATTCTATCAAATATAAAGAAGAGCTAATACTTAACCTTCTTAAACTATTCCAAAAAATTAAAGAGGATTGAGCACTCCCAAATACATTCTATGGGACCACCACTACCCTGATACAAAAACCACACAAAGACACTACAAAAAAAGAAAATTATAGACCTATATCTCTGATAAATATATATGCAAAAATTCTCAACAAAATACTAGTAAACAAAATCATCAATATATAAAAAGAATCCTACACCATGATCAATGGAATTTATTCCAGTGATGCAAGAATGATTCAATATTCACAAATCGATGTGATACCACATTAACAAAAGGAAGAATAAGGATCACATGATCATCTCAATAGATGCAGAAAATGCACTTGATAAAATTCAACATCCATTCATGATAAAAGCTCTCATCAAAGTTGGTATAAAGGGAACATACCTCAATGTAATAAAGACCATTAATGACAAACCCACAGCTAATATCTTACCCAATGTTAAAATACCAAAAAGCTGTTCTCTAAAATCAGAAACAAGGCAAGGATGTCCACTCTTACCAATTCTATTTAACACAGTATTGACATTCCTAGCCACAGCAATCAGAAAGGAAAATAAATAAAAGGCATCCAAATTGGACGGGAAGAAATAACACTGTCATTATTTGCAGATGAAATGGTTCTATATATAGAAAACCCTAAAGTTTCCATCAAAAAGTTATTAGAACTAAAATTAATTCAGTGAAGTTACAGGATACGAGATTAATATACAGAAATCTGTTGTTTATCTACGTGCTAATGATGAACTATCAGAAAGAGAAAGCAATAGAAAAATCCTGTTTAAAATAGCATTAAAAAATAAAATAAAATACATAGGAATGAACTTAATAAAGAGTTGAAAGACCTATACTTTGAAAACTATAAAACATTGATGAAGAAATGTGAAAATGATACAAAGAATTGGAAATATTTTCAGTGTTCTTGGATTAGAAGAATTAATGTTAAAATGTCCATACTACCCAAAGCAATCTACAGATGTAATGCAATCCTTATCAAAATACCCACCTCATTTTTTTACAGAAATAGAGCAAATAATCCTAAAAGTCAAATGGACAGCAAAAGACTCTGAATTGTCATAGCACACTGAGAAAAAAGAACAAAACTGGAGGTATCATGCTCCTTGACTTTAGACTATACTACAAAGCTGCAATAATCACAACAGCAGGGCACTGGCACAAAACCAGTCACATAGATCAATGGAACAGAACAGAGAACCCAGAAACAAGGAGGCAAGAATATACAATAGAGAAAAGATAGCCTTGTCAATAGTGGTGCTGTAGAAACTGAAGCGCTCCATGTAAAACAATGAGATTAGAACATTTCCTCACACCATATACAAAAATAAACTCAACATGGGTTAAAGACCTCTATGTAATACCTGAAACCATAAAACTCCTAGAAGAGATCATAAGCAGAACACTCTTTGACATAAATCATAACACTATTTTTGTGGATCTGTCTCCTAAGGCAAAAGAAACAAAATAAACAAATGGGACCTAATTAAACTTAAAAGCTTTTGCACAACAAATAAAACCATCAACAAAATGAAAAGACAACCTACTGAATGGAGAAAACATTTGCAAGTGATATGAGTATCCAAAATATAAAATAATATCCAAAATATGAAAAAGCTCTTACAAATTGACATAAAAAACAAACAACCTGATTAAAAATGGGCAGAAGGCCTAAGTAGACATTTTTCCAAAGAAGACATAAAGATGACCCACAGGCACATGAAAAGATGCTAAACATCACTAATCATCAGAAAAATGCAAATCATAACCACATCAAGGGCACAGGGGGAGGGGAGCAGCCCACATGGTGCTCAGCTGGAGGCCCACCTCCCTTCTGTTGAGGAAATAAAACAATCAATTCTACAACAACAACAACAACAGCAACAACAAAACCACACTGAGTTATCACCTCACACAAGCTAGAATGGCTTTCATCAAAAAGACCACAAGGAACAAATGTTGGCAAGGATGTGGAGCAAAGGGAACCCTTGTACCACAGTTGGTGGGAATGTAAACTGGTGTTGCAGTTATGGAAAACATATGGAGTTTCCTCAAAAATCTAAAAATAGAACTAGCATATGATCCAGCAATTCCACTTCTGAGTATGTATGCAAGGAAAACAAAAAACACTAATTTGAAAAGATACATGCTTTCCAGTGTTCCTAGCTGATTACTTCCAATAGCCAAGATATGGAAGCAACTTAAGTGTCCATCAACAGATGAAAGGATAAAGAGGATGTGGTATATGTGTACAATGGTTATTCAGCCATTAAAAAGAATGAAATTCTGCCATTTGCAACCATGTGCATGGTCCTAGAGAGCATTATTCTTAGGGAAATAAGTCAGACAGGAAAAGACTATTACTCTGTGTTATCACTTATGTGCAGAATCTAAAAAAATAAAAGAAACAAATATCTATAACAAAACAGTAACAGACTCTCAGATATAGACAACAGACTAGTTGTTACCAGTGGGGAGAGGGAAGGAGGGAGGCCAAGATAGGGTTATGATACCAAGTGATACAAACTTCTATGTACAAAATAGATAAGCAAAAAGGATATATTGTACAGCACTGGGAAATATAGCCATTATTTTGTAGTAACTTGAAATGAAGTACAATCTACAAATATATGAAATCGCTATGTTGTATACTTGAAACTAATATATTATAAATTATACTTCAATAAAAGAAATGAAAGCTGAGGTTCTCTTGAAAAAAAAGAGATGGGTAAAGCATAATTTGATGATAAATAAATTATTAGCTGTGAGAAACTGTGTAATTGTTTAACTTTTGCAGACTGACCCTAACTGCACACTGAAGCAATAAGGCTTAGTGAACAGAATTGCCACAAGAATTAAATAATATGTGTGAAGATATTTTAACAGTTATAAAGTGCCATACAAATGCAATACTAGATGGGAGAGACTGGCAATATTTCTCTACCAGTTTATAGGCTATTGTACAGTACAAGTAAAAAAAAGAAAGAAGGTCAGAACTAATGATAGTAATATTAGAGGTGATGTGAGCATCATTTCAGTGGCAGTATGGATCAAATTTGATGGCTAATTAAATGGGCAAAAGTCATAGGGAAGCAAAGGATAAACATGACTAAACTGTGAACCTATATGGCTTAGACAAATGATGATAATAGTAGAGCTAGGAAACATTGAAATGAGCTATATTTTGAACACTAGTGTAGCATTCATAGGAGATGTCTAAGAGAAAAGACCAGGTTGGAGTCTGGAGTCTGGAAGAGTATGATATACAGACTCCTAAATTGCCTTCACCTCCATGCCCAATTTCCTTCCTTAATCCCTGAGAATATGAATACAATGAGCACTTATGCCTTATTTCTGTTATGTTTCATGGTAAATGATACCAAAGATTTAATTAAAGTTTTCAGTAGTTGAGTTTAAGTTAATCAAATGAAGTTTGGGGGGGTGTTAGTCTAATCACATGAACTCTTAAAAGCACAATTTTCTGTGGTTACAGAAAACAAAGTCATAGAGATAGATTCAAAGAATGAGAAGAACTAGATTCACTTTGCTGACTTTGATGCACTGGTGCTGGCTTGGTTATGGAAGGGACAAAGCACAAGAACTTGAGAGTGGTCTCTGAGAACTGACAACCATCCTCAGTGGAAAACTAACAAGGACACAGGGAATTTCATCCTAAAACTACAAGGAACTAGATTCTTCCAGCCACCTGAATGGGCTTAGAATATAATTCTTCCCATAAGTCTTCTGATGACTTCCTAATGCAACCAACATCTTGATTTCAGTCTTTTTGGCCCTAAGCAGAGAACCTAGTTAAGCCTACCAAGATCTCTGTCTTACACAACCATGAAAAAACAAATAAAAGGTAAAAAGGAAGAGGAGGAGAAGAAGGAAAGTTTTACTGGCTATATTAATCTTGAAGTTATCAAAGCAAAAAATATTACTAGGGTTAAAGAGGACCATTTGATATTGTTGAAGGGGTTAAGACATCAAGTGGACATAACAACCTTAAATGTTATTCCCTTAATAACAGAGCTTCAAAACACACAAAGCAATAACTGATAGAACTGCAAGGGGGACTAGACAAATTCACAAGTATAGTTGAAGATTTCAATACCACTCTCAATAATTGAGAGAATAAGTAGACAGAAAAGCAGTAAGGATATAGAAAGATGCCATCATTCAATTTTATCTAATTGACATTTATAGGCTTCTCACCCCAAAGCCAGCAGAATACAAGCTTTTTTCAAGTGCACATGAAACATTTAACAAGATAGATCATAAAACAAG
Source organism: Balaenoptera physalus (assembly GCF_965194825.1). Classification (NCBI taxonomy): domain Eukaryota; kingdom Metazoa; phylum Chordata; class Mammalia; order Artiodactyla; family Balaenopteridae; genus Balaenoptera; species Balaenoptera physalus. The sequence continues at coordinate 24,008,377 of NC_138894.1, forward strand.
TTTCAATAAATTTAAAAGAAGTTATAAAAAGTATATCTCTGTTCACAATGAATTAAATAAATACTCAAAAACAGAAAGATGTACTCTGATGATTTTGCAAATATGTTCCTATAAAAGGGTTTCATCTTCAAGAAATTCATGGAAAAGACTCTGACAAGTACAGGTTTCTGGTAACTGACTGTACTGCTGAACTGAATGAATAAGCATTTTCAGAACTCTGATGAAAAACTGATGAACTCATAAAAGTGCTAACAAAAGATCAAGATAAAAAAAAAACAATTAATTACATGGGACTGAGTGAACTGATGAGGATGAGTATAATTTGTGTGACTTTCTGTCTGAATTAAAAAAAAAAAAAAAAATCCCACAAGGACTCAGAGGCAAAGAATATACAAATCAATTTTCACTGCAAAGTAAAGGAGCTGTTACAGAGGAGGATTACTGGACTGAATGTCAATATTATGACATAGTATGAGTGTGTTTCATGTTTGGTAATTGCAATCATTCTTGCTTTTGTTGTAGTCATCCATGTACAATGCTTGGTGTCAGTCTATTTATCTCTTGTAAAAATAAAATACAGTGTGTGTGTGTGAAAAAAAAAAAAAAAAAAAGATGTCAGAGCTGGGAGGGCATTTAGTGGTCATCCTGTGCCACTCCCCTTTTGACACTTGAGGCCCGGAGAGAGAGACTGGCTTCCCCAGGGTCACACCAGGAACTTTTGACAGAGCAAATCTTAACCTTGCTCTAGGCTGCTAGATCCCAGTTGGCTCCTCCTTTTGATCTGGGTGCCATCAAAGGAGAGCTTCAGATGTCAAGGTTGCCTGGTGGGAGAAGGGGTACAGTAGGAAAAGGTTCTGGGTCCTGGAAAGAAGAATCCACTGTTTACACCCAGACAGGGCCTCCCTTGGCTTGGGAGAGCAGATGATGGCTTGTGAAATGGCAGGTGGTTGTTTTGGGCAGCTTAGGCTACTTCCTCACTCTCAGGAGACTGGATATTGACACATGCTCCCACTTAATCCATGTTACTGGACTCAGAGTTAACAGGGAGTTAGTGTGTAACCCTGGCCCAAGTAACACACTGACACTTCAACTACTTACAAAGTGTTGATACTCACACCTTATTAGGTGAAAAATGTATTTACATTTTTTTATTCAGAAAAATACATGCTCATGGTAAAAAATAATCTACACCATAGACAAGGACGTAAAGCAAAATATACTGACTCCCACCTGAAAGTTTTCTTATTTCCCAGAGGAAACCATAGTTAATAGCTTCTTGTATATTGCTCCTGAAATTTGCATGTCTATTCAAAGATAAATATTTAAATATGAACATATATGTATATGCATATATGCATATATATACATATGTATATAAACATACACACAGATGGGATCATATTATATATACTATTCAGATTTTGCTTTTTTATTTAATTGTATATATATCTAGGATATCAGTGCATATGGAGACCTACATTGTTCTTTAAAATGACTGTAGAATTCCCTGTATGGATGTACCATAATTTATTTAATGGGCCTATAGCTTGTTTCCAGTCTCTTGCTGTTATAACAATGCTGCAACAAACATTCTTATACATATTATACATGTGCATATATGCAGGTAAATCTGTAGAATAAATTCATAAAAGTGGAATTGCTGAGTAAAATGGTGAATTTCTAAATTAAAAAAAAAAAAAAAAAAAAGAAAATACAAATTATCAGGAAGAACTTAATTTAATGTAAACTGCTTTGCCAAAATTCTCTTAAAACAGAATTCATCACTCTCATTGGCACTGGAATTAGTGCCTTTAGTTTTTCACTATTACTATTAAGGCCATGTGCTGCAAATAAAACAAAGATTATCCGTTTATCCCAAATGAAGAAAAGCACTTCTAGGTCAGTATTTTTCTCCAACAGTACCTGCTGGGGTGTCTTTTAACTCTAAACTATTAGCATCCTGAGGTTCTCTTGACCTGTTTTCAGCTTCTCCTTGAGCACTAAATCCAGTGTTAAGTAGTGAACCAACAAGAGATTTCTTTCTCCTGTTTGAGTCACAAAAGGACAAACTACTGAGCAAAAAAGGACCTAATGCGAATAACAGAAGATTGTATTTGAAAACAGTATTGCTAGCACTATAAAGGGTTATTGGATTGTGACACTATAAAAAGCCATATTTTATTTTGTGTAAGTGCCTTTATTCTGGTGGCACTTGGAACAACATGCACCCTTTATTGACTTAATCATCATGTCCATATCTTTTTGTCATAGTTCTAAGACTTCAAGAAAGAGATGAATAGAGTTGTGAAGATTTAATTGATGTGTAGTAGAAATTCTTCCTCTCATGGACAGGGCAGAAACCTCCCCATCTGCTTCCTTGTCTATCACTAAGCTCCAAGTTCCATTGTTCAACCTCCTCTCATCGAAATATTCTACCATGTTGGATCCACACTGTCCTTGGCTTAGTAACAGCTGATAAAATTAAAATAACATACCTGATTCTCTTTTCCGTATTTCTGCAAAGAAAAAAGATGAAAACATTTACTCGTAAATTAACATTTACTCATCTCCAAGTCTTAGCTTAAATGTCATCTCAGTGAGGCATACTCTGACAGTGTAAAGTTGCAACCCCCATTTTAATCCTCCCAATTATCATTATATTATTCTAATTTATTCCATAGAAATTGTCACCTTGTAGTATACCATGTTTACTACTTATAATGTTTATGGTTTATGAACTGTCTCCTTCTTCCAGATTTTAAGCTCTATAAACTCAAGATTTTTGCCTGTTTTATTCACTGGGGTATTCCAGATGTCTTGAAATGTGCCTGAACCATAAAGGACACTCAATTAATATTTATTTAATAAATGCATTCATCAACAACAACAACAAAAAAAAAAAACAGAAAGATCTCTCAGACATTGCCAAATATTTGGAAACTAAATAACAGACTTCTCAATTACAAATAGATCAAAAAGCTATAAAAAGTGAAAATAAACATGTATTTTGAAGTCAACAAAAAATAAAATACAACATATCCAAATAGTAAAACTGCTAAAATAGTATTAAGTGGCATTTATGATACCAAATGCCTATATTAGGAAACAAGAAAGGTCTCTAGCCAATGACTTCATCTCTCTCATAAGAAACTAGAGAAGCATCACTAAGTAAACCCAAAGTAAGGAGAAGGAAAAAATAAAGATCATAGCAAAAATAAATAAAAAAGAGAGGCATAGAGAAAAATCAATGAATTCAAAAACCTGTTCTTCAGGGAAAAAAATGGTAAACCTCTAGTCGGATCAATCACAGAAAAAAGGAGGGAAGACACAAATATTCCAACAGCAGGAATGAGAGAGGTAACATTACTACAGATTTTACAGATATGAACAGGATAATATGGCTTTCCTATATGTTGACAGAAAGACTTGTACACAGATTTCTATAGCAGATATATCTGTCATATCCCAAAACTTGAAATAACCCAAATGTTCACCATAAATGGATGAACAAATTGTGGTATATCCATAGATTGGGATACTTCTCAGTACTAATTGTAAAAAAAAAAATACTCTAAGTGAAGGACTCAGACAAGAAAGAGTACATTCTCTGTGATTGCATGTATATAAAATTATATTAATATAACTAATCTATATGGAAAAAATCAGATTAGTATTTACCCAGGCATGGGCAAAGAGGGGGCACAGTGAAGTTGTAAAGTACACAAGGAAACTTTTGCAGGTAAAGGATATGTTCACTCCCTTTATGGTTGTGATGTTTTCACAGGTGTGAATACATGAAAACTTATCAAATAGTATATTTAAAATATGTGCAGTTGATTTTTATGCCAATTATACCTCAGTAAAGGGTAAAACATAAAATATAAACAGTACAACTGTTTTGTTTTCTTTTCAAATGGTCAGTTCTCTTTGAATGAGTAAAACAAATGTTTAAATTGAAAGCCATTAGTAACTTTTATGTTTAACATACTATCTTTTCCATTTTTTTTTTATCAGAAATTGTGGACTTATAAGAACTTCATTTCACATCAGTTTTCTCTGAAGCATTTCTCCCCTTCTGTTGGCTTTGTGGGAAATAGGAGCTCAGTCCATCCAAGGTATTTAGACTATACCTTCATCTTGGAGCAGAATCTGCACAGCAAATTATAGATAGCTAAGGAAACTGAATTGTCCGAGTCAGAGAAGTAAATTAGTGTACATTTTTTCATTCAAATCTTCTTAGCCTTGTGTCACCGTGAGGAAATTTTCCTGTACAGTTTCAATTAATTTCAACTTAAGACCTTTATAAAGCTGACAACTGGACTCTTCCAATAGGGTATCCAGCTGGGATAGTATTTCCTGAGCATTGTTGGGTATAACAGTTTTATTATTCTGATTGAGACTGTAACTTCCCAGTTGTAATCTCACTTCCAAAGGAAGCTCATACTTGTTCTCATGAAGAGTGGCAGCAAAAAGGAAAGAGTGGAAAGGCCCTGCAAGGAGGAGCCATAATACAATTGCCATTTCTACAGATGAGCCCGTGACACCTTCAGTTATTGTCAACACAGTATTTAGCAATGATCCCCTTAATTTGAATATGCTAAACTGGTAAATTTAAAAATATGGGGAGTTATTATTCTTGTTTTCTTGTTTTGAATTTTAATTTTCTAAAGTACTTTTGGAGTAACATTTAACTGTAAATATGTTTCTACTCTTGGAACCTACCAACTTTATTTGTATTATATATTTTATTTTACTTATCCAAATGATCCTAATAAAGAAATGTTTTAAAAGGTTATAAGTACATGAGTTCAATACAGCATTATATCATTTATATTTATTCATACTTATTAAAACAAAATTATTATGAGCCCACATTGTGCCAGGCACCATACTGAGCATATTAAAATGTCCAATAAATGATTGTTGAATGGAAAAAGAGATGAGTGAAGTCTCATGCCCTTATAGATTTGATGATATGTGTGCTTATAATCAGAAAAATTTATTTCACTGACTTTCATTGGTGGCTATTTTAAAATGATTTACATATCTTTAATGATGAATTGCATTTCTATTGTTTTTAACTTCATTAAACCAGTGTTTTCTTGAACGTGAACCCACTATAAATAGAGATTCAGGTGATATTTTGCTAAGGAATGTGTTCATTTCTTCTGTATGTACTATGATGGTGTGCAGTTAAATTATTAAGAAGATTTTAATTATGTTCAGTGATTAGTAATTTAGATATGATAGCTTATTTTATGCTGTAATGATGTTTTTCATCTGCTCAGTCGACCATGAAATCTCAGGCAGACATTATAACTTAAGTATTTCATTTTTCAATTCTTATAATTATTTAGGCTGAATTTTACTTGAGTTTTTCCTGACTTTCTCTGTACTTATCATTCAGATAGAGAAGATTATAATTTCATTTGTATTTAATAGTAAGTTTTCCACTCTCTAGCCTGAACATATTGACCTCAATTATTCTTACAAATCAGATTAGCCTTGTTGGCTTCAATCATTTCAGTTATTATGAAACATAAAAAGGGACTATATTCTAAGCAGCTGCCTTCCAAATGGAAATAATCAGCAGGACCAGTGTGTTTGGAGAGAGAAATGTATTTTCTCCTAGTGAGATTTAAGGCATGGATTATAAGATTAAGCTCATGTACCTTACCAACCCCGCTAGAGGAATGGAGAATGGCTTTCATCCTCCCCTATGGTATAATCGCTCTCTTCAGGACTATTCAAAGCTGCAAAATAAGAACTTAAACGCTCCCTCAAATCCCCATCTTTGTACCCCAATAGGAATTCTGTGATGAATAACTGATACAAATATCAAATTGCATTAACCAGACTACCACAGCACAACAGAGATAACTTCTCTATCCTCTCCAAACATTCAAAAAATATTTATTCCCTGTTGGAGGTGCAATGACCCAACCAGGTACATAAAGTCTAATGTAAACTTTATGCAACAAGTACTCACCTTGCATGTGGTAGAATATATCACAAGTAATATTTATCATGTCTCTCAGACCCTTTTTTTGTAAAAATTATCACACATTTTAAAATAAACATGTAGTAAATATGTAAAGTATTTTTATTTTGTCTAATTCTTCAGCTCAGATCTCCCATCTGTATTGTGGAATTAGCATTTGCTTTCTAAATGAATTATCTCAAATGCTCTAAGTAACAAAAGAAAAGGCAAGATTTTGGGTCAATTACTTGAGAATCATTTGCTAATTGTGTATCCTTTACTAAGTCTGGCATAACAAGGAACATCAAAAAAGTCTTAGGATATTTTAGTAATAAAATGAATAATGAGTGAAGGTCTATTGCCTTTTTCATGTTGATGGTTTATATACATTTATTAGCAAGCCTTTCTGAAAGAAGCTGTTTTCAATGTGTTTTTTTCATGTTTCATTGGGTGTTATTCTCATTATATACACGTATTTGTATGATGAGAAAATTAAGATATTATTCATGATTGCCTACATTTTAAGGCAATAATTTCCTAAATTCTCTATCTTATTACACTTTTGATGAAATCATATGTTTGTCATCTCTGATGTTCTGTGACCTTATAACAAGTGTTTGGACTAATAGTTCCCATCTGCATGAAAACTGACTTAGGCTAGTTGTGATATCTGATTAAATCCAAAGTGGCTTGATTCTCCAAAGGAATCCACTGCTTTTGGAATCTCACTCATTGATTTTCTACAGGATTTCTTGGCATGAGAAATGGATGTGCTGGGAAGTAGATCCTGCCCAGATTGTTTCATTTCACTATGGCCACACCTAAAGCTTTTTAACTTCTAAAACTACTTTATCATCTTTGAAATCATAAATATGCAATCATTGCTAAGAATAGCTACAAAATGTATAGCTCATTTCCTTTCAAAAGTTTAATTTAATCTTTTTATAGTTAATATGAACCCATAGTCTGTCAATTCATGATACTTTTGCCTCAGTGTTCTATTCCTTACACTTATGTTCCTTTAATTTCCCTCTGATGTCTTTCTGAGATATTTTATTCTTGTCTTTGTCTACCAACTCTATGCTGACTATACATAATATCTTATTTTGTTACATGTAAGGTAAACCAAAAGAGGCAAAGGGTGATGATGTCCACCCAGCACTGTCCAGGGAAGTGAGTGCTGGGACTCAAGGATAAGGCCTAAACAGCCTTGCTGCAGTCTGCAGTGATATAAACTTCACCTTTAGGAGAAGCCACTTAAAATTCAAATCATATATCTTGCTCCCTTATTATGAAATTATCATCACAAAAATTATTTGGCTTTACAAATAATATGTCCACAAAGAGAGAATGTGCTGCCTTAATAATGTACCTGTTGACTTTGGAAGTTTCCTCCCTAGAATAAAATAATAAGCTGACCCTCACATTATAATTAACTTTTCATTCAGCAGTTCTTCCGCATCAAGCATTTTGGTCCACTTGACAGTTGTATTTCTCATTATAATTAATAAGTTGGTGTTATGGTGATTTTTTCCCCCCACTGTTTGTTCTACAGACAGGACTTACTTGAAGAAGGAGGGCTGAAGTTTGATGTTGGGAGAGAGGAAAAGTTGGGGAGAACAAAGTTGCTAGCCTGAACCAACTCAGAGGGATACTTTTCAACAGTAGGATGGGATTACTCTCTTCTTTACTTCAGACTTCTAAAGCTGGAATAGGGCAGAGACTCTGGGACGGCTTCTTGAAGTTACCAAGTATAGATTTAAGGGCAGTGTGATTAACAAGTTCCTAGCCCAGGTTCTTCAACCATTAGGAGGGAAGCACGGGGAGCAGCATGATTAGGGATTCAGAAGATGGATAAGGACCATTTGGGAAAGAAAGTGCATTTCATGTAGCAAAGCTAAAGAAATAATAGCCTAGATGCAAATAGTTAGGGGATTGGGAGTTATAGATTTAGCTCATCAGGGACCCAGGAAGAACCCTGCTAAACCTGGTCATGATTGAGGAATGACCCCCCAAGACAAGTCCAATAGAATGACTTTATATTATGACTGTCACATCTACTGCATTAATTCATGATAAACTTGGAGCTCGTCTCTGTCCACAATTGATTCCACTGACATAAGGTACTACTATCTGTACTCCAATAAGAGTACAAGATGAACCCACTCTCTTATTGTGACTATATAACCAAATCTGGTCCTTAAAAAAATTTTAAATGGCAGATACTCTCCTGGATAATTCAAATAGGTAAAATAAAGCTAGTATTGGCTGTCAGTCAGTGGATATTTTCTCTGTTATGACTTCTGTAATGCTGTGTCCTATGTATGTCTTTAACATTTGATTTTGAATAAAACGAACTTACCCATCATTTGCCCGTGCAAGGATATTTTCAGTCATACCTGACTCTGTTCCTTCTCCTTTCTCTTCACACATTTATCTGGGCAGTAACCTTCAATTTGTAAACCTATAAAAACCTCTCCATAACTATAGCTTCTTCATAAATACATTCCTATGTGACTATTTACATATCTCTAACTTTATTTATTAACATCCATGTCCATAGTATGGCCAGTGTTATCTTTCATGCTTCCATTCAGATCATGTCATTTACATGCTTAAAGACTTAAATGTCTTTTGCTCTTTAAAAATAAAATCCAATTTTCTTGGTAGAATTTAAAATGCACTTCACAATTCAGTACTGATTTACATTTCCAAGATTATCTCCTATTTTGTTTCCCAATAACACAAATGCCTTGGTCACTTGGGAATGGCCCTAGTCTGGAACCACCCCAGGATGTCAGGCGTTTGCACTATTTGCTACATCACAATTCTGAAAACCAAGAGAAATGAAACACAGTGCTCATCAAATGGTGCCTAAGTTTTGTCACTTTCTCTTTTCCCCATCATCATGGTTTTGAGGATGGAAACGTCTAATGCAAACAGTAAAAGAATAGTAACTGAAAATGCAAATTAATTACAAGTTACAACTATGCTGACATACCACTTATTGTGTTTAAAATTGGAAAATTTAAACATTTTATAATATATGTTTCAAGGGAATAGAGAAATTATAGTTCCATACACTCTTGATAAAACTAAAATATTTTTATGAGCACTTTCGAGAAAAATATAACAACACTAATTTTTAAGTGTGTGTATACTATGACCATCAGTTCTATCCCTTGATATCTATCCAGGAGAAGTACATGAACAAATGAACAAGAAGGCATGTGGAAAGGTGTTCAATGAAGAATGAGTTGTAATAACCAAATAATCAAATTGTAAAAGACATAAATGGTTAAAAATATCATGATATATTAATTTCCTTATTATATTGCATCTAAAGTAAAACAAATAATAATATGAATCATTATATTATGTGCAATCAAAACTTAAGTTAAACTGAATTAAAAATTAATTAAATTTTTTTTAAAAATTAAAAAAAATATTCAATTAAAATGTGAAAATGCCTTTAATATAGTTCTTTATGACCCTTGAACCTGTCCAGGGTGATGTAGCAATTAATGTAACAATGTCAGTTACATTCTATTTACTTTGAAATTTATTTCAACAATTATAAGGGATTACCTATCTATCTATCATCTATTTATATATATAAATTTGCAATATGTGAAATGTGAAAGTCAAACTTGTACTAATTTCTCAGTAACACAGTTGATATTATCTACTGTAGGTATCTCCTTTTCTTAGTTCCTAAAGAGAATTTTGTTGTGTTTTTTAAAAAGAATGTGAAATATTATTTACAATGATGAATAGTTATTTTATTATATTTTGCTGTCTGTGTCCATGCCTTTCTACATAGAAAATAACATTTAAATTAATGCCAAATCACAGCATAAGCTTTTGGAAGTCTATGGAATGTTAAACTCAGCACAGGTTGTACCAATCATGGCAAAATTCAAGTGAAGTGATAAAAATATGAATGTCTTTCACCAAGTATTTACGGGCATAGGCAGTGGCAAATATGATACAGATTCCCCAGGCTTATGGTGAGTATAAGATACTATCAATTTTAAAGCATCTCTACTTCAGAAATTCTAAAACATTGAAAAATGCATCTTATAGTCAGTAAAATCTGGTATTAAATAAAATTCAGCAAACAAAATGAAAGGAAAATCTAGATAACTGACATGGAAATATATCTTATATATTATTAGTGAAAAGAAAAGTTACAACAAAATATAATAACATTCATATAAAACACATACACATTCAAGATATAAAATAAGTATCCATACAGTTATAAGTAAATTATTGAATAAATATATGAGGGAGAAGAGACAGATTGTTCAGTGCTGAATAATTCCATGTAATAAGTGTAGATACTCCACCCTCAAGAAGGTAGAACTGGGCTTCCCTGGTGGCGCAGTGGTTGAGAGTCTGCCTGCCAATGCAGGGGACACGGGTTCGAGCCCTGGTCTGGGAAGATCCCACATGCCGCGGAGCAACTACGCCCGTGAGCCACAACTACTGAGCCTGCATGTCTGGAGCCTGTGCTCTGCAACAAGAGAGGCCGCGACAGTGAAAGGTCCACGCACGGCGATGAAGAGTGGCCCCCACTTGCCGCAGCTAGAGAAAGCCCTCGCACAGAAACAAAGACCCAACACAGCCAAAAATAAATAAATAAATTAATTAATTAAAAAAAAAAAAGAAGGTAGAACAAACACAACTTCCCCCTTCCTTAAATGTGGGCTGTGCATAGCGATTTTCCTCTGAAGAGTACTGTATGTAAAGGAGTGGGAGGGGGAACATTAGAGTGGGGAAAACTGTCAAACACTACATCAGCCATATGGTCAAGGTTAATATCAATGATAATAACTCATATTGATAGTATGTGCCATATATATAATGTGATGAAAATTGCACTATATGTCTGCAGGCTTCTTCCAAAAAACACCTAACCCAAGTCTAATCATGAGGAAAGCATCAGACAAAACTATTCGAGGGACATTCTGTAAAATACCTGACCGATTTGCCTCAAAACTGTCAAGGTCATCATAAACAAGGAAAGTCTGAGAAACTGTCACAACCAAGAGGAGCCTAAGGAGACAGTATGACTAAATATAATGTGTCATCCTGGATAGAATCCTAGTACACACAAAAAGAGGACAATAAGTAAAGATAAGGAAATTTGAATAAAGCATGAAGTTCAGTTAACCGTCATGTTTTAATATTGGTTCACTAACTGTGACAAAAGAATCATATTGATGTAAGATGTTAATAACAAGGGAAACTGGGTGCAGGTACATGGGGACTCTAGGTACCATCTTCACCACATTTCTGTAAATCTAAAGCCATCATAAAATAAAAGTTTATTAAAGACACATGTGAAATTATGTTATAATGTGAAATTATGCTATACAGTAGAGAGGAAATAAATGTCAGAGTAATGAAATAAGACTATAATGAAACCAGCTATGCAATAATAAAATTTATGTTACTTTTGAAGCAGAAAAATGCAGAACAGAAACCTCAGAAAAACCATCTCTGTGACAGAGAGGACAAATGTAAGATATTTACCCCAGAAAAAAGGAAAGAGAATGGATTAAAATGATTAGATTTATTGAAAATTATGAAGAACATTTTGGGAAAGAAAAACCCCCATTTCAACAAAGATTGCAAAGATGAGATACATCCTGGTGTATTAGGCAAAGCTTCACATAGAACCACCAATAATGACTGGGTTGAATTTACACCAAGTCAAGTAAAATACAAAAGGATATGCTTACTTAAATACACATTATTATCAACAATCAGAAGATGTAACTACTAGTATTAACATACTGGGTGGTTAAATAATTCACATCTGCTCAAGTATTTGAGCAGTAATTACATTATTAAATATTTTGCTGTTATTACAAATCACAGTTATGAAAACTTTGTAGTAACATGAAATAATGATCTACCAAAGCAAAATAAAAAATTTGTGTGCTACATTTTCTCAACCTCTAAAATATTACATAGCTGTGACTTAAACGTTGAAAAGGAAACCTTTTTGCTAACATTTCTTGTACTAATATTTCTTGTTATAAATACAACTTAGATATTAATACAGTATCTGGGTAAGTTAAAATAGAAAAAAAGAAATTTTGTTTTAATAGTTGAATAATGCACAACAAATAAGATGTAGGTTTTATTGCATCTCAAGACACTTTGATCTCCTCCCACTATATATGGAAGAGATTTTGAAAACAAATCTCAGGATATACTATGTAATGAGTTTAAAACAAATCATAGACCAAACCTAATGGACAAGACTAGAAAGACTTAACGACGCATTTTTCTTTCTTTTATGGTACAGTTCATATACAGTTCAATAAGACAAAAGTAAAACTTTATTTTATGTTTAGATAATTTGTGGGGGCTTATTATGCTGCATTTACTATGTATATAAAATATAATTGTCTGTTTTATGAAACTAGGATTTTTATTACCATGAGGTAATCATAGTTTCCAAAATGCAAAAATATCCACACATTGGAATCAGAATGACTAATAGCACCCCATACCTTTTTTTGAATCATCTCAGCTTCAAATTTCAGCTAGTTTTATGGGAATATGCTATATTAATATGAATCCCTTAGTACCCCTATTGTTTTAGACAAAATGGTGAACCTATTAATGCTTACTATTGAAAGCAATAGAGCCAGTAATTTAAATAAGATGATTCAAATATTTGTTTCACTTAAAAATTGAAAAATATCATTTCAGTAAGCCATGTTTTCTTTTATATAGGAGGATTGTCAATTCAGGTAAATTGTATTATAGAAGTTAGATAATTTAAATAAAACTAATTTTTAGAATAAAATAGCATATAATGCATTAACTTCTATTTGTTGAGTTTTTTAAACTGGATATTTAAGCCAAAATTGTATATCTCTTAAAGACTAAGGAAAGGAACCACTTTGATAATATAGATGTCAATGTGACAATTTGTGCCATTTTAGTTTTAAACTTTTTGGTTTCAAGGTTTCAAAGAAGATTTTGTCATTATTTATTTTGATACTGTTTTACCCTTTTGCCTAGTGTCATAGAATATTTTTCAATTGAGGGAAAATAATGTTACGTAAAATTTACCATGTTCGACTTTTTAAGTGTACAGTTCTGTAGTGTTAAGTACATTCACATTGTTATGCAACTAATCTCCAGAGTTTTTTCATTATGCAAAATTGAACCTATACCCATTTGCAAAAGAAAAACCTCTGCTTCTCCTCAACACTCTCAAAACACTACTTCTGATACCATATAAGTAGAGTTTTTCCCACAATTAGCAATTCTCTAATTCTCTGCAGACACTAAATGGGTATACTACCATTCAACTCGGTCTGGCAGTATCTGGAGTTAGCATCAGATCCCACAGGTTAAGGCCTGTCTCAGAAGACCAAAACCCCCACCCCCATTCATACATCTACCAGAAGTCCAGGTGGTTACCTGTACTTACGATGAACTGGGTATAAATCAGAGGTTCCCACAACCCTTTCCTCGGGTTCACTAATTTGCTAAAGCAGCTCACAAAACACAGGAAAAGAGTTTACTACTAAATTACCAGTATATTATAAATGGATACAATTTAGGAAAATCCAGATGAAAGATGACTAGGGAAAGCTGTGAATGAAGGGGCACACAGTGTCATACCCTCCTGGCATGCCACTCTCCCAGCACTTCCACATGTTCACCAAAACAGAAGCTCTGAACCTCTGAACTCCTTATCTTAGTTTTTTTTTTTTTTTTTTTGAGTCTTCATTACAGGGGTGTGATTGATTAAGTCATTGGCCATTGGTGATTGAACCCAATCTCCAGGCCCTCTCTTTTACCTGGTAGCCAAGGGGTGGAGCTGAATTTTCCAACCCTCTAATCACTTGTTAGTGCCCCTGGCAACTAGCCTCTCATTCTGAGGGGCTTTCTAACAGTCACCTCATTAACATAAACTGGTTAAAAGGGGCTTGTTATGAATAACAAAAGATGTTCCTTTCATCTTTACTGGCTCTGCAGTCATTCAGGAATTGAGGACAAAAGACTAAATATTAAAATTAAAAAGATGCTCTGTTGCTCTTATCACTTAGGAAATGAGGAATTTTGGAGCTGTATGCCAGAAATGGGACAAACACCAAATATATTTTATTATAAATTACAGTTTCATACTATTAAACAACAACTCTGTGTTTGCCCTCCCCATAGCCCCTGGCAATCACCATTCTACCTTCTGTTTCTATGAATCTGATTACTCTAGGTACATCAAAGAAGTGAAATCATACAGTATTTCTTTTTATGGCTGGCTTATTTCACTTAGCATAGTGTCCTCAAGGTCCATCCATGGTGTAACATGAGTCAAAATTTCTTTCCTTTTTAAGTCTGAATAATATTCCGTTGTATGAATATACCACATTTTGTTTATGCATTCATATATCCATAGACACTTGGGTTGCTTCCACCTTTTGTCTATAATAATGTTGCTATAATATGGGTGTGCAATTATCTCTTTGAGATTCTGATTTCAGTTCTGTTGGATGTGTATAAGAAGTAGAATTGCTGGATCATATGAAAAAATGTATTTAAAAATTTTTTAGAAACTTCCATATTGTTTTCATAGCAATTGTATCATTATACATTTCCAACAAGAGTGTACAAGTGTTACAATTTTTCCATTCTGTTGCCAACACTTGTTATTATTGTTTTTTTAAATATTAGCTATCCTAATGGGTATGAAGTGACATTTTATTGTGATTTTTATTTATATTTCCCTAATGATTAGTGTTGTTGAGAACCTTTTCATATGCTTGTTGGCCATTTATATATCTTCTTTGGACACATGTCTATTTAATCCCTTTGCCCAGTTTTTGGCAACTGAGTTATTTGTGTCATTTATTTTGTTATTGTTGAATTGTAAGAATTCTGTATATATCCTGGATATTAGCCCCTTATTAGATACATGATTTGCAAATAGAATTTTCTCCCATTCTATGAGTTGTTTTTCTCCTATTCCATGAGTTGCCTTTGAACTCTACTGATTGTGTCCTTTGATACACAGATGTTTTAATTTTGATGTAGTCTAATTATTTTTACTTTTGTTGTCTATACTTTTGATATTACATCCATAAAATCATTACCAAATCCAATGCCATAAAGCTTTTCTCCTTCTTTTTTTGTTTAATAAGAGTTGTATAGTTTTAGGTCTTACATTTAAGTCTTTGATCCATTTTGAGTTAATTTTGACATATGGTGTAAAGTAAGAGTCCAACTTCATTCTTTACATGAAGATACCCAGTTTTTCCATTATCATTTGTTGAAGAAACATCATAGTGTTTTAGAAGAATATATTATCTACAATTTGCACATGTATAATTTTCCAAGAACACATTTTTAAATGTATTTAAGTTCAACCAAATGGATCACACAGTCAGAAAAAGATCAGAATCAGAAAGTAAACTCATGAATCCTGGCTGCAGTACTGTTTTGCCTACTTGTTCATTAGTTTTGTTTTTATTGTTGCTGTAGTTATTGTTTGTGTTATCTCTTCACCCCTTCCAGAAGAGTTAACCAGGAATTTGACATCTTGGAAAATATACTCAACTCTTCTATTTTCTGAAGTCACCTAATTCATCCATAGATACTTAAAGATCTGTTAGGTTACTCCAGTCACTTTACTTAGGATCTATTATTTTATCTTAAATGAACAGCAGAGCCATTGAAAGGTATTTTTAAGTATTATTTTTTTGAGGGGGAGGAAGATGTGTTACACATAGTAAAACTCTGAATAATTGCTTTGCCTCATTTAATTTAGTGGTAAAAACAAAATTTTTTGATAAAAAAAGTTATTTATATCATCCCAGGGTCCAAATTATTTCTGGAAGCCTTATAACGTTATGCTTAAAAATCATTAAATATATTTAGACTTTTTTCCTGTTCTTGTAGTAATTTTTATTTTTGTTTGCCTTTATTGCCCAATACAGTTAATACCAGAAAACATTAGATTCAGTTGAAATAATTTTTGAACACTATTTTTTCCAGTGTTTATGATACCCATTTTCTTGTAATTTCATAATCAAAGGAACTTTGTGAAGCACTGTTCTAAGTATTTTTCATATACTTTAATTTTTGAATAAATCTACGAGAATTTAGATACTACTACACACACCACACATACTCTCTCTCTCTCTCTCTTTCTCTCTCTCTCTCTCTATATATATATTTATATATCAAAATGTTAAAAAACACAGGATATAGAAATCTTGATTAATATCACACAGCTAGAAAATGGCAGAACCAGGATATAAACCCAGAATATTTGTCTGTAGAGCCCAAACACAACATGACTACACTATGATTTAACTGATATGACTTAAATTCAAATTTAATTTATATATAGATTTATATATAAATTTAATTTATATATATATGGTCTCAATGATTGAGAACTAATTGAGGCTAATTGGATGAATCTTATACACAGTAAACAATTATGTTTTCTTGGAAAATTAACTTCTTTTTAAGCATGTGCAAAATGGAGACATTTTTCTTTCTAAAACACTATAAAAAAAAACATGCAGTTAGAAAAAATCACTCCTCTATAGTTTTAAAATTCTGAGTAGAAACACACAATGTTGATTCTACCCACATGAGTATATTTTTACCTTCAAAGTTAAAATTTGGGATGGTAAAGTGAGTTCATGTTTCAATTACCACTTGTAAGCCAAAGTAATTATAATATATACAATATGAAAATATATAAATCAAAGATCAAATAGAAGACAAACATATTTAGAACAAGAGACCGAACATAAATATAAAATGGCAAATGTGTTCATTCCATAAGTTGGCTCACTGAGCTCTGATATACACAAAAGTGGGTGGCACCAGTCAGGAATTTTGTTTCTGTAGAAAAGAAGCATTTGAAAGCCCCCCATTTCAAGATGAAGTACTTGGATCAGACTCACAGATTACAACCAGGGGCTACATTTAGGACCCCTATGATAAAGAATGGAAGTTGATAAAACTGCCAAATGCGACCTACAACAATTGCAAGTGCCAAGTTGAGGGATGGTAGGTAGAAGGCATTCCATGCTGGCTTAGTGACTAGATAACATTATCCAGATTACCATAATACAGTAACTGCCAAAATAGAATATTAATTTTATGTTGAAAAGAGAAAAAAACTACCAAAAAACAATGTACATCAATTAAATTAATTTTATGAAACATTCCAACAAATACTTTCAAAAACTATATTAAAATTTTCAATTATATAAATGATCTATCAAACTACATTTAAAGGTAGCATGAAGTTATGAAAGGAAATAATATCCCATTACTATGAAAAGGGTTTGGAAATCATGACATGAAATATATTTCACTGATAGCAAAATATTTTTCATAAAATGCTTTGCAAATCTCCAGACTGGATGAAGTCAAAGTGAAAACTGGTAAATTGAAGATAGTAAGAGAAATTCAACCAGCACATATGCAGAAAAATTTAGACATACAATGTGAAAGAACTCTTAAGAACCATGGAGGATACACTGAAAACCCCTAACATTCATATAATGAGGTTTTTTTTTTTTTAGAGAGGATAGTAAAATAGAGGAGAAACTGCATTAGAATAAACAATTTTGATGTTTCCAAAATTGGGAGGGGACAATATATGACCCCTGATAAAATGTGCATTTTTTAATAATAAAGAGAAAAATAAATAAACCTATACCTAGATACATTACAGTGAAAAATGCCGTACATTAAGGATAAAATAAGTTATAAAAACTCCTAGCAAAAAGGCATTTTAACAATAAAGGAGTGACCAACTGACAATGGATATTTCATTTACAACAATAGGTGCCAAAAGAAAGCTGGGTAATATCTTCACACTGCTGAAAGAATATAACTCTAACATATAATTTTATATCCAAGCCTAATATTTTTCAAGAGTGAGCACAATAAAAATGTATTTCAGCTACAGAATAACAGGAAATTTGATCACCCACAGAACCTGACTAAAAGATTATTAAAGAAAAATAAAATACTGACAGAAAGAATAAGATATAAGAAACTAATGAGAACATAATTGATATAATGTAGCAATAAATTTACTTAACTATTTTAACATTTTTAATTTAAAAATTTGAATATTAAATGCTAACAAGATGGAAGAAGGTTCTTCATATGAGGATTGATTTGTGATAAGGTTGCCATAAAGAAGGAAGGATAAAAACATTTAATGAATGCATTTTCTTAGAAAAAAAACTTTGTATCTTAAATATATGAAGGCAATCGGTAAAATAAAGTTTCCAAACCAGCAGAGAGCAAGCAACAAAAAAGGAATACTTAAAAAACGATGTCAATACTCCATTTGTGGGTTTGTATTGTGGAGAAAACACAGTGATATCATAAGAACCTTCTAGCATTTGGGAGGAACATATTAGTGTAAATGGTATCAACCTCGCCCTCCCTCTATAAACAACTAGAAACCTCACAATATATTTGTTTTTTTTTTCTTGGGTTATCTGATTAAATATTTATTTATTAACCTTATAATAAAATAAATTTCAGTTTCATTGATTTTACTCTATCGTTCAGTTTCACTGATTTCTGTTTTATTTTTAGTATTTCTTTTTCTTCTGCTTCCTTTAGGCTTAAATTGTTCTTCTTTCATTTGTTTCCTAAGCTACAAGCTTAGATTATTGATTTTATATATTTCTTCTTTTCTATGTATGCACATATATATACTGACTGCTGAAAATTTTATTTTATGTATTGCTTTTACTGAATCCTACACATTTTTATAGATTATATTTTTGGTTTTTTGTTCAACTGAAAATTTTTCTCTTGAGAATTGTTTTTTCATCCATGTGTCATCTGAAATTATATTGTTTAATCTTTACATAATTTGGAATTTTTCAGCTATCTTCCTGTTAACTTCTAGTTTAATTCCATTGTGGTCTGAGGGTGTATTTGATATGTTTTGATTCTTTTAAATTTTTAAAGTATTTTCTATGAATCTGAATGTGGTTTATTATCATAAATATTCCATGTGTTCCTGAAAATAATCAGTATTATGTGGTTTTCAGGTGAAATATTTTATAAATATCAATTACGTCAAGTTAATAATGGTGTTATTCTGGTTAATTATATCCTTGTAGATTTTTTGCTTAGTTAATCTATCAGTTACCTCAAGAGGGGTGTTGAAGTATCCAACTGTAATAGTAAGTGGACTTTCTCTTCCTGCTTTCAGTTCTATTAGTTTTCACCACACATATTTTTTGACATTCTGTTGTTAGGTTCATAGGATTTTAGAATTATTATACCTTTGGATAACTGACCGGTTTGTCATTATGTAATGCCTGTTTTTAACTCCTTATAATTTTCCTTGCTTTGAAGTCAGCTTTGTCTGAAATTAATAATTTATTAATTTCAGAAAATTAATTTTCTCTCTTTTTCTAGCATATAAATTGTATTCTTATTTTTAAAGTGGTTACCCAGGATTTTGCAACATACATTTACAACTAATCAAAATTTCCTTTCAAAATACCATGTAGCACTTCCAAGGTGCTGCAGGTACATTATAACAGAATATTCCAAATTCCTCCTCCCCTTACCTTATTACTGTCATTCATTTCATTTATCCATATACTAAAATCATTCAATACCACTGTTCTTTGAACAAATAGTTATCTGTTAGATAAGTTGACAATAAGAAAAATAATATATTCTGTTTTACCTTAACAAAGTTTTGTTTTACCTTGTTTTCCTTCTTGTATGCACTTCCTTCTTTCCTTTCTTTAGATCGTATTTCTGACATGTATTATCTTCCTTTTTTCTAAAGAACATCTTTTAACATTGCAGAAAAAGTCTACTGGCAATGAATTTCCTCAGTTTTCAGTGTGTGAGGAAGTCTTCATATATCCTTTACTTTTAAAGTACAATACAATTTCTCTGGATATGGAACTCTAGGTTAGTTTTTTTATTTCTTTTAATATTTTTAATTTTTCCTCTTCTTTGACTGATTTCTGAAGAGAAAACTGATGTTATTATTATGTTTGTTTCTCTATAGGTAAGGTCTTGTTTTTTCCCCTGTCTTCTTTCAAGATTTTGTCTCTATCTTTAGATTTTTGCTCGTTCAATATGATATGCCTAGTTGTAGGGTTTGTTTTTGTTTTTTTTTTTTGTCTTCTTTTTTTGTTTTTTTTTCTTTTTTGTCTTTATCCTACTTGGTATTCTCTGAGTTTCCTGGATCTCAGGTTTGGTATCTGTAATTAATTTTGGGAAAAAATATCTGTCATTATTACTTCAAATATTTCCTTTGCTCTGTTCTTTCTTCTTCTCTGGAATTGCTGTTAATAGTATGTTACATCTTTTCAAATTGCACCACATTTCTTGGATATTCTATCCTTATTTTTAAATTAACTTTTCTCTTTGCATTTTAGTTCATGATGTTTGTATTGACATATCTTCAAGCTTACTTACTGATTCTTTCCTCAGCTGTATGCAGTCTATTAATGAGCCCATCAAAGGTATTCATTATTTTTGTTACAATGATATTGATTGCTAGCATTTCCTTTAGTTTGTCTGTTCTCTCTCCGGTAATCACAAAATTTGTGTCATATCACTGTCTGGTTGTAATGCTTTGCCTCCAAAACTGTGTGTACACCATTAGCATGCCATGTAATTTTTGTTGAAAGTCAGGCCTTATGTATAGAGTAATAGGAAATGATGTAAGTAGACTCTTATTGTGGGGTTTTAGTTTAATCTGACTAGGAATTGGGCTGTATTTAGAGTTTACTATAGCTGTAGTTCCCAGAGGCTTCAACTTCCTTTATTGTTCTTGTTTCTGTCTCTTGTATTGTCTTTGAGTTCTGCTAAGAATCTTTTTTTTTTTTTTTAACTTTTTTTTGGGTTTATTTATTTATGGCTGTGTTGGGTCTTCGTTTCTGTGCGAGGGCTTCCTCTAGTTGCGGCAAGTGGGGGCCACTCTTCATCACGGAGCATGGGCCTCTCCCTGTCGTGGCCTCTCTTGTTGCGGAGCACAGGCTCCAGACGTACAGGCTCAGTAAATTGTGGCTCACGGGCCTAGTTGCTCTGCGGCATGTGGGATCTTCCCAGACCAGGGCTCGAACCCGTGTCCCCTGCATTGGGAGGCAGACTCACAACCACTGCGCCACCAGGGAAGCCCCAAGAATCTTTCTTCAATAGAGTCTGAACCTTGTTCTTTCAGCTTGAATCCACTGTTATACTGGAGTCCTATTGCTGTGATGTAAGGTGTGGGAGATGGGAATCATAATCTTATAATTTAATCATAGACTTTTAGTGGGCCTGTGTCTATGGGTTGTGCTTTTCATAAGCATTAGCTTCTTCTCATCCTTATGTAAAATAAGGAGTCTAAGGAGGACTACAGTTGGGCAATTGCTCTTCTCCAGGAAGGATAAGGCTCTGGTAAAGTCTCTTCCCCAGAAAAATAGTCTTTTGGTAAGGAAAATGCTCTTGGAGTATTTCAAAATGGTTACTTTTTCTATCCTCCTGCCAGAAACAGAAGGGGATTTTTTCTTGACTTTTCATGGTAGAGACCCTTTAGTTAGAATCTGAGCCTTACACTTCTTTTAGCTATAATCCACTATTGTTTTACTGTAGCTCTTCTGGTCTGGTGGTAAATTGTGGGAGAGGAGAAGTGTTCCTGTGATTAAATCTCTGTCTATTAATAGGTCTGTACCCATGTGCTGTGACCTTCAGAACTGTATCTTAGCTCCCCCTTCCACCCTCTTACACTGTCTGCTCTTAAATGAGACAAAAAGGATAGAAGACATTGGAATCAAGTAAACATTCTTTTTCCAAGCGGGGTAAAGCTCTGGTAAAATCTCTTCTCCTGTAGAGTAGTCCTTTTTTATGGCAAATACTCTGTGCAAGCTTCAAAATGCTTACTTTTCCCTTCTTCCTGTCAGAAACAAAAAGGGATTTTTCTTGGCTCTTAATGTGAAAACCTAGTGGCATTCTTTGAAGTAAAACCCATGTAAGTATGGTGCCCCTCTAAGACTGCAGCCCCAAGGAATTTCTCACTTCATAGTCCATAGTCAGCTTTCAGTGATTCATCAAGATTACCACTTATGTATTCCTACCAGCTTATGGCTTCTCTGACTTCTGCTTCAGGTAAATTGAACACAGTTGTGGTTCTCTGAATCTGTCTGTCCAGATTCTAGGTAGTGATTTTCCGTGAGAATTAAATCACCTGATGAATACACAAAAGGTCATTGATTCAGATTTTCAAGCTTTATTTTTTGTTGTCAGGGTGGGAGTGAGACTTCCAAGTTGTATCTAAGTTCAAACTGAAAACAGAAGCCAATCTGATTTAATTTTAATCTACAGCTATCTCTTGAATCCTTTTCTCTTTCTTACAATTAACTATTAAAGAACTCAGGCTCCTTGAGCTGTGAGTTTCCCACAGTTGGGGTTTGGGATGATTAAATATTCATGGCTCAGTTCAACAAGTTCTTGATCCTCTCTATTTCCTGCAAATTATCTGTTGGACCCAGGAGTTCCAGTTCAGGTTAATTCTCTTTTTCGACGTATTATAATGTACGGTGTATTCTTGCATTAGGAGGTTCATAGTAGCTTGTTGTCTCTTTGTGGTTTTGGCAGCCATTGAGATGCAGTGTACAGATCTATGAATCCTTGGATATTTAAAAATTCCAATAGCCTAATTCTGTCATATTATTTTACTTATTAGCTTCAGTACTTTTATATGTAGATACTTGCCATCAGATTTTATTTGGATAAGCAGTAATACAGTTTATTTAGGAAAGCTGCATAAGTGGTGGCAAAATTTTTAAAATATTATTATTAACTTATGGATTTTAATGTCTTGGTGGACTTTATTTCATTGCAATTATTATCTTCATTGAATCTTAAATTATCCCTTATTGGCCAGTGTGGGTTTCTGTAAATTGTCTCCTGGGATCTTTTGGCAGAACCATAGTAGTCTTGCTGGTTTCCATATTACTTGCTACATCAAGGCTGGTGCAGACTTATCTTGTAAGTTTCTTGGTCAAGACCTAGAATCAACCATTTATCCAAAAATACCTCGTTCTTTTTTGGGAGGAATGATAACTCAATCTCACAATCTGGGTGCTGGGGAGGCTAATTGCTGCAAGGCTGGTAAATTTTTAGGCCTTTTTAGTGAACAGAATTAGGATGTTTAAAGATAAAGTAACCCTAATGAATTCACACTGAACTTCCAACTCAAAGTTAGGACTAAGAGTTCTTGCTATACCCCTTCTTTATTACATATCTGTCTTTTTATTCCACACTGTGGATCATGACTTTCAAAGACATAGGAGATGACAGAATTAGAATATCCCATAATTACCAATTTGCTTGATTCTACATTAAGCGTTGCACAGCTTCAGAATAATGATACTACCACCACCAGTAAGGCTATTGAAAACAGTGAAAACATTTCTGCATGTATTTTTCTTATTCTTCCACTTTTAAAATAGTTGTACTGTATCCACACTGCCAACACATTAAGCATACACCTATTGTATTCTATATTTTCTCCCTTTAAATCTCATTTAGTTTTCATTTTTATAAATAACTACACATTTAATGCTCATCTCCAGTTTTGATTATCTAGAATATTTCCATTAAAACATTCCTGAAGAGGGATTCATGAAAACAACCTTTCCAGAATTCTTGCACAGTGATGAAGTTTGCACCATTTATATTTGAAAGTCAGTTTTGCTGGATTGTGAAATCATTGTCTCACATTTTCTTTAAGTATTTCAGTTTTGTGACTCTATTTTCTTCTAGCCAAAGCATTGCTGTTGAAAGATAATCTTATTTTCTTCCTCCTTATATAAGTTACAGGTTCCTTCTTCCAAGATGTCCCCAAATATTTTCTGAAGTCCAGCAGTTTTACTAGATTATGTGTTGTTGTTAGTTATTCTGGATATGATTTTTGCTTTTTCAATACATAGTTCATGTATTTTCCTTTTTTTAATTTCAGGAAAGTTTTTTTTTTTTTTTTTTTTTTTTTCAGCTGCACGGCATGTGGGATCCTAGTTCCCTGACCAGGGAACAAACCTGTGCTTCCGGCATTGGAAGCACAGAGTCTTAACCACTGGACTGCCAGGGAAGCCCCCAGAAAAGTATTTTTGAAATAAAAATTTTAACAAATATTTTGTTCCTCTGGTTTGGTCTTTTTCTTTAGTAACTATTCTGATCTATGTGATGGATCTTCTTTGTCTATATAGTCTTTCAAACTTCTCAGAGCCACCTCATCTGTTGTTTTTACACAGCTGTTTCAAACACACATGAGTCCATATGGTTCAAGCCTCTTAGAACTTACTGCTGGCCCCTTGCATTAAACCATGGTTTGATTGGGCAAAACTTCTAATAGTTCCAGCTGCCATTCTTAAATTACTGCTCTGTGCATTCTGTGCTGTACATTTTGAATACTGGAATGGAGGACATTTAGGGCTTCTCTTGTTTTCAGGTTTTGCTTCCTTCTGTTATGTCCCTCTTTCTCTTGTGCAGATGCTGATGGTGTACCCACTCACTTACACCTATGGGTTCAGGAGGATATCTTTTTATCTAATTTGATGTAAATGGTATTTTTGGGTTTTGATGTTGCTATCTACTTGCTTTATGTGTCTCTATATGGGAATTCCAGAAAATTCAAATACCGAGCAAGTACCAAAACATGTTGATGCTGCTGTAGGGTTGTCAAATTTCCTGGATCAATTTAAGTATGTATTTACTGCTTTAGAAAATAGAAAAAGAGAATTAGCTATGTCTCTCCTTAAAGAGGACACTGAAACTTTGGAAAAAATCTTCTTTAGTCTAGAAGAGTACAAGAAAAAGAAAATTATATCCCAATATCCACATAAAATATTAAAAAAGTATATAAATTACTAGTAGATATAAATTAGAGTTCAATATCAGAAAAAATTAAAATTATAAGATTCAAAGACAATACAATAATTATATACCACAATGTATGAAGAAAAAGCACTGTAAAATATCCAAAATTCATTCTTTAATTTAAAGAGAAAATTCAGCAAAGTAATTTTAGAAGGGAACTTCTTTAACTTTAGCTTCTTTAACTTCTTTAACCACTGTGTTTTTCTGCAGGTTTTCCATGATCTACAGAGAATGGCCAAGCTAAAAGAGAGAAATTTAATAAAGTAACAGAAGAGAAAATCCAAAAGACCAATTAGGTGAAAATGTTCAATTTTACTAATTGTTTAAGAACAATAAATTATTGTTATAACAGGCATCACTTTACATACATTGAATTGGCAACATTGAAAAGTCTGACAATATAATTTTCAGAAAAGATGTGGAGAACAAGGAACACCCATGTTTTTTTGAGAGATATTTGACAATATACAATACAATTTAAGATTATCAAACCCTGTTATTCAGGAATTCCCTTTATTACTTCTTACAAAACCACACATATGTGCACAGATACAGTTACAGATATATTAATTTCCATATTTCACAATAGGAAAATAGTTGAAAACAACAGGTGTCAATCACCAGAACAGATAAAGATATTTTGATATATTCATATACTCTGTAAAATATTGTGTAGAAGATAAAGAGTAAATTGTATATATGTCAAAAATAAAGAACAGAAAATTGCAAGTTGCAGGATTATGCATTATACAGAAACATGCATTAGATTCCAGATATATAAATAATAGCCTATATACAAAATGATAATAGACTGTTTATGATTAAGTAAGTATTTAGCAAAATATACACCAAAATCATAAACTTTGAATTCATGGTAAAAGTTACCACTCAGGTGCAAAAGAAGGAAGTGAGATTAGGTAGAAGAACATATGTACCTTACCTATCTCTGTCACATTTTAATTCTTGGAAGACGTGAAATAAATATGGCATAATAACTAGTGCTGGTAGAACTAAGAGTGTAGAGGAGTATTTGTTATGTTATTCTTTAATCTTTTCTACATCATTTGAAATATTTCACAATAAAGAATTTTTGTTTCAATAAAAATGTTTACTTGTATAAATATTTTGTTATACATATTGGGGGGGGGCAATAAGACATCTTCCAGAAAATGGCACTTGTAAACATTTGCACTGACAGATTGCTATTTTGGAGAAATCCTAGTGGGATAGCTACTACAATGCCAAGAAAAGCACTAGCAGATGCATTTACAGCTGGAGCAAGAAAGCCACACATGTGGTACAGTCACACTTGGCAATGAGAAAGAACGTTGGAGTCTGCATTATCTCCCTTTTCTGTTCGTTTACTTCTTTTTCTGTTTAGTTAACAAGGCAGAGAAACCTAGAGTCCTCTCCCAATGTAGAGCATGTACAGAGAAGACAGCAATGGGAGTGAGGAGGCAAAAGTTGGTCTCTTAATATTGCTTCAACTCATAGTAATTTAAAAATTTAAGTCATAGTACTTGGCACTCATTCCAATAGCTAATAATTAACAATGCTTCCTATAGAAAATGCTAGCAGTAGCTTCTGTTTTAAGCTTTCTTTTTTCAAGAAATTCCAGAGTTGAGAGACGGGGGGAATCTTTATACACACATTTAAAATGACAATATCAGACTTAAAGAAGAAATTGGAAATATTCTAATCACTATTTTATACTTAGGGAACAAAACCAACTGAGATAAATTCGAGTACAAAACAAAAGTTCATAAGAGGCCACAATGGTGAACAATGTTTACTTATGCATAATAATTTAAACACTATTGATTTAGACCCTCACCCACACCTAATTCTCATATGATCATTTCAAGGATGGGGCCAGGAAAGGTACTGAGAGTGCTCTTGGGATGAAGGTGGTGGTTGGAAGCTGGTCTGATTAAATTATTATTCCTTACTTTCATAGCCACCTAAATATTGATATTAGAATTTAACCTCCCTGAAACAAGGATTTGTATCTATTTACACAGATGCATCATCACTGCCAGAACACATCTTGGCACATGCAAGAGTTCAATAAATATTTACCTAAAGAAAGATGTAAGCAGTGGAAGCTGAAAATGGCAAGTAAAATCAAAGACATGGATAAGGTAATCATTGCTTCTTGAACCATATGTGTCCTTAGAACGGGTTTTCATGGAATAGAAGATTTTGTCCTCCATGGAGTAGCACCATTTTGGGGATCACTTGAAGTGACTCTTCTCTTTTAGGGTGATTTCTAGCATAATTTTTCATGGAGCAGTCCATACCCCACTCATCCTGCTTCATTAGGGTGACCTTACCTACAGTTCTTGGGTAAGATATTTTCAATTTAATTATTTCTCCCTGCTACTTTCCATGGTGCTTCTTCCAGAAGAAAGTGTCAAACTTTCCCTTCCCCAATCCTGTGAGTAGAGGCTGCACACATTATGGCCCTCACTTTTACTCCAGAACTAAAAATGGCTTCACATCTTCAGGTTTTTCTAGGAAATAGTGCCTGTGCCTAACCATTCCAGGAGACTCATGTCAAGTTATATGAATAGTTAGCTTGATTTGTTTATCTTCGTTTGGTTCAAAATAGGATAATGATTACTGATACCTGTCTCCCTCTGTAAGCTTCTAGGTTCTCTTTTTTTTTCTCCAGTGACATTTCACAGTGATGTGCTTCTTTGCATTTCTTTTTTTCCTCTCTATTTTGCTTGGCACTTGGTAAGCTCAAATGAAAGTAAATATCCTTCGATTCTGGGAAAATTTCCTGAATACTTTATTTGGTAATTTCCTCCCCTTTCCTCTGTTCTTTCTGCTTGGGATCCCTATTGTTAAGATATTGAATTCCTAGGACAAATGCTCCAGTTTCCTAACCTGTTCTTTCTTATAACTCATCTCTATTTTTTGTTATTAAAGTTTTATTTTGTGAGAATTTTTTCAAAATTATTTCCACCAAAACCTCTGGAGAGTTCTTCATTCCTGCAACATATTTTTTTAATTTCTAGAGATTTTCATGGTTTTATGAATGTTCCTTCTTTATAACACCTATTCATGTTTCATGGATGAAATATCTTCTCTTGTCTTTTGAGGATATTATGGTATGTTTAATATGTTTTCTTCTACTCATTGCATTGTTTCTTTTCTTCTTGATTTCCTTTTCTTCTGTTTTTGGTCTCTGTCTCCTGTTGCTTTTACTCAAAAGTCTGGAATTCAGTGGCCCATTCATACATAAGAATGTTGACTGTTGGTTTGATTGTATGGAGAGTCTTGCTGAATGGTGGGCCTTCTCCCAAAACTGGCTGTCATAACACTGGGTGAACCCACTTGTTAGTATATGCTGGTCTTTTCACTTTAGACTTGTCGGTTTTCTCAGAAAGAAACACTTTCATCTTTTCCTCAGAAGATAAAAGCTTTGCCCAAAGTTTTTATAAAGTGGAGATGAAACTGCAAAAATGCATCTCTGGGGGTTCTGAGGAGCTCTGGTTCTTTATGTCTCACCACAGAAAGAATTCAGCAAGAGGTAAAGTGATAGATAAGAAGTGATTTGTTAGAATAGCATGCTTGAGAGGTTTACAGGCAGCTGAGCAAGAGGGTGCCACCTTGAGAACTTAGTGGGATACAGTTTTATAATCAAAGAAAAAATGGGGAGGGAGAGAAGACCACCTTCTTTCTCATTCTTGAGTAGACATCAAGCTTCTATCATCAGTTACTCCTCCACATTGGGTGGAGGAGTTTTCTTATCCCTACATGGTCAAACTGGGACTGTCATGGCACAATGGAAATGAGCAAAAAGGCAGTAACTTACACTAAAATATGGTAAATCATCTCAGGTTTCAGTATAATGCCACCTTTTCCTTATATTTTTGTTTTTAGTGCATTCAGAGGAGCGTGTCCTAGGAATCATTAACTTGCTGACATCACTGGACAGGATATGGGTCTTTCACCATTGTTTTATTGTTTTGGGGTATGTCTCATGCTTCTGTTTTATGGTTTTGTTGCTACACAAGCTTGCTTGGTTTAGCTGTTAAGCAAGCCTGTTTTCTTGAGTGATCATTAACTTACAGGGGTCTCCCATACTTTTCTCTGCTTACAATCCTCTAGTAGGATTAACTATTTAATCATGTGAATGCCATCATTTAATGTGCATATTTCCCCTAATCTTGTTGTCAAATGCAAGTTCATGTGCTGGATGCACAGTGAGGCCATAAAAACCTAAATGTTAGAATTTTGAACAAAGTTTATTAGTCAAGGAGGCACCAACCCAGATGATGTGAGATCTAGACTTGTCTCAAATCCATCTTGTTGGCTGGTCAGGGTGTAAGATTTTTAAAGGCCAAAGAGCAAAGGAGGGGGTAGGGGGGAGTTAGTTGTCTCTGTGAGCCCAGCTTCCCCATAGGATCTCAGCTGCAGACTTTTTGTCACTATCTTGTGAGTTATTTTTTCCCTGATGGTCATGATTATGCTATATGTCCCTACAAAACAGCCTCATTAAGGTCTGGTGATCCTTTAACTTCTCTCTAGGAGAGAGCAGAAGCAATAGTTGAGGCATTTTATTATTTGTTTAGGGACTGCATGATGGTTCCAGAGTTTCAGTTCTCAACTGACACTCCAGATGTCATTGACTATTAAGCCCATTCAGGGCCAGCTGGTTGAAGCCATAGGACATTATCTCAGTAGATTGGGGTTATGAATCAAGGTACTGGTTCAAGATAATAATCATGTAAAATATTATGCTGAGCTTAGGGCAGGCAGGAAAGCTTAAGGGCTAGTAAGCAAGTTAAGAAGGAAGGAAAACAAGACTTTTTGGGGTCTGTTATAACAGGACAAGAAAGGGACCAGAGGTTAATCATAAACTTGGCAGAGCAACTCAGATTTAGGGGGATTTGGTTTCATTTGCCCATGTTCAGGATGGCTCTGCCTGTGACCCTCTGGTTTAATTTTTCTAAACATGGATTTGAACATAAGACTGTCTGACTCAAGTTTGTCCTAGTATTAATTGATACTTCCTAAGAAGTTTACAATCTCTAACCTAAAATTCTTTACAACCTAGAATGAGAAGTATCTTATATGAAAAATATGGTTTTGTTTGTTTGTTTGTTTGTTTTTGTTTTTGTTTCTTTAAAGCTAGAGGTATATATTTCCACAGGAAATTACAGGCAAACTATATTGAATTTGAACACAAAAGAAGATTGGATTGTTTTTCCTAAACACAATATTGCAAGGACCATGGAGAAAATAAGACTACCCTTCACATTAAAGATAGGCCTATATCAGCCTTTAGGATCTCCATTAAAAATCACTTCTATGAACACACCTCCCAAACTGAAAAAACTTTCTCACCCTTAATATTCACAGCACCATTTTATATTTTTCTACTGATCAGTTTGAATTTGCATTTTCTTTCAAAATCACAAATACCTGTATAGTGTATACTTAAATTATTACTAAATGTTTAAATGCAAAATCTAAAGCTGTCAAAGTTGGGGGTCTTTAGTTATACAAAGCAAGTTGACACAGAACTACAGAGAATTTTATCATGCAGACCTCAACTTAGTATCTCTTATCTGTCTAATCTTCCATTATATCACAACACTGTTAAATATGTTAATCTCTCTGGAGGTTAGAAATTTGGTAACAATAGTTTGTTTTTTGTTTTTCTTAAGAGCACTCTTGGAAACAATAAACAATCTTGGTGTTTCAAAGTACATAAACCTGTAAGGTAGATAATAACAATATTTGGAAATGAAGATATAAAAGCAAATTACAACACTTCATTTAACTTTTGAAACATAAGCAAATGCAGAATGACAGACTTCTTTGCACAACAAAGGAAACCATAAACAAAATGAAAAGACAACCCTCAGAATGGGAGTCAATATTTGCAAATGAAGCAATCAACAAAAGATTAATCTCCAAAATATACAAACAGCTCATACAGCTCAATATCAAAAAAACAAACAATCCACTCAAAGAAAAAAAAAAAAATAAGGGTGGAAGAGTTAAATAGGCATCTTTCCAAAGAAGATATACAGATGGTTAAAAAAGCACATGAAAAGATGCTCAACATCACTGATTATTAGAGAAAAGCAAATCAAAACTACAGTGAGGTATCAATCACCTCACACAGATCAGAACAGCCATCACCAAAAAATCTACAAACAATAAATGCTGGAGAGGGTGTGGACAAAAGGGAACCCTCCTACACTGTTGGTGGGAATATAAACTGGTATAGCCACTATGGAGAACAGTATGGAGGTTTCCTAAAAAACTAAAAATAGATCTACCATATGATGCAGCAATCTGACTCCTGGGCATATACCCAGAGAGGTTTTCATAATTCAAAAAGATACACGCATCCCACTGTTCATTGCAGCACTATTTACAATAGCCAGGACATGGAAGCAACCTAAATGTTCATCAACAGAGGAATGGATAAAGAAGATGTGGTACATATATACAATGGAATATTACTCAGCCATAAAAAAGAAACGAGATAATGTCATTTGCAACAACATGGATGGACCTAGAGATTGTCATACTGAGTGAAGTAAATCAGACAGAGAAAGACAAATATCATATAATATCACTTATATGTGGAATCTAAAAAAAGGCTACAAATGAACTTATCTACAAAACAGAAATCGAGTTGCAGGTGTAGAAAATAAACTTATGGTTACCAGGAGGTTAGTGGGGGAGGGATAAATTGGAAGATTGGGATTGATATATACACACTACTAAATATAAAATAGATAACTAATAAGGACCTACTGTATAGCACAGGGAACTCTACTCAGTACTCTGTAATGGCCTTTATGGGAAAAGAATCTAAAAAAGAGTGGATATATGTATAATATATGTATGACAGATTCACTTTGCTGTACACCTGAAACTAAGACAACATTGTAAATCAACTATACCCCAATAAAAATTAAAAAAAAGACGCATGCCTGTAAGGCTGTGCTTGGTCTTAATACAGGGTCTCCAGGAGAACCACCTCTAGAAGAGAAGGCTACCTGTTCTTGCTCCAGTTTAACATGTTGTTGAAACTTGCAAATGCCATGCACATTTGCAAGAATGTCAGTTGCAATATTGTCTATAGGAAACAGCAATTTTATCAATAAATTGTTGCTGTTAATTTCCACTTGAAAGAAAAAAGAATGACAGACTGCAATTAATTTATCAGATCTGATGCAGAAGGTTAAACATCTGACATAGGCCAATGTGAACTTTCCAAAGTTAATAGATCATTTATATCTAAAATAATAAAATAAGAGGACTCAAACCAGAATCAATTACAAGATGTTTTTATACCTTGTGCTGGCATTGCGGCAATTAGATCTGTACATAAATTTTACACGTATATTTTGTATGTATTACAATATATTATGCATTTTAATCATTTTATATAAAATTATTTGGTTGTATTTATAAAGTGCTGAAAAAAGAGAGCACTCACGGTTAAAGTACTTAAATAAGCTGGATTCAAGATATAATTACCTCAAGAGTCTGGTGTACAGGTGAAGAAAATGTATACAGTGGGATATATCAAAAGTAGGCAAATGTATAAACATACTATACACATGCCTGTGCATATACAATATGAAAATATAAGAAAAATTGAAGAATATTCACTACAAAAGATTTACTGTACATAACTCTCTATCTAATAAAAAATGACCACATCATCATTCCGTATTAAATGTGATGGGTACCAGTCTTTCATCATCAAGTCCACAAATGAGTCTTTAAGTGAAAAATCAAGTCAATCTAATTATATGCACAGAAACAATATCTCTGAAGAAGTGTCTTCATGAAGGAAATTTATGTTAGCAAGAAATGAAAAGTTTTTGTTTACTGATCTATAAAACTGGGAAAAAGTCAGACACAGCAGACAGTTTGAAATAAAATAGAAATCTGTCTTTACTCATGTTAAGCCTGAAGTAATAAAAAGACATCTTGTTGGAAGTGAACTGGAATACGAATGATACTAGTTAAGATAATAGGGAAGATGTTAGGCTATAAGAAATATCTGACAATCTATATAGAGCAGAAAAGAAGACAATGTTATTTAAACAAATTTTAATGCATTCACTGTTGCAATATAGAGATGTGGTAGGGCAAAATAATTCATTTCAGCAGTTGTTGGCTGTTTTACACAAATGATTTAAAATCTTTTGTTTTGTAAAAGGAATCTGAAAGTTGATCTGTATAAAAGAGATTTCAATTAAATTTGAAACTAACTTTAATAATGTAGAATAAATTTTCTTATTAGCTTCTGTGAACTGACTTTAGTAGTTAGTTGGAAGGGTGCTCCTGAATTTGAGGAAAATAAGAATGATGAGTAACAGGACGGAGATGAGTCTGCACAAAATATTTGCAGGTAGGAGCCCAAAAGGAATGAAGGCAAGAGAGGAATGTATTGTGATTCAGACAGCCAAAAAACTTTAAGAATGTTGGTGTCATGGGAGCAGTTTGAAGTCATATCATCTTCTGTGCTGTGCTACATTCTGCCTTCAGTATGTCTGAAAATCTCATTAAAGTCAGTTTCCTATGCATAATGCATATGCAAGAACCTAGAAAATGTGTCGGACGACAGAATAAAGGGAGAGCTGTACTCAAGAACAGTGAATGAAGTCTGAAGACAAGACAGCAGCTTCAGGAGTAAAGATGAGACAGAATTGAACAAGACCTTAAATTGTCTCAGAGCAGGAATTCACTGCTCTGAGATTCTCCTTCATTAATCCTTGGAAAAATTGTGGAGGGGATTTGATTGTTTTTAATATAAGGAATAATAAGAATACTATTAATTATTGTGTTCTAAATGGGAGAGTAAGTACCCCTCTCAGGGTCTCTAAGGACCACTCCAACACAGCTGTGAAAATTACACGAGGAGAGACATATGAAAAGATTAAATATACTCACAGGTCTTAGAAAGAGGGGTATGGCATGCCCAGAGGGCCACACAAAGTCATCCAAAAGCCTGAATTTTGGTCAGAGCAGGCAGAAAGAGAATAGAGCAAGGACCATGGGCAAGTGCCTTTATGGAATGTCATGGGTGTTGTAGCTTGTGGTACATGGGAATCATTCTTGTTGGGTAATTTCAATGTAACTGGGTCAACATGGAAGAGAGGGAGGAGTAAAATGAAGAAGTCATCATGAAGCTTATTGTTTAAACACACATGTTGGGGATGGGTTCCCAGAAATGTACAATAACTAGGTAAAAGTTCAAAACAAGAAGGGAGGGTACTGGCACTCAGGGAGTCACTGAGGCAACAAATAACCGTTTACATTATAATCATAATGGTTAATATTTATTGAACATTTGCTAAGTGCAGGGCACTGTTCTAAGTGCTTTTATTTGTATTAGCTCACTTAACCCTCACAGCACGCCTATGAGGAAGTGCTCTATTATTTATCCCCATTTATCAATGAAGAAACCAGGCACCAGAGGTTCTTTTAAAGTTATCATATATTGTTAAACTGATGAGATAGGGATTTGGTTAAAAATAAATCATTACCTCCAGAATGCTCAAAACAGAAAGACACAGAACTGCTTAATATACATAGTTCCATTTTAGATATCAGATGCAGCTGGCTTGGGGAGAAAAATGTGGGTTTTGCAGCATAAGTCCTCCAGGACCAAACAAGTGTTCAGAGGTAAGAAAATTCAAAAAAATAAAAATTTTTTACAAAGTTCTGGAAGCTGACTCTTAAACTAGCTGTGAATGAAAATATACAAAACACATAACAAAAAGTCGACACTTTTCTAGAATTTGGGCCATTCAAGAAAAGAAAGACAACTACAGGGCGAAATAAAGAGTTACTTCTTGTTGCTTGTTGATTGCTTGTTTGGTTGCTGGTTTGAACTGTTTTCAACTTTAGAAGAAACATTTTTAAAGCAGAAAGGAAGAAGTCAAAGAAAGGCAAATGATTTAAAAGTCTGGCAAAAGAATGTGTAATTGATACAGCAATTTCCCTGAGGAGGTAACAAGAGGTGGGGTCAAGAGAATAGGCAGAAAACTTACCCTTAGAGAGAATAAAGTTATATTAACTAGGGGATACTTTGGAGTGGAGAGGGAAATTATTGCAATGGTAATAAGGAAGATTCAGGATGAATTTGGTTTCAGCAAGAATTTATTGAACACATAACTTTGTTCTTAGCACTGTACATGTTACAAGAAAAACTTCAGAGAAATCGAAGATGCTTTATGACCTTAACGTGTTTTCCAGTTATAATATTCAATCTACTGGAGAGTTGAAATGGTAGAGATGAGAGAAGTTATAGTTGTTCAGACAAGATCATAATTCTGTTTCAATTATTTGATTTTTTTTAGATGCAAGAAAAAGAAAATAGTTCCCAAAGTAAATGTCTTGATAAAAACATAACCTTAAAAAAGCCTAACAGGGAGAAATAGCTTTGCTTTTCTTATTATTTATACCTTATTTCTCATAAAGTCAGGGAATATGACAGGACATTTTAGGATAAAGAGCATTTTTTTCTTTTAAATCAAAATTGTCTCATTTGGAGTAGATAATATAAAAAAGTAATCTTATGAAAATTATGGTATGTTTCCTCCAGTTCTATAGCAAGAGAAAAATTAATACTGGATCAAAGTTTTTCTTTTATCATAGTTAGATTTATATTGTAATTATGAAAAGTCAAACCATATATATGTACAAATGTTAATATTTTTCCAAAATGAAAATAATATGTTAAAATGATAACATAACATATTATATTAGAATTAATATAATATTTCTAAAAGAAATAACTTCAAGCATATTTGTCATCATGGATCATTGCCTTACCACTATGTCTTATTTGTATTAAAATTTAAATATAGTACCCACAACACTCACTTGAAGCTACCAGATGTCACTGTTTTGGACATGATACCTTCATCACTATTGATATGACGTAAGTATGAAGAAATAATTGAACATTCTGGTAAAATTATTTTCCAGCAAAATTATGACAAAAATGATTGTGTTAGTGAAACCGAGCAGGACCATGTGGGGCCTTCCCGGGCATTAAAGACTTTCTGTGTCCCCCATTTCTTATTTGTAGAAAAAAAGGCTTTCAGCCTCCTAGACCTTCCCTGAGCTTCAAAGGGCAGATTTAAACAGTTACTAATTAGGAGGGTGAGGGAATGTAGAAAGAAACAGTGCAGGGATGGGACCTGGGCCTGGTTCCTCCTCAGGGAATGTGCATAACAATCTGATATATATCTCTGAGTTCTTGTAGAGGATCTAAGGTCCCCACCCAGACGGAGGATGGAAACTTCAGGCTGAGCACAAGTTTGTGGACCCCGGACTGGTTGGAACCAGAGGCTGATGATTGAGATTCCTAGAACACGACACTGTTACATCATCACCAACCAATCAGAGGAGGGTTACATACCCTGCAGCCCTCCCTTCAACTTTTGTCTATAAAAACTTCTTCTTTTAAACCCATTGGGGAGGTTGGGTCTCTTGAGCATGAGCCTTCCCGTTCTCCTTGCATGGCCCTTGCAATAAATATTTCTCTGCTCCAAACTCTGACACCTCTGTTTGACTTCACTATGCATTGGGCACAGGAACTTGGGTTCAGCAACATTAGAATCTCATCAAAGGTCACCCAAACAACTGTAAATAATACTCATACATACACACAGAGGAGGAGGAAAACATCATGTTTACATGATGGTCTCAATTTTAATTGCTTTATAATCAAGGATACCATCTTATTTTTTACCTCATCTTAAGGACAATTTACAGTGATTAGATCATTTTAAGTAATTTAAAAACACTTAAAACACAGGAATGTTAGAGTTGGGGAAACAATCTTAAAGGCCATCTTGTGCATTCCACTCTTTCACAGATGATGATAAAAAAAAAATCTGCTAATAAAAATATTTGGCTTCTTATCTAATGATATTGACTACATATTTAGTATTTCTCACGTAATATCATAATGTTCCTCATTGGTAAATTTTTTGTGTGTGAGCCCCATAACATATTTGACCCACAATAAAATAAGAAAAAGACAATTAAAAATATATATGTGTATATATATATATATTATTGAATTTTTTCAAGCATAT
Organism: Balaenoptera physalus; assembly: GCF_965194825.1. NCBI lineage: Eukaryota > Metazoa > Chordata > Mammalia > Artiodactyla > Balaenopteridae > Balaenoptera > Balaenoptera physalus. The sequence continues at coordinate 24,045,379 of NC_138894.1, forward strand.
ATAAATATTATTTAAATATATCTAATTTTTACTCTTTTATCACAAAGAGCAATACACAATAATCATGGGAAAATGTACCTTCAAGATGGCAGAGGAGTAAGATGTGGAGATCACCTTCCTCCCCACATATACATCAGAAACACATCTACATGTGGAACAACTCCTACAGAACACTTACTGAATGGTGGCAGAAGACCTCAGACTTCCCAAATGGCAAAAAAACTCCCCACGTACCTGGGTAAGGCAAAAGGAAAAAGAAAAAACAGAGACAAAAGAATAGGGATGGGACCTGCCCCTCTGGGAGGGAGCTGTGAAGAAGGAAAAGCTTCCACACGCTAAGAAGCCCCTTCATTGGCAGAGACAGGGGTGGGCAGCGGGGAAGCTTCGGAGCCATTGAGGAAAGCGCAGCAACAGGGGTGTGGAGGGCAAAGCAGAGAGATTCCCACACAGAGGATCGGTGCTGACCAGCACTCACCAGCCTGAGAGGCTTGTCTGCTCACCCGCCAGGAAAAGTGGGGGCTGGGAGCTGAGGCTCGGGCTTTGGAGGTCAGATTTCAGGGAGAGGACTGGGGTTGGCTGCGTAAACACAGCCTGAGGGGGCTAGTGTGCCACAGCTAGCTGGGAGGGAGTCCAGGAAAAAGTCTGGACCTGCCTAAGAGGCAAGAGACCATTGTTTTGGGGTTCATGAGGAGAGAGGATTCAGAGCACTGCGTAAACAAGCTCCAGAGATGGGGGTGAGCCTCAGCTATCAGCACAGACACCAGAGACGGGCACGAAACGTTAAGGCTGTTGCTCCAGCCACCAAGAAGTCTGTGTGGAAGCACAGGTCACTATCCATACCTTCCCTCTCGGGAGCCTGTGCAGCCCACCACTGCCAGGGTCCGTGATCCAGAGACAACTTCCTGGGGAGAACACATGGCATGCCTCAAGCTGTTGCAATGCCACACCAGCCTCTGCTGCCACAGGCTCACCCTGCATTCCGTACCCATCTCTATTCCCAGCCTGAGTGAGCCAGACTCAGTGAATCAGCTGCTACTTTAACCCAGTCCTGTCTGGTAGGGAACACATGCCCTCAGGCGACCTACAGGCAGAGGCAGGGCCAAATACAAAGCTGAGCCACAGGAGCTGTGAGAACAAAGAAGAGAAAAGGAAATTTCTCCCAGCAGCCTCAGGAGCAGCAGATTAAATCTCCACAATCAACTTGAGGTACCCTGCCTCTGTGGAATACTTGAATAGACAACGAATCATCCCAAAATTGACCTCAAATTTCAGGTTTCCTTTCTGCATCTAATTTGTTTCTGGTTTTATGTTTATCTAGTTTAGCATTTAGATTTTATTATAATTGGTAGATTTGTGTATTGATTTGGTTGTGCTCCTCTTCCTTTTTGTTTTATATATAGATATATATTTTTTTCCTTTTTTTTTTTGTGAGTGTGTATGTGTATGCGTCTTTGTGTGATTTTGTCTGTATAGCTTTGCTTTTACCATTTGTCCTAGGGTTCTGTCTCCGGTTTTTGTTTGTCTGTTTGTTTGTTTCTCTGTTTTTTTATTTTTAGTATAGTTTTTAGCTCTTGTTACCACGTGTGGGTTTGTTTTTTGGTTGGGTTGCTCTCTTCTTTCTTTATTTTATTTTTTTATTACTTTTTATTTTTTTTGTTTTTAACAATTATTATTTTTTTATTTAATAACTTTATATTATATTTTTCTTCCTTTTTTGCTCCCTTTTCTTCGGCGCTGTGTGGCTGACAGGATCTTGGTGTTCTGGCCTGATGCCAGGCCTCTGCCTCTGAGGTGGGAAAGCAGAGTTCAGGAAATTGTTCCACCAGAGACCTCCTAGCCACATAATATCAAACGGAGAAAGCTCTCCCAGAGACCTCCATCTCAATGTTAAGACCCAGCTCCACTCAACGACCAACAAGCTACAGTGCTGGACACCCTAAGGCAAACAACTAGCAAGACAGGAAAACAACCTGACCCATTAGCACAGAGGCTGCCTAAAATCAAAAAAAGGTCACAGACACCCCAAAACACACCACCGGACGTGGTCCTGCCCACCAGAAAGACAAGATCCAGCCTCATCTACTAGAACACAGGCACTAGTTCCAGGCACCAGAAAGCCTACACAACCCACTGAACCAACATTAGCCACTGGGGGCAGACAACAAAAACAATGGGAAATATGAACCTGCAGCCTGGGAAAAGGAGACCCCAAACAGAGTAAGCTAAGCAAATGGGAAGACAGAGAAAAACACAGCAGATGAAGGAGCAAGGTAAAAACCCAACAGATCAAACAAATAAAGAGGAAATAAGCAGTCTACCTGAAAAAGAATTCAGAGTAATGATAGTAAAGATGATCCAAAATCTTGGAAATAGAATGGAGACAATATAAGAAACATTTAACAAGGACCTAGAAGAACTAAAGTGCAAATAAACAATGATGAACAACACAGTAAATGAAATTTAAAATTCTCTATAAGGAATCAATAGAAGAATAACTGAAGCAGAAGAACGGATAAGTGACCTGGAAGATAAAATAGTGGAAATAACTACCACAGAGCAGAATAAAGAAAAAAGAATGAAAAGAATTGAGGAGAGTCTCAGAGACGTCTGGGACAACATTACACACAGCAACATTTGAATTATAGGGGTCCCAAAAGAAGAAGAGAAAAAGAAAGGGAGTGAGAAAATATTTGAAGAGATTATAGTTGAAAACTTCCTTAATATGGGAAAGGAAATAGTCAATCAAGTCCAGGAAGTGCAGAGAGTCCCATACAGAATAAATCAAAGGAGAAAAAGGCCAAGACACATATTATTCAAAGTATCAAAAATTAAATACAAAGAAAAAATATTGAACACAGCAAGGGAAAAGCAACAAGTAACATTCAACGGAATCCCCATGAGGTTAAAAGCTGATTTTTCAGCAGCAACTCTGCAAGCCAGAATGGAGTGGCAGGACATATTTAAAGTGATGAAAAGGAAAAACATACAACCAAAATTACTGTAGCCAGCAAGACTCTCATTCAGATTCAAGGGAGAAATTAAAACCTTAACAGACAAACAAAAGCTAACAGAATTCCCCACCACAAAACCAGCTTTGCAACAAATGCTAAAGGAACTTCTCTGTGCAGGAAACACAAGAGAAGGAAAAGACCTACAATAACAAACCCATACAATTAATAAAATGGTAATAGGAACATACATATTGATAATTACCTTAAATGTAAATGGATTAAATGCTCCAACCAAAACACGTAGACTAGCTGAAGGGATACAAAAAAAAGACCCATATATATGCTGTCTACAACAGACCCACTTCAGACCTAAGGACACATACAGACTGAAAGTGAGGGGATGGAAAAAGATATTCCAGGCAAATGGAAATCAAAAGAAACCTGAAGTAGCAATTCTCATATCAGACAAAATAGATTTTAAAATAAAGACTATTAAAAGAGACAAAGAAGGACACTACATAATGATCAAGGGATCAATCCAAGAAGAAGATATAACAATTGTAAATATTTATGCACCCAACATAGGAGCACCTCAATACATAAGGCAAATGCTAACAGACATAAAAGGGGAAATCGACAGTAACACAATCATAGTAGGGGACTTTAACACCCAACTTTCACCAATGGACAGATGATCCAAAATGAAAATAAATATGGAAACACAAACTTTAAATGATACATTTAACAAGAGGTACTTAATTGATATTTATAGGACATTCTATCCAAAAACAGCAGATTACACTTTCTTCTCAAGTGCTCATGGAACATTCTCCAGGATAGATCATAACTTGGGTCACAAATCAAGCCTTGGTAAATTTAAGAAAATTGAAATCATATCAAGTATCTTTTCCGACCTCAACGCTATGAGACTAGTTATCAATTACATGGAAGAAATCTGTAAAAACTACAAATACATGGAGGCAAACCAATACAATACTTAATAACCAAGAGATCACTGAAGAAATCAAAGAGGAAATCAAAAAATACCTAGAAACAAATGACAATGAAAACATGACAACCCCAAACCTATGGGATGCAGCAAAAGCAGTTCTAAGACGGAAGTTTATAGCAATACAATCCTACTTGAGGAAATAAGAAAAATCTCAAATAAACAACCTAACTTTGCACCTAAAGCAATTAGAGAAGGAAGAACAAAAAAACCCAAAAGTTAGCTGCAGGAAAGAAATCATAAAGATCAGATGAGAAATAAATGAAAAAGAAATGAAGGAAAAAAAAGCAAAAATCAATAAAACTAAAAGCTGGTCCTTTGAGACGATAAACCATTAACCAGACTCATCAAGAAAAAAAGGGACAAGACACAAATCAATAGAATTAGAAAGGAAAAAGGAGAAGTAACAACTGACACTGCAGAAATACAAAGGATCATGAGAGATTACTACAAGCAACTCTATGCCAATAAAGTGGACAACCTGGAAGAAATAGACAAATACTTAGAAAAGTAAAACCTCCCGAGATTGAACCAGGAAGAAATAGAAAATATAAACAGACCAATCACTAGCACTGAAATTGAAACTGTGATTAGAAATCTTCCAACAAACAAAAGCCCAGGATCAGATGGCTTCACAGGAAAATTCTATCAAACATTTAAAGAAGAGCTAACACCTATCCTTCTCAAACTCTTCCAAAATATAGAAGAGGAAGGAACACTCCCAGACTCATTCTACGAGGCCACCATCACCCTGATACCAAAGCCAGACAAAGATGTCACAAAGAAAGAAAACTACAGGCCAATATCACTGATGAACATAGATGCAAAAATCCTCAACAAAATACTAGCAAACAGAATCCAACAGCACGTTAAAAGGATCATACAGCATGATCAGGTGGGGTTATGCAAGGAATGCAAGGATTTGTCAATATATGTAAATCAATCAGTGTGATAAACCATATTAACAAATTGAAGAAGAAAAACCATATGATCATCTCAATAGTTGCAGAAAAAGATTTTGATAAAGTAAAACACATATTTAAGATAAAAACCCTACAGAAAATAAGCATAGAGGGAACTTACCTCAACATTATAAAGGCCATATATGACAAACCTGCAGCCAACATCATTCTCAATGGTTAAAAACTGAAACCATTTCCTCTATGATGAGGAACAAGATAAGGTTGTCCACTCTCACCACTATTTTTCAACATAGTTTTGGAAATTTTAGCCAGAGCAATCAGAGAAGAAAAAGAAATAAAAGGAATCCAAATCAGAAAGGAAAAAGTAAAGATATCACTGTTTGCAGATGACATGATACTATACATAGAGAATCCTAAAGATGCTACCAGAAAACTACTAGAGCTAATCAATGAATTTGGTAAAGTAGCTGGATACAAAATAAATGTACAGAAATCTCTTGCATTTCTATACACTAATGATGAAAAATCTGAAAGAGAAATTAAGGAAACACTCCCATTTACCACTGCAAAAAAATGAATAAAATACCTAGCAATAAACCTACCTAAGGAGACAAAAGACCTGAATGCAGAAAACTATAGGACACTGTTGAAAGAAATTAAAGATGATGCCAACAGATGGAGAGATATACTGTGTTCTTCGATTGAACAACATTGTGAAAATGACTCTACTACCCAAAGCAATCTACAGATTCAATGCAATCCCTATCAAACTACCAAAGGCATTTTTCACAGAAATTTCAAAATTTGTATGGAAACACAAAAGATCATGAATAGCCAAAGCAATATTGAGAAAGAAAAACGGAGCTGGAGGAATCAGGCTCCCAGACTATATTACAAAGCTACCATAATCAAGACAGTATGGTATGCACACAAAAACAGAAATATAGATCAAAGGAACAGGACAGAAAGCCCAGAGATAAACCCACATACATATGGTCACCTTATCTTTGATAAAGGAGGAAAGAATATACAATGGAGAAAAGACAGCCTCTTTAATAAGTGGAAAACTGGAGAGCTACATGTAAAAGAATGAAATTAGAACACTCCCTAACACCATACACAAAAATAAATTAAAAATGGATGAAAGACCTAAATGTAAGGCCAGACACTATAAAACTCTTAGAGGAAAACATAGGCAGAACACTCTATGACATAAATCACAGCAAGATCCTTTTTGACCCACCTCCTGGAGAAATGGAAATAAAAACAAAAGTAAACAAACGGGACCTAATGAAACTTAAAATCTTTTGCACAGCAAAGGAAACCATAAACAAGACAAAAAGACAACCCTCAGAATGGGCGAAAATATTTGCAGATGAAGCAACTGACAAAGGATTAATCTCTAAAATTTACAAGCAGCCCATGCAGCTCAATATCAAAAAAACAAACAACCCATCCAAAAATGGGCAGAAGACCTAAATAGACATTTGTCCAAAGAGGATATACAGATTGCCAACAAACACATGAAAGAATGCTCAACATCACTAATCATTAGAGAAATGCAAATGAAAACTACAATGAGGTATCACCTCACACCAGTCAGAATTGCCATCATCAAAAAGTTTACAAACAATCGATGCTGGAGATAATGTGGAGAAAAGGGAACCCTCTTGCACTGTTGGTGGGAACGTAAGTTGATACAGCCACTATGGAGAATAGTATGGAAGTTCCTTAAAGAACTAAAAATAGAACTGCCATAGAACCCAGCATTCCCACTATTGGACATATACCCTGAGAAAACCATAGTTCAAAAGAGTCATGTAGCACAATGTCCATTGCAGCTCTTATTTGCAATAGCCAGGACATGGAATCAACCTAAATGTCCATCAACAGATGAATGTATAAAGAAGATGTGGCACATGTATGCAATGGAATATTACTCTGCCATAAAAAGAAATGAAATTGAGTTATTTCTAGTGAGGTGGATGGACCTAGAGACTGCCATACAGAGTGAAGTAAGTCAGAAAGAGAAAAACAAATAATGTATGCTAACACATATATATGGAATCTAAAAAAAAAAATTCGTTGTGAAGAACTTAGGGGCAGGACAGGAATAAAGACAGAGACGTAGAGAATGGACCTGGGGACACAGGGAGGGGGAAGGTTAAGCTGGGATGAAGTGAGAGTGTTGCATGGACTTATATATACTACCAAATGTAAAATAGATAGCTATTGGGAAGCAGGTGCATAGCACAGGGAGATCAGCTCAGTGCTTTGTGACCACCTAGAAGGGTTGGATAGGGAGGGTGGGAGGGAGATGCAAGAGGGAGGAGATATGGGGATATATGTTTATGTATAGCTGATTCACTTTTTTATAAAGCAGAAACTAACACTCCATTGTAAAGCAATTATACTCCAATAAAGATGTTTTAAAAAATGTACAAAACCATAAAACAGATTCTTACCATTTTGTCCTTCATAATTCTGGTGATTTTTTAGCATTTGATTAATATGTATATTGTATTTACTTGTATGTTTATAAAATATATATTATAACAAATATTCCTTAAGATATCTACTTTTTGTAAAGGAATATTTTCTAACATCATTAATATGGTCAAACCAGGAATGTCCCATTCTCTTATCATTGACTGACCTGTTTTATTAGCTAGCTAATTGTCCTTCTAGTGCTGCAATCACTCTGGAGAATTTGGTGTCTCTTAAGATCCCCAAGCCAATGCTTCAGTTTGGATTATTCAATTCTGTTGAACACTATGTACATTCAGCTCACTCACATGGCCACATTTTGGATAACTAAATCATCTTAAACTCTCTGTATCAGAAATATTAAATGTAAGCACTCCAATTTTGAATACATCAGACTCACAATTTTATTCATCACCCAGTTGTTCTGGAGCAACTAGGTTTTCCACACAACAGGGTTCCTTTCTCCTTGTCAACACTCTCCTGCCTATGTAGATAATGTTGCTTTGTTCAACACTCAGCAACCCTTGTGGGAATATGCAACTTTTTACTCTATTACCTTTTTTTCTTTGTATCCACTGGGAAACTTCCATCTCTGGATCTATCCACCTGCCAGACACTTTATCAAGCAAACAGGCAAATTGGGCCACAGCAGTTTGTGCAATCAATGTGGCAATATTTCTATGGTCTCTGGGTCATTTTCTTTTCCTCCTATCCAAAGGGAAATTTAAAACTCCCTAGATGAGTGAACCTCCTGTGTCTCTCTCAAAAAGAAAGTAGGCTGAAAAAATATTACATTACTTCCTGAGACTGTGCCATGTTGATTACCTGCATAAGCAGGAGGAAATGAAAAATATCAGGCAGATAAAACCTGGACAGAGCATTATGATAGCTAATTAATAATTTTGGCAATGTCTACAATATCACCATAACACAAAATCCTTAGTTAAAAATACTTTGTTCTGAAATAGATTTAGGTGGTGTAATGGAGCAACTGGATAAAATGACAGTAACACTATACAAAATTGCTGAGCTCAAAAAAAGAAAAAAATGACGTAAACTCCAGGTAAATATACAAATTATCTCTCGGAAATACATGAAGAAAACTTAGATAGAAAGAAAAGCCAACTAACTTAACAAAAAGTTGAAATTATTCTAATAATATTAATAATAGGTAAATCCTAGAATAACTATGAAATAATTTTTAAAATTAAGAGTTTCAAAGAGACTTAAAAACAGAAATAATATTTATATAGAGAAGTAAGTAATTTTGAAACAAAAACAAACAGGTGTGAATAAAGGTCATATGTTGTTGGCTACTATGTGGAAAAAAAACCCCAAAAGTCAGTGGCATAAAACAAACATCTATTAGCCTCATAAATTCTGTGGGTCAGGAATCTAAACAAAGCACAGAGGGAAGACTCAATTTTGTTCCACTTGATGTCAGCTGTGGAAGCTGAAAGACTAGGGGCTGGTAGCATCTAGATGCCTTGTTCATTCACATGTCTTGAACTTAATCTGGGAAGACTAGAATAGCTGAGCTGGAATTGCTGTTTCCTCAAGTATCTTTATCTCTGTGTGTTCTCTCCAGATGGTCTCTTTATCCTGGTGGCCTCCAGTCAACAAGACTTCTGACACGGTGACTCAGGTTTTCAAAGTTCTGAAAAAAAAGGTAAGTGGGCAGCTCCTTTTTTAGACACTCCTTATTTTCGAGGATGAGGGGCATTCATTACAGGAAGCTCTTTTTTTTTTTTTTTTTTTTTAAACTTACTTGTCTGAGCTGTAAAGATTTGGACATCTGAGGTCTGCAGGAGCTGGAGTCTTCTCGAGTGTTATTTTTTATCTTTATGTGTTGTCCACACATGGTTTTCCCAGGAGGATGGATTTTAGAATAACCAGACATCTTACCTGGTAATTCATAATTCTAAAATTTCAGAGAAAAACAAGAGTGAGACAGAGAGAGACAGTCAGAGAGACAGACTGAGAAAGGACAAAGAGGAGCAGAAGCTGTATTTCCTTTTATGACATAGCCTCAGAAGCCATGCAGCATCATTTCCTCTACATGTTATGTGTGTATAAGTGAGTAACCAAGCCTGGCTGACTTTTAAAGGGACACAAATCAGACGTCAACTTTTGTGAGAGGAGTGTCAAAGAATGTGTGGACATATTTTAAAAGCATTACACACAGATATGCAAAGAAATAATTAGAAAACTTGAGAACATTTTGAAAATCTAGACTCAACTTGTCCAAAGTGAAAATACATTATTTGGATATGTTTAATAAGGAATTGACCCAGATAGAAAGACATAAAAATAAAACAATGAAAAATATGACAGAGTTTAAAAGAGAGTAGAAAAGATTAACAAAATTTCAATACATGCCTGATAAGAGTTTTAGGGAGAGAGAATAGGGATAATGACAGAAAAATTATTCAAAATGTAATAACTAAGAATTTATCTGAATTGATAAAAAATATGAGTCTAGAGATGACAAACTCATAAGTGCTCACAAAGATATATAAATATAAATCTACATCTAGAAAAGAAGAGTAAGACTTTGGAGTATGAATGATAAAGAGAAAATATTAAAACTACCTGAAAGAAACAAAAATGATATTCAAAGGAATAAAATCAGACTAATTGCAGAGTAATCACAGAATAATAGCAGAATAAGCATTCCAGATGTAAGAAGACAATGAAGTAATGTCTTCAAAGTGTTGAAGGAAATTGTGTCACCGTGAATTCTATATTCAGCCAACCATATTAATCAAGGCATACATTTTCAGATTTAAAAAAGCTATCAAAGTATATAACCTACAACACCTTGATGAAGTATTTAGTGTAGAATATATTTATAGAGAAGAAAGATGAAAGTGGAAAGAAAAAATGAGAAGCAAGGAACAATGCATGACAATGAATTCATTATGAGACAGTATATCTGTTTAATGACTACAAAAATATATTTTGTGTTTAAAATGTTGAAATTATATCCTTATGCAATAATAGCAAAACTATAGGATGGGAAGTTCACTGAATAAATAAGTAGTACAGTTGGCCCTTCATTTCCATGGGTTCCTAACTGGCAAATTCATGGAACAGTGAATCAAAAATATTTTTTTAAAATTCAGAAAGTTCCAAAAAAGCAAAATCTGAATTTGTCACTCTAGCAACTATTTACATAGCATTTACATTTTATTTACAACTATTTACATCACATTTACATTGTATTAGATATTATAAGTAATCTAGAGATTATTTAAAGTATATGACAGATGAAGTGTGTAAGTTATATGCAAATACTATGTCATTTTATATAAAAGACTTAAGCATCCACTGATTTTGGTAACATCAGGGAGTCCTGGAACCAGTCTCCTGGGATATGGAGGTGTGACTGTATTAAAGTGCATGAATAAATTTGCATAATAAAGTGAAGCAAAATCAGAGTGAAAATAAAAGAGATGTGTGAATAAATACTGTGAAGTCAAGACGAGAAAGAAAAGAGAGCAATAAAAATGCACAATGAAAAGAAAATAAAAATGCACAATGAAAAGAAAATAAAAATGAGAAAGAGTCAAGCAAATTTAGTAGTAATCATAATGCACCATATTTATTACTTTATCTATTAAAAATAGAGATTAGCAAATCAAGCTATAAAAGAAGAAAGACCCAGCTATCTCAGGTTTACCTTGAGCATAGTTAATGAATATGTCACATAACATTTGAAAGTGAAGTGATAAAATTAATTAACCAGGAAAATACTATGATAGGAGGAATATGGCTCGCCAAGATGTTCATGTCCAAATCTCTAGGGTATATGACAATATTAGGTTACATGGCAAGGGAGAAAAAAATGTTGCAGGTAAAATTAGGTTGCTAATCAGCTGACCTCAAAATAAGGAGATAAAACTATATAATACAGATGGATCTAAAATATAATCACAAAAATCCTTAAAGAGGGAAGTGGGAGGCAGAGGAGTTGCAAAGTGATGCAATGTGAGAAAGATTCAACTGTCTATTACTGACTTTGAAGATAGAGAAATGGGTTCATGAGCCAAGGGATGTGGACAACTTCTAAAATCAGGAGAAGCCATGACAATGAATTCTCTGTTATTTGTTTACATTATCATGTAATAGAAATTTAAGTATTTTTAACTTTAAAATATTTTAATTAATAATATGACAACAGAGCTTTGAAATTGTTGGGCCTGATCTCTGTTTCACTGAGTGATTTGACACTGTTGCCAAGTTCTTTTTAGGTATGAATTATCTTGACTTCCATAGCACCACACTTCTTCTCTTACTCTTTCCTCACCAGGGATCCAGTTTAAGCCTCCTTTAGAGATGGATTTTCTTCAGTCATCAATTACATCGTGATAATCTTCAGGTTTCTCTTCTTGCAATGTTTTCTTCTTAATTTGTCTTCAGGAAGGTCTTATGCACTCAACTCTGGTTATTATCCGATTGCTCCCAAATTTATATGTCTTTCAGATCTTTTCTGTGTTCTGAATATGCCCAGCTGACTATTAAAATTCTCCACAAGGAATCTCCAAGCCTATTTCTCTTCCTTGGTTTATCATCTTGGTACATGACATCACTATCCATCAGGATGCAGAAACAAGAAACCATCTCTAAAAATCCTTCTTATACTTTTTTTTTTTTTTTTTTTTTTGAGAGTTACGTTTTATTCGGTGGGAATTTCTAGGACTTCAAGCCCAGGAGGCAGCATCTCAAGTAACCCTGAGAGAACTGCTCTGAGGAAGCAAGGGAGCTGGTTATATAGAAGTTTTGCAACAAAGGTAGTCTGAACATCAAAAGATTATTGTTAATTAAAGAAAACCAGATATCCCAAGTTAAGGAATTTAGCGCTTTTCTATGTATGGGAAGATGCAAGGTCTGGGCTCACTGAACTCATTCTTTTGATATACACCTCAGCTATCTGGGGTCAATATCCTGTGTTTTCACATCCTGAGTTTCCTCAGGGCTCACCATAGGGAGTGGCTGCAGTCTGAAGGCTGCTAAATGGCAGGTACTCTTTCCTTCCTGAGTTTCCTCAGGGCTCATTGGCTCACGTTGGATGGCTGCAATCGCTGATGACTGTGACATCCTTTGTTTACTGATATGGCAGGCTATATTCCATTTACCAACTCCTCCTCTTGGCTGGAAAGTTGATCAATGTTTGGGAGACATTTCATGACCAATTTTTGATCCACGGCACTGAGAGGCTTGTCCCCTATTAGGTGAAAATTCTTGTTGATGCCACTACAGGTGCTAATATCTGGATAAGGCCCTGTTGATAATTACAGATTCTCTGGATCCTCTGTCTTACTAGTCTATTATGATCCAGGAAATGTTTTCCCTTTTAGGTATGGGAAGAAGTACATTGCTTCTTCCCATACCTAGAATCACACTATGACAATTATTCTATAAGAGTCATAAATGTGATCTATTTCCTCAAAATATTAAGCCATCATCAATTTTTTTGGTGTCCTGGTTACACACTGGTAAAAATCCTTTTCATTTTTTAACAATGTACAAGTCCTGCTAGATGTATATGTCCATGTAGCACTCTTAGATTTTAGTTTGATTTTTCTCCTGACCTTTCAATTCCTTGAGGGCAGAACTATTTCATTTCTTTTTCTTCTTCTTCCTCTTCTCATTCTTCTCCTTCTTCTTCTTCGCCTTCTCCCTTCTTCTTCTTCTTCTTTTCTTCTTCTTCTCCCAATGCTTGGCAGAGGACTTGGCCTATGATGGCTGTTCAATTAAAATGTTATGGAATTAAAAAAAAATGTTATGGAATAACGGTGTCCTTGGGTTAGAAGTGTTAGCACAAGTTTGTGTGCCCAATGCACAGTGAGGCCAAACAAAGTGAAACATTGGAGTTTGGAGCAGAGAAAGGTTTATTGCAACGTCATGCAAGGAGACAGGTGGCTCATGCCCTAAAAAACCCCAAGCTCCCCGAAGGGTTTCCACAGAGCACTTTTAAAAGCCAGGTGAGTTGGGGAGGTTGCAGGGTATGTGATCAGCTTGTGCACAATTCTCTGATTGGCTGATGGTGAGGTAACAGGATGGTGTCACAGGGGTTAACATTATCAGTCCTTAGGCTCCAGGAGGCCTGGGGCTATGTGCTCATGGTCATCAAGTAGTTAACCACTCCATTTTGTGTGTGGGGGGTTTCACTTCTGCAAAACAAATCAGGAAATGTGCATCATATACTATTATCTAAGTTCTTCAGAGAGGAGCTAAAGCAGAGGATATGGGGGAAGGCCTGTCCCAGGGAGGCCCCATAGGGTCCTGTTTAGTTACAAAAGAAGAGTATTACTTCTATGAGTTGAATCTGAATACTATGATACTATGATAGTCATAAAACAGCTTCTATGGAATTGTATAGGTCCATTTATGTAGTTCCAATATAGATTCAATATTCCTTTAAATGTTATTCCCTCTCTACACACAGCCCTCAATCTTATTTTTAAGATTGTGGGAAGGGTTTTGGTTTTTTTTCCTGTTTTTTGTTTGTTTCCTTGTTTTCAAATCTTAGACGTGATAACTTTTGAAATAACAAGCATCTCAGAGTCCTGATCTGCTTCTGGTGGTCCAGTAAATAGAATTACCAACTTTATTAACATATTTGCTCTGCTATCCTTAGCTTTTCTTGACTTCAGTATATATTCATTATGATAATGTGGTGGTGTTTCTTAAATGAACACAGTGGCCCTTTTACTTTTTAAATATTTATTACACATGCATACCTTTTTGTGTTTTCTCCTCTGGCTTTAAAATGTCTTTATTGAGTCTGTTATATTAGTGAAGGCTTTGTAAAGGGTTTGGATAAGGCAGCCTTTCTTGATAATAAGGCAACTTAATTAGATGGCACTTAAAACTCCTTCCAGCTCTTTAAAGCTAAGGTTGAAAATTGACTAAGCACAGGCGAGAGTTGTTTGCATGTACATAAACAACTTCTTCCAACATTTATTATAGTCTACTGAGATCTCCTGAATCTACTTCCTGTAACTCTTCTGTATAATTTTTAACTTTATTATCTCCACCTACAGAATATAGCTTCACATAAATAATGTTCCACATGTTTGAAATCATTTTCTCCCATATTGTTGTTTCAGACTCCTTGGCCAGGATGAATAATTCAAACATAACCTAACTAAAGGACATCCATTCCACCTCAAATTCTGAATTAATAAAATAGGAAAACATATGTATTTGACTTGGGAGCCCTGATATTAAAGTAAATGAATTCTGAATATACACATGTTCACAGAGATGTGGGAAGTAATTCACATGATTTAGCAAAGACTCAGATGATCCTACTGATTTCAGAGCACCTCTGTTTTGCCAACAAAATGTAATGTGCAAAATAATTATAACAGAAAGAATTACTATCCAACTCCAATAGGTGGACCAAGATGTCCGAACAATGTATTGTATTATTCTACTATGAATGTGCCTGAATTAAAGCTTCCTACATATGAGTTAAGAACAGAAAGTGGCAGTGACTTTACAAATCTTGACCAGTTGTAAAGTAGAAAGAGAATTGGACTTGGAATCAACGGTTGTGCACATTGAGTAAATCCCACTGAGTCTCGGTTTTCTCAGCTAAATAATGGAATACTTAGCATACCTTCTTTGTATTTCTCACAGTATTCCTGTGAAGGTCAATTAGTAGGACATTAACAAAAATGTTCTACCAAGGAGACAGAGTAGCATAGTAGAAAGGAATGAGTGTTCAGGATTCAAACGCCCTGGTTTTTACAAGCTGGCTCAACCAATGTGATCAGAGTGATCTGGGAAAGTATTGGGTTGGCCAAAAGTTTCGTTCGTTTTTTTTTTCTGTAAGATGGCTCTATTAGCACTTAGTTGTCTTTAACTTCATTTGAAACATTTTGTTAGATTGTATTGTGACAGCTGTCATATCAGCATGGATTTAAAAAGACTTATCGAAGATGGCGGAAGAGTAAGACGCGGAGATCACCTTCCTTCCCACAGATACAGTAGAAATACATCTACACGTGGAACTGCTCCTACAGAACACCCACTGAACGCTGGCAGAAAACGTCAGACCTCCAAAAAGGCAAGAAACATCCCCCGTACTTGGGTAGGGCAAAAGAAAAAGGAAATAACAGAGACAAAAGAATAGGGATGGGACCTGCACCAGTGGGAGGGAGCCGTGAAGGAGGAAAGGTTTCCACACACTAGGAAGCCCCTTCGTGGGCAGAGACTGCAGGTGGCAGAGGGGGGAAGCTTCGGAGCCACGGAGGAGAGCGCAGCCACAGGGGTGCGGAGGGCAAAGTGGAGAGACTCCCGCACAGAGGCTCGGCGCCGAGCAGCACTCACCAGCCCAAGAGAGGCTTGTGTGCTCCCCCGCCGGGGTGGGCGGGGCTGGGAGCTGAGGCTCGGGCTTCGGTCGGATCGCAGGGAGAGGGCTGGGGTTGGCGGCGTGAACCAGGCTGAAGGGGTTAGCGCACCACAGCTAGCCGGGAGGGAGTCCGGGGAAAAGTCTGCAGCTGCCGAAGAGGCAAGACACTTTTTTCTTGCCGCTTTTGTTTCGTGGCGCGCAAGGAGAGGGGATTCAGAGTGCTGCCTAAACGAGCTCCACAGATGGGCACGAGCTGCGGCTATCAGCACGGACCCCAGAGACGGGCATGAGACGCTAAGGCTGCTGCTGCCACCACCGAGAAGCCTGTGTGCGAGCACAGGTCACTCTCCACACCACCCCTCCCGGGAGCCTGTGCAGCCCGCCACGGCCAGGCTCCCGTGATCCAGGGACAACTTTCCCGGGAGAACGCGTGGCGCGCCTCAGGCTGATGCAACGTCACGCCGGCCTCTGCCGCCGCAGGCTCGCCCCGCCTCCTCCGTACCCCTCCCTCCCTGCAGCCTGCGTGAGCCAGAGCCCCCGAAGCAGCTGCTCCTTTAACCCCGTCCTGTCTGGGTGGGGAATAGATGCCCTCAGGCGACCTACACGCAGAGGCGGGTCCAAATCCAAAGCTGAACCCCAGGAGCTGTGTGAACAGAGAAGAGAAGGGGAAATCTCTGCCAGCAGCCTCAGAAGCAGCGGACTAAAACTCCACAAACAACTTGATGTGCCTGCATCTGTTGAGTACCTGAATAGACAACGAATCATCCCAAATTCAGGAGGTGGACTTTGGGAGCAGGATATATTAATTTTTCCCCTTTCCTTTTTTTGTGAGTGCATATGTATATGCTTCTGGGTGAGATTTTGTCTGTATAGCTTTGCTTTATAATAGCTTTATTTTACTTCACTATATTATAGCCTCTTTCTTTCTTTCTTTCTATTTTTTCTCCCTTTTACTCTGAGCCGTCTGGACGAAAGGCTCTTGGTGCTCCAAACAGGCATCAGGGCCGTGCCTCTGAGGTGGGAGAGCCAACTTCAGGACACTGGTCCGCAAGAGACCTCCCAGCTCCACGTAATACCAAATGGCAAAAATCTCTCAGAGATCTCCATCTCAACATCAAGACCCAGCTTCACTCAACGACCAGCAAGCTACAGTGCTGGACACCCTATGCCAAACAACTAGCAAGACAGGAACACAGCCCCATCCATTAACAGAGAGGTTGCCTAAAATCATAATAAGGCCACAGACACCCCAAAATACACCACCAGACGTGGACGTGCCCATCGGAAAGACAAGATCCAGCCTCATCCACCAGAACTCAGGCACTAGTTCCCTCCACCAGGAAGCCTACACAACCCACTGAACCAACCTTAGCCACTGGGGACAGATACCAAAAACAACGGGAACTACGAACCTGCAGCCTGTGAAAAGGAGACCCCAAACACAGTAAGATAAGCAAAATGAGACAACAGAAAAACACACAGCAGATGAAGGAGCAGGGTCAAAACACACCAGACTTAACAAATGAAGAGGAAATAGGTAGTCTACCTGAAAAAGAATTCAGAATAATGATAGTAAGGATGATCCAAAATCTTGGAAATAGAATAGACAAAATGCAAGAAACATTTAACAAGGACGTAGAAGAACTAAAGAGGACCCAAGCAATGATGAAAAACACAATAAATGAAATTAAAAATACTCTAGATGGGATCAATAGCAGAATAACTGAGGCAGAAGAAAGGATGAGTGACCTGGAAGATAAAATGTTGGAAATAACTACTGCAGAGCAGGATAAAGAAAAAAGAATGAAGAGAACTGAGGACAGTCTCAGAGACCTCTGGGACAACATTAAACACACCAACATTCGAATTATAGGGGTCCCAGAAGAAGAAGAGAAAAAGAAAGGGACTGAGAAAATATTTGAAGAGATTCTAGTTGAGAACTTCCCTAATATGGGAAAGGAAATAGTTAATCAAGTCCTGGAAGCACAGAGAGTCCCATACAGGATAAATCCAAGGAGAAACACGCCAAGACACATATTAATCAAACTGTCAAAAATTAAATATAAGGAAAACATATTAAAAGCAGCAAGGGAAAAACAACCAATAACACACAAGGGAATCCCCATAAGGTTAACATCTGATCTTTCAGCAGAAACTCTGCAAGCCAGAAGGGAGTGGCAGGATATACTTAAAGTGATGAAGGAGAAAAACCTACAACCAAGATTACTCTACCCAGCAAGGATCTCATTCAGATTCGATGGAGAAATTAAAACCTTTACAGACAAGCAAAAGCTGAGAGAGTTCAGCGCCACAAAACCAGGTTTACAACAAATGCTAAAGGAACTTCTCTAGGCAAGAAACACAAGAGAAGGAAAACACCTACAATAGCAAACCCAAAACATTTAAGAAAATGGGAATAGGAACATACATATTGATAATTACCTTGAATGTAAATGGATTAAATGCTCCCACCAAAAGACACAGGCTGGATGAATGGATACAAAAACAAGACCCATATATATGCTGTCTACAAGAGACCCACTTCAGACCTAGAGACACATACAGACTGAAAGTGAGGGGATGGAAAAAGATATTCCATGCAAATGGAAATCAAAAGAAAGCTGGAGTAGCAATTCTCATATCAGACAAAATAGACTTTAAAATAAAGAATATTACAAGAGACAAAGAAGGACACTATATAATGATCAAGGGATCGATCCAAGAGGAAGGTATAACAATTGTAAATATTTATGCACCCAACATAGGAGCACCTCAATACATAAGGCAAATACTAACAGCCATAAAAGGGGAAATCGACAGTAACACAATCATAGTAGGGGACTTTAACACCCCACTCTCACCAATGGACAGATCATCCAAAATGAAAATAAATAAGGAAACACAAGCTTTAAATGATACATTAAACAAGATGGACTTAATTGATATTTATAGGACATTCCACCCAAAAACAACAGAATACACATTTTTCTCAAGTGCTCATGGAACATTCTCCAGGATAGATCATATATTTGGTCACAAATCAAGCCTTGGTAAATTTAAGAAAATTGAAATCGTATCAGGTATCTTTTCCGACCACAACGCTATGAGACTAGATATCAATTACAGGAAAAGATCTGTAAAAAATACAAACACATGGAGGCTACACAATACACTACTTAATAACGAAGTGATCATTGAAGAAATCAAGGGGGAAATCAAAAAATACTTAGAAACAAATGACAATGGAGATACGACGACCCAAAACCTATGGGATGCAGCAAAAGCACTGCTAAGAGGGAAGTTTATAGCAATACAAGCCTACCTCAAGAAACAGGAAACATGTCGAATAAACAACCTAACCTTGCACCTAAAGCAATTAGAGAAAGAAGAACAAAAAAATCCCAAAGCCAGCAGAAGGAAAGAAATTATAAAATCAGCTCAGAAATAAATGAAAAAGAAATGAAGGAAACAATAGCAAAAATCAATGAAACTAAAAGCTGGTTCTTTGAGAAGATAAACAAAATTGATAAACCATTAGCCAGACTCATCAAGAGAAAAAGGGAGAAGACTCAAATCAATAGAATTAGAAATGAAAAAGGAGAAGTAACCACTGACACTGCAGAAATACAAAAGATCATGAGCGATTACTACAAGCAACTCTATGCCAATAAAATGGACAACTTGGAAGAAATGGACAGATTCTTAGAAATGCACAAACTGCCGAGACTGAACCAGGAAGAAATAGAAAATATGAACAGACCAATCACAAGCACTGAAATTGAAACTGTGATTAAAAACCTTCCAACAAACAAAAGCCCAGGACCAGATGGCTTCACAGGTGAATTCTATCAAACATTTAGAGAAGAGCTAACACCTATCCTTCTCAAACTCTTCCAAAATATTGCAGAGGGAGGAACACTCCCAAACTCATTCTACGAGTCCACCATCACCCTGATACCAAAACCAGACAAAGATGTCACAAAGAAAGAAAACTACAGGCCAATATCACTGATGAACATAGATGCAAAAATCCTCAACAAAATACTAGCAAACAGAATCCAACAGCACATTAAAAGGATCATACAACATGATCAAGTGGGGTTTATCCCAGGAATGCAAGGATTCTTCAACATACGAAAATCAATCAATATGATACACCATATTAACAAATTGAAGGAGAAAAACCATATGATCATCTCAATAGATGCACAGAAAGCTTTCGACAAAATTCAACACCCATTTATGATAAAAGCCCTGCAGAAAGTAGGCATAGAGGGAACTTTCCTCAACATAATAAAGGCCATATATGACTAACCCACAGCCAACATTGTTCTCAATGGTGAAAAACTGAAACCATTTCCACTAAGATCAGGAACAAGACAAGGTTGCCCACTCTCATCACTATTATTCAACATAGTTTTGGAAGTGTTAGCCACAGCAATCAGAGAAGACAAAGAAATAAAAGGAATCCAAATCGGAAAAGAAGAAATAAAGCTGTCACTATTTGCAGATGACATGATACTATACATAGAGAATCCTAAAGATGCTACCAGATAACTCCTAGAGCTAATCAATGAATTTGGTAAAGTAGCAGGATACAAAATTAATGCACAGAAATCTCTTGCATTTCTATACACTAATGACGAAAAATCTGAAAGTGAAATTCAGAAAACACTCCCATTTACCATTGCAACAAAAAGAATAAAATATCTAGGAATAAACCTACCTAAGGAGACAAAAGACCTGTATGCAGAAAATTATAAGACACTGATGAAAGAAATTAAAGATGATGGACATAGATGGAGAGGTATACCATGTTCTTGGATTGGAAGAATCAACATTGTGAAAATGACTCTACTACCCAAAGCAATCTACAGATTCAATGCAATCCCTATCAAACTACCACTGGCACTTTTCACAGAACTAGAACAAAAAATTTCAGAATTTGTATGGAAACACAAAAGACCCTGAATAGCCAAAGCAATCTTGAGAACGAAAAATGGAGCTGGGGGAATCAGGCTCCCTGACTTCAGACTATATTACAAAGCTACAGTAATCAAGACAGTTTGGTACTGGCACAAAAACAGAAATATAGATCAATGGAACAGAATAGAAAGACCAGAGATAAACCCACACACATATGGTCACCTTATCTTTGATAAACGAGGCAAGCATATACAGTGGAGAAAAGACAGCCTCTTCAATAAGTGGTGCTGGGAAAATTGGACAGCTACATGTAAAAGTATGAAATTAGAACATTCCCTGACACCATGCACAGAAATAAACTCAAAATGGATTAAAGACCTAAGTGTAAGGGCAGACACTATCAAACTCTTAGAGGAAAACATAGGCAGAACACACTATGACATACATCACAGCAAGATTCTTTTTGACCCAGCTCCCAGAGAAATGGAAATAAGAACACAAATAAACAAATGGGACCTAATGAAACTTAAAAGCTTTTGCACAGCAAAGAAAACCATAAACAAGACCAAAAGACAACCCTCAGAATGGGAGAAAATATTTGCAAATGAAGCAACTGACAAAGGATTAATCTCCAAGATTTACAAGCAGCTCATGCAGCTCAATAACAAAAAAACGAACAACCCAATCCAAAAATGGGCAGAAGACCTAAAGAGACATTTCTCCAAAGAAGATATACAGATTGCCAACAGACACATGAAAGAATGCTCAACATTATTAATCATTAGAGAAATGCAAATCAAAACTACAATGAGATATCATCTCACACCGATCAGAATGGCCATCATCAAAAAATCTAGAAACAATAAATGCTGGAGAGGGTATGGAGGAAAGGGAACACTCTTGCACTGTTGGTGGGAATGTAAATTGATACAGCCACTATGGAGAACAGTATGGAGGTTCCTTAAAAAACTACAAATAGAACTACCATACGACCCAGCAATCCCACTACTGGGCATATACCCTGAGAAAACCATAGGTCAAAAAGAGTCATGTACCAAAATGTTCATTGCAGCTCTATTTACAATAGCCAGAACATGGAAGCAACCTAAATGTCCATCGACAGATGAATGGATAAAGAAGATGTGGCACATATATACAATGGAATATTACTCAGCCATAAAAAGAAATGAAATGGAGGTATTTGTAATGAGGTGGATGGAGTTAGAGTCTGTCATACAGAGTGAAGTAAGTCAGAAAGAGAAAAATAAATACAGTATGCTAACACATATATACGGAATCTAAGGAAAAAAAAAAAAAAAGGCCATGGAAAACCTAGTGGCAAGACGGGAATAAAGACACAGACCTACTAGAGAATGGACTTGAGGATATGGGGAGTGGGTGGGGTGAGATGTGACAGGGTAAGAGAGTGTCATGGACATATATACACTACCAAATGTAAAATAGATAGCTAGTGGGAAGCAGCCGCATAGCACAGGGAGATCAGCTCGGTGCTTTGTGACCACCTAGAGGGGTGGGATGGGGAGGGTGGGAGGGAGGGAGATGCAAGAGGGAAGAGAAATGGGAACATATTGTATATGTATAACTGATTCACTTTGTTATAAAGCAGAAGCTAACACACCATTGTAAGGCAATTATACTTTAATAAAGATGTTAAAAAAAAAAAGACTTATCAAAATTAGTAAATTTTTGTGTAGCCATTATTATATTGAAGATGGAATTAAAGAAGCAACATTTTCAGCGTATTATGCTTTATTATTTCAAGAAAGGTAAAAACTGAACTGAAATGCAAAAAAAGATTTGTGCAGTGTGTGGAGAAGGTACTGTGACTAATCAAACGTATCAAAAGTGGTTTGTGAAGTTTTATGCTGGAGATTTCTCGCTGGACGGTGCTCCACGTTCGACTAGACGAGTTAGAGTTGACAGCGATCAAATCAAGACATTAATTGAGAACAACCAATGTTATACCACGCAGGAGATACTCAAAATATTCAAATAAAGCGTTGAAAATCATTTGCACCAGCTTGGTTATGTGAATCACTTGATGTTTGGGTTCCACATAAATTAAGTGAAAAAAACCTTCTTGACCATATTTCTGCATGCAATTCTCTACTGAAACATAATGAAAATGTTCCGTTTTTAAAACAAATTGTAACGGGTGATGAAAAGTGTATACTGTACAATAATGTGGAATGGAAGAGATCGTGGGGCAAGGAAAATGAACCACCACCAACCACACCAAAGTCTGGTCTTCATCCAAAGAAGACGATGTTGTGTATATGGTGGAATTGGAAGGGAGTCCTCTATTATGAGTTCCTTCTGGAAAAGCAACAAGTACTGCTTCCAATTAGACCAAATGAAAGTAGCACTCAGCGAAAGCGTCTGGAATTAGTCAACAGGAAATGAGTAATCTTCCATGAGGATACTGCAAGACTGCATGTTCCTTTGATTACCAGGCAAAAACTGTTACAGCTTGGCTGGGAAGTTCTGATTCATCGGCCATATTCACCGGACATTGTACCCTCCGATTTCCATTTATTTTGTTCTTTACAAAACTCTCTTAATGGAATAAATTTCCATTCCCTGGAAGATAGCAAAAGGCACCTGCAACAGTTCTTTGCTCAAAAAGATAAAAAGTTTTGGGAGGATGGAATTATGAAGTTGCCTGAAAAATGGCAGAAGGTAGTGGAACAAAAGGGTGAATACATTATTCAATGAAGTTCTTGGTGAAAATGAAAAATATGTCTTTTATTTTTACTTAAAAACCAAAGGAACTTTTGGCCAACCCAATAGTTAAGCATCTTGCATGTAGATCTACCTACCTAAAAAGAATTATTGATTAAAATATTTCATATCAAGTATGAGGTCTGGAGCATGCTAAGCACTCTGTAGATGGGCATTCAATGTGAAGGCAATTTGTGCATGAGGGCTGCACTATCCCTGCCCTACTTAGGCAGTGGGCCAAGAACAGTACCCCTTCTAATTGTACTCCTCTCCTTTTGATGTTTGAAGGTGTGTGTGCTGATCTACTTCTATATTTTCTTGCATGAGAGTTGTTTGGCTTGAGCCTTATGTTTGGGAATTGATGTAGGGTAAGATATTTAGAGAGTTGTCATATTTGGCTCAAGGCTCCCTAGGAGACTAAGATATGAAGGAGCCCCAAAGAGGGTTCAACCCAGCTTAAGGAGTTTTATCTTAGGCCTTGGAGCTAAAATCCCCAGCTAATAATAAAGTGTAATTTTGTCCTTTTAGTTTTGTATCTACCATTCTCAAATACCATGTAGGAGGAGGCTGTTTTCAAAATGATTTTGTATACTTCTAAATTCCCTAAGCAAAGCCGCTATTAATATTTTCCCTTAAAAATAATTCATTACTTGTCGTTCCAGCATCTTCAGTACTTTCCATATGCGTTTGTCTCTCTGAAACTCCTCTTTTCCTCCTAAACTGATTATTTCCTGACCAATTACTATTCATCCTTCAATACTCAAGTTAAATGAAATTTCATATATGAACCAGTTTCTGCACTTAATACTTTTTACTTAATACTTTAATACTACTATCCTATTATAGCTTTTACAAAATACAAAATATCTAATGCTTAATACATTAGCTTCTGGGGATTAACCTGCCAGTTACCACCAAATAACTTTTCCCTCATCATTCTTTAATTATAGAATCCAGAATTTATTTAGGAATTCAATAAGCTGCATAAAAGATGACATTCCTGAGCCTTGCTTGCAGAATGTAGCCTTTGACAACAGTCTGACTGATTAGATCTAACCAGAAATCTGTGGGGTTTTGGGGAAAGCTACATCAAGCTATCATGCTTTTTCCTACTTTCTTCTTCCTGCCCCTCCAAATCACACATGCAAACATAACAGTTAGAGCTTTCTCGGTTATCTGTGAACTTGGAGGAATCTCCAAGATGGTAATCAACAGTAAAATGGTGAAGCAGAAAAATAGAAGGGGCCTGATTTCCATAGAGCTGTTAAATCCCCTTATTCCCCAGGTGGCATTTTTTTTTTTTGTGAGAGAGAAATAAACTACTTTTTTGTATATAGTGTTAGTGTTATTTTGGACACAGTGTTAAAAACAGTTAAATTAAAACAGTTTTCCTGTTCATTCTATCTCTAAATCTTAATCTCTGAATCCAAAATGACACATCTGTTATTAGAGAAACCCCATATACAAACTTTGAGTTTGGAAGGATCATTCTTACATGAATTTCTTAAATCCATCATAATTAGTTTCACATTTAGATGATTTAATATTAAGTGAATTTAATTTAACATCTAATTCCTGGCATTATGTGCTACAGGGGGACAGTAAAGCTAGAAGGTGGAAGGACTTAAACCTTCCTGCTTGTATTCTGTTCCAGTCAACATCCCAGAAATGACTCTTCCTCATGCTCTGAAACTGGTTCTTATCTCCAGCATTTCATTGGTACTCCCAGAACCAGCCTCATATGCCCACTTAGAAGTAGGTAAAACTCTTGGGCAGGATTGGGTTTGTGTGTGTGTGTGTGTGGTGTGTGGAAGGCAACAATCTAGCAATCTGTGGTTTAATAAACTTCACAGGTGATTCTGATGCACACCCAAATTAGTACACTCAAGTGTCCTGCCTACACAATAATTACTTCATATTTTTCTCTATATACCTTTGCTTAATATTCTCTATTCTTTGCCTTAGTTCTGCTGGGTGTTATAAAAATCCTCATAGCCTGTCCATCTCTCAGGAGTCTCTGCCATCCTGGTCAAAATATCATCTGGCTGTTTGCTTTTGGGCTCTCTGGATGGATATGACCCTGAGAACTGCCTTCATGTCATCCTTCATGTCATTGTTCAAATTTCCTTCATTTCTCTCCTGTGTTGATTTCTTTATTGCCTGAATATTTGTTTCATTGGAGTATAAAATAAAGTAACTTCCTGGAAAATGATACATTGTGGGTGATTATTTTGAGAACTTGAATATTCAAAAAGGTAAAATTTTACCTTATATTTTTATGAATATTTAACTACAAAATTCTAACTTAGAAATATCTTCCAGCAGAATTTTGCAAATGTTTTGCTCTATTTTCTGCTAAAAGAGAATGCTGCTTTTGAAAGGTCTGATGTTATTCTCATTCTGATGTTTTTGTATGCAATCTCTTTTCCCCTTCTTACCTCTGCTCTGCTCCCCGCCTCTCCTTTCTCTTTTCCCTTTTCCTCTCCCTGGTTTTCTGAAATCTTATAATGATAGATTTGGTGATTCGTTTATAGTTATTGTCTTTCCAAAAGGAAGATTCATATCCTTCTGTTATATTATTTTTCTTGTGGCATGTTTTTAATAATTTTTCTCTGTTTCCTTTTTTTTTTTAACTTTTTCAAGAGTATTTATTACTTTGATGTTAGATATCTCTGATTGGATTTGGGAGTTTTTGTTCATATTACACATATTTCTCATTATTAGGATTCTTCTACCTTCTGGAAGATTGAGATTACTTAAAATTCTAGCAAACTTACTGAATTTGGGGGTACATACTCAAATGTTTAATTTTGAAAAATCCATTCTTGTTCTTTGAGTTTTCCAAATTATAATGCTTCAAAGTTTTGGATATCTTTCCTGATCTCTTTGTGGACAGTAATTAGTTTTTAGGCTTTCTGATGCTCCATTAATGTTCCCTAGTGTGTGTGTGTGTGTGTGTGTGTGTGTGTGTGTTTTATTTTCCTGTAGTTAAAGACCTTATTGTCCATGTTCAGTGCCTCCGACAAAAGTACTTATTTTTTTCCCTGTATTTATTTTTCATAATGGATCACTAAAAAATAAAATTGGATTACTTGTTTTATGGGTGGGGTTTGTTGATGTCTTTCCTCATCATATGTTAATTAGTCAGATGTATGGTGTAAAAATGGGAAACCACTAAATATCACTTCTTGGATATTCATTATTCCCACCAAGAATCTTCTATCTCCAGTCCTTCAATCTGAACTATGGGATCCAAAAAGATGAAGTCAGTTGTTGCTTGGTCTTACCATTCAGTATGCAGATTTTGACTTAACCCAGAAAATCAAGGAAAAAACAATTTTTGAGAATTATTGCTAGTACTTTTCAGAGGGAAAAAGTCATTAAAATAAATATCCAAAAACAAGTAACTATGTACACAACAGTAATTGTATTAGCAAACAAATTAAACTTTAGGGCTGTCAGTTACTAGGGAAATGTCACAAGTTATCTCCAGTGAAGAGCAAAAATAATAAAAAAAGTCTTGACATTTCAATATGAAGCTGATTTTCATAAAAATAAAGTTAATGTAGATGTTTATTAATAATAGAAGTTTATATTCAAATTTTGAGACATAAAGTTGGTAATTAAAACACCATCAATTCATAATTAAACATTGTCTTTTTTGCCAAATGGATAAATATTATCAGTTGGGATAAATTATTTTATTGTATATAATGTTCCAGAAGTTAACTTGGAAATTTTAAATGCTGGTGAAATCCTTAATTCATATCTGAACCCAGTTATTTTTGGTATTTGACTTTCATTCAAAGTTAATTCAAGGACTGTTTCTCAATAAGTGTAATTTATTTTCCATGTTTGTTTCCATATATATATGATGCAGTTTTAATTTCTTTCATTCTGTTATGATGTAAGATGATATTTGAAATGTGCACTTTTTCAGATATCTTTTGCTATTTTTATGTTTCGCTTTAGTTGCTGCTTTTTATTTATTGAAATAATCAAGATACTCTAGAAGTATGTACTGACCAGCATTGGTGAGCTATACAGTGATCATTGTGTCCCCAATGCCCGGAAATATTCTGTCACAATAGTGTGATAATAGTGCTAATTCTCAACAAACTACTTACTTTCAAGAGATAAATGTCATGTGAATATGTAATAAGCAAAGGGTAAAGCATCTCTTGGATTATTACTTTCAAATACCAATTTTCTTCACAGGAATATAGACGGAACTGTGTGTCAGAGACATTAAAGAAGTAATTAAGGTGAAAATATTCTATATTACTGACAAAATTAATTACTTGATCTATATGTGTTTCTATTAATATATCTTACTTGAATGCTCAGTTTAATGAATTAATGGATGGCCACTAGTCAGCTGTATTTATTGTTCCTGAGAGGGATCAAGACATTAAACACACACACACATACTCCACTTCTGCTTCTTAGACTTATTTACTTATATTAACAATTCAAAACTATTTTTATTTTTAAATACTGTATTCCTTTAGGTAAAATTTAGCCACTATATCCTTTGTTTCATGCAATATTTTTATTTGTATTGTGTTGCATATAGTATTATTAGTCACTTAACTTTGATCAAGGAGTAAAATCAAACATCTACTTTTCCTTTTTCTGGAAAGATCTGCACTCAGATATTACTCTGCTTGTCCCTCACTTCATCCTAGTACCTGAGAAAATGATATCTATCAGAGAAATTTACCCTGATTTGGATGACCTTATCTGAAATAGCACTTCCCTTCTTAAATCTCTACCAACTTGTATTACATTGTTTTATTTTTTCTTAAATCATTACACAGTATTTGAAATATTAGAGATTTATCCAAATATTTATATGTTTCTGTCACACACATGCATCTAATTTTAAGGGTAATTATATCAGGGAATTAGTTTTATTCATTATTATATCACCAGCACTTAGACTAATGTCTGACATGAAATGGATCACAATCAATATTTGTTACAATGAATAAAGGCAAGGATGCAGCTACCTTCCATTTTACTCCAAAGTCTATTGAAATGGCAGAAAAGATGTAAACGAGAATAATAAATTCACAAAACTGGGCAATAGAAAAAAGAGACACTAATGACTTTTTGGAAAATAAACAGCATATAAAACTGATAGATACAATGGAGCAGAGAAAGCACTAATCTAAAAATAATACGTACCAAAAAACAAACTAACAAACATACAGCACACACTGGAGAAAGCAACTACAAATGGCAGACTACTTGTTTTTCTTATTTTAAAAAAAAATTCAAATTTTGTGTTAAAAGAGTAGAAAAGAGTCCTGGGACAAATACTAAGGGAAATATTAACTATCAAAAAATGTGCAGTTGGGGGAATTCTCTTTAACAAAGTAGGCTGAGCATATGTCCCCACCCTCAAGAAGCAGAGTAGAAGAACCACTCTACTAACAATGTTAATTTCTGCCCCAAATGGTTTTGTCACAGGATTATGATAGAAAAAGAAAGAAGCAGCCTAGAGTTCTTGAAAAATTATCTTACAAAAATACTGAAGAATCATGTGTTGCAGAGAGGAAGGTTGAAAATGGAAGAAATAAGAAAGTTTAATATATAGGGAACACAAGACAGGACAGAAATGTATATTCATTGGTTGTAATATATGTAGGCTGATTAAATTTGCCTATTAAAAATGATGCAGTTATTTGGTTTTAGAATGAAAAGAAGAATTAATGAACCAGAGATAAGGCAGAAGAAAACATGCAGCCTGAAGCACAGGGAGGCAAAATGAAAGAAAATATAGTTGTGTTACGCTATCAAATGAAGAAGAGTTGAATTTCATATTTGAGGGGGTGAAGCAGAACAGAGACAAAAGAAATGAAGACAAAAGAAAAGTGATCAAGAAATTTCCCTCTTTCCCAATTGCTGCTATTATAACATATTCAAACATATTTAAAATAATTTGTTTTAGAGCTAGAATAAACCATTAGGGGTACTTACTACAGCAGGTTTATCTTTTAAATAAAGGAAAACTACATATTTTATTTAACATTTCCAAATCCAGCATAATATGACACCGAATTTCAATATCAGAAGTATTGAATTCAATCTATCAGAGGTACCTTGCTTGGAGTAAAAGGACTGATTTTAATGTAATTTCATAGAAAAGAAGATTTTCTGTAGGAAAAACAACCCCAACAAACTCTCAAATACAACTTTTCATCCTTGCTGGGATCTATATGTTAAAAAAAAACCCTACTTGGTTACCTTATTAACTTGATGGAAACCATATTCAGAACTAATAAAGCTTGCTTCTACATGCTGTATTTTCATTTCAAATCCGTTATTACCACTTAAACAAAAATTTCTGTTAATTATCATCTTCTATGAATTTCTATGAAATTTTTGAAATTAATCAGATTTTTGAAATTAATCAGATTTCTAAACCATTATATTTCAAAAGCAAGATTTAATGACTAGATACATCTTTTTTAGAAAGAAGGTGAAAAGGAATGGAAAATATGTGACATATAGAGAAAAATAATGCATTTTCTAACATTCAAAATTCCTTTGAGCACTAAGGAGAATTAGCATTTTAGAGCTGACTGTTCAATTTCAAATTGATCCATCCATACACTATTAAAATAATAATAGAAAAGCCAGGAAAGTCACCTCTGTACCTGATAACAAAAAGGAAAAAAAAAACTTAGCTGTTTAAGCAACATATCCAATTAAATGATTCATACAGTACTTTATTTCGTTGGGCAGTCATTAGATAACCTTCCCAATGCTCCAATGGCATCTTTGTCATTTGTGTAGTGTCCTAAATTAGTGTGCAAGAATGTCACCTGAAGGAAGCTAATTAATTAAGAGCTTTTAATGAGCATAACAGCCTGTTCATTTCTCTGAGAAACTTTATGGTCTCTTTGAATACAATGTTACAGCCAGAATTTTTTTTAATCCTAAAAATGCATCTTACTCTATTTTATTGTTACCATACATTTATAACTCATGTCAGTGACTAAAATGCCAAATTGCTGAGGAAATATATTCAAACTTACAAGAACGTATGTATTCAAAAGTCACACAAACCAGGATCAAGCACTTACATTGGTGGAAGAAAACACTATTAAAAGTTGAAATCTGCAAATAAGGTGATGTCAACAAGATGGCAGAATAGAAGATCTCTTGCTCATATCCCTCCTCAGCAAGTGTAATATGGAAGTTATCCATAGACAAAAGTGCATTTGTGGGAGCTTTGTGATCCAGGTAGAAGACTGTGAAACTGCAGTAGAGTCCAAGACCAAAGAGGGTCATTTTGAGAAGGCAGGCTCTGCTCAGTTGGCTGACTCAGTGACCATATTCCCAGCTATAGACCCAGAAGTAGCTTGGCACCCTTGTGAACTCAGCCACAGCCCTATTTGGCCTTGGTCCTGCCATCAGCACAATATGTCAAAGGACCTGGGAGGAACCATGCTTCAGGTAACAGGCTTGCCGACTTTGATCCCAGCTATTGACATTGAAGTTGGCCTATGACCCAGCTCCAGTCCCTCTTGGCCACAGTCTAAGAACCCCTGGAGGCAAGACTGTGGAAGTCGGTCTGACAGTACATTCTGAAACTCTATCCATGTGTTACATTTTAATTTACCCACAGCCTTACAAAGGTTCTCAAATGCTCACATATTATATGTCAGTTGTTATATAGAAATGTGATTTTTACACCTATAATGTTTGCCAGCCACAATAAGGGATTCAAATGTTATTACATTTTTTTTCTTGAGACTCTACTGATGTATGGTTCTTTTCCCCCAGTATTTTTATGTTATAGTTAGTTATCCTTTATCTAAATGTGCTAGAGATGAACATTTTGTGCAAGTTGTGAAGTAAAGAAAAGAAAAATCTCATAATCCAATTCAAAAGTGGGCAGAGAAACTGAAAACTGAATAGACAGTTTTCAAAAGAAGATTTACAGATGGCCAGCAGGTACATGAAAAGGTACATAACACCTCACATCCAATAGGATAATAGGATGGCTATTATCAAAAAGAAAAGAGGAAACAAGTATTGACGAGGGTTTGGAAAAAAGGGAACACTTGTACACAGTTGGTAGGAATGTAAACTGGTGTAGCCATTATGGAAAACAGTATATAGTTTCTTTAATAATTTTCAAAAATTGAACTACTATGTAATCCAGCAATCCCACTACTGAGTATACATACAAGGGATAGGAAATCAGTATCTCAATGAGATAATATGAACTCCCATGTTCATTGCAGGATTTTTCACTGTATGATCTCATTTATATGTGGTATCTAAAAAAGACAAACTCATAGAACCAGAGAATGGAATGATAGTTACCACAATTCGGGGGGTGTGGAAAATGGAGATATGTTGGTCAAAGCTATAAACTTTCAGTTATAAGACAAATAATCTGGGAGTCTAATGTACAACATGGTGACTATAGTTAATAATACTGTACTATATACTTGAAATTTCCTAACAGTAGATCATATGTTCTCACTACACTTAAAGAAAAAAAAAAGGAAACTATAACTATGTGAGGTGATGTATGTATACGTTAACTAACTCAATTTTGGTAATCATTTAATCATGTTTTGATGGTTTATTATTTTTATATTTGCAAGTTTATTTCAGTAGCAACTTCTGAACACTTAGTCTATATCTTCTTAATACAATATTCTATGTTTTTTAACACGTGTATACACATAATGTATATCTCATATTACTTATATATGTCTGTGAATGTGTGTATACAGTTGAACCTTGAACAACACAAGGGTTTGGGGTGCTGATCCCTGCACACTCAAAAATCACATTTAACTTTACAGTTGGACTTCTCTGTCCAAGGTTCTGTATTTTTGGATTCAACCAACCACAAATTGTATAGTACTGTAGTACATATTTAATGAAAAAAAAAATTCACATATAAGTGGAACTGTGCAGTTTAAATCCATTTGGTTCAAGGGTCAACTGTTTATGTAATATAAACATAATGTATATATAATGTGAGATATACATTATTGAATACACATTTATCTTATAGCCACAGAATCATAGTGTACAAGAAGAAACATTTCAGAAGACTCACTTGAGGTACTTGTGATCCTAAATGATATATGAGCATCAACAGTGATTATAGCAGGCCCATCACAAATTCTTCTAAAAGTGGTCAAAGGAAAATTTGTGATATTATTTGTGATATACAATTTGTGTTATAATTTTTGTCAACAATCATGTCTCTTAACTGGTGGATTTATTTCTCTGTACTTTATGAAAACCAAAAATTATCACATGAAGATATTTGAAAATAATGTCATGTGAAGAAAATATCATTGCATATCATAATTCCACATCTGCAATATCTTCATTATGAAATGTCTCAGGTACAGTGAACTTCTATTTTTTCACCTTTAAACTGGGATTCTGCAGAGGATTAATTTTTAAATTTTGCAACTGATTCTCTAATCCTGAACAATTTCAAAACTTCTGTTTATTTATAATTTTCTTTCACATTATTTTGTTTTTCTCCTCCTTTCTAAAAATGAATCTACAGACTTAATTGGTGTACATGTCTTCACTGTAAAATTTTAAAAGATAACAAATAAGTGATCATTCATTAGTGAGCACAACTTAGCCTAATAAATATTATTTATTTTTGTACTGCAAACAGGCTTATCTCTATAAGAGCAATAATGTCAATATTGTGGTTAGACCACTTTTCTGCCTATCTTTAGAGGAAAATACCCATGTCCTATGATTTCTCTCACCACCACCTTCCTGTCTCCCCCCACACAAATATAACAGGATTGAGAGTGAGAAATTATTTGGAAGCCAGAGAAAACAGCAAGACTATTGAACATTAAAGGAAACCTGACTTCTGATCAGAGAAAGAGACTCTTGTCCTCATTCAGCAGTCTCTGACTACTTTATACCCTTCTTAAGTTGCCACTATTTACATTGAGGCCAACTACAGAAAAGTTTTCGTACAAATGATAATAAATGGATGATTAATATTGTATCAATAGCTCTTGCTTTTTAGAAGCTTGCTTCATTTTGGTATAGTTAAATAAAATAAAATTCATCAATTTTAAGTGTGTTATCTGAAAAGTATGCATTACAATTTACAGTAATGTGCCTATTACCACAATTATGATATAGAACATTTCCATCACACCAATAATTATCTTTTACTTTATTGCCGGCAGTTCCTTACACTGACCAGAGCTCTTGGAAACCACTTGTTTTCTTTCTAATACTATACTTTTGCTCTATCTAGGTCTTTAAACTGATTGAATTATACAGTATATATTCTTTTGTTTTTGGCTACCTTTGCTTAGTAAACTGCTTCTGTGTTCCATCTATGTTCTATTTATCAATAATTTCTTTGTGTTTATTGCAAATTAGTATTTCATTGTATGTATATGTATATGATATTTTATTTGCCATTCACTTCTCAACAATATGTTGTTTCCAGTGGTTTTTTTTGGCTTTTATCTTGTGTACACCATTTTTATCTAGCATTCTTTGTTGAAAGAAATTTGTTATTCAATTTAGTTATCTAGGTACTTTTGTTTAAAAAAAATTGACTGGATATATGTGACATTGTTTCTGGCTTCTATGTTTTCCTCTGTTGGTCTACATGAATATCCATATGGCAATGTTAATTTTTTTTTTAATTTTCTTTTTGCAAGAAAAATTGGGAACATCAGATTTACATTTCTGCCATTTCCTTGGATGCCCAGAATCCCTTCCACTAACTTCTAAAGAGATTTTTAAATATAAGAAAATATTTTCTTATATTTACCTAAATATTTGGCATTTCTGGCACTCTCTGTTCCTTTGTATAGATTCAAATTTTCATCTGGTATAGTTTTCTTTTGCTTAAAGAACTTCCTTTAGTATTTCTTATAGTGAAGGTAATAGGTAATGGACATTCTCAGCTTTTGTTTTTAGAAACAAGCTTTATTTTACTTTCATTTTTGAAACATTTTTATTGTGTATGGAATTCCAAGTTGATGGGTTTTCTTGTTTTTCTTTGGCTTCTAAAAGTGCTGTTCCATCTTCTCTAGCTGACATATATTCTGGTGTTGTCAGCTATAACTCTTATTTATTTATATATAACATATTTTGATATCTGGCTTCTATAAACATTTTTCCCTTTAAAACTGTCTAGATGCACTTTTACTAAAATGCATTGATGTGGTTTTCTTTATGTATATTTTGCTTGGGTTTCATTTAGCCTCTTAGATTTGTTGGTTTATATTTTTATCACAGTTGGAAAATTTGTGGCCATTTTTTTTTACAATATGCTTCCTTATTTTGTGACTCCAATTAAACATATTTTAGAGTTTTATACGGTTTATTTTTTCAGTAGTTTTTCCTTTTTTGCTTCACTGTAGACATTTTCTCTTAGTATGAATTAAATTTCAGTGATATCTTGCTGTTAGCGTTAATTCTATTTAGTGCATTTTAAAATCGCAGATATCTATTTTTGTCTCCAGTTCAATTTATTTGTATCTCTTTTGTATCTGATTTCTCTCCTCATCATATAGTATTTTTATCTACCTTCTTGATCTATTTTAAGTGCCAACTACAAATTGGCACTTGCCATTGGCACTTGCCATTTACCTCTATAAGGATTAAATCATGTGCTGATGCAGCTGTTGATTTTCAACATCCCCTGAACGGAGTTCAGGGTAGAGAGCAGAAATGAGGCACTATGTGCTCTGGGAAAAACTGGCAGAGCAGGTCTTCAGATAGTTAGATATTTTCAGGAGCTGATTTTATGAGCCCAATTCTTGTATCCCCTCATAACTAGAAAAGCACTAAAATCCTTCATGGTGATGTCTGCTCCTCATGACTAGCAGTAACCTTCACAAGAATAGCAGAAATCTTCTGCAAAAAATATGTGCTTCATTGCATGAACTCCCCCTTCACCAAAACCACATATATACTGGCCTTCTTCCCTACCTCTTTAGAGCAGTTTCTCAGAGCTATCTGAAATGCTGTCTCCCCGGATATCCCATATTGGTTGATGATCCTGAGTTTTATTTGGCATTGTATAACAGGTACCTGCCCCCTCCCCATTGAAAGATACTGGGGAGGGCCTGTTGAAAGATACTGGGGACCCACCCAGGTGAAAGATACTAGGTGCAAGGGAGGCCTGGTAGAAAGGTGCCAAGATTTGCTCAGTTGTAGGAGACTGAGTGGTCTGCACAGAGTGTTTAGGTAAGAGGTTGATCTGATGATTTTCCTCAATTCGGCTGCCTTAATAGAATTTGTTGGGATAAAAGTGAAGATATTACATGAGAGTTTTTCTCCAAAGAAAAAGGACAATACTCCTCCCTGCCGGTTATGGCTTTCTCAGGCAACTGAGAAATTTACGGGAGTGGTGGAGGCAGAGTCCTCATACTGTGCAGTGGTGCCATAGGGAAACCCCACTCATTAATTAAAATGCTTGCTTGTCCAGGGGTCGCGGATAAGAATTGGCCATTTAGCGATCTGAGCATCCACGGTCATCTTAGATCACCGAAGGGAGAAACTGAAACACGTAAGAGGGCTGAAATGATTCTGGGGTGAGGCCTAGAGGAGTTAAGCTCACAAGCAGCACACTGACCCACCACACAATTTCACTAATAAATTTTATCGCTGACAAATTCAACTTTAATATGGGAAATAGAGCCTCTCAAACACAGAAACAAGGGGAGTCAGAAAGCCAGCCTCTGACTAACACCAGGTTTATGTATGTACAAAACTCATACTTGTGAGTTCCTACTTAATTGGGGAAATTATACTGAAGGAGATCTCAACCTAAAATGGCCAAATTGGGGTTCTTTTGATATTTCAAAATTGATATTTTGGTGTGCACAGTTAGAAAAAGCCGGCCATAAGTTCAAACAGACTGAATGGAATGCTTACTTTGATTGGTATCTAGAAGATTCTAAAAGAGGAAATGATAGGGTAACTTCTTGAAACTATATCAGAACTAAAAAAAGGCTACTAACACTCTGTCTCTGACTCTGTCTCTCCCTCTGCTTCTCCCACATAACCTCTTCTATTTGAATTTCCTGGCCCAGATGCTATCTCTTTTTCCCTTCCAAGTATTTCACCTCCTGCTGCTCCATTCCCTAGTAAAGGGGAAAAAAAAATCAGCAGTAATTACAGCTGCCTTTAAGGAGAAATCTATTACAGGGAGAGGCGAACCGTCCTCGGTGCTTACGTACACACCCTGGACCCTAGCAGAACTTAGAGCCTTGGCTAAGGAATTTCTCGATCCAAGTCAGGATCCATTGGGATTTGCTAAGGAATTTGAATCAACTGTCACAACCTACAAGCCTGGAGTTTTCAGATCTATATCAATTAATACAGCTATTAGATTCTGAAAGCAAAGCAAGGGAATGAATAAAGAAAGGATGGAAACATACCTTAATGGATTTTGAACCACAGGCTCACACTGAATGCAAGGAATTAACTCAGAAATTACTCGAACTGATCCCAGAGCTTTTTCCAAAAACCATAAACTGGACAGAGATTCAAAAATGCAAGCAAAGATTGGATGAATACATTCTGGCCTATTATGAAAGGTTTGAAAAAAAAACTCAAGCAATATTCTGGCTTGACTCCTGAATTATTCTCTAACCACCAAAATGATCCTTTGCTTAACTCCACCTTTTTAGAAGGTTTAGATGAGTATTTAGCTACTCTAGTCAAAAGACACAATCTAGGTTGATCCATGTTACATACAAACACCCTTGTTACAATGGCTGACCAACTTTTCAAGATCATTAAAAAAAAAGGAAAGAAGAAAGAAAAGGGGGTATCTACAAAAATTATGAACCTTCAATTGCACCAATTAAGTACACAATGCCAGTCTAGGGTTAACGGACCCCTGTTTAATTCCCAACAGGAGAGAAAGCTAGTTTGAAGGAAAAAAAAATAAAAAATCTCTTCAGAATTCTGACCCTGAGGGAATAAGTCCTACTAGGAGAACCTGTTTTTCTCTCTCTGTGTCTTGAAACCAGAGCTCTCAGGAACACGTATCTAGACCATCTCTAATTCCTGAGGCTGAGGGAAAAAAAGTATGGAAAAAAAAGTCTTTAAAATTTTTTCTTATTCCAACTGTTATTTATAAACTAGTAAGGTTTATATTGTGATATCTGATTCATGACTAAGTTTAGAAAATGAAGCTAGATCTCTTGTTGTGTGTGTCTAGATATATGTATGTCTCAGTATGCTTCTTTGTCTTTGGATAATATTGCTGAGGTTAATTTGTAAGTGAGCTCTTTTTAATTGGCTTAAAGAAAAGTAAGCACTTACAAATCAAACAATTCTAAATACAAGAGAAATTAAGCTAAATGAATTTCAGGTTCATGCGAACTGAGAAATATTCAGTATTAAATTAATACCTGGTATTAATGTTTAAGTTTGTTGATCTAATTAATATATACATGTCTTTAGAGTCATCAACGTTAAGTCCAATATTTTTATTGTGCCTAGGTTTAATATAAGCTAAATAAAATCGTGTTATAACTGTTACAAATTTTTCAGCAAGGAAAGTACTTTGATGTGAAGAAGTTTTTAGGGAAAGAAAGCGTAAATGAGATAAGAACTTTTAGATGAACTCTATTAAGAATAATTTTAAAAGTAAGCAGGTGCAAAACTTGAATTTGGCTTCTCTCTCTATTAAGAGGACAAGATTTCTTAAAATGTTGAACTGCCTTTGATAACAGATTTCAAGTTTCTTTACATTTTAAGTGATCTGTTCGAATTTGCTTTTGAAATCTTTATTGTTACATTGGCTAAGTGAATAACTATTGTTTCACAGTGACCTGTGATCCTATCTGACTGAGTGTTCTAAACCCTTTTTGATATTTTTTGGCAAGTCTTCCTTAGTCAAATTCTAATGAAGTCCTTTTGACCTCTAGCTAAATTTGGAATGCTTCAAAGGACCCCTGAAACATCCCAAAGAGAAATATTAAACTAATTAGGTTCATTTGATATGCTAAATTACATGGGAAATATTGTCAAATGAGTAATAAATCTTCTTAGATTATATTGTATAGTAAATGTTATTAATATAGATATCCTAGAAATTATACGGAGTTCCTAAAATTCTGATATGTCCTGGTAAAATGTTATCAGCCATAACTCTAGTTATTATCTTAAAGTGTTGTATGTCACAGCAATAATCAAGTTTCTTTGTCAATTGCATTGTAATCAGATTTTAAACTTGCCTTCTTAAGTTTTCTGTCATTATAGACAATTATGGTTTTATTCTGATGCCTTTGCAAAAATGCTTCCTCTTCAAGAAGATTTATAGAAAGGACTTTTGGGTAAATACAAGTTTCTGACTTTCAGACCATAATGCTGAACTGGGTAAGAAATTAAAGAATCCTAATGAGAAACTTGATGGCTTCATATACTGTTAACAAAAAGATTTAGTTACATAAGACTGAGTGAACTGGTGAATACAGTAATAATTTTTATGGTTTCTATCTGAAAAGTTACTGGTTTAAATCTGTGTTTTCCAGGTATAAGGAAACCTTTCCCTCAAACTAATTATGACTTACAGTAATTTGATAAAATTTACCTTTGTAAGCAGAATTGAAACATTTATCTTTTTTCTCTATCTTCTCTCTCCAGAGATTGTGCACTCTTAGGTTCCCAGCAGCTTTATCAGATAAATTAGGAAGGCCACTCAGTAAGCGGGACAGAAAGTTCAAGGTATTTGGGGGACCTTAAAAAGGGAGGAATTCACTTAGATGTTAGGTGAAATCTGTGATAAGCACTTGATAAGCACTTGGAGTGAATTTCCTAGCCCTGAGAGGTCTTTTAAAAGTCCAGTCAGGCTCCTTATAAAAATGTCAGCAAAACAAAAAGCCAATATGATCAATTATAGTTATATAAATTCTCAGGCCAAGTTTTTGAGACCAGACTTATTTTACAAAAAAAATAGTCTTAATTTTGGTTATATTTGGTAGAAATGAGGGTAATTTTAGAGAGAAAAAGATGTTTCAATGAATGTTAAATCCCAGTCTTGTTAATGGATGTCTATATTTACTAAGACTCACTTCCTGGATAGTTCCTTGCCGTTATGTTATATTAATATAAAGTTTAATTGAATTATTAAAATGACATTCTAAGTTTGTTTCTGAAACTTATCTCAGTAATCTATCTTTGGATAAAGATCAGATGACATACAACCTGCAACCAGGGGATTATGCATAATGGAAAAGACATAATTTAAAGGACTATCTCCAACCTAAATGGAAGGATCCTTATCAGGTACTCTTAACTAGCTCATGCATAGAGAAACTGAAGGGAGTTGACTCTTGGATTAATTTCCAATTACAAAGGCCCCTGCACCGGACTAGTCTATAGAGAGGTCTGCTGACCTCAAATTCACCTTAAAACGGCTCTCAAACAGAGGAAACTACACTCTTGACAGAAAGAAAAGAGGACAACATCAGAAGTAGACAGCTTACCCACGATGCTGGACTGGATTCATATGATCATTTATAATGTTTTCTTGACTTCTTAGACCTTTGCATATAAATCAAATATTTTTCTATCAAGGACACGATCCTATGCTAGTTTTAAAAATCAATCCAATTGTTGGGTTTGTGGCCAATTACCTGTGTCTAGTACTTCTGGATTACCTTTGAGGACTTCTCCACTCCAAGGCTCTAGTTGGATGGCTCTTAGGAAATTTCTTTTAGAAGAAGGAATCTTCAGTCCTGTTCAGGCTATTCTTGATAGTACTAGATGGGATCCCCTCACCTAGCCAATTAATAATACCTGGCCATAAAAATGAATTTTCCCCAAAAGTTACTCAAGCTCAGTAAAAGCAACAAGCAAAATTTCAGCCAATGAATAAAACCTCCCACAACTATGGGATAGATTTTTTTGGTTAACACCAGGCTATGGTCATTTAAATTTTAAGCCCCTCCTTTACCTTGGAAACAAATTATACTAAGGATAATCAGCCTAGTTACACTAGGAAATTGTGCTGGGAGCCTTATGGATAGTGCCATTATATCATTTCCCTGAAAGATAAGGATTGGTATAGAACAGACTAGACCAGATGACCTGAGGATATACTGGGCTGCACCTAATAGAAGTTTTTGGCTTAATTCTTATTTATGACTTTAATAATACTGCTAGCTATGTTATTTGTACTTTGCCTATTTTACAAGATTGTTGTTTCTTGCATTACCAAATGTGTGACTGAGACTCCAACAAAACCATATAGTTTTATATGAGATCAATGATTGTAATAGTGTAATTCTATATATGGGAAGATACAACAAGAGGGAATTTTCCTGGACCATAACAGATTAGTAAGACAGGTGGTCCAGAGTCCTGTGGTTACTGTTAATAAGATCTAGTCCAGTAATAGCACTGAGTGGTCTATCAGAGAAATCCTCACCAGACCGAGGAATGAGCCTTCCTAGCACCATGGAATGAAATGGTCATGTAAAGCCTCCCAAAGCATATCAAATTTATGACCATGAGGGGGCCCTGTCAACTACAAATTGGCACTTGCCATTGGCACTTGCCATCTACCTCTATAAGGATTAAATCACATGCTGCTGCAGCTGCTGATTTTCAACACCCCCTGAATGGAGTTTGGGGTGGAGGGCAGAAATGAGGCACTCCGTGCTCTGGGAAAAACTGGCAGAACAGGTCTTCAGATAGTTAGATATTTTCAGGATCTGATTTTATGAGCCCAATACTTGTATCTCTTCATATCTAGAAAAGCACTAAAATCCTTCATGGTGATGTCTGCTCCTCATGACTAGCAGTAACCTTCACAAGACTAGCAGAAACCTTCTGCAAAAAATATGTTCTTGCTTGCATGTACTCCCCCTTCACCAAAATCACATATGTACTGATCCCCCTCCCCCCCACCTCTTTGGAGCAGTTTCTCAGAGTTATCTGAAATGCTGTCTCCTGGGTATAGTCCTCATTTTGCCCCAAATAAAACTTGACTCACATCTCTCATGTTGTGCATTTTTTAAGTCGACATAAGGAATTGGCCTACATGATTGTCAGAAGGCAATCATGTAGTCCAATTCCTACATGAAATTTGTAGGAGAGAGCAGGTTGGAATCTCAGGTAGCATTTCTATGTTAAAATCTTCAGGCAACCTCAGTCTTTGTTCTCAAGGCTTCCCACTGAGTATAGGAGTCCTACCCTCATTATCAAGGGTAATTTCCTTTATTTAAAGTCAATTGATTAAAATGTTAATCACATCTACAAAATATCCTCACAGAAATATCTAAACTAATGTTTGACCAAACAAGTAGACACTGCAAATTAGTCAAGTTGACACATGATGTTAACCATCACAGGTATGTCCTTTTTTAAGTTTTCCCTTCCTGCACTGTGGCCTGAGAATTGCTTCTTAGCAAGTAACCTGATGATACTGTTAGGCCCACTTGTTTTTACCCTTCTCTCAGGGATTAGAGTCCTCTGTTCTTATTACCTAATATCTGAAAAGTATTGTTTCACAACTTTTGTTCTGTTTTCTAGCTGTTTAGGATGGATAAATAGATCCTTGTTCTTATTTAATTTAAATTTGCATTTTTTCTTGTTATTCCTGTGTACTTTTCCAATTTTTTAAAAAAATAGATAAAGAGGAAACTAAAGATGTAAATATTATTATAAGCATTATCATTTAGAATAACTTGATAAATACACATATTAAAATGATTCTATGAATCTGTTTGGGCTTGGAGAATTGAATCCATGTGATTGTTTAAATTAAACAATCCTTCTTTTCAGAAAAAGAGGAAAGACTATAAAATTTTTCTCTTTATGAAAAAAAATCTCTCTGGTGATACAATTTAAGTTTGCAGAACAACCATGAATTATTTTCCATATAAAACTTGAGTATTTTCCAAGGGAAAATAAAAGACATAGAATTGCATAACTCATTAGGCTCTTTTTGAGATGTTTGAACAGTGATCACAAAA
This sequence comes from Balaenoptera physalus, assembly GCF_965194825.1. Classification (NCBI taxonomy): domain Eukaryota; kingdom Metazoa; phylum Chordata; class Mammalia; order Artiodactyla; family Balaenopteridae; genus Balaenoptera; species Balaenoptera physalus. Next base: position 24,087,765 of record NC_138894.1, read on the forward strand.
TTGATAAAAGTATCATACTATCTGTTTGGAAAGAGAACATAATGTTTTATTGGGAAAAAAATCTCTTTGTCAAATGGCATTATTTTACATTCTATAATTTCACTGGCACACAATCTGTAAGAGCAATTACTGATAGATTCATAGTAAATATTTTGCTTTACAGTCAGATTAAACCTCTGGTATGCAAAGTACAAAACAGTTTCTTGCATAAAAGTGGTAAATATACAAGGTTAACATGTTTGATGCATGTTTTTGTACTCTATATCTCTGAAACTACATTACATTGGGAGAAATTTCCATTTAACTGAAGATTATGTTGATTTTAATAGACAAGTGATGTTAGTACTGCTGGAGAATCAAAAATGTATAAAGCAGAGATTAACCAAGATGGCGGAGTAGAAGGACGTGCTCTCACTCCCTCTTGCGAGAGCACCAGAATCACAACTAGCTGCTGGACAATCATTGACAGGAAGACCCTGGACTTCACCAAGGAGGATACCCCACGACCAAGGACAGAGGAGAAGCCACAGTGAGACGGTAGGAGGGGCGCAATCAAAGTAAAATCAAATCCCATAACTGCTGGGTGGGTGACTCACAGACTGGCGAACACTTATACCACAGAAGTCCACCCACTGGAGTGAAGGTTCTGAGCCCCACGTCAGGCTTCCCAACCTGGGGGTCCGGCAACGGGAGGAGGAATTCCTAGAGAATCAGACTTTGAAGCCTAGTGGGAATTGATTGCAGGACTTTGACAGGACTGGGGGAAACAGAGACCCCACTCTTGGAGGGCACACACAAAGTAATGTGTGCATAGGGACCCAGGGGAAGGAGCAGTGACCCTGGGGGAGACTGAACCAGACCTACCTGCTGGTGTTGGGGGGTCTCCTGCAGAGGCGAGTGGTGGCTCTGTTTCACCGTGGGGATAAGGACACTGGCAGCAGAGGTTCTGGGAAGTTCTCCTTGGTGTGAGCCCTCCCAGAGTCTGCCATTAACCCCACCAAAGAGCTCGGGTAGGCTCCAGTGTTGGGTTGCCTCAGGCAAAACAACCAACAGGGAGGGAACCCAGCCCCACCCATCAACAGTCAAGTGGATTAAGGTTTTACTGAGCTCTGACGCCTCAGCAACAGGGAGGGAACCCAGCCCCACCCATCAACAGTCAAGTGGATTAAGGTTTTACTGAGCTCTGACCGCCACAGCAACAGTCAGCTCTACCCACCACCAGAGCCTCCCATCAAGCCTCTTAGATAGCCTCAACCACCAGAGGGCAGACAACAGAAGCAAGAAAAACTATAATCCTGCAGCCTGTGGACCAAAAACCACAGTTACAGAAACATAGAGAAGATGAAAAGGCAGAGGGCTATATACCAGATGAAGGAACAAGAAAAAAACCCAGAAAAACAACTAAATGAAGTGGAGATAGGCAACCTTCCAGAAAAAGAATTCAGAATAATGATAGTGAAGATGATCCAGGACCTCGGAATAAGAATGGAGGCAAAGATTGAGAAGATGCAAGAAATGATTAACAAAGACCTAGAAGAATTAAAGAACAAACAAACAGAGATGACCAATACAATAACTGAGATGAAAACTACACTAGAAGGAATCAATAGCAGAATAACTGAGGCAGAAGAACGGATAAGTGACCTGGAAGACAGAATGGTGGAATTCACTGCTGCAGAACAGATTAAAGAAAAAAGAATGAAAAGAAATGAAGACAGCCTAAGAGACCTCTGGGACAACATTAAACGCAACAACATTCGCATTATAGGGGTCCCAGAAGGAGAAGAGAGAGAGAAAGGACCAGAGAAAATATTTGAAGAGATTATAGTCAAAAACTTCCCTAACTTGGGAAAGGAAAGAGCCACCCAAGTCCAGGAAGCGCAGAGAGTCCCATACAGAATAAACCCAAGGAGAAACACGCTGAGACACATAGTAATCAAAGTGGCAAAAATTAAAGACAAAGAAAAATTATTGAAAGCAGCAGGGGAAAAACGACAAATAACATACAAGGGAACTCCCATAAGGTTAACAGCTGATTTCTCAGCAGAAACTCTGCAAGCCAGAAGGGAGTGGCATAATATACTTAAAGTGATGAAAGGGAAGAACCTACAACCAAGATTACTCTACCTGGCAAGGATCTCATTTAGATTTGATGGAGAAATCAAAAGCTTTGCAGACAAGCAAAAGCTAAGAGAATTCAACACCACCAAACCAGCTCTACAACAAATGCTAAAGGAACTTCTCTAAGTGGGAAACACAAGAGAAGAAAAGGACCTACAAAAACAAACCCAAAACAATTAAGAAAATGGTCATAGGAACATACATATCGATAATTACCTTAAACGTGAATGGATTAAATGCCCCAACCAAAAGACATAGACTGGCTGAATGGATACAAAAACAAGACCCATATATATGCTGTCTACAAGAGACCCACTTTAGACCTAGGGACACATACAGACTGAAAGTGAGGGGATGGAAAAAGATATTCCATGCAAATGGAAATCAAAAGAAAGCTGGAGTAGCTATACTCATATCAGATAAAATAGACTTTAAAATAAAGAATGTTACAAGAGACAAGGAAGGACACTACATAATGATCCAGGGATCAATCCAAGAAGAAGATATAACAATTATAAAAATATATGCACCCAACATAGGAGCACCTCAATACATAAGGCAACTGCTAACAGCTATAAAAGAGGAAATCGACAGTAACACAATAATAGTGGGGGACTTTAACACCTCACTTACACCAATGGACAGATCATCCAAAATGAAAATAAATAAGGAAACAGAAGCTTTAAATGACACAATAGACCAGATAGATTTAATTGATATATATAGGACATTCCATCCAAAAACAGCAGATTACACGTTCTTCTCAAGTGCACATGGAACATTCTCCAGGATAGATCACATCTTGGGTCACAAATCAAGCCTCAGTAAATTTAAGAAAATTGAAATCATATCAAGCATCTTTTCTGACCACAACGCTATGAGATTAGAAATGAATTACAGGGAAAAAAACATAAAAAGGACAAACACATGGAGGCTAAACAATACGTTACTAAATAACCAAGAGATCACTGAAGAAATCAAAGAGGAAATAAAAAAATACCTAGAGACAAATGACAATGAAAACACGACGACCCAAAACCTATGGGATGCAGCAAAAGCGGTTCTAAGAGGGAAGTTTATAGCTATACAAGCCTACCTAAAGAAACAAGAAAAATCTCAAGTAAACAATCTAACCTTACACCTAAAGAAACTAGAGAAAGAAGAACAAACAAAACCCAAAGTTAGCAGAAGGAAAGAAATCATTAAGATCAGAGCAGAAAAAAATGAAATAGAAACAAAGAAAACAATAGCAAAGATCAATAAAACTAAAAGTTGGTTCTTTGAGAAGATAAACAAAATTGATAAGCCATTAGCCAGACTCATCAAGAAAAAGAGGGAGAGGACTCAAATCAATAAAATCAGAAATGAAAAAGGAGAAGTTACAACAGACACCGCAGAAATACAAAGCATCCTAAGAGACTACTACAAGCAACTTTATGCCAATAAAATGGACAACCTGGAAGAAATGGACAAATTCTTAGAAAGATATAACCTTCCCAGACTGAATCAGGAAGAAACAGAAAATATGAACAGACCAATCACAAGTAATGAAATTGAAACTGTGATTAAAAATCTTCCAACAAACAAAAGTCCAGGACCAGATGGCTTCACAGGTGAATTCTATCAAACATTTAGAGAAGAGCTAACACCCATCCTTCTCAAACTCTTCCAAAAAATTGCAGAGGAAGGAACACTCCCAAACTCATTCTATGAGGCCACCATCACCCTGATACCAAAACCAGACAAAGACACTACAAAAAAAGAAAATTACAGACCAATATCACTGATGAATATAGATGCAAAAATCCTCAACAAAATACTAGCAAACAGAATCCAGCAACACATTAAAAGAATCATACACCACGATCAAGTGGGATTTATCCCAGGGATGCAAGGATTCTTCAATATACGCAAATCAATCAATGTGATACACCATATTAACAAATTGAAGAATAAAAACCATATGATCATCTCAATAGATGCAGAAAAAGCTTTTGACAAAATTCAACACCCATTTCTGATAAAAACTGTCCAGAAAGTGGGCATAGAGGGAACCTACCTCAACATAATAAAGGCCATATATGACAAACCCACAGCAAACATCATTCTCAATGGTGAAAAACTGAAAGCATTTCCTCTAAGATCAGGAACGAGACAAGGATGTCCACTCTCACCACTATTATTCAACATAGTTCTGGAAGTCCTAGCCACGGCAATCAGAGAAGAAAGAGAAATAAAAGGAATACAAATTGGAAAAGAAGAAGTAAAACTGTCACTGTTTGCGGATGACATGATACTATACATAGAGAATCCTAAAACTGCCACCAGAAAACTGCTAGAGCTAATTAATGAATATGGTAAAGTTGCAGGATACAAAATTAATGCACAGAAATCTCTTGCATTCCTATACACTAATGATGAAAAATCTGAAAGAGAAATTATGGAAACACTCCCATTTACCATTGCAACAAAAAGAATAAAATACCTAGGAATAAACCTACCTAGGGAGACAAAAGACCTGTATGCAGAAAACCATAAGACACTGATGAAAGAAATTAAAGATGATACCAACAGATGGAGAGATATACCATGTTCTTGGATTGGAAGAATCAACATTGTGAAAATGAGTATACTACCCAAAGCAATCTACAGATTCAATGCAATCCCTATCAAATTACCAATGGCATTTTTTACAGAGCTACAACAAATCATCTTAAAATTTGTATGGAGACACAAAAGACCCCGAATAGCCAAAGCAGTCTTGAGGCAAAAAAATGGAGCTGGAGGAATCAGACTCCCTGACTTCAGACTATACTACAAAGCTACAGTAATCAAGACAATATGGTACTGGCACAAAAACAGAAACATAGATCAATGGAACAAGATAGAAAGCCCAGAGATTAACCCACGCACCTATGGTCAACTAATCTATGACAAAGGAGGCAAAGATATACAATGGAGAAAAGACAGTCTCTTCAATAAGTGGTGCTGGGAAAACTGGACAGCTACATGTAAAAGAATGAAATTAGAATACTCCCTAACACCATACACAAAAATAAACTCAAAATGGATTAGAGACCTAAATATAAGACTGGACACTATAAAACTCTTAGAGGAAAACATAGGAAGAACACTCTTTGACATAAATCACAGCAAGATCTTTTTTGATCCACCTCCTAGAGTAATGGAAATAAAAACAAAAATAAACAAGTGGGACCTAATGAAACTTCAAAGCTTTTGCACAGCAAAGGAAACCATAAACAAGACGAAAAGACAACCCTCAGAATGGGAGAAAATATTTGCAAATGAATCAACGGACAAAGGATTAATCTCCAAAATATATAAACAGCTCATTCAGCTCAATATCAAAGAAACAAACACCCCAATCCAAAAATGGGCAGAAGACCTAATTAGACATTTCTCCAAAGAAGACATACAGACGGCCACGAAGCACATGAAAAGCTGCTCAACATCACTAATTATTAGAGAAATGCAAATCAAAACTACAATGAGGTATCACCTCACTCCTGTTAGAATGGGCATCATCAGAAAATCTACAAACAACAAATGCTGGAGAGGGTGTGGAGAAAAGGGAAACCTCTTGCACTGTTGGTGGGAATGTAAATTGATACAGCCACTATGGAGAACAATATGGAGGTTCCTTAGAAAACTAAAAATAGAATTACCATATGACCCAGCAATCCCACTACTGGGCATATACCCAGAGAAAACCATAATTCAAAAAGACACATGCACCCGAATGTTCATTGCAGCACTATTTACAATAGCCAGGTCATGGAAGCAACCTAAATGCCCATCAACAGACGAATGGATAAAGAAGATGTGGTACATATATACAATGGAATATTACTCAGCCATAAAAAGGAACGAAATTGAGTCATTTGTTGAGACGTGGATGGATCTAGAGACTGTCATACAGAGTGAAGTAAGTCAGAAAGAGAAAAACAAATATCGTATATTAATGCATGTATGCGGAACCTAGAAAAATGGTACAGATGAGCCAGTTTGCAGGGCAGAAGTTGAGACACAGATGTAGAGAATGGACATATGTACACCAAGGGGGGAAAACTGCGGTGAGGTGGGGATGGTGGTGTGCTGATTTGGGCGATTGGGATTGACATGTATACACTGATGTGTATAAAAATGATGCCTAATAAGAACCTGCAGTATAAAAAAACAAACAAAACAACTAATACTAAACTTTCATTGGGTTATTTGTATGGAAATATGTTAATATAAATGTTTCAGACATTACATGAAATTTCTAAAAATCTTATATTTGTATTTGTATGGAAATATGTTAGTATAAATGTTTCAGACATTACATGAAATTTATAAAAATCTTATATTTGTATTTGTATGGAAATATGTATGGAAATATGTTAATATAAATGTTTCAGACATTACATGAAATTTCTGAAAATCTTATATGTTCTGGTATAATGTTATAAGTAATAATCCTAGTTATTACTTTAAAATGTATATCTCAGAAATAACTAATTTTCTTGTCAACTGCATTATTATGAACTTTCATCAAATCTTTAACCGTGGTCATTTTTAAGTCTTTTGTCATTTACAGACAGTTCTGGGTGTACTCTGATGATTTTGCAAATATGTTCCTATAAAAGGGTTTCATCTTCAAGAAATTCATGGAAAAGACTCTGAAAAGTACAGGTTTCAGGTAACTGACTGTACTGCTGAACTGAATGAATAAGCATTTTCAGAACTCTAATGAAAAACTTATGAACTCATAAAAGTGCTAACAAAATATCAAGATAAAAAAAAAAATGAATTACATGGGACTGAGTGAACTGATGAGGATGAGTATAATTTTTGTGACTTTCTGTCTGAATTTAAAAAAAAAAAAAAAAATCCCACAAGGACTCAGAGGCAAAGAATATACAAATCAATTTTCACTGCAAAGTAAAGGAGCTGTTACAGTGGAGGATTACTGGACTGAATGTCAATATTATGACATAGTACGAGTGTGTTTCATGTTTGGTAATTGCAATCATTGTTGCTTTTGTTGTGGTCATCCATGTACAATGCTTGGTGTCAGTCTATTTATCTCTTGTAAAAATAAAATACAGTGTGTGTGTGTGGAAAAAAAAATGTATAAAGCAGAAAGAGTGTTGCCATGCAAATAAAAATGCAATAAAATGCCTACTAAACAATATTTATTCAAAACAGCAAATAGTTGTCATTTCTCCATTTTTTGTGTCAGTATTGATGGAAATATCAGATAATTTTTATATGAAGAAATTGTCTCCCATGCTTTGTGCAATGCAAGAGAAAATATATGATGATTTTAAATTCACATGGATGAACAGTTAATTTTCAGAGGAAGGTACTCACACTTTTAAAATGGGGGAAAATATAGAAAAAAATGAGAGCACAAATGGCTTTCTCATTATATGATTGTCCCTCCAAAGATCATTTCCATTATTTCAAGTAGTGTTTTCGAAGGGCATATCTCAAAAATATACTCAATGTCTTGAATATACTGACATTATTTTAGCCCAGACATCATGATGTTAATATTGAAGATTTCTTATTAAAACAAACCATGCTGAAAGAGATTTGCTAGCTGAATTTATATTTTTCTCGACACAGAAGATTTCTTTGCTGGCTGTGAAAGACACCAAATACATATTTGGCATATTTTAAGAAACATTCAAATGCCATAAAAAAATGAAGAAATGGACTTCCACGCTGTATAAAATGAGGAAGTAATAGACATACCATCATGCTACCTCCCAGACTGAAACAGTCAACCTCCTTGCTGTCTGTCTCTCCACTACCACCCCGATATTAAATATGATATAGCAAAGGACTCATCTTTTGAAAGAGCAGAAATTTCTATTCACTGGAGAATATGTCTTATTTTCTGGATTTGTGTTCAATCAGAAAATCAAGAACTATCAAACATATAGGTTTTACAATGATTCATAATGTTGAGCTATGGTTATGTGATTTATTATTTTAAAGGAATAAGAAAACAACTGGATATCAAAATTGACCAACTCAAACAACTCAAACATATCCTTTTAATCATATAGAATAATTATTCTAGTTAGTTTGTACATATCATCTCATTAAAATTTATGAGTTAAGACATAGAATTGGATTTCCATGTGTCTTAATCAACGATTTTTAAGGTAGTAAACTTCAAAGAACTGTAAGGAGGCAGAATGCTACTACTTGAAAAATTTTTCAGGATAGGTCAGTCAGGGAATGAGAGGAGCTTTCTTTGTCTTCTTAACGATTTTGCATACCGCTCCACAACTGGCTTATCACTGTTAGGCACTAAGACGTGTAATAACAGAGAGCTATACATGAAGACTTACAAACTTTTCAATATCCAATGATAGAGAACTACTCTTTACAAATATGTACTCAATTTATCTCTTTTAACTGTGAATAGGAAGTTTTAATTCTAATTGGATGTTTATAATACCAACACTTTCTGTAATTGCATGAATTAGAAATAAATTTGATGTTAAAATAACAATAATGATGATAAAACAGTTCAGAAGTTTCAACATAATTGCTTATGATAACATCTTCTAAGTAGATAATTAATTTTTGTTTAATCTGTATATATGCTGTAAGAGTTTTTTTTTTTTTTTTTTTTTTTTCCTCCTCAGAATGGATTGATTGTTAGTGTGTGTGCCTTATTGGCCTGAATGTGATGTGCTTAATTATGTTTTTTTAAAGATTTTAATATGGTTGTACTTCTCCCTTTGTAGGTGTTATTACTGTAAGCTTTGACAAATGTTTAAGAGTGGAAAAAAAAGTAATGAACTTCTGTAATAATTCCAATCGTGACACAGGGTGATTTTCAGCAGCTGTAAACTCTCAACTAAAAGTAAAGATAAAATAATGTTGCTTCCTATGGGTAAATGTATGATACAGGGGAGAGACTTGATCTAACACAATAATAAATGTGAAATCAAAAAATCATCAAGAAGTTATTTGGGGCTTCCCTGGTGGCGCAGTGGTTGAGAATCTGCCTGCCAACGCAGGGGACACGGGTTCGAGCCCTGGTCTGGGAAGATCCCACATGCCGCGGAGCAACTGGGCCCGTGAGCCACAATTACTGAGCCTGCGCGTCTGGAGCCTGTGCTCCGCAACAAGAGAGGCCGCAATAGTGAGAGGCCCACGCACCGCGATGAAGAGTGGCCCCCGCTTGCCACAACTAGAGAAAGCCCTCGCACAGAAACGAAGACCCAACACAGACATAAATAAATAAATAAATAAATAAGTTATTTGAAAATATGGTAACTTAAATTTTTTAGATTTATAGATTTTTGAAAGAGAAATCTTTCAGAAATTAGAATTATAGAATACAGAGAAAGAAAGCAAGGAAATATATGAAAATTAGAGTTTCAATCTAGGAGTCCAACTAAAATGGTTCCCTGAAAGAGACAGCAGAGAAAACAGAAGTTTTCTGGGCAGAAGTTAGAAAAGAAAATATATAATAAACACCAAAAAGTTATCAGGACTGATAATTGTTCATATTCAGATTGGAAGAGACTCCCAAACACTTGGTTTAATGAGAATATAAGATCTACACCATAGCTGTTACTGTGAAATTTTAGAACACTGTGGGAAAAGGAGATTCTAAACCTTTGAGTAAAAAAAAAAAAAAAAAAAAGCCACATGTAAAGGATATTAAGCAGTGTTGCTGTGGCCTTGTAATTAGTATTACTGGAAAATTTTGATTCACAGTTTTTAAGGGGCTGATTCCAATATTTTCTTCTCAACTCTACATCCACTTGCAAGAAGCCAATGCTTCTTGTCCTGAGTGCCAGGAAACCAACAACTGTGCTTTATTACTTTCCTCTTATCTACCTACAAAGAAGATGATCATATAAGTTATTCATTTCCTTGGAAATTCTATACCTTAGTGTCTCAGGAAAAGTGAAATATCAGTTGTCCTCTGATTCTATACCTAATATCACTTCATGTGCCACTGGCAGAAGTAAGTGGTTAGTTGACCATGTTTTGGTCTTGAGCACACTGTTAGCACCATGCTTACTCATAAGCTGTTTTAATGGGTTTAATTACCACCCTTTCTCCAAACTAAAGAAAAGTAAGCTGATTTTGGGGGGTGAAGGGGATGAGGGCTGAACTCTCTTTTCCAATTTAGAAATTTCTTTAATGCAGTGAGTTTCAGGTACACATGGATTGCCTTGTTTTCCTTCTACTTGTTAACTGAAAACACGAGTTAGGATTGTATGTCTTACTGCCTGCATGGCACTTCTCTGAGAATATTTGGATCAATTAACAGCACTAATCAGTATATTAAATTATCTTAAATGAGAGGTGATTAACTTCAACAGAGATAATTTTGACCACGAGCTGTCCATGGATTTCTAATTCTTTTATATACAGTTTAAATGAGATTATACATCCTGTGTGCATAACTGAAAGAAGACATCAGGACAACACACACTAGTAAATGAGGGTAAAACCCTTGTACTTCATGGCCTCCCAATTTTCCTAGAATAAATATGTGGATAGTGGCCTATATTTACACCAGCTAACTAATGTAGACCGTTCCCCTTTCCTTCCAATGAACCCAAAGTGGCACTGGGACTCATGCAGCCACATGTCTACATCCATTATTCAGGTAGACATTCAGAATGAGTGTGCTCACAAGTCTCACTCTGTCTTTACATTAAAGAGGGTGACTAATTACACATTAAAAAAACCCTGCTTTTAGAGGAACTAGTAAAGGGGTTACCTAGCATTGTCTCCTTTAGCCTCACTGATAGAAGGGTACTCCCCAGGAAAAAAATCCAATGTATAAAGAAAAGCTGAATTCCATGTTAGAAAAATAACCTGAGATAGACTATCTACTTTTAATATAAACACAAGCCTTCTAACACACTGATATCACAAATTACAGGACTGTTACATGGGATTCTTCACTGTTAAGTTTAGTTAGTGAAATTACTTTATAACGTAAAATAACTCTCTAGGTATCCAGTGGAACATAGCTTACTGAACTCTACTTTTCACCTTAAATCTCCACAGTTGGTCTTGACTTACCAAAGATGGATAGGAAACACGAAGATCTCTAAAGTCCAAATAAATGGCCAAAGGAGCCAAAATTCCCCATCAGAAATGTCAACATATATTAGGGATTTCAGTTTGGTACACAAGAGAAAATTGAGTCCACCATGCTGAGTGGAGTTTAATCGGTATGGGTATATTTTCCATGTTTAATTACCTATTTACATGATACAAAGTGTAGTTGTGTAAATCATACTTTATGTGGTTACAAAAGCACTTGCATTATTCTTAAGAAATTCCTCCAGATCTGTTCTAATTCTACTCACTACTTTTTTCAAGACTCCATCTCACCTCTATGTATCTGTTTGCCAACATATCTTGACTCCATCTATTTTCACACTGCAATTTGGATATAGTAAAAAGGCCTGGGTATCCAGTGGTATTTGTTAGGAAGATACTTTATGACAAGAAGTTCCACAATCCTGACATAGCCAAGGCCATTGGCATTATAATAACCATGCCTAGAAATTTCTGGCAAGAATCTGCATGGGTTCCCAGAATTAATCATCTTATAACTAAAAGTTTCTGTCCTTTAACCAATATCTTCTCCTTTCCCCTAACCTTCAGCCCTTGGCAACCACCATTCTACTGTTTCTATGAGTTTGACTTTTTAGGTTCCACATATAAGGGAGATCATACTGTGTCTTTTTCTGCCTGACTTGTTTCACTTAGCATAATGTCCTCCAGGTTCATCCATGTTCCCTGAGAAATATAGATGAATGAAAGGAGCAATTCTTCAAATCTTGTTTGGCACTAGAATTGCATGTTCCCTGAATGTTTTCTTTTCCTACTATTGCCCTTCTCATTAAATACACTATCAGTTGTTAATTCCAAAAAGCTGATAATCGTCCATAAGGCAGTAAATTAGACAGTCTTGTATCTTGTTCCTGCAAAATACCTTCAACCTAAACATCTACCTTGCCTAGAATTACTAGATGGCATTGTCCTCAAATTTCCTACTAGTCTTTTATTTCTTATACTTAGAAGCTACAGGGACCTCCTTCTTGTTTCTTAATCATGTTTAACTTTATAAATAACTGACACAATATTTTCCAAAGTAGCTTTCCCATTTTCCATTCCCACCAACAATGGTACAAGAATTCCAATTGTTCTTCAACCTCACTAGCACTTGATATTGCCAGGTTGTTGCTTATGTGTATGTTTTAATTCATTCTTTTATGTGTGTAGTGATATCTCATTGTGATTTAAATTTACATTCATTCCCCTAAAGAATAATGATGTTGAGCATCTTAAATATGTTACATTGTCACACATATATCTTTTTAAACATTTTTATTTAAGTATAGTTGATTTACAACGTTATGTCAGTTTCATGTGTATAGCAAAGTGATTTGGAGATATATATATATTATTTTCTTTGGATTGTTTTCCATTATAGGTTATTATAAGATATTGAATACCATTCCCTGTGCTATACAGTAAATCCTTATCGTTAATCCATTTTATATATATTGTTGAACAGTGCTTATCTGTTAATCCCATGCTCATAATTTAACCCCTCCTACTTTTTCCCCTTTGGTAACTGTAAATTTGTTTTCTATGCCTGTCAGTCTCTTTCTGTTTTGTAAATAAGTTCATTTGTACTATTTTTTAGACTCCACATATAAATGATATCATAAAATATTTGACATTTTCAGTCAACTTACTTCACTTAGTGTGATAATCTCTAAGTCCATCTGTGTTGCTGCAAATGGCATTATTTTATTCTTTATTATGGCTGAGTAATATTCCATTGTGTATATATACCACATTTTCTTTATCCACTCCTCTGTCAATGGACACTTAGGTTGCTTCCATGTCTTGGCTATTGTAAACAGTGTTGCTAATGAACATTGTGGTGCATGTATCTTTCCAAATTAGAGTTTTCACTTTTCTGGATATATGCCCAGGAGTGGAATTGCTGGATCATATGGTAACTCTATTTTTACTCTTTTAAGGAACCTCCATACTGTTCTCCATAGTGGCTGCACCAATGTACATTTCCACCAACAGTGTAGGAGGGTTACGTTTTCTCCACACCCTCTCCAGCATTCAATATTTGTAGACTTTTGGATGATGACCATTCTGACTGGTGTGAGGTGATACTTCATTATAGTTTGATTTGCAGTTCTTTAGCAATGTTGAGCATCTTTCATGTGCTTATCGCTCATCTGTATGTCTTCTTTGGAGAAATGTCTATTTAAATCTGCCCATTTTTAAATTGGGTTGCTTATTTTTTTGATATTGAGTTGTATGAACTGTTGGTATAGTTTAGAAATTAAGGCCATGTCGAGCACATCATTTGCAATTATTTTCTCCCAGTCTGTAAGCTGTTTTTCATTTTGTTTATGGTTTCCATTTTTGTGCAAATGTTTGTAAATTTGATTAGGTCCCATTTGTTTATTTTCACTTTTATTTCTATTGCCTTGGGAGACTGACCTAAGAAAGTGTTGCTATGATTTATGTCAGAGAATGTTTTGCCTATGTTCTCTTCCAGGAGTTGTATGGTGTCATGTCTTATATTTAAGTCTTTAAGCCATTTTGAGTTTATTTTTGTGTATGGTGTGAAGGAGTATTCTAACTTCATTGATTTACATGCAGCTGTTCAACTTTCCCAACACCATTTGCTAAAGATACTGTCTTTTCAACATTGTATATCTTGCCTTCTTTATCAAAGATTAAAGCCCAGGTGTGTGGGCTTATTTCTGGACTCTATTCTGTCCCATTGATCTGTATGTCTGTTTCTGTTCCAATGCCATTCTGTTTTGGTTACTACAGCTTTGTAGTATTGTCTGAAGTCTGGGAGGGTTATGCCTCCTGCTTTGTTCTTTTTCTCAGGTTTGCTTTGGTAATTTTGGATTTTTGTGTCTCCATGTAAATTTTAACGTTATTTGTTCTAGCTCTGTGAAAAATGACATGGGAAATTTGATAGGGATCACATTAAATCTATATGTTGCTTTGGGTAGTATAGTCATTTTAACAATATTAAATCTTCATATCCAAGTAGCATAGAGTATCTTTCCATTTCCTTGAATCATCTTCGATCTCCTTTATCAGTGTTTTATTGTTCTCAGTGTTTAAGTCTTTCACCTCCTTGGTTAGGTTTATTCCTAAGTATTTTATTTATTTTTGATGAGATTTTTAAATGGGATTTTTTTTTTACTTTCTCTTTCTGATATTTCATTGTTAATGTAAAGAAACACAACAGACTTTTGTATATTAATCTTGTATTCTGCTACTTTATTGAATTCATTTATCAGTTTGAATAGTTTTTGTGTGGAATTTTTAGGACTTTCTATATAGGGTATCATATTACCTGCATAGAACGGCAATTTTACCTCTTTCCTTCTGTTTTGGATACATTTTATTTCTTTTTCCTGTCTGATTGCTGTGGTGTGGCTAGGACTTCCAATACAATGTTGAATAGGAGCGGTGAGAGTGGGCATTCTTGTTTTGTTCTGGAATTTAGTGGGAAGGCTTTCAGCTTTTCACCATTTAATCTTATGTTGGTTGTGGGTTTGTCCATATATCTTTTGTTTAAATCTTTAGCCCATTTCATTATTTTGGTTTTTTGTTGTTATTGTTTGCTTTGCTATGGAATTGTGATTTCTCTTCATGCATTTTGCTACAAGTCTTTCTATCAGGTGTGTGTTTTGCAAATATTTTACTCAGTTTTTAGCTTATCTTTTCAATCTTAACTGTGTCCTTTAAACAGCAGAAATTTTAATATTCATGACATCATATATTTGTTTATTTATTTATGGGCTTTGTTAGCTTTTCTAAGAAATCTCTATCAAAACCCAAGGTCACAAACATTTTCTCTAATTTTGCCCTAAGCCAGTGGGATCACCTTCATTTTACTAGAGTAAAAGACTGTTTCATAAAGGTTTTATCCCAGTATTTATCAGAACTTAGCAGTGATACTATGTACCACAATATGTAGCAGAATCATATGTTTCAGACCTCAGAGCTTTCCCACTTTGTTTACGGGAATCAGACTGAAACCCATTTTTGGTAGCATAACGCCCTTGCATTTTTCAGGAAAAGAAAGGTAAAGAGAAATGTCCCATAAAGGGAGAATGGCATTACTGATAATTTAGACTATGGATGAGAAGCAATTTTTAATTAACTCAAATGTTTTAATTATTGTAGTATCAGACTTATTCTTTGAGTATTGTGGTACAGTTCACAGTTATTACCCCCATTATTAACAAGAGTTGGGAGAGGCTGAAATTCCACAGTTCTTTTTTTTTTTTTTTTTTTTTTTTTTCACACACACACACTGTATTTTATTTTTACAAGAGATAAATAGACTGACACCAAGCATTGTACATGGATGACCACAACAAAAGCAACAATGATTGCCATTACCAAACATGAAACACACTCATACTATGTCATAATATTGACATTCTGTCCAGTAATCCTCCACTGTATCAGCTCCTTTACTTTGCAGTGAAAATTCATTTGTATATTCTTTGCCTCTGAGTCCTTGTGGGATTTTTTTTTTTTTTTTTTAATTCAGACAGAAAGTCACAAAAATTATACTCATCCTCATCAGTTCACTCAGTCCCATGTAATTAATTGTTTTTTTTATCTTGATCTTTTGTTAGCACTTTTATGAGTTCATCAGTTTTTCATCAGAGTTCTGAAAATGCTTATTCATTCAGTTCAGCAGTACAGTCAGTTACCAGAAACCTGTACTTGTCAGAGTCTTTTCCATGAATTTCTTGAAGCTGAAACCCTTTTATAGGAACATATTTGCAAAATCATCAGAGTACACCCAGAACTGTCTGTAAATGACAAAAGACTTAAAAATGACCACGGTAAAAGATTTGATGAAAGTTCATAATAATGTAGTTGACAAGAAAATTAGTTATTTCTGAGATATACATTTTAAAGTAATAACTAGGATTATTACTTATAACATTATACCAGAACATATAAGATTTTTAGAAATTTCATGTAATGTCTGAAACATTTATATTAACATATTTCCATACATATTTCCATACAAATACAAATCTAGGATTTTTAGAAATTTCATGTAATGTCTGAAACATTTATATTAACATATTTCCATCCATATTTCCATACAAATACAAATATAAGATTTTTAGAAATTTCATGTAATGTCTGAAACATTTATATTAACATATTTCCATACAAATAACCCAATGAAAGTTTAGTATTAGTTGTTTTGTTTGCACAGTTCTTGATAATATTCATGTATGTACCCATTGCTTAGCCTCTTCTACTTATGATGGCAGGGGGCTTCTTTGTTCCAGGTTGCTTTGAAAAGGACAAATCTATAAAATCAAGCTCATACACTGGGCATTTAAGAAGTGTTACTCTGATAATGGTATCCCTGACCAAAATTGTAGCTTCTACCTCAGTCATATCTTATTTAAACTCTCATTTTCACAAAACGGCATAGACCAGTGACATTTAGGGGAAAACTATATCAGAATAAGTTGTGACTGATTAATATGTCCACATTTTCCTTCTTCCACATGTTTTTCTTTAAAACATTAATTTTTGCTATACTATGTCCCCAAATCATTACTTGTAGAAATTTAGCTAATATAAAAAATCCAAGATATTAAAAAATGTAACTTTATATTAGCAACTGCAATTTTTTCCCAAGTTTAAGACAAACTTTTTGCTTTGTAAATCTAAAAATATATCATATTTTGGTTGAATATGGTAAAGAACTATATGCAGACTCAAATACTGAACAAATGTAGGGATCATTAAACCTCATGTAAGCAATGAATTTTGCTATGCTTGGTAGTCTCAGACCTTTATTTCTCAGTCACCTTCCCTGCAATTCTCTATATTACTGATGAAAAAGAGTAACAAAAGATAAAACCATGATATTACAGGAAAATTTCCAATGAAGTGTGTCTTTATTACAGAAGTTTAGGGCTTACTTTCAATCAAGTTATTTCACTATATTTCATGACTATTCATGGACAATAAATGGAAAGTTTCAGAACATTGCATTAATATTTATGAGTTTTTCACATGGCTAGTTACTAACCTAAGTATTTCAATTTGTTAAACAAGAAAAGATCTAGCTAAGAATTAGGTACTGGTCATTCAATTTTAGCAAAATGGAATAAATCAATGTCTAAGAAGTGAAAGATGTAGTCAAATCATCCTGTCTCTGCTTATTCAGTTACAGAACTGCAAAGACTATTCACATACCAGAGATACCTGGCTAATTAACATATTGTATCCATGGTCAGATATTGATCCATTCCCCTTTCTTTCCCTCTAAACTCCTATATCTTAATATTTTGTTTTCCTAAAGCTGTTCCTCATTTTTGGAGCATTTATCAATGATGCCTATCCCTGGGAAAATTCTCATGACTCTCCTGCTACTGCCATGACAAGTTACTCTTCTCTGATTATGACTGAAAATTATTGATCATCCACATGGCATTATCTATGCAGTGAATTATCTAAATAAAATTTGAATCCAAGAAGATATTGCATTTGATTCTGTAACTTAGTTTTCGCCCAGAGATTGCAAATTTATTTTAAAAGTAAAAAAATAAATCTATAAAATTAGAATAAACATTAAGACTATTAAAACAAAGTTAAGGACTTAAAAATGAACACACTTATTGGATGCAAATTTTGTTGGTTGTGGGCTTACATGAGTTTTAATATAAGGGCTTTAAATTTATTATGATTTGTCATTGTTAATGATATAGATATCATCCTAATTTTATGTCCTTTATTTAATGAATTGTAGCATACATAAAGACATCTTTAGCTCATTAAAACTGAACCTCCTCTTTGTAATAACCCATGTAATAACTGTATCAGGCAATTTCACCAATGGATGCTAATGCTAATGGGAAAAACTTGGAAAACACTATTCACACCATCTTAAAGCATCACTGCACAGATTATATCTCAATTATAAGAAGAAATGTGTATTTACAATGGGAGATTTGGTGGCATGATATTAATTAAGTGGTGAAGTTTAGCATTGCCTTTGTGATGTAATGCAGTAGGAGAGCATGCATCACTTATGTAGTGCTTTTGCTGGAAATTACTGAGCTTGATCTAATCAAGCAGAAACAGTCCATTGAATCCAGAATTTCAAGTTCTGAAGAAACCTGGTCTGACCTTCTCAAAAGAAGTGAAACTGAGATTGTTCTTGTTTTTTTTTTTAGAGATGATAAGACATAACACCAGAAGCAATGTGTGAACATTAAATGGATACTGGATTAAAAACAAAACAAAACAAAACACTGGTGATCATTTTAAAACTATTTAGCAAAATTGAAATATGAGCCATATCTTAGCTCATTGTATTGAAATAATTTTGATTTTCTTAGGTGCTGCATGATCATATGGTTTTAAAGAAGAATGTCATAGTTCCAGAAAATGTTTAGAGATGAACTGTCATGATATCTTCACATTACCTCAAGATAAATTAACAAAAGGGAAGTATCTGTGTGTGATTAGATAGATAGACATCAAAGTAGATATAGATATAGACATATGTATAGAAATGGAGAGGATGTGGCAAAATGTTAAAATTTGTGAATCTGGAGGAAGAGTATTTGGGTATTTAGTGTAGTGTTCCTTCAACTTCACTCTGGGCTTGAAAATTATCAAAAAATTCAATTACCAAGAAAAAAAATCTTCATTAATGATTAGACTAACTCACCCTTTTATGAAACTCTTACTTTACATATCCTGTGTTTCAGACAAAATACTGATTATAAAGTCATGAGAATGATTAAGACAACATTACCACTTAAGGAGTAGGGATTTAGGGAAGCCAAATTTATTTTTGTAGAGAACACTTTAGCTAGAGCAGCAACCAACCACTTGTTTGGTTAAGATTAAAGCTACAAAGGAACAATTATGCAGAATAAAATAGAATAAATAATAATCAAAGGCAAAATATAAATTAGAAACTATAAAAGTATTTGTGGCTTCTATTTAATTTTAACAGTTTGGACAAAGAAAAGAAGAAAAGAAAAAAATACCTCTTAAATGTGAAAATTTGCCTAGGCAAACATACTCAAAATAAGAACATCAGGCTAACATACACTGAGAAAGTTTTTCTCTGTCAGATTAGCACAATTCAACAAGTTTTTTAATATGTTGTATGCAAAAGGATGAAGGCATAAACACTATTATTATTGGGATTATAAAATAGCAAAACCTTCACTTCCAGGAATTGACATTATAGATGCACTCACAAATGTATATTATTGATGCATTCATAAATATATAAAATGTCTTATGTACACAGATATTATTGCAACATTGTCGGAGTCCAGTTCCAACAGGATCCAGGATACCCCAAAAGGATGGACAGCGTCGGCGATGAACAACAGGAAGGAGACTGAGACTCGTGGACTCAGCCAAGTAAAAATACCACCATCTCGTGCTTTCTTTATTTCATATACTCATATATAGATTACAGTAGAATTACATAAATCATTAACATATATTATAATACTATTGTTTTGAGTCGAAAGAATTAATCATTTTGAACCCACAAAGATTTCCGTAAAAGATTACGTAAACCATACCTTTTAGTTTCTAGATTTTCTCATAAGATAAATTCCAAGGTTACCATTATGTACAGTACATGTTCTAAGAATTATTCTTGGTGGTTAACCAACCTTAACACCTAAGTCTAAATATATCCTTATATTCTATATATCCTTAGCCCCCCACATAGCTTTTCCTACATGGACATTACCTTTTTATAATGCCATTAAAATATCTAAAATATATTTTACAATTTCTATTTTGAATATTGCTACTCAAAGGCAATTTAATATAGCAACAAACAATATTAGGATCCCAATAATCTATTAAAGAATAACTTTCCAAATCATTTTTATTTGTCCCTAATCTAGAACATGTCTGTTCACCAGTTAATTGATCAAATATCATTAAACTACCATTAGTATTGAACCACAAATTATTATTATCATCATAAACACCCTCATATGGCCATATCTCTAGGGAGGATGGTGTTTTTCAAAGAAACATTTCCCTATGTCCAGATCTAGTCATTGTTTCCCAATGTCCCTCTTTAGGCACCAGGCCTTGCCATACAGTACTCAAAGGGGGAGTCAGGGTAGTTTTTCTTCATCTAGGAAATCTAAGATTTTTCCTTGGGGCAAATCCTGCCACACTTAAATTTACATATATAGAAATTATAAGTATTGCTTTTATCAGGAGTGTAGTCCACCTTCCACGTGCAGTTCCGCCTTGCAGTTCTGCACTGGAGCACCCCATGACCTTGTCATGACATTGCAGCGTCTGGATGGCTTCCAACACAACATTGTTTGTAATATCAAAATATTGGTAATGGCTTCAATGTCTCCCAGTAAGAAACTAGTTACATGAGTTCTGGTGTATTCATTTAAGGAAATATTATGTTGGTCTTAAAATATATTGAATTGTTGATATGGAACAAATCCGATAAATATAAATGAATTTTATAAAGAAAGTGAAGTTGTATGGTGTAATTTGTGCTGTGATAATGAAAAGTAGACATAGACATAGGTATGGATACACATGCACATATATACACATTAATACATAGATTTTATTATGTAAACTTATTATGTTCCTGTCAAGATACTTAAGAATTTGACAACAATGTTTGCTCTGAAAAATGGAACTGGATCATTGGGGAACACAGAAGAGAAACATTTATCACTGGATCTTTTTTAACATAAAAAAAATGAACACATTTAAAGGTAAACATAAACATCGGCAGACTAAGGAGAAGAGGCAATTCTGACACACAAAAAAATGGCCACTAAATACACAAAAACAGATCATTCTCCTTATTAATTAAAAAAATCTATACACTTGTCAATTCTCTTTTTGCTTTTTTTTTGCTTATCAAATTCTGTTTCATACTTGAAAGAGGATCACTCTATCATGATACAAAATTCTGTGATCTTGTGCTACATCTTCAAGTCACATGTTCTATTAATCTGTTTTTTCTTTCTGTAAATTGTTCTAGTTTAATAAATAAAAGGACTGTAAAATCTTGAAAAACAGAAATTGTACACTTTCCAAAAATGCTGTCCTATCTCTTTATGTAGTAGAAATAGATATCCATTTATAGTGATCCTTCAGGGTGGTTCCTTTCATTGAGGTATAGTATTTTTTCCTAGTTACGTAATTTAGAAATCCCTCAAAACTGTTTTGTTTGTTGTTCCTGCTCTCACCTTGATGAACCCAATAAAGATGTGATTGCCTGCCCTAGTAGCTCCATGGCATGTGGCTTCATCAAGTCCTATCTGCTTCCAAGGTTGCCAATAGCTACTGAAGCATTAAAGTCAGCATTTAGGTCTGCCTCCCTTCTTAAATCCCAGCACTCATAATTAGGGGGGCATGTTCATGAAAGTCACTGAAGACAAGGAGTGTTACGTGTGTGTATACTCAAAGCCTTTCTTCTCCCTACACAGCACCCATGGATTCCTATTGCAGAGAGGGTGTCAGAAGGTTCAGCTCCTACAGAAATAATTTTCGAAAGCCTGACACTCCTGGCAGTTTTCAGCATAGTGCCTCCTTTCTTTGCTCTTCAGTGTTTTACTTTTCAAGCTTGTCCTATATAATTATTTACTCACTTACTTGCAATGATGTTTCTAACATATTTTCAAATGTGTCAGAAATTTAGAAGGCCTTCACTTTCCATTTTTTGATTGGTGTTTTATTTTTTCCTACCTTACTTTCTATTCACTTGAATGATGTGCAAATCTTCTCAGATCTGTAGCTGGATGGCAGGTTGATATACAAGGTTCTTATTCTGACGCTGTGGCTTTCATGCAGTGAAGACTGCTGGTCCAAGATAGCTTCTTATCTAAGCCCCAGGATCTGGCTCTCTGACACTTCTGGCAGATGGAGTACATGAAAAATCACTGTTACTATCATGCCCTGGTTGCTGTACTTTCTCCCTCTGCTCCTGTCTATGGCCTTCTTCTTTCAGGATTCAAGCTTCCCTCTCACCCTCAGTCACCCACATCCCTCCATGTGTTTTCTAGAAAGCAGAGAAAGGGAGACAGCAATGAGAGAAAGAAAACACTCACAAAGTAGAATCCACAGAGCAGAGTCGTACTCTTCAGACATCACTGAACATTGATGTCACCAAGCTAGTTGGCTAAATGAGTGTTCCTTCTAGATATTTGATTTTGTAGGCCTGGAGAGCATCCAAGTAGTTTGCATTTTTATTGAAGCTCTCAGGAGATCCTAATTCAAAGTGACCATTGACCACAGTTTGAAAATCATCACCTTTGAGTATTAGCTGGCAATTTATGAACTTTGCGGCAAGAAAAAAGGACTCATACGTGATGATGCATTGATATCTAACACTGTCCATTTTATATTTTGGTGAAACTATACAGTATGTCCATAAATTATGATTTTTAAACTCATTACATCAACTGTATAATTAATTTTTTCCTTTAAGTTTAATTATGTTTGATCTAAACTTCATTTCTAAACAGAGGTTTTCATTTGGGAGGGAAGGGGGGTTGTCCTGGGAGTTTCAGTTTTGTTTTGATTTTTGTAGTACGTTAGGAGGCGATAATGAGAGTTGGGTTTAAGGCTGGTATGCATAGTGTGTTTGTGGAACAAATAAAGTCCCACAGTATACCAAGTGTGCTCTTATCTGTTCTAAAAGAGGAAACTTTATCTGACAGTAAAGAGATTAATATCATTCACATTAATAAATGGAAATTTGGATTTTCAAATTGTGTTGGCATCAGGGAAAAGGGTAATGATTTGTGATCTTCTACAGATATATGAGAAACCTCAATCTACAGAGTGAAATATCATTTCAATTGGTATACATTGTGCAAGAAATTACTGACCCAACACAGAGTATAGCATAGGAAACTACTTTCCTGAAAGAGGAGAGGAAATGTCACCACTATCTTTCAATCTTACTGTTATCATGTGACAAAGTGAAATGCCTGTTTGCCTTTTTCAGTGCCGGCTATGTAGCTTAGATGAGAAAACACTATCTTGCAGGCAACCTGAATTCTTTAAGAACATGCAGAAAGTAAACATGACAAATCATCCAAGTTATATATATTTAAGAATAGGCCATACTGAAGAAAAGTCAAGGGCTTAAAATGTTTTATTATGATGAGATGGCAATGATTATGTATGTAAGATAAACATGTTTATTAAATCACACATGCCAAGGAAGTTGTGAATAGCTTCCATAGAAGTAGCAGGAGGCTGCTCTTCTTAAAGGTAATGAGGTGTAGTCATTTAAAAATGTGTCCTACTTCTAATGCCTATAAAAGGCAAACTAGAGTAACTCTGCTGAGTTATGTTAATAACTAGTGAAAAGCATCTTATTCCAAAGCACTTCAAAAACAAATTATTCAAAGCATCTACCAGGTGTTGTGGAAGGCAGGAAAAGAAGAAGTTTGGTTTTGGGTTTCTTCCAAGTCACCTTTAGGAGCACTCCAGAGCCTCTGAAAGTGGCTTATCAGTACATTTGAATATTTTAATTATACACTTCAAAAAATACTTCAGAGTCATTTGACTAAAAGTGAAATTTGTGTATTACATTTTAGTACTTAAATCAACTATGAAATAGCATTTTAAATTGAAATCCAATACACTCTGCATTCACTCTGTTCAAGAAAATTGAAGCTAATTATAACTCTCAAATTAAGCAAGACAGGGGGAGCTAACAATGCAATTTTTAGAACATCATACATTATTATACGTAGAAATAAAACCCCTCATACTCAAGAAGAAAAACTGCCAAATATTTGAAAGAAAAAGTGGGAGAATAGCAGTAGAAATATCAATACATCTTTTCAGTATTTTGTGGATTAAACTTCCAAGAATTATACATGCAAATCAATTGTCTAAATGCCGTCTTTTCAAAAGTCATTCTTCCCTAGTGTATCTGGAAATGTGGGGCTCCTCCTCATTCCATGACTCAGGGTGTGTCTCTGACCTTTCAACCTAAGCTCCCTATTAACCTTGTTGCTGGAAAATACCAGAAACTTGGAAATTTATCCACACTTGAAATCATGCTGCTCTCCTCATTTTAACCCCACCAGTGAAGTGATGCAGAGACTGTACTTCCCTTTCTTGACTTGTCCCTTGATTTCACTTAACTCCACTATTGAACAACCATTTTTATAACAGATTTTGTAGGTATTGCTGGTTTGTCAGCTTCATTAGATAATGCCAAAGGATTTTCCAAAAGTACTTTACAAATTTATATGCCACCTATCAATATTTGAGATGTTTTCCTTTCCTTGACTCCTTGTTAACACTTCATATTAACAATATTTAAATTTTTGTGAATGTAATGGGAGTATACTATAGTATATTTTATTTTGCTATTGTTTAACGTCCCGTAATATTGTTGATGCAATTTTAATACTCCTGATAATCATTCAAATTTTATTATCAATTTTTTTCATTGGCATTGTTCTTATATTTTGGTTACAGATCCTTTAGTACTTTCCAATGTATAAATGTTACACACACACATGCACGCACACACACACACATTTATCTTGTCCCCCATTAACTGCTTCCTTTTAATTGCTTTTTAAAATAACACTTTATTGGCATATGATAAAAAACATATTTAATGTACACAACTCAAAATAGTTATTTTTTACTCTTTTTTACATCAGCTATTTTACAAATTAAAGAATGCATTTATTTCCTCTTAGAATTTAACCATAAACTTTGAAACTGCTTACTTACGTTTTTTCAAATGCATTCTGGTTTTATTCAGCACCTCTTTCCTTTTGCCAGATCAGCTAAATTAACATGTTGACTTCTTTAAGAATCTCTCCCATTTCCTGACTACCCCGTCTTTCATGTTATTATAAGCTAGAATATTGATTTCACTTTTACAAGGAACAAAAGTCTTAGTTGCATTACAAAATTGGATTTACCAACCTATTTTTTCTAATTATCTAGCTCCTTATTGCTTCTTTCTTCCCACCATTTTTTCCTCATTTTTTCATTATCCTAATATCCTTTGAAGTCATTTTTGACAGTGTCTTGGGGTGGCAATTTTGAATTACAACTTCATTCCTCCCTTGGGTGCTACTGGATATAGCTATAGATTTCTGGGTTGGCAGGTATTGAAAGTTTTACTTAACACCCAACATCAGTAGTTACTGCAAGACTGCAGTCATCTTCACTTCTTTCATTGATAATGTCTTTTCTCTGGATATTTTTAAAGTTTTCTCTTTAACCTTGATATTTTACAACATTGCTACCATATTTCTGGTTGTGCATTTATTTATATTTAAACTGATTTAAAAAAAAATGGGCTTCCCTGGTGGCGCAGTGGTTGAGAGTCTGCCTGCCAGTGCAGGGGACACGGGTTCGAGCCCTGGTCTGGGAGGATCCCACATGCTGCGGAGCGGCTGGGCCCGTGAGCCACAATTGCTGAGCCTGCGCGTCTGGAGCCTGTGCTCCACAACAAGAGAGGCCGTGATAGTGAGAGTCCCGCGCACCGCGATGAAGAGTGGCCCCCGCTTGCCACAACTGGAGAAGGCCCTCGCAGAGAAACGCAGACCCAACACAGCCATAAATAGAAATAAATAAATTTAAAAAAATCATTTAAAAAAAAATCTTATTGAAGCATAGTTGAGTGACAATGTCATGTTTAATTTCTGCTGTACAGCAAAGTGACTCTGTAATAGAGACATTCATTTTTTAATATTCTTTTCCATTATGGTTTATCACAGGATACTGAACATAGTTCCCTGTGCTGTACAGTAGGACTTTTTTGTTTATTCATCCTATATATAATACTTTGCATCTGTTAATTCCAAACTCCCAGTCCATCCTTTCCCCACAGCTTCTCCCCCTTGGCAATCACAAGTCTGTTCTCTAAATCTGTAAGTCTGTTTTTGTTTTGTAGATATATTCATTTGTGCCGAATTTTCAATTCCACATATAAGGGATATCATATGGTATTTGTCTTTCTCTTTCTGACTTACTTCACTTAGTATGATAATCTCTATGTCCATTCATGTTGTTACAAATGGCTTTATTTCATTCTTTTTAATAGCTGAGTAATATTCCATTGCATACAACATCTTCTTTATCCATTCATCTGTCAATGGGCATTTAAGTTTTTTCCATGTCTTGGCTATTATAAATAATGCTGCTATGAACATAGGGGTCTATACATCTTTTCGAATTAGAGTTTTGTCTGTGTATATGCCAAGGAGTGGGATTGCTAGATTATATGGCAACTCTAATTTTAGTTTTTTGAGAGACCTTCATATTGTTTTCCATAGTAACTGCAGCAATTTTCATTCCCACTAACAGGTTAGAGGTTTCCTTTTTCTCCACACCCTCTCCAACATTTATTATTTATAGACTTTATTATTTATAGACTTTTAAATGATGGCCATTCTGACTGGTGTGAGGTGGTACCTCATTATGGTTTTGATTTTCATTTCTCTAATAATTAGCAATGATGAACATCTTTTCATTGTGCCAATTGGTCATCTGTATGTCTTCTTTGGAGAAATGTCTATTTAGGTCTTCCACCCATTTTTCAATTGGGCTGTTTGTGTTATTGTTATTGAATTGTAGGTGCTGTTTGTATAGTTTGGAAACTAAGCCCTTATTGGCTGCATCATTTGCAAATATTTTCTCCCAGTCTGTAGGCTGTTTCTTTCATTTTGTTTCTGGTTTCCTTTGCTGTGCAAAAGCGTAAAAGTTTGATTAGGTCCCATTTGCTTATTTTTGCTTTTATGTCTATTGCCTTGGGATACTGACCTAAGAAAATATTGCTATGATTTAGCTCATAGCATAATGTTTTGCCTATGTTCTCTTATAGTTTTATGGTGTCTTGTCTTGTATTTAAGTCTTTAAGACATTTTGAATTTATTTTTGTATATGGTGTGAGAGTGTGTTCTAGCTTCATTGATTTACATGTGGCTGTCTAACTTTCCTAAAACCACTTGCTGAAGAGACTGTCTTTTCTCCATTGTAAATTTTTGCATCCTTTGTCAAAGATTAATTGTTCACAGGTGTGTGGGTTTATTTCTGGGCTCTCTACTCTATTCCACTGATCTGTATGTCTATTTTTGTGCCAATACCACACTGTTTTGATTACTGTAGATTTGTAATATTGTCTGAAGTCTGCAAGGGTTATGCCTCCTGCTTTGTTCCTTTTCCTCAGGATTGCTTTGGCAGTTCTGGTTCTTTTGTTGTTCCATATAAAATTTAGGATTATTTGTTCTAGTTCTGTGAAAAATGTCATGGGTATTTTGATAGGTATTGCATTAAATCTTGTAGATTTCTTTGGTTAGTATGGCAATTTTTACAATATTAATTCTTCCAACCCAAGAGCATGGGCTATCTTTCCATTTCTTTGAATCATCTTCAGTTTCCTCTATTAATGTTTTGTAGTTCTCAGCATATAAGTCTTTTACCTTTTGTTTACATCCCCTTTCTGATATTTCATTGTTAGTGTAAAGAAATGCAACCAATTTCTATATGTTAATCTTGTATCCTGCTACCTTACTGAATTTGTTTATCAGTTCTAGTAGTTTTTGTGTGGAGTCTTTAGAGTTTTCTATATAGTATCCTGTCATCTGCAAATAATGACAATTCTACCTCTTCCCTACCAATCTGAATAAATTTTATTTCTTTTTCTTGTCTGATTGCTGTGGCTAAGACAACCAATACTATGTTGAAGAGAAGTGGTGAGTGTGGGTATCCTTGTCTTCTTCCAGCTTTCAGTACAAAGGCTTTCAGCTTTTCACCATTGAATATTATATTGGTTCTAGGTTTATCAGATAGCTTTTATTATGTTGAGATATGTTCCCTCTATACTCACTTTCATAAAGATTTTTATCATGAATGGATGTTGAATTTTATCAAATGCTTTTTCTGCATCTATTGAGATGATCATGTGGTTTTTGCCTACTCTTTTGAAGATGTGATGTATCACATAGATTGATTTGAGTATGTTGAACCCTCCTGTCACCCTGGGATGAATCCAATTTGGTCATGGTGTATGATCTTTTTATGTGTTGTTGGAATTTTGTTGAGAAGTTTTGCATCTATATTCATCACAGGTGTTGCCCTGTAATTTTCTTTTTTGTTATTGTCTTTTGTTTTGATACCAGGGTGATGGTGGCTTCAAAAAATGTCTTTGGGAGTGTTCCCTCCTCTTCAGTCTTTTGGAAGAGTTTGAGAAGGATTAGCAAAAGTTCTTCTTTGTATGTTTGGTAGAATTCGCCTGTGCAGTCATCTTGTCCGAGACTTTTTTTGTAGGGAGTTTTTTTTTTTTTTCTTTTCCTTTTCAGATTCTATTTCACTTCTAGTGCTTGGTCTGTTCAAGTTATCTATTTCTTCTTTTTTTTTAATATTTATTTGTTTATTTATTTATTTGGCTACACTGGGTCTTAGTTTCAGGATGCGGGATCTTTTTTGCAGCATGTGGGATCTTTAGTTGTGGCATGTGAACTCTTTAGTTGTAGCATGTGAACTCTTAGTTGAAGAATGTGGGATTTAGTTCCCTGACCAGAGATCAAATCTGGGCCCCCTGCATTGGGAGAGTGGAGTCATAGCCATTGGACCACCAGGGTCTTGATTCAGTTTTATTGGGCTGTGTGTTTCTAGAAAGTTGTCCATTTCTTCTAAGTTGTCAAATTTGTTGGTTTATAATTGTTCATAGTATTCTCTTATTTATTTATTTTTTTTAATTTCTGCTGTATCAGTTGTGATTTCTCCTCTTTCATTTCTTATTTTGTTTATTTGGGTCTTCTCACTTTTCTTCTTGGTAAGCCTAGCCAGAGGTTTGTCAATTTTGTTTATCCTTTCAAAGAACAAGCTCTTGGTTTTATTGATTTTTCTATTGTTTTTTAAATCTCTGTTTTATTTCCTCTCTGATCTTTATTATCTCCTTCCTTCTGCTGACTTTAGGTTTTGTTAGTTATTCTTTTTCTAATTTTTTTTGTGTGATGGGTTAGAATGTTTATTTGAGATTCTTCTTGTTTCTTAAAGAAGGCCTGTATTGTGAAGAACTTCCCTATTTTGACTTCTTTTGCTGTATCCCACAGATTTAGTATGGTTGTGTTTTCATTGTCATTTTCTTCAAGGCATTTTAAAATTTCTTCTTTGATTTCATCATTGACCCATTTTTTTTTTTTTTGGTAGTATGCTGTTTAATTTCCATGTAATTGTTTTTTCCTTGTTTCTTTTTCTTGATTTCTGGTTTCATGCCATTGTAGTCAGAAAAGATGCTCGAAATAATTTTTAAACTCTTAAATTTGTTGGGCTTGTTTTGTGCCCTAGTCTGTGGTGATCCTAGAGAATGCTCCATGTGCACTTGAAAAGAATGTGGATTCTGCTTTTTTTGGATGTAATGTCCTGAAAATATCGATTAAGTCTAACTGTTCTATTTTATCATTTAGGATTTCTGTTGCCTTATTGATTTTCTATTTTGAGGATTTGTCCATTGATGTGAGTGGGGTATTAAAATCTCCTATTATTATTGTATTCCCATCAATTTCTCCCTTTAAGTCTGTTAATATTTGTTTTATGTATTTGGGTGCTCCTATATTAGGTGCACATATGTAGACAAGTGTAATAACCTCTCTGTGTATTGATCCTTTTATCATTATATAGTGTCCTTCTTTATCTTTCTTTATCACCTTTTGTGAACCCTACTTTCTTGTCATTTCTGGTTGCATGAAGTATCTTTTTCATACACTTACTTTCAATCTATGTGTGTCCTTTTCCCTAAAGTGGGTCTCTTGTAGGCAGCATACTGTAGACTATTTTTTAATCCAATCTGACACTTTGTGTCTCTTTATTTGAACATTTAGTCCATTGACATTTAGGGTAATTATTGATAGATATGTATTTATTGCTATTTTAAACCTTGATTTTCCATTGATCTTATATTTCTTCTCCATCTTTTCTTTTTCTTTTTGTTTTTCCTTCTGTGGTTTGATGATATTCTTTTCTATGATACTTACATTCTCTTCTTTTTGGTTTTTGTGAATTGATTTTATGTTTTTGATTTGTGGTTACCCTATTTTTCATGTATATTAACCCCTTCTTATATCCACTTTCCTTAGACTGGTAGACATATAGGCTCAAACACATTCTAGAAAAATAAAATCTACATTTTCTTACTCACCTCCCCTACATTTTATAATTTTGATGTCCTCTTTACATCTTCATGTTCATCTTTTTGCTGTTCACTGTGGTTATCATCTCTTTCACAATTTTTTTTTTTTTCTAATCTGTGTACTGGCTTATTTAAGTGACTTGTTTTCCAATTGTGACATTCTCTTTCTTATAGATTCTTACTTCTTTTCTATTTAGATAAGACCTTTCAATATTTCCTTTAAGGTAGGTTTATTATTGCTGTCCTTTTAGTTTTTTCTTGTCTGAGAAATTCTTTATCTCTCCATCTATTCTAAATGATAATCTTGCTGGGTAGAGTATCCTAGGTTGCAGATTTTTTTTCCTTTTCAAGACTTTGAAAATATTTTTCCACTCCCTTCTGGCCTGTAACATTTCTGTACAGAAATCAGCTTATAACCTTATGGGGGTTCCCTTGTAATTAACACTTTGTTTTTCTCTTGCTTCCTTTAGAATCCTCTCTTTATCTTTAACTTTTGCCATTTTTATGTCTTGGTGTAGTTCTATTTGAGCTTATCTTGGATGGGACCCTCTGTGTTTCCTGTACCTAGATATCTGTTTCCTTCTTTAGGTTTGGGAAGTTTTCAGCCATAATTTCCTCAAATGCCTTTTCAATCCCCTTTTCTCTTTCTTCTCCTTTTGGGATCCTTATTATGCATAGATTGGCATTTATATATACCCAGTAGGTCTCTTATATTGCTTTCATATATCTATCTATATATATATATATATATATATATATATATATATATATATTCATTTGGCTTTCTGTCTGCTGTTTTGATTGAGTGATTTCCATTATTCTATAATCCAGGTCACTTATTCATTCTTCTTCATTCTTCATTCTGCTATACATTGCCTTCAGTTCAGCTTTCATTTCTGCAAATTAATTTTCTAATTTTTCTTAGCTCCTCATTATAGTCTCTAGTTCCTTTTTACAGTAATCTGCATTTCTGTCAATAGCCTTTCTTAATTCCTTTAGTATTTTCATTACCTCCTTTTTGAACTTGGTGTCTATTAAACTGAAGAGGTCTGTTTCATTGTTTATTCTTTCAGGGGAATTCTCTTGATCATTAATTGGGAGTGGGTCCTCTGCTTCTTCATTTTACTTATATTTCTCTTGCTCTGTGAGTTTAAGAGAAACAGTTTTCTACTGTGGTCTTAGAGGGCTATTTTTATGTGGGCTCATCCCTTTGTAGCCCGCATGAGTTTAATACTTTTGGCACGAGAGCTGTTTTTAGTATGGATGTCTGCCACCTCTTTCCTCGGTGTGTGCTGGCCATTATCTCCTTGATAAGTGGTGTGACTGGTGTTGTGGTGATCAGAGCCTTCACTGGATGTTGAGTGGGACCTCCTCCTTGCTGTGTGGTTGTCACTGTCCTGTCAGGGGCAGGGTCTACTCCTTAGCTGTTGGAGTGCAAACCCCCAGATCCATTTCTGAGCTGCGTTTCTGAGCTGTGGTGCAAGGTAGGTGGGATTGGAGTGTTCTCTTTGGGTGAGGAACCACTGAGTATTCCTCTGCCAGTGCTGTTCACCAATGAGTGTGCTCTGTGTGTCACCTCTCACCCATTGTGTGGATTCACAAAGTACATTGTTGTCGGCACTGCCCTCAGTCCCTTCTCAAACTTGGGAATGCTAGCAATTGGCCCTGGTATCTCTTCAGGTGTTGTTTTCACAAGGCCACCAGCACAGATCCACTGAAATCAGGCCCCAAGACTGCAGTATTCACACACCTGGAACTTCTTTGGGAGCTATGGAGGCAGCTCAGCCCCACATGCATACACCCACAAAGCTGCTAAGGACAGGCTTATCCCAGCTGTGGGAGCACCTGTCATCCGTTCAGATGTCCACAGACACTGAATTTACAAAGCCAGTGGCAGCGGTGTAAATCCACGGCTCACGCAGCTTTGGGGAGAGATTTCAGCCCTGCTTCCTAAGTAATGCAGCCCCTGGGGCTCAGTTGTTTCAGCCCTAACTCTGTGAATGGGCATCCCACTGACATCTGCCCCCAGGACCTGCACGTGTAGAAAGAGTCTGTAATGGTACTTTGCTACTATGGCAGGCCCAGGCTTCTTCCGTGAACACACCTGATTGTGGCTGTGCCACACTCCAGCCCCTTCAGGCTGTCTCCGTGCAGCCAACAGCAGTCATCTCCCCATGTCTGTCCTCTAAACTCCAAGTTTCAGCCCCCAGCCCCTACCTGTACCAACAGATGCTCATCTTAGGCTGGGGTGTTCAGGGCAGTGACAAGGACCAACTGCGTAGGACTCTCTTTGTTCTGCCTGTCACAAACCAGTTGTTGCGGTCCCCTCTGGGCCTCTGAAGTTCCTTTTCTGTCCTGGCTGATCTCCCTACCACTGAGGGGGCTTCCCAGCGTGCGGAAACTTTTCCTCTTTTTCAGCTCCTTCCCAGGGGCTCAGGTCCCATCCTATGCCTTCTTTTTTTTTTTTTTTTTTCCTTTTGTCCTACCTAATTACATGGAGATCTTTCTTGTCCTTTCAGGATCTGAAGTTTTCTGCTGGTGTTCAGTAGGTGTTCTATGAGAATTGTTCCATTTGTAGATGTATTTTTGATGTATTTGTGGGAGGAGGTGAGTTCCACATTCTACTACTCTGCCATCTTTATTCTGAACTGACTTGTTTTCTTTATGCTTTCCAACTGTGCATAAATCTTTCTTCAATCCACTAAATTTTGCAGCCATTTCTCTTAAACTTTTTCCTCTCCACCATTTATTTCTTCTATTACTTTTCAATCTATTTTTATGCTGTTTTATATTAATTTGATTTTTCATCTCTTTCACCTTGTTCAAACATCACCTGCATGGACATTATAATTCATATTATTTTCTCTTCACATTTCTTTTTATTTTTTATAATCTATTGACCTTGTTTTCTAACTACAATTCTTTCATTTTTCTCTTGGAGGAATTTGAAACATAATTATTACAAAGTCATTTTCAGATCCCTCTCATTTCTATTTGTTGGCATAGTATTTTTAACTTACTGAATTTTTGTGATAATTTCATGAGATTTATTTTTCACCTGTGCTGTGGAAGGTGTTTGATAACTTATCTTGAATGGGATATGGTTCTTTCTTATTCTCAGTGTTTTTTTAAGTTCCTCTCATCCAATCCTCTGTTCTCACAAGTTCACAAACAGATCTCACATTAGTGATTCAAGGTCTCAACCTTCAGGACTTACCTGAGCTCACACCTTACTAGGCCAGGCTCTAGTTGAGTGGCTATCTGCTTCCCACTATCCCAAACAGGAGTTCAGCACCAGTAATGATAGTTGACAGAGTGTGTGTGTGTGTGTGTGTGTGTGTGTGTGTGTGTGTGTGTGTGTGTTTTCCCCCTCATCTTCTGTCCCTGGGTGGATAGCTTCACCCAAGTCACAAGTTTACATGGAGCTTGACTCACGTCCTCTCGACAAAGGACTCCAAGAAAAAGAATTCAGAACTGCCTTTACATGACTCTAATTCAGTTTGTCACACAGCTTCAAATGTAACTGTCATATACATATTTTTTTCTGGTGGGGAGACAGGTCCATGAAGTTATCTATTTTTTTTTTACAACATCTTTATTGGAGAATAATTGCTTTACAATGTTGTGTTAGTTTCTGCTGTATAACAAAGTGAATCAGCTATATGTATACATATAGAACCATATCGCCTCCCTCTTGCATCTCCCACCCACCCTCCCTAACCCATCCCTCTAGGTGGTCACAAAGCACCAAGCTGATCTCCTTGTGAGATCCGAAGTCAAGTTCCCAGGCCACAGGGTTCCAGAATCAAGACACAATCATTTTGCCAGGCCAGAGTGTTCCACCATCAAACCTCACTCATGATCCCAGGCCACATATTTCCACAATGAAAGCTCAGTCATCTTCCCAGGCTACAGGTATCCAGAATTAAACCTCAGTCATATTCCCAGGACACATGGGTCCAGAATCAAACCTCAGTCATGTTCCCAGGCCACAGGGTTCCACATTCAAACCTCAGTCACGTTCCCAGGACACAGGTTTCCAGAATCAAACCTCAGTCATGTTTCCAGGGAACAGGGTCCCAGAACCAAACCTCAGTCATATTCCCAGGTCACAGGGTTTTAGAATCAAACCACAGCCATGTTCCCAGGCCACAGGGTTCCACAATCAAACATCTGTCATGTTGCCAGGCCACAGGGTTCAACCATCAAACCTCAGTCATGTTCCCAAGAAACAGGGTGCCAGAATCAAACCAAAGTCGTGTTCCCAGGCCACGGGGTTCCAGTATTAGACCTCAGTCATGTTCCCAGTTCACAGGGTTCCACCATCAAACCTCAGTCATGTTGCGAGTCCACAGGTTTCTGCGATTAAATCAGAGTCAAGTTCCCAGGACACAGGGTCCCAGAATCAAGCCTCAGTCATGTTACCAGGCCACAGGGTACCACCATCAAACCTCAGTCATGTTCCCAGGCCACAGGTTTCCTCCATCAAACCTGAGTCATGTTCCCAGGCCACAGGATTCCACAATCTAACATCAGTCATGTTCCCAGACCAATGGTTTCCAGAATCAAACCTCAATCAGGTTCCCAGGACACAGCATTCCAGAATCAAACCAATGTCAAGTTCCCAGGCCATGGGTTACAATTACCAGGCCACAGTCATGTTTCCAGGGCACAGGGTTCCACAATTAAACCTCAGTCATGTTGCCAGTCCACAAGTTTCTGCCATCAAACCTCAGTCAATTTCCCAGGCCACAGGGTTCTAGAATCAAGCCTCAGTCATTTTGCCAGGCCAGAGTGTTCCACCATCAAACCACACTCATGATTCCAGGCCACACATTTCCACAATGAAACCTCAGTCATTTTCGCAAGCCACAGGTATCCAGAATCAATCCTCAGTCATATTCCAAGGACACATGGTTCCAGAATCAAACCTCAGTCATGTTCCCTGGCCACAGGGTTCAACATTCAAATGTCAGTCATGTTCCCAGGACACAGATGTCCAGAACCAAACCGCAGTCATGTTCCCAGGCCAAAGGGTTTCAGAATCAAACCACAGTCATGTTCCCAGGCGAGAGGGTTCCACAATGACCTCAGTCATATTCCCATGCCAAAGGGTTCCAGAATCCAACCGATGTGATGTTCCCAGGCCACAGGGTTATAGAATCAATCCTCAGTTATGTTCCCAGGCTACAGGGTTCCAGAATAAAACCTCAGTCATGTTCCCAGTCCACAGGTTTCCAAAACCAAGCCTCAGTCAGGTTCCCAGGGCACAGTATTCCACAGTCTAAACAGATGTCATGTTCCCAGGTCACAGGTTTCCAGAATCACGCCTCAGTCATGTTCCCAGTCCACATGGTTCCAGAATCAAACCTCAGTCATGTTCGCAGGCCACAGGTTTCCACCATCAAACCTCAGACATGTTCCCAGGCCACGGGGTTCCAGAATAAAACGGCAGTCATGTTCCCAGGCCACAGGATTCCAGAATCAATTCTCATTTATATTCCCAGGCTACAGGGTTCCAGAATCAATCCTCAGTTATGTTTCCAGGCTACAGGGTACCTCCATCAAACCTCAGTCATGTTCCCAGTGCACAGGGTTCCTCCATCAAACCTCAATCATGTTCCCTGGACACAGGTTTCCAGAATCAAACCAAAGTCAAGTTCCCAGGCCATGGGTTTCCAGTACCAGGCCTCAGTCATCTTTCCAGGGCACAGGGTTCCACAATCAAACCTCAGTCATGTTGCCAGTCCACAGGTTTCTGCCATCAAACCTCAGTCAAGTTCCCAGGCCACAGATTTCCAGAATCAAACCTCAGTCATATTCCCAGGACACATGGTTCCAGAATCAAACCTCAGTCATGTTCGCAGGCCACAGGGTTCCACAATCAAACCTCAGTCATGTTCCCAGGGAATAGGGTTCCAGAAACAAACCTCAGTCATGTTGCCAGGCCACAGGTTTGCACCATCAAACCTCACACATGTTCCCAGGCCACAGGGTTCCAGAATAAAACCTCAGTCATGTTCCCAGTCCACAGGATTCCAGAACCAAGCCTCAGTCAGGTTCCCAGGGCACAGTATTCCACAATCTAAACAGAAGTCATGTTCCCAGGTCAAAGGTTTCCAGAATCACACCTCAGTCATGTTCCCAGGCCACAGGGATCCAGAGTCAAAGCTCAGTCATGTTCCCAGGACAAAGATGTCCAGAATCAAACCTCAGTCATGTTCCCAGGGAACAGGCTTCCAGAAACAAACCGATTTCATGTTCCCAGGCAACAGGGTACCAGAATCCAAACCGATGTCATGTTCCCAGGCCACAGGGTTCCACCATCAAACCTCAGTCCTGTTGCCAGGCCACAGGTTTCCACCATCAAGCCTCAGTCATGTTCCCAAGCCTGAGGGTTCCACCATCAAATCTCAGTCCTGTTGCCAGGCCACAGGGTTCAACCATCAAACCTCAGTCATGTTCCCAGGAAACAGGGTTCCAGAATCAAACCAATGTCATGTTCGCAGGCCACGGGGTTCCAGTATCAGGCCTCAGTCATGTTCCCAGTGCACAGGGTTCCACCATCAAACCTCAGTCATGTTGCCAGTCCACAGGTTTCTGCGATCAAATCAGAGTCAAGTTCCCAGGCCACATGGTTCCAGAATCAAACCTCAATCATGTTCGCAGGCCACAGGATTCCACAATCAAACCTCAGTCATGTTCCCAGGACAAAGGTGTCCAGAATCAAACCTCAGTCATATTTCCAGGGAACAGGGTTTCAGAAACAAACCTCAGTCATGTTGCCAGGCCACAGGTTTCCACCATCAAACCTCAGACATGTTTCCAGGCCACAGTGTTCCAGAATCAAACCGTTCTCATGTTCCCAGGCCACAGGATTACACAATCCACTGATGTCATGTTCCCAGGGCACAGGGTTCCAGAATCAATCCTCAGTTATGTTCTCAGGCTACAGGGTTCCAGAATAAAAGCTCAGTCATGTTCCCAGTCCACAGGGATCCAGAATCAAACCTCAGTCATGTTGCCAGGCCATAGGATACCACCATCAAACCTCAGTCATATTCCCGGACCACAGTTTTCCAGAATCAGACCGATTTCATGTTCCCAGGCAACAGGGTACCAGAATCCAAACCGATGTCATGTTCCCAGGCCACAGGATTCCACAATCTCACATCAGTCATGTTCCCAGGCCAATGGTTTCCAGAATCAAACCTCAGTCATATTCCCAGGCCACATGGTTCCAGAATCAAACCTCAGTCATATTCCCAGGACACAGGCTTCCAAAATAAAACCTCAGTTATGCTCCCTGGACACAGGTTCCAAAAATAAAACCCCAGGCATGTTCCCAGGACACAGGCTTCCAGAATCAAGCCTCACTCATATTCCCAGGCCACAGGATTCTACAAGTAAAACTCAGTCAGATTCCCAGGCCAGAGGGTTCCACAATCAAACCTAAGTCATCTTGCCAGGCCACAGGGTTCCACCATCAAACCTCAGTCCTGTTGCCAGGCCACAGTGTTCCATCGTCGGGCCTCAGTCATGTTCCCAGGAAATACGGTTCCACAATCAAACCAATGTCATGTTCCCAGGCCACGGGGTTCCAGTTTCCGGACTCAGTCATGTTCCCAGTGCACAGGGTTCCACCATCAAACCTCAGTTATGTTGCCAGTCCACAGGTTTCTGCGATCAAATCAGAGTCAATTTCCCAGGCCACAGGGTTCCAGAATCAAGCCTCATTCATATTACCAGGACACATGGTTTCATAATCAAACCTCAGTCATGTTGCCAGGCCACAGGTTTCACCATCAAACCTCAGACATGTTCCCAGGCCGCAGGTTTCCAGAATCAAACCGTTCTCATGTTCCCAGGCCACAGGGTTCCACCATCCACTTATGTCATGTTCCCAGGCTACATGGTTCCAGAATAAAACCTCAGTCATGTTCCCAGTCCACAGGGTTGCAGAACCAAGCCTCAGTCAGGTTCCCAAGGCACAGTATTCCACAGTCTAAACAGATGACATGTTCCCAGTCCACAGGTATCCAGAATGAAACCTCAGTCATGTGGCCAGGCAATAGGGTACCACCATCAAACCTCAGTCATATTCCCAGACCACAGGTTTGCAGAATCAAACCGATTTCATGTTCCCAGGCAACAGGGTACCAGAATCCAAATCGATGTAATGTTCCCAGGTAACAGGATTCCACAATCTCACATCAGTCATGTTCCCAGGCCAATGGTTTCCAGAATCAAACCTCAGTCATATTCCCAGGCCATATGGTTCCAGAATCAACCCTCAGTCATGTTCCCAGGCCACATGTTTCCAGAATCAAACCTCAGACATGTTCCCAGGCCACAGGGTTCCAAAATCAAACCGTTCTCATGTTCCCAGGCCACAGGGTTCCACAATCCACTGATGTCATGTTCCCAGGCCACAGGGTTCCAGAATCAATCCTCAGTTATGTTCCCAGGCTACAGGGTTCCAGAATAAAACCTCAGTCATGTTCCCAGTCCACAGGGTTCCAGAACCAAGACCCAGTCAGGTTCCCAGGGCACAGTATTCCACAATCTTAACAGATGTCATGTTCCCAGACCACAGGTTTCCAGAATCACGCCTCATTCATGTTCCCTGGCCACAGGGATCCAGAATCAAATCTCAGTCATGTTGCCAGACCATAGGGTTCCACCATCAATCCTCAGTCCGGTTGCCAGGACTCAGTGTTCCACCATCAAGCCTCAGTCATGTTCCCAAGCCTGAGGGTTCCACAATCAAACCTCAGTCATGTTGCCAGGCCACAGGGTTCAACCATCAAACCTCGGTCATATTTCCAGGAAACAGGGTTCCAGAATCAAACCAATGTCATGTTCCCAGGCCACGGGGTTCCAGTATCAGGCCTCAGTCATGTTCGCAGTGCACAGGGTTCCACCATCAAACCTCAGTCATGTTGCCAGTCCACAGGTTTCTGCGATCAAACCACATTCAAGTTCCCAGGCCACAGGGTTCCAGAATCAAGCCTCAGTCATGCTGCCAAGCCACAGGGTACCACCATCAAACCTCAGTCATGTTCCCAGTGCACAGGGTTCCTCCATCAAACCTCAATCATGTTCCCAGGACACAGGATTCCACAGTCTAACATCAGTCATGTTCCCAGACCAATTGTTTCCAGAATCAAACCTCAATCATGTTAACAGGACACAGGGTTCCAGAATCAAACCAATGTCAAGTTCCCAGGCCATGGGTTTCCATCTAGGCCACAGTCATGTTTCCAGGGCACAGGGTTCCACAATCAAACCTCAGTCATTTTGCCAGTCCAAAGGTTTCTGCCATCAAACCTCAGTCAAGTTCCCAGACCACAGGTTTCCAGAATCAAGCCTCAGTCATTTCCCCAGGCCAGAGTGTTCCACCATCAATTCTCACTCAAGATCCCAGGCCACATATTTCCACAATGAAACCTCAGTCAATTTCCCAGGCCACAGTGTTCCAGAATCAAGCCTCAGTCATTTTGCCAGGCCAGAGTGTTACACCATCAAACCTCACTCATGACCCAAGGCCACATATTTCCACAATGAAACCTCAGTCATGTTCCCAGGACACAGATATCCAGAATCAAACCTCAGTCATGTTCCCAGGACACATGGTTCCAGAATCAATCCTCAGTTATGTTCCCAGGCTACAGGGTTCCAGAACAAAGCCTCAGTCAGGTTCCCAGGGCACAGTATTCCACAATCTAAACAGATGTCATGTTCCCAGGTCACAGGTTTCCAGAATCAGGCCTCAGTCATGTTCCCAGGCCACAGGGATCCAGAATCAAACCTCAGTCATGTGGCCAGGCCATAGGGTACCACCAACAAACCTCAGTCATATTCCCAGGACACAGGTCTCCAGAATCCAAACCGATGTCATGTTCCCAGGCCACAGGGTTCCAACATCAAACTTCAGTCCTGTTGCCAGGCCACGGTTCCACCATCAAGCCTCAGTCATGTTCCCAGGCCAGATTGTTCCACACTCAAACTTAAGTCATCATGCTAGGCCACAGGGTTCCACCATCAAACCTCAGTCCTGTTGCCAGGCCACAGGCTTCCACCATCAAGCCTCAGTCACGTTCCCAAGCCTGAGGGTTCCACAAACAAACCTCTGTCATGTTGCCAGGCCACAGGTTACAGAATTAAACCACAGTCATATTCCCAGGCCAGAGGGTTCCACAGTCAAACCTCAGTCATGTTCCAATGCCACAGGGTTCCAGAATCCAACCGATGTCATGTTCCCAGGCCACAGGGTTCCAGAATAAAACCTCAGTCATGTTCCCAGTCCACAGGGTTATAGAATCAATCCTCAGTTATGTTCCCCGGCTACAGGGTTCCAGAATAAAACCTCAGTCATGTTCCCAGTCCACAGGTTTCCAAAACCAAGCCTCAGTCAGGTTCCCAGGGCACAGTATTCCACAATCTAAACAGATGTCATGTTCCCAGGTCACAGGTTTCCAGAATCACGCCTCAGGCATGTTCCCAGTCCACATGGTTCCAGAATCAAACCTCAGTCATGTTCGCAGGCCACAGGTTTCCACCATCAAACCTCAGACATGTTCCCAGGCCACAGGGTTCCAGAATAAAACGTCAGTCATGTTCCCAGGCCACAGGATTCCAGAATCAATCCTCATTTATGTCCCCAGGCTACAAGGTTCCAGAATCAAACCTCAGTCATGTTGCCAGGACACATCGTTCCAGAATCAAACCTCAGTCATGTTCGCAGATCACAGGGTTCCACAATCAAACCTCAGTCATGTTCCCAGTCCACAGGGTTCCAGAACCAAGCCTCAGTCAGGTTACCAGGGCACAGTATTCCACAATCTAAACAGATGTCATGTTCCCAGGTCACAGGTTTCCAGAATCACGCCTCAGTCATGTTCCCAGGCCACAGGGATCCAGAATCAAACCTCAGTCATGTTGCAAGGCCATAGGGTACCACCGTCAAACCCCAGTCATGTTCCCAGGCCACAGGGTTCCAGAATCAAGCCTCAGTCATGTTGCCAGGCCACAGGGTACCACCATCAAACCTCAGTCATGTTCCCAGTGCACAGGGTTCCTCCATCAATCCTCAGTCATGGTGCCAGTCCACAGGTTTCTGCGACAAAACCACATTCAAGTTCCCAGGCCACAGGGTTCCAGAATCAAGCCTCAGTCATACTCCCAGGGAATAGGGTTCCAGAATCAAGCCTCAGTCATGTTCCCAGGCCACAGGGTTCCTGCATCAAACCTCAATCATGTTCCCAGGACACAGGTTTCCAGAATCAAACCAAAGTCAATTTCCCAGGCCATGGGTTTCCAGTACCAGGCCTCAGTCACCTTTCCAGGGCACAGGGTTCCACAATCAAACCTCAGTCATGTTGCCAGTCCCCAGGTTTCTGCCATCAACCTTCAGTCAAGTTCCCAGGCCACAGATTTCCAGAATCAAACCTCAGTCATATTCCCAGGACACATGGTTCCAGAATCAAACCTCAGTCATGTTCGCAGGCCACAGGGTTCCACAATCAAACCTCAGTCATGTTCCCAGGACAAAGGTGTCCAGAATCAAACCTCAGTCATACTCCCAGGGAATAGGGTTCCAGAAACAAACCTCAGTCATGTTGCCAGGCCACAGGTTTGCACCATCAAACCTCACACAAGTTCCCAGGCCACAGGGTTCCAGAATAAAACCTCAGTCATGTTCCCAGTCCACAGGGTTCCAGAACCAAGCCTCAGTCAGGTTCCCAGGGCACAGTATTCCACAATCTAAACAGAAGTCATGTTCCCAGGACACAGGTTTCCAGAATCACGCCTCAGTCATGTTCCCAGGCTACAGGGATCCAGAATCAAAGCTCAGTCATGTTCCCAGGACAAAGATGTCCAGAATCAAACCTCAGTCATGTCCCCAGGGAACAGGCTTCCAGAAACAAACCGATTTCATGTTCCCAGGCAACAGGGTACCAGAATCCAAACCGATGTCATGTTCCCAGGCCACAGGGTTCCACCATCAAACCTCAGTCCTGTTGCCAGGCCACAGGTTTCCACCATCAAGCCTCACTTATGTTCCCAAGCCTGAGGGTTCCACAAACCTCTGTCATGCTGCCAGGCCACAGGGTTACAGAATTAAACCACAGTCATATTCCCAGGCCAGAGAGTTCCACAGTCAAACCTCAGTCATGTTCCCATGCCACAGGGTTCCAGAATCAATCCTCAGTTATGTTCCCAGGCTACAGGGTTCCAGAATAAAACCTCAGTCATGTTCCCAGTCCACAGGGTTCCAGAACCAAGCCTCAGTCAGTTTCCCAGGGCACAGTATTCCACAATCTAAACAGAGGTGCTGTTCCCAGGTCACAGGTTTCCAGAATCACGCCTCAGTCATGTTCCCAGGCCACAGGGTTCCACCATCAAGCCTCAGTCATTTTCCCAAGCCTGAGGTTTACACAATCAAACCTTAGTCATGTTGCTAGGCCACAGGGTTCAACCATCAAACCTCAGTCATGTTCCCAGGAAACAGGGTTCCAGAATCAAACCAATGTCATTTTCCCAAGCCACGGGGTTCCAGTATCAGGCCTCAGTCATGTTCCCAGTGCACAGGGTTCTACCATCAAACCTCAGTCATGTTGCCAGTCCACAGGTTTCTGCGATCAAACCACATTCAAATTCCCAGGCCACAGGGTTCCAGAATCAAGCCTCAGTCATGTTGCCAGGCCACAGGGTACCACCATCAAACCTCAATCATGTTCCCAGGACACAGGTTTCCAGAATCAAACCAAAGTCAAGTTCCCAGGCCATGGGTTTACAGTACCAGGCCTCAGTCATCTTTCCAGGGCACAGGGTTCCACAATCAAACCTCAGTCATGTTGACAGTCCCCAGGTTTCTGCCATCAAACCTCAGTCAAGTTCCCAGGCCACAGATTTCCAGAATCAAACCTCAGTCATATTCCCAGGACACATGGTTCCAGAATCAAACCCCAGTCATGTTCGCAGGCCACAGGGTTCCACAGTCAATCCTCAGTCATGTTCCCACGACAAAGGTGTCCAGAATCAAACATCAGTCTTGTTCCCAGGGAACAGGGTTCCATAAACAAACCTCAGTCATGTTGCCAGGCCACAGGTTTCCACCATCAAATCTCAGACATGTTCCCAGGCCACAGGGTTCCAGAATAAAACCTCAGTCATGTTCCCAGGCCACAGGGTTCCAGAACCAAGCCTCAGTCAGGTTCCCAGGGCACAGTATTCCACAATCTAAACAGATGTCATTTTCCCAGGTCACAGGTTTCCAGAATCACGCCTCAGTCATGTTCCCAGGCCACAGGTTTCCAGAATCAAACCGATTTCATGTTCCCAGGCAAC
Organism: Balaenoptera physalus; assembly: GCF_965194825.1. NCBI lineage: Eukaryota > Metazoa > Chordata > Mammalia > Artiodactyla > Balaenopteridae > Balaenoptera > Balaenoptera physalus. The sequence continues at coordinate 24,131,506 of NC_138894.1, forward strand.
AGGGTACCAGAATCCAAACCGATGTCATGTTCCCAGGCCACAGGGTTCCAACATCAAACTTCAGTCCTGTTGCCAGGCCACGGTTCCACCATCAAGCCTCAGTCATGTTCCCAGGCCAGAGTGTTCCACACTCAAACCTAAGTCATCATGCTAGGCCACAGGGTTCCACCATCAAACCTCAGTCCTGTTGCCAGGCCACAGGCTTCCACCATGAAGCCTCAGTCACGTTCCCAAGCCTGAGGGTTCCACAAACAAACCTCTGTCATGTTGCCAGGCCACAGGTTACAGAATTAAACCACAGTCATATTCCCAGGCCCGAGGGTTCCACAGTCAAACCTCAGTCATGTTCCAATGCAAAAGGGTTCCAGAATCCAACCGATGTCATGTTCCCAGGCCACAGGGTTCCAGAATCAATCCTCAGTCATGTTCCCAGGCCACAGGGTTCCAGAATAAAACCTCAGTCATGTTCCCAGGCCACAGGGTTATAGAATCAATCCTCAGTTATGTTCCCAAGCTACAGGGTTCCAGAATAAAACCTCAGTCATAATCCCAGGACACATGGTTCCAGAATCAAACCTCAGTCATGTTCGCAGGCCACAGGTTTCCACCATCAAACCTCAGACATGTTCCCAGGCCACAGGGTTCCAGAATAAAACGTCAGTCATGTTCCCAGGCCACAGGATTCCAGAATCAATCCTCATTTATGTTCCCAGGCTACAAGGTTCCAGAATCAAACCTCAGTCATGTTGCCAGGACACATCGTTCCAGAATCAAACCTCAGTCATGTTCGCAGATCACAGGGTTACACAATCAAACCTCTGTCATGTTCCCAGTCCACAGGGTTCCAGAACCAAGCCTCAGTCAGGTTACCAGGGCACAGTATTCCACAATCTAAACAGATGTCATGTTCCCAGGTCACAGGTTTCCAGAATCACGCCTCAGTCATGTTCCCAGGCCAAAGGGATCCAGAATCAAACCTCAGTCATGTTGCAAGGCCATAGGGTACCACCGTCAAACCCCAGTTATGTTCCCAGGCCACAGGGTTCCAGAATCAAGCCTCAGTCATGTTGCCAGGCCACAGGGTACCACCATCAAACCTCAGTCATGTTCCCAGTGCACAGGGTTCCTTCATCAATCCTCAGTCATGTTGCCAGTCCACAGGTTTCTGCGAGAAAACCACATTCTAGTTCCCAGGCCACAGGGTTCCAGAATCAAGCCTCAGTCATGTTCCCAGGCCACAGGGTTCCTGCATCAAACCTCAATCATGTTCCCAGGACACAGGTTTCCAGAATCAAACCAAAGTCAATTTCCCAGGCCATGGGTTTCCAGTACCAGGCGTCAGTCACCTTTCCAGGGCACAGGGTTCCACAATCAAACCTCAGTCATGTTGCCAGTCCCCAGGTTTCTGCCATCAAACCTCAGTCAAGTTCCCAGGCCATAGATTTCCAGAATCAAACCTCAGTCATATTCCCAGGACACATGGTTCCAGAATCAAACCTCAGTCATGTTCGCAGGCCACAGGGTTCCACAATCAAACCTCAGTCATGTTCCCAGGACAAAGGTGTCCAGAATCAAACCTCAGTCATACTCCCAGGGAATAGGGTTTCAGAAACAAACCTCAGTCATGTTGCCAGGCCACAGGTTTGCACCATCAAACCTCACACAAGTTCCCAGGCCACAGGGTTCCAGAATAAAACCTCAGTCATGTTCCTAGTCCACAGGGTTCCAGAACCAAGCCTCAGTCAGGTTCCCAGGGCACAGTATTCCACAATCTAAACAGAAGTCATGTTCCCAGGTCACAGGTTTCCAGAATCACGCCTCAGTCATGTTCCCAGGCTACAGGGATCCAGAATCAAAACTCAGTCATGTTCCCAGGACAAAGATGTCCAGAATCAAACCTCAGTCATGTCCCCAGGGAACAGGCTTCCAGAAACAAACCGATTTCATGTTCCCAGGCAACAGGGTACCAGAATCCAAACCGATGTCATGTTCCCAGGCCACAGGGTTCCACCATCAAACCTCAGTCCTGTTGCCAGGCCAAAGGTTTCCACCATCAAGCCTCAGTCATGTTCCCAAGCCTGAGGGTTCCACCATCAAATCTCAGTCCTGTTGGCAGGCCACAGGGTTCAACCATCAAACCTCAGTCATGTTCCCAGGAAACAGGGTTCCAGAATCAAACCAATGTCATGTTCCCAGGCCACGGGGTTCCAGTATCAGGCCTCAGTCATGTTCGCAGTGCACAGGGTTCCACCATCAAACCTCAGTCATGTTGCCAGTCCACAGGTTTCTGCGATCAAATCAGAGTCAAGTTCCCAGGCCACAGGGTTCCAGAATCAAGCCTCAGTCATGCTGCCAAGCCACAGGGTACCACCATCAAACCTCAGTCATGTTCCCAGTGCACAGGGTTCCTCCATCAAACCTCAATCATGTTCCCAGGACACAGGATTCCACAGTCTAACATTAGTCATGTTCCCAGACCAATGGTTTCCAGAATCAAACCTCAATCATGTTAACGGGACACAGGGTTCCAGAATAAAACCAATGTCAAGTTCCCAGGCCATGGGTTTCCATCTAGGCCACAGTCATGTTTCCAGGGCACAGGGTTCCACAATCAAACCTCATTCATTTTGCCAGTCCACAGGTTTCTGCCATCAAACCTCAGTCAAGTTCCCAGACCACAGGTTTCCAGAATCAAGCCTCAGTCATTTCGCCAGGCCAGAGTGTTCCACCATCAAATCTCACTCAAGATCCCAGGCCACATATTTCCACAATGAAACCTCAGTCAATTTCCCAGGCCACAGTGTTCCAGAATCAAGCCTCAGTCATTTTGCCAGACCAGAGTGTTCCACCATCAAACCTCACTCATGACCCCAGGCCACATATATCCACAATGAAACCTCAGTCATGTTCCCAGGACACAGGTATCCAGAATCAAACCTCAGTCATGTTCCCAGGACACATGGTTCCAGAATCAATCCTCAGTTATGTTCCCAGGCTACAGGGTTCCAGAACAAAGCCTCAGTCAGGTTCCCAGGACACAGCATTCCACAATCTAAACAGATGTCATGTTCCCAGGACACAGGTTTCCAGAATCAGGCCTCAGTCATGTTCCCAGGCCACAGGGATCCAGAATCAAACCTCAGTCATGTGGCCAGGCCATAGGGTACCACCATCAAACCTCAGTCATATTCCCAGGACTCAGGTCTCCAGAATCAAACCGATGTCATGTTCCCAGGCAACAGGGTACCAGAATCCAAACCGATGTCATGTTCCTAGGCCACAGGGTTCCAACATCAAACTTCAGTCCTGTTGCCAGTCCACGGTTCCACCATCAAGCCTCAGTCATGTTCCCAGGCCAGAGTGTTCCACACTCAAACCTAAGTCATCATGCTAGGCCACAGGGTTCCACCATCAAACCTCAGTCCTGTTGCCAGACAACAGGCTTCCACCATCAAGCCTCAGTCACGTTCCCATGCCTGAGATTTCCAAAAACAAACCACTGTTATGTTGCCAGGCCACAGGTTACAGAATTATACCACAGTCATATTCCCAGGCCAGAGGGTTCCACAGTCAAACCTCAGTCATGTTCCCATGCCACAGGGTTCCAGAATCCAACCAATGTCATGTTTCCAGGCCACAGGGTTCCAGAATAAAACCTCAGGCATATTCCCAGTCCACAGGGTTCCAGAACCAAGCCTCAGTCAGGTTCCCAGGGCACAGTATTCCACAATCTAAACAGAAGTCATGTTCCCAGGTCACAGGTTTCCAGAATCACGCCTCAGTCATGTTCCCAGGCCACAGGGATCCAGAATCAAAGCTCAGTCATGTTCCCAGGACAAAGATGTCCAGGATCAAACCTCAGTCATGTTCCCAGGGAACAGGTTTCCAGTAACAAACCGATTTCATGTTCCCAGGCAACAGGGTACCAGAATCCAAACCGATGTCATGTTCCCAGGCCACAGGGTTCCACAATCAAACCTCAGTCCTGTTGCCAGGCCACAGGTTTCCACCATCAAGCCTCAGTATTGTTCCCAAGCCTGAGGGTTCCACCATCAAATCTCAGTCCTGTTGCCAGGCCACAGGGTTCCTGCATCAAACCTCAATCATGTTCCCAGTACACAGGTTTCCAGAATCAAACCAAAGTCAAATTCCCAAGCCATGGGTTTCCAGTACCAGGCCTCAGTCATCTTTCCAGGGCACAGGGTTCCACAATCAAATCTCAGTCATGTTGCCAGTCCACAGGTTTCTGCCATTAAACCTCAGTCAAGTTCCCAAGCCACAGATTTCCAGAATCAAACCTCAGTCATATTCCCAAAACACGTGGTTCCAGAATCAAACCTCAGTCATGTTCGCAGGCCACAGGGTTCCACAATCAAATCTCAGTCATGTTCCCAGGACAAAGGTGTCCAGAATCAAACCTCAGTCATGTTCCCAGGGAACAGGGTTCCAGAAACAAACCTCAGTCATGTTGCCAGGCCACAGTGTTCCACCATCAAACCTCAGACATGTTCCCAGGCCACAGGGTTCCAGAATAAAACCGCAGTCATGTTCCCAGGCCACAGGGTTCCAGAATCAATCCTCAGTAATGTTCCCAGGCTACAGCGTTGCAGAATAAAACCTCAGTCATGTTCCCAGTCCACAGGTTTCCAGAACCAAGCCTCAGTCAGGCTCCCAGGGCACAGTATTCCACAATCTAAACAGATGTCATGTTCCCAGGTCACAGGTTTCCAGAATCACGCCTCAGTCATGTTCCCAGGCCACAGGGATACAGAATCAAACCTCAGTCATGTTGCAAGGCCATAGGGTACCACCGTCAAACCTCAGTCATATTCCCAGGCCACAGGTTTCCAGAATCAAACCGATTTCATGTTCCCAGGCAACACGGTACAAGAATCCAAACCGATGTCATGTTCCCAGGCCACAGGGTTGCGAATCAAACCATTCTCATGTTCACAGGCCAGAGGCTTCCAAAATTCACTGATGTAATGTTCCCAGGCCACAGGGTTCCAGAGTCAATCCTCAGTTATGTTCCCAGGCCACAGGGTTCCAGAATCAAGCCTCACTCATATTCCCAGGCCACCGTGCTCCACAATTAAACCTCAGTCATATTCCCAGGCCAGAGGGTTCCACCATCAAACCTCAGTCCTGTTGCCAGGTCACAGGGTTCCACCGTCAAGCCTCAGTCATGTTCCCAAGCCTGAGGGTTCCACAATCATACCTCGGTCATGTTCCCAGGCCACAGGGTTCTTCCATCAAACCTCTGTCATGTTCCCAGGCCACAGGATTCCACAATCTAACATCAGTCATGTTCCCAGACCAATGGTTTCCAGAATCAAACCTCAATCATGTTCCCAGGACACAGGGTCCCAGAATCAAACCAATGTCAAGTTCCCAGGCCATGGGTTTCCATGTAGGCCACAGTCATGTTTCCAGGGTATAGGGTTCCACCATCAAACCTCAGTCATGTTGCCAGTCCACAGGTTTCTTCCATCAAACCTCAGTCAAGTTCCCAGGCCCCAAGGTGCCAGAATCAAGCGTCAGTCATTTTGCCAGGCCAGAGTGTTCCACCATCAAACCTCACTCATGACCCCAGGCCACATATTTCCACAATGAAACCTCAGTCATTTTCCCAGGCCACAGGTATCCACAATCAAACCACAGTCATGGTGCCAGGCCACAGGGTTCCACCATCAAACCTCAGTCATTTTGCCAGTCCACAGGTTTCTGCGACCAAACCACATTCAAGTTCCCAGGCCACAGGGTTCCAGAATCAAGCCTCAGTCATGTTTCCAGGCCACAGGGTACCACCATCAAACCTCAGTCATGTTCCCAGGTCACAGGGTTCCTGCATCAAACCTCAATCATGTTCCCAGTACACAGGTTTCCAGAATCAAACCAAAGTCAAATTCCCAAGCCATGGGTTCCAGTACCAGGCCTCAGTCATCTTTCCAGGGCACAGGGTTCCACAATTAAATCTCAGTCATGTTGCCAGTCCACAGGTTTCTGCCATCAAACCTCAGTCAAGTTCCCAGGCCACAGATTTCCAGAATCAAACCTCAGTCATATTCCCAAAACACATGGTTCCAGAATCAAACCTCAGTCATGTTCGCAGGCCACAGGGTTCCACAATCAAACCTCAGTCATGTTCCCAGGACAAAGGTGTCCAGAATCAAACCTCAGTCATGTTCCCAGGGAACAGGGTTCCAGAAACAAACCTCAGTCATGTTGCCAGGCCACAGTGTTCCACCATCAAACCTCAGACATGTTCCCAGGCCACAGGGTTCCAGAATAAAACCGCAGTCATGTTCCCAGGCCACAGGGTTCCAGAATCAATCCTCAGTAATGTTCCCAGGCTACAGCGTTGCAGAATAAAACCTCAGTCATGTTCCCAGTCCACAGGTTTCCAGAATCAAACCAAAGTCAAATTCCCAAGCCATGGGTTTCCAGTACCAGGCCTCAGTCATCTTTCCAGGGCACAGGGTTCCACAATCAAATCTCAGTCATGTTGCCAGTCCACAGGTTTCTGCCATTAAACCTCAGTCAAGTTCCCAAGCCACAGATTTCCAGAATCAAACCTCAGTCATATTCCCAAAACACGTGGTTCCAGAATCAAACCTCAGTCATGTTCGCAGGCCACAGGGTTCCACAATCAAATCTCAGTCATGTTCCCAGGACAAAGGTGTCCAGAATCAAACCTCAGTCATGTTCCCAGGGAACAGGGTTCCAGAAACAAACCTCAGTCATGTTGCCAGGCCACAGTGTTCCACCATCAAACCTCAGACATGTTCCCAGGCCACAGGGTTCCAGAATAAAACCGCAGTCATGTTCCCAGGCCACAGGGTTCCAGAATCAATCCTCAGTAATGTTCCCAGGCTACAGCGTTGCAGAATAAAACCTCAGTCATGTTCCCAGTCCACAGGTTTCCAGAACCAAGCCTCAGTCAGGCTCCCAGGGCACAGTATTCCACAATCTAAACAGATGTCATGTTCCCAGGTCACAGGTTTCCAGAATCACGCCTCAGTCATGTTCCCAGGCCACAGGGATACAGAATCAAACCTCAGTCATGTTGCAAGGCCATAGGGTACCACCGTCAAACCTCAGTCATATTCCCAGGCCACAGGTTTCCAGAATCAAACCGATTTCATGTTCCCAGGCAACACGGTACAAGAATCCAAACCGATGTCATGTTCCCAGGCCACAGGGTTGCGAATCAAACCATTCTCATGTTCACAGGCCAGAGGCTTCCAAAATTCACTGATGTAATGTTCCCAGGCCACAGGGTTCCAGAGTCAATCCTCAGTTATGTTCCCAGGCCACAGGGTTCCAGAATCAAGCCTCACTCATATTCCCAGGCCACCGTGCTCCACAATTAAACCTCAGTCATATTCCCAGGCCAGAGGGTTCCACCATCAAACCTCAGTCCTGTTGCCAGGTCACAGGGTTCCACCGTCAAGCCTCAGTCATGTTCCCAAGCCTGAGGGTTCCACAATCATACCTCGGTCATGTTCCCAGGCCACAGGATTCCACAATCTAACATCAGTCATGTTCCCAGACCAATGGTTTCCAGAATCAAACCTCAATCATGTTCCCAGGACACAGGGTCCCAGAATCAAACCAATGTCAAGTTCCCAGGCCATGGGTTTCCATGTAGGCCACAGTCATGTTTCCAGGGTATAGGGTTCCACCATCAAACCTCAGTCATGTTGCCAGTCCACAGGTTTCTTCCATCAAACCTCAGTCAAGTTCCCAGGCCCCAAGGTGCCAGAATCAAGCGTCAGTCATTTTGCCAGGCCAGAGTGTTCCACCATCAAACCTCACTCATGACCCCAGGCCACATATTTCCACAATGAAACCTCAGTCATTTTCCCAGGCCACAGGTATCCACAATCAAACCACAGTCATGGTGCCAGGCCACAGGGTTCCACCATCAAACCTCAGTCATTTTGCCAGTCCACAGGTTTCTGCGACCAAACCACATTCAAGTTCCCAGGCCACAGGGTTCCAGAATCAAGCCTCAGTCATGTTTCCAGGCCACAGGGTACCACCATCAAACCTCAGTCATGTTCCCAGGTCACAGGGTTCCTGCATCAAACCTCAATCATGTTCCCAGTACACAGGTTTCCAGAATCAAACCAAAGTCAAATTCCCAAGCCATGGGTTCCAGTACCAGGCCTCAGTCATCTTTCCAGGGCACAGGGTTCCACAATTAAATCTCAGTCATGTTGCCAGTCCACAGGTTTCTGCCATCAAACCTCAGTCAAGTTCCCAGGCCACAGATTTCCAGAATCAAACCTCAGTCATATTCCCAAAACACATGGTTCCAGAATCAAACCTCAGTCATGTTCGCAGGCCACAGGGTTCCACAATCAAACCTCAGTCATGTTCCCAGGACAAAGGTGTCCAGAATCAAACCTCAGTCATGTTCCCAGGGAACAGGGTTCCAGAAACAAACCTCAGTCATGTTGCCAGGCCACAGTGTTCCACCATCAAACCTCAGACATGTTCCCAGGCCACAGGGTTCCAGAATAAAACCGCAGTCATGTTCCCAGGCCACAGGGTTCCAGAATCAATCCTCAGTAATGTTCCCAGGCTACAGCGTTGCAGAATAAAACCTCAGTCATGTTCCCAATCCACAGGTTTCCAGAACCAAGCCTCAGTAAGGCTCCCAGGGCACAGTATTCCACAATCTAAACAGATGTCATGTTCCCAGGCCACAGATTTCCAGAATCACGCCTCAGTCATGTTCCCAGGCCACAGGGATCCAGAATCAAACCTCAGTCATGTTGCAAGGCCATAGGGTACCACCGTCAAACCTCAGTCATATTCCCAGGCCACAGGTTTCCAGAATCAAACCGATTTCATGTTCCCAGGCAACACGGTACAAGAATCCAAACCGATGTCATGTTCCCAGGCCACAGGGTTGCGAATCAAACCATTCTCATGTTCCCAGGCCAGAGGCTTCCAAAATTCACTGATGTAATGTGCCCAGGCCACAGGGTTCCAGAATCAATCCTCAGTTATGTTCCCAGGCCACAGGGTTCCAGAATCAAGCCGCACTCATATTCCCAGGCCACCGTGTTCCACAATTAAACCTCAGTCATATTCCCAGGCCAGAGGGTTCCACAATCCAACCTCAGTCCTGTTGCCAGGCCACGGTTCCACCATCAAACCTCAGTCATGTTCCCAGGAAACAGGGTTCCAGAATCAAACCAATTTCATGTTCCCAGGCCACGGGGTTCCAGTATCAGGCCACAGTCATGTTCCCAGTGCACAGGGTTCCACGATCAAACCTCAGTCATGTTGCCAGTCCACAGGTTTCTGCGATCAAACCACATTCAACTTCCCAGGCCACAGGGTTCCAGAATCAAGCCTCAGTCATGTTGCCAGGCCACAGGGTTCAACCATCAAACCTCAGTCATATTCCCAGGAACCAGGGTTCCAGAATCAAACCAATGTCATGTTCCCAGGCCACGGGGTTCCAGTATCAGGCCTCAGTCATGTTCCCAGTGCACAGGGTTCCACCATGAAACCTCAGTCATGTTGCCAGTCCACAGGTTTCTGCGATCAAACCACATTCAACTTCCCAGGCCACAGGGTTCCAGAATCAAGCCTCAGTCATGTTGCCAGGCCACAGGGTACCACCATCAAACCTCAGTCATGTTACCAGGCCACAGGTTTCCTCCATCAAACCTCAATCATGTTCCCAGGACACAGGTTTCCAGAATCAAACCAAAGTCAAGTTCCCAGGCCATGGGGTTCCAGTACCAGGCCTCAGTCATCTTTCCAGGGCACAAGGTTCCACAATCAAACCTCAGTCATGTTGCAAGTCCACAGGTTTCTGCCATCAAACCTCAGTCAAGTTCCCAGGCCACAGATTTCCAGAATCAAACCTCAGTCATATTCCCAGGACACATGGTTCCAGAATCAAACCTCAGTCATGTTCGCAGGCCAGAGGGTTCCACAATCAAACCTCAGTCATGTTCCCAGGACAAATGTGTCCAGAATCAAAACTCAGTCATGTTCCCAGGAAATAGGGTTCCAGAAACAAACCTCAGTCATGTTGCCAGGCCACCGGTTTCCACCATCAAACCTCAGACATGTTCCCAGGCCACAGGGTTCCAGAATAAAACCTCAGACATGTTCCCAGGCCACAGGGTTCCACAATCCACTGATGTCATGTTCCCAGGACACAGGGTTCCAGAATCAATCCTCAGTTATGTTCCCAGGGCAGAGGGTTCCAGAATTAAGCCTCACTCATATTCCCAGGCCACAGGGTTCCACAATTAAACCTCAGTCATATTCCCAGGCCACAGGGTTCCAGAATAAAACCTCAGACATGTTCCCAGGCCACAGGGTTCCACAATCCACTGATGTCATGTTCCCAGGACACAGGGTTCCAGAATCAATCCTCAGTTATGTTCCCAGGGCAGAGGGTTCCAGAATCAAGCCTCACTCATATTCCCAGGCCACAGGGTTCCACAATCAAACCTCAGTCCTATTGCCAGGCCACGGTTCCACCATCAAGCCTCAGTCATGTTCCCAGGCCACAGGGTTCTTCCATCAAACTTCAGACATGTTCCCAGGCCACAGGATTCCACAATCTCACATCAGACATGTTCCCAGGCCAACGGTTTCCAGAATCAAACCCAAGTCATATTCCCAGGCCACAGGTTTCCAGAATCAAACCGATTTCATGTTCCCAGGCAACAGGGTACCAGAATCCAAACCGATGTCATGTTCCCAGGCCTCAGGTTTCCACAATCAAACCTCAGTCATGTTGCCAGGCCACAGGGTTCAACCATCAAACCTCAGACATATTCCCAGGAAACAGGGTTCCCGAATCAAACCAATGTCATGTACCCAGGCCACGGGGTTCCAGTATCAGGCCTCAGTCATGTTCCCAGTGCACAGGGTTCCACCATCAAACCTCAGTCATGTTGCCAGTCCACAGGTTTCTGCGATCAAACCACATTCAAGTTCCCAGGCCACAGGGTTCCAGAATCAAACCTAAGACATGTTCCCAGGCCACAGGGTTTCAGAATCAAACCGTTCTCATGTTCCCTGCCCACAGGGTTCCACAATCCACTGATGTCATGTTCCCAGGCCACAGGGTTCCAGAATCAGTCCTCAGTTATATTCCCAGACTACAGGGTTCCAGAATAAAACCTCAGTCATGTTCCAAGTCCACAGGGTTCCAGAACCAAGCCTCAGTCAGGTTCCCAGCGCACAGTATTCCACAGTCTAAACAGATGTCATGTTCCCAGGCCACAGGTTTCCAGAATCACGCCTCAGTCATGTTCCCAGTCCACAGGGATCCAGAATCAAACCTCAGTCATGTTGCCAGGCCATAGGGTACGACCATCAAACCTCAGTCATATTTCCAGATCACAGGTTTCCAGAATCAAACCGATTTCTTGTTCCCAGGCAACAGGGTACCAGAATCAAAACCGATGTCATGTTCTCAGGCCACAGGATTCCACAATCTCACATCAGTCATGTTCCCAGGCCAATGGTTTCCAGAATCAAACCTCAGGCATATTCCCTGCCCACATGGTTCCAGAATCAAACCTCAGTCATGTTCCCAGGAAACAGGGTTCCAGAATAAAACCTCAGTCATGTTCCCTGGACACAGGTTCCAAAAATAAAACCCCAGTCATGTTCCGTGGCCACAGAGTTCCAGAATCAAGCCTCACTCATATTCCCAGGCCACAGGGTTCCACCATCAAACCTCAGTCATATTCCCAGGCCAGAGGGTTCCACCATCAAACCTCAGTCCTGTTGCCAGGCCACAGGGTTCCACCGTCAAGCCTCAGTCATGTTCCCAAGCCTGAGGGTTCCACAATCATACCTCGGTCATGTTCCCAGGCCACAGGGTTCTTCCATCAAACCTCTGTCATGTTCCCAGGCCACAGGATTCCACAATCTAACATCAGTCATGTTCCCAGACCAATGGTTTCCAGAATCAAACCTCAATCATGTTCCCAGGACACAGGGTCCCAGAATCAAACCAATGTCAAGTTCCCAGGCCATGGGTTTCCATGTAGGCCACAGTCATATTTCCAGGGTATAGGGTTCCACCATCAAACCTCAGTCATGTTGCCAGTCCACAGGTTTCTTCCATCAAACCTCAGTCAAGTTCCCAGGCCCCAAGGTGCCAGAATCAAGCGTCAGTCATTTTGCCAGGCCAGAGTGTTCCACCATCAAACCTCACTCATGACCCCAGGCCACATATTTCCACAATGAAACCTCAGTCATTTTCCCAGGCCACAGGTATCCACAATCAAACCTCAGTCATGTTGCCAGGCCACAGGGTTCAACCATCAAACCTCAGTCATATTCCCAGGAAACAGGGTTCCAGAATCAAACCAATGTCATGTTCCCAGGCCACGGGGTTCCAGTAGCAGGCCTCAGTCATGTTCCCAGTGCACAGGGTTCCACCATCAAACCTCAGTCATCTTGCCAGTCCACAGTTTTCTGCCGTCAAATCAGAGTCAAGTTCCCAGGCCACAGGGTTCCAGAATCAAGCCTCAGTCATGTTGCCAGCCCACAGGGTACCACCATCAAACCTCAGTCATGTTCCCAGGCCACAAGGTTCTTCCATCAAACCTCAGTCATGTTCTCAGGCCAGAGGATTGCACAATCTAACATCAGTCATGTTCTCAGACCAATTGTTTCCAGAATCAAACATCAATCATGTTCCCAGGACACAGGGTTCCAGTATCAAACCAATGTCAAGTTCCCAGGCCATGGGTTTCCATCTAGGCCACAGTCATGTTTCCAGGGCACAGGGTTCCACAATCAAACCTCAGTCATGTTGCCAGTCCACAGGTTTCTGCCATCAAACCTCAGTCAAGTTCTCGGCCACAGGGCTCGAGAATCAAGCCTCAGTCATTTTACCAGGGCAGAGTGTTCCACCATCAAACCTCACTCATGACACCAGGCCACATATTGCCACAATGAAACATCAGTCATTTTCCCAGGCCACATTTATCCAGAATCAAACCTCAGTCATATTCCCAGGACACATGGTTCCAGAATCAAACCTCAGTCATATTCCCAGGACACATGGTTCCAGAATAAAACCTCAGTCATGTTCCCAGTCCACAGGGTTCCAGAACCAAGCCTCAGTCAGGTTCCCAGGGCACAGTATTCCACAACCTAAACAGATGTCATGTTCCCAGGTCACAGGTTTCCAGAATCACGCCTCACTCATGTTCCCAGGCCACAGGTTTCCAGAATCAAACCGATTTCATGTTCCCAGGCAACAGGGTACCAGAATCCAAACCGATGTCATGTTCCCAGGCCACAGGGTTCCACCATCAAATCTCAGTCCTGTTGCCAGGCCACAGGTTTCCACCACCAAGCCTCAGTCATGTTCGCAAGCCTGAGGGTTCCACAATCAAACCTCTGTCATGTTGCCAGGCCACAGGGTTCAACCATCAATCCTCAGTCATGTTCCCAGGAAACAGGGTTCCAGAATCAAACCAATGTCATGTTCCCAGGCCACGGGGTTCCAGGATCAGGTCTCAGTCATGTTCCCAGTGCACAGGGTTCCACCAGCAAACCTCAGTCATGTTGCCAGTCCACAGGTTTCTGCGACCAAACCACATTCAAGTTCCCAGGCCACAGGTTTCCAGAATCAGGCCTCAGTCATGTTGCCAGGCCACAGGATACCACCATCAAACCTCAATCATGTTCTCAGGCCACAGGTGTCCAGAATAAAACCTCAGCCATGTTTCCTGACACAGGTTCCAAAAAAAAACCCCAGTCATGTTCCTAGTCCACAGGGTTCCAGAATAAATCCTCACTCATATTCCCAGGCCACAGGGTTCCACAATTAAACCTCAGTCATGTTCCCAGGCCAGAGTGTTCCACAATCAAACCTAAGTCATCTTGCCAGGCCACAGGGTTCCACCATCAAACCTCAGTCCTGTGGCCAGGCCACAGGCATCCACCATCAAGCCTCAGTCACGTTCCCAAGCCTAAGGGTTCCACAATCAAACCTCTGTCATGTTGCCAGGCCACAGGGTTACAGAATTAAACCACAGTCATATTCCCAGTCCAGAGGGTTCCACAGTCAAACCTCACTCATGTTCCCATGCCACAGGTTTCCAGAATCCAAACGATGTAATGTTCCCAGGCCACAGGGTTCCAGAATCAATCCTCAGTCATGTTCACAGGCCACAGGGTTCCTCCATCAAACCTCAATCATGTTCCCAGGACACAGGTTTCCAGAATCAAACCGATTTCATGTTCCCAGGCAACAGGGAACCAGAATCCAAACCGATGTCATGTTCCCAGGCCACAGGGTTCCACCATCAAATCTCAGACCTGTTGCCAGGCCACAGGGTTCCACCATCAAGCCTCAGTCATGTTCCCAAGCCTGAGGGTTCCACAATCAAACCTCAGTCATGTTGCCAGGCCACAGGGTTCAACCATCAAACCTCAGTCATGTTCCCAGGAAATAGGGTTCCAGAATCAAACCAATGTCATGTTCCCAGGCCACGGGGTTCCAGTATCATGCCTCAGTCATGTTCCCAGTGCACAGGGTTCCACCAGTAAACCCCAGTCATGCTGCCAGTCAACAGGTTTCTGCGATCAAATCAGAGTCAAGTTCCCAGCCACAGGGTTCCAGAATCAAGCCTCAGTCATGTTGCCAGGCCACAGGGTACCACCATGAAACCTCAGTCATGTTCCCAGGCCACAGGGTTCCTCCATCAAACCTCAATCATGTTCCCAGGACACAGGTTTCCAGAATCAAACCAAAGACAATTTCCCCATCCATGGGTTTCCAGTACCATTCCTCAGTCATGTTTCCAGGGCACAGGGCTCTCCAATCAAACCTCAGTCATGTTGCCAGTCCACAGGTTTCTGCCATCAAACCTCAGTCAAGTTCCCAGGCCACAGATTTCCAGAATTAAACCTCAGTCATATTCCCAGGACACATGGTTCCAGAATCAAACCTCAGTCATGTTCACAGGCCACAGGGTTCCACAATCAAACCTCAGTCATGTTCCCAGGACACAGGTGTCCAGAATCAAACCTCAGTCA
The DNA here is from genome assembly GCF_965194825.1 of Balaenoptera physalus. Lineage (NCBI taxonomy): Eukaryota > Metazoa > Chordata > Mammalia > Artiodactyla > Balaenopteridae > Balaenoptera > Balaenoptera physalus. The sequence goes on from NC_138894.1 coordinate 24,146,557, forward strand.
TGTTCCCAGGGAACAGGGTTCCAGAAACAAACCTCAGTCATATTGCCAGGCCACAGGTTTCCACCATCAAACCTCAGACATGTTCCCAGGCCACAGGTTTCCAGAATCAAACCGTTCTCATATTCCCAGGCCACAGGGTTCCACAATCCACTGATGTCATGTTCCCAGGCCACAGGTTAAGAGAATCAAACCTCAGTTATGTTCCCAGGCGACTGGGTTCCAGAATCAAGCCTCCCTCATATTCCCAGGCCACAGGGTTCCAGAATTAAACCTCAGTCATATTCCCAGGCCAGAGGGTTCCACAATCAAACCTCAGTCCTGTTGCCAGGCCACGGTTCCACCATCAAGCCTCAGTCATGTTCCCAGGCCTGAGTGTTCCACAATCAAACCTAAGTCATCTTGCCAGGCCTCAGGGTTCCACCATCAAATCTCAGTCCTGTTGCCAGGCCACAGGCTTCCACCATCAAGCCTCAGTCATGTTCCCAAGCCTAAGGTTTCCACAGTCAAACCTCTGTCATGTTGCCAGGCCACAGGGTTACAGAATTAATCCACAGTCATATTCCCAGGCCAGAGGGTTCCAAAGTCAAACCTCGGTCATGTTCCCATGCCTCAGGGTTCCAGAATCCAACCGATGTCATGTTCCCAGGCCACAGGGTTCCAGAATCAATCCTCTGTCATGTTCCCAGGTCACAGGGTTCCAGAATAAAACCTCAGTCATGTTCCCAGGCCACAGGGTTCCAGAACCAATCTTCAGTTATGTTCCCAGGCAACAGGGTACCAGAATAAAACCTCATTCATATTCCCAGTCCACAAGGTTACAGAACCAAGCCTCAGTCAGGTTCCCAGGGCACAGTATTCCACAACCTAAACAGATGTCATGTTCCCAGGTCACAGGTTTCCAGAATCACGCCTCAGTCATGATCCCAGGCCACAGGGATCCAGAATCAAACCTCAGTCATGTTGCCAGGCCATAGGGTACCACCATCAAACCTCAGTTATATTCCCAGGCCACAGGTTTCCAGAATCAAACCGATTTCATGTTCCCAGGCAACAGGGTACCAGAATCCAAACCGATGTTATGTTCCCAGGCCACAGGGTTCCACCATCAAATCTCAGTCCTGTTGCCAGGCCACAGGGTTCCACCATCAAGCCTCAGTCATGTTCCTAAGCCTGAGGGTTCCACAATCAAACCTCAGTCATGTTGCCAGGCCACAGGTTTCAACCATCAAACCTCAGTCATATTCCCAGGAAACAGGGTTCCAGAATCAAACCAATGTCATGTTCCCAGGCCACGGGGTTCCAGTATCAGGCCTCAGTCATGTTCCCAGTGCACAGGGTTCCACCATCAAACCTCAGTCATGTTGCCAGTCCACAGGTTTCTGCGATCAAACCACATTTAAGTTCCCAGGCCACAGGGTTCCAGAATCAAGCCTCAGTCATGTTGCCAGGCCACAGGGTACCACCATCAAACCTCAGTCATGTTCCCAGTCCACAGGTTTCCTCCATCAAACCTCATTCATGTTCCCAGGACACAGGTTTCCAGAATCAAACCAAAGTCAAGTTCCCAGGCCATGGTTTTCCAGGACCAGGCCTCAGTCATCTTTCCAGGGCACAGGGTTCCACAATCAAACCTCAGTCATGTTGCCAGTGCACAGGTTTCTGCCATCAAACCTCACTCAAGTTCCCAGGCCACAGATTTCCAGAATCAAACCTCAGTCATATTCCCAGGACACATGGTTCCAGAATCAAACCTCAGTCATGTTCGCAGGCCACAGGGTTCCACAATCAAACCTCAGTCATGTTCCCAGGACAAAGGTGTCCAGAATCAAAACTCAGTCATGTTCCCAGGGATTAGGGTTCCAGAAACAAACCTCAGTCATGTTGCCAGGCCACAGGTTTCCACCATCAAACCTCAGACATGTTCCCAGGCCTCAGGGTTCCAGAATAAAACCTCAGACATGTTCCCAGACCACAGGGTTCCACAATCCACTGATGTCATGTTCCCAGGACACAGGGTTCCAGAATCAATCCTCAGTTATGTTCCCAGGGCAGAGGGTTCCAGAATAAAGCCTCATTCATATTCCCATGCCACAGGGTTCCACAATTAAACCTCAGTCATATTCCCAGGCCAGAGGGTTCCACAATCAAACCTCAGTCCTATTGCCAGGCCACAGATCCACCATCAAGCCTCAGTCATGTTCCCAGGCCACAGGGTTCTTCCATCAAACTTCAGACATGTTCCCAGGCCACAGGATTCCACAATCTCACATCAGTCCTGTTCCCAGGCCAATGGTTTCCAGAATCAAACCCAAGTCATATTCCCAGGCCACAGGTTTCCAGAATCAAACCGATTTCATATTCCCAGGCAACAGGTTTCCACCATCAAACCTCAGTCCTGTTGCCAGGCCACAGGGTTCCACCATCAAGCCTCAGTCATGTTCCGAAGCCTGAGGGTTCCACAATCAAACCTCAGTCATATTGCCAGGCCACAGGGTTCAACCATCAAACCTCAGACATATTCCCAGGAAACAGGGTTCCCGAATCAAACCAATGTCATGTTCCCAGGCCACGGGGTTCCAGTATCAGGCCTCAGTCATGTTCCCAGTGCACAGGGTTCCACCATCAAACCTCAGTCATGTTGCCGGTCCACAGGTTTCTGCGATCAAACCACATTCAAGTTCCCAGGCCACAGGGTTCCAGAATCAAACCTCAGACATGTTCCCAGGCCACAGGGTTTCAGAATCAAACCGTTCTCATGTTCCTAGCCCACAGGGTTCCACAATCCACTGATGTCATGTTCCCAGGCCACAGGGTTCCAGAATAAGTCCTCAGTTATATTCCCAGACTACAGGGTTCCAGAATAAAACCTCAGTCATGTTCCAAGTCCACAGGGTTCCAGAACCAAGCCTCAGTCAGGTTCCCAGGGCACAGTATTCCACAGTCTAAACAGATGTCATGTTCCCAGGCCACAGGTTTCCAGAATCACGCCTCAGTCATATTCCCAGTCCACAGGGATCCAGAATCAAACCTCAGTCATGTTTCCAGGCCATAGGGTACCACCATCAAGCCTCAGTCATATTCCCAGATCACAGGTTTCCAGAATCAAACCGATTTCTTGTTCCCAGGCAACAGGGTACCAGAATCAAAACCGATGTCATGTTCCCAGGCCACAGGATTCCACAATCACACATCAGTCATGTTCCCAGGCCAATGGTTTCCAGAATCAAACCTCAGGCATATTCCCTGGCCACATGGTTCCAGAATCAAACCTCAGTCATGTTCCCAGGAAACAGGGTTCCAGAATAAAACCTCAGTCATGTTCCCTCGACACAGGTTCCAAAAATAAAACCCCAGTCATGTTCCCAGGCCACAGGGTTCCAGAATAAAGCCTCACTCATATTCCCAGGCCACAGGGTTCCACCATCAAACCTCAGTCCTGTTGCCAGGCCACGGTTCCACCGTCAAGCCTCAGTCATGTTCCCAAGCCTGAGGGTTCCACAATCAAGCCTCAGTCATGTTCCCAGGCCACAGGGTTCTTCCATCAAACTTCAGACATGTTCCCAGGCCACAGGATTCCACAATCTCACATCAGTCATGTTCCCAGGCCAGTGGTTTCCAGAATCAAACCCAAGTCATATTCCCAGGCCACAGGTTTCCAGAATCAAACCGATTTCCTGTTCCCAGGCAACAGGGTACCAGAATCCAAACCGATGTCATGTTCCCAGGCCTCAGGTTTCCACAATCAAACCTCAGTCATGTTGCCAGGCCTCAGGGTTCAACCATTAAACCTCAGACATATTCCCGGGAAACAGGGTTCCCGAATCAAACCAATGTCATGTTCCCAGGCCACGGGGTTCCAGTATCAGGCCTCAGTCATGTTCCCAGTGCACAGGGTTCCACCATGAAACCTCAGTCATGTTGCCAGTCCACAGGTTTCTGCGATCAAACCACATTCAAGTTCCCAGGCCACAGGGTTCCAGAATCAAACCTAAGACATGTTCCCAGGCCACAGGGTTTCAGAATCAAACCGTTCTCATGTTCCCAGCCCACAGGGTTCCACAATCCACTGATGTCATGTTCCCAGGCCACAGGGTTCCAGAATCAGTCCTCAGTTATATTCCCAGACTACAGGGTTCCAGAATAAAACCTCAGTCATGTTCCAAGTCCACAGGGTTCCAGAACCAAGCCTCAGTCAGGTTCCCAGGGCACAGTATTCCACAGTCTAAACAGATGTCATGTTCCCAGGCCACAGGTTTCCAGAATCACGCCTCAGTCATGTTCCCAGTCCACAGGGATCCAGAATCAAACCTCAGTCATGTTGCCAGGCCATAGGGTACCACCATCAAACCTCAGTCATATTTCCAGATCACAGGTTTCCAGAATCAAACCGCTTTCTTGTTCCCAGGCAACAGGGTACCAGAATCAAAACCGATGTCATGTTCCCAGGCCACAGGATTCGACAATCTCACATCAGTCATGTTCCCAGGCCAATGGTTTCCAGAATCAAACCTCAGGCATATTCCCTGCCCACATGGTTCCAGAATCAAACCTCAGTCATGTTCCCAGGAAACAGGGTTCCAGAATAAAACCTCACTCATGTTCCCTGGACACAGGTTCCAAAAATAAAACCCCAGTCATGTTCCCAGGCCACAGAGTTCCAGAATCAAGCCTCACTCATATTCCCAGGCCACAGGGTTCCACAATTAAACCTCAGTCATATTCCCAGGCCAGAGGGTTCCACCATCAAACCTCAGTCCTGTTGCCAGGCCACAGGGTTCCACCGTCAAGCCTCAGTCATGTTCCCAAGCCTGAGGGTTCCACAATCATACCTCGGTCATGTTCCCAGGCCACAGGGTTCTTCCATCAAACCTCTGTCATGTTCCCAGGCCACAGGATTCCACAATCTAACATCAGTCATGTTCCCAGACCAATGGTTTCCAGAATCAAACCTCAATCATGTTCCCAGGACACAGGGTTCCAGAATCAAACCAATGTCAAGTTCCCAGGCCATGGGTTTCCATCTAGGCCACAGTCATGTTTCCAGGGTATAGGGTTCCACCATCAAACCTCAGTCATGTTGCCAGTCCACAGATTTCTTCCATCAAACCTCAGTCAAGTTCCCAGGCCACAAGGTGCCAGAATCAAGCGTAAGTCATTTTGCCATGCCAGAGTGTTCCACCATCAAACCTCACTCATGACCCCAGGTCACATATTTCCACAATGAAACCTCAGTCACTTTCCCAGGCCACAGGTACCCACAATCAAACCTCAGTCATGTTGCCAGGCCACAGGGTTCAACCATCAAACCTCAGTCATATTCCCAGGAAACAGGGTTCCAGAATCAAACCAATGTCATGTTCCCAGGCCACGGGGTTCCATTATCAGGCCTCAGTCATGTTCCCAGTGCACAGGGTTCCACCATCAAACCTCCGACATGTTCCCAGGCCACAGGGTTCCACAATCCACTGATGTCATGTTCCCAGGCCACAGGGTTCCAGAATCAATCCTCAGTTATGTTCCCAGGGCAGAGGGTTCCAGAATCAAGCCTCACTCATATTCCCAGGCCACAGCGTTCCACAATTAAACCTCAGTCATATTCCCAGGCCAGAGGGTTCCACAATCAAACCTCAGTCCTATTGCCAGGGCACGGTTCCACGATCAAGCCTCAGTCATGTTCCCAGGCCACAGGGTTCTTCCATCAAACTTCAGACATGTTCCCAGGCCACAGGATTCCACAATCTCACATCAGTCATGTTCCCCGGCCAATGGTTTCCAGAATCAAACCCAAGTCATATTCCCAGGCCACAGGTTTCCAGAATCAAACCGATTTCATGTTCCCAGGCAACAAGGTACCAGAATGCAAACCGATGTCATGTTCCCAGGCCTAAGGTTTCCACCATCATACCTCAGTCCTGTTGCCAGGCCACAGGGTTCAACCATCAAACCTCAGACATATTCCCAGGAAACAGGGTTCCGGAATCGAACCAATGTCATATTCCCAGGCCACGGGGTTCCAGTATCAGGCCTCAGTCATGTTCCCAGTGCACAGGGTTCCACCATCAAACCTCAATCATGTTGCCAGTCCACAGGTTTCTGCGATCAAACCACATTCAAGTTCCCAGGCCACAGGGTTCCAGAATCAAACCTCAGACATGTTCCCAGGCCACAGGGTTTCAGAATCAAACCGTTCTCATGTTCCCAGCCCACAGGGTTCCACAATCCACTGATGTCATGTTCCCAGGCCACAGGGTTCCAGAATCAATCCTCAGTTATATTCCCAGACTACAGGGTTCCAGAATAAAACCTCAGTCATGTTCCCAGGCCACAGGGTTCCAGAACCAAGCCTCTGTCAGGTTCCCAGGGCACAGTATTCCACAGTCTAAACAGATGTCATGTTCCCAGGCCACAGGTTTCCAGAATCACGCCTCAGTCATGTTCCCAGTCCACAGGGATCCAGAATCAAACCTCAGTCATGTTGCCAGGCCATAGGGTACCACCATCAAACCTCAGTCATATTTCCAGATCACAGGTTTCCAGAATCAAACCGCTTTCTTGTTCCCAGGCAACAGGGTACCAGAATCAAAACCGATGTCATGTTCCCAGGCCACAGGATTCCACAATCTCACATCAGTCATGTTCCCAGGCCAATGGTTTCCAGAATCAAACCTCAGGCATATTCCCTGCCCACATGGTTCCAGAATCAAACCTCAGTCATGTTCCCAGGAAACAGGGTTCCAGAATAAAACCTCACTCATGTTCCCTGGACACAGGTTCCAAAAATAAAACCCCAGTCATGTTCCCAGGCCACAGAGTTCCAGAATCAAGCCTCACTCATATTCCCAGGCCACAGGGTTCCACAATTAAACCTCAGTCATATTCCCAGGCCAGAGGGTTCCACCATCAAACCTCAGTCCTGTTGCCAGGCCACAGGGTTCCACCGTCAAGCCTCAGTCATGTTCCCAAGCCTGAGGGTTCCACAATCATACCTCGGTCATGTTCCCAGGCCACAGGGTTCTTCCATCAAACCTCTGTCATGTTCCCAGGCCACAGGATTCCACAATCTAACATCAGTCATGTTCCCAGACCAATGGTTTCCAGAATCAAACCTCAATCATGTTCCCAGGACACAGGGTTCCAGAATCAAACCAATGTCAAGTTCCCAGGCCATGGGTTTCCATCTAGGCCACAGTCATGTTTCCAGGGTATAGGGTTCCACCATCAAACCTCAGTCATGTTGCCAGTCCACAGATTTCTTCCATCAAACCTCAGTCAAGTTCCCAGGCCACAAGGTGCCAGAATCAAGCGTAAGTCATTTTGCCATGCCAGAGTGTTCCACCATCAAACCTCACTCATGACCCCAGGTCACATATTTCCACAATGAAACCTCAGTCACTTTCCCAGGCCACAGGTACCCACAATCAAACCTCAGTCATGTTGCCAGGCCACAGGGTTCAACCATCAAACCTCAGTCATATTCCCAGGAAACAGGGTTCCAGAATCAAACCAATGTCATGTTCCCAGGCTACGGGGTTCCAGTATCAGGCCTCAGTCATGTTCCCAGTGCACAGGGTTCCACCATCAAACCTCCGACATGTTCCCAGGCCACAGGGTTCCACAATCCACTGATGTCATGTTCCCAGGCCACAGGGTTCCAGAATCAATCCTCAGTTATGTTCCCAGGGCAGAGGGTTCCAGAATCAAGCCTCACTCATATTCCCAGGCCACAGCGTTCCACAATTAAACCTCAGTCATATTCCCAGGCCAGAGGGTTCCACAATCAAACCTCAGTCCTATTGCCAGGGCACGGTTCCACGATCAAGCCTCAGTCATGTTCCCAGGCCACAGGGTTCTTCCATCAAACTTCAGACATGTTCCCAGGCCACAGGATTCCACAATCTCACATCAGTCATGTTCCCCGGCCAATGGTTTCCAGAATCAAACCCAAGTCATATTCCCAGGCCACAGGTTTCCAGAATCAAACCGATTTCATGTTCCCAGGCAACAAGGTACCAGAATGCAAACCGATGTCATGTTCCCAGGCCTAAGGTTTCCACCATCATACCTCAGTCCTGTTGCCAGGCCACAGGGTTCAACCATCAAACCTCAGACATATTCCCAGGAAACAGGGTTCCGGAATCGAACCAATGTCATATTCCCAGGCCACGGGGTTCCAGTATCAGGCCTCAGTCATGTTCCCAGTGCACAGGGTTCCACCATCAAACCTCAATCATGTTGCCAGTCCACAGGTTTCTGCGATCAAACCACATTCAAGTTCCCAGGCCACAGGGTTCCAGAATCAAACCTCAGACATGTTCCCAGGCCACAGGGTTTCAGAATCAAACCGTTCTCATGTTCCCAGCCCACAGGGTTCCACAATCCACTGATGTCATGTTCCCAGGCCACAGGGTTCCAGAATCAATCCTCAGTTATATTCCCAGACTACAGGGTTCCAGAATAAAACCTCAGTCATGTTCCCAGGCCACAGGGTTCCAGAACCAAGCCTCTGTCAGGTTCCCAGGGCACAGTATTCCACAGTCTAAACAGATGTCATGTTCCCAGGCCACAGGTTTCCAGAATCACGCCTCAGTCATGTTCCCAGTCCACAGGGATCCAGAATCAAACCTCAGTCATGTTGCCAGGCCATAGGGTACCACCATCAAACCTCAGTCATATTCCCAGTTCACAGGTTTCCAGAATCAAACCGATTTCTTTTTCCCAGGCAACAGGGTACAAGAATCAAAACCGATGTCATGTTCCCAGGCCACAGGATTCCACAATCTCACATCAGTCATGTTCCCAGGCCAATGGTTTCCAGAATCAAACCTCAGGCATATTCCCTGGCCACATGGTTCCAGAATCAAACCTAAGTCATGTTCCCAGGAAACAGGGTTCCAGAATAAAACCTCAGTCATGTTCCCTGGACACAGGTTTTCAAAAATAAAACCCCAGTCATGTTCCCAGGCCACAGAGTTCCAGAATCAAGCCTCACTCATATTCCCAGGCCACAGGGTTCCACAATTAAACCTCAGTCATATTCCCAGGTCAGAGGGTTCCACCATCAAACCTCAGTCCTGTTGCCAGGCCACGGTTCCACCGTCAAGCCTCAGTCATGTTCCCAAGCCTGAGGGTTCCACAATCAAACCTCGGTCATGTTCCCAGGCCACAGGGTTCTTCCATCAAACCTCTGTCATGTTCCCAGGCCACAGGATTCCACAATCTAACATCAGTCATTTTCCCAGACCAATGGTTTCCAGAATCAAAGCTCAATCATGTTCCCAGGACACAGGGTTCCAGAATCAAACCAATGTCAAGTTCCCAGGCCATGGGTTTCCATCTAGGCCACAGTCATGTTTCCAGGGTACAGGGTTCCACCCTCAAACCTCAGTCATGTTGCCAGTCCACAGGTTTCTTCCATCAAACCTCAGTCAAGTTCCCAGACCACACGGTGCCAGAATCAAGCCTTAGTCATTTTGCCAGGCCACAGGTTACCACCATTAAACCTCAGTCATGTTCCCAGGCCACAGGGTTCCTCCATCAAACCTCAATCATGTTCCCAGGACACAGGTTTCCAGAATCAAACCAAAGTCAAGTTCCCAGGCCATGAGTTTCCAGTACAAGGCCTCAGTCATCTTTCCAGGGCACAGGGTTCCACAATCAAACCTCAGTCATGTTGACAGTCCACAGGTTTCTGCCATCAAACCTCAGTCAAGTTCCCAGGCCACAGATTTCCAGAGTCTAACCTCAGGCATATTCCCAGGACACATGGTTCCAGAATCAAACCTCAGTCATGATCGCAGGCCACAGGGTTCCACAGTCAATCCTCAGTCATGTTCCCACGACAAAGGTGTCCAGAATCAAACCTCAGTCTTGTTCCCAGGGAAAAGGGTTCCATAAACAAACCTCAGTCATGTTGCCAGGCCACAGGTTTCCACCATCAAATCTCAGACATGTTCCCAGGCCACAGGGTTCCAGAATAAAACCTCAGTCATGTTCCCAGGCCACAGGGTTCCAGAACCAAGCCTCAGTCAGGTTCCCAGGGCACAGTATTCCACAATCTAAACAGATGTCATTTTCCCAGGTCACAGGTTTCCAGAATCACGCCTCAGTCATGTTCCCAGGCCACAGGTTTCCAGAATCAAACCGATTTCATGTTCCCAGGCAACAGGGTACCAGAATCCAAACCGATGTCATGTTCCCAGGCCACAGGGTTCCACCATCAAATCTCAGTCCTGTTGCCAGGCCACAGGGTTCCACCATCAAGCCTCAGTCATGTTCCTAAGCCTGAGGGTTCCACAATCAAACCTCAGTCATGTTGCCAGGCCACAGGGTTCAACCATCAAACCTCAGTCATATTCCCAGGAAACAGGGTTCCAGAATCAAACCAATGTCATGTTCCCAGGCCACGGGGTTCCAGTATCAGGCCTCAGTCATGTTCCCAGTGCACAGGGTTCCACCATCAAACCTCAGTCATGTTGCCAGTCCACAGGTTTCTGCGATCAAACCACATTCAAGTTCCCAAGCCACAGGGTTCCAGAATCAAGCCTCAGTCATGTTGCCAGGCCACAGGGTACCACCATCAAACCTCAGTCATGTTCCCAGGCCACAGGTTTCCTCCATCAAACCTCAATCATGTTCCCAGGACACAGGTTTCCAGAATCAAACCAAAGTCAAGTTCCCAGGCCATGGTTTTCCAGTACCAGGCCTCAGTCATCTTTCCAGGGCACAGGGTTCCACAATCAAACCTCAGTCATGTTGCCAGTGCACAGGTTTCTGCCATCAAACCTCAGTCAAGTTCCCAGGCCACAGATTTCCAGAATCAAACCTCAGTCATATTCCCAGGACACATGGTTCCAGAATCAAACCTCAGTCATGTTCGCAGGCCACAGGGTTCCACAATCAAACCTCAGTCATGTTCCCAGGACAAAGGTGTCCAGAATCAAAACTCAGTCATGTTCCCAGGGATTAGGGTTCCAGAAACAAACCTCAGTCATGTTGCCAGGCCACAGGTTTCCACCATCAAACCTCAGACATGTTCCCAGGCCACAGGGTTCCAGAATAAAACCTCAGTCATGTTCCCAGTCCACAGGGTTCTAGAACCAAGCCTCAGTCAGGTTCCCAAGGCACAGTATTCCACAATCTAAACAGATGTCATGTTCCCAGGTCACAATTTTCCAGAATCACGCCTCAGTCATGTTCCCAGGCCACAGGGATCCAAAATCAAACCTCAGTCATGTTCCCAGGACAAAGGTGTGCAGAATCAAACCTCAGTCATGTTGCCAGGCCATAGGGTAACACCGTGAAACCTCAGTCATATTCCCAGGCCACAGGTTTCCAGAATCAAACCGATTTCATGTTCCCAGGCCACAGGTTTCCAGAATCCAAACCGATGTCATGTTCCCAGGCCACAGGGTTCCACCATCAAATCTCAGTCTTTTGCCAGGGCAGAGGGTTCCACCATCAAGCCTCAGTCATTTTCCCAAGCCTGTGGTTTCCACAATCAAACCTCAGTCATGTTGCTAGGCCACAGGGTTCAACCATCAAACCTCAGTCATGTTCCCAGGAAACAGGGTTCCAGAATCAAACCAATGTCATTTTCCCAAGCCACGGCGTTCCAGTATCAGGCCTCAGTCATGTTCCCAGGGCACAGGGTTCCACCATCAAACCTCAGTCATGTTGCCAGTCCACAGGTTTCTGCGATTAAACCACATTCAAATTCCCAGGCCACAGTGTTCCAGAATCAAGCCTCAGTCATGTTGCCAGGCCACAGGGTACCACCATCAAACATCAATCATGTTCCCAGGACACAGGTTTCCAGAATCAAACCAAAGTCAAGTTCCCAGGCCATGGGTTTACCGTACCAGGCCTCAGTCATCTTTCCAGGGCACAGGGTTCCACAATCAAACCTCAGTCATGTTGACAGTCCACAGGTTTCTGCCATCAAACCTCAGTCAAGTTCCCAGGCCACAGGTTTCCAGAGTCTAACCTCAGGCATATTCCCAGGACACATGGTTCCAGAATCAAACCTCAGTCATGATCGCAGGCCACAGGGTTCCACAGTCAATCCTCAGTCATGTTCCCACGACAAAGGTGTCCAGAATCAAACCTCAGTCTTGTTCCCAGGGAAAAGGGTTCCATAAACAAACCTCAGTCATGTTGCCAGGCCACAGGTTTCCACCATCAAATCTCAGACATGTTCCCAGGCCACAGGGTTCCAGAATAAAACCTCAGTCATGTTCCCAGGCCACAGGATTCCAGAACCAAGCCTCAGTCAGGTTCCCAGGGCACAGTATTCCACAATCTAAACAGATGTCATTTTCCCAGGTCACAGGTTTCCAGAATCACGCCTCAGTCATGTTCCCAGGCCACAGGTTTCCAGAATCAAACCGATTTCATGTTCCCAGGCAACAGGGTACCAGAATCCAAACCGATGTCATGTTCCCAGGCCACAGGGTTCCACCATCAAATCTCAGTCCTGTTGCCAGGCCACAGGGTTCCACCATCAAGCCTCAGTCATGTTCCTAAGCCTGAGGGTTCCACAATCAAACCTCAGTCACGTTGCCAGGCCACAGGGTTCAACCATCAAACCTCAGTCATATTCCCAGGAAACAGGGTTCCAGAATCAAACCAATGTCATGTTCCCAGGCCACGGGGTTCCAGTATCAGGCCTCAGTCATGTTCCCAGTGCACAGGGTTCCACCATCAAACCTCAGTCATGTTGCCAGTCCACAGGTTTCTGCGATCAAACCACATTCAAGTTCCCAGGCCACAGGGTTCCAGAATCAAGCCTCAGTCATGTTGCCAGGCCACAGGGTACCACCATCAAACCTCAGTCATGTTCCCAGGCCACAGGTTTCCTCCATCAAACCTCAATCATGTTCCCAGGACACAGGTTTCCAGAATCAAACCAAAGTCAAGTTCCCAGGCCATGGTTTTCCAGTACCAGGCCTCAGTCATCTTTCCAGGGCACAGGGTTCCACAATCAAACCTCAGTCATGTTGCCAGTGCACAGGTTTCTGCCATCAAACCTCAGTCAAGTTCCCAGGCCACAGATTTCCAGAATCAAACCTCAGTCATATTCCCAGGACACATGGTTCCAGAATCAAACCTCAGTCATGTTCGCAGGCCACAGGGTTCCACAATCAAACCTCAGTCATGTTCCCAGGACAAAGGTGTCCAGAATCAAAACTCAGTCATGTTCCCAGGGATTAGGGTTCCAGAAACAAACCTCAGTCATGTTGCCAGGCCACAGGTTTCCACCATCAAACCTCAGACATGTTCCCAGGCCACAGGGTTCCAGAATAAAACCTCAGTCATGTTCCCAGTCCACAGGGTTCTAGAACCAAGCCTCAGTCAGGTTCCCAAGGCACAGTATTCCACAATCTAAACAGATGTCATGTTCCCAGGTCACAATTTTCCAGAATCACGCCTCAGTCATGTTCCCAGGCCACAGGGATCCAAAATCAAACCTCAGTCATGTTCCCAGGACAAAGGTGTGCAGAATCAAACCTCAGTCATGTTGCCAGGCCATAGGGTAACACCGTGAAACCTCAGTCATATTCCCAGGCCACAGGTTTCCAGAATCAAACCGATTTCATGTTCCCAGGCCACAGGTTTCCAGAATCCAAACCGATGTCATGTTCCCAGGCCACAGGGTTCCACCATCAAATCTCAGTCTTTTGCCAGGGCAGAGGGTTCCACCATCAAGCCTCAGTCATTTTCCCAAGCCTGTGGTTTCCACAATCAAACCTCAGTCATGTTGCTAGGCCACAGGGTTCAACCATCAAACCTCAGTCATGTTCCCAGGAAACAGGGTTCCAGAATCAAACCAATGTCATTTTCCCAAGCCACGGCGTTCCAGTATCAGGCCTCAGTCATGTTCCCAGGGCACAGGGTTCCACCATCAAACCTCAGTCATGTTGCCAGTCCACAGGTTTCTGCGATTAAACCACATTCAAATTCCCAGGCCACAGTGTTCCAGAATCAAGCCTCAGTCATGTTGCCAGGCCACAGGGTACCACCATCAAACATCAATCATGTTCCCAGGACACAGGTTTCCAGAATCAAACCAAAGTCAAGTTCCCAGGCCATGGGTTTACCGTACCAGGCCTCAGTCATCTTTCCAGGGCACAGGGTTCCACAATCAAACCTCAGTCATGTTGACAGTCCACAGGTTTCTGCCATCAAACCTCAGTCAAGTTCCCAGGCCACAGGTTTCCAGAGTCTAACCTCAGGCATATTCCCAGGACACATGGTTCCAGAATCAAACCTCAGTCATGATCGCAGGCCACAGGGTTCCACAGTCAATCCTCAGTCATGTTCCCACGACAAAGGTGTCCAGAATCAAACCTCAGTCTTGTTCCCAGGGAAAAGGGTTCCATAAACAAACCTCAGTCATGTTGCCAGGCCACAGGTTTCCACCATCAAATCTCAGACATGTTCCCAGGCCACAGGGTTCCAGAATAAAACCTCAGTCATGTTCCCAGGCCACAGGATTCCAGAACCAAGCCTCAGTCAGGTTCCCAGGGCACAGTATTCCACAATCTAAACAGATGTCATTTTCCCAGGTCACAGGTTTCCAGAATCACGCCTCAGTCATGTTCCCAGGCCACAGGTTTCCAGAATCAAACCGATTTCATGTTCCCAGGCAACAGGGTACCAGAATCCAAACCGATGTCATGTTCCCAGGCCACAGGGTTCCACCATCAAATCTCAGTCCTGTTGCCAGGCCACAGGTTTCCACCACCAAGCCTCAGTCATGTTCGCAAGCCTGAGGGTTCCACAATCAAACCTCAGTCACGTTGCCAGGCCACAGGGTTCAACCATCAAACCTCAGTCATATTCCCAGGAAACAGGGTTCCAGAATCAAACCAATGTCATGTTCCCAGGCCACGGGGTTCCAGTATCAGGCCTCAGTCATGTTCCCAGTGCACAGGGTTCCACCATCAAACCTCAGTCATGTTGCCAGTCCACAGGTTTCTGCGATCAAACCACATTCAAGTTCCCAGGCCACAGGGTTCCAGAATCAAGCCTCAGTCATGTTGCCAGGCCACAGGGTACCACCATCAAACCTCAGTCATGTTCCCAGGCCACAGGGTTCCTCCATCAAACCTCAATCATGTTCCCAGGACACAGGTTTCCAGAATCAAACCAAAGTCAAGTTCCCAGGCCATGGTTTTCCAGTACCAGGCCTCAGTCATCTTTCCAGGGCACAGGGTTCCACAATCAAACCTCAGTCATGTTGCCAGTGCACAGGTTTCTGCCATCAAACCTCAGTCAAGTTCCCAGGCCACAGATTTCCAGAATCAAACCTCAGTCATATTCCCAGGACACATGGTTCCAGAATCAAACCTCAGTCATGTTCGCAGGCCACAGGGTTCCACAATCAAACCTCAGTCATGTTCCCAGGACAAAGGTGTCCAGAATCAAAACTCAGTCATGTTCCCAGGGATTAGGGTTCCAGAAACAAACCTCAGTCATGTTGCCAGGCCACAGGTTTCCACCATCAAACCTCAGACATGTTCCCAGGCCACAGGGTCCCAGAATAAAACCTCAGACATGTTCCCAGGCCACAGGGTTCCACAATCCACTGATGTCATGTTCGCAGGACACAGGGTTCCAGAATCAATCCTCAGTTATGTTCCCAGGGCAGCGGTTCCAGAATCAAGCCTCACTCATATTCCCAGGCCACAGGGTTCCACAATTAAACCTCAGTCATATTCCCAGGCCAGAGGGTTCCACAATCAAACCTCAGTCCTATTGCCAGGACACGGATCCACCATCAAGCCTCAGTCATGTTCCCAGGCCACAGGGTTCTTCCATCAAACTTCAGACATGTTCCCAGGCCACAGGATTCCACAATCTCACATCAGTCATGTTCCCAGGCCAGTGGTTTCCAGAATCAAACCCAAGTCATATTCCCAGGCCACAGGTTTCCAGAATCAAACCGATTTCATGTTCCCAGGCAACAGGGTACCAGAATCCAAACTGATGTCATGTTCCCAGGCCTCAGGTTTCCACAATCAAACCTCAGTCATGTTGCCAGGCCTCAGGGTTCAACCATTAAACCTCAGACATATTCCCAGGAAACAGGGTTCCTGAATCAAACCAATGTCATGTTCCCAGGCCACGGGGTTCCAGTATCAGGCCTCAGTCATGTTCCCAGTGCACAGGGTTCCACCATCAAACCTCAGTCATGTTGCCAGTTCACAGGTTTCTGCGATCAAACCACATTCAAGTTCCCAGGCCACAGGGTTCCAGAATCAAACCTAAGACATGTTCCCAGGCCACAGGGTTTCAGAATCAAACCGTTCTCATGTTCCCAGCCCATAGGGCTCCACAATCCACTGATGTCATGTTCCCAGGCCACAGGGTTCCAGAATCAGTCCTCAGTTATATTCCCAGACTACAGGGTTCCAGAATAAAACCTCAGTCATGTTCCAAGTCCACAGGATTCCAGAACCAAGCCTCAGTCAGGTTCCCAGGGCACAGTATTCCACAGTCTAAACAGATGTCATGTTCCCAGGCCACAGGTTTCCAGAATCACGCCTCAGTCATGTTCCCAGTCCACAGGGATCCAGAATCATACCTCAGTCATGTTGCCAGGCCATAGGGTACCACCATCAAACCTCAGTCATATTTCCAGATCACAGGTTTCCAGAATCAAACCGATTTCTTGTTCCCAGGCAACAGGGTACCAGAATCAAAACCGATGTCATGTTCCCAGGCCACAGGATTCCACAATCTCACATCAGTCATGTTCCCAGGCCAATGGTTTCCAGAATCAAACCTCAGGCATATTCCCTGCCCACATGGTTCCAGAATCAAACCTCAGTCATGTTTCCAGGAAACAGGGTTCCAGAATAAAACCTCAGTCATGTTCCCTGGACACAGGTTCCAAAAATAAAACCCCAGTCATGTTCCCAGGCCACAGAGTTCCAGAATCAAGCCTCACTCATATTCCCAGGCCACAGGGTTCCACAATTAAACCTCAGTCATATTCCCAGGCCAGAGGGTTCCACCATCAAACCTCAGTCCTGTTGCCAGTCCACAGGTTTCTTCCATCAAACCTCAGTGAAGTTCCCAGGCCACAAGGTGCCAGAATCAAGCATCAGTCACTTTGCCCGGCCAGAGTGTTCCACCATCAAACCTCACTCATGACCCCAGGCCACATATTTCCACAATGAAACCTCAGTCATTTTCCCAGGCCACAGGTATCCACAATCAAACCTCAGTCATGTTGCCAGGCCACAGGGTTCAACCATCAAAACTCAGTCATATTCCCAGGCCACAGGGTTCAACCATCAAACCTCAGTCATATTCCCAGGAAACAGGGTTCCAGAATCAAACCAATGTCATGTTCCCAGGCCACGGGGTTCCAGTATCAGGCCTCAGTCATGTTCCCAGTGCACAGGGTTCCACCATCAAACCTCAGTCATGTTGCCAGGCCACAGGTTTCCACCATCAAACCTCCGACATGTTCCCAGGCCACAGGGTTCCAGAATAAAACCTCAGACATGTTCCCAGGCCACAGGGTTCCACAATCCACTGATGTCATGTTCCCAGGCCACAGGGTTCCAGAATCAATCCTCAGTTATGTTCCCAGGGCAGAGGGTTCCAGAATCAAGCCTCACTCATATTCCCAGGCCACAGCGTTCCACAATTAAACCTCAGTCATATTCCCAGGCCAGAGGGTTCCACAATCAAACCTCAGTCCTATTGCCAGGCCACGGTTCCACCATCAAGCCTCAGTCATGTTCCCAGGCCACAAGGTTCTTCCATCAAACTTCAGACCTGTTCCCAGGCCACAAGGTTCTTCCATCAAACCTCTGTCATGTTCCCAGGCCACAGGATTCCACAATCTAACATCAGTCATGTTCCCAGACCAATGGTTTCCAGAATCAAACCTCAATCATGTTCCCAGGACACAGGGTTCCAGAATCCAACCAATGTCAAGTTCCCAGGCCATGGGTTTCCATCTAGGCCACAGTCATGTTTCCAGGGTATAGGGTTCCACCATCAAACCTCAGTCATGTTGCCAGTCCACAGATTTCTTCCATCAAACCTCAGTCAAGTTCCCAGGCCACAAGGTGCCAGAATCAAGCGTCAGTCATTTTGCCATGCCAGAGTGTTCCACCATCAAACCTCACTCATGACCCCAGGTCACATATTTCCACAATGAAACCTCAGTCACTTTCCCAGGCCACAGGTATCCACAATCAAACCTCAGTCATGTTGCCAGGTCACAGGGTTCAACCATCAAACCTCAGTCATATTCCCAGGAAACAGGGTTCCAGAATCAAACCAATGTCATGTTCCCAGGCCACGGGGTTCCAGTATCAGGCCTCAGTCATGTTCCTAGTGCACAGGGTTCCAGAATAAAACCTCAGACATGTTCCCAGGCCACAGGGTTCCACAATCCACTGATGTCATGTTCCCAGGCCACAGGGTTCCAGAATCAAACCTCAGTTATATTCCCAGACTACAGGGTTCCAGAATCAAACCAATGTCATGTTCCCAGGCCACGGGGTTCCAGTATCAGGCCTCAGTCATGTTCCCAGGCCACAGGGTTCCAGAATAAAACCTCAGACATGTTCCCAGGCCACAGGGTTCCACAATCCACTGATGTCATGTTCCCAGGCCACAGGGTTCCAGAATCAATCCTCAGTTATATTCCCAGACTACAGGGTTCCAGAATAAAACCTCAGTCATGTTCCCAGGCCACAGGGATCCAGAATCAAACCTCAGTCATGTTGCCAGGCCATAGGGTACCACCATCAAACCTAAGTCATATTCCCAGATCACAGGTTTCCAGAATCAAACCGATTTCATTTTCCCAGGCAACAGGGTACAAGAATCAAAACCGATGTCATGTTCCCAGGCCACAGGATTCCACAATCTCACATCAGTCATGTTCCCAGGCCAATGGTTTCCAGAATCAAACCTCAGGCATATTCCCTGGCCACATGGTTCCAGAATCAAACCTCAGTCATGTTCCCAGGAAACAGGGTTCCAGAATAAAACCTCAGTCATGTTCCCTGGACACAGGTTTCAAAAATAAAACCCCAGTCATGTTCCCAGGCCACAGGGTTCCAGAATCAAGCCTCACTCATATTCCCAGGCCACAGGGTTCCACAATTAAACCTCAGTCATATTCCCAGGCCAGAGGGTTCCACCATCAAACCTCAGTCCTGTTGCCAGGCCACGGTTCCACCATCAAGCCTCAGTCATGTTCCCAAGACTGAGGGTTCCACAATCAAACCTCGGTCATGTTCCCAGGCCACAGGGTTCTTCCATCAAACCTCTGTCATGTTACCAGGCCACAGGATTCCACAATCTAACATCAGTCATGTTCCCAGACCAATGGTTTCCAGAATCAAACCTCAATCATGTTCCCAGGACACAGGGTTCCAGAATCAAACCAATGTCAAGTTCCCAGGCCATGGGTTTCCATCTAGGCCACAGTCATGTTTCCAGGGTACAGGGTTCCACCCTCAAACCTCAGTCATGTTGCCAGTCCACAGGTTTCTTCCATCAAACCTCAGTCAATACCCCAGGCCACACGGTGCCAGAATCAAGCCTCAGTTATTTTGCCAGGCCACAGGGTACCACCATTAAACCTCAGTCATGTTCCCAGGCCACAGGGTTCCTCCATCAAACCTCAATCATGTTCCCAGGACACAGGTTTCCAGAATCAAACCAAAGTCAAGTTCCCAGGCCATGAGTTTCCAGTACCAGGACTCAGTCATCTTTCCAGGGCACAGGGTTCCACAATCAAACCTCAGTCATGTTGACAGTCCACAGGTTTCTGCCATCAAACCTCAGTCAAGTTCCCAGGCCACATGGTGCCAGAATCAAGCCTCAGTCATTTTGCCAGGACAGAGTGTTCCACCATCAAACCTCACTCATGACCCCAGGCCACATATTTCCACAATGAAACCTCAGTCATT
Source organism: Balaenoptera physalus (assembly GCF_965194825.1). Classification (NCBI taxonomy): domain Eukaryota; kingdom Metazoa; phylum Chordata; class Mammalia; order Artiodactyla; family Balaenopteridae; genus Balaenoptera; species Balaenoptera physalus. Next base: position 24,166,503 of record NC_138894.1, read on the forward strand.
TTCCCAGGCCACAGGTATCCAGAATCAAACCTCAGTCATATTCCCAGGACACATGGTTCCAGAATCAAACCTCAGTCATGTTCGCAGGCCACAGGGTTCCACAGTCAATCCTCAGTCATGTTCCCACGACAAAGGTGTCCAGAATCAAACCTCAGTCTTGTTCCGAGGGAACAGGGTTCCATAAACTAACCTCAGTCATGTTGCCAGGCCACAGGTTTCTACCATCAAACCTCAGACATGTTCCCAGGCCACAGGGTTCCAGAATAAAACCTCAGTCATGTTCACAGGCCACAGGGTTCCAGAACCAAGCCTCAGTCAGGTTCCCAGGGCACAGTATTCCACAATCTAAACAGAGGTCATGTTCCCAGGTCACAGGTTTCCAGAATCACGCCTCAGTCATATTCCCAGGCCACAGGTTTCCAGAATCAAACCGATTTCATGTTCCCAGGCAACAGGGTACCAGAATCCAAACCGATGTCATGTTCCCAGGCCACAGGGTTCCACCATCAAATCTCAGTCCTGTTGCCAGGCCACAGGGTTCCACCATCAAGCCTCAGTCATGTTCCTAAGCCTGAGGGTTCCACAATCAAACCTCAGTCATGTTGCCAGGCCACAGGTTTCAACCATCAAACCTCAGTCATATTCCCAGGAAACAGGGTTCCAGAATCAAACCAATGTCATGTTCCCAGGCCACGGGGTTCCAGTATCAGGCCTCAGTCATGTTCCCAGTGCACAGGGTTCCACCATCAAACCTCAGTCATGTTGCCAGTCCACAGGTTTCTGCGATCAAAGCACATTCAAGTTCCCAGGCCACAGGGTTCCAGAATCAAGCCTCAGTCATGTTGCCAGGCCACAGGGTACCACCATCAAACCTCAGTCATGTTCCCAGGCCACAGGTTTCCTCCATCAAACCTCAATCATGTTCCCAGGACACAGGTTTCCAGAATCAAACCAAAGTCAAGTTCCCAGGCCATGGTTTTCCAGTACCAGGCCTCAGTCATCTTTCCAGGGCACAGGGTTCCACAATCAAACCTCAGTCATGTTGCCAGTGCACAGGTTTCTGCCATCAAACCTCAGTCAAGTTCCCAGGACACAGATTTCCAGAATCAAACCTCAGTCATATTCCCAGGACACATGGTTCCAGAATCAAACCTCAGTCATGTTCGCAGGCCACAGGGTTCCACAATCAAACCTCAGTCATGTTCCCAGGACAAAGGTGTCCAGAATCAAAACTCAGTCATGTTCCCAGGGATTAGGGTTCCAGAAACAAACCTCAGTCATGTTGCCAGGCCACAGGTTTCCACCATCAAACCTCAGACATGTTCCCAGGCCTCAGGGTTCCAGAATAAAACCTCAGACATGTTCCCAGACCACAGGGTTCCACAATCCACTGATGTCATGTTCCCAGGACACAGGGTTCCAGAATCAATCCTCAGTTATGTTCCCAGGGCAGAGGGTTCCAGAATCAAGCCTCACTCATATTCCCATGCCACAGGGTTCCACAATTAAACCTCAGTCATATTCCCAGGCCAGAGGGTTCCACAATCAAACCTCAGTCCTATTGCCAGGCCACGGATCCACCATCAAGCCTCAGTCATGTTCCCAGGCCACAGGGTTCTTCCATCAAACTTCAGACATGTTCCCAGGCCACAGGATTCCACAATCTCACATCAGTCCTGTTCCCAGGCCAATGGTTTCCAGAATCAAACCCAAGTCATATTCCCAGGCCACAGGTTTCCAGAATCAAACCGATTTCATATTCCCAGGCAACAGGTTTCCACCATCAAACCTCAGTCCTGTTGCCAGGCCACAGGGTTCCACCATCAAGCCTCAGTCATGTTCCGAAGCCTGAGGGTTCCACAATCAAACCTCAGTCATGTTGCCAGGCCACAGGGTTCAACCATCAAACCTCAGACATATTCCCAGGAAACAGGGTTCCCGAATCCAACCAATGTCATGTTCCCAGGCCACGGGGTTCCAGTATCAGGCCTCAGTCATGTTCGCAGTGCACAGGGTTCCACCATCAAACCTCAGTCATGTTGCCGGTCCACAGGTTTCTGCGATCAAACCACATTCAAGTTCCCAGGCCACAGGGTTCCAGAATCAAACCTCAGACATGTTCCCAGGCCACAGGGTTTCAGAATCAAACCGTTCTCATGTTCCCAGCCCACAGGGTTCCACAATCCACTGATGTCATGTTCCCAGGCCACAGGGTTCCAGAATCAATCCTCAGTTATATTCCCAGACTACAGGGTTCCAGGATAAAACCTCAGTCATGTTCCCAGGCCACAGGGTTCCAGAACCAAGCCTCAGTCAGGTTCCCAGGGCACAGTATTCCACAGTCTAAACAGATGTCATGTTCCCAGGCCACAGGTTTCCAGAATCACGCCTCAGTCATGTTCCCAGTCCACAGGGATCCAGAATCAAACCTCAGTCATGTTGCCAGGCCATAGGGTACCGCCATCAAACCTCAGTCATATTCCCAGATCACAGGTTTCCAGAATCAAACCGATTTCTTGTTCCCAGGCAACAGGGTACCAGAATCAAAACCGATGTCATGTTCCCAGGCCACAGGATTCCACAATCTCACATCAGTCATGTTCCCAGGCCAATGGTTTCCAGAATCAAACCTCAGGCATATTCCCTGGCCACATGGTTCCAGAATCAAACCTCAGTCATGTTCCCAGGAAACAGGGTTCCAGAATAAAACCTCAGTCATGATCCCTCGACACAGGTTCCAAAAATAAAACCCCAGTCATGTTCCCAGGCCACAGGGTTCCAGAATCAAGCCTCACTCATATTCCCAGGCCACAGGGTTCCACCATCAAACCTCAGTCCTGTTGCCAGGCCACGGTTCCACCGTCAAGCCTCAGTCATGTTCCCAAGCCTGAGGGTTCCACAATCAAACCTCGGTCATGTTCCCAGGCCACAGGGTTCTTCCATCAAACCTCTGTCATGTTCCCAGGCCACAGGATTCCACAATCTAACATCTTTTCATGTTCCCAGACCAATGGTTTCCAGAATCAAACCTCAATCATGTTCCCAGGACACAGGGTTCCAGAATCAAACCAGTGTCAAGTTCCCAGGCCATGGGTTTCCATCTAGGCCAGAGTCATGTTTCCAGGGAACAGGGTTCCACCATCAAACCTCAGTCATGTTGCCAGTCCACATGTTTCTTCCATCAAACCTCAGTCAAGTTCCCAGGCCACACGGTGCCAGAATCAATCCTCAGTCATTTTGCCAGGCCAGAGTGTTCCACCATCAAACCTCACTCATGACCCCAGGCCACATATTTCCACAATGAAACCTCAGTCATTTTCCCAGGCCACAGGTATCCAGAATCAAACCTCAGTCATATTCCCAGGACACATGGTTCCAGAATCAAACCTCAGTCATGTTCCCTGGCCCCAGGGTTCCACATTCAAACCTCAGTCATGTTCCCAGGACACAGGTGTCCAGAATGAAACCTCAGTCATGTTTCCAGGGAACAGGGTTTCAGAACCAAACCTCAGTCATGTTCCCAGGCCAAAGGGTTACAGAAATAAAACACAGTCATATTCCCAGGCCAGAGGGTTCCACAGTCAAACCTCAGTCATGTTCCCATGCCACAGGGTTCCAGAATCCAACCGATGTCATGTTCCCAGGCCACAGGTTTCCAGAATCTATCCTCAGTCATGTTCCCAGGCCACAGGGTTCCAGAATCAACCCTCAGTTATGTTCCCAGGATACAGGGTTCCAGAATAAAACCTCAGTCATGTTCCCAGTCCACAGGGTTCCAGAAGCATGCCTCAGTCAGCTTTCCAGGGCACAGTGTTCCACAATCTAAACAGATGTCAGGTGCCCAGGTAACAGGTTTCCAGAATCACGCCTCAGTCATTTTCCCAGGCCACAGGGATCCAGAATCAAACCTCAGTCATGTTGCCAGGCCATAGGGTACCACCATCAATCCTCAGTCATATTCCCAGGCCACAGGTTTCCAGAATCAAACCTCTGACTTATTCCCAGGCCACAGGGTTCCAGAAGCAAACCGATTTCATGTTCCCAGGCAACAGGGTATCAGAATCCAAACCGATGTCATGTTCCCAGGCCACAGGATTCCACAATATCACATCAGTCATGTTCCCAGGCCAATGGTTTCCAGAATCAAACCTCAGTCATAGTCCCAGGCCACATGTTTCCAGAATCAAACCTCAGTCATGTTCCAAGGACACAAGTTTCCATAATAAAATCTCAGTCATGTTCCCTGGACACAGGTTTCAAAAATAAAACCCAAGTCATGTTCCCAGGCCAAAGGGTTCCAGAATCAAGCCTCACTCATATTCCCAGGCCACAGGGTTCCACAATTAAACCTCAGTCATATTCCCAGGCCAGAGGGTTCCACAATCAAACCTCAGTCCTGTTGCCAGGCCACGGTTCCACCATCAAGCCTCAGTCATGTTCAAAGACCAGAGTGTTCCACAATCAAACCTAAGTCATCTTGCCAGGCCTCAGTGTTCCACCATGAAACCTCAGTCCTGTTGCCAGGCCACGGTTCCACCATCAAGCCTCAGTCATGTTCCCAGGCCACAGGGTTCCAGAATAAATCCTCAGTCATGTTTCCAGTGCACAGGGTTCCAGAATAAAAGCAATGTCATGTTCCTAGGCCACGGGGTTCCAGTATCAGGCCTCAGTCATGTTCCCAGTGCACAGGGTTCCACCATCAAACCTCAGTCATGTTGCCAGTCCACAGGTTTCTGCCGTCAAATCAGAGTCAAGTTCCCAGGCCACAGGGTTCCAGAATCAAGCCTCAGTCATGTTGCCAGCCCACAGGGTACCACCATTAAACCTCAGTCATGTTCCCAGGCCACAGGGTTCTTCCATCAAACCTCAGTCATGTTCCCAGGCCAGAGGATTGCACAGTCTAACATCAGTCATGTTATCAGACCAATTGTTTCCAGAAACAAACCTCAATCATGTTCCCAGGACACAGGGTTCCAGAATCAAACCAATGTCAATTTCCCAGGCCATGGGTTTCCATCTAGGCCACAGTCATGTTTCCAGGGCACAGGGTTCCACAATCAAACCACAGTCATGTTGCCAGTCCACAGGTTTCTGCCATCAAACCTCAGTCAAGTTCTCAGCCACAGGGCTCAAGAATCAAGCCTCAGTCATTTTACCAGGGCAGAGTGTTCCACCATCAAACCTCACTCATGACACCAGGCCACATATTGCCACAATGAAACATAAGTCATTTTCCCAGGCCACAGGTATCCAGAATCAAACCTCAGTCATATTCCCAGGACACATGGTTCCAGAATCAAACCTCAGTCATATTCCCAGGACACATGGTTCCAGAATCAAACCTCAGTCATGTTCGCAGGCCACAGGGTTCCACAGTCAATCCTCAGTCATGTTCCCACGACAAAGGTGTCCAGAATCAAACCTCAGTCTTGTTCCCAGGGAACAGGGTTCCATAAACTAACCTAAGTCATGTTGCCAGGCCACAGGTTTCTACCATCAAACCTCAGACATGTTCCCAGGCCACAGGGTTCCAGAATAAAACCTCAGTCATGTTCACAGGCCACAGGGTTCCAGAACCAAGCCTCAGTCAGGTTCCCAGGGCACAGTATTCCACAATCTAAACAGAGGTCATGTTCCCAGGTCACAGGTTTCCAGAATCACGCCTCAGTCATATTCCCAGGCCACAGGTTTCCAGAATCAAACCGATTTCATGTTCCCAGGCAACAGGGTACCAGAATCCAAACCGATGTCATGTTCCCAGGCCACAGGGTTCCACCATCAAATCTCAGTCCTGTTGCCAGGCCACAGGGTTCCACCATCAAGCCTCAGTCATGTTCCTAAGCCTGAGGGTTCCACAATCAAACCTCAGTCATGTTGCCAGGCCACAGGTTTCAACCATCAAACCTCAGTCATATTCCCAGGAAACAGGGTTCCAGAATCAAACCAATGTCATGTTCCCAGGCCACGGGGTTCCAGTATCAGGCCTCAGTCATGTTCCCAGTGCACAGGGTTCCACCATCAAACCTCAGTCATGTTGCCAGTCCACAGGTTTCTGCGATCAAAGCACATTCAAGTTCCCAGGCCACAGGGTTCCAGAATCAAGCCTCAGTCATGTTGCCAGGCCACAGGGTACCACCATCAAACCTCAGTCATGTTCCCAGGCCACAGGTTTCCTCCATCAAACCTCAATCATGTTCCCAGGACACAGGTTTCCAGAATCAAACCAAAGTCAAGTTCCCAGGCCATGGTTTTCCAGTACCAGGCCTCAGTCATCTTTCCAGGGCACAGGGTTCCACAATCAAACCTCAGTCATGTTGCCAGTGCACAGGTTTCTGCCATCAAACCTCAGTCAAGTTCCCAGGCCACAGATTTCCAGAATCAAACCTCAGTCATATTCCCAGGACACATGGTTCCAGAATCAAACCTCAGTCATGTTCGCAGGCCACAGGGTTCCACAATCAAACCTCAGTCATGTTCCCAGGACAAAGGTGTCCAGAATCAAAACTCAGTCATGTTCCCAGGGATTAGGGTTCCAGAAACAAACCTCAGTCATGTTGCCAGGCCACAGGTTTCCACCATCAAACCTCAGACATGTTCCCAGGCCTCAGGGTTCCAGAATAAAACCTCAGACATGTTCCCAGACCACAGGGTTCCACAATCCACTGATGTCATGTTCCCAGGACACAGGGTTCCAGAATCAATCCTCAGTTATGTTCCCAGGGCAGAGGGTTCCAGAATCAAGCCTCACTCATATTCCCATGCCACAGGGTTCCACAATTAAACCTCAGTCATATTCCCAGGCCAGAGGGTTCCACAATCAAACCTCAGTCCTATTGCCAGGCCACGGATCCACCATCAAGCCTCAGTCATGTTCCCAGGCCACAGGGTTCTTCCATCAAACTTCAGACATGTTCCCAGGCCACAGGATTCCACAATCTCACATCAGTCCTGTTCCCAGGCCAATGGTTTCCAGAATCAAACCCAAGTCATATTCCCAGGCCACAGGTTTCCAGAATCAAACCGATTTCATATTCCCAGGCAACAGGTTTCCACCATCAAACCTCAGTCCTGTTGCCAGGCCACAGGGTTCCACTATCAAGCCTCAGTCATGTTCCGAAGCCTGAGGGTTCCACAATCAAACCTCAGTCATGTTGCCAGGCCACAGGGTTCAACCATCAAACCTCAGACATATTCCCAGGAAACAGGGTTCCCGAATCAAACCAATGTCATGTTCCCAGGCCACGGGGTTCCAGTATCAGGCCTCAGTCATGTTCGCAGTGCACAGGGTTCCACCATCAAACCTCAGTCATGTTGCCGGTCCACAGGTTTCTGCGATCAAACCACATTCAAGTTCCCAGGCCACAGGGTTCCAGAATCAAACCTCAGACATGTTCCCAGGCCACAGGGTTTCAGAATCAAACCGTTCTCATGTTCCCAGCCCACAGGGTTCCACAATCCACTGATGTCATGTTCCCAGGCCACAGGGTTCCAGAATCAATCCTCAGTTATATTCCCAGACTACAGGGTTCCAGGATAAAACCTCAGTCATGTTCCCAGGCCACAGGGTTCCAGAACCAAGCCTCAGTCAGGTTCCCAGGGCACAGTATTCCACAGTCTAAACAGATGTCATGTTCCCAGGCCACAGGTTTCCAGAATCACGCCTCAGTCATGTTCCCAGTCCACAGGGATCCAGAATCAAACCTCAGTCATGTTGCCAGGCCATAGGGTTCCGCCATCAAACCTCAGTCATATTCCCAGATCACAGGTTTCCAGAATCAAACCGATTTCTTGTTCCCAGGCAACAGGGTACCAGAATCAAAACCGATGTCATGTTCCCAGGCCACAGGATTCCACAATCTCACATCAGTCATGTTCCCAGGCCAATGGTTTCCAGAATCAAACCTCAGGCATATTCCCTGGCCACATGGTTCCAGAATCAAACCTCAGTCATGTTCCCAGGAAACAGGGTTCCAGAATAAAACCTCAGTCATGTTCCCTCGACACAGGTTCCAAAAATAAAACCCCAGTCATGTTCCCAGGCCACAGGGTTCCAGAATCAAGCCTCACTCATATTCCCAGGCCACAGGGTTCCACCATCAAACCTCAGTCCTGTTGCCAGGCCACGGTTCCACCGTCAAGCCTCAGTCATGTTCCCAAGCCTGAGGTTTCCACAATCAAACCTCGGTCATGTTCCCAGGCCACAGGGTTCTTCCATGAAACCTCTGTCATGTTCCCAGGCCACAGGATTCCACAATCTAACATCTTTTCATGTTCCCAGACCAATGGTTTCCAGAATCAAACCTCAATCATGTTCCCAGGACACAGGGTTCCAGAATCAAACCAGTGTCAAGTTCCCAGGCCATGGGTTTCCATCTAGGCCAGAGTCATGTTTCCAGGGAACAGGGTTCCACCATCAAACCTCAGTCATGTTGCCAGTCCACATGTTTCTTCCATCAAACCTCAGTCAAGTTCCCAGGCCACACGGTGCCAGAATCAATCCTCAGTCATTTTGCCAGGCCAGAGTGTTCCACCATCAAACCTCACTCATGACCCCAGGCCACATATTTCCACAATGAAACCTCAGTCATTTTCCCAGGCCACAGGTATCCAGAATCAAACCTCAGTCATATTCCCAGGACACATGGTTCCAGAATCAAACCTCAGTCATGTTCCCTGGCCCCAGGGTTCCACATTCAAACCTCAGTCATGTTCCCAGGACACAGGTGTCCAGAATGAAACCTCAGTCATGTTTCCAGGGAACAGGGTTTCAGAACCAAACCTCAGTCATGTTCCCAGGCCAAAGGGTTACAGAAATAAAACACAGTCATATTCCCAGGCCAGAGGGTTCCACAGTCAAACCTCAGTCATGTTCCCATGCCACAGGGTTCCAGAATCCAACCGATGTCATGTTCCCAGGCCACAGGTTTCCAGAATCTATCCTCAGTCATGTTCCCAGGCCACAGGGTTCCAGAATCAACCCTCAGTTATGTTCCCAGGATACAGGGTTCCAGAATAAAACCTCAGTCATGTTCCCAGTCCACAGGGTTCCAGAAGCATGCCTCAGTCAGCTTTCCAGGGCACAGTGTTCCACAATCTAAACAGATGTCAGGTGCCCAGGTAACAGGTTTCCAGAATCACGCCTCAGTCATTTTCCCAGGCCACAGGGATCCAGAATCAAACCTCAGTCATGTTGCCAGGCCATAGGGTACCACCATCAATCCTCAGTCATATTCCCAGGCCACAGGTTTCCAGAATCAAACCTCTGACTTATTCCCAGGCCACAGGGTTCCAGAAGCAAACCGATTTCATGTTCCCAGGCAACAGGGTATCAGAATCCAAACCGATGTCATGTTCCCAGGCCACAGGATTCCACAATATCACATCAGTCATGTTCCCAGGCCAATGGTTTCCAGAATCAAACCTCAGTCATAGTCCCAGGCCACATGTTTCCAGAATCAAACCTCAGTCATGTTCCAAGGACACAAGTTTCCATAATAAAATCTCAGTCATGTTCCCTGGACACAGGTTTCAAAAATAAAACCCAAGTCATGTTCCCAGGCCAAAGGGTTCCAGAATCAAGCCTCACTCATATTCCCAGGCCACAGGGTTCCACAATTAAACCTCAGTCATATTCCCAGGCCAGAGGGTTCCACAATCAAACCTCAGTCCTGTTGCCAGGCCACGGTTCCACCATCAAGCCTCAGTCATGTTCAAAGACCAGAGTGTTCCACAATCAAACCTAAGTCATCTTGCCAGGCCTCAGTGTTCCACCATGAAACCTCAGTCCTGTTGCCAGGCCACGGTTCCACCATCAAGCCTCAGTCATGTTCCCAGGCCACAGGGTTCCAGAATAAATCCTCAGTCATGTTTCCAGTGCACAGGGTTCCAGAATAAAAGCAATGTCATGTTCCTAGGCCACGGGGTTCCAGTATCAGGCCTCAGTCATGTTCCCAGTGCACAGGGTTCCACCATCAAACCTCAGTCATGTTGCCAGTCCACAGGTTTCTGCCGTCAAATCAGAGTCAAGTTCCCAGGCCACAGGGTTCCAGAATCAAGCCTCAGTCATGTTGCCAGCCCACAGGGTACCACCATTAAACCTCAGTCATGTTCCCAGGCCACAGGGTTCTTCCATCAAACCTCAGTCATGTTCCCAGGCCAGAGGATTGCACAGTCTAACATCAGTCATGTTATCAGACCAATTGTTTCCAGAAACAAACCTCAATCATGTTCCCAGGACACAGGGTTCCAGAATCAAACCAATGTCAATTTCCCAGGCCATGGGTTTCCATCTAGGCCACAGTCATGTTTCCAGGGCACAGGGTTCCACAATCAAACCACAGTCATGTTGCCAGTCCACAGGTTTCTGCCATCAAACCTCAGTCAAGTTCTCAGCCACAGAGCTCAAGAATCAAGCCTCAGTCATTTTACCAGGGCAGAGTGTTCCACCATCAAACCTCACTCATGACACCAGGCCACATATTGCCACAATGAAACATAAGTCATTTTCCCAGGCCACAGGTATCCAGAATCAAACCTCAGTCATATTCCCAGGACACATGGTTCCAGAATCAAACCTCAGTCATATTCCCAGGACACATGGTTCCAGAATCAAACCTCAGTCATGTTCGCAGGCCACAGGGTTCCACAGTCAATCCTCAGTCATGTTCCCACGACAAAGGTGTCCAGAATCAAACCTCAGTCTTGTTCCCAGGGAACAGGGTTCCATAAACTAACCTAAGTCATGTTGCCAGGCCACAGGTTTCTACCATCAAACCTCAGACATGTTCCCAGGCCACAGGGTTCCAGAATAAAACCTCAGTCATGTTCACAGGCCACAGGGTTCCAGAACCAAGCCTCAGTCAGGTTCCCAGGGCACAGTATTCCACAATCTAAACAGAGGTCATGTTCCCAGGTCACAGGTTTCCAGAATCACGCCTCAGTCATATTCCCAGGCCACAGGTTTCCAGAATCAAACCGATTTCATGTTCCCAGGCAACAGGGTACCAGAATCCAAACCGATGTCATGTTCCCAGGCCACAGGGTTCCACCATCAAATCTCAGTCCTGTTGCCAGGCCACAGGGTTCCACCATCAAGCCTCAGTCATGTTCCTAAGCCTGAGGGTTCCACAATCAAACCTCAGTCATGTTGCCAGGCCACAGGTTTCAACCATCAAACCTCAGTCATATTCCCAGGAAACAGGGTTCCAGAATCAAACCAATGTCATGTTCCCAGGCCACGGGGTTCCAGTATCAGGCCTCAGTCATGTTCCCAGTGCACAGGGTTCCACCATCAAACCTCAGTCATGTTGCCAGTCCACAGGTTTCTGCGATCAAACCACATTCAAGTTCCCAGGCCACAGGGTTCCAGAATCAAGCCTCAGTCATGTTGCCAGGCCACAGGGTACCACCATCAAACCTCAGTCATGTTCCCAGGCCACAGGTTTCCTCCATCAAACCTCAATCATGTTCCCAGGACACAGGTTTCCAGAATCAAACCAAAGTCAAGTTCCCAGGCCATGGTTTTCCAGTACCAGGCCTCAGTCATCTTTCCAGGGCACAGGGTTCCACAATCAAACCTCAGTCATGTTGCCAGTGCACAGGTTTCTGCCATCAAACCTCAGTCAAGTTCCCAGGCCACAGATTTCCAGAATCAAACCTCAGTCATATTCCCAGGACACATGGTTCCAGAATCAAACCTCAGTCATGTTCGCAGGCCACAGGGTTCCACAATCAAACCTCAGTCATGTTCCCAGGACAAAGGTGTCCAGAATCAAAACTCAGTCATGTTCCCAGGGATTAGGGTTCCAGAAACAAACCTCAGTCATGTTGCCAGGCCACAGGTTTCCACCATCAAACCTCAGACATGTTCCCAGGCCTCAGGGTTCCAGAATAAAACCTCAGACATGTTCCCAGACCACAGGGTTCCACAATCCACTGATGTCATGTTCCCAGGACACAGGGTTCCAGAATCAATCCTCAGTTATGTTCCCAGGGCAGAGGGTTCCAGAATCAAGCCTCACTCATATTCCCATGCCACAGGGTTCCACAATTAAACCTCAGTCATATTCCCAGGCCAGAGGGTTCCACAATCAAACCTCAGTCCTATTGCCAGGCCACGGATCCACCATCAAGCCTCAGTCATGTTCCCAGGCCACAGGGTTCTTCCATCAAACTTCAGACATGTTCCCAGGCCACAGGATTCCACAATCTCACATCAGTCCTGTTCCCAGGCCAATGGTTTCCAGAATCAAACCCAAGTCATATTCCCAGGCCACAGGTTTCCAGAATCAAACCGATTTCATATTCCCAGGCAACAGGTTTCCACCATCAAACCTCAGTCCTGTTGCCAGGCCACAGGGTTCCACCATCAAGCCTCAGTCATGTTCCGAAGCCTGAGGGTTCCACAATCAAACCTCAGTCATGTTGCCAGGCCACAGGGTTCAACCATCAAACCTCAGACATATTCCCAGGAAACAGGGTTCCCGAATCAAACCAATGTCATGTTCCCAGGCCACGGGGTTCCAGTATCAGGCCTCAGTCATGTTCGCAGTGCACAGGGTTCCACCATCAAACCTCAGTCATGTTGCCGGTCCACAGGTTTCTGCGATCAAACCACATTCAAGTTCCCAGGCCACAGGGTTCCAGAATCAAACCTCAGACATGTTCCCAGGCCACAGGGTTTCAGAATCAAACCGTTCTCATGTTCCCAGCCCACAGGGTTCCACAATCCACTGATGTCATGTTCCCAGGCCACAGGGTTCCAGAATCAATCCTCAGTTATATTCCCAGACTACAGGGTTCCAGGATAAAACCTCAGTCATGTTCCCAGGCCACAGGGTTCCAGAACCAAGCCTCAGTCAGGTTCCCAGGGCACAGTATTCCACAGTCTAAACAGATGTCATGTTCCCAGGCCACAGGTTTCCAGAATCACGCCTCAGTCATGTTCCCAGTCCACAGGGATCCAGAATCAAACCTCAGTCATGTTTCCAGGCCATAGGGTACCGCCATCAAACCTCAGTCATATTCCCAGATCACAGGTTTCCAGAATCAAACCGATTTCTTGTTCCCAGGCAACAGGGTACCAGAATCAAAACCGATGTCATGTTCCCAGGCCACAGGATTCCACAATCTCACATCAGTCATGTTCCCAGGCCAATGGTTTCCAGAATCAAACCTCAGGCATATTCCCTGGCCACATGGTTCCAGAATCAAACCTCAGTCATGTTCCCAGGAAACAGGGTTCCAGAATAAAACCTCAGTCATGTTCCCTCGACACAGGTTCCAAAAATAAAACCCCAGTCATGTTCCCAGGCCACAGGGTTCCAGAATCAAGCCTCACTCATATTCCCAGGCCACAGGGTTCCACCATCAAACCTCAGTCCTGTTGCCAGGCCACGGTTCCACCGTCAAGCCTCAGTCATGTTCCCAAGCCTGAGGTTTCCACAATCAAACCTCGGTCATGTTCCCAGGCCACAGGGTTCTTCCATCAAACCTCTGTCATGTTCCCAGGCCACAGGATTCCACAATCTAACATCTTTTCATGTTCCCAGACCAATGGTTTCCAGAATCAAACCTCAATCATGTTCCCAGGACACAGGGTTCCAGAATCAAACCAGTGTCAAGTTCCCAGGCCATGGGTTTCCATCTAGGCCAGAGTCATGTTTCCAGGGAACAGGGTTCCACCATCAAACCTCAGTCATGTTGCCAGTCCACATGTTTCTTCCATCAAACCTCAGTCAAGTTCCCAGGCCACACGGTGCCAGAATCAATCCTCAGTCATTTTGCCAGGCCAGAGTGTTCCACCATCAAACCTCACTCATGACCCCAGGCCACATATTTCCACAATGAAACCTCAGTCATTTTCCCAGGCCACAGGTATCCAGAATCAAACCTCAGTCATATTCCCAGGACACATGGTTCCAGAATCAAACCTCAGTCATGTTCCCTGGCCCCAGGGTTCCACATTCAAACCTCAGTCATGTTCCCAGGACACAGGTGTCCAGAATGAAACCTCAGTCATGTTTCCAGGGAACAGGGTTTCAGAACCAAACCTCAGTCATGTTCCCAGGCCAAAGGGTTACAGAAATAAAACACAGTCATATTCCCAGGCCAGAGGGTTCCACAGTCAAACCTCAGTCATGTTCCCATGCCACAGGGTTCCAGAATCCAACCGATGTCATGTTCCCAGGCCACAGGTTTCCAGAATCTATCCTCAGTCATGTTCCCAGGCCACAGGGTTCCAGAATCAACCCTCAGTTATGTTCCCAGGATACAGGGTTCCAGAATAAAACCTCAGTCATGTTCCCAGTCCACAGGGTTCCAGAAGCATGCCTCAGTCAGCTTTCCAGGGCACAGTGTTCCACAATCTAAACAGATGTCAGGTGCCCAGGTAACAGGTTTCCAGAATCACGCCTCAGTCATTTTCCCAGGCCACAGGGATCCAGAATCAAACCTCAGTCATGTTGCCAGGCCATAGGGTACCACCATCAATCCTCAGTCATATTCCCAGGCCACAGGTTTCCAGAATCAAACCTCTGACTTATTCCCAGGCCACAGGGTTCCAGAAGCAAACCGATTTCATGTTCCCAGGCAACAGGGTATCAGAATCCAAACCGATGTCATGTTCCCAGGCCACAGGATTCCACAATATCACATCAGTCATGTTCCCAGGCCAATGGTTTCCAGAATCAAACCTCAGTCATAGTCCCAGGCCACATGTTTCCAGAATCAAACCTCAGTCATGTTCCAAGGACACAAGTTTCCATAATAAAATCTCAGTCATGTTCCCTGGACACAGGTTTCAAAAATAAAACCCAAGTCATGTTCCCAGGCCAAAGGGTTCCAGAATCAAGCCTCACTCATATTCCCAGGCCACAGGGTTCCACAATTAAACCTCAGTCATATTCCCAGGCCAGAGGGTTCCACAATCAAACCTCAGTCCTGTTGCCAGGCCACGGTTCCACCATCAAGCCTCAGTCATGTTCAAAGACCAGAGTGTTCCACAATCAAACCTAAGTCATCTTGCCAGGCCTCAGTGTTCCACCATGAAACCTCAGTCCTGTTGCCAGGCCACGGTTCCACCATCAAGCCTCAGTCATGTTCCCAGGCCACAGGGTTCCAGAATAAATCCTCAGTCATGTTTCCAGTGCACAGGGTTCCAGAATAAAAGCAATGTCATGTTCCTAGGCCACGGGGTTCCAGTATCAGGCCTCAGTCATGTTCCCAGTGCACAGGGTTCCACCATCAAACCTCAGTCATGTTGCCAGTCCACAGGTTTCTGCCGTCAAATCAGAGTCAAGTTCCCAGGCCACAGGGTTCCAGAATCAAGCCTCAGTCATGTTGCCAGCCCACAGGGTACCACCATTAAACCTCAGTCATGTTCCCAGGCCACAGGGTTCTTCCATCAAACCTCAGTCATGTTCCCAGGCCAGAGGATTGCACAGTCTAACATCAGTCATGTTATCAGACCAATTGTTTCCAGAAACAAACCTCAATCATGTTCCCAGGACACAGGGTTCCAGAATCAAACCAATGTCAATTTCCCAGGCCATGGGTTTCCATCTAGGCCACAGTCATGTTTCCAGGGCACAGGGTTCCACAATCAAACCACAGTCATGTTGCCAGTCCACAGGTTTCTGCCATCAAACCTCAGTCAAGTTCTCAGCCACAGGGCTCAAGAATCAAGCCTCAGTCATTTTACCAGGGCAGAGTGTTCCACCATCAAACCTCACTCATGACACCAGGCCACATATTGCCACAATGAAACATAAGTCATTTTCCCAGGCCACAGGTATCCAGAATCAAACCTCAGTCATATTCCCAGGACACATGGTTCCAGAATCAAACCTCAGTCATATTCCCAGGACACATGGTTCCAGAATCAAACCTCAGTCATGTTCGCAGGCCACAGGGTTCCACAGTCAATCCTCAGTCATGTTCCCACGACAAAGGTGTCCAGAATCAAACCTCAGTCTTGTTCCCAGGGAACAGGGTTCCATAAACTAACCTAAGTCATGTTGCCAGGCCACAGGTTTCTACCATCAAACCTCAGACATGTTCCCAGGCCACAGGGTTCCAGAATAAAACCTCAGTCATGTTCACAGGCCACAGGGTTCCAGAACCAAGCCTCAGTCAGGTTCCCAGGGCACAGTATTCCACAATCTAAACAGAGGTCATGTTCCCAGGTCACAGGTTTCCAGAATCACGCCTCAGTCATATTCCCAGGCCACAGGTTTCCAGAATCAAACCGATTTCATGTTCCCAGGCAACAGGGTACCAGAATCCAAACCGATGTCATGTTCCCAGGCCACAGGGTTCCACCATCAAATCTCAGTCCTGTTGCCAGGCCACAGGGTTCCACCATCAAGCCTCAGTCATGTTCCTAAGCCTGAGGGTTCCACAATCAAACCTCAGTCATGTTGCCAGGCCACAGGTTTCAACCATCAAACCTCAGTCATATTCCCAGGAAACAGGGTTCCAGAATCAAACCAATGTCATGTTCCCAGGCCACGGGGTTCCAGTATCAGGCCTCAGTCATGTTCCCAGTGCACAGGGTTCCACCATCAAACCTCAGTCATGTTGCCAGTCCACAGGTTTCTGCGATCAAACCACATTCAAGTTCCCAGGCCACAGGGTTCCAGAATCAAGCCTCAGTCATGTTGCCAGGCCACAGGGTACCACCATCAAACCTCAGTCATGTTCCCAGGCCACAGGTTTCCTCCATCAAACCTCAATCATGTTCAAAGGACACAGGTTTCCAGAATCAAACCAAAGTCAAGTTCCCAGGCCATGGTTTTCCAGTACCAGGCCTCAGTCATCTTTCCAGGGCACAGGGTTCCACAATCAAACCTCAGTCATGTTTCCAGTGCACAGGTTTCTGCCATCAAACCTCAGTCAAGTTCCCAGGCCACAGATTTCCAGAATCAAACCTCAGTCATATTCCCAGGACACATGGTTCCAGAATCAAACCTCAGTCATGTTCGCAGGCCACAGGGTTCCACAATCAAACCTCAGTCATGTTCCCAGGACAAAGCTGTCCAGAATCAAAACTCAGTCATGTTCCCAGGGATTAGGGTTCCAGAAACAAACCTCAGTCATGTTGCCAGGCCACAGGTTTCCACCATCAAACCTCAGACATGTTCCCAGGCCTCAGGGTTCCAGAATAAAACCTCAGACATGTTCCCAGACCACAGGGTTCCACAATCCACTGATGTCATGTTCCCAGGACACAGGGTTCCAGAATCAAACCTCAGTTATGTTCCCAGGGCAGAGGGTTCCAGAATCAAGCCTCATTCATATTCCCATGCCACAGGGTTCCACAATTAAACCTCAGTCATATTCCCAGGCCAGAGGGTTCCACAATCAAACCTCAGTCCTATTGCCAGGCCACGGATCCACCATCAAGCCTCAGTCATGTTCCCAGGCCACAGGGTTCTTCCATCAAACTTCAGACATGTTCCCAGGCCACAGGATTCCACAATCTCACATCAGTCCTGTTCCCAGGCCAATGGTTTCCACCATCAAACCTCAGTCCTGTTGCCAGGCCACAGGGTTCCACCATCAAGCCTCAGTCATGTTCCGAAGCCTGAGGGTTCCACATTCAAACCTCAGTCATGTTGCCAGGCCACAGGGTTCAACCATCAAACCTCAGACATATTCCCAGGAAACAGGGTTCCCGAATCAAACCAATGTCATGTTCCCAGGCCACGGGGTTCCAGTATCAGTCCTCAGTCATGTTCCCAGTGCACAGGGTTCCACCATCAAACCTCAGTCATGTTGCCGGTCCACAGGTTTCTGCGATCAAACCACATTCAAGTTCCCAGGCCACAGGGTTCCAGAATCAAACCTCAGACATGTTCCCAGGCCACAGGGTTTCAGAATCAAACCGTTCTCATGTTCCCAGCCCACAGGGTTCCACAATCCACTGATGTCATGTTCCCAGGCCACAGGGTTCCAGAATCAGTCCTCAGTTATATTCCCAGACTACAGGGTTCCAGAATAAAACCTCAGTCATGTTCCATGTCCACAGGGTTCCAGAACCAAGCCTCAGTCAGGTTCCCAGGGCACAGTATTCCACAGTCTAAACAGATGTCATGTTCCCAGGCCACAGGTTTCCAGAATCACGCCTCAGTCATGTTCCCAGTCCACAGGGATCCAGAATCAAACCTCAGTCATGTTGCCAGGCCATAGGGTACCACCATCAAACCTCAGACATATTCCCAGGAAACAGGGTTCCCGAATCAAACCAATGTCATGTTCCCAGTCCACGGGGTTCCAGTATCAGGCCTCAGTCATGTTCCCAGTGCACAGGGTTCCATCATCAAACCTCAGTCATGTTGCCGGTCCACAGGTTTCTGCGATCAAACCACATTCAAGTTCCCAGGCCACAGGGTTCCAGAATCAAACCTCAGACATGTTCCCAGGCCACAGGGTTTCAGAATCAAACCGTTCTCATGTTCCCAGCCCACAGGGTTCCACAATCCACTGATGTCATGTTCCCAGGCCACAGGGTTCCAGAATAAGTCCTCAGTTATATTCCCAGACTACAGGGTTCCAGAATAAAACCTCAGTCATGTTCCAAGTCCACAGGGTTCCAGAACCAAGCCTCAGTCAGGTTCCCAGGGCACAGTATTCCACAGTCTAAACAGATGTCATGTTCCCAGGCCACAGGTTTCCAGAATCACGCCTCAGTCATGTTCCCAGTCCACAGGGATCCAGAATCAAACCTCAGTCATGTTGCCAGGCCATAGGGTACCACCATCAAACCTCAGTCATATTTCCAGATCACAGGTTTCCAGAATCAAACCGATTTCTTGTTCCCAGGCAACAGGGTACCAGAATCAAAACCGATGTCATGTTCCCAGGCCACAGGATTCCACAATCTCACATCAGTCATGTTCCCAGGCCAATGGTTTCCAGAATCAAACCTCAGGCATATTCCCTGCCCACATGGCTCCAGAATCAAACCTCAGTCATGTTCCCAGGAAACAGGGTTCCAGAATAAAACCTCACTCATGTTCCCTGGACACAGGTTCCAAAAATAAAACCCCAGTCATGTTCCCAGGCCACAGAGTTCCAGAATCAAGCCTCACTCATATTCCCAGGCCACAGGGTTCCACAATTAAACCTCAGTCATATTCCCAGGCCAGAGGGTTCCACCATCAAACCTCAGTCCTGTTGCCAGGCCACAGGGTTCCACCGTCAAGCCTCAGTCATGTTCCCAAGCCTGAGGGTTCCACAATCATACCTCGGTCATGTTCCCAGGCCACAGGGTTCTTCCATCAAACCTCTGTCATGTTCCCAGGCCACAGGATTCCACAATCTAACATCAGTCATGTTCCCAGACCAATGGTTTCCAGAATCAAACCTCAATCATGTTCCCAGGACACAGGTTCCCAGAATCAAACCAGTGTCAAGTTCCCAGGCCATGGGTTTCCCTGTAGGCCACAGTCATGTTTCCAGGGTATAGGGTTCCACCATCAAACCTCAGTCATGTTGCCAGTCCACAGGTTTCTTCCATCAAACCTCAGTCAAGTTCCCAGGCCACAAGGTGCCAGAATCAAGCATCAGTCATTTTGCCAGGCCAGAGTGTTCCACCATCAAACCTCACTCATGACCCCAGGTCACATATTTCCACAATGAAACCTCAGTCATTTTCCCAGGCCACAGGTATCCACAATCAAACCTCAGTCATGTTGCCAGGCCACAGGGTTCAACCATCAAACCTCAGTCATATTCCCAGGAAACAGGGTTCCAGAATCAAACCAATGTCATGTTCCCAGGCCACGGGGTTCCAGTATCAGGCCTCAGTCATGTTCCCAGTGCACAGGGTTCCACCATCAAACCTCAGTCATGTTGCCAGGCCACAGGTTTCCACCATCAAACCTCCGACATGTTCCCAGGCCACAGGGTTCCAGAATAAAACCTCAGACATGTTCCCAGGCCACAGGGTTCCACAATCCACTGATGTCATGTTCCCAGGACACAGGGTTCCAGAATCAATCCTCAGTTATGTTCCCAGGGCAGAGGGTTCCAGAATCAAGCCTCACTCATATTCCCAGGCCACAGCGTTCCACAATTAAACCTCAGTCATATTCCCAGGCCAGAGGGTTCCACAATCAAACCTCAGTCCTATTGCCAGGCCACGGTTCCACCATCAAGCCTCAGTCATGTTCCCAGGCCACAGGGTTCTTCCATCAAACCTCTGTCATGTTCCCAGGCCACAGGATTCCACAATCTAACATCAGTCATGTTCCCAGACCAATGGTTTCCAGAATCAAACCTCAATCATGTTCCCAGGACACAGGGTTCCAGAATCAAACCAATGTCAAGTTCCCAGGCCATGGGTTTCCATCTAGGCCACAGTCATGTTTCCAGGGTATAGGGTTCCACCATCAAACCTCAGTCATGTTGCCAGTCCACAGATTTCTTCCATCAAACCTCAGTCAAGTTCCCAGGCCACAAGGTGCCAGAATCAAGCGTCAGTCATTTTGCCATGCCAGAGTGTTCCACCATCAAACCTCACTCATGACCCCAGGTCACATATTTCCACAATGAAACCTCAGTCACTTTCCCAGGCCACAGGTATCCACAATCAAACCTCAGTCATGTTGCCAGGCCACAGGGTTCAACCATCAAACCTCAGTCATATTCCCAGGAAACAGGGTTCCAGAATCAAACCAATGTCATGTTCCCAGGCCACGGGGTTCCAGTATCAGGCCTCAGTCATGTTCCCAGTGCAGAGGGTTCCACCATCAAACCTCAGTCATGTTGCCAGGCCACAGGTTTCCACCATCAAACCTCCGACATGTTCCCAGGCCACAGGGTTCCAGAATAAAACCTCAGACATGTTCCCAGGCCACAGGGTTCCACAATCCACTGATGTCATGTTCCCAGGCCACAGGGTTCCAGAATCAATCCTCAGTTATATTCCCAGACTACAGGGTTCCAGAATAAAACCTCAGACATGTTCCCAGGCCACAGGGTTCCACAATCCACTGATGTCATGTTCCCAGGCCACAGGGTTCCAGAATAAAACCTCAGACATGTTCCCAGGCCACAGGGTTCCACAATCCACTGATGTCATGTTCCCAGGCCACAGGGTTCCAGAATCAATCCTCAGTTATATTCCCAGACTACAGGGTTCCAGAATAAAACCTCAGTCATGTTCCATGTCCACAGGGTTCCAGAACCAAGCCTCAGTCAGGTTCCCAGGGCACAGTATTCCACAGTCTAAACAGATGTCATGTTCCCAGGCCACAGGTTTCCAGAATCACGCCTCAGTCATGTTCCCAGTCCACAGGGATCCAGAATCAAACCTCAGTCATGTTGCCAGGCCATAGGGTACCACCATCAAACCTCAGTCATATTTCCAGATCACAGGTTTCCAGAATCAAACCGATTTCTTGTTCCCAGGCAACAGGGTACCAGAATCAAAACCGATGTCATGTTCCCAGGCCACAGGATTCCACAATCTCACATCAGTCATGTTCCCAGGCCAATGGTTTCCAGAATCAAACCTCAGGCATATTCCCTGCCCACATGGTTCCAGAATCAAACCTCAGTCATGTTCCCAGGAAACAGGGTTCCAGAATAAAACCTCACTCATGTTCCCTGGACACAGGTTCCAAAAATAAAACCCCAGTCATGTTCCCAGGCCACAGAGTTCCAGAATCAAGCCTCACTCATATTCCCAGGCCACAGGGTTCCACAATTAAACCTCAGTCATATTCCCAGGCCAGAGGGTTCCACCATCAAACCTCAGTCCTGTTGCCAGGCCACAGGGTTCCACCGTCAAGCCTCAGTCATGTTCCCAAGCCTGAGGGTTCCACAATCATACCTCGGTCATGTTCCCAGGCCACAGGGTTCTTCCATCAAACCTCTGTCATGTTCCCAGGCCACAGGATTCCACAATCTAACATCAGTCATGTTCCCAGACCAATGGTTTCCAGAATCAAACCTCAATCATGTTCCCAGGACACAGGGTCCCAGAATCAAACCAGTGTCAAGTTCCCAGGCCATGGGTTTCCATGTAGGCCACAGTCACGTTTCCAGGGTATAGGGTTCCACCATCAAACCTCAGTCATGTTGCCAGTCCACAGGTTTCTTCCATCAAACCTCAGTCAAGTTCCCAGGCCACAAGGTGCCAGAATCAAGCATCAGTCATTTTGCCAGGCCAGAGTGTTCCACCATCAAACCTCACTCATGACCCCAGGCCACATATTTCCACAATGAAACCTCAGTCATTTTCCCAGGCCACAGGTATCCACAATCAAACCTCAGTCATGTTGCCAGGCCACAGGGTTCAACCATCAAACCTCAGTCATATTCCCAGGAAACAGGGTTCCAGAATCAAACCAATGTCATGTTCCCAGGCCACGGGGTTCCAGTATCAGGCCTCAGTCATGTTCCCAGTGCACAGGGTTCCACCATCAAACCTCAGTCATGTTGCCAGGCCACAGGTTTCCACCATCAAACCTCCGACATGTTCCCAGGCCACAGGGTTCCAGAATAAAACCTCAGACATGTTCCCAGGCCACAGGGTTCCACAATCCACTGATGTCATGTTCCCAGGACACAGGGTTCCAGAATCAATCCTCAGTTATGTTCCCAGGGCAGAGGGTTCCAGAATCAAGCCTCACTCATATTCCCAGGCCACAGCGTTCCACAATTAAACCTCAGTCATATTCCCAGGCCAGAGGGTTCCACAATCAAACCTCAGTCCTATTGCCAGGCCACGGTTCCACCATCAAGCCTCAGTCATGTTCCCAGGCCACAGGGTTCTTCCATCAAACTTCAGACCTGTTCCCAGGCCACAGGGTTCTTCCATCAAACCTCTGTCATGTTCCCAGGCCACAGGATTCCACAATCTAACATCAGTCATGTTCCCAGACCAATGGTTTCCAGAATCAAACCTCAATCATGTTCCCAGGACACAGGGTTCCAGAATCCAACCAATGTCAAGTTCCCAGGCCATGGGTTTCCATCTAGGCCACAGTCATGTTTCCAGGGTATAGGGTTCCACCATCAAACCTCAGTCATGTTGCCAGTCCACAGATTTCTTCCATCAAAGCTCAGTCAAGTTCCCAGGCCACAAGGTGCCAGAATCAAGCGTCAGTCATTTTGCCATGCCAGAGTGTTCCACCATCAAACCTCACTCATGACCCCAGGTCACATATTTCCACAATGAAACCTCAGTCACTTTCCCAGGCCACAGGTATCCACAATCAAACCTCAGTCATGTTGCCAGGTCACAGGGTTCAACCATCAAACCTCAGTCATATTCCCAGGAAACAGGGTTCCAGAATCAAACCAATGTCATGTTCCCAGGCCACGGGGTTCCAGTATCAGGCCTCAGTCATGTTCCCAGTGCACAGGGTTCCACCATCAAACCTCAGTCATGTTGCCAGGCCACAGGTTTCCACCATCAAACCTCCGACATGTTCCCAGGCCACAGGGTTCCAGAATAAAACCTCAGACATGTTCCCAGGCCACAGGGTTCCACAATCCACTGATGTCATGTTCCCAGGCCACAGGGTTCCAGAATCAATCCTCAGTTATATTCCCAGACTACAGGGTTCCAGAATAAAACCTCAGTCATGTTCCCAGGCCACAGGGTTCCAGAACCAAGCCTCTGTCAGGTTCCCAGGGCACAGTATTCTACAGTCTAAACAGATGTCATGTTCCCAGGCCACAGGTTTCCAGAATCAAGCCTCAGTCATGTTCCCAGTCCACAGGGATCCAGAATCAAACCTTAGTCATGTTGCCAGGCCATAGGGTACCACCATCAAACCTAAGTCATATTCCCAGATCACAGGTTTCCAGAATCAAACCGATTTCATTTTCCCAGGCAACAGGGTACAAGAATCAAAACCGATGTCATGTTCCCAGGCCACAGGATTCCACAATCTCACATCAGTCATGTTCCCAGGCCAATGGTTTCCAGAATCAAACCTCAGGCATATTCCCTGGCCACATGGTTCCAGAATCAAACCTCAGTCATGTTCCCAGGAAACAGGGTTCCAGAATAAAACCTCAGTCATGTTCCCTGGACACAGGTTTCAAAAATAAAACCCCAGTCATGTTCCCAGGCCACAGGGTTCCAGAATCAAGCCTCACTCATATTCCCAGGCCACAGGGTTCCACAATTAAACCTCAGTCATATTCCCAGGCCAGAGGGTTCCACCATCAAACCTCAGTCCTGTTGCCAGGCCACGGTTCCACCATCAAGCCTCAGTCATGTTCCCAAGACTGAGGGTTCCACAATCAAACCTCGGTCATGTTCCCAGGCCACAGGGTTCTTCCATCAAACCTCTGTCATGTTACCAGGCCACAGGATTCCACAATCTAACATCAGTCATGTTCCCAGACCAATGGTTTCCAGAATCAAACCTCAATCATGTTCCCAGGACACAGGGTTCCAGAATCAAACCAATGTCAAGTTCCCAGGCCATGGGTTTCCATCTAGGCCACAGTCATGTTTCCAGGGTACAGGGTTCCACCCTCAAACCTCAGTCATGTTGCCAGTCCACAGGTTTCTTCCATCAAACCTCAGTCAATATCCCAGGCCACACGGTGCCAGAATCAAGCCTCAGTCATTTTGCCAGGACAGAGTGTTCCACCATCAAACCTCACTCATGACCCCAGGCCACATATTTCCACAATGAAACCTCAGTCATTTTCCCAGGCCACAGGTATCCAGAATCAAACCTCAGTCATATTCCCAGGACACATGGTTCCAGAATCAAACCTCAGTCATGTTCGCAGGCCACAGGGTTCCACAGTCAATCCTCAGTCATGTTCCCACGACAAAGGTGTCCAGAATCAAACCTCAGTCTTGTTCCCAGGGAACAGGGTTCCATAAACTAACCTCAGTCATGTTGCCAGGCCACAGGTTTCTACCATCAAACCTCAGACATGTTCCCAGGCCACAGGGTTCCAGAATAAAACCTCCTTCATGTTCACAGGCCACAGGGTTCCAGAACCAAGCCTCAGTCAGGTTCCCAGGGCACAGTATTCCACAATCTAAACAGAGGTCATGTTCCCAGGTCACAGGTTTCCAGAATCACGCCTCAGTCATATTCCCAGGCCACAGGTTTCCAGAATCAAACCGATTTCATGTTCCCAGGCAACAGGGTACCAGAATCCAAACCGATGTCATGTTCCCAGGCCACAGGGTTCCACCATCAAATCTCAGTCCTGTTGCCAGGCCACAGGGTTCCACCATCAAGCCTCAGTCATGTTCCTAAGCCTGAGGGTTCCACAATCAAACCTCAGTCATGTTGCCAGGCCACAGGTTTCAACCATCAAACCTCAGTCATATTCCCAGGAAACAGGGTTCCAGAATCAAACCAATGTCATGTTCCCAGGCCACGGGGTTCCAGTATCAGGCCTCAGTCATGTTCCCAGTGCACAGGGTTCCACCATCAAACCTCAGTCATGTTGCCAGTCCACAGGTTTCTGCGATCAAAGCACATTCAAGTTCCCAGGCCACAGGGTTCCAGAATCAAGCCTCAGTCATGTTGCCAGGCCACAGGGTACCACCATCAAACCTCAGTCATGTTCCCAGGCCACAGGTTTCCTCCATCAAACCTCAATCTTGTTCCCAGGACACAGGTTTCCAGAATCAAACCAAAGTCAAGTTCCCAGGCCATGGTTTTCCAGTACCAGGCCTCAGTCATCTTTCCAGGGCACAGGGTTCCACAATCAAACCTCAGTCATGTTGCCAGTGCACAGGTTTCTGCCATCAAACCTCAGTCAAGTTCCCAGGCCACAGATTTCCAGAATCAAACCTCAGTCATATTCCCAGGACACATGGTTCCAGAATCAAACCTCAGTCATGTTCGCAGGCCACAGGGTTCCACAATCAAACCTCAGTCATGTTCCCAGGACAAAGGTGTCCAGAATCAAAACTCAGTCATGTTCCCAGGGATTAGGGTTCCAGAAACAAACCTCAGTCATGTTGCCAGGCCACAGGTTTCCACCATCAAACCTCAGACATGTTCCCAGGCCTCAGGGTTCCAGAATAAAACCTCAGACATGTTCCCAGACCACAGGGTTCCACAATCCACTGATGTCATGTTCCCAGGACACAGGGTTCCAGAATCAATCCTCAGTTATGTTCCCAGGGCAGAGGGTTCCAGAATCAAGCCTCACTCATATTCCCATGCCACAGGGTTCCACAATTAAACCTCAGTCATATTCCCAGGCCAGAGGGTTCCACAATCAAACCTCAGTCCTATTGCCAGGCCACGGATCCACCATCAAGCCTCAGTCATGTTCCCAGGCCACAGGGTTCTTCCATCAAACTTCAGACATGTTCCCAGGCCACAGGATTCCACAATCTCACATCAGTCCTGTTCCCAGGCCAATGGTTTCCAGAATCAAACCCAAGTCATATTCCCAGGCCACAGGTTTCCAGAATCAAACCGATTTCATATTCCCAGGCAACAGGTTTCCACCATCAAATCTCAGTCCTGTTGCCAGGCCACAGGGTTCCACCATCAAGCCTCAGTCATGTTCCGAAGCCTGAGGGTTCCACAATCAAACCTCAGTCATGTTGCCAGGCCACAGGGTTCAACCATCAAACCTCAGACATATTCCCAGGAAACAGGGTTCCCGAATCAAACCAATGTCATGTTCCCAGGCCACGGGGTTCCAGTATCAGGCCTCAGTCATGTTCGCAGTGCACAGGGTTCCACCATCAAACCTCAGTCATGTTGCCGGTCCACAGGTTTCTGCGATCAAACCACATTCAAGTTCCCAGGCCACAGGGTTCCAGAATCAAACCTCAGACATGTTCCCAGGCCACAGGGTTTCAGAATCAAACCGTTCTCATGTTCCCAGCCCACAGGGTTCCACAATCCACTGATGTCATGTTCCCAGGCCACAGGGTTCCAGAATCAATCCTCAGTTATATTCCCAGACTACAGGGTTCCAGGATAAAACCTCAGTCATGTTCCCAGGCCACAGGGTTCCAGAACCCAGCCTCAGTCAGGTTCCCAGGGCACAGTATTCCACAGTCTAAACAGATGTCATGTTCCCAGGCCACAGGTTTCCAGAATCACGCCTCAGTCATGTTCCCAGTCCACAGGGATCCAGAATCAAACCTCAGTCATGTTTCCAGGCCATAGGGTACCGCCATCAAACCTCAGTCATATTCCCAGATCACAGGTTTCCAGAATCAAACCGATTTCTTGTTCCCAGGCAACAGGGTACCAGAATCAAAACCGATGTCATGTTCCCAGGCCACAGGATTCCACAATCTCACATCAGTCATGTTCCCAGGCCAATGGTTTCCAGAATCAAACCTCAGGCATATTCCCTGGCCACATGGTTCCAGAATCAAACCTCAGTCATGTTCCCAGGAAACAGGGTTCCAGAATAAAACCTCAGTCATGTTCCCTCGACACAGGTTCCAAAAATAAAACCCCAGTCATGTTCCAAGGCCACAGGGTTCCAGAATCAAGCCTCACTCATATTGCCAGGCCACAGGGTTCCACCATCAAACCTCAGTCCTGTTGCCAGGCCACGGTTCCACCGTCAAGCCTCAGTCATGTTCCCAAGCCTGAGGGTTCCACAATCAAACCTCGGTCATGTTCCCAGGCCACAGGGTTCTTCCATCAAACCTCTGTCATGTTACCAGGCCACAGGATTCCACAATCTAACATCTTTTCATGTTCCCAGACCAATGGTTTCCAGAATCAAACCTCAATCATGTTCCCAGGACACAGGGTTCCAGAATCAAACCAGTGTCAAGTTCCCAGGCCATGGGTTTCCATCTAGGCCAGAGTCATGTTTCCAGGGAACAGGGTTCCACCATCAAACCTCAGTCATGTTGCCAGTCCACATGTTTCTTCCATCAAACCTCAGTCAAGTTCCCAGGCCACACGGTGCCAGAATCAAGCCTCAGTCATTTTGCCAGGCCAGAGTGTTCCACCATCAAACCTCACTCATGACCCCAGGCCACATATTTCCACAATGAAACCTCAGTCATTTTCCCAGGCCACAGGTATCCAGAATCAAACCTCAGTCATATTCCCAGGACACATGGTTCCAGAATCAAACCTTAGTCATGTTCCCTGGCCCCAGGGTTCCACATTCAAACCTCAGTCATGTTCCCAGGACACAGGTGTCCAGAATGAAACCTCAGTCATGTTTCCAGGGAACAGGGTTTCAGAACCAAACCTCAGTCATGTTCCCAGGCCAAAGGGTTACAGAAATAAAACACAGTCATATTCCCAGGCCAGAGGGTTCCACAGTCAAACCTCAGTCATGTTCCCATGCCACAGGGTTCCAGAATCCAACCGATGTCATGTTCCCAGGCCACAGGTTTCCAGAATCTATCCTCAGTCATGTTCCCAGGCCACAGGGTTCCAGAATCAACCCTCAGTTATGTTCCCAGGATACAGGGTTCCAGAATAAAACCTCAGTCATGTTCACAGTCCACAGGGTTCCAGAAGCATGCCTCAGTCAGCTTTCCAGGGCACAGTGTTCCACAATCTAAACAGATGTCAGGTGCCCAGGTAACAGGTTTCCAGAATCACGCCTCAGTCATGTTCCCAGGCCACAGGGATCCAGAATCAAACCTCAGTCATGTTGCCAGGACATAGGGTACCACCATCAATCCTCAGTCATATTCCCAGGCCACAGGTTTCCAGAATCAAACCTCTGACTTATTCCCAGGCCACAGGGTTCCAGAAGCAAACCGATTTCATGTTCCCAGGCAACAGGGTACCAGAATCCAAACCGATGTCATGTTCCCAGGCCACAGGATTCCACAATATCACATCAGTCATGTTCCCAGGCCAATGGTTTCCAGAATCAAACCTCAGTCATAGTCCCAGGCCACATGTTTCCAGAATCAAACCTCAGTCATGTTCCAAGGACACAAGTTTCCATAGTAAAATCTCAGTCATGTTCCCTGGACACAGGTTTCAAAAATAAAACCCAAGTCATGTTCCCAGGCCACAGGGTTCCAGAATCAAGCCTCACTCATATTCCCAGGCCACAGGGTTCCACAATTAAACCTCAGTCATATTCCCAGGCCAGAGGGTTCCACAATCAAACCTCAGTCCTGTTGCCAGGCCACGGTTCCACCATCAAGCCTCAGTCATGTTCAAAGACCAGAGTGTTCCACAATCAAACCTAAGTCATCTTGCCAGGCCTCAGTGTTCCACCATGAAACCTCAGTCCTGTTGCCAGGCCACGGTTCCACCATCAAGCCTCAGTCATGTTCCCAGGCCACAGGGTTCCAGAATAAATCCTCAGTCATGTTTCCAGTGCACAGGGTTCCAGAATAAAAGCAATGTCATGTTCCTAGGCCACGGGGTTCCAGTATCAGGCCTCAGTCATGTTCCCAGTGCACAGGGTTCCACCATCAAACCTCAGTCATGTTGCCAGTCCACAGGTTTCTGCCGTCAAATCAGAGTCAAGTTCCCAGGCCACAGGGTTCCAGAATCAAGCCTCAGTCATGTTGCCAGCCCACAGGGTACCACCATTAAACCTCAGTCATGTTCCCAGGCCACAGGGTTCTTCCATCAAACCTCAGTCATGTTCCCAGGCCAGAGGATTGCACAGTCTAACATCAGTCATGTTATCAGACCAATTGTTTCCAGAAACAAACCTCAATCATGTTCCCAGGACACAGGGTTCCAGAATCAAACCAATGTCAATTTCCCAGGCCATGGGTTTCCATCTAGGCCACAGTCATGTTTCCAGGGCACAGGGTTCCACAATCAAACCACAGTCATGTTGCCAGTCCACAGGTTTCTGCCATCAAACCTCAGTCAAGTTCTCAGCCACAGGGCTCGAGAATCAAGCCTCAGTCATTTTACCAGGGCAGAGTGTTCCACCATCAAACCTCACTCATGACACCAGGCCACATATTGCCACAATGAAACATAAGTCATTTTCCCAGGCCACAGGTATCCAGAATCAAACCTCAGTCATATTCCCAGGACACATGGTTCCAGAATCAAACCTCAGTCATATTCCCAGGACACATGGTTCCAGAATAAAACCTCAGTCATGTTCCCAGTCCACAGGGTTCCAGAACCAAGCCTCAGTCAGGTTCTAGGGCACAGTATTCCACAATCTAAACAGATGTCATGTTCCCAGGTCACAGGTTTCCAGAATCACGCCTCAGTCATGTTCCCAGGCCACAGGGATCCAGAATCAAACCTCAGTCATGTTGCCAGGCCATAGGGTACCACCATCAAACCTCAGTCATATTCCTAGGCCACAGGTTTCCAGAATCAAACCGATTTCATGTTCCCAGGCAACAGGGTACCAGAATCCAAACCGATGTCATGTTCCCAGGCCACAGGGTTCCACCATCAAATCTCAGTCCTGTTGCCAGGCCACAGGCTTCCAACATCAAGCCTCAGACATGTTCCCAGGCCACAGGGTTCCAGAATCAAACTGTTCTCATGTTCCCAGGCCACAGGCTTCCACAATCCACTGATGTCATGTTCCCATTCAAAAGGGTTCCAGAATCAAACCTCAGTTATGTTCCCAGGCCACAGGGTTCCAGAATCAAGCCTCAGTCATGTTCGCAGGCCACAGGGATCCAGAATCAAACCTCACTCATGTTGCCAGGCCATAGGGTACCACCATCAAACCTCAGTCATGTTCCCAGGCCACAGGATTCCAGAATCAAACCGATTTCATGTTCCCAGGCAACAGGGTACCAGAATACAAACTGATGTCATGTTCCCAGGCCACAGGGTTCCAGAATCAAGCCTCACTCATATTCCCAGGCCACAGGGTTCCACAATTAAACCTCAGTCATATTCCCAGGCCAGAGGGTTCCACAATCAAACCTCAGTCCTGTTGCCAGGCCACGGTTCCACCATCAAGCCTCAGTCATGTTCCCAGCCCAGAGTGTTCCACAATCAAACCTAAGTCATCTTGCCAGGCCACAGGGTTCCACCATCAACTCTCAGTCCTGTTGCCAGGCCACAGGCTTCCACCATCAAGCCTCAGTCACGTTCCCAAGCCTGAGGGTTCCGCAATCAAACCTCTGTCATGTTGCCAGGCCACAGGGTTACAGAATTAAACCACAGTCATATTCCCAGGCCAGAGGGTTCCACAGTCAAACCTCACTCATGTTCCCATGCCACAGGTTTCAGAAGCCAACCGATGTCATGTTCCCAGGCCACAGGATTCCAGAATCAATCCTCATTCGTGTTCCCAGGCCACAGGGTTCCAGAATCAATCTGCAGTTATGTTCCCAGGCTACAGGTTTCCAGAATAAAACCTCAGTCATATTCCCAGTCCACAGGGTTCCAGAACCAAGCCTCAGTCAGGTTCCCAGGGCACAGTATTCCACAATCTAAACAGATGTCATGTTCCCAGGTCACAGGTTTCCAGAATCACGCCTCAGTCATGATCCCAGGCCACAGGGATCCAGAATCAAACCTCAGTCATGTTGCCAGGCCATAGGGTACCACCATCAAACCTCAGTTATATTCCCAGGCCACAGGTTTCCAGAATCAAACCGATTTCATGTTCCCAGGCAACAGGGTACCAGAATCCAAACCGATGTCATGTTCCCAGGCCACAGGGTTCCACCATCAAATCTCAGTCCTGTTGCCAGGCCACAGGCTTCCACCATCAAGCCTCAGTCATGTTTCCAAGCCTGAGGGTTCCACAATCAAACCTCTGTCATGTTGCCAGGCCACAGGGTTCAACCACCAAACCTCAGTCATGTTCCCAGGAAACAGGGTTCCAGAGTCAAACCAATGTCATGTTCCCAGGCCACGGGGTTCCAGTATCAGGCCTCAGTCATGTTCCCAGGACAAAGGTGTCCAGAATCAAACCTCCGTCATGTTCCCAGGGAACAGGGTTCCAGAAACAAACCTCAGTCATGTTGCCAGGCCACAGGTTTCCACCATCAAACCTCAGACATGTTCCCAGGCCACAGGGTTCCAGAATCTAACCGTTCTCATGTTCCCAGGCCAAAGGGTTCCACGATCCACTGATGTCATGTTCCCAGGCCACAGGGTTCCAGAATCAAACCTCAGTTATATTAACAGGCCACAGGGTTCCAGAATCAAGCCTCCCTCATATTCCCAGGCCACAGGGTTCCACAATTAAACCTCAGTCATATTCCCAGGCCAGAGGGTTCCACAATCAAACCTCAGCCCTGTTGCCAGGCCACGGTTCCACCATCAACCCTCAGTCATGTTCCCAGGCCTGAGTGTTCCACAATCAAACCTAAGTCATCTTGCCAGGCCTCAGGATTCCACCATCAAGTCTCAGTCCTGTTGCCAGGCCACAGGCTTCCACCATCAAGCCTCAGTCATGTTTCCAAGCCTGAGGGATCCACAGTCAAACCTCTGTCATGTTGCCAGGCCTCAGGGTTCAACCATCAAACCTCAGTCATGTTCCCAGGAAACAGGGTTCCAGAATCAATCCAATGTCATGTTCCCAGGCCACGGGGTTCCAGTATCAGGCCTCAGTCATGTTCCCAGTGCACAGGGTTCCACAATCAAACCTCAGTCATGTTCCCAGGCCACAGGATTTTTCCATCAAACCTCAGTCATGTTCCCAGGACACAGGGTTCCAGAATAAAACCTCAGCCATGTTCCCTGGACACAGGTTCCAAAAATAAAACCCCAGTCAAGTTCCCAGGCCACAGGGTTCCAGAATCAAGCCTCACTCATATTCCCAGGCCAGAGTGTTCCTCAATCAAACCTCAGTCTTGTTGCCAGGCCACGGTTCCACCATCAAGCATCAGACATGTTCCCAAGCTTTAGGGTTCCACAGTCAAACCTCTTTCATGTTGCCAGGCCACAGGGTTACAGAATTAAACCACAGTCATATTCCCAGGCCAGAGGGTTCCACAGTCAAACCTCACTCATATTCCCATGCCACAGGGTTCCAGAATCCAACGCATGTCATTTTCCCTGGCCACAGGGTTCCAGAATCTATCCTCAGTCATGTTCCCAGGCCACAGGGTTCCAGAATAAAACCTCAGTCATATTGCCAGTCCACAGGTTTCTGCGATCAAATCAGACTCAAGCTCCCAGGCCACAGGGTTCCAGAATCAAGCCTCAGTCATGTTGCCAGGCCACATGGTACCACCATCAAACCTCAGTCATGTTCCCAGTCCACAGGGTTCTTCCATCAAACCTCAGTCATGTTCCCAGGCCACAGGATTCCACAATCTCACATCAGTCATGTTCCCAGGCCAATGGTTTACAGAAACAATACTCAGTCATATTCCCAGGCCACATGGTTCTAGAAACAAACCTCAGTCATGTTTCCAGGACACAGGGTTCCAGAATAAAACCTCAGCCATGTTTCCTGTACAGAGGTTCCAAAAATAAAACCCCAGTGATGTTCCCAGGCCACAGGGTTCTAGAATCAAGCCTCCCTCATATTCCCAGGCCACAAGGTTCCACAATCACACCTCAGGCCTGTTGCCAGGCCACGGTTCCACCATCAAGCCTCAGTCATGTTCCCAGGCCAGAGTGTTCCACAATCAAACCTAAGTCATCCTGCCAGGGCACAGGGTTCCACCATCAAACCTCAGTCCTGTTGCCAGGCCACAGGCTTCCACCATCAAGCCTCAGTCATGTTCCCAAGCCTGAGGTTTCCACCCTCAAACCTCTGTCATGTTCCCAGGTCACAGGGTTCCAGAAAAAAACCTCAGTCATGTTCCCAGGCCACAGGTTTCCAGAATCAATCCTCAGTTATGTTCCCAGGCTACAGGGTTCCAGAATAAAACCCCAGTCATATTCCCTGTCCACAGGGTTCCAGAACCAAGCCTCAGTCAGGTTCCCAGGGCACAGTATTCCACAATCTAAACAGATGTCATGTTCCCAGGTCACAGGTTTCCAGAATCACGCCTCAGTCATGTTCCCAGGCCACAGGGATCCAGAATCAAACCTCACTCATGTTGCCAGGCCATAGGGTACCACCATCAAACCTCAGTCATGTTCCCAGGCCACAGGATTCCAGAATCAAACCGATTTCATGTTCCCAGGCAACAGGGTACCAGAATACAAACTGATGTCATGTTCCCAGGCCACAGGGTTGCAGAATCAAGCCTCACTCATATTCCCAGGCCACAGGGTTCCACAATTAAACCTCAGTCATATTCCCAGGCCAGAGGGTTCCACAATCAAACCTAAGTCATCTTGCCAGGCCACAGGGTTCCACCATCAAACCTCAATCCTGTCGCAAGGCCATAGGCTTCCACCATCAAGCCTCAGTCACGTTCCCAAGCCTGAGGGTTCCACAATCAAACCTCTGTCATGTTGCCAGGCCACAGGGTTACAGAATTAAACCACAGTCATATTCCCAGGCCAGAGGGTTCCACAGTCAAACCTCACTCATGTTCCCATGCCACAGGATTCCAGAATCCAACCGATGTCATGTTCCCAGGCCACAGGGTTCCAGAATCAATCCTCAGTCGTGTTCCCAGGCCACAGGGTTCCAGAATAAAACCTCAGTCATATTGCCAGTCCACAGGTTTCTGCGATCAAATCAGAGTCAAGCTCCCAGGCCACAGGGTTCCAGAATCAAGCCTCAGTCATGTTGCCAGGCCATAGGGTACCACCATCAAACCTCAGTCATGTTCCCAGTCCACAGGGTTCTTCCATCAAACCTCAGTCATGTTCCCAGGCCACAGGATTCCACAATCTCACATCAGTCATGTTCCCAGGCCAATGGTTTCCAGAAACAATACTCAGTCATATTCCCAGGCCACATGGTTCTAGAAACAAACCTCAGTCATGTTCCCAGGACACAGGGTTCCAGAATAAAACCTCAGCCATGTTCCCTGTACACAGGTTCCAAAAATAAAACCCCAGTGATGTTCCCAGGCCACAGGGTTCTAGAATCAAGCCTCCCTCATATTCTCAGGCCACAGGGTTCCACAATCACACCTCAGGCCTGTTGCCAGGCCACGGTTCCACCATCAAGCCTCAGTCATGTTCCCAGGCCAGAGTGTTCCACAATCAAACCTAAGTCATCCTGCCAGGGCACAGGGTTCCACCATCAAACCTCAGTCCTGTTGCCAGGCCACAGGCTTCCACCATCAAGCCTCAGTCATGTTCCCAAGCCTGAGGTTTCCACCCTCAAACCTCTGTCATGTTCCCAGGTCACAGGGATCCAGAAAAAAACCTCAGTCATGTTCCCAGGCCACAGGATTCCAGAATCAATCCTCAGTTATGTTCCCAGGCTACAGGGTTCCAGAATAAAACCCCATTCATATTCCCTGTCCACAGGGTTCCAGAACCAAGCCTCAGTCAGGTTCCCAGGGCACAGTATTCCACAATCTAAACAGATGTCATGTTCCCAGGTCACAGGTTTCCAGAATCACGCCTCAGTAATGTTCCCAGGCCACAGGGATCCAGAATCAAACCTCACTCATGTTGCCAGGCCATAGGGTACCACCATCAAACCTCAGTCATGTTCCCAGGCCACAGGATTCCAGAATCAAACCGATTTCATGTTCCCAGGCAACAGGGTACCAGAATACAAACTGATGTCATGTTCCCAGGCCACAGGGTTCCAGAATCAAGCCTCACTCATATTCCCAGGCCACAGGGTTCCACAATTAAACCTCAGTCATATTCCCAGGCCAGAGGGTTCCACAATCAAACCTCAGTCCTGTTGCCAGGCCACGGTTCCACAATCAAGCCTCAGTCATGTTCCCAGGCCAGAGTGTTCCACAATCAAACCTAAGTCATCTTGCCAGGCCACAGGGTTCCACCATCAACTCTCAGTCATGTTGCCAGGCCACAGGCTTCCACCATCAAGCCTCAGTCACGTTCCCAAGCCTGAGGGTTCCACAATCAAACCTCTGTCCTGTTGCCAGGCCACAGGGTTACAGAATTAAACCACAGTCATATTCCCAGGCCAGAGGGTTCCACAGTCAAACCTCACTCATGTTCCCATGCCACAGGTTTCCAGAATCCAACCGATGTCATGTTCCCAGGCCACAGGGTTCCAGAATCAATCCTCATTCGTGTTCCCAGGCCACAGGGTTCCAGAATCAATCCTCATTCGTGTTCCCAGGCCACAGGGTTCCAGAATCAATCTGCAGTTATGTTTCCAGGCTACAGGGTTCCAGAATAAAACCTCAGTCATATTCCCAGGCCACAGTGTTCCAGAACCAAGCCTCAGTCAGGTTCCCAGGGTACAGTATTCCACAATCTAAACAGATGTCATGTTCCCAGGTCAAAGGTTTCCAGAATCACGCCTCAGTCATGTTCCCAGGCCACAGGGATCCAGAATCAAACCTCAGTCATGTTTCCAGGCCATAGGGTACCACCATCAAAACTAAGCCATATTCCCAGGCCACAGGTTTCCAGAAACAAACCGATTTCATGTTCCCAGGCAACAGGGTATCAGAATCCATAGCGATGTCATGTTCCCTGGCCACAGGGTTCCACCATCAAATCTCAGTCCTGTTGCCACGCCACAGGTTTCCACCATCAAGCCTCAGTCATGTTCCCAAGCCTGAGGGTTCCACAATCAAACCTCAGTCATGTTGCCAGGCCACAGGGTTCAACCATCTAACCTCAGTCATGTTCCCAGGAAACAGGGTTCCAGAATGAAACCAATGTCATGTTCCCAGTCCATGGGGTTCCACTATCTGGCCTCAGTCATGTTCCCAGTGCACAGGGTTCCACCATCAAACCTCAGTCATGTTGCCAGTCCACAGGTTTCTGCGATTACATCAGAGTCAAGTTCCCAGGCCACAGGGTTCCAGAATCAAGCCTCAGTCATGTTGCCAGGCCACAGGGTACCACCATCAAACCTCAGTCATGTTCCAAGGCCACAGAGTTCTTCCATCAAACCTCAGTCATGTTCCCAGGCCACAAGATTCCACAATCTCACATTAGTCATGTTCCCAGGCAAAAGGTTTCCAGAATCAAACCTCAGTCCTATTCCCAGGCCACATGGTTCCAGAATCAAACCTCAGTCATGTTCCCAGGACACAGGGATCCAGAATAAAACCTCAGCCATGTTCCCTGACACAGGCTCCAAAAATAAAACCCCAGTCATGTTCCCAGGCCACAGGGTTCCAGAATCAAGCCTCACTCATATTCCCAGGCGACAGGGTTCCACAGATAAACCTCAGTCATATTCCCAGGCCAGAGGGTTCCACGGTCAAACCTCAGTCATGTTCCCATGCCACAGGGTTCCAGAATCCAACCGATGTCATGTTCCCAGGACACAGGGTTCCAGAATCAATCCTCAGTCATGTTCTCAGGCCACAGGGTTCCAGAATAAAACCTCAGTCAATTTCCCAGGCCACAGGGTTCCAGAATCAATCCGCAGTTATGTTCCCAGGCTACAGGGTTCTAGAATAAAACCTCAGTCATATTCCAAGTCCACAGGGTTCCAGAACCAAGCCTCAGTCAGGTTTCCAGGGCACAGTATTCCACAACCTAAACATATGTCATGTTCCCAGGTCACAGGTTCCCAGAATCACGCCTCAGTCATGTTCCCAGGCCACAGGGATCCAGAAACTAACCTCAGTCCTGTTGCCAGGCCACAGGCTTCCACCATCAAGGCTCAGTCATATTCCCAGGCCACAGGTTTCCAGAATCAAACCGATTTCATGTTCCCAGGCAACAGGGAACCAGAATCCAAACCGATGTCATGTTCCCAGGCCACAGGGTTCCACCATCAAATCTCAGTCCTGTTGCCAGGCCACAGGGTTCCACCATCAAGCCTCAGTCATGTTCCCAAGCCTGAGGGTTCCACAATCAAACCTCAGTCATGTTGCCAGGCCACAGTGTTCAACCATCAAACCTCAGTCATGTTCCCAGGAAACAGGGTTCCAGAATCAAACCAATGTCATGTTCCCAGGCCACGGGGTTCCAGTATCAGGCCTCAGTCATGTTCCCAGTGCACAGGGTTCCACCACTAAACCCCAGTCATGCTGCCAGTCAACAGGTTTCTGCGATCAAATCAGAGTCAAGTTCCAGGCCACAGGGTTCCAGAATCAAGCCTCAGTTATGTTGCCAGGCCACAGGGTACCACCATGAAACCTCAGTCATGTTCCCAGGCCACAGGGTTCCTCCATCAAACCTCAATCATGTTCCCAGGACACACGTTTCCAGAATCAAACCAAAGTCAATTTCCCCATCCATGGGTTTCCAGTACCAGGCCTCAGTCATGTTTCCATGGCACAGGGTTCCCCAATCAAACCTCAGTCATGTTGCCAGTCCACAGGTTTCTGCCATCAAACCTCAGTCAAGTTCCCAGGCCACAGATTTCCAGAATTAAACCTCAGTCATATTCCCAGGACACATGGTTCCAGAAATAAACCTCAGTCATGTTCGCAGGCCACAGGGTTCCACAATCAAACCTCAGTCATGTTCCCTGGACAAAGGTGTCCAGAATCAAACCTCAGTCATGTTCCCAGGGAACAGGGTTCCAGAAACAAACCTCAGTCATATTGCCAGGCCACAGGTTTCCACCATCAAACCTCAGACATGTTCCCAGGCCACAGGGTTCCAGAATCAAACCGTTCTCATATTCCCAGGCCACAGGGTTCCACAATCCACTGATGTCATGTTCCCAGCCCACAGGTTTCCAGAATCAAACCTCAGTTATGTTCCCAGGCGACTGGGTTCCAGAATCAAGCCTCCCTCATATTCCCAGGCCACAGGGTTCCAGAATTAAACCTCAGTCATATTCCCAGGCCAGAGGGTTCCACAATCAAAGCTCAGTCCTGTTGCCAGGCCACGGTTCCACCATCAAGCCTCAGTCATATTCCCAGGCCTGAGTGTTCCACAATCAAACCTAAGTCATCTTGCCAGGCCTCAGGGTTCCACCATCAAATCTCAGTCCTGTTGCCAGGCCACAGGCTTCCACCATCAAGCCTCAGTCATGTTCCCAAGCCTAAGGGTTCCACAGTCAAACCTCTGTCATGTTGCCAGGCCACAGGGTTATAGAATTAATCCACAGTCATATTCCCAGGCCAGAGGGTTCCAAAGTCAAACCTCGGTCATGTTCCCATGCCTCAGGGTTCCAGAATCCAACCGATGTCATGTTCCCAGGCCACAGGGTTCCAGAATCAATCCTCTGTCATGTTCCCAGGTCACAGGGTTCCAGTATAAAACCTCAGTCATGTTCCCAGGCCACAGGGTTCCAGAACCAATCCTCAGTTATGTTCCCAGGCTACAGGGTTCCAGAATAAAACCTCAGTCATATTCCCAGTCCACAGGGTTCCAGAACCAAGCCTCAGTCAGGTTCCCAGGGCACAGTATTCCACAACCTAAACAGATGTCATGTTCCCAGGTCACAGGTTTCCAGAATCACGCCTCACTCATGTTCCCAGGCCACAGGTTTCCAGAATCAAACCGATTTCATGTTCCCAGGCAACAGGGTACCAGAATCCAAACCGATGTCATGTTCCCAGGCCATAGGGTTCCACCATCAAATCTCAGTCCTGTTGCCAGGCCACAGGTTTCCACCACCAAGCCTCATTCATGTTCCCAAGCTTGAGCGTTCCACAATCAAATCTCTGTCATGTTGCCAGGCCACAGGGTTCAACCATCAAACCTCAGTCATGTTCCCAGGAAATAGGGTTCCTGAATCAAACCAATGTCATGTTCCCAGGCCACGGGGTTCCAGTATCAGGCCTCAGTCATGTTCCCAGTGCACAGGGTTCCACCATCAAACCTCAGTCATGTTGCCAGGCCACAGGTTTCCACCATCAAACCTCCGACATGTTCCCAGGCCACAGGGTTCCAGAATAAAACCTCAGACATGTTCCCAGGCCACAGGGTTCCACAATCCACTGATGTCATGTTCCCAGGCCACAGGGTTCCAGAATCAATCCTCAGTTATATTCCCAGACTACAGGGTTCCAGAATAAAACCTCAGTTATGTTCCCAGGCCACAGGGTTCCAGAACCAAGCCTCTGTCAGGTTCCCAGGGCACAGTATTCCACAGTCTAAACAGATGTCATGTTCCCAGGCCACAGGTTTCCAGAATCACGCCTAAGTCATGTTCCCAGTCCACAGGGATCCAGAATCAAACCTCAGTCATGTTGCCAGGCCATAGGGTACCACCATCAAACCTAAGTCATATTCCCAGATCACAGGTTTCCAGAATCAAACTGATTTCATTTTCCCAGGCAACAGGGTACAAGAATCAAAACCGATGTCATGTTCCCAGGCCACAGGATTCCACAATCTCACATCAGTCATCTTCCCAGGCCAATGGTTTCCAGAATCAAACCTCAGGCATATTCCCTGGCCACATGGTTCCAGAATCAAACCTCAGTCATGTTCCCAGGAAACAGGGTTCCAGAATAAAAC
The DNA here is from genome assembly GCF_965194825.1 of Balaenoptera physalus. Lineage (NCBI taxonomy): Eukaryota > Metazoa > Chordata > Mammalia > Artiodactyla > Balaenopteridae > Balaenoptera > Balaenoptera physalus. Next base: position 24,206,798 of record NC_138894.1, read on the forward strand.
CTCAGTCATGTTCCCTGGACACAGGTTTCAAAAATAAAACCCCAGTCATGTTCCCAGGCCACAGGGTTCCAGAATCAAGCCTCACTCATATTCCCAGGCCACAGCGTTCCACAATTAAACCTCAGTCATATTCCCAGGCCAGAGGGTTCCACAATCAAACCTCAGTCCTGTTGCCAGGCCACAGGGTTCCACCGTCAAGCCTCAGTCATGTTCCCAAGCCTGAGGGTTCCACAATCATACCTCGGTCATGTTCCCAGGCCACAGGGTTCTTCCATCAAACCTCTGTCATGTTCTCAGGCCACAGGATTCCACAATCTAACATCAGTCATGTTCCCAGACCAATGGTTTCCAGAATCAAACCTCAATCATGTTCCCAGGACACAGGGTCCCAGAATCAAACCAGTGTCAAGTTCCCAGGCCATGGGTTTCCATGTAGGCCACATTCATGTTTCCAGGGTATAGGGTTCCACCATCAAACCTCAGTCATGTTGCCAGTCCACAGGTTTCTTCCATCAAACCTCAGTCAAGTTCCCAGGCCCCAAGGTGCCAGAATCAAGCGTCAGTCATTTTGCCAGGCCAGAGTGTTCCACCATCAAACCTCACTCATGACCCCAGGCCACATATTTCCACAATGAAACCTCAGTCATTTTCCCAGGCCACAGGTATCCACAATCAAACCTCAGTCATGTTGCCAGGCCACAGGGTTCAACCATCAAACCTCAGTCATATTCCCAGGAAACAGGGTTCCAGAATCAAACCAATGTCATGTTCCCAGGCCACGGGGTTCCAGTATCAGGCCTCAGTCATGTTCCCAGTGCACAGGGTTCCACCATCAAACCTCAGTCATGTTGCCAGGCCACAGGTTTCCACCATCAAACCTCCGACATGTTCCCAGGCCACAGGGTTCCAGAATAAAACCTCAGACATGTTCCCAGGCCACAGGGTTCCACAATCCACTGATGTCATGTTCCCAGGCCACAGGGTTCCAGAATCAATCCTCAGTTATGTTCCCAGGGCAGAGGGTTCCAGAATCAAGCCTCACTCATATTCCCAGGCCACAGCGTTCCACAATTAAACCTCAGTCATATTCCCAGGCCAGAGGGTTCCACAATCAAACCTCAGTCCTATTGCCAGGCCACGGTTCCACCATCAAGCCTCAGTCATGTTCCCAGGCCACAGGGTTCTTCCATCAAACTTCTGTCATGTTCCCAGGCCACAGGATTCCACAATCTAACATCAGTCATGTTCCCAGACCAATGGTTTCCAGAATCAAACCTCAATCATGTTCCCAGGACACAGGGTTCCAGAATCAAACCAATGTCAAGTTCCCAGGCCATGGGTTTCCATCTAGGCCACAGTCATGTTTCCAGGGTACAGGGTTCCACCCTCAAACCTCAGTCATGTTGCCAGTCCACAGGTTTCTTCCATCAAACCTCAGTCAAGATCCCAGGCCACACGGTGCCAGAATCAAGCCTCAGTCATTTTGCCAGGCCACAGGGTACCACCATTAAACCTCAGTCATGTTCCCAGTGCACAGGGTTCCACCATCAAACCTCAGTCATGTTGCCAGTCCACAGGTTTCTGCGATTACATCAGAGTCAAGTTCCCAGGCCACAGGGTTCCAGAATCAAGCCTCAGTCATGTTGCCAGGCCACAGGGTACCACCATCAAACCTCAGTCATGTTCCAAGGCCACAGAGTTCTTCCATCAAACCTCAGTCATGTTCCCAGGCCACAAGATTCCACAATCTCACATTAGTCATGTTCCCAGGCAAAAGGTTTCCAGAATCAAACCTCAGTCCTATTCCCAGGCCACATGGTTCCAGAATCAAACCTCAGTCATGTTCCCAGGACACAGGGATCCAGAATAAAACCTCAGCCATGTTCCCTGACACAGGCTCCAAAAATAAAACCCCAGTCATGTTCCCAGGCCACAGGGTTCCAGAATCAAGCCTCACTCATATTCCCAGGCGACAGGGTTCCACAGATAAACCTCAGTCATATTCCCAGGCCAGAGGGTTCCACGGTCAAACCTCAGTCATGTTCCCATGCCACAGGGTTCCAGAATCCAACCGATGTCATGTTCCCAGGACACAGGGTTCCAGAATCAATCCTCAGTCATGTTCTCAGGCCACAGGGTTCCAGAATAAAACCTCAGTCAATTTCCCAGGCCACAGGGTTCCAGAATCAATCCGCAGTTATGTTCCCAGGCTACAGGGTTCTAGAATAAAACCTCAGTCATATTCCAAGTCCACAGGGTTCCAGAACCAAGCCTCAGTCAGGTTTCCAGGGCACAGTATTCCACAACCTAAACATATGTCATGTTCCCAGGTCACAGGTTCCCAGAATCACGCCTCAGTCATGTTCCCAGGCCACAGGGATCCAGAAACTAACCTCAGTCCTGTTGCCAGGCCACAGGCTTCCACCATCAAGGCTCAGTCATATTCCCAGGCCACAGGTTTCCAGAATCAAACCGATTTCATGTTCCCAGGCAACAGGGAACCAGAATCCAAACCGATGTCATGTTCCCAGGCCACAGGGTTCCACCATCAAATCTCAGTCCTGTTGCCAGGCCACAGGGTTCCACCATCAAGCCTCAGTCATGTTCCCAAGCCTGAGGGTTCCACAATCAAACCTCAGTCATGTTGCCAGGCCACAGTGTTCAACCATCAAACCTCAGTCATGTTCCCAGGAAACAGGGTTCCAGAATCAAACCAATGTCATGTTCCCAGGCCACGGGGTTCCAGTATCAGGCCTCAGTCATGTTCCCAGTGCACAGGTTTCCACCACTAAACCCCAGTCATGCTGCCAGTCAACAGGTTTCTGCGATCAAATCAGAGTCAAGTTCCAGGCCACAGGGTTCCAGAATCAAGCCTCAGTTATGTTGCCAGGCCACAGGGTACCACCATGAAACCTCAGTCATGTTCCCAGGCCACAGGGTTCCTCCATCAAACCTCAATCATGTTCCCAGGACACACGTTTCCAGAATCAAACCAAAGTCAATTTCCCCATCCATGGGTTTCCAGTACCAGGCCTCAGTCATGTTTCCATGGCACAGGGTTCCCCAATCAAACCTCAGTCATGTTGCCAGTCCACAGGTTTCTGCCATCAAACCTCAGTCAAGTTCCCAGGCCACAGATTTCCAGAATTAAACCTCAGTCATATTCCCAGGACACATGGTTCCAGAAATAAACCTCAGTCATGTTCGCAGGCCACAGGGTTCCACAATCAAACCTCAGTCATGTTCCCTGGACAAAGGTGTCCAGAATCAAACCTCAGTCATGTTCCCAGGGAACAGGGTTCCAGAAACAAACCTCAGTCATATTGCCAGGCCACAGGTTTCCACCATCAAACCTCAGACATGTTCCCAGGCCACAGGGTTCCAGAATCAAACCGTTCTCATATTCCCAGGCCACAGGGTTCCACAATCCACTGATGTCATGTTCCCAGCCCACAGGTTTCCAGAATCAAACCTCAGTTATGTTCCCAGGCGACTGGGTTCCAGAATCAAGCCTCCCTCATATTCCCAGGCCACAGGGTTCCAGAATTAAACCTCAGTCATATTCCCAGGCCAGAGGGTTCCACAATCAAAGCTCAGTCCTGTTGCCAGGCCACGGTTCCACCATCAAGCCTCAGTCATATTCCCAGGCCTGAGTGTTCCACAATCAAACCTAAGTCATCTTGCCAGGCCTCAGGGTTCCACCATCAAATCTCAGTCCTGTTGCCAGGCCACAGGCTTCCACCATCAAGCCTCAGTCATGTTCCCAAGCCTAAGGGTTCCACAGTCAAACCTCTGTCATGTTGCCAGGCTACAGGGTTATAGAATTAATCCACAGTCATATTCCCAGGCCAGAGGGTTCCAAAGTCAAACCTCGGTCATGTTCCCATGCCTCAGGGTTCCAGAATCCAACCGATGTCATGTTCCCAGGCCACAGGGTTCCAGAATCAATCCTCTGTCATGTTCCCAGGTCACAGGGTTCCAGTATAAAACCTCAGTCATGTTCCCAGGCCACAGGGTTCCAGAACCAATCCTCAGTTATGTTCCCAGGCTACAGGGTTCCAGAATAAAACCTCAGTCATATTCCCAGTCCACAGGGTTCCAGAACCAAGCCTCAGTCAGGTTCCCAGGGCACAGTATTCCACAACCTAAACAGATGTCATGTTCCCAGGTCACAGGTTTCCAGAATCACGCCTCACTCATGTTCCCAGGCCACAGGTTTCCAGAATCAAACCGATTTCATGTTCCCAGGCAACAGGGTACCAGAATCCAAACCGATGTCATGTTCCCAGGCCATAGGGTTCCACCATCAAATCTCAGTCCTGTTGCCAGGCCACAGGTTTCCACCACCAAGCCTCATTCATGTTCCCAAGCTTGAGCGTTCCACAATCAAATCTCTGTCATGTTGCCAGGCCACAGGGTTCAACCATCAAACCTCAGTCATGTTCCCAGGAAATAGGGTTCCTGAATCAAACCAATGTCATGTTCCCAGGCCACGGGGTTCCAGTATCAGGCCTCAGTCATGTTCCCAGTGCACAGGGTTCCACCATCAAACCTCAGTCATGTTGCCAGGCCACAGGTTTCCACCATCAAACCTCCGACATGTTCCCAGGCCACAGGGTTCCAGAATAAAACCTCAGACATGTTCCCAGGCCACAGGGTTCCACAATCCACTGATGTCATGTTCCCAGGCCACAGGGTTCCAGAATCAATCCTCAGTTATATTCCCAGACTACAGGGTTCCAGAATAAAACCTCAGTTATGTTCCCAGGCCACAGGGTTCCAGAACCAAGCCTCTGTCAGGTTCCCAGGGCACAGTATTCCACAGTCTAAACAGATGTCATGTTCCCAGGCCACAGGTTTCCAGAATCACGCCTAAGTCATGTTCCCAGTCCACAGGGATCCAGAATCAAACCTCAGTCATGTTGCCAGGCCATAGGGTACCACCATCAAACCTAAGTCATATTCCCAGATCACAGGTTTCCAGAATCAAACTGATTTCATTTTCCCAGGCAACAGGGTACAAGAATCAAAACCGATGTCATGTTCCCAGGCCACAGGATTCCACAATCTCACATCAGTCATCTTCCCAGGCCAATGGTTTCCAGAATCAAACCTCAGGCATATTCCCTGGCCACATGGTTCCAGAATCAAACCTCAGTCATGTTCCCAGGAAACAGGGTTCCAGAATAAAACCTCAGTCATGTTCCCTGGACACAGGTTTCAAAAATAAAACCCCAGTCATGTTCCCAGGCCACAGGGTTCCAGAATCAAGCCTCACTCATATTCCCAGGCCACAGCGTTCCACAATTAAACCTCAGTCATATTCCCAGGCCAGAGGGTTCCACAATCAAACCTCAGTCCTGTTGCCAGGCCACAGGGTTCCACCGTCAAGCCTCAGTCATGTTCCCAAGCCTGAGGGTTCCACAATCATACCTCGGTCATGTTCCCAGGCCACAGGGTTCTTCCATCAAACCTCTGTCATGTTCCCAGGCCACAGGATTCCACAATCTAACATCAGTCATGTTCCCAGACCAATGGTTTCCAGAATCAAACCTCAATCATGTTCCCAGGACACAGGGTCCCAGAATCAAACCAGTGTCAAGTTCCCAGGCCATGGGTTTCCATGTAGGCCACATTCATGTTTCCAGGGTATAGGGTTCCACCATCAAACCTCAGTCATGTTGCCAGTCCACAGGTTTCTTCCATCAAACCTCAGTCAAGTTCCCAGGCCCCAAGGTGCCAGAATCAAGCGTCAGTCATTTTGCCAGGCCAGAGTGTTCCACCATCAAACCTCACTCATGACCCCAGGTCACATATTTCCACAATGAAACCTCAGTCATTTTCCCAGGCCACAGGTATCCACAATCAAACCTCAGTCATGTTGCCAGGCCACAGGGTTCAACCATCAAACCTCAGTCATATTCCCAGGAAACAGGGTTCCAGAATCAAACCAATGTCATGTTCCCAGGCCACGGGGTTCCAGTATCAGGCCTCAGTCATGTTCCCAGTGCACAGGGTTCCACCATCAAACCTCAGTCATGTTGCCAGGCCACAGGTTTCCACCATCAAACCTCCGACATGTTCCCAGGCCACAGGGTTCCAGAATAAAACCTCAGACATGTTCCCAGGCCACAGGGTTCCACAATCCACTGATGTCATGTTCCCAGGCCACAGGGTTCCAGAATCAATCCTCAGTTATGTTCCCAGGGCAGAGGGTTCCAGAATCAAGCCTCACTCATATTCCCAGGCCACAGCGTTCCACAATTAAACCTCAGTCATATTCCCAGGCCAGAGGGTTCCACAATCAAACCTCAGTCCTATTGCCAGGCCACGGTTCCACCATCAAGCCTCAGTCATGTTCCCAGGCCACAGGGTTCTTCCATCAAACTTCTGTCATGTTCCCAGGCCACAGGATTCCACAATCTAACATCAGTCATGTTCCCAGACCAATGGTTTCCAGAATCAAACCTCAATCATGTTCCCAGGACACAGGGTTCCAGAATCAAACCAATGTCAAGTTCCCAGGCCATGGGTTTCCATCTAGGCCACAGTCATGTTTCCAGGGTACAGGGTTCCACCCTCAAACCTCAGTCATGTTGCCAGTCCACAGGTTTCTTCCATCAAACCTCAGTCAAGATCCCAGGCCACACGGTGCCAGAATCAAGCCTCAGTCATTTTGCCAGGCCACAGGGTACCACCATTAAACCTCAGTCATGTTCCCAGGCCACAGGGTTCCTCCATCAAACCTCAATCATGTTCCCAGGACACAGGTTTCCAGAATCAAACCAAAGTCAAGTTCCCAGGCCATGAGTTTCCAGTACCAGGCCTCAGTCATCTTTCCAGGGCACAGGGTTCCACAATCAAACCTCAGTCATGTTGACAGTCCACAGGTTTCTGCCATCAAACCTCAGTCAAGTTCCCAGGCCACACGGTGCCAGAATCAAGCCTCAGTCATTTTGCCAGGACAGAGTGTTCCACCATCAAACCTCACTCATGACCCCAGGCCACATATTTCCACAATGAAACCTCAGTCATTTTCCCAGGCCACAGGTATCCAGAATCAAACCTCAGTCATATTCCCAGGACACATGGTTCCAGAATCAAACCTCAGTCATGTTCGCAGGCCACAGGGTTCCACAGTCAATCCTCAGTCATGTTCCCACGACAAAGGTGTCCAGAATCAAACCTCAGTCTTGTTCCCAGGGAACAGGGTTCCATTAACTAACCTAAATCATGTTGCCAGGCCACAGGTTTCTACCATCAAACCTCAGACATGTTCCCAGGCCACAGGGTTCCAGAATAAAACCTCAGTCATGTTCACAGGCCACAGGGTTCCAGAACCAAGCCTCAGTCAGGTTCCCAGGGCACAGTATTCCACAATCTAAACAGAGGTCATGTTCCCAGGTCACAGGTTTCCAGAATCACGCCTCAGTCATATTCCCAGGCCACAGGTTTCCAGAATCAAACCGATTTCATGTTCCCAGGCAACAGGGTACCAGAATCCAAACCGATGTCATGTTCCCAGGCCACAGGGTTCCACCATCAAATCTCAGTCATGTTCCCAGGACAAAGGTGTCCAGAATCAAAACTCAGTCATGTTCCCAGGGATTAGGGTTCCAGAAACAAACCTCAGTCATGTTGCCAGGCCACAGGTTTCCACCATCAAACCTCAGACATGTTCCCAGGCCTCAGGGTTCCAGAATAAAACCTCAGACATGTTCCCAGACCACAGGGTTACACAATCCACTGATGTCATGTTCCCAGGACACAGGGTTCCAGAATCAAACCTCAGTTATGTTCCCAGGGCAGAGGGTTCCAGAATCAAGCCTCATTCATATTCCCATGCCACAGGGTTCCACAATTAAACCTCAGTCATATTCCCAGGCCAGAGGGTTCCACAATCAAACCTCAGTCCTATTGCCAGGCCACGGATCCACCATCAAGCCTCAGTCATGTTCCCAGGCCACAGGGTTCTTCCATCAAACTTCAGACATGTTCCCAGGCCACAGGATTCCACAATCTCACATCAGTCCTGTTCCCAGGCCAATGGTTTCCAGAATCAAACCCAAGTCATATTCCCAGGCCACAGGTTTCCAGAATCAAACCGATTTCATATTCCCAGGCAACAGGTTTCCACCATCAAACCTCAGTCCTGTTGCCAGGCCACAGGGTTCCACCATCAAGCCTCAGTCATGTTCCGAAGCCTGAGGGTTCCACAATCAAACCTCAGTCATGTTGCCAGGCCACAGGGTTCAACCATCAAACCTCAGACATATTCCCAGGAAACAGGGTTCCCGAATCAAACCAATGTCATGTTCCCAGGCCACGGGGTTCCAGTATCAGGCCTCAGTCATGTTCCCAGTGCACAGGGTTCCACCATCAAACCTCAGTCATGTTGCCGGTCCACAGGTTTCTGCGATCAAACCACATTCAAGTTCCCAGGCCACAGGGTTCCAGAATCAAACCTCAGACATGTTCCCAGGCCACAGGGTTTCAGAATCAAACCGTTCTCATGTTCCCAGCCCACAGGGTTCCACAATCCACTGATGTCATGTTCCCAGGCCACAGGGTTCCAGAATCAGTCCTCAGTTATATTCCCAGACTACAGGGTTCCAGAATAAAACCTCAGTCATGTTCCATGTCCACAGGGTTCCAGAACCAAGCCTCAGTCAGGTTCCCAGGGCACAGTATTCCACAGTCTAAACAGATGTCATGTTCCCAGGCCACAGGTTTCCAGAATCACGCCTCAGTCATGTTCCCAGTCCACAGGGATCCAGAATCAAACCTCAGTCATGTTGCCAGGCCATAGGGTACCACCATCAAACCTCAGACATATTCCCAGGAAACAGGGTTCCCGAATCAAACCAATGTCATGTTCCCAGTCCACGGGGTTCCAGTATCAGGCCTCAGTCATGTTCCCAGTGCACAGGGTTCCACCATCAAACCTCAGTCATGTTGCCGGTCCACAGGTTTCTGCGATCAAACCACATTCAAGTTCCCAGGCCACAGGGTTCCAGAATCAAACCTCAGACATGTTCCCAGGCCACAGGGTTTCAGAAAAAAACCGTTCTCATGTTCCCAGCCCACAGGGTTCCACAATCCACTGATGTCATGTTCCCAGGCCACAGGGTTCCAGAATAAGTCCTCAGTTATATTCCCAGACTACAGGGTTCCAGAATAAAACCTCAGTCATGTTCCAAGTCCACAGGGTTCCAGAACCAAGCCTCAGTCAGGTTCCCAGGGCACAGTATTCCACAGTCTAAACAGATGTCATGTTCCCAGGCCACAGGTTTCCAGAATCACGCCTCAGTCATGTTCCCAGTCCACAGGGATCCAGAATCAAACCTCAGTCATGTTGCCAGGCCATAGGGTACCACCATCAAACCTCAGTCATATTTCCAGATCACAGGTTTCCAGAATCAAACCGATTTCTTGTTCCCAGGCAACAGGGTACCAGAATCAAAACCGATGTCATGTTCCCAGGCCACAGGATTCCACAATCTCACATCAGTCATGTTCCCAGGCCAATGGTTTCCAGAATCAAACCTCAGGCATATTCCCTGCCCACATGGCTCCAGAATCAAACCTCAGTCATGTTCCCAGGAAACAGGGTTCCAGAATAAAACCTCAGTCATGTTCCCTGGACACAGGTTTCAAAAATAAAACCCCAGTCATGTTCCCAGGCCACAGGGTTCCAGAATCAAGCCTCACTCATATTCCCAGGCCACAGGGTTCCACAATTAAACCTCAGTCATATTCCCAGGCCAGAGGGTTACACCATCAAACCTCAGTCCTGTTGCCAGGCCACAGGGTTCCACCGTCAAGCCTCAGTCATGTTCCCAAGCCTGAGGGTTCCACAATCATACCTCGGTCATGTTCCCAGGCCACAGGGTTCTTCCATCAAACCTCTGTCATGTTCCCAGGCCACAGGATTCCACAATCTAACATCAGTCATGTTCCCAGACCAATGGTTTCCAGAATCAAACCTCAATCATGTTCCCAGGACACAGGGTCCCAGAATCAAACCAGTGTCAAGTTCCCAGGCCATGGGTTTCCATGTAGGCCACAGTCATGTTTCCAGGGTATAGGGTTCCACCATCAAACCTCAGTCATGTTGCCAGTCCACAGGTTTCTTCCATCAAACCTCAGTCAAGTTCCCAGGCCACAAGGTGCCAGAATCAAGCATCAGTCATTTTGCCAGGCCAGAGTGTTCCACCATCAAACCTCACTCATGACCCCAGGTCACATATTTCCACAATGAAACCTCAGTCATTTTCCCAGGCCACAGGTATCCACAATCAAACCTCAGTCATGTTGCCAGGCCACAGGGTTCAACCATCAAACCTCAGTCATATTCCCAGGAAACAGGGTTCCAGAATCAAACCAATGTCATGTTCCCAGGCCACGGGGTTCCAGTATCAGGCCTCAGTCATGTTCCCAGTGCACAGGGTTCCACCATCAAACCTCAGTCATGTTGCCAGGCCACAGGTTTCCACCATCAAACCTCCGACATGTTCCCAGGCCACAGGGTTCCAGAATAAAACCTCAGACATGTTCCCAGGCCACAGGGTTCCACAATCCACTGATGTCATGTTCCCAGGCCACAGGGTTCCAGAATCAATCCTCAGTTATGTTCCCAGGGCAGAGGGTTCCAGAATCAAGCCTCACTCATATTCCCAGGCCACAGCGTTCCACAATTAAACCTCAGTCATATTCCCAGGCCAGAGGGTTCCACAATCAAACCTCAGTCCTATTGCCAGGCCACGGTTCCACCATCAAGCCTCAGTCATGTTCCCAGGCCACAGGGTTCTTCCATCAAACCTCTGTCATGTTCCCAGGCCACAGGATTCCACAATCTAACATCAGTCATGTTCCCAGACCAATGGTTTCCAGAATCAAACCTCAATCATGTTCCCAGGACACAGGGTTCCAGAATCAAACCAATGTCAAGTTCCCAGGCCATGGGTTTCCATCTAGGCCACAGTCATGTTTCCAGGGTATAGGGTTCCACCATCAAACCTCAGTCATGTTGCCAGTCCACACATTTCTTCCATCAAACCTCAGTCAAGTTCCCAGGCCACAAGTTGCGAGAATCAAGCGTCAGTCATTTTGCCATGCCAGAGTGTTCCACCATCAAACCTCACTCATGACCCCAGGTCACATATTTCCACAATGAAACCTCAGTCACTTTCCCAGGCCACAGGTATCCACAATCAAACCTCAGTCATGTTGCCAGGCCACAGGGTTCAACCATCAAACCTCAGTCATATTCCCAGGAAACAGGGTTCCAGAATCAAACCAATGTCATGTTCCCAGGCCACGGGGTTCCAGTATCAGGCCTCAGTCATGTTCCCAGTGCACAGGGTTCCACCATCAAACCTCAGTCATGTTGCCAGGCCACAGGTTTCCACCATCAAACCTCCGACATGTTCCCAGGCCACAGGGTTCCAGAATAAAACCTCAGACATGTTCCCAGGCCACAGGGTTCCACAATCCACTGATGTCATGTTCCCAGGCCACAGGGTTCCAGAATCAATCCTCAGTTATATTCCCAGACTACAGGGTTCCAGAATAAAACCTCAGTCATGTTCCCAGGCCACAGGGTTCCAGAACCAAGCCTCTGTCAGGTTCCCAGGGCACAGTATTCCACAGTCTAAACAGATGTCATGTTCCCAGGCCACAGGTTTCCAGAATCACGCCTCAGTCATGTTCCCAGTCCACAGGGATCCAGAATCAAACCTCAGTCATGTTGCCAGGCCATAGGGTACCACCATCAAACCTCAGTCATATTTCCAGATCACAGGTTTCCAGAATCAAACCGATTTCTTGTTCCCAGGCAACAGGGTACCAGAATCAAAACCGATGTCATGTTCCCAGGCCACAGGATTCCACAATCTCACATCAGTCATGTTCCCAGGCCAATGGTTTCCAGAATCAAACCTCAGGCATATTCCCTGCCCACATGGCTCCAGAATCAAACCTCAGTCATGTTCCCAGGAAACAGGGTTCCAGAATAAAACCTCAGTCATGTTCCCTGGACACAGGTTTCAAAAATAAAACCCCAGTCATGTTCCCAGGCCACAGGGTTCCAGAATCAAGCCTCACTCATATTCCCAGGCCACAGGGTTCCACAATTAAACCTCAGTCATATTCCCAGGCCAGAGGGTTCCACCATCAAACCTCAGTCCTGTTGCCAGGCCACAGGGTTCCACCGTCAAGCCTCAGTCATGTTCCCAAGCCTGAGGGTTCCACAATCATACCTCGGTCATGTTCCCAGGCCACAGGGTTCTTCCATCAAACCTCTGTCATGTTCCCAGGCCACAGGATTCCACAATCTAACATCAGTCATGTTCCCAGACCAATGGTTTCCAGAATCAAACCTCAATCATGTTCCCAGGACACAGGGTCCCAGAATCAAACCAGTGTCAAGTTCCCAGGCCATGGGTTTCCATGTAGGCCACAGTCATGTTTCCAGGGTATAGGGTTCCACCATCAAACCTCAGTCATGTTGCCAGTCCACAGGTTTCTTCCATCAAACCTCAGTCAAGTTCCCAGGCCACAAGGTGCCAGAATCAAGCATCAGTCATTTTGCCAGGCCAGAGTGTTCCACCATCAAACCTCACTCATGACCCCAGGTCACATATTTCCACAATGAAACCTCAGTCATTTTCCCAGGCCACAGGTATCCACAATCAAACCTCAGTCATGTTGCCAGGCCACAGGGTTCAACCATCAAACCTCAGTCATATTCCCAGGAAACAGGGTTCCAGAATCAAACCAATGTCATGTTCCCAGGCCACGGGGTTCCAGTATCAGGCCTCAGTCATGTTCCCAGTGCACAGGGTTCCACCATCAAACCTCAGTCATGTTGCCAGGCCACAGGTTTCCACCATCAAACCTCCGACATGTTCCCAGGCCACAGGGTTCCAGAATAAAACCTCAGACATGTTCCCAGGCCACAGGGTTCCACAATCCACTGATGTCATGTTCCCAGGCCACAGGGTTCCAGAATCAATCCTCAGTTATGTTCCCAGGGCAGAGGGTTCCAGAATCAAGCCTCACTCATATTCCCAGGCCACAGCGTTCCACAATTAAACCTCAGTCATATTCCCAGGCCAGAGGGTTCCACAATCAAACCTCAGTCCTATTGCCAGGCCACGGTTCCACCATCAAGCCTCAGTCATGTTCCCAGGCCACAGGGTTCTTCCATCAAACCTCTGTCATGTTCCCAGGCCACAGGATTCCACAATCTAACATCAGTCATGTTCCCAGACCAATGGTTTCCAGAATCAAACCTCAATCATGTTCCCAGGACACAGGGTTCCAGAATCAAACCAATGTCAAGTTCCCAGGCCATGGGTTTCCATCTAGGCCACAGTCATGTTTCCAGGGTATAGGGTTCCACCATCAAACCTCAGTCATGTTGCCAGTCCACACATTTCTTCCATCAAACCTCAGTCAAGTTCCCAGGCCACAAGTTGCGAGAATCAAGCGTCAGTCATTTTGCCATGCCAGAGTGTTCCACCATCAAACCTCACTCATGACCCCAGGTCACATATTTCCACAATGAAACCTCAGTCACTTTCCCAGGCCACAGGTATCCACAATCAAACCTCAGTCATGTTGCCAGGCCACAGGGTTCAACCATCAAACCTCAGTCATATTCCCAGGAAACAGGGTTCCAGAATCAAACCAATGTCATGTTCCCAGGCCACGGGGTTCCAGTATCAGGCCTCAGTCATGTTCCCAGTGCACAGGGTTCCACCATCAAACCTCAGTCATGTTGCCAGGCCACAGGTTTCCACCATCAAACCTCCGACATGTTCCCAGGCCACAGGGTTCCAGAATAAAACCTCAGACATGTTCCCAGGCCACAGGGTTCCACAATCCACTGATGTCATGTTCCCAGGCCACAGGGTTCCAGAATCAATCCTCAGTTATATTCCCAGACTACAGGGTTCCAGAATAAAACCTCAGTCATGTTCCCAGGCCACAGGGTTCCAGAACCAAGCCTCTGTCAGGTTCCCAGGGCACAGTATTCCACAGTCTAAACAGATGTCATGTTCCCAGGCCACAGGTTTCCAGAATCACGCCTCAGTCATGTTCCCAGTCCACAGGGATCCAGAATCAAACCTCAGTCATGTTGCCAGGCCATAGGGTACCACCATCAAACCTAAGTCATATTCCCAGATCACAGGTTTCCAGAATCAAACCGATTTCATTTTCCCAGGCAACAGGGTACAAGAATCAAAACCGATGTCATGTTCCCAGGCCACAGGATTCCACAATCTCACATCAGTCATGTTCCCAGGCCAATGGTTTCCAGAATCAAACCTCAGGCATATTCCCTGGCCACATAGTTCCAGAATCAAACCTCAGTCATGTTCCCAGGAAACAGGGTTCCAGAATAAAACCTCAGTCATGTTCCCTGGACACAGGTTTCAAAAATAAAACCCCAGTCATGTTCCCAGGCCACAGGGTTCCAGAATCAAGCCTCACTCATATTCCCAGGCCACAGGGTTCCACAATTAAACCTCAGTCATATTCCCAGGCCAGAGGGTTCCACCATCAAACCTCAGTCCTGTTGCCAGGCCACAGGGTTCCACCGTCAAGCCTCAGTCATGTTCCCAAGACTGAGGGTTCCACAATCAAACCTCGGTCATGTTCCGAGGCCACAGGGTTCTTCCATCAAACCTCTGTCATGTTCCCAGGCCACAGGATTCCACAATCTAACATCAGTCATGTTCCCAGTCCAATGGTTTCCAGAATCAAACCTCAATCAAGTTCCCAGGACACAGGGTTCCAGAATCAAACCAATGTCAAGTTCCCAGGCCGTGGGTTTCCATCTAGGCCACAGTCATGTTTCCAGGGTACAGGGTTCCACCCTCAAACCTCAGTCATGTTGCCAGTCCACAGGTTTCTGCCATCAAACCTCAGTCAAGTTCCCAGGCCACACGGTGCCAGAATCAAGCCTCAGTCATTTTGCCAGGCCACAGGGTACCACCATTAAACCTCAGTCATGTTCCGAGGCCACAGGGTTCCTCCATCAAACCTCAATCATGTTCCCAGGACACAGGTTTCCAGAATCAAACCAAAGTCAAGTTCCCAGGCCATGAGTTTCCAGTACCAGGCCTCAGTCATCTTTCCAGGGCACAGGGTTCCACAATCAAACCTCAGTCATGTTGACAGTCCACAGGTTTCTGCCATCAAACCTCAGTCAAGTTCCCAGGCCACACGGTGCCAGAATCAAGCCTCAGTCATTTTGCCAGGACAGAGTGTTCCACCATCAAACCTCACTCATGACCCCAGGCCACATATTTCCACAATGAAACCTCAGTCATTTTCCCAGGCCACAGGTATCCAGAATCAAACCTCAGTCATATTCCCAGGACACATGGTTCCAGAATCAAACCTCAGTCATGTTCGCAGGCCACAGGGTTCCACAGTCAATCCTCAGTCATGTTCCCACGACAAAGGTGTCCAGAATCAAACCTCAGTCTTGTTCCCAGGGAACAGGGTTCCATAAACTAACCTCAGTCATGTTGCCAGGCCACAGGTTTCTACCATCAAACCTCAGACATGTTCCCAGGCCACAGGGTTCCAGAATAAAACCTCAGTCATGTTCACAGGCCACAGGGTTCCAGAACCAAGCCTCAGTCAGGTTCCCAGGGCACAGTATTCCACAATCTAAACAGAGGTCATGTTCCCAGGTCACAGGTTTCAAGAATCACGCCTCAGTCATATTCCCAGGCCACAGGTTTCCAGAATCAAACCGATTTCATGTTCCCAGGCAACAGGGTACCAGAATCCAAACCGATGTCATGTTCCCAGGCCACAGGGTTCCACCATCAAATCTCAGTCCTGTTGCCAGGCCACAGGGTTCCACCATCAAGCCTCAGTCATGTTCCTAAGCCTGAGGGTTCCACAATCAAACCTCAGTCATGTTGCCAGGCCACAGGTTTCAACCATCAAACCTCAGTCATATTCCCAGGAAACAGGGTTCCAGAATCAAACCAATGTCATGTTCCCAGGCCACGGGGTTCCAGTATCAGGCCTCAGTCATGTTCCCAGTGCACAGGGTTCCACCATCAAACCTCAGTCATGTTGCCAGTCCACAGGTTTCTGCGATCAAAGCACATTCAAGTTCCCAGGCCACAGGGTTCCAGAATCAAGCCTCAGTCATGTTCCCAGGCCACAGGTTTCCTCCATCAAACCTCAATCATGTTCCCAGGACACAGGTTTCCAGAATCAAACCAAAGTCAAGTTCCCAGGCCATGGTTTTCCAGTACCAGGCCTCAGTCATCTTTCCAGGGCACAGGGTTCCACAATCAAACCTCAGTCATGTTGCCAGTGCACAGGTTTCTGCCATCAAACCTCAGTCAAGTTCCCAGGCCACAGATTTCCAGAATCAAACCTCAGTCATATTCCCAGGACACATGGTTCCAGAATCAAACCTCAGTCATGTTCGCAGGCCACAGGGTTCCACCATCAAACCTCAGTCATGTTCCCAGGCCACAGGATTCCACAATCTCACATCAGTCATGTTCCCAGGCCAATGGTTTACAGAATCAAACCTCAGTCATATTCCCAGGCCTCATGATTCCAGAATCAAACCTCAGTCATGTTCCCAGGACAAAGGGTTCCAGAATAAAACCTCAGTCATGTTCCCTGGACACAGGTTCCAAAAATAAAACCCCAGGCATGTTCCCAGGCCACAGGGTTCCAGAATCAAGCCTCACTCATATTCCCAGGCCACAGGGTTCCACAATTAAACCTCAGTCATATTCCCAGGCCAGAGGGTTCCACAATCAAACCTCAGTGCTATTGCCAGGCCACGGTTCCACCATCAAGCCTCAGTCATGTTCCCAGGCCACAGGGTTCTTCCATCAAACTTCAGACCTGTTCCCAGGCCACAGGGTTCTTCCATCAAACCTCTGTCATGTTCCCAGGCCACAGGATTCCACAATCTAACATCAGTCATGTTCCCAGACCAATGGTTTCCAGAATCAAACCTCAATCATGTTCCCAGGACACAGGGTTCCAGAATCAAACCAATGTCAAGTTCCCAGGCCATGGGTTTCCATCTAGGCCACAGTCATGTTTCCAGGGTATAGGGTTCCACCATCAAACCTCAGTCATGTTGCCAGTCCACAGATTTCTTCCATCAAACCTCAGTCAGGTTCCCAGGCCACAAGGTGCCAGAATCAAGCGTCAGTCATTTTGCCATGCCAGAGTGTTCCACCATCAAACCTCACTCATGACCCCAGGTCACATATTTCCACAATGAAACCTTAGTCACTTTCCCAGGCCACAGGTATCCACAATCAAACCTCAGTCATGTTGCCAGGCCACAGGGTTCAACCATCAAACCTCAGTCATATTCCCAGGAAACAGGGTTCCAGAATCAAACCAATGTCATGTTCCCAGGCCACGGGGTTCCAGTATCAGGCCTCAGTCATGTTCCCAGTGCACAGGGTTCCACCATCAAACCTCAGTCATGTTGCCAGGCCACAGGTTTCCACCATCAAACCTCCGACATGTTCCCAGGCCACAGGGTTCCAGAATAAAACCTCAGACATGTTCCCAGGCCACAGGGTTCCACAATCCACTGATGTCATGTTCCCAGGCCACAGGGTTCCAGAATCAATCCTCAGTTATATTCCCAGACTACAGGGTTCCAGAATAAAACCTCAGTCATGTTCCCAGGCCACAGGGTTCCAGAACCAAGCCTCTGTCAGGTTCCCAGGGCACAGTATTCCACAGTCTAAACAGATGTCATGTTCCCAGGCCACAGGTTTCCAGAATCACGCCTAAGTCATGTTCCCAGTCCACAGGGATCCAGAATCAAACCTCAGTCATGTTGCCAGGCCATAGGGTACCACCATCAAACCTAAGTCATATTCCCAGATCACAGGTTTCCAGAATCAAACCGATTTCATTTTCCCAGGCAACAGGGTACAAGAATCAAAACCGATGTCATGTTCCCAGGCCACAGGATTCCACAATCTCACATCAGTCATCTTCCCAGGCCAATGGTTTCCAGAATCAAACCTCAGGCATATTCCCTGGCCACATGGTTCCAGAATCAAACCTCAGTCATGTTCCCAGGAAACAGGGTTCCAGAATAAAACCTCAGTCATTTTCCCTGGACACAGGTTTCAAAAATAAAACCCCAGTCATGTTCCCAGGCCACAGGGTTCCAGAATCAAGCCTCACTCATATTCCCAGGCCACAGCGTTCCACAATTAAACCTCAGTCATATTCCCAGGCCAGAGGGTTCCACAATCAAACCTCAGTCCTGTTGCCAGGCCACAGGGTTCCACCGTCAAGCCTCAGTCATGTTCCCAAGACTGAGGGTTCCACAATCATACCTCGGTCATGTTCCCAGGCCACAGGGTTCTTCCATCAAACCTCTGTCATGTTCTCAGGCCACAGGATTCCACAATCTAACATCAGTCATGTTCCCAGACCAATGGTTTCCAGAATCAAACCTCAATCATGTTCCCAGGACGCAGGGTCCCAGAATCAAACCAGTGTCAAGTTCCCAGGCCATGGGTTTCCATGTAGGCCACAGTCATGTTTCCAGGGTATAGGGTTCCACCATCAAACCTCAGTCATGTTGCCAGTCCACAGGTTTCTTCCATCAAACCTCAGTCAAGTTCCCAGGCCCCAAGGTGCCAGAATCAAGCGTCAGTCATTTTGCCAGGCCAGAGTGTTCCACCATCAAACCTCACTCATGACCCCAGGCCACATATTTCCACAATGAAACCTCAGTCATTTTCCCAGGCCACAGGTATCCACAATCAAACCTCAGTCATGTTGCCAGGCCACAGGGTTCAACCATCAAACCTCAGTCATATTCCCAGGAAACAGGGTTCCAGAATCAAACCAATGTCATGTTCCCAGGCCACGGGGTTCCAGTATCAGGCCTCAGTCATGTTCCCAGTGCACAGGGTTCCACCATCAAACCTCAGTCATGTTGCCAGGCCACAGGTTTCCACCATCAAACCTCCGACATGTTCCCAGGCCACAGGGTTCCAGAATAAAACCTCAGACATGTTCCCAGGCCACAGGGTTCCACAATCCACTGATGTCATGTTCCCAGGCCACAGGGTTCCAGAATCAATCCTCAGTTATGTTCCCAGGGCAGAGGGTTCCAGAATCAAGCCTCACTCATATTCCCAGGCCACAGCGTTCCACAATTAAACCTCAGTCATATTCCCAGGCCAGAGGGTTCCACAATCAAACCTCAGTCCTATTGCCAGGCCACGGTTCCACCATCAAGCCTCAGTCATGTTCCCAGGCCACAGGGTTCTTCCATCAAACTTCTGTCATGTTCCCAGGCCACAGGATTCCACAATCTAACATCAGTCATGTTCCCAGACCAATGGTTTCCAGAATCAAACCTCAATCATGTTCCCAGGACACAGGGTTCCAGAATCAAACCAATGTCAAGTTCCCAGGCCATGGGTTTCCATCTAGGCCACAGTCATGTTTCCAGGGTACAGGGTTCCACCCTCAAACCTCAGTCATGTTGCCAGTCCACAGGTTTCTTCCATCAAACCTCAGTCAAGATCCCAGGCCACACGGTGCCAGAATCAAGCCTCAGTCATTTTGCCAGGCCACAGGGTACCACCATTAAACCTCAGTCATGTTCCCAGGCCACAGGGTTCCTCCATCAAACCTCAATCATGTTCCCAGGACACAGGTTTCCAGAATCAAACCAAAGTCAAGTTCCCAGGCCATGAGTTTCCAGTACCAGGCCTCAGTCATCTTTCCAGGGCACAGGGTTCCACAATCAAACCTCAGTCATGTTGACAGTCCACAGGTTTCTGCCATCAAACCTCAGTCAAGTTCCCAGGCCACACGGTGCCAGAATCAAGCCTCAGTCATTTTGCCAGGCCAGAGTGTTCCACCATCAAACCTCACTCATGACCCCAGGCCACATATTTCCACAATGAAACCTCAGTCATTTTCCCAGGCCACAGGTATCCAGAATCAAACCTCAGTCATAATCCCAGGACACATGGTTCCAGAATCAAACCTCAGTCATGTTCGCAGGCCACAGGGTTCCACAGTCAATCCTCAGTCATGTTCCCACGACAAAGGTGTCCAGAATCAAACCTCAGTCTTGTTCCCAGGGAACAGGGTTCCATTAACTAACCTAAATCATGTTGCCAGGCCACAGGTTTCTACCATCAAACCTCAGACATGTTCCCAGGCCACAGGGTTCCAGAATAAAACCTCAGTCATGTTCACAGGCCACAGGGTTCCAGAACCAAGCCTCAGTCAGGTTCCCAGGGCACAGTATTCCACAATCTAAACAGAGGTCATGTTCCCAGGTCACAGGTTTCCAGAATCACGCCTCAGTCATATTCCCAGGCCACAGGTTTCCAGAATCAAACCGATTTCATGTTCCCAGGCAACAGGGTACCAGAATCCAAACCGATGTCATGTTCCCAGGCCACAGGGTTCCACCATCAAATCTCAGTCATGTTCCCAGGACAAAGGTGTCCAGAATCAAAACTCAGTCATGTTCCCAGGGATTAGGGTTCCAGAAACAAACCTCAGTCATGTTGCCAGGCCACAGGTTTCCACCATCAAACCTCAGACATGTTCCCAGGCCTCAGGGTTCCAGAATAAAACCTCAGACATGTTCCCAGACCACAGGGTTACACAATCCACTGATGTCATGTTCCCAGGACACAGGGTTCCAGAATCAAAGATCAGTTATGTTCCCAGGGCAGAGGGTTCCAGAATCAAGCCTCATTCATATTCCCATGCCACAGGGTTCCACAATTAAACCTCAGTCATATTCCCAGGCCAGAGGGTTCCACAATCAAACCTCAGTCCTATTGCCAGGCCACGGATCCACCATCAAGCCTCAGTCATGTTCCCAGGCCACAGGGTTCTTCCATCAAACTTCAGACATGTTCCCAGGCCACAGGATTCCACAATCTCACATCAGTCCTGTTCCCAGGCCAATGGTTTCCAGAATCAAACCCAAGTCATATTCCCAGGCCACAGGTTTCCAGAATCAAACCGATTTCATATTCCCAGGCAACAGGTTTCCACCATCAAACCTCAGTCCTGTTGCCAGGCCACAGGGTTCCACCATCAAGCCTCAGTCATGTTCCGAAGCCTGAGGGTTCCACAATCAAACCTCAGTCATGTTGCCAGGCCACAGGGTTCAACCATCAAACCTCAGACATATTCCCAGGAAACAGGGTTCCCGAATCAAACCAATGTCATGTTCCCAGGCCACGGGGTTCCAGTATCAGGCCTCAGTCATGTTCCCAGTGCACAGGGTTCCACCATCAAACCTCAGTCATGTTGCCGGTCCACAGGTTTCTGCGATCAAACCACATTCAAGTTCCCAGGCCACAGGGTTCCAGAATCAAACCTCAGACATGTTCCCAGGCCACAGGGTTTCAGAATCAAACCGTTCTCATGTTCCCAGCCCACAGGGTTCCACAATCCACTGATGTCATGTTCCCAGGCCACAGGGTTCCAGAATCAGTCCTCAGTTATATTCCCAGACTACAGGGTTCCAGAATAAAACCTCAGTCATGTTCCATGTCCACAGGGTTCCAGAACCAAGCCTCAGTCAGGTTCCCAGGGCACAGTATTCCACAGTCTAAACAGATGTCATGTTCCCAGGCCACAGGTTTCCAGAATCACGCCTCAGTCATGTTCCCAGTCCACAGGGATCCAGAATCAAACCTCAGTCATGTTGCCAGGCCATAGGGTACCACCATCAAACCTCAGACATATTCCCAGGAAACAGGGTTCCCGAATCAAACCAATGTCATGTTCCCAGTCCACGGGGTTCCAGTATCAGGCCTCAGTCATGTTCCCAGTGCACAGGGTTCCACCATCAAACCTCAGTCATGTTGCCGGTCCACAGGTTTCTGCGATCAAACCACATTCAAGTTCCCAGGCCACAGGGTTCCAGAATCAAACCTCAGACATGTTCCCAGGCCACAGGGTTTCAGAATCAAACCGTTCTCATGTTCCCAGCCCACAGGGTTCCACAATCCACTGATGTCATGTTCCCAGGCCACAGGGTTCCAGAATAAGTCCTCAGTTATATTCCCAGACTACAGGGTTCCAGAATAAAACCTCAGTCATGTTCCAAGTCCACAGGGTTCCAGAACCAAGCCTCAGTCAGGTTCCCAGGGCACAGTATTCCACAGTCTAAACAGATGTCATGTTCCCAGGCCACAGGTTTCCAGAATCACGCCTCAGTCATGTTCCCAGTCCACAGGGATCCAGAATCAAACCTCAGTCATGTTGCCAGGCCATAGGGTACCACCATCAAACCTCAGTCATATTTCCAGATCACAGGTTTCCAGAATCAAACCGATTTCTTGTTCCCAGGCAACAGGGTACCAGAATCAAAACCGATGTCATGTTCCCAGGCCACAGGATTCCACAATCTCACATCAGTCATGTTCCCAGGCCAATGGTTTCCAGAATCAAACCTCAGGCATATTCCCTGCCCACATGGTTCCAGAATCAAACCTCAGTCATGTTCCCAGGAAACAGGGTTCCAGAATAAAACCTCACTCATGTTCCCTGGACACAGGTACCAAAAATAAAACCCCAGTCATGTTCCAAGGCCATAGAGTTCCAGAATCAAGCCTCACTCATATTCCCAGGCCACAGGGTTCCACAATTAAACCTCAGTCATATTCCCAGGCCAGAGGGTTCCACCATCAAACCTCAGTCCTGTTGCCAGGCCACAGGGTTCCACCGTCAAGCCTCAGTCATGTTCCCAAGCCTGAGGGTTCCACAATCATACCTCGGTCATGTTCCCAGGCCACAGGGTTCTTCCATCAAACCTCTGTCATGTTCCCAGGCCACAGGATTCCACAATCTAACATCAGTCATGTTCCCAGACCAATGGTTTCCAGAATCAAACCTCAATCATGTTCCCAGGACACAGGGTCCCAGAATCAAACCAGTGTCACGTTCCCAGGCCATGGGTTTCCATGTAGGCCACAGTCATGTTTCCAGGGTATAGGGTTCCACCATCAAACCTCAGTCATGTTGCCAGTCCACAGGTTTCTTCCATCAAACCTCAGTCAAGTTCCCAGGCCACAAGGTGCCAGAATCAAGCATCAGTCATTTTGCCAGGCCAGAGTGTTCCACCATCAAACCTCACTCATGACCCCAGGTCACATATTTCCACAATGAAACCTCAGTCATTTTCCCAGGCCACAGGTATCCACAATCAAACCTCAGTCATGTTGCCAGGCCACAGGGTTCAACCATCAAACCTCAGTCATATTCCCAGGAAACAGGGTTCCAGAATCAAACCAATGTCATGTTCCCAGGCCACGGGGTTCCAGTATCAGGCCTCAGTCATGTTCCCAGTGCACAGGGTTCCACCATCAAACCTCAGTCATGTTGCCAGGCCACAGGTTTCCACCATCAAACCTCCGACATGTTCCCAGGCCACAGGGTTCCAGAATAAAACCTCAGACATGTTCCCAGGCCACAGGGTTCCACAATCCACTGATGTCATGTTCCCAGGACACAGGGTTCCAGAATCAATCCTCAGTTATGTTCCCAGGGCAGAGGGTTCCAGAATCAAGCCTCACTCATATTCCCAGGCCACAGCGTTCCACAATTAAACCTCAGTCATATTCCCAGGCCAGAGGGTTCCACAATCAAACCTCAGTCCTATTGCCAGGCCACGGTTCCACCATCAAGCCTCAGTCATGTTCCCAGGCCACAGGGTTCTTCCATCAAACCTCTGTCATGTTCCCAGGCCACAGGATTCCACAATCTAACATCAGTCATGTTCCCAGACCAATGGTTTCCAGAATCAAACCTCAATCATGTTCCCAGGACACAGGGTTCCAGAATCCAACCAATGTCAAGTTCCCAGGCCATGGGTTTCCATCTAGGCCACAGTCATGTTTCCAGGGTATAGGGTTCCACCATCAAACCTCAGTCATGTTGCCAGTCCACAGATTTCTTCCATCAAACCTCAGTCAAGTTCCCAGGCCACAAGGTGCCAGAATCAAGCGTCAGTCATTTTGCCATGCCAGAGTGTTCCACCATCAAACCGCACTCATGACCCCAGGTCACATATTTCCACAATGAAACCTCAGTCACTTTCCCAGGCCACAGGTATCCACAATCAAACCTCAGTCATGTTGCCAGGTCACAGGGTTCAACCATCAAACCTCAGTCATATTCCCAGGAAACAGGGTTCCAGAATCAAACCAATGTCATGTTCCCAGGCCATGGGGTTCCAGTATCAGGCCTTAGTCATGTTCCCAGTGCACAGGGTTCCAGAATAAAACCTCAGACATGTTCCCAGGCCACAGGGTTCCACAATCCACTGATGTCATGTTCCCAGGCCACAGGGTTCCAGAATCAATCCTCAGTCATATTCCCAGGAAACAGGGTTCCAGAATCAAACCAATGTCATGTTCCCAGGCCACGGGGTTCCAGTATCAGGCCTCAGTCATGTTCCCAGTGCACAGAGTTCCAGAATAAAACCTCAGACATGTTCCCAGGTCACAGGGTTCCACAATCCACTGATGTCATGTTCCCAGGCCACAGGGTTCCAGAATCAATCCTCAGTTATATTCCCAGACTACAGGGTTCCAGAATCAAACCAATGTCATGTTCCCAGGCCACGGGGTTCCAGTATCAGGCCTCAGTCATGTTCCCAGGCCACAGGGTTCCAGAATAAAACCTCAGACATGTTCCCAGGCCACAGGGTTCCACAATCCACTGATGTCATGTTCCCAGGCCACAGGGTTCCAGAATCAATCCTCAGTTATATTCCCAGACTACAGGGTTCCAGAATAAAACCTCAGTCATGTTCCCAGGCCACAGGGTTCCAGAACCAAGCCTCTGTCAGGTTCCCAGGGCACAGTATTCCACAGTCTAAACAGATGTCATGTTCCCAGGCCACAGGTTTCCAGAATCAAGCCTCAGTCATGTTCCCAGTCCACAGGGATCCAGAATCAAACCTCAGTCATGTTGCCAGGCCATAGGGTACCACCATCAAACCTAAGTCATATTCCCAGATCACAGGTTTCCAGAATCAAACCGATTTCATTTTCCCAGGCAACAGGGTACAAGAATCAAAACCGATGTCATGTTCCCAGGCCACAGGATTCCACAATCTCACATCAGTCATGTTCCCAGGCCAATGGTTTCCAGAATCAAACCTCAGGCATATTCCCTGGCCACATGGTTCCAGAATCAAACCTCAGTCATGTTCCCAGGAAACAGGGTTCCAGAATAAAACCTCAGTCATGTTCCCTGGACACAGGTTTCAAAAATAAAACCCCAGTCATGTTCCCAGGCCACAGGGTTCCAGAATCAAGCCTCACTCATATTCCCAGGCCACAGGGTTCCACAATTAAACCTCAGTCATATTCCCAGGCCAGAGGGTTCCACCATCAAACCTCAGTCCTGTTGCCAGGCCACGGTTCCACCATCAAGCCTCAGTCATGTTCCCAAGACTGAGGGTTCCACAATCAAACCTCGGTCATGTTCCCAGGCCACAGGGTTCTTCCATCAAACCTCTGTCATGTTACCAGGCCACAGGATTCCACAATCTAACATCAGTCATGTTCCCAGACCAATGGTTTCCAGAATCAAACCTCAATCATGTTCCCAGGACACAGGGTTCCAGAATCAAACCAATGTCAAGTTCCCAGGCCATGGGTTTCCATCTAGGCCACAGTCATGTTTCCAGGGTACAGGGTTCCACCCTCAAACCTCAGTCATGTTGCCAGTCCACAGGTTTCTTCCATCAAACCTCAGTCAATATCCCAGGCCACACGGTGCCAGAATCAAGCCTCAGTCATTTTGCCAGGCCACAGGGTACCACCATTAAACCTCAGTCATGTTCCCAGGCCACAGGGTTCCTCCATCAAACCTCAATCATGTTCCCAGGACACAGGTTTCCAGAATCAAACCAAAGTCAAGTTCCCAGGCCATGAGTTTCCAGTACCAGGCCTCAGTCATCTTTCCAGGGCACAGGGTTCCACAATCAAACCTCAGTCATGTTGACAGTCCACAGGTTTCTGCCATCAAACCTCAGTCAAGTTCCCAGGCCACACGGTGCCAGAATCAAGCCTCAGTCATTTTGCCAGGACAGAGTGTTCCACCATCAAACCTCACTCATGACCCCAGGCCACATATTTCCACAATGAAACCTCAGTCATTTTCCCAGGCCACAGGTATCCAGAATCAAACCTCAGTCATATTCCCAGGACACATGGTTCCAGAATCAAACCTCAGTCATGTTCGCAGGCCACAGGGTTCCACAGTCAATCCTCAGTCATGTTCCCACGACAAAGGTGTCCAGAATCAAACCTCAGTCTTGTTCCCAGGGAACAGGGTTCCATAAACTAACCTAAATCATGTTGCCAGGCCACAGGTTTCTACCATCAAACCTCAGACATGTTCCCAGGCCACAGGGTTCCAGAATAAAACCTCAGTCATGTTCACAGGCCACAGGGTTCCAGAACCAAGCCTCAGTCAGGTTCCCAGGGCACAGTATTCCACAATCTAAACAGAGGTCATGTTCCCAGGTCACAGGTTTCAAGAATCACGCCTCAGTCATATTCCCAGGCCACAGGTTTCCAGAATCAAACCGATTTCATGTTCCCAGGCAACAGGATACCAGAATCCAAAGCGATGTCATGTTCCCAGGCCACAGGGTTCCACCATCAAATCTCAGTCCTGTTGCCAGGCCACAGGGTTCCAGAATCAAGCCTCAGTCATGTTGCCAGGCCACAGGTTTCAACCATCAAACCTCAGTCATATTCCCAGGAAACAGGGTTCCAGAATCAAACCAATGTCATGTTCCCAGGCCACGGGGTTCCAGTATCAGGCCTCAGTCATGTTCCCAGTGCACAGGGTTCCACCATCAAACCTCAGTCATGTTGCCAGTCCACAGGTTTCTGCGATCAAAGCACATTCAAGTTCCCAGGCCACAGGGTTCCAGAATCAAGCCTCAGTCATGTTGCCAGGCCACAGGGTACCACCATCAAACCTCAGTCATGTTCCCAGGCCACAGGTTTCCTCCATCAAACCTCAATCATGTTCCCAGGACACAGGTTTCCAGAATCAAACCAAAGTCAAGTTCCCAGGCCATGGTTTTCCAGTACCAGGCCTCAGTCATCTTTCCAGGGCACAGGGTTCCACAATCAAACCTCAGTCATGTTGCCAGTGCACAGGTTTCTGCCATCAAACCTCAGTCAAGTTCCCAGGCCACAGATTTCCAGAATCAAACCTCAGTCATATTCCCAGGACACATGGTTCCAGAATCAAACCTCAGTCATGTTCGCAGGCCACAGGGTTCCACAATCAAACCTCAGTCATGTTCCCAGGACAAAGGTGTCCAGAATCAAAACTCAGTCATGTTCCCAGGGATTAGGGTTCCAGAAACAAACCTCAGTCATGTTGCCAGGCCACAGGTTTCCACCATCAAACCTCCGACATGTTCCCAGGCCTCAGGGTTCCAGAATAAAACCTCAGACATGTTCCCAGACCACAGGGTTACACAATCCACTGATGTCATGTTCCCAGGACACAGGGTTCCAGAATCAAACCTCAGTTATGTTCCCAGGGCAGAGGGTTCCAGAATCAAGCCTCATTCATATTCCCATGCCACAGGGTTCCACAATTAAACCTCAGTCATATTCCCAGGCCAGAGGGTTCCACAATCAAACCTCAGTCCTATTGCCAGGCCACGGATCCACCATCAAGCCTCAGTCATGTTCCCAGGCCACAGGGTTCTTCCATCAAACTTCAGACATGTTCCCAGGCCACAGGATTCCACAATCTCACATCAGTCCTGTTCCCAGGCCAATGGTTTCCAGAATCAAACCCAAGTCATATTCCCAGGCCACAGGTTTCCAGAATCAAACCGATTTCATATTCCCAGGCAACAGGTTTCCACCATCAAACCTCAGTCCTGTTGCCAGGCCACAGGGTTCCACCATCAAGCCTCAGTCATGTTCCGAAGCCTGAGGGTTCCACAATCAAACCTCAGTCATGTTGCCAGGCCACAGGGTTCAACCATCAAACCTCAGACATATTCCCAGGAAACAGGGTTCCCGAATCAAACCAATGTCATGTTCCCAGGCCACGGGGTTCCAGTATCAGGCCTCAGTCATGTTCCCAGTGCACAGGGTTCCACCATCAAACCTCAGTCATGTTGCCGGTCCACAGGTTTCTGCGATCAAACCACATTCAAGTTCCCAGGCCACAGGGTTCCAGAATCAAACCTCAGACATGTTCCCAGGCCACAGGGTTTCAGAATCAAACCGTTCTCATGTTCCCAGCCCACAGGGTTCCACAATCCACTGATGTCATGTTCCCAGGCCACAGGGTTCCAGAATCAGTCCTCAGTTATATTCCCAGACTACAGGGTTCCAGAATAAAACCTCAGTCATGTTCCATGTCCACAGGGTTCCAGAACCAAGCCTCAGTCAGGTTCCCAGGGCACAGTATTCCACAGTCTAAACAGATGTCATGTTCCCAGGCCACAGGTTTCCAGAATCACGCCTCAGTCATGTTCCCAGTCCACAGGGATCCAGAATCAAACCTCAGTCATGTTGCCAGGCCATAGGGTACCACCATCAAACCTCAGACATATTCCCAGGAAACAGGGTTCCCGAATCAAACCAATGTCATGTTCCCAGTCCACGGGGTTCCAGTATCAGGCCTCAGTCATGTTCCCAGTGCACAGGGTTCCACCATCAAACCTCAGTCATGTTGCCGGTCCACAGGTTTCTGCGATCAAACCACATTCAAGTTCCCAGGCCACAGGGTTCCAGAATCAAACCTCAGACATGTTCCCAGGCCACAGGGTTTCAGAATCAAACCGTTCTCATGTTCCCAGCCCACAGGGTTCCACAATCCACTGATGTCATGTTCCCAGGCCACAGGGTTCCAGAATAAGTCCTCAGTTATATTCCCAGACTACAGGGTTCCAGAATAAAACCTCAGTCATGTTCCAAGTCCACAGGGTTCCAGAACCAAGCCTCAGTCAGGTTCCCAGGGCACAGTATTCCACAGTCTAAACAGATGTCATGTTCCCAGGCCACAGGTTTCCAGAATCACGCCTCAGTCATATTCCCAGTCCACAGGGATCCAGAATCAAACCTCAGTCATGTTGCCAGGCCATAGGGTACCACCATCAAACCTCAGTCATATTTCCAGATCACAGGTTTCCAGAATCAAACCGATTTCTTGTTCCCAGGCAACAGGGTACCAGAATCAAAACCGATGTCATGTTCCCAGGCCACAGGATTCCACAATCTCACATCAGTCATGTTCCCAGGCCAATGGTTTCCAGAATCAAACCTCAGGCATATTCCCTGCCCACATGGCTCCAGAATCAAACCTCAGTCATGTTCCCAGGAAACAGGGTTCCAGAATAAAACCTCAGTCATGTTCCCTGGACACAGGTTTCAAAAATAAAACCCCAGTCATGTTCCCAGGCCACAGGGTTCCAGAATCAAGCCTCACTCATATTCCCAGGCCACAGGGTTCCACAATTAAACCTCAGTCATATTCCCAGGCCAGAGGGTTCCACCATCATACCTCAGTCCTGTTGCCAGGCCACAGGGTTCCACCGTCAAGCCTCAGTCATGTTCCCAAGCCTGAGGGTTCCACAATCATACCTCGGTCATGTTCCCAGGCCACAGGGTTCTTCCATCAAACCTCTGTCATGTTCCCAGGCCACAGGATTCCACAATCTAACATCAGTCATGTTCCCAGACCAATGGTTTCCAGAATCAAACCTCAATCATGTTCCCAGGACACAGGGTCCCAGAATCAAACCAGTGTCAAGTTCCCAGGCCATGGGTTTCCATGTAGGCCACAGTCATGTTTCCAGGGTATAGGGTTCCACCATCAAACCTCAGTCATGTTGCCAGTCCACAGGTTTCTTCCATCAAACCTCAGTCAAGTTCCCAGGCCACAAGGTGCCAGAATCAAGCCTCAGTCATTTTGCCAGGCCAGAGTGTTCCACCATCAAACCTCACTCATGACCCCAGGTCACATATTTCCACAATGAAACCTCAGTCATTTTCCCAGGCCACAGGTATCCACAATCAAACCTCAGTCATGTTGCCAGGCCACAGGGTTCAACCATCAAACCTCAGTCATATTCCCAGGAAACAGGGTTCCAGAATCAAACCAATGTCATGTTCCCAGGCCACGGGGTTCCAGTATCAGGCCTCAGTCATGTTCCCAGTGCACAGGGTTCCACCATCAAACCTCAGTCATGTTGCCAGGCCACAGGTTTCCACCATCAAACCTCCGACATGTTCCCAGGCCACAGGGTTCCAGAATAAAACCTCAGACATGTTCCCAGGCCACAGGGTTCCACAATCCACTGATGTCATGTTCCCAGGCCACAGGGTTCCAGAATCAATCCTCAGTTATGTTCCCAGGGCAGAGGGTTCCAGAATCAAGCCTCACTCATATTCCCAGGCCACAGCGTTCCACAATTAAACCTCAGTCATATTCCCAGGCCAGAGGGTTCCACAATCAAACCTCAGTCCTATTGCCAGGCCACGGTTCCACCATCAAGCCTCAGTCATGTTCCCAGGCCACAGGGTTCTTCCATCAAACCTCTGTCATGTTCCCAGGCCACAGGATTCCACAATCTAACATCAGTCATGTTCCCAGACCAATGGTTTCCAGAATCAAACCTCAATCATGTTCCCAGGACACAGGGTTCCAGAATCAAACCAATGTCAAGTTCCCAGGCCATGGGTTTCCATCTAGGCCACAGTCATGTTTCCAGGGTATAGGGTTCCACCATCAAACCTCAGTCATGTTGCCAGTCCACAGATTTCTTCCATCAAACCTCAGTCAAGTTCCCAGGCCACAAGGTGCGAGAATCAAGCGTCAGTCATTTTGCCATGCCAGAGTGTTCCACCATCAAACCTCACTCATGACCCCAGGTTACATATTTCCACAATGAAACCTCAGTCACTTTCCCAGGCCACAGGTATCCACAATCAAACCTCAGTCATGTTGCCAGGCCACAGGGTTCAACCATCAAACCTCAGTCATATTCCCAGGAAACAGGGTTCCAGAATCAAACCAATGTCATGTTCCCAGGCCACGGGGTTCCAGTATCAGGCCTCAGTCATGTTCCCAGTGCACAGGGTTCCACCATCAAACCTCAGTCATGTTGCCAGGCCACAGGTTTCCACCATCAAACCTCCGACATGTTCCCAGGCCACAGGGTTCCAGAATAAAACCTCAGACATGTTCCCAGGCCACAGGGTTCCACAATCCACTGATGTCATGTTCCCAGGCCACAGGGTTCCAGAATCAATCCTCAGTTATATTCCCAGACTACAGGGTTCTAGAATAAAACCTCAGTCATGTTCCCAGGCCACAGGGTTCCAGAACCAAGCCTCTGTCAGGTTCCCAGGGCACAGTATTCCACAGTCTAAACAGATGTCATGTTCCCAGGCCACAGGTTTCCAGAATCACGCCTCAGTCATGTTCCCAGTCCACAGGGATCCAGAATCAAACCTCAGTCATGTTGCCAGGCCATAGGGTACCACCATCAAACCTAAGTCATATTCCCAGATCACAGGTTTCCAGAATCAAACCGATTTCATTTTCCCAGGCAACAGGGTACAAGAATCAAAACCGATGTCATGTTCCCAGGCCACAGGATTCCACAATCTCACATCAGTCATGTTCCCAGGCCAATGGTTTCCAGAATCAAACCTCAGGCATATTCCCTGGCCACATAGTTCCAGAATCAAACCTCAGTCATGTTCCCAGGAAACAGGGTTCCAGAATAAAACCTCAGTCATGTTCCCTGGACACAGGTTTCAAAAATAAAACCCCAGTCATGTTCCCAGGCCACAGGGTTCCAGAATCAAGCCTCACTCATATTCCCAGGCCACAGGGTTCCACAATTAAACCTCAGTCATATTCCCAGGCCAGAGGGTTCCACCATCAAACCTCAGTCATGTTCCCAAGACTGAGGGTTCCACAATCAAACCTCGGTCATGTTCCGAGGCCACAGGGTTCTTCCATCAAACCTCTGTCATGTTCCCAGGCCACAGGATTCCACAATCTAACATCAGTCATGTTCCCAGTCCAATGGTTTCCAGAATCAAACCTCAATCAAGTTCCCAGGACACAGGGTTCCAGAATCAAACCAATGTCAAGTTCCCAGGCCGTGGGTTTCCATCTAGGCCACAGTCATGTTTCCAGGGTACAGGGTTCCACCCTCAAACCTCAGTCATGTTGCCAGTCCACAGGTTTCTGCCATCAAACCTCAGTCAAGTTCCCAGGCCACACGGTGCCAGAATCAAGCCTCAGTCATTTTGCCAGGCCACAGGGTACCACCATTAAACCTCAGTCATGTTCCGAGGCCACAGGGTTCCTCCATCAAACCTCAATCATGTTCCCAGGACACAGGTTTCCAGAATCAAACCAAAGTCAAGTTCCCAGGCCATGAGTTTCCAGTACCAGGCCTCAGTCATCTTTCCAGGGCACAGGGTTCCACAATCAAACCTCAGTCATGTTGACAGTCCACAGGTTTCTGCCATCAAACCTCAGTCAAGTTCCCAGGCCACACGGTGCCAGAATCAAGCCTCAGTCATTTTGCCAGGACAGAGTGTTCCACCATCAAACCTCACTCATGACCCCAGGCCACATATTTCCACAATGAAACCTCAGTCATTTTCCCAGGCCACAGGTATCCAGAATCAAACCTCAGTCATATTCCCAGGACACATGGTTCCAGAATCAAACCTCAGTCATGTTCGCAGGCCACAGGGTTCCACAGTCAATCCTCAGTCATGTTCCCACGACAAAGGTGTCCAGAATCAAACCTCAGTCTTGTTCCCAGGGAACAGGGTTCCATAAACTAACCTCAGTCATGTTGCCAGGCCACAGGTTTCAACCATCAAACCTCAGTCATATTCCCAGGAAACAGGGTTCCAGAATCAAACCAATGTCATGTTCCCAGGCCACGGGGTTCCAGTATCAGGCCTCAGTCATGTTCCCAGTGCACAGGGTTCCACCAACAAACCTCAGTCATGTTGCCAGTCCACAGGTTTCTGCGATCAAACCACATTCAAGTTCCCAGGCCACAGGGTTCCAGAATCAAGCCTCAGTCATGTTGCCAGGCCACAGGGTACCACCATCAAACCTCAGTCATGTTCCCAGGCCACAGGTTTCCTCCATCAAACCTCAATCATGTTCCCAGGACACAGGTTTCCAGAATCAAACCAAAGTCAAGTTCCCAGGCCATGGTTTTCCAGTACCAGGCCTCAGTCATCTTTCCAGGGCACAGGGTTCCACAATCAAACCTCAGTCATGTTGCCAGTGCACAGGTTTCTGCCATCAAACCTCAGTCAAGTTCCCAGGCCACAGATTTCCAGAATCAAACCTCAGTCATATTCCCAGGACACATGGTTCCAGAATCAAACCTCAGTCATGTTCGCAGGCCACAGGGTTCCACAATCAAACCTCAGTCATGTTCCCAGGACAAAGGTGTCCAGAATCAAAACTCAGTCATGTTCCCAGGGATTAGGGTTCCAGAAACAAACCTCAGTCATGTTGCCAGGCCACAGGTTTCCACCATCAAACCTCAGACATGTTCCCAGGCCTCAGGGTTCCAGAATAAAACCTCAGACATGTTCCCAGACCACAGGGTTCCACAATCCACTGATGTCATGTTCCCAGGACACAGGGTTCCAGAATCAATCCTCAGTTATGTTCCCAGGCCAGAGGGTTCCAGAATCAAGCCTCACTCATATTCCCATGCCACAGGGTTCCACAATTAAACCTCAGTCATATTCCCAGGCCAGAGGGTTCCACAATCAAACCTCAGTCCTATTGCCAGGCCACGGATCCACCATCAAGCCTCAGTCATGTTCCCAGGCCACAGGGTTCTTCCATCAAACTTCAGACATGTTCCCAGGCCACAGGATTCCACAATCTCACATCAGTCCTGTTCCCAGGCCAATGGTTTCCAGAATCAAACCCAAGTCATATTCCCAGGCCACAGGTTTCCAGAATCAAACCGATTTCATATTCCCAGGCAACAGGTTTCCACCATCAAACCTCAGTCCTGTTGCCAGGCCACAGGGTTCCACCATCAAGCCTCAGTCATGTTCCGAAGCCTGAGGGTTCCACAATCAAACCTCAGTCATGTTGCCAGGCCACAGGGTTCAACCATCAAACCTCAGACATATTCCCAGGAAACAGGGTTCCCGAATCAAACCAATGTCATGTTCCCAGGCCACGGGGTTCCAGTATCAGGCCTCAGTCATGTTCGCAGTGCACAGGGTTCCACCATCAAACCTCAGTCATGTTGCCGGTCCACAGGTTTCTGCGATCAAACCACATTCAAGTTCCCAGGCCACAGGGTTCCAGAATCAAACCTCAGACATGTTCCCAGGCCACAGGGTTTCAGAATCAAACCGTTCTCATGTTCCCAGCCCACAGGGTTCCACAATCCACTGATGTCATGTTCCCAGGCCACAGGGTTCCAGAATCAATCCTCAGTTATATTCCCAGACTACAGGGTTCCAGGATAAAACCTCAGTCATGTTCCCAGGCCACAGGGTTCCAGAACCAAGCCTCAGTCAGGTTCCCAGGGCACAGTATTCCACAGTCTAAACAGATGTCATGTTCCCAGGCCACAGGTTTCCAGAATCACGCCTCAGTCATGTTCCCAGTCCACAGGGATCCAGAATCAAACCTCAGTCATGTTTCCAGGCCATAGGGTACCGCCATCAAACCTCAGTCATATTCCCAGATCACAGGTTTCCAGAATCAAACCGATTTCTTGTTCCCAGGCAACAGGGTACCAGAATAAAAACCGATGTCATGTTCCCAGGCCACAGGATTCCACAATCTCACATCAGTCATGTTCCCAGGCCAATGGTTTCCAGAATCAAACCTCAGGCATATTCCCTGGCCACATGGTTCCAGAATCAAACCTCAGTCATGTTCCCAGGAAACAGGGTTCCAGAATAAAACCTCAGTCATGTTCCCTCGACACAGGTTCCAAAAATAAAACCCCAGTCATGTTCCCAGGCCACAGGGTTCCAGAATCATGCCTCACTCATATTCCCAGGCCACAGGGTTCCACCATCAAACCTCAGTCCTGTTGCCAGGCCACGGTTCCACCGTCAAGCCTCAGTCATGTTCCCAAGCCTGAGGGTTCCACAATCAAACCTCGGTCATGTTCCCAGGCCACAGGGTTCTTCCATCAAACCTCTGTCATGTTCCCAGGCCACAGGATTCCACAATCTAACATCTTTTCATGTTACCAGACCAATGGTTTCCAGAATCAAACCTCAATCATGTTCCCAGGACACAGGGTTCCAGAATCAAACCAGTGTCAAGTTCCCAGGCCATGGGTTTCCATCTAGGCCAGAGTCATGTTTCCAGGGAACAGGGTTCCACCATCAAACCTCAGTCATGTTGCCAGTCCACATGTTTCTTCCATCAAACCTCAGTCAAGTTCCCAGGCCACACGGTGCCAGAATCAAGCCTCAGTCATTTTGCCAGGCCAGAGTGTTCCACCATCAAACCTCACTCATGACCCCAGGCCACATATTTCCACAATGAAACCTCAGTCATTTTCCCAGGCCACAGGTATCCAGAATCAAACCTCAGTCATATTCCCAGGACACATGGTTCCAGAATCAAACCTCAGTCATGTTCCCTGGCCCCAGGGTTCCACATTCAAACCTCAGTCATGTTCCCAGGACACAGGTGTCCAGGATGAAACCTCAGTCATGTTTCCAGGGAACAGGGTTTCAGAACCAAACCTCAGTCATGTTCCCAGGCCAAAGGGTTACAGAAATAAAACACAGTCATATTCCCAGGCCAGAGGGTTCCACAGTCAAACCTCAGTCATGTTCCCATGCCACAGGGTTCCAGAATCCAACCGATGTCATGTTCCCAGGCCACAGGTTTCCAGAATCTATCCTCAGTCATGTTCCCAGGCCACAGGGTTCCAGAATCAACCCTCAGTTATGTTCCCAGGATACAGGGTTCCAGAATAAAACCTCAGTCATGTTCCCAGTCCACAGGGTTCCAGAAGCATGCCTCAGTCAGCTTTCCAGGGCACAGTGTTCCACAATCTAAACAGATGTCAGGTGCCCAGGTAACAGGTTTCCAGAATCACGCCTCAGTCATGTTCCCAGGCCACAGGGATCCAGAATCAAACCTCAGTCATGTTGCCAGGCCATAGGGTACCACCATCAATCCTCAGTCATATTCCCAGGCCACAGGTTTCCAGAATCAAACCTCTGACTTATTCCCAGGCCACAGGGTTCCAGAAGCAAACCGATTTCATGTTCCCAGGCAACAGGGTACCAGAATCCAAACCGATGTCATGTTCCCAGGCCACAGGATTCCACAATATCACATCAGTCATGTTCCCAGGCCAATGGTTTCCAGAATCAAACCTCAGTCATAGTCCCAGGCCACATGTTTCCAGAATCAAACCTCAGTCATGTTCCAAGGACACAAGTTTCCATAATAAAATCTCAGTCATGTTCCCTGGACACAGGTTTCAAAAATAAAACCCAAGTCATGTTCCCAGGCCACAGGGTTCCAGAATCAAGCCTCACTCATATTCCCAGGCCACAGGGTTCCACAATTAAACCTCAGTCATATTCCCAGGCCAGAGGGTTCCACAATCAAACCTCAGTCCTGTTGCCAGGCCACGGTTCCACCATCAAGCCTCAGTCATGTTCAAAGACCAGAGTGTTCCACAATCAAACCTAAGTCATCTTGCCAGGCCTCAGTGTTCCACCATGAAACCTCAGTCCTGTTGCCAGGCCACGGTTCCACCATCAAGCCTCAGTCATGTTCCCAGGCCACAGGGTTCCAGAATAAATCCTCAGTCATGTTTCCAGTGCACAGGGTTCCAGAATAAAAGCATATGTCATATTCCTAGGCCACGGGGTTCCAGTATCAGGCCTCAGTCATGTTCCCAGTGCACAGGGTTCCACCATCAAACCTCAGTCATGTTGCCAGTCCACAGGTTTCTGCCGTCAAATCAGAGTCAAGTTCCCAGGCCACCGGGTTCCAGAATCAAGCCTCAGTCATGTTGCCAGCCCACAGGGTACCACCATTAAACCTCAGTCATGTTCCCAGGCCACAGGGTTCTTCCATCAAACCTGTCATGTTCCCAGGCCAGAGGATTGCACAGTCTAACATCAGTCATGTTCTCAGACCAATTGTTTCCAGAAACAAACCTCAATCATGTTCCCAGGACACAGGGTTCCAGAATCAAACCAATGTCAATTTCCCAGGCCATGGGTTTCCATCTAGGCCACAGTCATGTTTCCAGGGCACAGGGTTCCACAATCAAACCACAGTCATGTTGCCAGTCCACAGGTTTCTGCCATCAAACCTCAGTCAAGTTCTCAGCCACAGGGCTCGAGAATCAAGCCTCAGTCATTTTACCAGGGCAGAGTGTTCCACCATCAAACCTCACTCATGACACCAGGCCACATATTGCCACAATGAAACATAAGTCATTTTCCCAGGCCACAGGTATCCAGAATCAAACCTCAGTCATATTCCCAGGACACATGGTTCCAGAATCAAACCTCAGTCATATTCCCAGGACACATGGTTCCAGAATAAAACCTCAGTCATGTTCCCAGTCCACAGGGTTCCAGAACCAAGCCTCAGTCAGGTTCTAGGGCACAGTATTCCACAATCTAAACAGATGTCATGTTCCCAGGTCACAGGTTTCCAGAATCACGCCTCAGTCATGTTCCCAGGCCACAGGGATCCAGAATCAAACCTCAGTCATGTTGCCAGGCCATAGGGTACCACCATCAAACCTCAGTCATATTCCCAGGCCACAGGTTTCCAGAATCAAACCGATTTCATGTTCCCAGGCAACAGGGTACCAGAATCCAAACCGATGT
This sequence comes from Balaenoptera physalus, assembly GCF_965194825.1. Classification (NCBI taxonomy): domain Eukaryota; kingdom Metazoa; phylum Chordata; class Mammalia; order Artiodactyla; family Balaenopteridae; genus Balaenoptera; species Balaenoptera physalus. The sequence continues at coordinate 24,244,738 of NC_138894.1, forward strand.
CATGTTCCCAGGCCACAGGGTTCCACCATCAAATCTCAGTCCTGTTGCCAGGCCACAGGCTTCCAACATCAAGCCTCAGACATGTTCCCAGGCCACAGGGTTCCAGAATCAAACCGTTCTCATGTTCCCAGGCCACAGGCTTCCACAATCCACTGATGTCATGTTCCCATTCAAAAGGGTTCCAGAATCAAACCTCAGTTATGTTCCCAGGCCACAGGGTTCCAGAATCAAGCCTCAGTCATGTTCGCAGGCCACAGGGATCCAGAATCAAACCTCACTCATGTTGCCAGGCCATAGGGTACCACCATCAAACCTCAGTCATGTTCCCAGGCCACAGGATTCCAGAATCAAACCGATTTAATGTTCCCAGGCAACAGGGTACCAGAATACAAACTGATGTCATGTTCCCAGGCCACAGGGTTCCAGAATCAAGCCTCACTCATATTCCCAGGCCACAGGGTTCCACAATTAAACCTCAGTCATATTCCCAGGCCAGAGGGTTCCACAATCAAACCTCAGTCCTGTTGCCAGGCCACGGTTTCACCATCAAGCCTCAGTCATGTTCCCAGCCCAGAGTGTTCCACAATCAAACCTAAGTCATCTTGCCAGGCCACAGGGTTCCACCATCAACTCTCAGTCCTGTTGCCAGGCCACAGGCTTCCACCATCAAGCCTCAGTCACGTTCCCAAGCCTGAGGGTTCCGCAATCAAACCTCTGTCATGTTGCCAGGCCACAGGGTTACAGAATTAAACCACAGTCATATTCCCAGGCCAGAGGGTTCCACAGTCAAACCTCACTCATGTTCCCATGCCACAGGTTTCCAGAAGCCAACCGATGTCATGTTCCCAGGCCACAGGGTTCCAGAATCAATCCTCATTCGTGTTCCCAGGCCACAGGGTTCCAGAATCAATCTGCAGTTATGTTCCCAGGCTACAGGTTTCCAGAATAAAACCTCAGTCATATTCCCAGTCCACAGGGTTCCAGAACCAAACCTCAGTCAGGTTCCCAGGGCACAGTATTCCACAATCTAAACAGATGTCATGTTCCCAGGTCACAGATTTCCAGAATCACGCCTCAGTCATGATCCCAGGCCACAGGGATCCAGAATCAAACCTCAGTCATGTTGCCAGGCCATAGGGTACCACCATCAAACCTCAGTTATATTCCCAGGCCACAGGTTTCCAGAATCAAACCGATTTCATGTTCCCAGGCAACAGGGTACCAGAATCCAAACCGATGTCATGTTCCCAGGCCACAGGGTTCCACCATCAAATCTCAGTCCTCTTGCCAGGCCACAGGCTTCCACCATCAATCCTCAGTCATGTTTCCAAGCCTGAGGGTTCCACAATCAAACCTCTGTCATGTTGCCAGGCCACAGGGTTCAACCACAAAACCTCAGTCATGTTCCCAGGAAACAGGGTTCCAGAGTCAAACCAATGTCATGTTCCCAGGCCACGGGGTTCCAGTATCAGGCCTCAGTCATGTTCCCAGGACAAAGGTGTCCAGAATCAAACCTCCGTCATGTTCCCAGGGAACAGGGTTCCAGAAACAAACCTCAGTCATGTTGCCAGGCCACAGGTTTCCACCATCAAACCTCAGACATGTTCCCAGGCCACAGGGTTCCAGAATCAAACCGTTCTTATGTTCCCAGGCCAAAGGGTTCCACAATCCACTGATGTCATGTTCCCAGGCCACAGGGGTCCAGAATGAAACCTCAGTTATATTAACAGGCCACAGGGTTCCAGAATCAAGCCTCCCTCATATTCCCAGGCCACAGGGTTCCACAATTAAACCTCAGTCATATTCCCAGGCCAGAGGGTTCCACAATCAAACCTCAGCCCTGTTGCCAGGCCACGGTTCCACCATCAACCCTCAGTCATGTTCCCAGGCCTGAGTGTTCCACAATCAAACCTAAGTCATCTTGCCAGGCCTCAGGCTTCCACCATCAAGCCTCAGTCATGTTTCCAAGCCTGAGGGATCCACAGTCAAACCTCTGTCATGTTGCCAGGCCTCAGGGTTCAACCATCAAACCTCAGTCATGTTCCCAGGAAACAGGGTTCCAGAATCAATCCAATGTCATGTTCCCAGGCCACGGGGTTCCAGTATCAGGCCTCAGTCATGTTCCCAGTGCACAGGGTTCCACAATCAAACCTCAGTCATGTTCCCAGGCCACAGGATTTTTCCATCAAACCTCAGTCATGTTCTCAGGCCACAGGATTCCACAATCTCACATCAGTCATGTTCCCAGGCCAATGGTTTCCAGAATCAAACCTCAGTCATATTCCCAGGCCACATGGTTCCAGAATCAAATCTCAGTCATGTTCCCAGGACACAGGGTTCCAGAATCTATCCTCAGTCATGTTCCCATGCCACAGGGTTCCAGAGTAAAACCTCAGTCATATTGCCAGTCCACAGGTTTCTGCGATCAAATCAGAGTCAAGCTCCCAGGCCACAGGGTTCCAGAATCAAGCCTCAGTCATGTTGCCAGGCCACATGGTACCACCATCAAACCTCAGTCATGTTCCCAGTCCACAGGGTTCTTCCATCAAACCTCAGTCATGTTCCCAGGCCACAGGATTCCACAATCTCACATCAGTCATGTTCCCAGGCCAATGGTTTCCAGAAACAATACTCAGTCATATTCCCAGGCCACATGGTTCTAGAAACAAACCTCAGTCATGTTCCCAGGACACAGGGTTCCAGAATAAAACCTCAGCCATGTTCCCTGTACACAGGTTCCAAAAATAAAACCCCAGTGATGTTCCCAGGCCACAGGGTTCTAGAATCAAGCCTCCCTCATATTCCCAGGCCACAGGGTTCCACAATCACACCTCAGGCCTGTTGCCAGGCCACAGGCTTCCACCATCAAGCCTCAGTCATGTTCCCAGGCCAGAGTGTTCCACAATCAAACCTAAGTCATCCTGCCAGGGCACAGGGTTCCACCCTCAAACCTCTGTCATGTTCCCAGGTCACAGGGTTCCAGAAAAAACCTCAGTCATGTTCCCAGGCCACAGGTTTCCAGAATCAATCCTCAGTTATCTTTCCAGGCTACAGGGTTCCAGAATAAAACCTCAGTCATATTCCCAGTCCACAGGGTTCCAGAACCAAGCCTCAGTCAGGTTCCCAGGGCATAGTATTCCACAATCTAAACAGATGTCATGTTCCCAGGTCAAAGGTTTCCAGAATCACGCCTCAGTCATGTTCCCAGGCCACAGGGATCCAGAATCATACCTCAGTCATGTTGCCAGGCCATAGGGTACCACCATCAAACCTCAGTCATATTCCCAGTCCAAAGGTTTCCAGAATCAAACCGATTTCATGTTCCCAGGCAACAGGGTACCAGAATACAAACTGATGTCATGTTTCCAGGCCACAGGGTTCCAGAATCAAGCCTCACTCATATTCCCAGGCCACAGGGTTCCACAATTAAACCTCAGTCATATTCCCAGGCCAGAGGGTTCCACAATCAAACCTAAGTCATCTTGCCAGGCCACAGGGTTCCACCATCAAACCTCAATCCTGTCGCAAGGCCATAGGCTTCCACCATCAAGCCTCAGTCACGTTCCCAAGCCTGAGGATTCCACAATCAAACCTCTGTCATGTTGCCAGGCCACAGGGTTACAGAATTAAACCACAGTCATATTCCCAGGCCAGAGGGTTCCACAGTCAAACCTCACTCATGTTCCCATGCCACAGGTTTCCAGAATCCAACCGATGTCATGTTCCCAGGCCACAGGGTTCCAGAATCAATCCTCAGTCGTGTTCCCAGGCCACAGGGTTCCAGAATAAAACCTCAGTCATATTGCCAGTCCACAGGTTTCTGCGATCAAATCAGAGTCAAGCTCCCAGGCCACAGGGTACCAGAATAAAGCTTCAGTCATGTTGCCAGGCCACATGGTACCACCATCAAACCTCAGTCATGTTCCCAGTCCACAGGGTTCTTCCATCAAACCTCAGTCATGTTCCCAGGCCACAGGATTCCACAATCTCACATCAGTCATGTTCCCAGGCCAGAGGGTTCCACAATCAAACCTCAGTCCTGTTGCCAGGCCACGGTTCCACCATCAAGCCTCAGTCATGTTCCCAGGCCAGAGTGTTCCACAATCAAACCTAAGTCATCTTGCCAGGCCACAGGGTTCCACCATCAACTCTCAGTCCTGTTGCCAGGCCACAGGCTTCCACCATCAAGCCTCAGTCACGTTCCCAAGCCTGAGGGTTCCACAATCAAACCTCTGTCATGTTGCCAGGCCACAGGGTTACAGAATTAAACCACAGTCATATTCCCAGGCCAGAGGGTTCCACAGTCAAACCTCACTCATGTTCCCATGCCACAGGTTTCCAGAAGCCAACCGATGTCATGTTCCCAGGCCACAGGGTTCCAGAATCAATCCTCAGTCGTGTTCCCAGGCCACAGGGTTCCAGAGTCAATCCGCAGTTATGTTCCCAGGCTACAGGTTTCCAGAATAAAACCTCAGTCATATTCCCAGTCCACAGGGTTCCAGAACCAAGCCTCAGTCAGGTTCCCAGGGCACAGTATTCCACAATCTAAACAGATGTCATGTTCCCAGGTCACAGGTTTCCAGAATCATGCCTCAGTCATGATCCCAGGCCACAGGGATCCAGAATCAAACCTCAGTCATGTTGCCAGGCCATAGGGTACCACCATCAAACCTCAGTTATATTCCCAGGCCACAGGTTTCCAGAATCAAACCGATTTCATGTTCCCAGGCAACAGGGTACCAGAATCCAAACCGATGTCATGTTCCCAGGCCACAGGGTTCCACCATCAAATCTCAGTCCTGTTGCCAGGCCACAGGCTTCCACCATCAAGCTTCAGTCATGTTTCCAAGCCTGAGGGTTCCACAATCAAACCTCTGTAATGTTGCCAGGCCACAGGGTTCAACCATCAAACCTCAGTCATGTTCCCAGGAAACAGGGTTCCAGAGTCAAACCAATGTCATGTTCCCAGGCCACGGGGTTCCAGTATCAGGCCTCAGTCATGTTCCCAGGACAAAGGTGTCCAGAATCAAACCTCAGTCATGTTCCCAGGGAACAGGGTTCCAGAAACAAACCTCAGTCGTGTTGCCAGGCCACAGGTTTCCACCATCAAACCTCAGACATGTTCCCAGGCCACAGGGTTCCAGAATCAAACCGTTCTCATGTTCCCAGGCCAAAGGGTTCCACAATCCACTGATGTCATGTTCCCAGGCCACAGGGTTCCAGAATCAAACCTCAGTTATATTAACAGGCCACAGGGTTCCAGAATCAAGCCTCCCTCATATTCCCAGGCCACAGGGTTCCACAATTAAACCTCAGTCATATTCCCAGGCCAGAGGGTTCCACAATCAAACCTCAGCCCTGTTGCCAGGCCACGGTTCCACCATCAACCCTCAGTCATGTTCCCAGGCCTGAGTGTTCCACAATCAAACCTAAGTCATCTTGCCAGGCCTCAGGATTCCACCATCAAGTCTCAGTCCTGTTGCCAGGCCACAGGCTTCCACCATCAAGCCTCAGTCATGTTTCCAAGCCTGAGGGATCCACAGTCAAACCTCTGTCATGTTGCCAGGCCTCAGGGTTCAACCATCAAACCTCAGTCATGTTCCCAGGAAACAGGGTTCCAGAATCAATCCAATGTCATGTTCCCAGGGCACGGGGTTCCAGTATCAGGCCTCAGTCATGTTCCCAGTGCACAGGGTTCCACAATCAAACCTCAGTCATGTTCCCAGGCCACAGGATTTTTCCATCAAACCTCAGTCATGTTCCCAGGACACAGGGTTCCAGAATAAAACCTCAGCCATGTTCCCTGGACACAGGTTCCAAAAATAAAACCCCAGTCAAGTTCCCAGGCCACAGGGTTCCAGAATCAAGCCTCACTCATATTCCCAGGCCAGAGTGTTCCTCAATCAAACCTCAGTCTTGTTGCCAGGCCACGGTTCCACCATCAAGCATCAGACATGTTCCCAAGCCTTAGGGTTCCACAGTCAAACCTCTTTCATGTTGCCAGGCCACAGGGTTACAGAATCAAGCCTCACTCATATTCCCAGGCCACAGGGTTCCACAATTAAACCTCAGTCATATTCCCAGGCCAGAGGGTTCCACAATCAAACCTAAGTCATCTTGCCAGGCCACAGGGTTCCACCATCAAACCTCAATCCTGTCGCAAGGCCATAGGCTTCCACCATCAAGCCTCAGTCACGTTCCCAAGCCTGAGGGTTCCACAATCAAACCTCTGTCATGTTGCCAGGCCACAGGGTTACAGAATTAAACCACAGTCATATTCCCAGGCCAGAGGGTTCCACAGTCAAACCTCACTCATGTTCCCATGCCACAGGATTCCAGAATCCAACCGATGTCATGTTCCCAGGCCACAGGGTTCCAGAATCAATCCTCAGTCGTGTTCCCAGGCCACAGGGTTCCAGAATAAAACCTCAGTCATATTGCCAGTCCACAGGTTTCTGCGATCAAATCAGAGTCAAGCTCCCAGGCCACAGGGTTCCAGAATGAAGCCTCAGTCATGTTGCCAGGCCATAGGGTACCACCATCAAACCTCAGTCATGTTCCCAGTCCACAGGGTTCTTCCATCAAACCTCAGTCATGTTCCCAGGCCACAGGATTCCACAATCTCACATCAGTCATGTTCCCAGGCCAATGGTTTCCAGAAACAATACTCAGTCATATTCCCAGGCCACATGGTTCTAGAAACAAACCTCAGTCATGTTCCCAGGACACAGGGTTCCAGAATAAAACCTCAGCCATGTTCCCTGTACACAGGTTCCAAAAATAAAACCCCAGTGATGTTCCCAGGCCACAGGGTTCTAGAATCAAGCCTCCCTCATATTCTCAGGCCACAGGGGTCCACAATCACACCTCAGGCCTGTTGCCAGGCCACGGTTCCACCATCAAGCCTCAGTCATGTTCCCAGGCCAGAGTGTTCCACAATCAAACCTAAGTCATCCTGCCGGGGCACAGGGTTCCACCATCAAACCTCAGTCCTGTTGCCAGGCCACAGGCTTCCACCATCAAGCCTCAGTCATGTTCCCAAGCCTGAGGTTTCCACCCTCAAACCTCTGTCATGTTCCCAGGTCACAGGGATCCAGAAAAAAACCTCAGTCATGTTCCCAGGCCACAGGATTCCAGAATCAATCCTCAGTTATGTTCCCAGGCTACAGGGTTCCAGAATAAAACCCCAGTCATATTCCCTGTCCACAGGGTTCCAGAACCAAGCCTCAGTCAGGTTCCCAGGGCACAGTATTCCACAATCTAAACAGATGTCATGTTCCCAGGTCACAGGTTTCCAGAATCACGCCTCAGTCATGTTCCCAGGCCACAGGGATCCAGAATCAAACCTCACTCATGTTGCCAGGCCATAGGGTACCACCATCAAACCTCAGTCATGTTCCCAGGCCACAGGATTCCAGAATCAAACCGATTTCATGTTCCCAGGCAACAGGGTACCAGAATACAAACTGATGTCATGTTCCCAGGCCACAGGGTTCCAGAATCAAGCCTCACTCATATTCCCAGGCCACAGGGTTCCACAATTAAACCTCAGTCATATTCCCAGGCCAGAGGGTTCCACAATCACACCTCAGGCCTGTTGCCAGGCCATGGTTCCACCATCAAGCCTCAGTCATGTTCCCAGGCCAGAGTGTTCCACAATCAAACCTAAGTCATCCTGCCAGGGCACAGGGTTCCACCATCAAACCTCAGTCCTGTTGCCAGGCCACAGGCTTCCACCATCAAGCCTCAGTCATGTTCCCAAGCCTGAGGTTTCCACCCTCAAACCTCTGTCATGTTCCCAGGTCACAGGGATCCAGAAAAAAACCTCAGTCATGTTCCCAGGCCACAGGATTCCAGAATCAATCCTCAGTTATGTTCCCAGGCTACAGGGTTCCAGAATAAAACCCCAGTCATATTCCCTGTCCACAGGGTTCCAGAACCAAGCCTCAGTCAGGTTCCCAGGGCACAGTATTCCACAATCTAAACAGATGTCATGTTCCCAGGTCACAGGTTTCCAGAATCACGCCTCAGTCATGTTCCCAGGCCACAGGGATCCAGAATCAAACCTCACTCATGTTGCCAGGCCATAGGGTACCACCTTCAAACCTCAGTCATGTTCCCAGGCCACAGGATTCCAGAATCAAACCGATTTCATGTTCCCAGGCAACAGGGTACCAGAATACAAACTGATGTCATGTTCCCAGGCCACAGGGTTCCAGAATCAAGCCTCACTCATATTCCCAGGCCACAGGGTTCCACAATTAAACCTCAGTCATATTCCCAGGCCAGAGGGTTCCACAATCAAACCTCAGTCCTGTTGCCAGGCCACGGTTCCACAATCAAGCCTCAGTCATGTTCCCAGGCCAGAGTGTTCCACAATCAAACCTAAGTCATCTTGCCAGGCCACAGGGTTCCACCATCAACTCTCAGTCATGTTGCCAGGCCACAGGCTTCCACCATCAAGCCTCAGTCACGTTCCCAAGCCTGAGGGTTCCACAATCAAACCTCTGTCCTGTTGCCAGGCCACAGGGTTACAGAATTAAACCACAGTCATATTCCCAGGCCAGAGGGTTCCACAGTCAAACCTCACTCATGTTCCCATGCCACAGGTTTCCAGAATCCAACCGATGTCATGTTCCCAGGCCACAGGGTTCCAGAATCAATCCTCATTCGTGTTCCCAGGCCACAGGGTTCCAGAATCAATCCTCATTCGTGTTCCCAGGCCACAGGGTTCCAGAATCAATCTGCAGTTATGTTCCCAGGCTACAGGGTTCCAGAATAAAACCTCAGTCATATTCCCAGGCCACAGTGTTCCAGAACCAAGCCTCAGTCAGGTTCCCAGGGTACAGTATTCCACAATCTAAACAGATGTCATGTTCCCAGGTCAAAGGTTTCCAGAATCACGCCTCAGTCATGTTCCCAGGCCACAGGGATCCAGAATCAAACCTCACTCATGTTGCCAGGCCATAGGGTACCACCATCAAAACTAAGTCATATTCCCAGGCCACAGGTTTCCAGAAACAAACCGATTTCATGTTCCCAGGCAACAGGGTAACAGAATCCATAGCGATGTCATGTTCCCTGGCCACAGGGTTCCACCATCAAATCTCAGTCCTGTTGCCAGGCCACAGGGTGCCACCATCAAGCCTCAGTCATGTTCCCAAGCCTGAGGGTTCCACAATCAAACCTCAGTCATGTTGCCAGGCCACAGGGTTCAACCATCTAACCTCAGTCATGTTCCCAGGAAACAGGGTTCCAGAATGAAACCAATGTCATGTTCCCAGTCCATGGGGTTCCACTATCTGGCCTCAGTCATGTTCCCAGTGCACAGGGTTCCACCATCAAACCTCAGTCATGTTGCCAGTCCACAGGTTTCTGCGATTACATCAGAGTCAAGTTCCCAGGCCACAGGGTTCCAGAATCAAGCCTCAGTCATGTTGCCAGGCCACAGGGTACCACCATCAAACCTCAGTCATGTTCCAAGGCCACAGAGTTCTTCCATCAAACCTCAGTCATGTTCCCAGGCCACAAGATTCCACAATCTCACATTAGTCATGTTCCCAGGCAAAAGGTTTCCAGAATCAAACCTCAGTCCTATTCCCAGGCCACATGGTTCCAGAATCAAACCTCAGTCATGTTCCCAGGACACAGGGATCCAGAATAAAACCTCAGCCATGTTCCCTGACACAGGCTCCAAAAATAAAACCCCAGTCATGTTCCCAGGCCACAGGGTTCCAGAATCAAGCCTCACTCATATTCCCAGGCGACAGGGTTCCACAGATAAACCTCAGTCATATTCCCAGGCCAGATTGTTCCACGGTCAAACCTCAGTCATGTTCCCATGCCACAGGGTTCCAGAATCCAACCGATGTCATGTTCCCAGGACACAGGGTTCCAGAATCAATCCTCAGTCATGTTCTCAGGCCACAGGGTTCCAGAATAAAACCTCAGTCAATTTCCCAGGCCACAGGGTTCCAGAATCAATCCGCAGTTATGTTCCCAGGCTACAGGGATCTAGAATAAAACCTCAGTCATATTCCAAGTCCACAGGGTTCCAGAACCAAGCCTCAGTCAGGTTTCCAGGGCACAGTATTCCACAACCTAAACATATGTCATGTTCCCAGGTCACAGGTTCCCAGAATCACGCCTCAGTCATGTTCCCAGGCCACAGGGATCCAGAAACTAACCTCAGTCCTGTTGCCAGGCCACAGGCTTCCACCATCAAGGCTCAGTCATATTCCCAGGCCACAGGTTTCCAGAATCAAACCGATTTCATGTTCCCAGGCAACAGGGAACCAGAATCCAAACCGATGTCATGTTCCCAGGCCACAGGGTTCCACCATCAAATCTCAGTCCTGTTGCCAGGCCACAGGGTGCCACCATCAAGCCTCAGTCATGTTCCCAAGCCTGAGGGTTCCACAATCAAACCTCAGTCATGTTGCCAGGCCACAGTGTTCAACCATCAAACCTCAGTCATGTTCCCAGGAAACAGGGTTCCAGAATCAAACCAATGTCATGTTCCTAGGCCACGGGGTTCCAGTATCAGGCCTCAGTCATGTTCCCAGTGCACAGGGTTCCACCACTAAACCCCAGGCATGCTGCCAGTCAACAGGTTTCTGCGATCAAATCAGAGTCAAGTTCCAGGCCACAGGGTTCCAGAATCAAGCCTCAGTCATGTTGCCAGGCCACAGGGTACCACCATGAAACCTCAGTCATGTTCCCAGGCCACAGGGTTCCTCCATCAAACCTCAATCATGTTCCCAGGACACACGTTTCCAGAATCAAACCAAAGTCAAGTTCCCCATCCATGGGTTTCCAGTACCAGGCCTCAGTCATGTTTCCATGGTACAGGGTTCCCCAATCAAACCTCAGTCATGTTGCCAGTCCACAGGTTTCTGCCATCAAATCTCAGTCAAGTTCCCAGGCCACAGATTTCCAGAATTAAACCTCAGTCATATTCCCAGGACACATGGTTCCAGAATCAAACCTCAGTCATGTTCGCAGGCCACAGGGTTCCACAATCAAACCTCAGTCATGTTCCCTGGACAAAGGTGTCCAGAATCAAACCTCAGTCATGTTCCCAGGGAACAGGGTTCCAGAAACAAACCTCAGTCATATTGCCAGGCCACAGGTTTCCACCATCAAACCTCAGACATGTTCCCAGGCCACAGGGTTCCAGAATCAAACCGTTCTCATATTCCCAGGCCACAGGGTTCCACAATCCACTGATGTCATGTTCCCAGCCCACAGGTTTCCAGAATCAAACCTCAGTTATGTTCCCAGGCAGCTGGGTTCCAGAATCAAGCCTCCCTCATATTCCCAGGCCACAGGGTTCCAGAATTAAACCTCAGTCATATTCCCAGGCCAGAGGGTTCCACAATCAAAGCTCAGTCCTGTTGCCAGGCCACGGTTCCACCATCAAGCCTCAGTCATGTTCCCAGGCCTGAGTGTTCCACAATCAAACCTAAGTCATCTTGCCAGGCCTCAGGGTTCCACCATCAAATCTCAGTCCTGTTGCCAGGCCACAGGCTTCCACCATCAAGCCTCAGTCATGTTCCCAAGCCTAAGGGTTCCACAGTCAAACCTCTGTCATGTTGCCAGGCCACAGGGTTATAGAATTAATCCACAGTCATATTCCCAGGCCAGAGGGTTCCAAAGTCAAACCTCGGTCATGTTCCCATGCCTCAGGGTTCCAGAATCCAACCGATGTCATGTTCCCAGGCCACAGGGTTCCAGAATCAATCCTCTGTCATGTTCCCAGGTCACAGGGTTCCAGTATAAAACCTCAGTCATGTTCCCAGGCCACAGGGTTCCAGAACCAATCCTCAGTTATGTTCCCAGGCTACAGGGTTCCAGAATAAAACCTCAGTCATATTCCCAGTCCACAGGGTTCCAGAACCAAGCCTCAGTCAGGTTCCCAGGGCACAGTATTCCACAACCTAAACAGATGTCATGTTCCCAGGTCACAGGTTTCCAGAATCACGCCTCACTCATGTTCCCAGGCCACAGGTTTCCAGAATCAAACCGATTTCATGTTCCCAGGCAACAGGGTACCAGAATCCAAACCGATGTCATGTTCCCAGGCCATAGGGTTCCACCATCAAATCTCAGTCCTGTTGCCAGGCCACAGGCTTCCACCATCAAGCCTCAGTCATGTTCCCAAGCTTGAGCGTTCCACAATCAAATCTCTGTCATGTTGCCAGGCCACAGGGTTCAACCATCAAACCTCAGTCATGTTCCCAGGAAATAGGGTTCTAAAATCAAACCAATGTCATGTTCCCAGGCCACGGGGTTCCACTATCAGGCCTCAGTCATGTTCCCAGTGCACAGGGTTCCACCATCAAACCTCAGTCATATTGCCAGTCCACAGGTTTCTGCGATCAAATCAGAGTCAAGCTCCCAGGCCACAGGGATCCAGAATCAAGCCTCAGTCATGTTGCCAGGCCACATGGTACCACAATCAAACCTCAGTCATGTTCCCAGTCCACAGGGTTCTTCCATCAAACTTCAGTCATGTTCCCAGGCCACAGGATTCCACAATCTCACATCAGTCATGTTCCCAGGCCTATGGTTTCCAGAAACAATACTCAGTCATATTCCCAGGCCACATGGTTCTAGAAACAAACCTCAGTCATGTTCCCAGGACACAGGGTTCCAGAATAAAAACTCAGCCATGTTCCCTGTACACAGGTTCCAAAAATAAAACCCCAGTGATGTTCCCAGGCCACAGGGTTCTAGAATCAAGCCTCCCTCATATTCCCAGGCCACAGGGTTCCACAATCACACCTCAGGCCTGTTGCCAGGCCACGGTTCCACCATCAAGCCTCAGTCATGTTCCCAAGCCTGAGGTTTCCACCCACAAACCTCTGTCATGTTCCCAGGTCACAGGGTTCCAGAAAAAAACCTCAGTCATGTTCCCAGGCCACAGGTTTCCAGAATCAATCCTCAGTTATGTTCCCAGGCTACAGGGTTCCAGAATAAAACCTCAGTCATATTCCCATTCCACAGGGTTCCAGAACCAAGCCTCAGTCAGGTTACCAGGGCACAGTTTTCTGCAATCTAAACAGATGTCATGTTCCCAGGTCAAAGGTTTCCAGAATCACGCCTCAGTCATGTTCCCAGGCCACAGGGATCCAGAATCATACCTCAGCCATGTTGCCAGGCCATAGGGTACCACCATCAAACCTCAGTCATATTCCCAGGCCAAAGGTTTCCAGAATCAAACCTATTTCATGTTCCCAGGCAACAGGGTACCAGAATACAAACTGATGTCATGTTCCCAGGCCACAGGGTTCCAGAATCAAGCCTCACTCATATTCCCAGGCCACAGGGTTCCACAATTAAACCTCAGTCATATTCCCAGGCCAGAGGATTCCACAATCAAACCTCAGTCCTGCTGCCAGGCCACGGTTCCACCATCAAGCCTCAGTCGTGTTTCCAGGCCAGAGTGTTCCACAATCAAACCTAAGTCATCTCGCCAGTCCACAGGGTTTCACCATCAAACCTCAATCCTGTTGCAAGGCCATAGGCTTCCACCATCTAGCCTCAGTCACGTTCCCAAGCCTGAGGGTTGCACAATCAAACCTCTGTCATTTTGCCAGGCCACAGGGTTACAGAGTTAAACCACAGTCATATTCCCAGGGCACAGGTTTCGAGAATCAAACCGATTTCATGTTCCCAGGCAACAGGGTACCAGAATCCAAACCGATGTCATGTTCCCAGGCCACAGGGTTCCACCATCAAATCTCAGTCCTGTTGCCAGGCCACAGGGTTCCACCATCAAGCCTCAGTCATGTTCCCAAGCCTGAGGGTTCCACTATCAAACCTCAGTCATGTTGCCAGGCCACAGGGTTCAACCATCAAACCTCAGTCATGTTCCCAGGAAACATGGTTCCAGAATCAAACCAATGTCATGTTCCCAGGCCACGGGGTTCCAGTATCAGGCCTCAGTCATGTTCCCATTGCACAGGGTTCCACCATCAAAGCTCAGTCATGTTAGCAGTCCACAGGTTTCTGCGATCAAACCACATTCAAGTTCCCAGGCCCCAGGGTTCCAGAATCAAGCCTCAGTCATGTTGCCAGGCCACAGGGTACCACCATCAAACCTCAGTCATATTCCCAGGACACATGGTTCCAGAATCAAACCTCAGTCATGTTGCCAGTCCACAGGTTTCTGCCATCAAACCTCAGTCAAGTTCCCAGGCCACAGATTTCCAGAATCAAACCTCAGTCATGTTCCCAGGGAACAGGGTTCCAGAAACACACCTCAGTCATGTTGCCAGTCCACAGGTTTCCACCATCAAACCTCAGACATGTTCCCAGGCGACAGGTTTCCAGAATCAAATCGTTCTCATGTTCCCAGGTCACAGGGTTCCACAATCCAATGATGTCATGTTCCCAGGCCATAGGGTTCCAGAATCAAACCTCAGTTATGTTCCCAGGCCACAGGGTTCCAGAATCAAGCCTCACTCATACTCCCAGGCCACAGGGTTCCACAATTAAACCTCAGTCATATTCCCAGGCCAGAGGGTTCCACAATCAAACCTAAGTCATCTTGCCAGGCCACAGGGTTCCACCATCAAACCTCAATCCTGTTGCAAGGCCACAGGCTTCCACCATCAAGCCTCAGTCACGTTCCCAAGCCTGAGGGTTCCACAATCAAACCTCTGTCATGTTGCCAGGACACAGGGTTACAGATTTAAACCACAGTCATATTCCCAGGCCATAGGGTTCCACAGTCAAACCTCTCTCATGTTCCCATGCCACAGGTTTCCAGAATCCATCCGATGTCATTTTCCCAGGCCACAGGGTTCCAGAATCAATCCTCAGTCATGTTCCCAGGCTACAGGGTTCCAGAATAAAACCTCAGTCATATTCCCAGTCCACAGGGTTCCAGAACCAAGCCTCAGTCAGGTTCCCAGGGCACAGTATTCCACAATCTAAAGAGATGTCATGTTCCCAGGTCACAGGTTTCCAGAATCACGCCTCAGTCATGTTCCCAGGCCACAGGGATCCAGAATCAAACCTCAGTCATGTTGCCAGGCCATAGGGTACAACCATCAAACCTCAGTCATATTCCCAGGCCACAGGTTTCCAGAATCAAACCGATTTCATGTTCCCAGGCAACAGGGTACCAGAATCCAAACCGATGTCATGTTCCCAGGCCACAGGGTTCCACCATCAAATCTCAGTCCTGTTGCCAGGCCACAGGGTTCCACCATCAAGCCTCAGTCATGTTCCCAAGCCTGAGGGTTCCACTATCAAACCTCAGTCATGTTGCCAGGCCACAGGGTACCACCATCAAACCTCAGTCATATTCCCAGGACACATGGTTCCAGAATCAAACCTCAGTCATGTTGCCAGTCCACAGGTTTCTGCCATCAAACCTCAGTCAAGTTCCCAGGCCACAGATTTCCAGAATCAAACCTCAGTCATGTTCCCAGGGAACAGGGTTCCAGAAACACACCTCAGTCATGTTGCCAGTCCACAGGTTTCCACCATCAAACCTCAGACATGTTCCCAGGCGACAGGTTTCCAGAATCAAATCGTTCTCATGTTCCCAGGTCACAGGGTTCCACAATCCAATGATGTCATGTTCCCAGGCCACAGGGTTCCAGAATCAAGCCTCAATCATCCTCCCAGGCCACAGGGTTCCACAATTAAACCTCAGTCATATTCCCAGGCCAGAGGGTTCCACAATCAAACCTAAGTCATCTTGCCAGGCCACAGGGTTCCACCATCAAACCTCAATCCTGTTGCAAGGCCACAGGCTTCCACCATCAAGCCTCAGTCACGTTCCCAAGCCTGAGGGTTCCACAATCAAACCTCTGTCATGTTGCCAGGCCACAGGGTTACAGATTTAAACCACAGTCATATTCCCAGGCCAGAGGGTTCCGCAGTCAAACCTCACTCATGTTCCCATGCCACAGGTTTCCAGAATCCATCCGATGTCATGTTCCCAGGCCACAGGGTTCCAGAATCAATCCTCTGTCATGTTCCCAGGCTACAGGGTTCCAGAATAAAACCTCAGTCATATTCCCAGTCCACAGGGTTCCAGAACCAAGCCTCAGTCAGGTTCCCAGGGCACAGTATTCCACAATCTAAACAGATGTCATGTTCCCAGGTCACAGGTTTCCAGAATCACGCCTCAGTCATGTTCCCAGGCCACAGGGATCCAGAATCAAACCTCAGTCATGTTGCCAGGCCATAGGGTACCACCATCAAACCTCAGTCATATTCCCAGGCCAAAGGTTTCCAGAATCAAACCGATTTCCTGTTCCCAGGCAACAGGGTACCAGAATCCAAACCGATGTCATGTTCCCAGGCCACAGGGTTCCACCATCAAATCTCAGTCCTGTTGCCAGGCCACAGGGTTCCACCATCAAGCCTCAGTCATGTTCCCAAGCCTGAGGGTTCCACTATCAAACCTCAGTCATGTTGCCAGGCCACAGGGTTCAACCATCAAACCTCAGTCATCTTCCCAGGAAACAGGGTTCCAGAATCAAACCAATGTCATGTTCCCAGGCCACGGGATTCCAGTATCAGGCCTCAGTCATGTTCCCATTGCACAGGGTTCCACCATCAAAGCTCTGTCATGTTGGCAGTCCACAGGTTTCTGCGATCAAACCACATTCAAGTTCCCAGGCCCCAGGGTTCCAGAATCAAGCCTCAGTCATGTTGCCAGGCCACAGGTTTCAACCATCACACCTCAGTCATATTCCCAGGAAACAGGGTTCCAGAATCAAACCAATGTCATGTTCCCAGGTCACGGGATTCCAGTATCAGGCATCAGTCATGTTCCCAGTGCACAGGGTTCCACCATCAAACCTCAATCATGTTGCCAGTCCACAGGTTTCTGCCATCAAATCAGAGTCAAGTTCCAAGGCCACAGGGTTCAAGAATCAAGCCTCAGTCATGTTGCCAGGCCACAGGTTTCAACCATCACACCTCAGTCATATTCCCGGGAAACAGGGTTCCATAATCAAACCAATCTCATGTTCCCAGGGCACGGGGTTCCAGTATCAGGCCTCAGTCATGTTACCAGTGCACAGGGTTCCACCATCAAACCTCAGTCATGTTGCCAGTCCACAGGTTTGTGCTATCAAATCAGAGTCAAGTTCCCAGGCCAGAGGTTTCCAGAATTAAGCCTCAGTCATGTTGCCAGGCCACAGGGTACCACCATCAAACCTCAGTCATGTTCCCAGGCCACAGGGTTTTTCCATCAAACCTCAGTCATGTTCCCAAGCCACAGGATTCCACAATCTCACATCAGGCATGTTCCCACGCCAATGGTTTCCAGAATCAAACCTCAGTCATATTCCCAGGCCACATGGTTCCAGAATCAAACCTCAGTCATGTTCCCAGGACAAAGGGGTCCAGAATAAAACCTCAGTCATGTTCCCTGGACACAGGTTCCAAAATAAAACCCCAGGCATGTTCCCAGGCCACAGCGTTCCAGAATCAAGCCTCACTCATATTCCCAGGCCAGAGTGTTCCACAATTAAACCTCAGTCATATTCCCAGGACACAGGGTTCCACAATTAAACCTCAGTCATATTCCCAGGCCAGAGGGTTCCACAATCATACCTCAGTCCTGTTGCCAGGCCACGGTTCCACCATGAAGCCTCAGTCATGTTCCCAGGCCTGAGTGTTCCACAATCAAACCTAAGTCAACTTGCCAGGCATCAGGGTTCCACCATCAACTCTCAGTCCTGTTGTCAGGCCACAGGCTTCCACCATCAAGCCTCAGTCACGTTCCCAAACCTGAGGGTTCCACAATCAAACCTCTGTCATGTTGCCAGGCCATAGGGTACCACCATCAATCCTCAGTCATATTCCCAGGCCACAGGTTTCCAGAATCAAACCGATTTCATGTTCCCAGGCAACAGGTTACCAGAATCCAAACCGATGTCATGTTCCCAGGCCACAGGGTTCCACCATCAAATCTCAGTCCTGTTGCCAGGCCAGAGGTTTCCACCATTAAGCCTCAGTCATGTTCCCAAGCCTGAGGGTTCCACAATCAAACTTCAGTCACGTTGCCAGGCCACAAGATTCAACCATGAAACCTCAGTCATGTTCCCAGGAAACAGGGTTCCAGAATCAAACCAATGTCATGTTCCCAGGCCACGGGGTTCCAGTATCAGGCCTCAGTCATGTTCCCAGTGCACAGGGTTCCACCATCAAACCTCAGTCATGTTGCCAGTCCACAGGTTTCTGCTATCAAATCACAGTCAAGTTCCCAGGCCACAGGGTTCCAGAATCAAGCCTCAGTCATGTTGCCAGGCCACAGGGTACCACCATCAAAACTCAGTCATGTGCCCAGGCCACAGGGTTCCAGAATAAAACCTCAGCCATGTTCCCTGGTCACAGGTTCCAAAAATAAAACCCCAGTCATGTTCCCAGGCCACAGGGTTCCAGAATCAAGCCTCACTCATATTCCCAGGCCACAGGGTTCCACAATAAAACCTCAGTCATATTCCCAGGCCAGAGTGTTCCACAATCAAACCTAAGTCATCTTGCCAGGCCACAGGGTTCCACCATCAAACCTCAATCCTGTTGCAAGGCCACAGGCTTCCACCATCAAGCCTCAGTCACGTTCCCAAGCCTGAGGGTTCCACAATCAAACCTCTGTCATGTTGCCAGGCCACAGGGTTACAGATTTAAACCACAGTCATATTCCCAGGCCAGAGGGTTCCGCAGTCAAACCTCACTCATGTTCCCATGCCACAGGTTTCCAGAATCCATCCGATGTCATGTTCCCAGGCCACAGGGTTCCAGAATCAATCCTCTGTCATGTTCCCAGGCTACAGGGTTCCAGAATAAAACCTCAGTCATATTCCCAGTCCACAGGGTTCCAGAACCAAGCCTCAGTCAGGTTCCCAGGGCACAGTATTCCACAATCTAAACAGATGTCATGTTCCCAGGTCACAGGTTTCCAGAATCACGCCTCAGTCATGTTCCCAGGCCACAGGGATCCAGAATCAAACCTCAGTCATGTTGCCAGGCCATAGGGTACCACCATCAAACCTCAGTCATATTCCCAGGCCAAAGGTTTCCAGAATCAAACCGATTTCCTGTTCCCAGGCAACAGGGTACCAGAATCCAAACCGATGTCATGTTCCCAGGCCACAGGGTTCCACCATCAAATCTCAGTCCTGTTGCCAGGCCACAGGGTTCCACCATCAAGCCTCAGTCATGTTCCCAAGCCTGAGGGTTCCACTATCAAACCTCAGTCATGTTGCCAGGCCACAGGGTTCAACCATCAAACCTCAGTCATCTTCCCAGGAAACAGGGTTCCAGAATCAAACCAATGTCATGTTCCCAGGCCACGGGATTCCAGTATCAGGCCTCAGTCATGTTCCCATTGCACAGGGTTCCACCATCAAAGCTCTGTCATGTTGGCAGTCCACAGGTTTCTGCGATCAAACCACATTCAAGTTCCCAGGCCCCAGGGTTCCAGAATCAAGCCTCAGTCATGTTGCCAGGCCACAGGTTTCAACCATCACACCTCAGTCATATTCCCAGGAAACAGGGTTCCAGAATCAAACCAATGTCATGTTCCCAGGTCACGGGATTCCAGTATCAGGCATCAGTCATGTTCCCAGTGCACAGGGTTCCACCATCAAACCTCAATCATGTTGCCAGTCCACAGGTTTCTGCCATCAAATCAGAGTCAAGTTCCAAGGCCACAGGGTTCAAGAATCAAGCCTCAGTCATGTTGCCAGGCCACAGGTTTCAACCATCACACCTCAGTCATATTCCCGGGAAACAGGGTTCCATAATCAAACCAATCTCATGTTCCCAGGGCACGGGGTTCCAGTATCAGGCCTCAGTCATGTTACCAGTGCACAGGGTTCCACCATCAAACCTCAGTCATGTTGCCAGTCCACAGGTTTGTGCTATCAAATCAGAGTCAAGTTCCCAGGCCAGAGGTTTCCAGAATTAAGCCTCAGTCATGTTGCCAGGCCACAGGGTACCACCATCAAACCTCAGTCATGTTCCCAGGCCACAGGGTTTTTCCATCAAACCTCAGTCATGTTCCCAAGCCACAGGATTCCACAATCTCACATCAGGCATGTTCCCACGCCAATGGTTTCCAGAATCAAACCTCAGTCATATTCCCAGGCCACATGGTTCCAGAATCAAACCTCAGTCATGTTCCCAGGACAAAGGGGTCCAGAATAAAACCTCAGTCATGTTCCCTGGACACAGGTTCCAAAATAAAACCCCAGGCATGTTCCCAGGCCACAGCGTTCCAGAATCAAGCCTCACTCATATTCCCAGGCCAGAGTGTTCCACAATTAAACCTCAGTCATATTCCCAGGACACAGGGTTCCACAATTAAACCTCAGTCATATTCCCAGGCCAGAGGGTTCCACAATCATACCTCAGTCCTGTTGCCAGGCCACGGTTCCACCATGAAGCCTCAGTCATGTTCCCAGGCCTGAGTGTTCCACAATCAAACCTAAGTCAACTTGCCAGGCATCAGGGTTCCACCATCAACTCTCAGTCCTGTTGTCAGGCCACAGGCTTCCACCATCAAGCCTCAGTCACGTTCCCAAACCTGAGGGTTCCACAATCAAACCTCTGTCATGTTGCCAGGCCATAGGGTACCACCATCAATCCTCAGTCATATTCCCAGGCCACAGGTTTCCAGAATCAAACCGATTTCATGTTCCCAGGCAACAGGTTACCAGAATCCAAACCGATGTCATGTTCCCAGGCCACAGGGTTCCACCATCAAATCTCAGTCCTGTTGCCAGGCCAGAGGTTTCCACCATTAAGCCTCAGTCATGTTCCCAAGCCTGAGGGTTCCACAATCAAACTTCAGTCACGTTGCCAGGCCACAAGATTCAACCATGAAACCTCAGTCATGTTCCCAGGAAACAGGGTTCCAGAATCAAACCAATGTCATGTTCCCAGGCCACGGGGTTCCAGTATCAGGCCTCAGTCATGTTCCCAGTGCACAGGGTTCCACCATCAAACCTCAGTCATGTTGCCAGTCCACAGGTTTCTGCTATCAAATCACAGTCAAGTTCCCAGGCCACAGGGTTCCAGAATCAAGCCTCAGTCATGTTGCCAGGCCACAGGGTACCACCATCAAAACTCAGTCATGTGCCCAGGCCACAGGGTTCCAGAATAAAACCTCAGCCATGTTCCCTGGTCACAGGTTCCAAAAATAAAACCCCAGTCATGTTCCCAGGCCACAGGGTTCCAAAATCAAGCCTCACTCATATTCCCAGGCCACAGGGTTCCACAATAAAACCTCAGTCATATTCCCAGGCCAGAGTGTTCCACAATCAAACCTAAGTCATCTTGCCAGGCCACAGGCTTCCACCATCAAGCCTCAGTCACGTTCCCAAGCCTGAGGGTTCCACAATCAAACCTCTGTCATGTTGCCAGGCCACAGGGTTACAGAATTAAACCACAGTCATATTCCAAGGCCAGAGGGTTCCACAGTCAAACCTCACTCATATTCCCATGCCACAGGTTTCCAGAATCCAACCGATGTCATGTTCCCAGGCCACAGGGTTCCAGAATCAATCCTCAGTCATGTTCCCAGGCCACAGGGTTCCAGAATCAATCCGCAGTTACATTCCCAGGCTACAGGGTTCCAGAATAAAACCTCAGTCATATTCCTAGTCCACAGGGTTCCAGAACCAAGCCTCAGTCAGGTTCCCAGGGCACAGTATTCCACAATCTAAACAGATGTCATGTTCCCAGGTCACAGGTTTCCAGAATCACGCCTCAGTCATGTTCCCAGGCCACAGGGATCCAGAATCAAACCTCAGTCATGTTTCCAGGCCATAGGGTACCACCGTCAAACCTCAGTCATAATCCCAGGCCACAGGTTTCCAGAATCAAACCGATTTCATGTTCCCAGGCAACAGGTAACCAGAATACAAGCCGATGTCATGTTCCCAGGCCACAGGGTTCCACCGTCAAATCTCAGTCCTGTTGCCAGGCCACAGGGTTCCACCATCAAGCCTCAGTCATGTTCCCAAGCCTGAGGGTTCAACCATCAAACCTCAGTCATGTTCCCAGGAAACAGGGTTCCAGAATCAAACCAATGTCATGTTCCCAGTCCACGGGGTTCCAGTATCAGGCCTCAGTCATGTTCCCAGTGCACAGGGTTCCACCATCAAACCTCAGTCATGTTGCCGGTCCACAGGTTTCTGCGATCAAACCACATTCAAGTTCCCAGGCCACAGGGTACCAGAATAAAGCCTCAGTCCTGTTGCCAGGCCACAGGGTACCTCCATCAAACCTCAGTCATGTTCCCAGTGCACAAGGTTCCTCCATCAAACCTCAATCATGTTCCCAGGACACAGGTTCCCAGAATCCATCCAAAGTCAATTTCCCAGGCCATGGGTTTCCAGTACCAGGCCTCAGTCATGTTTCCAGGGCACAGGGTTCCACAATCAAACCTCAGTCATGTTCCCAGTCCACAGGTTTCTGCCATCAAACCTCAGTCAAGTTCCCAGGCCAGAGATTTCCAGAATCAAACCTCAGTCATATTCCCAGGACACATGGTTCCAGAATCAAACCTCAGTCATGTTCACAGGCCACAGGGTTCCACAATCAAACCTCAGTCATGTTCCCAGGACAAAGGTGTCCAGAATCAAACCTCATTCATATTCTCAGGGAACAGGGTTCCAGAAACAAACCTCAGTCATGTTGCCAGGCCACAGGTTTCCACCATTAAACCTCAGACATGTTCCCAGGCCACAGGGTTCCAGAATCAAGCCTCCCTCATATTCCCAGGCCACAGGGTTCCACAATTAAACCTCAGTCATATTCCCAGGTCAGAGGGTTCCACAATCAAACCTCAGTCCTGTTGCCAGGCCACGGTTCCACCATGAAGCCTCAGTCATGTTCCCAGGCCAGAGTGTTCCACAATCAAACCTAAGTCATCTTGCCAGGCCACAGGGTTCCACCATCAAACCTCAGTCCTGTGACCAGGCCACAAGCTTCCACCATCAAGCCTCAGTCACGTTCCCAAGCCTGAGGGTTCCACAATCAAACCTCTGTCATGTTGCCAGGCCACAGGGTTACAGAATTAAACCACAGTCATATTCCCAGGCCAGAGGGTTCCACAGTCAAACCTCACTCATGTTCCCATGCCACAGGTTTCCAGAATCCAACCGATGTCATGTTCCCAGGCCACAGGGTTCCAGAATCAATCCTCAGTCATGTTCCCAGGCCACAGGGTTCCAGAATCATTCCGCAGTTATGTTCCCAGGCTACAGGGTTGCAGAATAAAACCTCAGTCATATTCCCAGTCCACAGGGTTCCAGAACCAAGCCTCCGTCAGGTTCCCAGGGCACAGTAATCCACAATCTAAACAGATGTCATGTTCCCAGGTCACAGGTTTCCAGAATCACGCCTCAGTCATGTTCCCAGGCCACAGGTTTCCAGAATCAAACCGATTTCATGTTCCCAGGCAACAGGGTACCAGAATCAAAACCGATGCCATGTTCCCAGGCCACAGGGTTCCACCGTCAAATCTCAGTCCTGTTGCCAGGCCACAGGGTTCCACCATCAAGCCTCAGTCATGTTCCCAAGCCTGAGGGTTCAACCATCAAACCTCAGTCATGTTCCCAGGAAACAGGGTTTCAGAATCAAACCAATGTCATGTTCCCAGGCCACTGGGTTCCAGTATCAGGCCTCAGTCATGTTCCCAGTGCACAGGGTTCCACCATCTAACCTCAGTCATGTTGCCAGTCCACAGGTTTCTGCGATCATACCACATTCAAGTTCCCAGGCCACTGGATTCCAGAATCAAGCCTCAGTCATGCTGCCAGGCCACAGGGTACCACCATCAAACCTCAGTCATGTTCCCAGTGCACAGGGTTTCTCCATCAAACCTCAATCATGTTCCCAGAACACAGGTTTCCAGAATCAAACCAAAGTCAAGTTCCCAGGCCATGGGTTTCCAGTAGCAGGCCTCAGTCTGGTTTCCAGGGCACAGGGTTCCACAATCAAACCTCAGTCATATTGCCAGGCCATAGCGTACCACCATCAAACCTCAGTCATATTCCCAGGCCACAGTTTTCCGGAATCAAACCGATTTCATGTTCCCAGGCAACAGGGTACCAGAATCCAAACCGATGTCATGTTCCCAGGCCACAGGGTTCCACCATCAAATCTGAGTCCTGTTGCCAGGCCACAGGCTTCCACCATCAAACCTCAGTCATGTCCCCAAGCCTGAGGTTTCCACAATCAAACCTCAGTCATGTTCCCAGTGCACAGGGTTCAACCATCAAACCTCAGGCATGTTCCCAGGAAACAGGGTTCCAGAATCAAACCAATGTCATGTTCCCAGGCCACGGGGTTCCAGTATCAGGCCTCAGTCATGTTCCCAGTGCACAGGGTTCCACCATCAAACCTCAGTCATGTTGCCAGTCCACAGGTTTCTGCTATCAAATCACAGTCAAGTTCCCAGGCCACAGGGTTCCAGAATCAAGCCTCAGTCATGTTCCCAGGGAACAGGGTTCCAGAAACACACCTCAGTCATGTTGCCAGTCCACAGGTTTCCACCATCAAACCTCAGACATGTTCCCAGGCGACAGGTTTCCAGAATCAAATCGTTCTCATGTTCCCAGGTCACAGGGTTCCACAATCCAATGATGTCATGTTCCCAGGCCACAGGGTTCCAGAATCAAACCTCAGTTATGTTCCCAGGCCACAGGGTTCCAGAATCAAGCCTCACTCATACTCCCAGGCCACAGGGTTCCACAATTAAACCTCAGTCATATTCCCAGGCCAGAGGGTTCCACAATCAAACCTAAGTCATCTTGCCAGGCCACAGGGTTCCACCATCAAACCTCAATCCTGTTGCAAGGCCACAGGCTTCCACCATCAAGCCTCAGTCACGTTCCCAAGCCTGAGGGTTCCACAATCAAACCTCTGTCATGTTGCCAGGACACAGGGTTACAGATTTAAACCACAGTCACATTCCCAGGCCATAGGGTTCCACAGTCAAACCTCTCTCATGTTCCCATGCCACAGGTTTCCAGAATCCATCCGATGTCATTTTCCCAGGCCACAGGGTTCCAGAATCAATCCTCAGTCATGTTCCCAGGCTACAGGGTTCCAGAATAAAACCTCAGTCATATTCCCAGTCCACAGGGTTCCAGAACCAAGCCTCAGTCAGGTTCCCAGGGCACAGTATTCCACAATCTAAAGAGATGTCATGTTCCCAGGTCACAGGTTTCCAGAATCACGCCTCAGTCATGTTCCCCGGCCACAGGGATCCAGAATCAAACCTCAGTCATGTTGCCAGGCCATAGGGTACAACCATCAAACCTCAGTCATATTCCCAGGCCACAGGTTTCCAGAATCAAACCGATTTCATGTTCCCAGGCAACAGGGTACCAGAATCCAAACCGATGTCATGTTCCCAGGCCACAGGGTTCCACCATCAAATCTCAGTCCTGTTGCCAGGCCACAGGGTTCCACCATCAAGCCTCAGTCATGTTCCCAAGCCTGAGGGTTCCACTATCAAACCTCAGTCATGTTGCCAGGCCACAGGGTACCACCATCAAACCTCAGTCATATTCCCAGGACACATGGTTCCAGAATCAAACCTCAGTCATGTTGCCAGTCCACAGGTTTCTGCCATCAAACCTCAGTCAAGTTCCCAGGCCACAGATTTCCAGAATCAAACCTCAGTCATGTTCCCAGGGAACAGGGTTCCAGAAACACACCTCAGTCATGTTGCCAGTCCACAGGTTTCCACCATCAAACCTCAGACATGTTCCCAGGCGACAGGTTTCCAGAATCAAATCGTTCTCATGTTCCCAGGTCACAGGGTTCCACAATCCAATGATGTCATGTTCCCAGGCCACAGGGTTCCAGAATCAAGCCTCAATCATCCTCCCAGGCCACAGGGTTCCACAATTAAACCTCAGTCATATTCCCAGGCCAGAGGGTTCCACAATCAAACCTAAGTCATCTTGCCAGGCCACAGGGTTCCACCATCAAACCTCAATCCTGTTGCAAGGCCACAGGCTTCCACCATCAAGCCTCAGTCACGTTCCCAAGCCTGAGGGTTCCACAATCAAACCTCTGTCATGTTGCCAGGCCACAGGGTTACAGATTTAAACCACAGTCATATTCCCAGGCCAGAGGGTTCCGCAGTCAAACCTCACTCATGTTCCCATGCCACAGGTTTCCAGAATCCATCCGATGTCATGTTCCCAGGCCACAGGGTTCCAGAATCAATCCTCTGTCATGTTCCCAGGCTACAGGGTTCCAGAATAAAACCTCAGTCATATTCCCAGTCCACAGGGTTCCAGAACCAAGCCTCAGTCAGGTTCCCAGGGCACAGTATTCCACAATCTAAACAGATGTCATGTTCCCAGGTCACAGGGTTCCACAATCCAATGATGTCATGTTCCCAGGCCACAGGGTTCCAGAATCAAACCTCAGTTATGTTCCCAGGCCACAGGGTTCCAGAATCAAGCCTCACTCATACTCCCAGGCCACAGGGTTCCACAATTAAACCTCAGTCATATTCCCAGGCCAGAGGGTTCCACAATCAAACCTAAGTCATCTTGCCAGGCCACAGGGTTCCACCATCAAACCTCAATCCTGTTGCAAGGCCACAGGCTTCCACCATCAAGCCTCAGTCACGTTCCCAAGCCTGAGGGTTCCACAATCAAACCTCTGTCATGTTGCCAGGACACAGGGTTACAGATTTAAACCACAGTCACATTCCCAGGCCATAGGGTTCCACAGTCAAACCTCTCTCATGTTCCCATGCCACAGGTTTCCAGAATCCATCCGATGTCATTTTCCCAGGCCACAGGGTTCCAGAATCAATCCTCAGTCATGTTCCCAGGCTACAGGGTTCCAGAATAAAACCTCAGTCATATTCCCAGTCCACAGGGTTCCAGAACCAAGCCTCAGTCAGGTTCCCAGGGCACAGTATTCCACAATCTAAAGAGATGTCATGTTCCCAGGTCACAGGTTTCCAGAATCACGCCTCAGTCATGTTCCCCGGCCACAGGGATCCAGAATCAAACCTCAGTCATGTTGCCAGGCCATAGGGTACAACCATCAAACCTCAGTCATATTCCCAGGCCACAGGTTTCCAGAATCAAACCGATTTCATGTTCCCAGGCAACAGGGTACCAGAATCCAAACCGATGTCATGTTCCCAGGCCACAGGGTTCCACCATCAAATCTCAGTCCTGTTGCCAGGCCACAGGGTTCCACCATCAAGCCTCAGTCATGTTCCCAAGCCTGAGGGTTCCACTATCAAACCTCAGTCATGTTGCCAGGCCACAGGGTACCACCATCAAACCTCAGTCATATTCCCAGGACACATGGTTCCAGAATCAAACCTCAGTCATGTTGCCAGTCCACAGGTTTCTGCCATCAAACCTCAGTCAAGTTCCCAGGCCACAGATTTCCAGAATCAAACCTCAGTCATGTTCCCAGGGAACAGGGTTCCAGAAACACACCTCAGTCATGTTGCCAGTCCACAGGTTTCCACCATCAAACCTCAGACATGTTCCCAGGCGACAGGTTTCCAGAATCAAATCGTTCTCATGTTCCCAGGTCACAGGGTTCCACAATCCAATGATGTCATGTTCCCAGGCCACAGGGTTCCAGAATCAAGCCTCAATCATCCTCCCAGGCCACAGGGTTCCACAATTAAACCTCAGTCATATTCCCAGGCCAGAGGGTTCCACAATCAAACCTAAGTCATCTTGCCAGGCCACAGGGTTCCACCATCAAACCTCAATCCTGTTGCAAGGCCACAGGCTTCCACCATCAAGCCTCAGTCACGTTCCCAAGCCTGAGGGTTCCACAATCAAACCTCTGTCATGTTGCCAGGCCACAGGGTTACAGATTTAAACCACAGTCATATTCCCAGGCCAGAGGGTTCCGCAGTCAAACCTCACTCATGTTCCCATGCCACAGGTTTCCAGAATCCATCCGATGTCATGTTCCCAGGCCACAGGGTTCCAGAATCAATCCTCTGTCATGTTCCCAGGCTACAGGGTTCCAGAATAAAACCTCAGTCATATTCCCAGTCCACAGGGTTCCAGAACCAAGCCTCAGTCAGGTTCCCAGGGCACAGTATTCCACAATCTAAACAGATGTCATGTTCCCAGGTCACAGGTTTCCAGAATCACGCCTCAGTCATGTTCCCAGGCCACAGGGATCCAGAATCAAACCTCAGTCATGTTGCCAGGCCATAGGGTACCACCATCAAACCTCAGTCATATTCCCAGGCCAAAGGTTTCCAGAATCAAACCGATTTCCTGTTCCCAGGCAACAGGGTACCAGAATCCAAACCGATGTCATGTTCCCAGGCCACAGGGTTCCACCATCAAATCTCAGTCCTGTTGCCAGGCCACAGGGTTCCACCATCAAGCCTCAGTCATGTTCCCAAGCCTGAGGGTTCCACTATCAAACCTCAGTCATGTTGCCAGGCCACAGGGTTCAACCATCAAACCTCAGTCATCTTCCCAGGAAACAGGGTTCCAGAATCAAACCAATGTCATGTTCCCAGGCCACGGGATTCCAGTATCAGGCCTCAGTCATGTTCCCATTGCACAGGGTTCCACCATCAAAGCTCTGTCATGTTGGCAGTCCACAGGTTTCTGCGATCAAACCACATTCAAGTTCCCAGGCCCCAGGGTTCCAGAATCAAGCCTCAGTCATGTTGCCAGGCCACAGGTTTCAACCATCACACCTCAGTCATATTCCCAGGAAACAGGGTTCCAGAATCAAACCAATGTCATGTTCCCAGGTCACGGGATTCCAGTATCAGGCATCAGTCATGTTCCCAGTGCACAGGGTTCCACCATCAAACCTCAATCATGTTGCCAGTCCACAGGTTTCTGCCATCAAATCAGAGTCAAGTTCCAAGGCCACAGGGTTCAAGAATCAAGCCTCAGTCATGTTGCCAGGCCACAGGTTTCAACCATCACACCTCAGTCATATTCCCGGGAAACAGGGTTCCATAATCAAACCAATCTCATGTTCCCAGGGCACGGGGTTCCAGTATCAGGCCTCAGTCATGTTACCAGTGCACAGGGTTCCACCATCAAACCTCAGTCATGTTGCCAGTCCACAGGTTTGTGCTATCAAATCAGAGTCAAGTTCCCAGGCCAGAGGTTTCCAGAATTAAGCCTCAGTCATGTTGCCAGGCCACAGGGTACCACCATCAAACCTCAGTCATGTTCCCAGGCCACAGGGTTTTTCCATCAAACCTCAGTCATGTTCCCAAGCCACAGGATTCCACAATCTCACATCAGGCATGTTCCCACGCCAATGGTTTCCAGAATCAAACCTCAGTCATATTCCCAGGCCACATGGTTCCAGAATCAAACCTCAGTCATGTTCCCAGGACAAAGGGGTCCAGAATAAAACCTCAGTCATGTTCCCTGGACACAGGTTCCAAAATAAAACCCCAGGCATGTTCCCAGGCCACAGCGTTCCAGAATCAAGCCTCACTCATATTCCCAGGCCAGAGTGTTCCACAATTAAACCTCAGTCATATTCCCAGGACACAGGGTTCCACAATTAAACCTCAGTCATATTCCCAGGCCAGAGGGTTCCACAATCATACCTCAGTCCTGTTGCCAGGCCACGGTTCCACCATGAAGCCTCAGTCATGTTCCCAGGCCTGAGTGTTCCACAATCAAACCTAAGTCAACTTGCCAGGCATCAGGGTTCCACCATCAACTCTCAGTCCTGTTGTCAGGCCACAGGCTTCCACCATCAAGCCTCAGTCACGTTCCCAAACCTGAGGGTTCCACAATCAAACCTCTGTCATGTTGCCAGGCCATAGGGTACCACCATCAATCCTCAGTCATATTCCCAGGCCACAGGTTTCCAGAATCAAACCGATTTCATGTTCCCAGGCAACAGGTTACCAGAATCCAAACCGATGTCATGTTCCCAGGCCACAGGGTTCCACCATCAAATCTCAGTCCTGTTGCCAGGCCAGAGGTTTCCACCATTAAGCCTCAGTCATGTTCCCAAGCCTGAGGGTTCCACAATCAAACTTCAGTCACGTTGCCAGGCCACAAGATTCAACCATGAAACCTCAGTCATGTTCCCAGGAAACAGGGTTCCAGAATCAAACCAATGTCATGTTCCCAGGCCACGGGGTTCCAGTATCAGGCCTCAGTCATGTTCCCAGTGCACAGGGTTCCACCATCAAACCTCAGTCATGTTGCCAGTCCACAGGTTTCTGCTATCAAATCACAGTCAAGTTCCCAGGCCACAGGGTTCCAGAATCAAGCCTCAGTCATGTTGCCAGGCCACAGGGTACCACCATCAAAACTCAGTCATGTGCCCAGGCCACAGGGTTCCAGAATAAAACCTCAGCCATGTTCCCTGGTCACAGGTTCCAAAAATAAAACCCCAGTCATGTTCCCAGGCCACAGGGTTCCAGAATCAAGCCTCACTCATATTCCCAGGCCACAGGGTTCCACAATAAAACCTCAGTCATATTCCCAGGCCAGAGTGTTCCACAATCAAACCTAAGTCATCTTGCCAGGCCACAGGCTTCCACCATCAAGCCTCAGT
This sequence comes from Balaenoptera physalus, assembly GCF_965194825.1. NCBI lineage: Eukaryota > Metazoa > Chordata > Mammalia > Artiodactyla > Balaenopteridae > Balaenoptera > Balaenoptera physalus. The sequence continues at coordinate 24,275,293 of NC_138894.1, forward strand.
CACGTTCCCAAGCCTGAGGGTTCCACAATCAAACCTCTGTCATGTTGCCAGGCCACAGGGTTACAGAATTAAACCACAGTCATATTCCAAGGCCAGAGGGTTCCACAGTCAAACCTCACTCATATTCCCATGCCACAGGTTTCCAGAATCCAACCGATGTCATGTTCCCAGGCCACAGGGTTCCAGAATCAATCCTCAGTCATGTTCCCAGGCCACAGGGTTCCAGAATCAATCCTCTGTCATGTTCCCAGGCTACAGGGTTCCAGAATAAAACCTCAGTCATATTCCTAGTCCACAGGGTTCCAGAACCAAGCCTCAGTCAGGTTCCCAGGGCACAGTATTCCACAATCTAAACATATGTCATGTTCCCAGGTCACAGGTTTCCAGAATCACGCCTCAGTCATGTTCCCAGGCCACAGGGATCCAGAATCAAACCTCAGTCATGTTTCCAGGCCATAGGGTACCACCGTCAAACCTCAGTCATAATCCCAGGCCACAGGTTTCCAGAATCAAACCGATTTCATGTTCCCAGGCAACAGGGAACCAGAATACAAGCCGATGTCATGTTCCCAGGCCACAGGGTTCCACCGTCAAATCTCAGTCCTGTTGCCAGGCCACAGGGTTCCACCATCAAGCCTCAGTCATGTTCCCAAGCCTGAGGGTTCAACCATCAAACCTCAGTCATGTTCCCAGGAAACAGGGTTCCAGAATCAAACCAATGTCATGTTCCCAGTCCACGGGGTTCCAGTATCAGGCCTCAGTCATGTTCCCAGTGCACAGGGTTCCACCATCAAACCTCAGTCATGTTGCCGGTCCACAGGTTTCTGCGATCAAACCACATTCAAGTTCCCAGGCCACAGGGTACCAGAATAAAGCCTCAGTCCTGTTGCCAGGCCACAGGGTACCTCCATCAAACCTCAGTCATGTTCCCAGTGCACAAGGTTCCTCCATCAAACCTCAATCATGTTCCCAGGACACAGGTTCCCAGAATCCATCCAAAGTCAATTTCCCAGGCCATGGGTTTCCAGTACCAGGCCTCAGTCATGTTTCCAGGGCACAGGGTTCCACAATCAAACCTCAGTCATGTTGCCAGTCCACAGGTTTCTGCCATCAAACCTCAGTCAAGTTCCCAGGCCAGAGATTTCCAGAATCAAACCTCAGTCATATTCCCAGGACACATGGTTCCAGAATCAAACCTCAGTCATGTTCACAGGCCACAGGGTTCCACAATCAAACCTCAGTCATGTTCCCAGGACAAAGGTGTCCAGAATCAAACCTCATTCATATTCTCAGGGAACAGGGTTCCAGAAACAAACCTCAGTCATGTTCCCATGCCACATGGTTCCAGAATCCAACCGATGTCATGTTCCCTGGCCACAGGTTTCCAGAAGCTATCCTCAGTCATGTTCCCAGGCCACAGGATTCCAGAATAAAACCTCAGTCATATTCGCAGTCCACAGGGTTCCAGTATCAAGCCTCAGTCAGGTTCCCAGGGCACAGTATTCCACAATCTAAACAGATGTCATGTTCCCAGGTCACAGGTTTCCAGAATCACCCCTCAGTCATGTTCCCAGGCCACAGGGATCCAGAATCAAACCTCAGTCATGTTGCCAGTCCATAGGGTACCACCATCAAACCTCAGTCATATTCCCAGGCCACAGGGTTCCAGAATCAAACCGATTTCATGTTCCCAGGCAACAGGGTACCAGAATCCAAACCGATGTCATGTTCCCAGGCCACAGGGTTCCACCATCAAATCTCAGTCCTGTTGCCAGGCCACAGGCTTCCACCACCAAGCCTCAGTCATGTTCCCAAGCCTGAGGGTTCCACAATCAAACCTCTGTCATGTTGCCAGGCCACAGGGTTCAACCATGAAACCTCAGTCATGTTCCCAGGAAACATGGTTCCAGAATCAAACCAATGTCATGTTCCCAGGCCACGGGGTTCCAGTATCAGGCCTCAGTCATGTTGCCAGTCCACAGGTTTCTACGATCAAATCAGAGTCAAGTTCCAGGCCACAGGGTTCCAGAATCAAGCCTCAGTCATGTTGCCAGGCCACAGGGTACCACCATGAAACCTCAGTCATGTTCCCAGGCCACAGGGTTCATCCATCAAACCTCAGTCATGTTCCCAGGCCACAGGATTCCACAATCTCACATCAGTCATGTTCCCAGTCCAATGGTTTCCAGAATCAAACCTCAGTCATTTTCCCAGGACACAGGGTTCCAGAATAAAACCTCAGCCATGTTCCCTGGACACAGGTTCCAAAAATAAAACCCCATTCATGTTCCCAGTCCACAGGGTTCCAGAATCAAGCCTCACTCATATTCCCAGGCCACAGGGTTCCACAATTAAACCTCAGTCATATTCCCAGGCCAGAGGGTTCCTCAATCAAACCTCAGTCCTGTTGCCAGGCCACGGTTCCACCATCAAGCCTCAGTCATGTTCCCAGACCAGATTGTTCCACAATCAAATCTATGTCATCTTGCCAGGCCACAGGGTTCCACCATCAAACCTCAATCCTGTTGCAAGGCCACAGGCTTCCGCCATCAAGCCTCAGTCACGTTCCCAAGCCTGAGGGTTCCACAATCAAACCTCTGTCATGTTGCCAGGCCACAGGGTTACAGAATTAAACCACAGTCATATTCCCAGGCCAGAGGGTTCCACAGTCAAACCTCACTCATGTTCCCATGCCACAGGTTTCCAGAATCCAACCGATGTCATGTTCCCAGGCCACAGGGTTCCAGAATCAATCCTCAGTCATGTTCCCAGGCCACAGGGTTCCAGAATCATTCCGCAGTTATGTTCCCAGGCTACAGGGTTGCAGAATAAAACCTCAGTCATATTCCCAGTCCACAGGGTTCCAGAACCAAGCCTCCGTCAGGTTCCCAGGGCACAGTATTCCACAATCTAAACAGATGTCATGTTCCCAGGTCACAGGTTTCCAGAATCACGCCTCAGTCATGTTCCCAGGCCACAGGTTTCCAGAATCAAACCGATTTCATGTTCCCAGGCAACAGGGTACCAGAATCAAAACCGATGCCATGTTCCCAGGCCACAGGGTTCCACCGTCAAATCTGAGTCCTGTTGCCAGGCCACAGGGTTCCACCATCAAGCCTCAGTCATGTTCCCAAGCCTGAGGGTTCAACCATCAAACCTCAGTCATGTTCCCAGGAAACAGGGTTTCAGAATCAAACCAATGTCATGTTCCCAGGCCACTGGGTTCCAGTATCAGGCCTCAGTCATGTTCCCAGTGCACAGGGTTCCACCATCTAACCTCAGTCATGTTGCCAGTCCACAGGTTTCTGCGATCATACCACATTCAAGTTCCCAGGCCACTGGATTCCAGAATCAAGCCTCAGTCATGCTGCCAGGCCACAGGGTACCACCATCAAACCTCAGTCATGTTCCCAGTGCACAGGGTTTCTCCATCAAACCTCAATCATGTTCCCAGAACACAGGTTTCCAGAAACAAACCAAAGTCAAGTTCCCAGGCCATGGGTTTCCAGTAGCAGGCCTCAGTCTGGTTTCCAGGGCACAGGGTTCCACAATCAAACCTCAGTCATATTGCCAGGCCATAGCGTACCACCATCAAACCTCAGTCATATTCCCAGGCCACAGTTTTCCGGAATCAAACCGATTTCATGTTCCCAGGCAACAGGGTACCAGAATCCAAACCGATGTCATGTTCCCAGGCCACAGGGTTCCACCATCAAATCTGAGTCCTGTTGCCAGGCCACAGGCTTCCACCATCAAACCTCAGTCATGTCCCCAAGCCTGAGGTTTCCACAATCAAACCTCAGTCATGTTCCCAGTGCACAGGGTTCAACCATCAAACCTCAGGCATGTTCCCAGGAAACAGGGTTCCAGAATCAAACCAATGTCATGTTCCCAGGCCACGGGGTTCCAGTATCAGGCCTCAGTCATGTTCCCAGTGCACAGGGTTCCACCATCAAACCTCAGTCATGTTGCCAGTCCACAGGTTTCTGCTATCAAATCACAGTCAAGTTCCCAGGCCACAGGGTTCCAGAATCAAGCCTCAGTCATGTTGCCAGGCCACAGGGTACCACCATCAAAACTCAGTCATGTGCCCAGGCCACAGGGTTCCAGAATAAAACCTCAGCCATGTTCCCTGGTCACAGGTTCCAAAAATAAAACCCCAGTCATGTTCCTAGGCCACAGGGTTCCAGAATCAAGCCTCACTCATATTCCCAGGCCACAGGGTTCCACAATAAAACCTCAGTCATATTCCCAGGCCAGAGTGTTCCACAATCAAACCTAAGTCATCTTGCCAGGCCACAGGGTTCCACCATCAAACTTCAATCCTGTTGCAAGGCCACAGGCTTCCACCATCAAGCCTCAGTCACGTTCCCAAGCCTGAGGGTTCCACAATCAAACCGCTGTCATGTTGCCAGGCCACAGGGTTACAGAATTAAACCACAGTCATATTCCAAGGTCAGAGGGTTCCACAGTCAAACCTCACTCATATTCCCATGCCACAGGTTTCCAGAATCCAACCGATGTCATGTTCCCAGGCCACAGGGTTCCAGAATCAATCCTCAGTCATGTTCCCAGGCCACAGGGTTCCAGAATCAATCCGCAGTTACATTCCCAGGCTACAGGGTTCCAGAATAAAACCTCAGTCATATTCCCAGTCCACAGGGTTCCAGAACCAAGCCTCAGTCAGGTTCCCAGGGCACAGCATTCCACAATCTAAACAGATGTCATGTTCCCAGGTCACAGGTTTCCAGAATCACGCCTCAGTCATGTTCCCAGGCCACAGGGATCCAGAATCAAACCTCAGTCATGTGTCCAGGACATAGGGTACCACCGTCAAACCTCAGTCATATTCCCAGGCCAGAGGGTTCCACAATCAAACCTCAGTCCTATTGCCAGGCCACGGTTCCACCATCAAGCCTCAGTCATGTTCCCAGGCCACAGGGTTCTTCCATCAAACCTCTGTCATGTTCCCAGGCCACAGGATTCCACAATCTAACATCAGTCATGTTCCCAGACCAATGGTTTCCAGAATCAAACCTCAATCATGTTCCCAGGACACAGGGTTCCAGAATCAAACCAATGTTAAGTTCTCAGGCCATGGGTTTCCATCTAGGCCACAGTCATGTTTCCAGGGTATAGGGTTCCACCATCAAACCTCAGTCATGTTGCCAGTCCACAGATTTCTTCCATCAAACCTCAGTCAAGTTCCCAGGCCACAAGGTGCGAGAATCAAGCGTCAGTCATTTTGCCATGCCAGAGTGTTCCACCATCAAACCTCACTCATGACCCCAGGTCACATATTTCCACAATGAAACCTCAGTCACTTTCCCAGGCCACAGGTATCCACAATCAAACCTCAGTCATGTTGCCAGGCCACAGGGTTCAACCATCAAACCTCAGTCATATTCCCAGGAAACAGGGTTCCAGAATCAAACCAATGTCATGTTCCCAGGCCACGGGGTTCCAGTATCAGGCCTCAGTCATGTTCCCAGTGCACAGGGTTCCACCATCAAACCTCAGTCATGTTGCCAGGCCACAGGTTTCCACCATCAAACCTCCGACATGTTCCCAGGCCACAGGGTTCCAGAATAAAACCTCAGACATGTTCCCAGGCCACAGGGTTCCACAATCCACTGATGTCATGTTCCCAGGCCACAGGGTTCCAGAATCAATCCTCAGTTATATTCCCAGACTACAGGGTTCCAGAATAAAACCTCAGTCATGTTCCCAGGCCACAGGGTTCCAGAACCAAGCCTCTGTCAGGTTCCCAGGGCACAGTATTCCACAGTCTAAACAGATGTCATGTTCCCAGGCCACAGGTTTCCAGAATCACGCCTCAGTCATGTTCCCAGTCCACAGGGATCCAGAATCAAACCTCAGTCATGTTGCCAGGCCATAGGGTACCACCATCAAACCTAAGTCATATTCCCAGATCACAGGTTTCCAGAATCAAACCGATTTCATTTTCCCAGGCAACAGGGTACAAGAATCAAAACCGATGTCATGTTCCCAGGCCACAGGATTCCACAATCTCACATCAGTCATGTTCCCAGGCCAATGGTTTCCAGAATCAAACCTCAGGCATATTCCCTGGCCACATGGTTCCAGAATCAAACCTCAGTCATGTTCCCAGGAAACAGGGTTCCAGAATAAAACCTCAGTCATGTTCCCTGGACACAGGTTTCAAAAATAAAACCCCAGTCATGTTCCCAGGCCACAGGGTTCCAGAATCAAAGCTCACTCATATTCCCAGGCCACAGGGTTCCACAATTAAACTTCAGTCATATTCCCAGGCCAGAGGGTTCCACCATCAAACCTCAGTCCTGTTGCCAGGCCACGGTTCCACCATCAAGCCTCAGTCATGTTCCCAAGACTGAAGGTTCCACAATCAAACCTCGGTCATGTTCCCAGGCCACAGGGTTCTTCCATCAAACCTCTGTCATGTTACCAGGCCACAGGATTCCACAATCTAACATCAGTCATGTTCCCAGACCAATGGTTTCCAGAATCAAACCTCAATCATGTTCCCAGGACACAGGGTTCCAGAATCAAACCAATGTCAAGTTCTCAGGCCATGGGTTTCCATCTAGGCCACAGTCATGTTTCCAGGGTACAGGGTTCCACCCTCAAACCTCAGTCATGTTGCCAGTCCACAGGTTTCTTCCATCAAACCTCAGTCAATATCCCAGGCCACACGGTGCCAGAATCAAGCCTCAGTCATTTTGCCAGGCCACAGGGTACCACCATTAAACCTCAGTCATGTTCCCAGGCCACAGGGTTCCTCCATCAAACCTCAATCATGTTCCCAGGACACAGGTTTCCAGAATCAAACCAAAGTCAAGTTCCCAGGACATGAGTTTCCAGTACCAGGCCTCAGTCATCTTTCCAGGGCACAGGGTTCCACAATCAAACCTCAGTCATGTTGACAGTCCACAGGTTTCTGCCATCAAACCTCAGTCAAGTTCCCAGGCCACACGGTGCCAGAATCAAGCCTCAGTCATTTTGCCAGGACAGAGTGTTCCACCATCAAACCTCACTCATGACCCCAGGCCACATATTTCCACAATGTAACCTCAGTCATTTTCCCAGGCCACAGGTATCCAGAATCAAACCTCAGTCATATTCCCAGGACACATGGTTCCAGAATCAAACCTCAGACATGTTCCCAGGCCACAGGGTTCCAGAATAAAACCTCAGTCATGTTCACAGGCCACAGGGTTCCAGAACCAAGCCTCAGTCAGGTTCCCAGGGCACAGTATTCCACAATCTAAACAGAGGTCATGTTCCCAGGTCACAGGTTTCAAGAATCACGCCTCAGTCATATTCCCAGGCCACAGGTTTCCAGAATCAAACCGATTTCATGTTCCCAGGCAACAGGGTACCAGAATCCAAAGCGATGTCATGTTCCCAGGCCACAGGGTTCCACCATCAAATCTCAGTCCTGTTGCCAGGCCACAGGGTTCCACCATCAAGCCTCAGTCATGTTCCTAAGCCTGAGGGTTCCACAATCAAACCTCAGTCATGTTGCCAGGCCACAGGTTTCAACCATCAAACCTCAGTCATATTCCCAGGAAACAGGGTTCCAGAATCAAACCAATGTCATGTTCCCAGGCCACGGGGTTCCAGTATCAGGCCTCAGTCATGTTCCCAGTGCACAGGGTTCCACCATCAAACCTCAGTCATGTTGCCAGTCCACAGGTTTCTGCGATCAAAGCACATTCAAGTTCCCAGGCCACAGGGTTCCAGAATCAAGCCTCAGTCATGTTGCCAGGCCACAGGGTACCACCATCAAACCTCAGTTATGTTCCCAGGCCACAGGTTTCCTCCATCAAACCTCAATCATGTTCCCAGGACACAGGTTTCCAGAATCAAACCAAAGTCAAGTTCCCAGGCCATGGTTTTCCAGTACCAGGCCTCAGTCATCTTTCCAGGGCACAGGGTTCCACAATCAAACCTCAGTCATGTTGCCAGTGCACAGGTTTCTGCCATCAAACCTCAGTCAAGTTCCCAGGCCACAGATTTCCAGAATCAAACCTCAGTCATATTCCCAGGACACATGGTTCCAGAATCAAACCTCAGTCATGTTCGCAGGCCACAGGGTTCCACAATCAAACCTCAGTCATGTTCCCAGGACAAAGGTGTCCAGAATCAAAACTCAGTCATGTTCCCAGGGATTAGGGTTCCAGAAACAAACCTCAGTCATGTTGCCAGGCCACAGGTTTCCACCATCAAACCTCAGACATGTTCCCAGGCCTCAGGGTTCCAGAATAAAACCTCAGACATGTTCCCAGACCACAGGGTTACACAATCCACTGATGTCATGTTCCCAGGACACAGGGTTCCAGAATCAAACCTCAGTTATGTTCCCAGGGCAGAGGGTTCCAGAATCAAGCCTCATTCATATTCCCATGCCACAGGGTTCCACAATTAAACCTCAGTCATATTCCCAGGCCAGAGGGTTCCACAATCAAACCTCAGTCCTATTGCCAGGCCACGGATCCACCATCAAGCCTCAGTCATGTTCCCAGGCCACAGGGTTCTTCCATCAAACTTCAGACATGTTCCCAGGCCACAGGATTCCACAATCTCACATCAGTCCTGTTCCCAGGCCAATGGTTTCCAGAATCAAACCCAAGTCATATTCCCAGGCCACAGGTTTCCAGAATCAAACCGATTTCATATTCCCAGGCAACAGGTTTCCACCATCAAACCTCAGTCCTGTTGCCAGGCCACAGGGTTCCACCATCAAGCCTCAGTCATGTTCCGAAGCCTGAGGGTTCCACAATCAAACCTCAGTCATGTTGCCAGGCCACAGGGTTCAACCATCAAACCTCAGACATATTCCCAGGAAACAGGGTTCCCGAATCCAACCAATGTCATGTTCCCAGGCCACGGGGTTCCAGTATCAGGCCTCAGTCATGTTCCCAGTGCACAGGGTTCCACCATCAAACCTCAGTCATGTTGCCGGTCCACAGGTTTCTGCGATCAAACCACATTCAAGTTCCCAGGCCACAGGGTTCCAGAATCAAACCTCAGACATGTTCCCAGGCCACAGGGTTTCAGAATCAAACCGTTCTCATGTTCCCAGCCCACAGGGTTCCACAATCCACTGATGTCATGTTCCCAGGCCACAGGGTTCCAGAATCAGTCCTCAGTTATATTCCCAGACTACAGGGTTCCAGAATAAAACCTCAGTCATGTTCCATGTCCACAGGGTTCCAGAACCAAGCCTCAGTCAGGTTCCCAGGGCACAGTATTCCACAGTCTAAACAGATGTCATGTTCCCAGGCCACAGGTTTCCAGAATCACGCCTCAGTCATGTTCCCAGTCCACAGGGATCCAGAATCAAACCTCAGTCATGTTGCCAGGCCATAGGGTACCACCATCAAACCTCAGACATATTCCCAGGAAACAGGGTTCCCGAATCAAACCAATGTCATGTTCCCAGTCCACGGGGTTCCAGTATCAGGCCTCAGTCATGTTCCCAGTGCACAGGGTTCCACCATCAAACCTCAGTCATGTTGCCGGTCCACAGGTTTCTGCGATCAAACCACATTCAAGTTCCCAGGCCACAGGGTTCCAGAATCAAACCTCAGACATGTTCCCAGGCCACAGGGTTTCAGAATCAAACCGTTCTCATGTTCCCAGCCCACAGGGTTCCACAATCCACTGATGTCATGTTCCCAGGCCACAGGGTTCCAGAATAAGTCCTCAGTTATATTCCCAGACTACAGGGTTCCAGAATAAAACCTCAGTCATGTTCCAAGTCCACAGGGTTCCAGAACCAAGCCTCAGTCAGGTTCCCAGGGCACAGTATTCCACAGTCTAAACAGATGTCATGTTCCCAGGCCACAGGTTTCCAGAATCACGCCTCAGTCATATTCCCAGTCCACAGGGATCCAGAATCAAACCTCAGTCATGTTGCCAGGCCATAGGGTACCACCATCAAACCTCAGTCATATTTCCAGATCACAGGTTTCCAGAATCAAACCGATTTCTTGTTCCCAGGCAACAGGGTACCAGAATCAAAACCGATGTCATGTTCCCAGGCCACAGGATTCCACAATCTCACATCAGTCATGTTCCCAGGCCAATGGTTTCCAGAATCAAACCTCAGGCATATTCCCTGCCCACATGGCTCCAGAATCAAACCTCAGTCATGTTCCCAGGAAACAGGGTTCCAGAATAAAACCTCAGTCATGTTCCCTGGACACAGGTTTCAAAAATAAAACCCCAGTCATGTTCCCAGGCAACAGGGTTCCAGAATCAAGCCTCACTCATATTCCCAGGCCACAGGGTTCCACAATTAAACCTCAGTCATATTCCCAGGCCAGAGGGTTCCACCATCAAACCTCAGTCCTGTTGCCAGGCCACAGGGTTCCACCGTCAAGCCTCAGTCATGTTCCCAAGCCTGAGGGTTCCACAATCATACCTCGGTCATGTTCCCAGGCCACAGGGTTCTTCCATCAAACCTCTGTCATGTTCCCAGGCCACAGGATTCCACAATCTAACATCAGTCATGTTCCCAGACCAATGGTTTCCAGAATCAAACCTCAATCATGTTCCCAGGACACAGGGTCCCAGAATCAAACCAGTGTCAAGTTCCCAGGCCATGGGTTTCCATGTAGGCCACAGTCATGTTTCCAGGGTATAGGGTTCCACCATCAAACCTCAGTCATGTTGCCAGTCCACAGGTTTCTTCCATCAAACCTCAGTCAAGTTCCCAGGCCACAAGGTGCCAGAATCAAGCCTCAGTCATTTTGCCAGGCCAGAGTGTTCCACCATCAAACCTCACTCATGACCCCAGGTCACATATTTCCACAATGAAACCTCAGTCATTTTCCCAGGCCACAGGTATCCACAATCAAACCTCAGTCATGTTGCCAGGCCACAGGGTTCAACCATCAAACCTCAGTCATATTCCCAGGAAACAGGGTTCCAGAATCAAACCAATGTCATGTTCCCAGGCCACGGGGTTCCAGTATCAGGCCTCAGTCATGTTCCCAGTGCACAGGGTTCCACCATCAAACCTCAGTCATGTTGCCAGGCCACAGGTTTCCACCATCAAACCTCCGACATGTTCCCAGGCCACAGGGTTCCAGAATAAAACCTCAGACATGTTCCCAGGCCACAGGGTTCCACAATCCACTGATGTCATGTTCCCAGGCCACAGGGTTCCACAATCAATCCTCAGTTATGTTCCCAGGGCAGAGGGTTCCAGAATCAAGCCTCACTCATATTCCCAGGCCACAGCGTTCCACAATTAAACCTCAGTCATATTCCCAGGCCAGAGGGTTCCACAATCAAACCTCAGTCCTATTGCCAGGCCACGGTTCCACCATCAAGCCTCAGTCATGTTCCCAGGCCACAGGGTTCTTCCATCAAACCTCTGTCATGTTCCCAGGCCACAGGATTCCACAATCTAACATCAGTCATGTTCCCAGACCAATGGTTTCCAGAATCAAACCTCAATCATGTTCCCAGGACACAGGGTTCCAGAATCAAACCAATGTCAAGTTCCCAGGCCATGGGTTTCCATCTAGGCCACAGTCATGTTTCCAGGGTATAGGGTTCCACCATCAAACCTCAGTCATGTTGCCAGTCCACAGATTTCTTCCATCAAACCTCAGTCAAGTTCCCAGGCCACAAGGTGCGAGAATCAAGCGTCAGTCATTTTGCCATGCCAGAGTGTTCCACCATCAAACCTCACTCATGACCCCAGGTTACATATTTCCACAATGAAACCTCAGTCACTTTCCCAGGCCACAGGTATCCACAATCAAACCTCAGTCATGTTGCCAGGCCACAGGGTTCAACCATCAAACCTCAGTCATATTCCCAGGAAACAGGGTTCCAGAATCAAACCAGTCATGTTCCCAGGCCACGGGGTTCCAGTATCAGGCCTCAGTCATGTTCCCAGTGCACAGGGTTCCACCATCAAACCTCAGTCATGTTGCCAGGCCACAGGTTTCCACCATCAAACCTCCGACATGTTCCCAGGCCACAGGGTTCCAGAATAAAACCTCAGACATGTTCCCAGGCCACAGGGTTCCACAATCCACTGATGTCATGTTCCCAGGCCACAGGGTTCCAGAATCAATCCTCAGTTATATTCCCAGACTACAGGGTTCCAGAATAAAACCTCAGTCATGTTCCCAGGCCACAGGGTTCCAGAACCAAGCCTCTGTCAGGTTCCCAGGGCACAGTATTCCACAGTCTAAACAGATGTCATGTTCCCAGGCCACAGGTTTCCAGAATCACGCCTCAGTCATGTTCCCAGTCCACAGGGATCCAGAATCAAACCTCAGTCATGTTGCCAGGCCATAGGGTACCACCATCAAACCTAAGTCATATTCCCAGATCACAGGTTTCCAGAATCAAACCGATTTCATTTTCCCAGGCAACAGGGTACAAGAATCAAAACCGATGTCATGTTCCCAGGCCACAGGATTCCACAATCTCACATCAGTCATGTTCCCAGGCCAATGGTTTCCAGAATCAAACCTCAGGCATATTCCCTGGCCACATAGTTCCAGAATCAAACCTCAGTCATGTTCCCAGGAAACAGGGTTCCAGAATAAAACCTCAGTCATGTTCCCTGGACACAGGTTTCAAAAATAAAACCCCAGTCATGTTCCCAGGCCACAAGGTTCCAGAATCAAGCCTCACTCATATTCCCAGGCCACAGGGTTCCACAATTAAACCTCAGTCATATTCCCAGGCCAGAGGGTTCCACCATCAAACCTCAGTCATGTTCCCAAGACTGAGGGTTCCACAATCAAACCTCGGTCATGTTCCGAGGCCACAGGGTTCTTCCATCAAACCTCTGTCATGTTCCCAGGCCACAGGATTCCACAATCTAACATCAGTCATGTTCCCAGTCCAATGGTTTCCAGAATCAAACCTCAATCAAGTTCCCAGGACACAGGGTTCCAGAATCAAACCAATGTCAAGTTCCCAGGCCGTGGGTTTCCATCTAGGCCACAGTCATGTTTCCAGGGTACAGGGTTCCACCCTCAAACCTCAGTCATGTTGCCAGTCCACAGGTTTCTGCCATCAAACCTCAGTCAAGTTCCCAGGCCACACGGTGCCAGAATCAAGCCTCAGTCATTTTGCCAGGCCACAGGGTACCACCATTAAACCTCAGTCATGTTCCGAGGCCACAGGGTTCCTCCATCAAACCTCAATCATGTTCCCAGGACACAGGTTTCCAGAATCAAACCAAAGTCAAGTTCCCAGGCCATGAGTTTCCAGTACCAGGCCTCAGTCATCTTTCCAGGGCACAGGGTTCCACAATCAAACCTCAGTCATGTTGACAGTCCACAGGTTTCTGCCATCAAACCTCAGTCAAGTTCCCAGGCCACACGGTGCCAGAATCAAGCCTCAGTCATTTTGCCAGGACAGAGTGTTCCACCATCAAACCTCACTCATGACCCCAGGCCACATATTTCCACAATGAAACCTCAGTCATTTTCCCAGGCCACAGGTATCCAGAATCAAACCTCAGTCATATTCCCAGGACACATGGTTCCAGAATCAAACCTCAGTCATGTTCGCAGGCCACAGGGTTCCACAGTCAATCCTCAGTCATGTTCCCACGACAAAGGTGTCCAGAATCAAACCTCAGTCTTGTTCCCAGGGAACAGGGTTCCATAAACTAACCTCAGTCATGTTGCCAGGCCACAGGTTTCAACCATCAAAACTCAGTCATATTCCCAGGAAACAGGGTTCCAGAATCAAACCAATGTCATGTTCCCAGGCCACGGGGTTCCAGTATCAGGCCTCAGTCATGTTCCCAGTGCACAGGGTTCCACCAACAAACCTCAGTCATGTTGCCAGTCCACAGGTTTCTGCGATCAAACCACATTCAAGTTCCCAGGCCACAGGGTTCCAGAATCAAGCCTCAGTCATGTTGCCAGGCCACAGGGTACCACCATCAAACCTCAGTCATGTTCCCAGGCCACAGGTTTCCTCCATCAAACCTCAATCATGTTCCCAGGACACAGGTTTCCAGAATCAAACCAAAGTCAAGTTCCCAGGCCATGGTTTTCCAGTACCAGGCCTCAGTCATCTTTCCAGGGCACAGGGTTCCACAATCAAACCTCAGTCATGTTGCCAGTGCACAGGTTTCTGCCATCAAACCTCAGTCAAGTTCCCAGGCCACAGATTTCCAGAATCAAACCTCAGTCATATTCCCAGTCCACAGGGTTCCAGAACCAAGCCTCCGTCAGGTTCCCAGGGCACAGTATTCCACAATCTAAACAGATGTCATGTTCCCAGGTCACAGGTTTCCAGAATCACGCCTCAGTCATGTTCCCAGGCCACAGGTTTCCAGAATCAAACCGATTTCATGTTCCCAGGCAACAGGGTACCAGAATCAAAACCGATGCCATGTTCCCAGGCCACAGGGTTCCACCGTCAAATCTGAGTCCTGTTGCCAGGCCACAGGGTTCCACCATCAAGCCTCAGTCATGTTCCCAAGCCTGAGGGTTCAACCATCAAACCTCAGTCATGTTCCCAGGAAACAGGGTTTCAGAATCAAACCAATGTCATGTTCCCAGGCCACTGGGTTCCAGTATCAGGCCTCAGTCATGTTCCCAGTGCACAGGGTTCCACCATCTAACCTCAGTCATGTTGCCAGTCCACAGGTTTCTGCGATCATACCACATTCAAGTTCCCAGGCCACTGGATTCCAGAATCAAGCCTCAGTCATGCTGCCAGGCCACAGGGTACCACCATCAAACCTCAATCATGTTCCCAGAACACAGGTTTCCAGAATCAAACCAAAGTCAAGTTCCCAGGCCATGGGTTTCCAGTAGCAGGCCTCAGTCTGGTTTCCAGGGCACAGGGTTCCACAATCAAACCTCAGTCATATTGCCAGGCCATAGCGTACCACCATCAAACCTCAGTCATATTCCCAGGCCACAGTTTTCCGGAATCAAACCGATTTCATGTTCCCAGGCAACAGGGTACCAGAATCCAAACCGATGTCATGTTCCCAGGCCACAGGGTTCCACCATCAAATCTGAGTCCTGTTGCCAGGCCACAGGCTTCCACCATCAAGCCTCAGTCATGTCCCCAAGCCTGAGGTTTCCACAATCAAACCTCAGTCATGTTCCCAGTGCACAGGGTTCAACCATCAAACCTCAGGCATGTTCCCAGGAAACAGGGTTCCAGAATCAAACCAATGTCATGTTCCCAGGCCACGGGGTTCCAGTATCAGGCCTCAGTCATGTTCCCAGTGCACAGGGTTCCACCATCAAACCTCAGTCATGTTGCCAGTCCACAGGTTTCTGCTATCAAATCACAGTCAAGTTCCCAGGCCACAGGGTTCCAGAATCAAGCCTCAGTCATGTTGCCAGGCCACAGGGTACCACCATCAAAACTCAGTCATGTGCCCAGGCCACAGGGTTCCAGAATAAAACCTCAGCCATGTTCCCTGGTCACAGGTTCCAAAAATAAAACCCCAGTCATGTTCCTAGGCCACAGGGTTCCAGAATCAAGCCTCACTCATATTCCCAGGCCACAGGGTTCCACAATAAAACCTCAGTCATATTCCCAGGCCAGAGTGTTCCACAATCAAACCTAAGTCATCTTGCCAGGCCACAGGGTTCCACCATCAAACCTCAATCCTGTTGCAAGGCCACAGGCTTCCACCATCAAGCCTCAGTCACGTTCCCAAGCCTGAGGGTTCCACAATCAAACCTCTGTCATGTTGCCAGGCCACAGGGTTACAGAATTAAACCACAGTCATATTCCAAGGCCAGAGGGTTCCACAGTCAAACCTCACTCATATTTCCATGCCACAGGTTTCCAGAATCCAACCGATGTCATGTTCCCAGGCCACAGGGTTCCAGAATCAATCCTCAATCATGTTCCCAGGCCACAGGGTTCCAGAATCAATCCGCAGTTACATTCCCAGGCTACAGGGTTCCAGAATAAAACCTCAGTCATATTCCCAGTCCACAGGGTTCCAGAACCAAGCCTCAGTCAGGTTCCCAGGGCGCAGTATTCCACAATCTAAACAGATGTCATGTTCCCAGGTCACAGGTTTCCAGAATCACGCCTCAGTCATGTTCCCAGGCCACAGGGATCCAAAATCAAACCTCAGTCATGTTTCCAGGCCATAGGGTACCACCGTCAAACCTCAGTCATAATCCCAGGCCACAGGTTTCCAGAATCAAACCGATTTCATGTTCCCAGGCAACAGGGAACCAGAATCCAAACCGATGTCATGTTCCCAGGCCACAGGGTTCCACCGTCAAATCTCAGTCCTGTTGCCAGGCCACAGGGTTCCACCATCAAGCCTCAGTCATGTTCCCAAGCAGAGGGTTCAACCATCAAACCTCAGTCATGTTCCCAGGAAACAGGGTTCCAGAATCAAACCAATGTCATATTCCCAGGCCACAGCGTTCCACAATTAAACCTCAGTCATATTCCCAGGCCAGAGGCTTCCACAATCAAACCTCAGTCCTATTGCCAGGCCACGGTTCCACCATCAAGCCTCAGTCATGTTCCCAGGCCACAGGGTTCTTCCATCAAACCTCTGTCATGTTCCCAGGCCACAGGATTCCACAATCTAACATCAGTCATGTTCCCAGACCAATGGTTTCCAGAATCAAACCTCAATCATGTTCCCAGGACACAGGGTTCCAGAATCAAACCAATGTCAAGTTCTCAGGCCATGGGTTTCCATCTAGGCCACAGTCATGTTTCCAGGGTATAGGGTTCCACCATCAAACCTCAGTCATGTTGCCAGTCCACAGATTTCTTCCATCAAACCTCAGTCAAGTTCCCAGGCCACAAGGTGCGAGAATCAAGCGTCAGTCATTTTGCCATGCCAGAGTGTTCCACCATCAAACCTCACTCATGACCCCAGGTCACATATTTCCACAATGAAACCTCAGTCACTTTCCCAGGCCACAGGTATCCACAATCAAACCTCAGTCATGTTGCCAGGCCACAGGGTTCAACCATCAAACCTCAGTCATATTCCCAGGAAACAGGGTTCCAGAATCAAACCAATGTCATGTTCCCAGGCCACGGGGTTCCAGTATCAGGCCTCAGTCATGTTCCCAGTGCACAGGGTTCCACCATCAAACCTCAGTCATGTTGCCAGGCCACAGGTTTCCACCATCAAACCTCCGACATGTTCCCAGGCCACAGGGTTCCAGAATAAAACCTCAGACATGTTCCCAGGCCACAGGGTTCCACAATCCACTGATGTCATGTTCCCAGGCCACAGGGTTCCAGAATCAATCCTCAGTTATATTCCCAGACTACAGGGTTCCAGAATAAAACCTCAGTCATGTTCCCAGGCCACAGGGTTCCAGAACCAAGCCTCTGTCAGGTTCCCAGGGCACAGTATTCCACAGTCTAAACAGATGTCATGTTCCCAGGCCACAGGTTTCCAGAATCACGCCTCAGTCATGTTCCCAGTCCACAGGGATCCAGAATCAAACCTCAGTCATGTTGCCAGGCCATAGGGTACCACCATCAAACCTAAGTCATATTCCCAGATCACAGGTTTCCAGAATCAAACCGATTTCATTTTCCCAGGCAACAGGGTACAAGAATCAAAACCGATGTCATGTTCCCAGGCCACAGGATTCCACAATCTCACATCAGTCATGTTCCCAGGCCAATGGTTTCCAGAATCAAACCTCAGGCATATTCCCTGGCCACATGGTTCCAGAATCAAACCTCAGTCATGTTCCCAGGAAACAGGGTTACAGAATAAAACCTCAGTCATGTTCCCTGGACACAGGTTTCAAAAATAAAACCCCAGTCATGTTCCCAGGCCACAGGGTTCCAGAATCAAAGCTCACTCATATTCCCAGGCCACAGGGTTCCACAATTAAACCTCAGTCATATTCCCAGGCCAGAGGGTTCCACCATCAAACCTCAGTCCTGTTGCCAGGCCACGGTTCCACCATCAAGCCTCAGTCATGTTCCCAAGACTGAGGGTTCCACAATCAAACCTCGGTCATGTTCCCAGGCCACAGGGTTCTTCCATCAAACCTCTGTCATGTTACCAGGCCACAGGATTCCACAATCTAACATCAGTCATGTTCCCAGACCAATGGTTTCCAGAATCAAACCTCAATCATGTTCCCAGGACACAGGGTTCCAGAATCAAACCAATGTCAAGTTCCCAGGCCATGGGTTTCCATCTAGGCCACAGTCATGTTTCCAGGGTACAGGGTTCCACCCTCAAACCTCAGTCATGTTGCCAGTCCACAGGTTTCTTCCATCAAACCTCAGTCAATATCCCAGGCCACACGGTGCCAGAATCAAGCCTCAGTCATTTTGCCAGGCCACAGGGTACCACCATTAAACCTCAGTCATGTTCCCAGGCCACAGGGTTCCTCCATCAAACCTCAATCATGTTCCCAGGACACAGGTTTCCAGAATCAAACCAAAGTCAAGTTCCCAGGCCATGAGTTTCCAGTACCAGGCCTCAGTCATCTTTCCAGGGCACAGGGTTCCACAATCAAACCTCAGTCATGTTGACAGTCCACAGGTTTCTGCCATCAAACCTCAGTCAAGTTCCCAGGCCACACGGTGCCAGAATCAAGCCTCAGTCATTTTGCCAGGACAGAGTGTTCCACCATCAAACCTCACTCATGACCCCAGGCCACATATTTCCACAATGAAACCTCAGTCATTTTCCCAGGCCACAGGTATCCAGAATCAAACCTCAGTCATATTCCCAGGACACATGGTTCCAGAATCAAACCTCAGACATGTTCCCAGGCCACAGGGTTCCAGAATAAAACCTCAGTCATGTTCACAGGCCACAGGGTTCCAGAACCAAGCCTCAGTCAGGTTCCCAGGGCACAGTATTCCACAATCTAAACAGAGGTCATGTTCCCAGGTCACAGGTTTCAAGAATCACGCCTCAGTCATATTCCCAGGCCACAGGTTTCCAGAATCAAACCGATTTCATGTTCCCAGGCAACAGGGTACCAGAATCCAAAGCGATGTCATGTTCCCAGGCCACAGGGTTCCACCATCAAATCTCAGTCCTGTTGCCAGGCCACAGGGTTCCACCATCAAGCCTCAGTCATGTTCCTAAGCCTGAGGGTTCCACAATCAAACCTCAGTCATGTTGCCAGGCCACAGGTTTCAACCATCAAACCTCAGTCATATTCCCAGGAAACAGGGTTCCAGAATCAAACCAATGTCATGTTCCCAGGCCACGGGGTTCCAGTATCAGGCCTCAGTCATGTTCCCAGTGCACAGGGTTCCACCATCAAACCTCAGTCATGTTGCCAGTCCACAGGTTTCTGCGATCAAAGCACATTCAAGTTCCCAGGCCACAGGGTTCCAGAATCAAGCCTCAGTCATGTTGCCAGGCCACAGGGTACCACCATCAAACCTCAGTTATGTTCCCAGGCCACAGGTTTCCTCCATCAAACCTCAATCATGTTCCCAGGACACAGGTTTCCAGAATCAAACCAAAGTCAAGTTCCCAGGCCATGGTTTTCCAGTACCAGGCCTCAGTCATCTTTCCAGGGCACAGGGTTCCACAATCAAACCTCAGTCATGTTGCCAGTGCACAGGTTTCTGCCATCAAACCTCAGTCAAGTTCCCAGGCCACAGATTTCCAGAATCAAACCTCAGTCATATTCCCAGGACACATGGTTCCAGAATCAAACCTCAGTCATGTTCGCAGGCCACAGGGTTCCACAATCAAACCTCAGTCATGTTCCCAGGACAAAGGTGTCCAGAATCAAAACTCAGTCATGTTCCCAGGGATTAGGGTTCCAGAAACAAACCTCAGTCATGTTGCCAGGCCACAGGTTTCCACCATCAAACCTCAGACATGTTCCCAGGCCTCAGGGTTCCAGAATAAAACCTCAGACATGTTCCCAGACCACAGGGTTACACAATCCACTGATGTCATGTTCCCAGGACACAGGGTTCCAGAATCAAACCTCAGTTATGTTCCCAGGGCAGAGGGTTCCAGAATCAAGCCTCATTCATATTCCCATGCCACAGGGTTCCACAATTAAACCTCAGTCATATTCCCAGGCCAGAGGGTTCCACAATCAAACCTCAGTCCTATTGCCAGGCCACGGATCCACCATCAAGCCTCAGTCATGTTCCCAGGCCACAGGGTTCTTCCATCAAACTTCAGACATGTTCCCAGGCCACAGGATTCCACAATCTCACATCAGTCCTGTTCCCAGGCCAATGGTTTCCAGAATCAAACCCAAGTCATATTCCCAGGCCACAGGTTTCCAGAATCAAACCGATTTCATATTCCCAGGCAACAGGTTTCCACCATCAAACCTCAGTCCTGTTGCCAGGCCACAGGGTTCCACCATCAAGCCTCAGTCATGTTCCGAAGCCTGAGGGTTCCACAATCAAACCTCAGTCATGTTGCCAGGCCACAGGGTTCAACCATCAAACCTCAGACATATTCCCAGGAAACAGGGTTCCCGAATCCAACCAATGTCATGTTCCCAGGCCACGGGGTTCCAGTATCAGGCCTCAGTCATGTTCGCAGTGCACAGGGTTCCACCATCAAACCTCAGTCATGTTGCCGGTCCACAGGTTTCTGCGATCAAACCACATTCAAGTTCCCAGGCCACAGGGTTCCAGAATCAAACCTCAGACATGTTCCCAGGCCACAGGGTTTCAGAATCAAACCGTTCTCATGTTCCCAGCCCACAGGGTTCCACAATCCACTGATGTCATGTTCCCAGGCCACAGGGTTCCAGAATCAGTCCTCAGTTATATTCCCAGACTACAGGGTTCCAGAATAAAACCTCAGTCATGTTCCATGTCCACAGGGTTCCAGAACCAAGCCTCAGTCAGGTTCCCAGGGCACAGTATTCCACAGTCTAAACAGATGTCATGTTCCCAGGCCACAGGTTTCCAGAATCACGCCTCAGTCATGTTCCCAGTCCACAGGGATCCAGAATCAAACCTCAGTCATGTTGCCAGGCCATAGGGTACCACCATCAAACCTCAGACATATTCCCAGGAAACAGGGTTCCCGAATCAAACCAATGTCATGTTCCCAGTCCACGGGGTTCCAGTATCAGGCCTCAGTCATGTTCCCAGTGCACAGGGTTCCACCATCAAACCTCAGTCATGTTGCCGGTCCACAGGTTTCTGCGATCAAACCACATTCAAGTTCCCAGGCCACAGGGTTCCAGAATCAAACCTCAGACATGTTCCCAGGCCACAGGGTTTCAGAATCAAACCGTTCTCATGTTCCCAGCCCACAGGGTTCCACAATCCACTGATGTCATGTTCCCAGGCCACAGGGTTCCAGAATAAGTCCTCAGTTATATTCCCAGACTACAGGGTTCCAGAATAAAACCTCAGTCATGTTCCAAGTCCACAGGGTTCCAGAACCAAGCCTCAGTCAGGTTCCCAGGGCACAGTATTCCACAGTCTAAACAGATGTCATGTTCCCAGGCCACAGGTTTCCAGAATCACGCCTCAGTCATATTCCCAGTCCACAGGGATCCAGAATCAAACCTCAGTCATGTTGCCAGGCCATAGGGTACCACCATCAAACCTCAGTCATATTTCCAGATCACAGGTTTCCAGAATCAAACCGATTTCTTGTTCCCAGGCAACAGGGTACCAGAATCAAAACCGATGTCATGTTCCCAGGCCACAGGATTCCACAATCTCACATCAGTCATGTTCCCAGGCCAATGGTTTCCAGAATCAAACCTCAGGCATATTCCCTGCCCACATGGCTCCAGAATCAAACCTCAGTCATGTTCCCAGGAAACAGGGTTCCAGAATAAAACCTCAGTCATGTTCCCTGGACACAGGTTTCAAAAATAAAACCCCAGTCATGTTCCCAGGCCACAGGGTTCCAGAATCAAGCCTCACTCATATTCCCAGGCCACAGGGTTCCACAATTAAACCTCAGTCATATTCCCAGGCCAGAGGGTTCCACCATCAAACCTCAGTCCTGTTGCCAGGCCACAGGGTTCCACCGTCAAGCCTCAGTCATGTTCCCAAGCCTGAGGGTTCCACAATCATACCTCGGTCATGTTCCCAGGCCACAGGGTTCTTCCATCAAACCTCTGTCATGTTCCCAGGCCACAGGATTCCACAATCTAACATCAGTCATGTTCCCAGACCAATGGTTTCCAGAATCAAACCTCAATCATGTTCCCAGGACACAGGGTCCCAGAATCAAACCAGTGTCAAGTTCCCAGGCCATGGGTTTCCATGTAGGCCACAGTCATGTTTCCAGGGTATAGGGTTCCACCATCAAACCTCAGTCATGTTGCCAGTCCACAGGTTTCTTCCATCAAACCTCAGTCAAGTTCCCAGGCCACAAGGTGCCAGAATCAAGCCTCAGTCATTTTGCCAGGCCAGAGTGTTCCACCATCAAACCTCACTCATGACCCCAGGTCACATATTTCCACAATGAAACCTCAGTCATTTTCCCAGGCCACAGGTATCCACAATCAAACCTCAGTCATGTTGCCAGGCCACAGGGTTCAACCATCAAACCTCAGTCATATTCCCAGGAAACAGGGTTCCAGAATCAAACCAATGTCATGTTCCCAGGCCACGGGGTTCCAGTATCAGGCCTCAGTCATGTTCCCAGTGCACAGGGTTCCACCATCAAACCTCAGTCATGTTGCCAGGCCACAGGTTTCCACCATCAAACCTCCGACATGTTCCCAGGCCACAGGGTTCCAGAATAAAACCTCAGACATGTTCCCAGGCCACAGGGTTCCACAATCCACTGATGTCATGTTCCCAGGCCACAGGGTTCCAGAATCAATCCTCAGTTATGTTCCCAGGGCAGAGGGTTCCAGAATCAAGCCTCACTCATATTCCCAGGCCACAGCGTTCCACAATTAAACCTCAGTCATATTCCCAGGCCAGAGGGTTCCACAATCAAACCTCAGTCCTATTGCCAGGCCACGGTTCCACCATCAAGCCTCAGTCATGTTCCCAGGCCACAGGGTTCTTCCATCAAACCTCTGTCATGTTCCCAGGCCACAGGATTCCACAATCTAACATCAGTCATGTTCCCAGACCAATGGTTTCCAGAATCAAACCTCAATCATGTTCCCAGGACACAGGGTTCCAGAATCAAACCAATGTCAAGTTCCCAGGCCATGGGTTTCCATCTAGGCCACAGTCATGTTTCCAGGGTATAGGGTTCCACCATCAAACCTCAGTCATGTTGCCAGTCCACAGATTTCTTCCATCAAACCTCAGTCAAGTTCCCAGGCCACAAGGTGCGAGAATCAAGCGTCAGTCATTTTGCCATGCCAGAGTGTTCCACCATCAAACCTCACTCATGACCCCAGGTCACATATTTCCACAATGAAACCTCAGTCACTTTCCCAGGCCACAGGTATCCACAATCAAACCTCAGTCATGTTGCCAGGCCACAGGGTTCAACCATCAAACCTCAGTCATATTCCCAGGAAACAGGGTTCCAGAATCAAACCAATGTCATGTTCCCAGGCCACGGGGTTCCAGTATCAGGCCTCAGTCATGTTCCCAGTGCACAGGGTTCCACCATCAAACCTCAGTCATGTTGCCAGGCCACAGGTTTCCACCATCAAACCTCCGACATGTTCCCAGGCCACAGGGTTCCAGAATAAAACCTCAGACATGTTCCCAGGCCACAGGGTTCCACAATCCACTGATGTCATGTTCCCAGGCCACAGGGTTCCAGAATCAATCCTCAGTTATATTCCCAGACTACAGGGTTCCAGAATAAAACCTCAGTCATGTTCCCAGGCCACAGGGTTCCAGAACCAAGCCTCTGTCAGGTTCCCAGGGCACAGTATTCCACAGTCTAAACAGATGTCATGTTCCCAGGCCACAGGTTTCCAGAATCACGCCTCAGTCATGTTCCCAGTCCACAGGGATCCAGAATCAAACCTCAGTCATGTTGCCAGGCCATAGGGTACCACCATCAAACCTAAGTCATATTCCCAGATCACAGGTTTCCAGAATCAAACCGATTTCATTTTCCCAGGCAACAGGGTACAAGAATCAAAACCGATGTCATGTTCCCAGGCCACAGGATTCCACAATCTCACATCAGTCATGTTCCCAGGCCAATGGTTTCCAGAATCAAACCTCAGGCATATTCCCTGGCCACATAGTTCCAGAATCAAACCTCAGTCATGTTCCCAGGAAACAGGGTTCCAGAATAAAACCTCAGTCATGTTCCCTGGACACAGGTTTCAAAAATAAAACCCCAGTCATGTTCCCAGGCCACAGGGTTCCAGAATCAAGCCTCACTCATATTCCCAGGCCACAGGGTTCCACAATTAAACCTCAGTCATATTCCCAGGCCAGAGGGTTCCACCATCAAACCTCAATCATGTTCCCAGGACACAGGGTTCCAGAATCAAACCAATGTCAAGTTCCCAGGCCGTGGGTTTCCATCTAGGCCACAGTCATGTTTCCAGGGTACAGGGTTCCACCCTCAAACCTCAGTCATGTTGCCAGTCCACAGGTTTCTGCCATCAAACCTCAGTCAAGTTCCCAGGCCACACGGTGCCAGAATCAAGCCTCAGTCATTTTGCCAGGCCACAGGGTACCACCATTAAACCTCAGTCATGTTCCGAGGCCACAGGGTTCCTCCATCAAACCTCAATCATGTTCCCAGGACACAGGTTTCCAGAATCAAACCAAAGTCAAGTTCCCAGGCCATGAGTTTCCAGTACCAGGCCTCAGTCATCTTTCCAGGGCACAGGGTTCCACAATCAAAGCTCAGTCATGTTGACAGTCCACAGGTTTCTGCCATCAAACCTCAGTCAAGTTCCCAGGCCACACGGTGCCAGAATCAAGCCTCAGTCATTTTGCCAGGACAGAGTGTTCCACCATCAAACCTCACTCATGACCCCAGGCCACATATTTCCACAATGAAACCTCAGTCATTTTCCCAGGCCACAGGTATCCAGAATCAAACCTCAGTCATATTCCCAGGACACATGGTTCCAGAATCAAACCTCAGTCATGTTCGCAGGCCACAGGGTTCCACAGTCAATCCTCAGTCATGTTCCCACGACAAAGGTGTCCAGAATCAAACCTCAGTCTTGTTCCCAGGGAACAGGGTTCCATAAACTAACCTCAGTCATGTTGCCAGGCCACAGGTTTCTACCATCAAACCTCAGACATGTTCCCAGGCCACAGGGTTCCAGAATAAAACCTCAGTCATGTTCACAGGCCACAGGGTTCCAGAACCAAGCCTCAGTCAGGTTCCCAGGGCACAGTATTCCACAATCTAAACAGAGGTCATGTTCCCAGGTCACAGGTTTCAAGAATCACGCCTCAGTCATATTCCCAGGCCACAGGTTTCCAGAATCAAACCGATTTCATGTTCCCAGGCAACAGGGTACCAGAATCCAAACCGATGTCATGTTCCCAGGCCACAGGGTTCCACCATCAAATCTCAGTCCTGTTGCCAGGCCACAGGGTTCCACCATCAAGCCTCAGTCATGTTCCTAAGCCTGAGGGTTCCACAATCAAACCTCAGTCATGTTGCCAGGCCACAGGTTTCAACCATCAAACCTCAGTCATATTCCCAGGAAACAGGGTTCCAGAATCAAACCAATGTCATGTTCCCAGGCCACGGGGTTCCAGTATCAGGCCTCAGTCATGTTCCCAGTGCACAGGGTTCCACCAACAAACCTCAGTCATGTTGCCAGTCCACAGGTTTCTGCGATCAAACCACATTCAAGTTCCCAGGCCACAGGGTTCCAGAATCAAGCCTCAGTCATGTTGCCAGGCCACAGGGTACCACCATCAAACCTCAGTCATGTTCCCAGGCCACAGGTTTCCTCCATCAAACCTCAATCATGTTCCCAGGACACAGGTTTCCAGAATCAAACCAAAGTCAAGTTCCCAGGCCATGGTTTTCCAGTACCAGGCCTCAGTCATCTTTCCAGGGCACAGGGTTCCACAATCAAACCTCAGTCATGTTGCCAGTGCACAGGTTTCTGCCATCAAACCTCAGTCAAGTTCCCAGGCCACAGATTTCCAGAATCAAACCTCAGTCATATTCCCAGGACACATGGTTCCAGAATCAAACCTCAGTCATGTTCGCAGGCCACAGGGTTCCACAATCAAACCTCAGTCATGTTCCCAGGACAAAGGTGTCCAGAATCAAAACTCAGTCATGTTCCCAGGGATTAGGGTTCCAGAAACAAACCTCAGTCATGTTGCCAGGCCACAGGTTTCCACCATCAAACCTCAGACATGTTCCCAGGCCTCAGGGTTCCAGAATAAAACCTCAGACATGTTCCCAGACCACAGGGTTACACAATCCACTGATGTCATGTTCCCAGGACACAGGGTTCCAGAATCAAACCTCAGTTATGTTCCCAGGGCAGAGGGTTCCAGAATCAAGCCTCATTCATATTCCCATGCCACAGGGTTCCACAATTAAACCTCAGTCATATTCCCAGGCCAGAGGGTTCCACAATCAAACCTCAGTCCTATTGCCAGGCCACGGATCCACCATCAAGCCTCAGTCATGTTCCCAGGCCACAGGGTTCTTCCATCAAACTTCAGACATGTTCCCAGGCCACAGGATTCCACAATCTCACATCAGTCCTGTTCCCAGGCCAATGGTTTCCAGAATCAAACCCAAGTCATATTCCCAGGCCACAGGTTTCCAGAATCAAACCGATTTCATATTCCCAGGCAACAGGTTTCCACCATCAAACCTCAGTCCTGTTGCCAGGCCACAGGGTTCCACCATCAAGCCTCAGTCATGTTCCGAAGCCTGAGGGTTCCACAATCAAACCTCAGTCATGTTGCCAGGCCACAGGGTTCAACCATCAAACCTCAGACATATTCCCAGGAAACAGGGTTCCCGAATCAAACCAATGTCATGTTCCCAGGCCACGGGGTTCCAGTATCAGGCCTCAGTCATGTTCCCAGTGCACAGGGTTCCACCATCAAACCTCAGTCATGTTGCCGGTCCACAGGTTTCTGCGATCAAACCACATTCAAGTTCCCAGGCCACAGGGTTCCAGAATCAAACCTCAGACATATTCCCAGGCCACAGGGTTTCAGAATCAAACCGTTCTCATGTTCCCAGCCCACAGGGTTCCACAATCCACTGATGTCATGTTCCCAGGCCACAGGGTTCCAGAATCAGTCCTCAGTTATATTCCCAGACTACAGGGTTCCAGAATAAAACCTCAGTCATGTTCCATGTCCACAGGGTTCCAGAACCAAGCCTCAGTCAGGTTCCCAGGGCACAGTATTCCACAGTCTAAACAGATGTCATGTTCCCAGGCCACAGGTTTCCAGAATCACGCCTCAGTCATGTTCCCAGTCCACAGGGATCCAGAATCAAACCTCAGTCATGTTGCCAGGCCATAGGGTACCACCATCAAACCTCAGACATATTCCCAGGAAACAGGGTTCCCGAATCAAACCAATGTCATGTTCCCAGTCCACGGGGTTCCAGTATCAGGCCTCAGTCATGTTCCCAGTGCACAGGGTTCCACCATCAAACCTCAGTCATGTTGCCGGTCCACAGGTTTCTGCGATCAAACCACATTCAAGTTCCCAGGCCACAGGGTTCCAGAATCAAACCTCAGACATGTTCCCAGGCCACAGGGTTTCAGAATTAAACCGTTCTCATGTTCCCAGCCCACAGGGTTCCACAATCCACTGATGTCATGTTCCCAGGCCACAGGGTTCCAGAATAAGTCCTCAGTTATATTCCCAGACTACAGGGTTCCAGAATAAAACCTCAGTCATGTTCCAAGTCCACAGGGTTCCAGAACCAAGCCTCAGTCAGGTTCCCAGGGCACAGTATTCCACAGTCTAAACAGATGTCATGTTCCCAGGCCACAGGTTTCCAGAATCACGCCTCAGTCATATTCCCAGTCCACAGGGATCCAGAATCAAACCTCAGTCATGTTGCCAGGCCATAGGGTACCACCATCAAACCTCAGTCATATTTCCAGATCACAGGTTTCCAGAATCAAACCGATTTCTTGTTCCCAGGCAACAGGGTACCAGAATCAAAACCGATGTCATGTTCCCAGGCCACAGGATTCCACAATCTCACATCAGTCATGTTCCCAGGCCAATGGTTTCCAGAATCAAACCTCAGGCATATTCCCTGCCCACATGGCTCCAGAATCAAACCTCAGTCATGTTCCCAGGAAACAGGGTTCCAGAATAAAACCTCAGTCATGTTCCCTGGACACAGGTTTCAAAAATAAAACCCCAGTCATGTTCCCAGGCCACAGGGTTCCAGAATCAAGCCTCACTCATATTCCCAGGCCACAGGGTTCCACAATTAAACCTCAGTCATATTCCCAGGCCAGAGGGTTCCACCATCAAACCTCAGTCCTGTTGCCAGGCCACAGGGTTCCACCGTCAAGCCTCAGTCATGTTCCCAAGCCTGAGGGTTCCACAATCATACCTCGGTCATGTTCCCAGGCCACAGGGTTCTTCCATCAAACCTCTGTCATGTTCCCAGGCCACAGGATTCCACAATCTAACATCAGTCATGTTCCCAGACCAATGGTTTCCAGAATCAAACCTCAATCATGTTCCCAGGACACAGGGTCCCAGAATCAAACCAGTGTCAAGTTCCCAGGCCATGGGTTTCCATGTAGGCCACAGTCATGTTTCCAGGGTATAGGGTTCCACCATCAAACCTCAGTCATGTTGCCAGTCCACAGGTTTCTTCCATCAAACCTCAGTCAAGTTCCCAGGCCACAAGGTGCCAGAATCAAGCCTCAGTCATTTTGCCAGGCCAGAGTGTTCCACCATCAAACCTCACTCATGACCCCAGGTCACATATTTCCACAATGAAACCTCAGTCATTTTCCCAGGCCACAGGTATCCACAATCAAACCTCAGTCATGTTGCCAGGCCACAGGGTTCAACCATCAAACCTCAGTCATATTCCCAGGAAACAGGGTTCCAGAATCAAACCAATGTCATGTTCCCAGGCCACGGGGTTCCAGTATCAGGCCTCAGTCATGTTCCCAGTGCACAGGGTTCCACCATCAAACCTCAGTCATGTTGCCAGGCCACAGGTTTCCACCATCAAACCTCCGACATGTTCCCAGGCCACAGGGTTCCAGAATAAAACCTCAGACATGTTCCCAGGCCACAGGGTTCCACAATCCACTGATGTCATGTTCCCAGGCCACAGGGTTCCAGAATCAATCCTCAGTTATGTTCCCAGGGCAGAGGGTTCCAGAATCAAGCCTCACTCATATTCCCAGGCCACAGCGTTCCACAATTAAACCTCAGTCATATTCCCAGGCCAGAGGGTTCCACAATCAAACCTCAGTCCTATTGCCAGGCCACGGTTCCACCATCAAGCCTCAGTCATGTTCCCAGGCCACAGGGTTCTTCCATCAAACCTCTGTCATGTTCCCAGGCCACAGGATTCCACAATCTAACATCAGTCATGTTCCCAGACCAATGGTTTCCAGAATCAAACCTCAATCATGTTCCCAGGACACAGGGTTCCAGAATCAAACCAATGTCAAGTTCCCAGGCCATGGGTTTCCATCTAGGCCACAGTCATGTTTCCAGGGTATAGGGTTCCACCATCAAACCTCAGTCATGTTGCCAGTCCACAGATTTCTTCCATCAAACCTCAGTCAAGTTCCCAGGCCACAAGGTGCGAGAATCAAGCGTCAGTCATTTTGCCATGCCAGAGTGTTCCACCATCAAACCTCACTCATGACCCCAGGTCACATATTTCCACAATGAAACCTCAGTCACTTTCCCAGGCCACAGGTATCCACAATCAAACCTCAGTCATGTTGCCAGGCCACAGGGTTCAACCATCAAACCTCAGTCATATTCCCAGGAAACAGGGTTCCAGAATCAAACCAATGTCATGTTCCCAGGCCACGGGGTTCCAGTATCAGGCCTCAGTCATGTTCCCAGTGCACAGGGTTCCACCATCAAACCTCAGTCATGTTGCCAGGCCACAGGTTTCCACCATCAAACCTCCGACATGTTCCCAGGCCACAGGGTTCCAGAATAAAACCTCAGACATGTTCCCAGGCCACAGGGTTCCACAATCCACTGATGTCATGTTCCCAGGCCACAGGGTTCCAGAATCAATCCTCAGTTATATTCCCAGACTACAGGGTTCCAGAATAAAACCTCAGTCATGTTCCCAGGCCACAGGGTTCCAGAACCAAGCCTCTGTCAGGTTCCCAGGGCACAGTATTCCACAGTCTAAACAGATGTCATGTTCCCAGGCCACAGGTTTCCAGAATCACGCCTCAGTCATGTTCCCAGTCCACAGGGATCCAGAATCAAACCTCAGTCATGTTGCCAGGCCATAGGGTACCACCATCAAACCTAAGTCATATTCCCAGATCACAGGTTTCCAGAATCAAACCGATTTCATTTTCCCAGGCAACAGGGTACAAGAATCAAAACCGATGTCATGTTCCCAGGCCACAGGATTCCACAATCTCACATCAGTCATGTTCCCAGGCCAATGGTTTCCAGAATCAAACCTCAGGCATATTTCCTGGCCACATAGTTCCAGAATCAAACCTCAGTCATGTTCCCAGGAAACAGGGTTCCAGAATAAAACCTCAGTCATGTTCCCTGGACACAGGTTTCAAAAATAAAACCCCAGTCATGTTCCCAGGCCACAGGGTTCCAGAATCAAGCCTCACTCATATTCCCAGGCCACAGGGTTCCACAATTAAACCTCAGTCATATTCCCAGGCCAGAGGGTTCCACCATCAAACCTCAGTCCTGTTGCCAGGCCACAGGGTTCCACCGTCAAGCCTCAGTCATGTTCCCAAGACTGAGGGTTCCACAATCAAACCTCGGTCATGTTCCGAGGCCACAGGGTTCTTCCATCAAACCTCTGTCATGTTCCCAGGCCACAGGATTCCACAATCTAACATCAGTCATGTTCCCAGTCCAATGGTTTCCAGAATCAAACCTCAATCAAGTTCCCAGGACACAGGGTTCCAGAATCAAACCAATGTCAAGTTCCCAGGCCGTGGGTTTCCATCTAGGCCACAGTCATGTTTCCAGGGTACAGGGTTCCACCCTCAAACCTCAGTCATGTTGCCAGTCCACAGGTTTCTGCCATCAAACCTCAGTCAAGTTCCCAGGCCACACGGTGCCAGAATCAAGCCTCAGTCATTTTGCCAGGCCACAGGGTACCACCATTAAACCTCAGTCATGTTCCGAGGCCACAGGGTTCCTCCATCAAACCTCAATCATGTTCCCAGGACACAGGTTTCCAGAATCAAACCAAAGTCAAGTTCCCAGGCCATGAGTTTCCAGTACCAGGCCTCAGTCATCTTTCCAGGGCACAGGGTTCCACAATCAAACCTCAGTCATGTTGACAGTCCACAGGTTTCTGCCATCAAACCTCAGTCAAGTTCCCAGGCCACACGGTGCCAGAATCAAGCCTCAGTCATTTTGCCAGGACAGAGTGTTCCACCATCAAACCTCACTCATGACCCCAGGCCACATATTTCCACAATGAAACCTCAGTCATTTTCCCAGGCCACAGGTATCCAGAATCAAACCTCAGTCATATTCCCAGGACACATGGTTCCAGAATCAAACCTCAGTCATGTTCGCAGGCCACAGGGTTCCACAGTCAATCCTCAGTCATGTTCCCACGACAAAGGTGTCCAGAATCAAACCTCAGTCTTGTTCCCAGGGAACAGGGTTCCATAAACTAACCTCAGTCATGTTGCCAGGCCACAGGTTTCTACCATCAAACCTCAGACATGTTCCCAGGCCACAGGGTTCCAGAATAAAACCTCAGTCATGTTCACAGGCCACAGGGTTCCAGAACCAAGCCTCAGTCAGGTTCCCAGGGCACAGTATTCCACAATCTAAACAGAGGTCATGTTCCCAGGTCACAGGTTTCAAGAATCACGCCTCAGTCATATTCCCAGGCCACAGGTTTCCAGAATCAAACCGATTTCATGTTCCCAGGCAACAGGGTACCAGAATCCAAACCGATGTCATGTTCCCAGGCCACAGGGTTCCACCATCAAATCTCAGTCCTGTTGCCAGGCCACAGGGTTCCACCATCAAGCCTCAGTCATGTTCCTAAGCCTGAGGGTTCCACAATCAAACCTCAGTCATGTTGCCAGGCCACAGGTTTCAACCATCAAACCTCAGTCATATTCCCAGGAAACAGGGTTCCAGAATCAAACCAATGTCATGTTCCCAGGCCACGGGGTTCCAGTATCAGGCCTCAGTCATGTTCCCAGTGCACAGGGTTCCACCAACAAACCTCAGTCATGTTGCCAGTCCACAGGTTTCTGCGATCAAACCACATTCAAGTTCCCAGGCCACAGGGTTCCAGAATCAAGCCTCAGTCATGTTGCCAGGCCACAGGGTACCACCATCAAACCTCAGTCATGTTCCCAGGCCACAGGTTTCCTCCATCAAACCTCAATCATGTTCCCAGGACACAGGTTTCCAGAATCAAACCAAAGTCAAGTTCCCAGGCCATGGTTTTCCAGTACCAGGCCTCAGTCATCTTTCCAGGGCACAGGGTTCCACAATCAAACCTCAGTCATGTTGCCAGTGCACAGGTTTCTGCCATCAAACCTCAGTCAAGTTCCCAGGCCACAGATTTCCAGAATCAAACCTCAGTCATATTCCCAGGACACATGGTTCCAGAATCAAACCTCAGTCATGTTCGCAGGCCACAGGGTTCCACAATCAAACCTCAGTCATGTTCCCAGGACAAAGGTGTCCAGAATCAAAACTCAGTCATGTTCCCAGGGATTAGGGTTCCAGAAACAAACCTCAGTCATGTTGCCAGGCCACAGGTTTCCACCATCAAACCTCAGACATGTTCCCAGGCCTCAGGGTTCCAGAATAAAACCTCAGACATGTTCCCAGACCACAGGGTTACACAATCCACTGATGTCATGTTCCCAGGACACAGGGTTCCAGAATCAAACCTCAGTTATGTTCCCAGGGCAGAGGGTTCCAGAATCAAGCCTCATTCATATTCCCATGCCACAGGGTTCCACAATTAAACCTCAGTCATATTCCCAGGCCAGAGGGTTCCACAATCAAACCTCAGTCCTATTGCCAGGCCACGGATCCACCATCAAGCCTCAGTCATGTTCCCAGGCCACAGGGTTCTTCCATCAAACTTCAGACATGTTCCCAGGCCACAGGATTCCACAATCTCACATCAGTCCTGTTCCCAGGCCAATGGTTTCCAGAATCAAACCCAAGTCATATTCCCAGGCCACAGGTTTCCAGAATCAAACCGATTTCATATTCCCAGGCAACAGGTTTCCACCATCAAACCTCAGTCCTGTTGCCAGGCCACAGGGTTCCACCATCAAGCCTCAGTCATGTTCCGAAGCCTGAGGGTTCCACAATCAAACCTCAGTCATGTTGCCAGGCCACAGGGTTCAACCATCAAACCTCAGACATATTCCCAGGAAACAGGGTTCCCGAATCAAACCAATGTCATGTTCCCAGGCCACGGGGTTCCAGTATCAGGCCTCAGTCATGTTCGCAGTGCACAGGGTTCCACCATCAAACCTCAGTCATGTTGCCGGTCCACAGGTTTCTGCGATCAAACCACATTCAAGTTCCCAGGCCACAGGGTTCCAGAATCAAACCTCAGACATGTTCCCAGGCCACAGGGTTTCAGAATCAAACCGTTCTCATGTTCCCAGCCCACAGGGTTCCACAATCCACTGATGTCATGTTCCCAGGCCACAGGGTTCCAGAATCAGTCCTCAGTTATATTCCCAGACTACAGGGTTCCAGAATAAAACCTCAGTCATGTTCCATGTCCACAGGGTTCCAGAACCAAGCCTCAGTCAGGTTCCCAGGGCACAGTATTCCACAGTCTAAACAGATGTCATGTTCCCAGGCCACAGGTTTCCAGAATCACGCCTCAGTCATGTTCCCAGTCCACAGGGATCCAGAATCAAACCTCAGTCATGTTGCCAGGCCATAGGGTACCACCATCAAACCTCAGACATATTCCCAGGAAACAGGGTTCCCGAATCAAACCAATGTCATGTTCCCAGTCCACGGGGTTCCAGTATCAGGCCTCAGTCATGTTCCCAGTGCACAGGGTTCCACCATCAAACCTCAGTCATGTTGCCGGTCCACAGGTTTCTGCGATCAAACCACATTCAAGTTCCCAGGCCACAGGGTTCCAGAATCAAACCTCAGACATGTTCCCAGGCCACAGGGTTTCAGAATCAAACCGTTCTCATGTTCCCAGCCCACAGGGTTCCACAATCCACTGATGTCATGTTCCCAGGCCACAGGGTTCCAGAATAAGTCCTCAGTTATATTCCCAGACTACAGGGTTCCAGAATAAAACCTCAGTCATGTTCCAAGTCCACAGGGTTCCAGAACCAAGCCTCAGTCAGGTTCCCAGGGCACAGTATTCCACAGTCTAAACAGATGTCATGTTCCCAGGCCACAGGTTTCCAGAATCACGCCTCAGTCATATTCCCAGTCCACAGGGATCCAGAATCAAACCTCAGTCATGTTGCCAGGCCATAGGGTACCACCATCAAACCTCAGTCATATTTCCAGATCACAGGTTTCCAGAATCAAACCGATTTCTTGTTCCCAGGCAACAGGGTACCAGAATCAAAACCGATGTCATGTTCCCAGGCCACAGGATTCCACAATCTCACATCAGTCATGTTCCCAGGCCAATGGTTTCCAGAATCAAACCTCAGGCATATTCCCTGCCCACATGGCTCCAGAATCAAACCTCAGTCATGTTCCCAGGAAACAGGGTTCCAGAATAAAACCTCAGTCATGTTCCCTGGACACAGGTTTCAAAAATAAAACCCCAGTCATTTTCCCAGGCCACAGGGTTCCAGAATCAAGCCTCACTCATATTCCCAGGCCACAGGGTTCCACAATTAAACCTCAGTCATATTCCCAGGCCAGAGGGTTCCACCATCAAACCTCAGTCCTGTTGCCAGGCCACAGGGTTCCACCGTCAAGCCTCAGTCATGTTCCCAAGCCTGAGGGTTCCACAATCATACCTCGGTCATGTTCCCAGGCCACAGGGTTCTTCCATCAAACCTCTGTCATGTTCCCAGGCCACAGGATTCCACAATCTAACATCAGTCATGTTCCCAGACCAATGGTTTCCAGAATCAAACCTCAATCATGTTCCCAGGACACAGGGTCCCAGAATCAAACCAGTGTCAAGTTCCCAGGCCATGGGTTTCCATGTAGGCCACAGTCATGTTTCCAGGGTATAGGGTTCCACCATCAAACCTCAGTCATGTTGCCAGTCCACAGGTTTCTTCCATCAAACCTCAGTCAAGTTCCCAGGCCACAAGGTGCCAGAATCAAGCCTCAGTCATTTTGCCAGGCCAGAGTGTTCCACCATCAAACCTCACTCATGACCCCAGGTCACATATTTCCACAATGAAACCTCAGTCATTTTCCCAGGCCACAGGTATCCACAATCAAACCTCAGTCATGTTGCCAGGCCACAGGGTTCAACCATCAAACCTCAGTCATATTCCCAGGAAACAGGGTTCCAGAATCAAACCAATGTCATGTTCCCAGGCCACGGGGTTCCAGTATCAGGCCTCAGTCATGTTCCCAGTGCACAGGGTTCCACCATCAAACCTCAGTCATGTTGCCAGGCCACAGGTTTCCACCATCAAACCTCCGACATGTTCCCAGGCCACAGGGTTCCAGAATAAAACCTCAGACATGTTCCCAGGCCACAGGGTTCCACAATCCACTGATGTCATGTTCCCAGGACACAGGGTTCCAGAATCAATCCTCAGTTATGTTCCCAGGGCAGAGGGTTCCAGAATCAAGCCTCACTCATATTCCCAGGCCACAGCGTTCCACAATTAAACCTCAGTCATATTCCCAGGCCAGAGGCTTCCACAATCAAACCTCAGTCCTATTGCCAGGCCACGGTTCCACCATCAAGCCTCAGTCATGTTCCCAGGCCACAGGGTTCTTCCATCAAACCTCTGTCATGTTCCCAGGCCACAGGATTCCACAATCTAACATCAGTCATGTTCCCAGACCAATGGTTTCCAGAATCAAACCTCAATCATGTTCCCAGGACACAGGGTTCCAGAATCAAACCAATGTCAAGTTCCCAGGCCATGGGTTTCCATCTAGGCCACAGTCATGTTTCCAGGGTATAGGGTTCCACCATCAAACCTCAGTCATGTTGCCAGTCCACAGATTTCTTCCATCAAACCTCAGTCAAGTTCCCAGGCCACAAGGTGCGAGAATCAAGCGTCAGTCATTTTGCCATGCCAGAGTGTTCCACCATCAAACCTCACTCATGACCCCAGGTCACATATTTCCACAATGAAACCTCAGTCACTTTCCCAGGCCACAGGTATCCACAATCAAACCTCAGTCATGTTGCCAGGCCACAGGGTTCAACCATCAAACCTCAGTCATATTCCCAGGAAACAGGGTTCCAGAATCAAACCAATGTCATGTTCCCAGGCCACGGGGTTCCAGTATCAGGCCTCAGTCATGTTCCCAGTGCACAGGGTTCCACCATCAAACCTCAGTCATGTTGCCAGGCCACAGGTTTCCACCATCAAACCTCCGACATGTTCCCAGGCCACAGGGTTCCAGAATAAAACCTCAGACATGTTCCCAGGCCACAGGGTTCCACAATCCACTGATGTCATGTTCCCAGGCCACAGGGTTCCAGAATCAATCCTCAGTTATATTCCCAGACTACAGGGTTCCAGAATAAAACCTCAGTCATGTTCCCAGGCCACAGGGTTCCAGAACCAAGCCTCTGTCAGGTTCCCAGGGCACAGTATTCCACAGTCTAAACAGATGTCATGTTCCCAGGCCACAGGTTTCCAGAATCACGCCTCAGTCATGTTCCCAGTCCACAGGGATCCAGAATCAAACCTCAGTCATGTTGCCAGGCCATAGGGTACCGCCATCAAACCTAAGTCATATTCCCAGATCACAGGTTTCCAGAATCAAACCGATTTCTTTTTCCCAGGCAACAGGGTACCAGAATAAAAACCGATGTCATGTTCCCAGGCCACAGGATTCCACAATCTCACATCAGTCATGTTCCCAGGCCAATGGTTTCCAGAATCAAACCTCAGGCATATTCCCTGGCCACATAGTTCCAGAATCAAACCTCAGTCATGTTCCCAGGAAACAGGGTTCCAGAATAAAACCTCAGTCATGTTCCCTGGACACAGGTTTCAAAAATAAAACCCCAGTCATGTTCCCAGGCCACAGGGTTCCAGAATCATGCCTCACTCATATTCCCAGGCCACAGGGTTCCACCATCAAACCTCAGTCCTGTTGCCAGGGCACGGTTCCACCGTCAAGCCTCAGTCATGTTCCCAAGCCTGAGGGTTCCACAATCAAACCTCGGTCATGTTCCCAGGCCACAGGGTTCTTCCATCAAACCTCTGTCATGTTCCCAGGCCACAGGATTCCACAATCTAACATCTTTTCATGTTACCAGACCAATGGTTTCCAGAATCAAACCTCAATCATGTTCCCAGGACACAGGGTTCCAGAATCAAACCAGTGTCAAGTTCCCAGGCCATGGGTTTCCATCTAGGCCAGAGTCATGTTTCCAGGGAACAGGGTTCCACCATCAAACCTCAGTCATGTTGCCAGTCCACATGTTTCTTCCATCAAACCTCAGTCAAGTTCCCAGGCCACACGGTGCCAGAATCAAGCCTCAGTCATTTTGCCAGGCCAGAGTGTTCCACCATCAAACCTCACTCATGACCCCAGGCCACATATTTCCACAATGAAACCTCAGTCATTTTCCCAGGCCACAGGTATCCAGAATCAAACCTCAGTCATATTCCCAGGACACATGGTTCCAGAATCAAACCTCAGTCATGTTCCCTGGCCCCAGGGTTCCACATTCAAACCTCAGTCATGTTCCCAGGACACAGGTGTCCAGGATGAAACCTCAGTCATGTTTCCAGGGAACAGGGTTTCAGAACCAAACCTCAGTCATGTTCCCAGGCCAAAGGGTTACAGAAATAAAACACAGTCATATTCCCAGGCCAGAGGGTTCCACAGTCAAACCTCAGTCATGTTCCCATGCCACAGGGTTCCAGAATCCAACCGATGTCATGTTCCCAGGCCACAGGTTTCCAGAATCTATCCTCAGTCATGTTCCCAGGCCACAGGGTTCCAGAATCAACCCTCAGTTATGTTCCTAGGATACAGGGTTCCAGAATAAAACCTCAGTCATGTTCCCAGTCCACAGGGTTCCAGAAGCATGCCTCAGTCAGCTTTCCAGGGCACAGTGTTCCACAATCTAAACAGATGTCAGGTGCCCAGGTAACAGGTTTCCAGAATCAGGCCTCAGTCATGTTCCCAGGCCACAGGGATCCAGAATCAAACCTCAGTCATGTTGCCAGGCCATAGGGTACCACCATCAATCCTCAGTCATATTCCCAGGCCACAGGTTTCCAGAATCAAACCTCTGACTTATTCCCAGGCCACAGGGTTCCAGAAGCAAACCGATTTCATGTTCCCAGGCAACAGGGTACCAGAATCCAAACCGATGTCATGTTCCCAGGCCACAGGATTCCACAATATCACATCAGTCATGTTCCCAGGCCAATGGTTTCCAGAATCAAACCTCAGTCATAGTCCCAGGCCACATGTTTCCACAATCAAACCTCAGTCCTGTTGCCAGGCCACGGTTCCACCATCAAGCCTCAGTCATGTTCAAAGACCAGAGTGTTCCACAATCAAACCTAAGTCATCTTGCCAGGCCTCAGTGTTCCACCATGAAACCTCAGTCCTGTTGCCAGGCCACGGTTCCACCATCAAGCCTCAGTCATGTTCCCAGGCCACAGGGTTCCAGAATAAATCCTCAGTCATGTTTCCAGTGCACAGGGTTCCAGAATAAAAGCAATGTCATGTTCCTAGGCCACGGGGTTCCAGTATCAGGCCTCAGTCATGTTCCCAGTGCACAGGGTTCCACCATCAAACCTCAGTCATGTTGCCAGTCCACAGGTTTCTGCCGTCAAATCAGAGTCAAGTTCCCAGGCCACCG
Source organism: Balaenoptera physalus (assembly GCF_965194825.1). NCBI lineage: Eukaryota > Metazoa > Chordata > Mammalia > Artiodactyla > Balaenopteridae > Balaenoptera > Balaenoptera physalus. The sequence continues at coordinate 24,314,309 of NC_138894.1, forward strand.
GGTTCCAGAATCAAGCCTCAGTCATGTTGCCAGCCCACAGGGTACCACCATTAAACCTCAGTCATGTTCCCAGGCCACAGGGTTCTTCCATCAAACCTGTCATGTTCCCAGGCCAGAGGATTGCACAGTCTAACATCAGTCATGTTCTCAGACCAATTGTTTCCAGAAACAAACCTCAATCATGTTCCCAGGACACAGGGTTCCAGAATCAAACCAATGTCAATTTCCCAGGCCATGGGTTTCCATCTAGGCCACAGTCATGTTTCCAGGGCACAGGGTTCCACAATCAAACCACAGTCATGTTGCCAGTCCACAGGTTTCTGCCATCAAACCTCAGTCAAGTTCTCAGCCACAGGGCTCGAGAATCAAGCCTCAGTCATTTTACCAGGGCAGAGTGTTCCACCATCAAACCTCACTCATGACACCAGGCCACATATTGCCACAATGAAACATAAGTCATTTTCCCAGGCCACAGGTATCCAGAATCAAACCTCAGTCATATTCCCAGGACACATGGTTCCAGAATCAAACCTCAGTCATATTCCCAGGACACATGGTTCCAGAATAAAACCTCAGTCATGTTCCCAGTCCACAGGGTTCCAGAACCAAGCCTCAGTCAGGTTCTAGGGCACAGTATTCCACAATCTAAACAGATGTCATGTTCCCAGGTCACAGGTTTCCAGAATCACGCCTCAGTCATGTTCCCAGGCCACAGGGATCCAGAATCAAACCTCAGTCATGTTGCCAGGCCATAGGGTACCACCATCAAACCTCAGTCATATTCCCAGGCCACAGGTTTCCAGAATCAAACCGATTTCATGTTCCCAGGCAACAGGGTACCAGAATCCAAACCGATGTCATGTTCCCAGGCCACAGGGTTCCACCATCAAATCTCAGTCCTGTTGCCAGGCCACAGGCTTCCAACATCAAGCCTCAGACATGTTCCCAGGCCACAGGGTTCCAGAATCAAACCGTTCTCGTGTTCCCAGGCCACAGGCTTCCACAATCCACTGATGTCATGTTCCCATTCAAAAGGGTTCCAGAATCAAACCTCAGTTATGTTCCCAGGCCACAGGGTTCCAGAATCAAGCCTCAGTCATGTTCGCAGGCCACAGGGATCCAGAATCAAACCTCACTCATGTTGCCAGGCCATAGGGTACCACCATCAAACCTCAGTCATGTTCCCAGGCCACAGGATTCCAGAATCAAACCGATTTAATGTTCCCAGGCAACAGGGTACCAGAATACAAACTGATGTCATGTTCCCAGGCCACAGGGTTCCAGAATCAAGCCTCACTCATATTCCCAGGCCACAGGGTTCCACAATTAAACCTCAGTCATATTCCCAGGCCAGAGGGTTCCACAATCAAACCTCAGTCCTGTTGCCAGGCCACGGTTTCACCATCAAGCCTCAGTCATGTTCCCAGCCCAGAGTGTTCCACAATCAAACCTAAGTCATCTTGCCAGGCCACAGGGTTCCACCATCAACTCTCAGTCCTGTTGCCAGGCCACAGGCTTCCACCATCAAGCCTCAGTCACGTTCCCAAGCCTGAGGGTTCCGCAATCAAACCTCTGTCATGTTGCCAGGCCACAGGGTTACAGAATTAAACCACAGTCATATTCCCAGGCCAGAGGGTTCCACAGTCAAACCTCACTCATGTTCCCATGCCACAGGTTTCCAGAAGCCAACCGATGTCATGTTCCCAGGCCACAGGGTTCCAGAATCAATCCTCATTCGTGTTCCCAGGCCACAGGGTTCCAGAATCAATCTGCAGTTATGTTCCCAGGCTACAGGTTTCCAGAATAAAACCTCAGTCATATACCCAGTCCACAGGGTTCCAGAACCAAACCTCAGTCAGGTTCCCAGGGCACAGTATTCCACAATGTAAACAGATGTCATGTTCCCAGGTCACAGGTTTCCAGAATCACGCCTCAGTCATGATCCCAGGCCACAGGGATCCAGAATCAAACCTCAGTCATGTTGCCAGGCCATAGGGTACCACCATCAAACCTCAGTTATATTCCCAGGCCACAGGTTTCCAGAATCAAACCGATTTCATGTTCCCAGGCAACAGGGTACCAGAATCCAAACCGATGTCATGTTCCCAGGCCACAGGGTTCCACCATCAAATCTCAGTCCTGTTGCCAGGCCACAGGCTTCCACCATCAAGCCTCAGTCATGTTTCCAAGCCTGAGGGTTCCACAATCAAACCTCTGTCATGTTGCCAGGCCACAGGGTTCAACCACAAAACCTCAGTCATGTTCCCAGGAAACAGGGTTCCAGAGTCAAACCAATGTCATGTTCCCAGGCCACGGGGTTCCAGTATCAGGCCTCAGTCATGTTCCCAGGACAAAGGTGTCCAGAATCAAACCTCCGTCATGTTCCCAGGGAACAGGGTTCCAGAAACAAACCTCAGTCATGTTGCCAGGCCACAGGTTTCCACCATCAAACCTCAGACATGTTCCCAGGCCACAGGGTTCCAGAATCAAACCGTTCTTATGTTCCCAGGCCAAAGGGTTCCACAATCCACTGATGTCATGTTCCCAGGCCACAGGGGTCCAGAATGAAACCTCAGTTATATTAACAGGCCACAGGGTTCCAGAATCAAGCCTCCCTCATATTCCCAGGCCACAGGGTTCCACAATTAAACCTCAGTCATATTCCCAGGCCAGAGGGTTCCACAATCAAACCTCAGCCCTGTTGCCAGGCCACGGTTCCACCATCAACCCTCAGTCATGTTCCCAGGCCTGAGTGTTCCACAATCAAACCTAAGTCATCTTGCCAGGCCTCAGGATTCCACCATCAAGTCTCAGTCCTGTTGCCAGGCCACAGGCTTCCACCATCAAGCCTCAGTCATGTTTCCAAGCCTGAGGGATCCACAGTCAAACCTCTGTCATGTTGCCAGGCCTCAGGGTTCAACCATCAAACCTCAGTCATGTTCCCAGGAAACAGGGTTCCAGAATCAATCCAATGTCATGTTCCCAGGCCACGGGGTTCCAGTATCAGGCCTCAGTCATGTTCCCAGTGCACAGGGTTCCACAATCAAACCTCAGTCATGTTCCCAGGCCACAGGATTTTTCCATCAAACCTCAGTCATGTTCTCAGGTCACAGGATTCCACAATCTCACATCAGTCATGTTCCCAGGCCAATGGTTTCCAGAATCAAACCTCAGTCATATTCCCAGGCCACATGGTTCCAGAATCAAATCTCAGTCATGTTCCCAGGACACAGGGTTCCAGAATAAAACCTCAGCCATGTTCCCTGGACACAGGTTCCAAAAATAAAACCCCAGTCAAGTTCCCAGGCCACAGGGTTCCAGAATCAAGCCTCACTCATATTCCCAGGCCAGAGGGTTCCACAATTAAACCTCAGTCATATTCCCAGGCCAGAGTGTTCCTCAATCAAACCTCAGTCTTGTTGCCAGGCCACGGTTCCACCATCAAGCCTCAGACATGTTCCCAAGCCTTAGGGTTCCACAATCAATCCTCTTTCATGTTGCCAGGCCACAGGGTTACAGAATTAAACCACAGTCATATTCCCAGGCCAGAGGGTTACACAGTCAAACCTCACTCATATTCCCATGCCACAGGGTTCCAGAATCCAACGCATGTCATTTTCCCTGGCCACAGGGTTCCAGAATCTATCCTCAGTCATGTTCCCAGGCCACAGGGTTCCAGAGTAAAACCTCAGTCATATTGCCAGTCCACAGGTTTCTGCGATCAAATCAGAGTCAAGCTCCCAGGCCACAGGGTTCCAGAATCAAGCCTCAGTCATGTTGCCAGGCCACATGGTACCACCATCAAACCTCAGTCATGTTCCCAGTCCACAGGGTTCTTCCATCAAACCTCAGTCATGTTCCCAGGCCACAGGATTCCACAATCTCACATCAGTCATGTTCCCAGGCCAATGGTTTCCAGAAACAATACTCAGTCATATTCCCAGGCCACATGGTTCTAGAAACAAACCTCAGTCATGTTCCCAGGACACAGGGTTCCAGAATAAAACCTCAGCCATGTTCCCTGTACACAGGTTCCAAAAATAAAACCCCAGTGATGTTCCCAGGCCACAGGGTTCTAGAATCAAGCCTCCCTCATATTCCCAGGCCACAGGGTTCCACAATCACACCTCAGGCCTGTTGCCAGGCCACAGGCTTCCACCATCAAGCCTCAGTCATGTTCCCAGGCCAGAGTGTTCCACAATCAAACCTAAGTCATCCTGCCAGGGCACAGGGTTCCACCCTCAAACCTCTGTCATGTTCCCAGGTCACAGGGTTCCAGAAAAAAACCTCAGTCATGTTCCCAGGCCACAGGTTTCCAGAATCAATCCTCAGTTATCTTCCCAGGCTACAGGGTTCCAGAATAAAACCTCAGTCATATTCCCAGTCCACAGGGTTCCAGAACCAAGCCTCAGTCAGGTTCCCAGGGCATAGTATTCCACAATCTAAACAGATGTCATGTTCCCAGGTCAAAGGTTTCCAGAATCACGCCTCAGTCATGTTCCCAGGCCACAGGGATCCAGAATCATACCTCAGTCATGTTGCCAGGGCATAGGGTACCACCATCAAACCTCAGTCATATTCCCAGTCCAAAGGTTTCCAGAATCAAACCGATTTCATGTTCCCAGGCAACAGGGTACCAGAATACAAACTGATGTCATGTTTCCAGGCCACAGGGTTCCAGAATCAAGCCTCACTCATATTCCCAGGCCACAGGGTTCCACAATTAAACCTCAGTCATATTCCCAGGCCAGAGGGTTCCACAATCAAACCTAAGTCATCTTGCCAGGCCACAGGGTTCCACCATCAAACCTCAATCCTGTCGCAAGGCCATAGGCTTCCACCATCAAGCCTCAGTCACGTTCCCAAGCCTGAGGATTCCACAATCAAACCTCTGTCATGTTGCCAGGCCACAGGGTTACAGAATTAAACCACAGTCATATTCCCAGGACAGAGGGTTCCACAGTCAAACTTCACTCATGTTCCCATGCGACAGGTTTCCAAAATCCAACCGATGTCATGTTCCCAGGCCACAGGGTTCCAGAATCAATCCTCAGTCGTTTTCCCAGGCCACAGGGTTCCAGAATAAAACCTCAGTCATATTGCCAGTCCACAGGTTTCTGCGATCAAATCAGAGTCAAGCTCCCAGGCCACAGGGTACCAGAATAAAGCTTCAGTCATGTTGCCAGGCCACATGGTACCACCATCAAACCTCAGTCATGTTCCCAGTCCACAGGGTTCTTCCATCAAACCTCAGTCATGTTCCCAGGCCACAGGATTCCACAATCTCACATCAGTCATGTTCCCAGGCCAGAGGGTTCCACAATCAAACCTCAGTCCTGTTGCCAGGCCACGGTTCCACCATCAAGCCTCAGTCATGTTCCCAGGCCAGAGTGTTCCACAATCAAACCTAAGTCATCTTGCCAGGCCACAGGGTTCCACCATCAACTCTCAGTCCTGTTGCCAGGCCACAGGCTTCCACCATCAAGCCTCAGTCACGTTCCCAAGCCTGAGGGTTCCACAATCAAACCTCTGTCATGTTGCCAGGCCACAGGGTTACAGAATTAAACCACAGTCATATTCCCAGGCCAGAGGGTTCCACAGTCAAACCTCACTCATGTTCCCATGCCACAGGTTTCCAGAAGCCAACCGATGTCATGTTCCCAGGCCACAGGGTTCCAGAATCAATCCTCAGTCGTGTTCCCAGGCCACAGGGTTCCAGAGTCAATCCGCAGTTATGTTCCCAGGCTACAGGTTTCCAGAATAAAACCTCAGTCATATTCCCAGTCCACAGGGTTCCAGAACCAAGCCTCAGTCAGGTTCCCAGGGCACAGTATTCCACAATCTAAACAGATGTCATGTTCCCAGGTCACAGGTTTCCAGAATCATGCCTCAGTCATGATCCCAGGCCACAGGGATCCAGAATCAAACCTCAGTCATGTTGCCAGGCCATAGGGTACCACCATCAAACCTCAGTTATATTCCCAGGCCACAGGTTTCCAGAATCAAACCGATTTCATGTTCCCAGGCAACAGGGTACCAGAATCCAAACCGATGTCATGTTCCCAGGCCACAGGGTTCCACCATCAAATCTCAGTCCTGTTGCCAGACCACAGGCTTCCACCATCAAGCTTCAGTCATGTTTCCAAGCCTGAGGGTTCCACAATCAAACCTCTGTCATGTTGCCAGGCCACAGGGTTCAACCATCAAACCTCAGTCATGTTCCCAGGAAACAGGGTTCCAGAGTCAAACCAATGTCATGTTCCCAGGCCACGGGGTTCCAGTATCAGGCCTCAGTCATGTTCCCAGGACAAAGGTGTCCAGAATCAAACCTCAGTCATGTTCCCAGGGAACAGGGTTCCAGAAACAAACCTCAGTCATGTTGCCAGGCCACAGGTATCCACCATCAAACCTCAGACATGTTCCCAGGCCACAGGGTTCCAGAATCAAACCGTTCTCATGTTCCCAGGCCAAAGGGTTCCACAATCCACTGATGTCATGTTCCCAGGCCACAGGGTTCCAGAATCAAACCTCAGTTATATTAACAGGCCACAGGGTTCCAGAATCAAGCCTCCCTCATATTCCCAGGCCACAGGGTTCCACAATTAAACCTCAGTCATATTCCCAGGCCAGAGGGTTCCACAATCAAACCTCAGCCCTGTTGCCAGGCCACGGTTCCACCATCAACCCTCAGTCATGTTCCCAGGCCTGAGTGTTCCACAATCAAACCTAAGTCATCTTGCCAGGCCTCAGGATTCCACCATCAAGTCTCAGTCCTGTTGCCAGGCCACAGGCTTCCACCATCAAGCCTCAGTCATGTTTCCAAGCCTGAGGGATCCACAGTCAAACCTCTGTCATGTTGCCAGGCCTCAGGGTTCAACCATCAAACCTCAGTCATGTTCCCAGGAAACAGGGTTCCAGAATCAATCCAATGTCATGTTCCCAGGCCACGGGGTTCCAGTATCAGGCCTCAGTCATGTTCCCAGTGCACAGGGTTCCACAATCAAACCTCAGTCATGTTCCCAGGCCACAGGATTTTTCCATCAAACCTCAGTCATGTTCCCAGGACACAGGGTTCCAGAATAAAACCTCAGCCATGTTCCCTGGACACAGGTTCCAAAAATAAAACCCCAGTCAAGTTCCCAGGCCACAGGGTTCCAGAATCAAGCCTCACTCATATTCCCAGGCCAGAGTGTTCCTCAATCAAACCTCAGTCTTGTTGCCAGGCCACGGTTCCACCATCAAGCATCAGACATGTTCCCAAGCCTTAGGGTTCCACAGTCAAACCTCTTTCATGTTGCCAGGCCACAGGGTTCCAGAATCAATCCTCATTCGTGTTCCCAGGCCACAGGGTTCCAGAATCAATCTGCAGTTATGTTCCCAGGCTACAGGGTTCCAGAATAAAACCTCAGTCATATTCCCAGGCCACAGTGTTCCAGAACCAAGCCTCAGTCAGGTTCCCAGGGTACAGTATTCCACAATCTAAACAGATGTCATGTTCCCAGGTCAAAGGTTTCCAGAATCACGCCTCAGTCATGTTCCCAGGCCACAGGGATCCAGAATCAAACCTCACTCATGTTGCCAGGCCATAGGGTACCACCATCAAAACTAAGTCATATTCCCAGGCCACAGGTTTCCAGAAACAAACCGATTTCATGTTCCCAGGCAACAGGGTAACAGAATCCATAGCGATGTCATGTTCCCTGGCCACAGGGTTCCACCATCAAATCTCAGTCCTGTTGCCAGGCCACAGGGTGCCACCATCAAGCCTCAGTCATGTTCCCAAGCCTGAGGGTTCCACAATCAAACCTCAGTCATGTTGCCAGGCCACAGGGTTCAACCATCTAACCTCAGTCATGTTCCCAGGAAACAGGGTTCCAGAATGAAACCAATGTCATGTTCCCAGTCCATGGGGTTCCACTATCTGGCCTCAGTCATGTTCCCAGTGCACAGGGTTCCACCATCAAACCTCAGTCATGTTGCCAGTCCACAGGTTTCTGCGATTACATCAGAGTCAAGTTCCCAGGCCACAGGGTTCCAGAATCAAGCCTCAGTCATGTTGCCAGGCCACAGGGTACCACCATCAAACCTCAGTCATGTTCCAAGGCCACAGAGTTCTTCCATCAAACCTCAGTCATGTTCCCAGGCCACAAGATTCCACAATCTCACATTAGTCATGTTCCCAGGCAAAAGGTTTCCAGAATCAAACCTCAGTCCTATTCCCAGGCCACATGGTTCCAGAATCAAACCTCAGTCATGTTCCCAGGACACAGGGATCCAGAATAAAACCTCAGCCATGTTCCCTGACACAGGCTCCAAAAATAAAACCCCAGTCATGTTCCCAGGCCACAGGGTTCCAGAATCAAGCCTCACTCATATTCCCAGGCGACAGGGTTCCACAGATAAACCTCAGTCATATTCCCAGGCCAGATTGTTCCACGGTCAAACCTCAGTCATGTTCCCATGCCACAGGGTTCCAGAATCCAACCGATGTCATGTTCCCAGGACACAGGGTTCCAGAATCAATCCTCAGTCATGTTCTCAGGCCACAGGGTTCCAGAATAAAACCTCAGTCAATTTCCCAGGCCACAGGGTTCCAGAATCAATCCGCAGTTATGTTCCCAGGCTACAGGGTTCTAGAATAAAACCTCAGTCATATTCCAAGTCCACAGGGTTCCAGAACCAAGCCTCAGTCAGGTTTCCAGGGCACAGTATTCCACAACCTAAACATATGTCATGTTCCCAGGTCACAGGTTCCCAGAATCACGCCTCAGTCATGTTCCCAGGCCACAGGGATCCAGAAACTAACCTCAGTCCTGTTGCCAGGCCACAGGCTTCCACCATCAAGGCTCAGTCATATTCCCAGGCCACAGGTTTCCAGAATCAAACCGATTTCATGTTCCCAGGCAACAGGGAACCAGAATCCAAACCGATGTCATGTTCCCAGGCCACAGGGTTCCACCATCAAATCTCAGTCCTGTTGCCAGGCCACAGGGTGCCACCATCAAGCCTCAGTCATGTTCCCAAGCCTGAGGGTTCCACAATCAAACCTCAGTCATGTTGCCAGGCCACAGTGTTCAACCATCAAACCTCAGTCATGTTCCCAGGAAACAGGGTTCCAGAATCAAACCAATGTCATGTTCCTAGGCCACGGGGTTCCAGTATCAGGCCTCAGTCATGTTCCCAGTGCACAGGGTTCCACCACTAAACCCCAGTCATGCTGCCAGTCAACAGGTTTCTGCGATCAAATCAGAGTCAAGTTCCAGGCCACAGGGTTCCAGAATCAAGCCTCAGTCATGTTGCCAGGCCACAGGGTACCACCATGAAACCTCAGTCATGTTCCCAGGCCACAGGGTTCCTCCATCAAACCTCAATCATGTTCCCAGGACACACGTTTCCAGAATCAAACCAAAGTCAATTTCCCCATCCATGGGTTTCCAGTACCAGGCCTCAGTCATGTTTCCATGGTACAGGGTTCCCCAATCAAACCTCAGTCATGTTGCCAGTCCACAGGTTTCTGCCATCAAATCTCAGTCAAGTTCCCAGGCCACAGATTTCCAGAATTAAACCTCAGTCATATTCCCAGGACACATGGTTCCAGAATCAAACCTCAGTCATGTTCGCAGGCCACAGGGTTCCACAATCAAACCTCAGTCATGTTCCCTGGACAAAGGTGTCCAGAATCAAACCTCAGTCATGTTCCCAGGGAACAGGGTTCCAGAAACAAACCTCAGTCATATTGCCAGGCCACAGGTTTCCACCATCAAACCTCAGACATGTTCCCAGGCCACAGGGTTCCAGAATCAAACCGTTCTCATATTCCCAGGCCACAGGGTTCCACAATCCACTGATGTCATGTTCCCAGCCCACAGGTTTCCAGAATCAAACCTCAGTTATGTTCCCAGGCGGCTGGGTTCCAGAATCAAGCCTCCCTCATATTCCCAGGCCACAGGGTTCCAGAATTAAACCTCAGTCATATTCCCAGGCCAGAGGGTTCCACAATCAAAGCTCAGTCCTGTTGCCAGGCCACGGTTCCACCATCAAGCCTCAGTCATGTTCCCAGGCCTGAGTGTTCCACAATCAAACCTAAGTCATCTTGCCAGGCCTCAGGGTTCCACCATCAAATCTCAGTCCTGTTGCCAGGCCACAGGCTTCCACCATCAAGCCTCAGTCATGTTCCCAAGCCTAAGGGTTCCACAGTCAAACCTCTGTCATGTTGCCAGGCCACAGGGTTATAGAATTAATCCACAGTCATATTCCCAGGCCAGAGGGTTCCAAAGTCAAACCTCGGTCATGTTCCCATGCCTCAGGGTTCCAGAATCCAACCGATGTCATGTTCCCAGGCCACAGGGTTCCAGAATCAATCCTCTGTCATGTTCCCAGGTCACAGGGTTCCAGTATAAAACCTCAGTCATGTTCCCAGGCCACAGGGTTCCAGAACCAATCCTCAGTTATGTTCCCAGGCTACAGGGTTCCAGAATAAAACCTCAGTCATATTCCCAGTCCACAGGGTTCCAGAACCAAGCCTCAGTCAGGTTCCCAGGGCACAGTATTCCACAACCTAAACAGATGTCATGTTCCCAGGTCACAGGTTTCCAGAATCACGCCTCACTCATGTTCCCAGGCCACAGGTTTCCAGAATCAAACCGATTTCATGTTCCCAGGCAACAGGGTACCAGAATCCAAACCGATGTCATGTTCCCAGGCCATAGGGTTCCACCATCAAATCTCAGTCCTGTTGCCAGGCCACAGGCTTCCACCATCAAGCCTCAGTCATGTTCCCAAGCTTGAGCGTTCCACAATCAAATCTCTGTCATGTTGCCAGGCCACAGGGTTCAACCATCAAACCTCAGTCATGTTCCCAGGAAATAGGGTTCTAAAATCAAACCAATGTCATGTTCCCAGGCCACGGGGTTCCACTATCAGGCCTCAGTCATGTTCCCAGTGCACAGGGTTCCACCATCAAACCTCAGTCATATTGCCAGTCCACAGGTTTCTGCGATCAAATCAGAGTCAAGCTCCCAGGCCACAGGGATCCAGAATCAAGCCTCAGTCATGTTGCCAGGCCACATGGTACCACCATCAAACCTCAGTCATGTTCCCAGTCCACAGGGTTCTTCCATCAAACTTCAGTCATGTTCCCAGGCCACAGGATTCCACAATCTCACATCAGTCATGTTCCCAGGCCTATGGTTTCCAGAAACAATACTCAGTCATATTCCCAGGCCACATGGTTCTAGAAACAAACCTCAGTCATGTTCCCAGGACACAGGGTTCCAGAATAAAAACTCAGCCATGTTCCCTGTACACAGGTTCCAAAAATAAAACCCCAGTGATGTTCCCAGGCCACAGGGTTCTAGAATCAAGCCTCCCTCATATTCCCAGGCCACAGGGTTCCACAATCACACCTCAGGCCTGTTGCCAGGCCACGGTTCCACCATCAAGCCTCAGTCATGTTCCCAAGCCTGAGGTTTCCACCCTCAAACCTCTGTCATGTTCCCAGGTCACAGGGTTCCAGAAAAAAACCTCAGTCATGTTCCCAGGCCACAGGTTTCCAGAATCAATCCTCAGTTATGTTCCCAGGCTACAGGGTTCCAGAATAAAACCTCAGTCATATTCCCATTCCACAGGGTTCCAGAACCAACCTCAGTCAGGTTCCCAGGGCACAGTTTTCTGCAATCTAAACAGATGTCATGTTCCCAGGTCAAAGGTTTCCAGAATCACGCCTCAGTCATGTTCCCAGGCCACAGGGATCCAGAATCATACCTCAGTCATGTTGCCAGGCCATAGGGTACCACCATCAAACCTCAGTCATATTCCCAGGCCAAAGGTTTCCAGAATCAAACCGATTTCATGTTCCCAGGCAACAGGGTACCAGAATACAAACTGATGTCATGTTCCCAGGCCACAGGGTTCCAGAATCAAGCCTCACTCATATTCCCAGGCCACAGGGTTCCACAATTAAACCTCAGTCATATTCCCAGGCCAGAGGGTTCCACAATCAAACCTCAGTCCTGCTGCCAGGCCACGGTTCCACCATCAAGCCTCAGTCGTGTTTCCAGGCCAGAGTGTTCCACAATCAAACCTAAGTCATCTCGCCAGTCCACAGGGTTTCACCATCAAACCTCAATCCTGTTGCAAGGCCATAGGCTTCCACCATCTAGCCTCAGTCACGTTCCCAAGCCTGAGGGTTGCACAATCAAACCTCTGTCATTTTGCCAGGCCACAGGGTTACAGAGTTAAACCACAGTCATATTCCCAGGGCACAGGTTTCCAGAATCAAACCGATTTCATGTTCCCAGGCAACAGGGTACCAGAATCCAAACCGATGTCATGTTCCCAGGCCACAGGGTTCCACCATCAAATCTCAGTCCTGTTGCCAGGCCACAGGGTTCCACCATCAAGCCTCAGTCATGTTCCCAAGCCTGAGGGTTCCACTATCAAACCTCAGTCATGTTGCCAGGCCACAGGGTTCAACCATCAAACCTCAGTCATGTTCCCAGGAAACATGGTTCCAGAATCAAACCAATGTCATGTTCCCAGGCCACGGGGTTCCAGTATCAGGCCTCAGTCATGTTCCCATTGCACAGGGTTCCACCATCAAAGCTCAGTCATGTTAGCAGTCCACAGGTTTCTGCGATCAAACCACATTCAAGTTCCCAGGCCCCAGGGTTCCAGAATCAAGCCTCAGTCATGTTGCCAGGCCACAGGGTACCACCATCAAACCTCAGTCATATTCCCAGGACACATGGTTCCAGAATCAAACCTCAGTCATGTTGCCAGTCCACAGGTTTCTGCCATCAAACCTCAGTCAAGTTCCCAGGCCACAGATTTCCAGAATCAAACCTCAGTCATGTTCCCAGGGAACAGGGTTCCAGAAACACACCTCAGTCATGTTGCCAGTCCACAGGTTTCCACCATCAAACCTCAGACATGTTCCCAGGCGACAGGTTTCCAGAATCAAATCGTTCTCATGTTCCCAGGTCACAGGGTTCCACAATCCAATGATGTCATGTTCCCAGGCCACAGGGTTCCAGAATCAAACCTCAGTTATGTTCCCAGGCCACAGGGTTCCAGAATCAAGCCTCACTCATACTCCCAGGCCACAGGGTTCCACAATTAAACCTCAGTCATATTCCCAGGCCAGAGGGTTCCACAATCAAACCTAAGTCATCTTGCCAGGCCACAGGGTTCCACCATCAAACCTCAATCCTGTTGCAAGGCCACAGGCTTCCACCATCAAGCCTCAGTCACGTTCCCAAGCCTGAGGGTTCCACAATCAAACCTCTGTCATGTTGCCAGGACACAGGGTTACAGATTTAAACCACAGTCATATTCCCAGGCCATAGGGTTCCACAGTCAAACCTCTCTCATGTTCCCATGCCACAGGTTTCCAGAATCCATCCGATGTCATTTTCCCAGGCCACAGGGTTCCAGAATCAATCCTCAGTCATGTTCCCAGGCTACAGGGTTCCAGAATAAAACCTCAGTCATATTCCCAGTCCACAGGGTTCCAGAACCAAGCCTCAGTCAGGTTCCCAGGGCACAGTATTCCACAATCTAAAGAGATGTCATGTTCCCAGGTCACAGGTTTCCAGAATCACGCCTCAGTCATGTTCCCAGGCCACAGGGATCCAGAATCAAACCTCAGTCATGTTGCCAGGCCATAGGGTACAACCATCAAACCTCAGTCATATTCCCAGGCCACAGGTTTCCAGAATCAAACCGATTTCATGTTCCCAGGCAACAGGGTACCAGAATCCAAACCGATGTCATGTTCCCAGGCCACAGGGTTCCACCATCAAATCTCAGTCCTGTTGCCAGGCCACAGGGTTCCACCATCAAGCCTCAGTCATGTTCCCAAGCCTGAGGGTTCCACTATCAAACCTCAGTCATGTTGCCAGGCCACAGGGTACCACCATCAAACCTCAGTCATATTCCCAGGACACATGGTTCCAGAATCAAACCTCAGTCATGTTGCCAGTCCACAGGTTTCTGCCATCAAACCTCAGTCAAGTTCCCAGGCCACAGATTTCCAGAATCAAACCTCAGTCATGTTCCCAGGGAACAGGGTTCCAGAAACACACCTCAGTCATGTTGCCAGTCCACAGGTTTCCACCATCAAACCTCAGACATGTTCCCAGGCGACAGGTTTCCAGAATCAAATCGTTCTCATGTTCCCAGGTCACAGGGTTCCACAATCCAATGATGTCATGTTCCCAGGCCACAGGGTTCCAGAATCAAGCCTCAATCATCCTCCCAGGCCACAGGGTTCCACAATTAAACCTCAGTCATATTCCCAGGCCAGAGGGTTCCACAATCAAACCTAAGTCATCTTGCCAGGCCACAGGGTTCCACCATCAAACCTCAATCCTGTTGCAAGGCCACAGGCTTCCACCATCAAGCCTCAGTCACGTTCCCAAGCCTGAGGGTTCCACAATCAAACCTCTGTCATGTTGCCAGGCCACAGGGTTACAGATTTAAACCACAGTCATATTCCCAGGCCAGAGGGTTCCGCAGTCAAACCTCACTCATGTTCCCATGCCACAGGTTTCCAGAATCCATCCGATGTCATGTTCCCAGGCCACAGGGTTCCAGAATCAATCCTCTGTCATGTTCCCAGGCTACAGGGTTCCAGAATAAAACCTCAGTCATATTCCCAGTCCACAGGGTTCCAGAACCAAGCCTCAGTCAGGTTCCCAGGGCACAGTATTCCACAATCTAAACAGATGTCATGTTCCCAGGTCACAGGTTTCCAGAATCACGCCTCAGTCATGTTCCCAGGCCACAGGGATCCAGAATCAAACCTCAGTCATGTTGCCAGGCCATAGGGTACCACCATCAAACCTCAGTCATATTCCCAGGCCAAAGGTTTCCAGAATCAAACCGATTTCCTGTTCCCAGGCAACAGGGTACCAGAATCCAAACCGATGTCATGTTCCCAGGCCACAGGGTTCCACCATCAAATCTCAGTCCTGTTGCCAGGCCACAGGGTTCCACCATCAAGCCTCAGTCATGTTCCCAAGCCTGAGGGTTCCACTATCAAACCTCAGTCATGTTGCCAGGCCACAGGGTTCAACCATCAAACCTCAGTCATCTTCCCAGGAAACAGGGTTCCAGAATCAAACCAATGTCATGTTCCCAGGCCACGGGATTCCAGTATCAGGCCTCAGTCATGTTCCCATTGCACAGGGTTCCACCATCAAAGCTCTGTCATGTTGGCAGTCCACAGGTTTCTGCGATCAAACCACATTCAAGTTCCCAGGCCCCAGGGTTCCAGAATCAAGCCTCAGTCATGTTGCCAGGCCACAGGTTTCAACCATCACACCTCAGTCATATTCCCAGGAAACAGGGTTCCAGAATCAAACCAATGTCATGTTCCCAGGTCACGGGATTCCAGTATCAGGCATCAGTCATGTTCCCAGTGCACAGGGTTCCACCATCAAACCTCAATCATGTTGCCAGTCCACAGGTTTCTGCCATCAAATCAGAGTCAAGTTCCAAGGCCACAGGGTTCAAGAATCAAGCCTCAGTCATGTTGCCAGGCCACAGGTTTCAACCATCACACCTCAGTCATATTCCCGGGAAACAGGGTTCCATAATCAAACCAATCTCATGTTCCCAGGGCACGGGGTTCCAGTATCAGGCCTCAGTCATGTTACCAGTGCACAGGGTTCCACCATCAAACCTCAGTCATGTTGCCAGTCCACAGGTTTGTGCTATCAAATCAGAGTCAAGTTCCCAGGCCAGAGGTTTCCAGAATTAAGCCTCAGTCATGTTGCCAGGCCACAGGGTACCACCATCAAACCTCAGTCATGTTCCCAGGCCACAGGGTTTTTCCATCAAACCTCAGTCATGTTCCCAAGCCACAGGA
The DNA here is from genome assembly GCF_965194825.1 of Balaenoptera physalus. Classification (NCBI taxonomy): domain Eukaryota; kingdom Metazoa; phylum Chordata; class Mammalia; order Artiodactyla; family Balaenopteridae; genus Balaenoptera; species Balaenoptera physalus. The sequence continues at coordinate 24,330,180 of NC_138894.1, forward strand.
TTCCACAATCTCACATCAGGCATGTTCCCACGCCAATGGTTTCCAGAATCAAACCTCAGTCATATTCCCAGGCCACATGGTTCCAGAATCAAACCTCAGTCATGTTCCCAGGACAAAGGGGTCCAGAATAAAACCTCAGTCATGTTCCCTGGACACAGGTTCCAAAATAAAACCCCAGGCATGTTCCCAGGCCACAGCGTTCCAGAATCAAGCCTCACTCATATTCCCAGGCCAGAGTGTTCCACAATTAAACCTCAGTCATATTCCCAGGACACAGGGTTCCACAATTAAACCTCAGTCATATTCCCAGGCCAGAGGGTTCCACAATCAAACCTAAGTCAACTTGCCAGGCATCAGGGTTCCACCATCAACTCTCAGTCCTGTTGTCAGGCCACAGGCTTCCACCATCAAGCCTCAGTCACGTTCCCAAACCTGAGGGTTCCACAATCAAACCTCTGTCATGTTGCCAGGCCATAGGGTACCACCATCAATCCTCAGTCATATTCCCAGGCCACAGGTTTCCAGAATCAAACCGATTTCATGTTCCCAGGCAACAGGTTACCAGAATCCAAACCGATGTCATGTTCCCAGGCCACAGGGTTCCACCATCAAATCTCAGTCCTGTTGCCAGGCCAGAGGTTTCCACCATTAAGCCTCAGTCATGTTCCCAAGCCTGAGGGTTCCACAATCAAACTTCAGTCACGTTGCCAGGCCACAAGATTCAACCATGAAACCTCAGTCATGTTCCCAGGAAACAGGGTTCCAGAATCAAACCAATGTCATGTTCCCAGGCCACGGGGTTCCAGTATCAGGCCTCAGTCATGTTCCCAGTGCACAGGGTTCCACCATCAAACCTCAGTCATGTTGCCAGTCCACAGGTTTCTGCTATCAAATCACAGTCAAGTTCCCAGGCCCCAGGGTTCCAGAATCAAGCCTCAGTCATGTTGCCAGGCCACAGGGTACCACCATCAAAACTCAGTCATGTGCCCAGGCCACAGGGTTCCAGAATAAAACCTCAGCCATGTTCCCTGGTCACAGGTTCCAAAAATAAAACCCCAGTCATGTTCCCAGGCCACAGGGTTCCAGAATCAAGCCTCACTCATATTCCCAGGCCACAGGGTTCCACAATAAAACCTCAGTCATATTCCCAGGCCAGAGTGTTCCACAATCAAACCTAAGTCATCTTGCCAGGCCACAGGCTTCCACCATCAAGCCTCAGTCACGTTCCCAAGCCTGAGGGTTCCACAATCAAACCTCTGTCATGTTGCCAGGCCACAGGGTTACAGAATTAAACCACAGTCATATTCCAAGGCCAGAGGGTTCCACAGTCAAACCTCACTCATATTCCCATGCCACAGGTTTCCAGAATCCAACCGATGTCATGTTCCCAGGCCACAGGGTTCCAGAATCAATCCTCAGTCATGTTCCCAGGCCACAGGGTTCCAGAATCAATCCGCAGTTACATTCCCAGGCTACAGGGTTCCAGAATAAAACCTCAGTCATATTCCTAGTCCACAGGGTTCCAGAACCAAGCCTCAGTCAGGTTCCCAGGGCACAGTATTCCACAATCTAAACAGATGTCATGTTCCCAGGTCACAGGTTTCCAGAATCACGCCTCAGTCATGTTCCCAGGCCACAGGGATCCAGAATCAAACCTCAGTCATGTTTCCAGGCCATAGGGTACCACCGTCAAACCTCAGTCATAATCCCAGGCCACAGTTTTCCAGAATCAAACCGATTTCATGTTCCCAGGCAACAGGGAACCAGAATACAAGCCGATGTCATGTTCCCAGGCCACAGGGTTCCACCGTCAAATCTCAGTCCTGTTGCCAGGCCACAGGGTTCCACCATCAAGCCTCAGTCATGTTCCCAAGCCTGAGGGTTCAACCATCAAACCTCAGTCATGTTCCCAGGAAACAGGGTTCCAGAATCAAACCAATGTCATGTTCCCAGTCCACGGGGTTCCAGTATCAGGCCTCAGTCATGTTCCCAGTGCACAGGGTTCCACCATCAAACCTCAGTCATGTTGCCGGTCCACAGGTTTCTGCGATCAAACCACATTCAAGTTCCCAGGCCACAGGGTACCAGAATAAAGCCTCAGTCCTGTTGCCAGGCCACAGGGTACCTCCATCAAACCTCAGTCATGTTCCCAGTGCACAAGGTTCCTCCATCAAACCTCAATCATGTTCCCAGGACACAGGTTCCAAGAATCCATCCAAAGTCAATTTCCCAGGCCATGGGTTTCCAGTACCAGGCCTCAGTCATGTTTCCAGGGCACAGGGTTCCACAATCAAACCTCAGTCATGTTGCCAGTCCACAGGTTTCTGCCATCAAACCTCAGTCAAGTTCCCAGGCCAGAGATTTCCAGAATCAAACCTCAGTCATATTCCCAGGACACATGGTTCCAGAATCAAACCTCAGTCATGTTCACAGGCCACAGGGTTCCACAATCAAACCTCAGTCATGTTCCCAGGACAAAGGTGTCCAGAATCAAACCTCATTCATATTCTCAGGGAACAGGGTTCCAGAAACAAACCTCAGTCATGTTGCCAGGCCACAGGTTTCCACCATTAAACCTCAGACATGTTCCCAGGCAACAGGGTTCCAGAATCAAGCCTCCCTCATATTCCCAGGCCACAGGGTTCCACAATTAAACCTCAGTCATATTCCCAGGCCAGAGGGTTCCACAATCAAACCTCAGTCCTGTTGCCAGGCCACGGTTCCACCATGAAGCCTCAGTCATGTTCCCAGGCCAGAGTGTTCCACAATCAAACCTAAGTCATCTTGCCAGGCCACAGGGTTCCACCATCAAACCTCAGTCCTGTGACCAGGCCACAAGCTTCCACCATCAAGCCTCAGTCACGTTCCCAAGCCTGAGGGTTCCACAATCAAACCTCTGTCATGTTGCCAGATCACAGGGTTACAGAATTAAACAACAGTCATATTCCCAGGCCAGAGGGTTCCACAGTCAAACCTCACTCATGTTCCCATGCCACATGGTTCCAGAATCCAACCGATGTCATGTTCCCTGGCCACAGGTTTCCAGAAGCTATCCTCAGTCATGTTCCCAGGCCACAGGATTCCAGAATAAAACCTCAGTCATATTCGCAGTCCACAGGGTTCCAGTATCAAGCCTCAGTCAGGTTCCCAGGGCACAGTATTCCACAATCTAAACAGATGTCATGTTCCCAGGTCACAGGTTTCCAGAATCACGCCTCAGTCATGTTCCCAGGCCACAGGGATCCAGAATCAAACCTCAGTCATGTTGCCAGTCCATAGGGTACCACCATCAAACCTCAGTCATATTCCCAGGCCACAGGGTTCCAGAATCAAACCGATTTCATGTTCCCAGGCAACAGGGTACCAGAATCCAAACCGATGTCATGTTCCCAGGCCACAGGGTTCCACCATCAAATCTCAGTCCTGTTGCCAGGCCACAGGCTTCCACCACCAAGCCTCAGTCATGTTCCCAAGCCTGAGGGTTCCACAATCAAACCTCTGTCATGTTGCCAGGCCACAGGGTTCAACCATGAAACTTCAGTCATGTTCCCAGGAAACATGGTTCCAGAATCAAACCAATGTCATGTTCCCAGGCCACGGGGTTCCAGTATCAGGCCTCAGTCATGTTGCCAGTCCACAGGTTTCTGCGATCAAATCAGAGTCAAGTTCCAGGCCACAGGGTTCCAGAATCAAGCCTCAGTAATGTTGCCAGGCCACAGGGTACCACCATGAAACCTCAGTCATGTTCCCAGGCCACAGGGTTCATCCATCAAACCTCAGTCATGTTCCCAGGCCACAGGATTCCACAATCTCACATCAGTCATGTTCCCAGTCCAATGGTTTCCAGAATCAAACCTCAGTCATTTTCCCAGGACACAGGGTTCCAGAATAAAACCTCAGCCATGTTCCCTGGACACAGGTTCCAAAAATAAAACCCCATTCATGTTCCCAGTCCACAGGGTTCCAGAATCAAGCCTCACTCATATTCCCAGGCCACAGGGTTCCACAATTAAACCTCAGTCATATTCCCAGGCCAGAGGGTTCCTCAATCAAACCTCAGTCCTGTTGCCAGGCCACGGTTCCACCATCAAGCCTCAGTCATGTTCCCAGACCAGATTGTTCCACAATCAAATCTATGTCATCTTGCCAGGCCACAGGGTTCCACCATCAAACCTCAATCCTGTTGCAAGGCCACAGGCTTCCACCATCAAGCCTCAGTCACGTTCCCAAGCCTGAGGGTTCCACAATCAAACCTCTGTCATGTTGCCAGGCCACAGGGTTACAGAATTAAACCACAGTCATATTCCCAGGCCAGAGGGTTCCACAGTCAAACCTCACTCATGTTCCCATGCCACAGGTTTCCAGAATCCAACCGATGTCATGTTCCCAGGCCACAGGGTTCCAGAATCAATCCTCAGTCATGTTCCCAGGCCACAGGGTTCCAGAATCATTCCGCAGTTATGTTCCCAGGCTACAGGGTTGCAGAATAAAACCTCAGTCATATTCCCAGTCCACAGGGTTCCAGAACCAAGCCTCCGTCAGGTTCCCAGCGCACAGTAATCAACAATCTAAACAGATGTCATGTTCCCAGGTCACAGGTTTCCAGAATCACGCCTCAGTCATGTTCCCAGGCCACAGGTTTCCAGAATCAAACCGATTTCATGTTCCCAGGCAACAGGGTACCAGAATCAAAACCGATGCCATGTTCCCAGGCCACAGGGTTCCACCGTCAAATCTGAGTCCTGTTGCCAGGCCACAGGGTTCCACCATCAAGCCTCAGTCATGTTCCCAAGCCTGAGGGTTCAACCATCAAACCTCAGTCATGTTCCCAGGAAACAGGGTTTCAGAATCAAACCAATGTCATGTTCCCAGGCCACTGGGTTCCAGTATCAGGCCTCAGTCATGTTCCCAGTGCACAGGGATCCACCATCTAACCTCAGTCATGTTGCCAGTCCACAGGTTTCTGCGATCATACCACATTCAAGTTCCCAGGCCACTGGATTCCAGAATCAAGCCTCAGTCATGCTGCCAGGCCACAGGGTACCACCATCAAACCTCAGTCATGTTCCCAGTGCACAGGGTTTCTCCATCAAACCTCAATCATGTTCCCAGAACACAGGTTTCCAGAATCAAACCAAAGTCAAGTTCCCAGGCCATGGGTTTCCAGTAGCAGGCCTCAGTCTGGTTTCCAGGGCACAGGGTTCCACAATCAAACCTCAGTCATATTGCCAGGCCATAGCGTACCACCATCAAACCTCAGTCATATTCCCAGGCCACAGTTTTCCGGAATCAAACCGATTTCATGTTCCCAGGCAACAGGGTACCAGAATCCAAACCGATGTCATGTTCCCAGGCCACAGGGTTCCACCATCAAATCTGAGTCCTGTTGCCAGGCCACAGGCTTCCACCATCAAACCTCAGTCATGTCCCCAAGCCTGAGGTTTCCACAATCAAACCTCAGTCATGTTCCCAGTGCACAGGGTTCAACCATCAAACCTCAGGCATGTTCCCAGGAAACAGGGTTCCAGAATCAAACCAATGTCATGTTCCCAGGCCACGGGGTTCCAGTATCAGGCCTCAGTCATGTTCCCAGTGCACAGGGTTCCACCATCAAACCTCAGTCATGTTGCCAGTCCACAGGTTTCTGCTATCAAATCACAGTCAAGTTCCCAGGCCACAGGGTTCCAGAATCAAGCCTCAGTCATGTTCCCAGGGAACAGGGTTCCAGAAACACACCTCAGTCATGTTGCCAGTCCACAGGTTTCCACCATCAAACCTCAGACATGTTCCCAGGCGACAGGTTTCCAGAATCAAATCGTTCTCATGTTCCCAGGTCACAGGGTTCCACAATCCAATGATGTCATGTTCCCAGGCCACAGGGTTCCAGAATCAAACCTCAGTTATGTTCCCAGGCCACAGGGTTCCAGAATCAAGCCTCACTCATACTCCCAGGCCACAGGGTTCCACAATTAAACCTCAGTCATATTCCCAGGCCAGAGGGTTCCACAATCAAACCTAAGTCATCTTGCCAGGCCACAGGGTTCCACCATCAAACCTCAATCCTGTTGCAAGGCCACAGGCTTCCACCATCAAGCCTCAGTCACGTTCCCAAGCCTGAGGGTTCCACAATCAAACCTCTGTCATGTTGCCAGGACACAGGGTTACAGATTTAAACCACAGTCATATTCCCAGGCCATAGGGTTCCACAGTCAAACCTCTCTCATGTTCCCATGCCACAGGTTTCCAGAATCCATCCGATGTCATTTTCCCAGGCCACAGGGTTCCAGAATCAATCCTCAGTCATGTTCCCAGGCTACAGGGTTCCAGAATAAAACCTCAGTCATATTCCCAGTCCACAGGGTTCCAGAACCAAGACTCAGTCGGGTTCCCAGGGCACAGTATTCCACAATCTAAAGAGATGTCAAGTTCCCAGGTCACAGGTTTCCAGAATCACGCCTCAGTCATGTTCCCAGGCCACAGGGATCCAGAATCAAACCTCAGTCATGTTGCCAGGCCATAGGGTACAACCATCAAACCTCAGTCATATTCCCAGGCCACAGGTTTCCAGAATCAAACCGATTTCATGTTCCCAGGCAACAGGGTACCAGAATCCAAACCGATGTCATGTTCCCAGGCCACAGGGTTCCACCATCAAATCTCAGTCCTGTTGCCAGGCCACAGGGTTCCACCATCAAGCCTCAGTCATGTTCCCAAGCCTGAGGGTTCCACTATCAAACCTCAGTCATGTTGCCAGGCCACAGGGTACCACCATCAAACCTCAGTCATATTCCCAGGACACATGGTTCCAGAATCAAACCTCAGTCATGTTGCCAGTCCACAGGTTTCTGCCATCAAACCTCAGTCAAGTTCCCAGGCCACAGATTTCCAGAATCAAACCTCAGTCATGTTCCCAGGGAACAGGGTTCCAGAAACACACCTCAGTCATGTTGCCAGTCCACAGGTTTCCACCATCAAACCTCAGACATGTTCCCAGGCGACAGGTTTCCAGAATCAAATCGTTCTCAAGTTCCCAGGTCACAGGGTTCCACAATCCAATGATGTCATGTTCCCAGGCCACAGGGTTCCAGAATCAAGCCTCAATCATACTCCCCGGCCACAGGGTTCCACAATTAAACCTCAGTCATATTCCCAGGCCAGAGGGTTCCACAATCAAACCTAAGTCATCTTGCCAGGCCACAGGGTTCCACCATCAAACCTCAATCCTGTTGCAAGGCCACAGGCTTCCACCATCAAGCCTCAGTCACGTTCCCAAGCCTGAGGGTTCCACAATCAAACCTCTGTCATGTTGCCAGGCCACAGGGTTACAGATTTAAACCACAGTCATATTCCCAGGCCAGAGGGTTCCGCAGTCAAACCTCACTCATGTTCCCATGCCACAGGTTTCCAGAATCCATCCGATGTCATGTTCCCAGGCCACAGGGTTCCAGAATCAATCCTCTGTCATGTTCCCAGGCTACAGGGTTCCAGAATAAAACCTCAGTCATATTCCCAGTCCACAGGGTTCCAGAACCAAGCCTCAGTCAGGTTCCCAGGGCACAGTATTCCACAATCTAAACAGATGTCATGTTCCCAGGTCACAGGTTTCCAGAATCACGCCTCAGTCATGTTCCCAGGCCACAGGGATCCAGAATCAAACCTCAGTCATGTTGCCAGGCCATAGGGTACCACCATCAAACCTCAGTCATATTCCCAGGCCAAAGGTTTCCAGAATCAAACCGATTTCCTGTTCCCAGGCAACAGGGTACCAGAATCCAAACCGATGTCATGTTCCCAGGCCACAGGGTTCCACCATCAAATCTCAGTCCTGTTGCCAGGCCACAGGGTTCCACCATCAAGCCTCAGTCATGTTCCCAAGCCTGAGGGTTCCACTATCAAACCTCAGTCATGTTGCCAGGCCACAGGGTTCAACCATCAAACCTCAGTCATCTTCCCAGGAAACAGGGTTCCAGAATCAAACCAATGTCATGTTCCCAGGCCACGGGATTCCAGTATCATGCCTCAGTCATGTTCCCATTGCACAGGGTTCCACCATCAAAGCTCTGTCATGTTGGCAGTCCACAGGTTTCTGCGATCAAACCACATTCAAGTTCCCAGGCCCCAGGGTTCCAGAATCAAGCCTCAGTCCTGTTGCCAGGCCACAGGTTTCAACCATCACACCTCAGTCATATTCCCAGGAAACAGGGTTCCAGAATCAAACCAATGTCATGTTCCCAGGTCACGGGATTCCAGTATCAGGCATCAGTCATGTTCCCAGTGCACAGGGTTCCACCATCAAACCTCAATCATGTTGCCAGTCCACAGGTTTCTGCCATCAAATCAGAGTCAAGTTCCAAGGCCACAGGGTTCAAGAATCAAGCCTCAGTCATGTTGCCAGGCCACAGGTTTCAACCATCACACCTCAGTCATATTCCCGGGAAACAGGGTTCCATAATCAAACCAATCTCATGTTCCCAGGGCACGGGGTTCCAGTATCAGGCCTCAGTCATGTTACCAGTGCACAGGGTTCCACCATCAAACCTCAGTCATGTTGCCAGTCCACAGGTTTGTGCTATCAAATCAGAGTCAAGTTCCCAGGCCAGAGGTTTCCAGAATTAAGCCTCAGTCATGTTGCCAGGCCACAGGGTACCACCATCAAACCTCAGTCATGTTCCCAGGCCACAGGGTTTTTCCATCAAACCTCAGTCATGTTCCCAAGCCACAGGATTCCACAATCTCACATCAGGCATGTTCCCACGCCAATGGTTTCCAGAATCAAACCTCAGTCATATTCCCAGGCCACATGGTTCCAGAATCAAACCTCAGTCATGTTCCCAGGACAAAGGGGTCCAGAATAAAACCTCAGTCATGTTCCCTGGACACAGGTTCCAAAATAAAACCCCAGGCATGTTCCCAGGCCACAGCGTTCCAGAATCAAGCCTCACTCATATTCCCAGGCCAGAGTGTTCCACAATTAAACCTCAGTCATATTCCCAGGACACAGGGTTCCACAATTAAACCTCAGTCATATTCCCAGGCCAGAGGGTTCCACAATCATACCTCAGTCCTGTTGCCAGGCCACGGTTCCACCATGAAACCTCAGTCATGTTCCCAGGCCTGAGTGTTCCACAATCAAACCTAAGTCAACTTGCCAGGCATCAGGGTTCCACCATCAACTCTCAGTCCTGTTGTCAGGCCACAGGCTTCCACCATCAAGCCTCAGTCACGTTCCCAAACCTGAGGGTTCCACAATCAAACCTCTGTCATGTTGCCAGGCCATAGGGTACCACCATCAATCCTCAGTCATATTCCCAGGCCACAGGTTTCCAGAATCAAACCGATTTCATGTTCCCAGGCAACAGGTTACCAGAAGCCAAACCGATGTCATGTTCCCAGGCCACAGGGTTCCACCATCAAATCTCAGTCCTGTTGCCAGGCCAGAGGTTTCCACCATTAAGCCTCAGTCATGTTCCCAAGCCTGAGGGTTCCACAATCAAACTTTGGTCACGTTGCCAGGCCACAAGATTCAACCATGAAACCTCAGTCATGTTCCCAGGAAACAGGGTTCCAGAATCAAACCAATGTCATGTTCCCAGGCCACGGGGTTCCAGTATCAGGCCTCAGTCATGTTCCCAGTGCACAGGGTTCCACCATCAAACCTCAGTCATGTTGCCAGTCCACAGGTTTCTGCTATCAAATCACAGTCAAGTTCCCAGGCCACAGGGTTCCAGAATCAAGCCTCAGTCATGTTGCCAGGCCACAGGGTACCACCATCAAAACTCAGTCATGTGCCCAGGCCACAGGGTTCCAGAATAAAACCTCAGCCATGTTCCCTGGTCACAGGTTCCAAAAATAAAACCCCAGTCATGTTCCCAGGCCACAGGGTTCCAGAATCAAGCCTCACTCATATTCCCAGGCCACAGGGTTCCACAATAAAACCTCAGTCATATTCCCAGGCCAGAGTGTTCCACAATCAAACCTAAGTCATCTTGCCAGGCCACAGGCTTCCACCATCAAGCCTCAGTCACGTTCCCAAGCCTGAGGGTTCCACAATCAAACCTCTGTCATGTTGCCAGGCCACAGGGTTACAGAATTAAACCACAGTCATATTCCAAGGCCAGAGGGTTCCACAGTCAAACCTCACTCATATTCCCATGCCACAGGTTTCCAGAATCCAACCGATGTCATGTTCCCAGGCCACAGGGTTCCAGAATCAATCCTCAGTCATGTTCCCAGGCCACAGGGTTCCAGAATCAATCCGCAGTTACATTCCCAGGCTACAGGGTTCCAGAATAAAACCTCAGTCATATTCCTAGTCCACAGGGTTCCAGAACCAAGCCTCAGTCAGGTTCCCAGGGCACAGTATTCCACAATCTAAACAGATGTCATGTTCCCAGGTCACAGGTTTCCAGAATCACGCCTCAGTCATGTTCCCAGGCCACAGGGATCCAGAATCAAACCTCAGTCATGTTTCCAGGCCATAGGGTACCACCGTCAAACCTCAGTCATAATCCCAGGCCACAGGTTTCCAGAATCAAACCGATTTCATGTTCCCAGGCAACAGGGAACCAGAATACAAGCCGATGTCATGTTCCCAGGCCACAGGGTTCCACCATCAAATCTCAGTCCTGTTGCCAGGCCACAGGGTTCCACCATCAAGCCTCAGTCATGTTCCCAAGCCTGAGGGTTCAACCATCAAACCTCAGTCATGTTCCCAGGAAACAGGGTTCCAGAATCAAACCAATGTCATGTTCCCAGTCCACGGGGTTCCAGTATCAGGCCTCAGTCATGTTCCCAGTGCACAGGGTTCCACCATCAAACCTCAGTCATGTTGCCGGTCCACAGGTTTCTGCGATCAAACCACATTCAAGTTCCCAGGCCACAGGGTACCAGAATAAAGCCTCAGTCCTGTTGCCAGGCCACAGGGTACCTCCATCAAACCTCAGTCATGTTCCCAGTGCACAAGGTTCCTCCATCAAACCTCAATCATGTTCCCAGGACACAGGTTCCAAGAATCCATCCAAAGTCAATTTCCCAGGCCATGGGTTTCCAGTACCAGGCCTCAGTCATGTTTCCAGGGCACAGGGTTCCACAATCAAACCTCAGTCATGTTGCCAGTCCACAGGTTTCTGCCATCAAACCTCAGTCAAGTTCCCAGGCCAGAGATTTCCAGAATCAAACCTCAGTCATATTCCCAGGACACATGGTTCCAGAATCAAACCTCAGTCATGTTCACAGGCCACAGGGTTCCACAATCAAACCTCAGTCATGTTCCCAGGACAAAGGTGTCCAGAATCAAACCTCATTCATATTCTCAGGGAACAGGGTTCCAGAAACAAACCTCAGTCATGTTGCCAGGCCACAGGTTTCCACCATTAAACCTCAGACATGTTCCCAGGCCACAGGGTTCCAGAATCAAGCCTCCCTCATATTCCCAGGCCACAGGGTTCCACAATTAAACCTCAGTCATATTCCCAGGCCAGAGGGTTCCACAATCAAACCTCAGTCCTGTTGCCAGGCCACGGTTCCACCATGAAGCCTCAGTCATGTTCCCAGGCCAGAGTGTTCCACAATCAAACCTAAGTCATCTTGCCAGGCCACAGGGTTCCACCATCAAACCTCAGTCCTGTGACCAGGCCACAAGCTTCCACCATCAAGCCTCAGTCACGTTCCCAAGCCTGAGGGTTCCACAATCAAACCTCTGTCATGTTGCCAGATCACAGGGTTACAGAATTAAACAACAGTCATATTCCCAGGCCAGAGGGTTCCACAGTCAAACCTCACTCATGTTCCCATGCCACATGGTTCCAGAATCCAACCGATGTCATGTTCCCTGGCCACAGGTTTCCAGAAGCTATCCTCAGTCATGTTCCCAGGCCACAGGATTCCAGAATAAAACCTCAGTCATATTCGCAGTCCACAGGGTTCCAGTATCAAGCCTCAGTCAGGTTCCCAGGGCACAGTATTCCACAATCTAAACAGATGTCATGTTCCCAGGTCACAGGTTTCCAGAATCACGCCTCAGTCATGTTCCCAGGCCACAGGGATCCAGAATCAAACCTCAGTCATGTTGCCAGTCCATAGGGTACCACCATCAAACCTCAGTCATATTCCCAGGCCACAGGGTTCCAGAATCAAACCGATTTCATGTTCCCAGGCAACAGGGTACCAGAATCCAAACCGATGTCATGTTCCCAGGCCACAGGGTTCCACCATCAAATCTCAGTCCTGTTGCCAGGCCACAGGCTTCCACCACCAAGCCTCAGTCATGTTCCCAAGCCTGAGGGTTCCACAATCAAACCTCTGTCATGTTGCCAGGCCACAGGGTTCAACCATGAAACCTCAGTCATGTTCCCAGGAAACATGGTTCCAGAATCAAACCAATGTCATGTTCCCAGGCCACGGGGTTCCAGTATCAGGCCTCAGTCATGTTGCCAGTCCACAGGTTTCTGCGATCAAATCAGAGTCAAGTTCCAGGCCACAGGGTTCCAGAATCAAGCCTCAGTCATGTTGCCAGGCCACAGGGTACCACCATGAAACCTCAGTCATGTTCCCAGGCCACAGGGTTCATCCATCAAACCTCAGTCATGTTCCCAGGCCACAGGATTCCACAATCTCACATCAGTCATGTTCCCAGTCCAATGGTTTCCAGAATCAAACCTCAGTCATTTTCCCAGGACACAGGGTTCCAGAATAAAACCTCAGCCATGTTCCCTGGACACAGGTTCCAAAAATAAAACCCCATTCATGTTCCCAGTCCACAGGGTTCCAGAATCAAGCCTCACTCATATTCCCAGGCCACAGGGTTCCACAATTAAACCTCAGTCATATTCCCAGGCCAGAGGGTTCCTCAATCAAACCTCAGTCCTGTTGCCAGGCCACGGTTCCACCATCAAGCCTCAGTCATGTTCCCAGACCAGATTGTTCCACAATCAAATCTATGTCATCTTGCCAGGCCACAGGGTTCCACCATCAAACCTCAATCCTGTTGCAAGGCCACAGGCTTCCACCATCAAGCCTCAGTCACGTTCCCAAGCCTGAGGGTTCCACAATCAAACCTCTGTCATGTTGCCAGGCCACAGGGTTACAGAATTAAACCACAGTCATATTCCCAGGCCAGAGGGTTCCACAGTCAAACCTCACTCATGTTCCCATGCCACAGGTTTCCAGAATCCAACCGATGTCATGTTCCCAGGCCACAGGGTTCCAGAATCAATCCTCAGTCATGTTCCCAGGCCACAGGGTTCCAGAATCATTCCGCAGTTATGTTCCCAGGCTACAGGGTTGCAGAATAAAACCTCAGTCATATTCCCAGTCCACAGGGTTCCAGAACCAAGCCTCCGTCAGGTTCCCAGGGCACAGTAATCCACAATCTAAACAGATGTCATGTTCCCAGGTCACAGGTTTCCAGAATCACGCCTCAGTCATGTTCCCAGGCCACAGGTTTCCAGAATCAAACCGATTTCATGTTCCCAGGCAACAGGGTACCAGAATCAAAACCGATGCCATGTTCCCAGGCCACAGGGTTCCACCGTCAAATCTGAGTCCTGTTGCCAGGCCACAGGGTTCCACCATCAAGCCTCAGTCATGTTCCCAAGCCTGAGGGTTCAACCATCAAACCTCAGTCATGTTCCCAGGAAACAGGGTTTCAGAATCAAACCAATGTCATGTTCCCAGGCCACTGGGTTCCAGTATCAGGCCTCAGTCATGTTCCCAGTGCACAGGGTTCCACCATCTAACCTCAGTCATGTTGCCAGTCCACAGGTTTCTGCGATCATACCACATTCAAGTTCCCAGGCCACTGGATTCCAGAATCAAGCCTCAGTCATGCTGCCAGGCCACAGGGTACCACCATCAAACCTCAGTCATGTTCCCAGTGCACAGGGTTTCTCCATCAAACCTCAATCATGTTCCCAGAACACAGGTTTCCAGAATCAAACCAAAGTCAAGTTCCCAGGCCATGGGTTTCCAGTAGCAGGCCTCAGTCTGGTTTCCAGGGCGCAGGGTTCCACAATCAAACCTCAGTCATATTGCCAGGCCATAGCGTACCACCATCAAACCTCAGTCATATTCCCAGGCCACAGTTTTCCGGAATCAAACCGATTTCATGTTCCCAGGCAACAGGGTACCAGAATCCAAACCGATGTCATGTTCCCAGGCCACAGGGTTCCACCATCAAATCTGAGTCCTGTTGCCAGGCCACAGGCTTCCACCATCAAACCTCAGTCATGTCCCCAAGCCTGAGGTTTCCACAATCAAACCTCAGTCATGTTCCCAGTGCACAGGGTTCAACCATCAAACCTCAGGCATGTTCCCAGGAAACAGGGTTCCAGAATCAAACCAATGTCATGTTCCCAGGCCACGGGGTTCCAGTATCAGGCCTCAGTCATGTTCCCAGTGCACAGGGTTCCACCATCAAACCTCAGTCATGTTGCCAGTCCACAGGTTTCTGCTATCAAATCACAGTCAAGTTCCCAGGCCACAGGGTTCCAGAATCAAGCCTCAGTCATGTTGCCAGGCCAGAGGGTACCACCATCAAAACTCAGTCATGTGCCCAGGCCACAGGGTTCCAGAATAAAACCTCAGCCATGTTCCCTGGTCACAGGTTCCAAAAATAAAACCCCAGTCATGTTCCTAGGCCACAGGGTTCCAGAATCAAGCCTCACTCATATTCCCAGGCCACAGGGTTCCACAATAAAACCTCAGTCATATTCCCAGGCCAGAGTGTTCCACAATCAAACCTAAGTCATCTTGCCAGGCCACAGGGTTCCACCATCAAACTTCAATCCTGTTGCAAGGCCACAGGCTTCCACCATCAAGTCTCAGTCACGTTCCCAAGCCTGAGGGTTCCACAATCAAACCTCTGTCATGTTCCCAGGCCACAGGGTTACAGAATTAAACCACAGTCATATTCCAAGGTCAGAGGGTTCCACAGTCAAACCTCACTCATATTCCCATGCCACAGGTTTCCAGAATCCAACCGATGTCATGTTCCCAGGCCACAGGGTTCCAGAATCAATCCTCAGTCATGTTCCCAGGCCACAGGGTTCCAGAATCAATCCGCAGTTACATTCCCAGGCTACAGGGTTCCAGAATAAAACCTCAGTCATATTCCCAGTCCACAGGGTTCCAGAACCAAGCCTCAGTCAGGTTCCCAGGGCACAGCATTCCACAATCTAAACAGATGTCATGTTCCCAGGTCACAGGTTTCCAGAATCACGCCTCAGTCATGTTCCCAGGCCACAGGGATCCAGAATCAAACCTCAGTCATGTTTCCAGGCCATAGGGTACCACCGTCAAACCTCAGTCATAATCCCAGGCCACAGGTTTCCAGAATCAAACCGATTTCATGTTCCCAGGCAACAGGGAACCAGAATCCAAACCGATGTCATGTTCCCAGGCCACAGGGTTCCACCGTCAAATCTGAGTCCTGTTGCCAGGCCACAGGGTTCCACCATCAAGCCTCAGTCATGTTCCCAAGCCTGAGGGTTCAACCATCAAACCTCAGTCATGTTCCCAGGAAACAGGGTTCCAGAATCAAACCAATGTCATGTTCCCAGTCCACGGGGTTCCAGTATCAGGCCTCAGTCATGTTCCCAGTGCACAGGGTTCCACCATCTAACCTCAGTCATGTTGCCAGTCCACAGGTTTCTGCGATCAAACCACATTCAAGTTCCCAGGCCACAGGGTACCAGAATAAAGCCTCAGTCCTGTTGCCAGGCCACAGGGTACCTCCATCAAACCTCAGTCATGTTCCCAGTGCACAGGGTTCCTCCATCAAACCTCAATCATGTTCCCAGGACACAGGTTCCCAGAATCCATCCAAAGTCAATTTCCCAGGCCATGGGTTTCCAGTACCAGGCCTCAGTCATGTTTCCAGGGCACAGGGTTCCACAATCAAACCTCAGTCATGTTGCCAGTCCACAGGTTTCTGCCATCAAACCTCAGTCAAGTTCCCAGGCCAGAGATTTCCAGAATCAAACCTCAGTCATATTCCCAGGACACATGGTTCCAGAATCAAACCTCAGTCATGTTCACAGGCCACAGGGTTCCACAATCAAACCTCAGTCATGTTCCCAGGACAAAGGTGTCCAGAATCAAACCTCATTCATATTCTCAGGGAACAGGGTTCCAGAAACAAACCTCAGTCATGTTGCCAGGCCACAGGTTTCCACCATTAAACCTCAGACATGTTCCCAGGCCACAGGGTTCCAGAATCAAGCCTCCCTCATATTCCCAGGCCACAGGTTTCCACAATTAAACCTAAGTCATATTCCCAGGCCAGAGGGTTCCACAATCAAACCTCAGTCCTGTTGCCAGGCCACGGTTCCACCATGAAGCCTCAGTCATGTTCCCAGGCCAGAGTGTTCCACAATCAAACCTAAGTCATCTTGCCAGGCCACAGGGTTCCACCATCAAACCTCAGTCCTGTGACCAGGCCACAAGCTTCCACCATCAAGCCTCAGTCACGTTCCCAAGCCTGAGGGTTCCACAATCAAACCTCTGTCATGTTGCCAGATCACAGGGTTACAGAATTAAACAACAGTCATATTCCCAGGCCAGAGGGTTCCACAGTCAAACCTCACTCATGTTCCCATGCCACATGGTTCCAGAATCCAACCGATGTCATGTTCCCTGGCCACAGGTTTCCAGAAGCTATCCTCAGTCATGTTCCCAGGCCACAGGATTCCAGAATAAAACCTCAGTCATATTCGCAGTCCACAGGGTTCCAGTATCAAGCCTCAGTCAGGTTCCCAGGGCACAGTATTCCACAATCTAAACAGATGTCATGTTCCCAGGTCACAGGTTTCCAGAATCACGCCTCAGTCATGTTCCCAGGCCACAGGGATCCAGAATCAAACCTCAGTCATGTTGCCAGTCCATAGGGTACCACCATCAAACCTCAGTCATATTCCCAGGCCACAGGGTTCCAGAATCAAACCGATTTCATGTTCCCAGGCAACAGGGTACCAGAATCCAAACCGATGTCATGTTCCCAGGCCACAGGGTTCCACCATCAAATCTCAGTCCTGTTGCCAGGCCACAGGCTTCCACCACCAAGCCTCAGTCATGTTCCCAAGCCTGAGGGTTCCACAATCAAACCTCTGTCATGTTGCCAGGCCACAGGGTTCAACCATGAAACCTCAGTCATGTTCCCAGGAAACATGGTTCCAGAATCAAACCAATGTCATGTTCCCAGGCCACGGGGTTCCAGTATCAGGCCTCAGTCATGTTGCCAGTCCACAGGTTTCTGCGATCAAATCAGAGTCAAGTTCCAGGCCACAGGGTTCCAGAATCAAGCCTCAGTCATGTTGCCAGGCCACAGGGTACCACCATGAAACCTCAGTCATGTTCCCAGGCCACAGGGTTCATCCATCAAACCTCAGTCATGTTCCCAGGCCACAGGATTCCACAATCTCACATCAGTCATGTTCCCAGTCCAATGGTTTCCAGAATCAAACCTCAGTCATTTTCCCAGGACACAGGGTTCCAGAATAAAACCTCAGCCATGTTCCCTGGACACAGGTTCCAAAAATAAAACCCCATTCATGTTCCCAGTCCACAGGGTTCCAGAATCAAGCCTCACTCATATTCCCAGGCCACAGGGTTCCACAATTAAACCTCAGTCATATTCCCAGGCCAGAGGGTTCCTCAATCAAACCTCAGTCCTGTTGCCAGGCCACGGTTCCACCATCAAGCCTCAGTCATGTTCCCAGACCAGATTGTTCCACAATCAAATCTATGTCATCTTGCCAGGCCACAGGGTTCCACCATCAAACCTCAATCCTGTTGCAAGGCCACAGGCTTCCACCATCAAGCCTCAGTCACGTTCCCAAGCCTGAGGGTTCCACAATCAAACCTCTGTCATGTTGCCAGGCCACAGGGTTACAGAATTAAACCACAGTCATATTCCCAGGCCAGAGGGTTCCACAGTCAAACCTCACTCATGTTCCCATGCCACAGGTTTCCAGAATCCAACCGATGTCATGTTCCCAGGCCACAGGGTTCCAGAATCAATCCTCAGTCATGTTCCCAGGCCACAGGGTTCCAGAATCATTCCGCAGTTATGTTCCCAGGCTACAGGGTTGCAGAATAAAACCTCAGTCATATTCCCAGTCCACAGGGTTCCAGAACCAAGCCTCCGTCAGGTTCCCAGGGCACAGTAATCCACAATCTAAACAGATGTCATGTTCCCAGGTCACAGGTTTCCAGAATCAGGCCTCAGTCATGTTCCCAGGCCACAGGTTTCCAGAATCAAACCGATTTCATGTTCCCAGGCAACAGGGTACCAGAATCAAAACCGATGCCATGTTCCCAGGCCACAGGGTTCCACCGTCAAATCTGAGTCCTGTTGCCAGGCCACAGGGTTCCACCATCAAGCCTCAGTCATGTTCCCAAGCCTGAGGGTTCAACCATCAAACCTCAGTCATGTTCCCAGGAAACAGGGTTTCAGAATCAAACCAATGTCATGTTCCCAGGCCACTGGGTTCCAGTATCAGGCCTCAGTCATGTTCCCAGTGCACAGGGTTCCACCATCTAACCTCAGTCATGTTGCCAGTCCACAGGTTTCTGCGATCATACCACATTCAAGTTCCCAGGCCACTGGATTCCAGAATCAAGCCTCAGTCATGCTGCCAGGCCACAGGGTACCACCATCAAACCTCAGTCATGTTCCCAGTGCACAGGGTTTCTCCATCAAACCTCAATCATGTTCCCAGAACACAGGTTTCCAGAATCAAACCAAAGTCAAGTTCCCAGGCCATGGGTTTCCAGTAGCAGGCCTCAGTCTGGTTTCCAGGGCACAGGGTTCCACAATCAAACCTCAGTCATATTGCCAGGCCATAGCGTACCACCATCAAACCTCAGTCATATTCCCAGGCCACAGTTTTCCGGAATCAAACCGATTTCATGTTCCCAGGCAACAGGGTACCAGAATCCAAACCGATGTCATGTTCCCAGGCCACAGGGTTCCACCATCAAATCTGAGTCCTGTTGCCAGGCCACAGGCTTCCACCATCAAACCTCAGTCATGTCCCCAAGCCTGAGGTTTCCACAATCAAACCTCAGTCATGTTCCCAGTGCACAGGGTTCAACCATCAAACCTCAGGCATGTTCCCAGGAAACAGGGTTCCAGAATCAAACCAATGTCATGTTCCCAGGCCACGGGGTTCCAGTATCAGGCCTCAGTCATGTTCCCAGTGCACAGGGTTCCACCATCAAACCTCAGTCATGTTGCCAGTCCACAGGTTTCTGCTATCAAATCACAGTCAAGTTCCCAGGCCACAGGGTTCCAGAATCAAGCCTCAGTCATGTTGCCAGGCCACAGGGTACCACCATCAAAACTCAGTCATGTGCCCAGGCCACAGGGTTCCAGAATAAAACCTCAGCCATGTTCCCTGGTCACAGGTTCCAAAAATAAAACCCCAGTCATGTTCCTAGGCCACAGGGTTCCAGAATCAAGCCTCACTCATATTCCCAGGCCACAGGGTTCCACAATAAAACCTCAGTCATATTCCCAGGCCAGAGTGTTCCACAATCAAACCTAAGTCATCTTGCCAGGCCACAGGGTTCCACCATCAAACTTCAATCCTGTTGCAAGGCCACAGGCTTCCACCATCAAGCCTCAGTCACGTTCCCAAGCCTGAGGGTTCCACAATCAAACCTCTGTCATGTTGCCAGGCCACAGGGTTACAGAATTAAACCACAGTCATATTCCAAGGTCAGAGGGTTCCACAGTCAAACCTCACTCATATTCCCATGCCACAGGTTTCCAGAATCCAACCGATGTCATGTTCCCAGGCCACAGGGTTCCAGAATCAATCCTCAGTCATGTTCCCAGGCCACAGGGTTCCAGAATCAATCCGCAGTTACATTCCCAGGCTACAGGGTTCCAGAATAAAACCTCAGTCATATTCCCAGTCCACAGGGTTCCAGAACCAAGCCTCAGTCAGGTTCCCAGGGCACAGCATTCCACAATCTAAACAGATGTCATGTTCCCAGGTCACAGGTTTCCAGAATCACGCCTCAGTCATGTTCCCAGGCCACAGGGATCCAGAATCAAACCTCAGTCATGTTTCCAGGCCATAGGGTACCACCGTCAAACCTCAGTCATAATCCCAGGCCACAGGTTTCCAGAATCAAACCGATTTCATGTTCCCAGGCAACAGGGAACCAGAATCCAAACCGATGTCATGTTCCCAGGCCACAGGGTTCCACCGTCAAATCTGAGTCCTGTTGCCAGGCCACAGGGTTCCACCATCAAGCCTCAGTCATGTTCCCAAGCCTGAGGGTTCAACCATCAAACCTCAGTCATGTTCCCAGGAAACAGGGTTCCAGAATCAAACCAATGTCATGTTCCCAGTCCACGGGGTTCCAGTATCAGGCCTCAGTCATGTTCCCAGTGCACAGGGTTCCACCATCTAACCTCAGTCATGTTGCCAGTCCACAGGTTTCTGCGATCAAACCACATTCAAGTTCCCAGGCCACAGGGTACCAGAATAAAGCCTCAGTCCTGTTGCCAGGCCACAGGGTACCTCCATCAAACCTCAGTCATGTTCCCAGTGCACAGGGTTCCTCCATCAAACCTCAATCATGTTCCCAGGACACAGGTTCCCAGAATCCATCCAAAGTCAATTTCCCAGGCCATGGGTTTCCAGTACCAGGCCTCAGTCATGTTTCCAGGGCACAGGGTTCCACAATCAAACCTCAGTCATGTTGCCAGTCCACAGGTTTCTGCCATCAAACCTCAGTCAAGTTCCCAGGCCAGAGATTTCCAGAATCAAACCTCAGTCATATTCCCAGGACACATGGTTCCAGAATCAAACCTCAGTCATGTTCACAGGCCACAGGGTTCCACAATCAAACCTCAGTCATGTTCCCAGGACAAAGGTGTCCAGAATCAAACCTCATTCATATTCTCAGGGAACAGGGTTCCAGAAACAAACCTCAGTCATGTTGCCAGGCCACAGGTTTCCACCATTAAACCTCAGACATGTTCCCAGGCCACAGGGTTCCAGAATCAAGCCTCCCTCATATTCCCAGGCCACAGGGTTCCACAATTAAACCTCAGTCATATTCCCAGGCCAGAGGGTTCCACAATCAAACCTCAGTCCTGTTGCCAGGCCACGGTTCCACCATGAAGCCTCAGTCATGTTCCCAGGCCAGAGTGTTCCACAATCAAACCTAAGTCATCTTGCCTGGCCACAGGGTTCCACCATCAAACCTCAGTCCTGTGACCAGGCCACAAGCTTCCACCATCAAGCCTCAGTCACGTTCCCAAGCCTGAGGGTTCCACAATCAAACCTCTGTCATGTTGCCAGATCACAGGGTTACAGAATTAAACAACAGTCATATTCCCAGGCCAGAGGGTTCCACAGTCAAACCTCACTCATGTTCCCATGCCACATGGTTCCAGAATCCAACCGATGTCATGTTCCCTGGCCACAGGTTTCCAGAAGCTATCCTCAGTCATGTTCCCAGGCCACAGGATTCCAGAATAAAACCTCAGTCATATTCGCAGTCCACAGGGTTCCAGTATCAAGCCTCAGTCAGGTTCCCAGGGCACAGTATTCCACAATCTAAACAGATGTCATGTTCCCAGGTCACAGGTTTCCAGAATCACGCCTCAGTCATGTTCCCAGGCCACAGGGATCCAGAATCAAACCTCAGTCATGTTGCCAGTCCATAGGGTACCACCATCAAACCTCAGTCATATTCCCAGGCCACAGGGTTCCAGAATCAAACCGATTTCATGTTCCCAGGCAACAGGGTACCAGAATCCAAACCGATGTCATGTTCCCAGGCCACAGGGTTCCACCATCAAATCTCAGTCCTGTTGCCAGGCCACAGGCTTCCACCACCAAGCCTCAGTCATGTTCCCAAGCCTGAGGGTTCCACAATCAAACCTCTGTCATGTTGCCAGGCCACAGGGTTCAACCATGAAACCTCAGTCATGTTCCCAGGAAACATGGTTCCAGAATCAAACCAATGTCATGTTCCCAGGCCACGGGGTTCCAGTATCAGGCCTCAGTCATGTTGCCAGTCCACAGGTTTCTGCGATCAAATCAGAGTCAAGTTCCAGGCCACAGGGTTCCAGAATCAAGCCTCAGTCATGTTGCCAGGCCACAGGGTACCACCATGAAACCTCAGTCATGTTCCCAGGCCACAGGGTTCATCCATCAAACCTCAGTCATGTTCCCAGGCCACAGGATTCCACAATCTCACATCAGTCATGTTCCCAGTCCAATGGTTTCCAGAATCAAACCTCAGTCATTTTCCCAGGACACAGGGTTCCAGAATAAAACCTCAGCCATGTTCCCTGGACACAGGTTCCAAAAATAAAACCCCATTCATGTTCCCAGTCCACAGGGTTCCAGAATCAAGCCTCACTCATATTCCCAGGCCACAGGGTTCCACAATTAAACCTCAGTCATATTCCCAGGCCAGAGGGTTCCTCAATCAAACCTCAGTCCTGTTGCCAGGCCACGGTTCCACCATCAAGCCTCAGTCATGTTCCCAGACCAGATTGTTCCACAATCAAATCTATGTCATCTTGCCAGGCCACAGGGTTCCACCATCAAACCTCAATCCTGTTGCAAGGCCACAGGCTTCCACCATCAAGCCTCAGTCACGTTCCCAAGCCTGAGGGTTCCACAGTCAAACCTCTGTCATGTTGCCAGGCCACAGGGTTACAGAATTAAACCACAGTCATATTCCCAGGCCAGAGGGTTCCACAGTCAAACCTCACTCATGTTCCCATGCCACAGGTTTCCAGAATCCAACCGATGTCATGTTCCCAGGCCACAGGGTTCCAGAATCAATCCTCAGTCATGTTCCCAGGCCACAGGGTTCCAGAATCATTCCGCAGTTATGTTCCCAGGCTACAGGGTTGCAGAATAAAACCTCAGTCATATTCCCAGTCCACAGGGTTCTAGAACCAAGCCTCCGTCAGGTTCCCAGGGCACAGTATTCCACAATCTAAACAGTTGTCATGTTCCAAGGTCACAGGTTTCCAGAATCACGCCTCAGTCATGTTCCCAGGCCACAGGTTTCCAGAATCAAACCGATTTCATGTTCCCAGGCAACAGGGTACCAGAATCAAAACCGATGCCATGTTCCCAGGCCACAGGGTTCCACCGTCAAATCTGAGTCCTGTTGCCAGGCCACAGGGTTCCACCATCAAGCCTCAGTCATGTTCCCAAGCCTGAGGGTTCAACCATCAAACCTCAGTCATGTTCCCAGGAAACAGGGTTCCAGAATCAAACCAATGTCATGTTCCCAGTCCACGGGGTTCCAGTATCAGGCCTCAGTCATGTTCCCAGTGCACAGGGTTCCACCATCTAACCTCAGTCATGTTGCCAGTCCACAGGTTTCTGCGATCAAACCACATTCAAGTTCCCAGGCCACAGGGTACCAGAATAAAGCCTCAGTCCTGTTGCCAGGCCACAGGGTACCTCCATCAAACCTCAGTCATGTTCCCAGTGCACAGGGTTCCTCCATCAAACCTCAATCATGTTCCCAGGACACAGGTTCCCAGAATCCATCCAAAGTCAATTTCCCAGGCCATGGGTTTCCAGTACCAGGCCTCAGTCATGTTTCCAGGGCACAGGGTTCCACAATCAAACCTCAGTCATGGTGCCAGTCCACAGGTTTCTGCCATCAAACCTCAGTCAAGTTCCCAGGCCAGAGATTTCCAGAATCAAACCTCAGTCATATTCCCAGGACACATGGTTCCAGAATCAAACCTCAGTCATGTTCACAGGCCACAGGGTTCCACAATCAAACCTCAGTCATGTTCCCAGGACAAAGGTGTCCAGAATCAAACCTCATTCATATTCTCAGGGAACAGGGTTCCAGAAACAAACCTCAGTCATGTTCCCATGCCACATGGTTCCAGAATCCAACCGATGTCATGTTCCCTGGCCACAGGTTTCCAGAAGCTATCCTCAGTCATGTTCCCAGGCCACAGGATTCCAGAATAAAACCTCAGTCATATTCGCAGTCCACAGGGTTCCAGTATCAAGCCTCAGTCAGGTTCCCAGGGCACAGTATTCCACAATCTAAACAGATGTCATGTTCCCAGGTCACAGGTTTCCAGAATCACGCCTCAGTCATGTTCCCAGGCCACAGGGATCCAGAATAAAACCCCAGTCATATTCCCTGTCCACAGGGTTCCAGAACCAAGCCTCAGTCAGGTTCCCAGGGCACAGTATTCCACAATCTAAACAGATGTCATGTTCCCAGGTCACAGGTTTCCAGAATCACGCCTCAGTCATGTTCCCAGGCCACAGGGATCCAGAATCAAACCTCACTCATGTTGCCAGGCAATAGGGTACCACCATCAAACCTCAGTCATGTTCCCAGGCCACAGGATTCCAGAATCAAACCGATTTCATGTTCCCAGGCAACAGGGTACCAGAATACAAACTGATGTCATGTTCCCAGGCCACAGGGTTCCAGAATCAAGCCTCACTCATATTCCCAGGCCACAGGGTTCCACAATTAAACCTCAGTCATATTCTCAGGCCACAGGGGTCCACAATCACACCTCAGGCCTGTTGCCAGGCCACGGTTCCACCATCAAGCCTCAGTCATGTTCCCAGGCCAGAGTGTTCCACAATCAAACCTAAGTCATCCTGCCGGGGCACAGGGTTCCACCATCAAACCTCAGTCCTGTTGCCAGGCCACAGGCTTCCACCATCAAGCCTCAGTCATGTTCCCAAGCCTGAGGTTTCCACCCTCAAACCTCTGTCATGTTCCCAGGTCACAGGGATCCAGAAAAAAACCTCAGTCATGTTCCCAGGCCACAGGATTCCAGAATCAATCCTCAGTTATGTTCCCAGGCTACAGGGTTCCAGAATAAAACCCCAGTCATATTCCCTGTCCACAGGGTTCCAGAACCAAGCCTCAGTCAGGTTCCCAGGGCACAGTATTCCACAATCTAAACAGATGTCATGTTCCCAGGTCACAGGTTTCCAGAATCACGCCTCAGTCATGTTCCCAGGCCACAGGGATCCAGAATCAAACCTCACTCATGTTGCCAGGCCATAGGGTACCACCATCAAACCTCAGTCATGTTCCCAGGCCACAGGATTCCAGAATCAAACCGATTTCATGTTCCCAGGCAACAGGGTACCAGAATACAAACTGATGTCATGTTCCCAGGCCACAGGGTTCCAGAATCAAGCCTCACTCATATTCCCAGGCCACAGGGTTCCACAATTAAACCTCAGTCATATTCTCAGGCCACAGGGGTCCACAATCACACCTCAGGCCTGTTGCCAGGCCACGGTTCCACCATCAAGCCTCAGTCATGTTCCCAGGCCAGAGTGTTCCACAATCAAACCTAAGTCATCCTGCCGGGGCACAGGGTTCCACCATCAAACCTCAGTCCTGTTGCCAGGCCACAGGCTTCCACCATCAAGCCTCAGTCATGTTCCCAAGCCTGAGGTTTCCACCCTCAAACCTCTGTCATGTTCCCAGGTCACAGGGATCCAGAAAAAAACCTCAGTCATGTTCCCAGGCCACAGGATTCCAGAATCAATCCTCAGTTATGTTCCCAGGCTACAGGGTTCCAGAATAAAACCCCAGTCATATTCCCTGTCCACAGGGTTCCAGAACCAAGCCTCAGTCAGGTTCCCAGGGCACAGTATTCCACAATCTAAACAGATGTCATGTTCCCAGGTCACAGGTTTCCAGAATCACGCCTCAGTCATGTTCCCAGGCCACAGGGATCCAGAATCAAACCTCGATCATGTTGCCAGGCCATAGGGTACCACCATCAAACCTCAGTCATGTTCCCAGTCCACAGGGTTCCAGAATCAAGCCTCACTCATATTCCCAGGCCACAGGGTTCCACAATTAAACCTCAGTCATATTCCCAGGCCAGAGGGTTCCTCAATCAAACCTCAGTCCTGTTGCCAGGCCACGGTTCCACCATCAAGCCTCAGTCATGTTCCCAGACCAGATTGTTCCACAATCAAATCTATGTCATCTTGCCAGGCCACAGGGTTCCACCATCAAACCTCAATCCTGTTGCAAGGCCACAGGCTTCCACCATCAAGCCTCAGTCACGTTCCCAAGCCTGAGGGTTCCACAGTCAAACCTCTGTCATGTTGCCAGGCCACAGGGTTACAGAATTAAACCACAGTCATATTCCCAGGCCAGAGGGTTCCACAGTCAAACCTCACTCATGTTCCCATGCCACAGGTTTCCAGAATCCAACCGATGTCATGTTCCCAGGCCACAGGGTTCCAGAATCAATCCTCAGTCATGTTCCCAGGCCACAGGGTTCCAGAATCATTCCGCAGTTATGTTCCCAGGCTACAGGGTTGCAGAATAAAACCTCAGTCATATTCCCAGTCCACAGGGTTCTAGAACCAAGCCTCCGTCAGGTTCCCAGGGCACAGTATTCCACAATCTAAACAGATGTCATGTTCCAAGGTCACAGGTTTCCAGAATCACGCCTCAGTCATGTTCCCAGGCCACAGGTTTCCAGAATCAAACCGATTTCATGTTCCCAGGCAACAGGGTACCAGAATCAAAACCGATGCCATGTTCCCAGGCCACAGGGTTCCACCGTCAAATCTGAGTCCTGTTGCCAGGCCACAGGGTTCCACCATCAAGCCTCAGTCATGTTCCCAAGCCTGAGGGTTCAACCATCAAACCTCAGTCATGTTCCCAGGAAACAGGGTTCCAGAATCAAACCAATGTCATGTTCCCAGTCCACGGGGTTCCAGTATCAGGCCTCAGTCATGTTCCCAGTGCACAGGGTTCCACCATCTAACCTCAGTCATGTTGCCAGTCCACAGGTTTCTGCGATCAAACCACATTCAAGTTCCCAGGCCACAGGGTACCAGAATAAAGCCTCAGTCCTGTTGCCAGGCCACAGGGTACCTCCATCAAACCTCAGTCATGTTCCCAGTGCACAGGGTTCCTCCATCAAACCTCAATCATGTTCCCAGGACACAGGTTCCCAGAATCCATCCAAAGTCAATTTCCCAGGCCATGGGTTTCCAGTACCAGGCCTCAGTCATGTTTCCAGGGCACAGGGTTCCACAATCAAACCTCAGTCATGGTGCCAGTCCACAGGTTTCTGCCATCAAACCTCAGTCAAGTTCCCAGGCCAGAGATTTCCAGAATCAAACCTCAGTCATATTCCCAGGACACATGGTTCCAGAATCAAACCTCAGTCATGTTCACAGGCCACAGGGTTCCACAATCAAACCTCAGTCATGTTCCCAGGACAAAGGTGTCCAGAATCAAACCTCATTCATATTCTCAGGGAACAGGGTTCCAGAAACAAACCTCAGTCATGTTCCCATGCCACATGGTTCCAGAATCCAACCGATGTCATGTTCCCTGGCCACAGGTTTCCAGAAGCTATCCTCAGTCATGTTCCCAGGCCACAGGATTCCAGAATAAAACCTCAGTCATATTCGCAGTCCACAGGGTTCCAGTATCAAGCCTCAGTCAGGTTCCCAGGGCACAGTATTCCACAATCTAAACAGATGTCATGTTCCCAGGTCACAGGTTTCCAGAATCACGCCTCAGTCATGTTCCCAGGCCACAGGGATCCAGAATAAAACCCCAGTCATATTCCCTGTCCACAGGGTTCCAGAACCAAGCCTCAGTCAGGTTCCCAGGGCACAGTATTCCACAATCTAAACAGATGTCATGTTCCCAGGTCACAGGTTTCCAGAATCACGCCTCAGTCATGTTCCCAGGCCACAGGGATCCAGAATCAAACCTCACTCATGTTGCCAGGCCATAGGGTACCACCATCAAACCTCAGTCATGTTCCCAGGCCACAGGATTCCAGAATCAATCCTCAGTTATGTTCCCAGGCTACAGGGTTCCAGAATAAAACCGCAGTCATATTCCCTGTCCACAGGGTTCCAGAACCAAGCCTCAGTCAGGTTCCCAGGGCACAGTATTCCACAATCTAAACAGATGTCATGTTCCCAGGTCACAGGTTTCCAGAATCACGCCTCAGTCATGTTCCCAGGCCACAGGGATCCAGAATCAAACCTCACTCATGTTGCCAGGCCATAGGGTACCACCATCAAACCTCAGTCATGTTCCCAGGCCACAGGATTCCAGAATCAAACCGATTTCATGTTCCCAGGCAACAGGGTACCAGAATCCAAACCGATGTCATGTTCCCAGGCCACAGGGTTCCACCATCAAATCTCAGTCCTGTTGCCAGGCCACAGGCTTCCACCACCAAGCCTCAGTCATGTTCCCAAGCCTGAGGGTTCCACAATCAAACCTCTGTCATGTTGCCAGGCCACAGGGTTCAACCATGAAACCTCAGTCATGTTCCCAGGAAACATGGTTCCAGAATCAAACCAATGTCATGTTCCCAGGCCACGGGGTTCCAGTATCAGGCCTCAGTCATGTTGCCAGTCCACAGGTTTCTGCGATCAAATCAGAGTCAAGTTCCAGGCCACAGGGTTCCAGAATCAAGCCTCAGTCATGTTGCCAGGCCACAGGGTACCACCATGAAACCTCAGTCATGTTCCCAGGCCACAGGGTTCATCCATCAAACCTCAGTCATGTTCCCAGGCCACAGGATTCCACAATCTCACATCAGTCATGTTCCCAGTCCAATGGTTTCCAGAATCAAACCTCAGTCATTTTCCCAGGACACAGGGTTCCAGAATAAAACCTCAGCCATGTTCCCTGGACACAGGTTCCAAAAATAAAACCCCATTCATGTTCCCAGTCCACAGGGTTCCAGAATCAAGCCTCACTCATATTCCCAGGCCACAGGGTTCCACAATTAAACCTCAGTCATATTCCCAGGCCAGAGGGTTCCTCAATCAAACCTCAGTCCTGTTGCCAGGCCACGGTTCCACCATCAAGGCTCAGTCATGTTCCCAGACCAGATTGTTCCACAATCAAATCTATGTCATCTTGCCAGGCCACAGGGTTCCACCATCAAACCTCAATCCTGTTGCAAGGCCACAGGCTTCCACCATCAAGCCTCAGTCACGTTCCCAAGCCTGAGGGTTCCACAGTCAAACCTCTGTCATGTTGCCAGGCCACAGGGTTACAGAATTAAACCACAGTCATATTCCCAGGCCAGAGGGTTCCACAGTCAAACCTCACTCATGTTCCCATGCCACAGGTTTCCAGAATCCAACCGATGTCATGTTCCCAGGCCACAGGGTTCCAGAATCAATCCTCAGTCATGTTCCCAGGCCACAGGGTTCCAGAATCATTCCGCAGTTATGTTCCCAGGCTACAGGGTTGCAGAATAAAACCTCAGTCATATTCCCAGTCCACAGGGTTCTAGAACCAAGCCTCCGTCAGGTTCCCAGGGCACAGTATTCCACAATCTAAACAGATGTCATGTTCCAAGGTCACAGGTTTCCAGAATCACGCCTCAGTCATGTTCCCAGGCCACAGGTTTCCAGAATCAAACCGATTTCATGTTCCCAGGCAACAGGGTACCAGAATCAAAACCGATGCCATGTTCCCAGGCCACAGGGTTCCACCGTCAAATCTGAGTCCTGTTGCCAGGCCACAGGGTTCCACCATCAAGCCTCAGTCATGTTCCCAAGCCTGAGGGTTCAACCATCAAACCTCAGTCATGTTCCCAGGAAACAGGGTTCCAGAATCAAACCAATGTCATGTTCCCAGTCCACGGGGTTCCAGTATCAGGCCTCAGTCATGTTCCCAGTGCACAGGGTTCCACCATCTAACCTCAGTCATGTTGCCAGTCCACAGGTTTCTGCGATCAAACCACATTCAAGTTCCCAGGCCACAGGGTACCAGAATAAAGCCTCAGTCCTGTTGCCAGGCCACAGGGTACCTCCATCAAACCTCAGTCATGTTCCCAGTGCACAGGGTTCCTCCATCAAACCTCAATCATGTTCCCAGGACACAGGTTCCCAGAATCCATCCAAAGTCAATTTCCCAGGCCATGGGTTTCCAGTACCAGGCCTCAGTCATGTTTCCAGGGCACAGGGTTCCACAATCAAACCTCAGTCATGGTGCCAGTCCACAGGTTTCTGCCATCAAACCTCAGTCAAGTTCCCAGGCCAGAGATTTCCAGAATCAAACCTCAGTCATATTCCCAGGACACATGGTTCCAGAATCAAACCTCAGTCATGTTCACAGGCCACAGGGTTCCACAATCAAACCTCAGTCATGTTCCCAGGACAAAGGTGTCCAGA
Source organism: Balaenoptera physalus (assembly GCF_965194825.1). NCBI lineage: Eukaryota > Metazoa > Chordata > Mammalia > Artiodactyla > Balaenopteridae > Balaenoptera > Balaenoptera physalus. The sequence goes on from NC_138894.1 coordinate 24,360,359, forward strand.
ATCAAACCTCATTCATATTCTCAGGGAACAGGGTTCCAGAAACAAACCTCAGTCATGTTCCCATGCCACATGGTTCCAGAATCCAACCGATGTCATGTTCCCTGGCCACAGGTTTCCAGAAGCTATCCTCAGTCATGTTCCCAGGCCACAGGATTCCAGAATAAAACCTCAGTCATATTCGCAGTCCACAGGGTTCCAGTATCAAGCCTCAGTCAGGTTCCCAGGGCACAGTATTCCACAATCTAAACAGATGTCATGTTCCCAGGTCACAGGTTTCCAGAATCACGCCTCAGTCATGTTCCCAGGCCACAGGGATCCAGAATCAAACCTCAGTCATGTTGCCAGTCCATAGGGTACCACCATCAAACCTCAGTCATATTCCCAGGCCACAGGGTTCCAGAATCAAACCGATTTCATGTTCCCAGGCAACAGGGTACCAGAATCCAAACCGATGTCATGTTCCCAGGCCACAGGGTTCCACCATCAAATCTCAGTCCTGTTGCCAGGCCACAGGCTTCCACCACCAAGCCTCAGTCATGTTCCCAAGCCTGAGGGTTCCACAATCAAACCTCTGTCATGTTGCCAGGCCACAGGGTTCAACCATGAAACCTCAGTCATGTTCCCAGGAAACATGGTTCCAGAATCAAACCAATGTCATGTTCCCAGGCCACGGGGTTCCAGTATCAGGCCTCAGTCATGTTGCCAGTCCACAGGTTTCTGCGATCAAATCAGAGTCAAGTTCCAGGCCACAGGGTTCCAGAATCAAGCCTCAGTCATGTTGCCAGGCCACAGGGTACCACCATGAAACCTCAGTCATGTTCCCAGGCCACAGGGTTCATCCATCAAACCTCAGTCATGTTCCCAGGCCACAGGATTCCACAATCTCACATCAGTCATGTTCCCAGTCCAATGGTTTCCAGAATCAAACCTCAGTCATTTTCCCAGGACACAGGGTTCCAGAATAAAACCTCAGCCATGTTCCCTGGACACAGGTTCCAAAAATAAAACCCCATTCATGTTCCCAGTCCACAGGGTTCCAGAATCAAGCCTCACTCATATTCCCAGGCCACAGGGTTCCACAATTAAACCTCAGTCATATTCCCAGGCCAGAGGGTTCCTCAATCAAACCTCAGTCCTGTTGCCAGGCCACGGTTCCACCATCAAGGCTCAGTCATGTTCCCAGACCAGATTGTTCCACAATCAAATCTATGTCATCTTGCCAGGCCACAGGGTTCCACCATCAAACCTCAATCCTGTTGCAAGGCCACAGGCTTCCGCCATCAAGCCTCAGTCACGTTCCCAAGCCTGAGGGTTCCACAATCAAACCTCTGTCATGTTGCCAGGCCACAGGGTTACAGAATTAAACCACAGTCATATTCCCAGGCCAGAGGGTTCCACAGTCAAACCTCACTCATGTTCCCATGCCACAGGTTTCCAGAATCCAACCGATGTCATGTTCCCAGGCCACAGGGTTCCAGAATCAATCCTCAGTCATGTTCCCAGGCCACAGGGTTCCAGAATCATTCCGCAGTTATGTTCCCAGGCTACAGGGTTGCAGAATAAAACCTCAGTCATATTCCCAGTCCACAGGGTTCCAGAACCAAGCCTCCGTCAGGTTCCCAGGGCACAGTATTCCACAATCTAAACAGATGTCATGTTCCCAGGTCACAGGTTTCCAGAATCACGCCTCAGTCATGTTCCCAGGCCACAGGTTTCCAGAATCAAACCGATTTCATGTTCCCAGGCAACAGGGTACCAGAATCAAAACCGATGCCATGTTCCCAGGCCACAGGGTTCCACCGTCAAATCTGAGTCCTGTTGCCAGGCCACAGGGTTCCACCATCAAGCCTCAGTCATGTTCCCAAGCCTGAGGGTTCAACCATCAAACCTCAGTCATGTTCCCAGGAAACAGGGTTTCAGAATCAAACCAATGTCATGTTCCCAGGCCACTGGGTTCCAGTATCAGGCCTCAGTCATGTTCCCAGTGCACAGGGTTCCACCATCTAACCTCAGTCATGTTGCCAGTCCACAGGTTTCTGCGATCATACCACATTCAAGTTCCCAGGCCACTGGATTCCAGAATCAAGCCTCAGTCATGCTGCCAGGCCACAGGGTACCACCATCAAACCTCAGTCATGTTCCCAGTGCACAGGGTTTCTCCATCAAACCTCAATCATGTTCCCAGAACACAGGTTTCCAGAATCAAACCAAAGTCAAGTTCCCAGGCCATGGGTTTCCAGTAGCAGGCCTCAGTCTGGTTTCCAGGGCACAGGGTTCCACAATCAAACCTCAGTCATATTGCCAGGCCATAGCGTACCACCATCAAACCTCAGTCATATTCCCAGGCCACAGTTTTCCGGAATCAAACCGATTTCATGTTCCCAGGCAACAGGGTACCAGAATCCAAACCGATGTCATGTTCCCAGGCCACAGGGTTCCACCATCAAATCTGAGTCCTGTTGCCAGGCCACAGGCTTCCACCATCAAGCCTCAGTCATGTCCCCAAGCCTGAGGTTTCCACAATCAAACCTCAGTCATGTTCCCAGTGCACAGGGTTCAACCATCAAACCTCAGGCATGTTCCCAGGAAACAGGGTTCCAGAATCAAACCAATGTCATGTTCCCAGGCCACGGGGTTCCAGTATCAGGCCTCAGTCATGTTCCCAGTGCACAGGGTTCCACCATCAAACCTCAGTCATGTTGCCAGTCCACAGGTTTCTGCTATCAAATCACAGTCAAGTTCCCAGGCCACAGGGTTCCAGAATCAAGCCTCAGTCATGTTGCCAGGCCACAGGGTACCACCATCAAAACTCAGTCATGTGCCCAGGCCACAGGGTTCCAGAATAAAACCTCAGCCATGTTCCCTGGTCACAGGTTCCAAAAATAAAACCCCAGTCATGTTCCTAGGCCACAGGGTTCCAGAATCAAGCCTCACTCATATTCCCAGGCCACAGGGTTCCACAATAAAACCTCAGTCATATTCCCAGGCCAGAGTGTTTCACAATCAAACCTAAGTCATCTTGCCAGGCCACAGGGTTCCACCATCAAACCTCAATCCTGTTGCAAGGCCACAGGCTTCCACCATCAAGCCTCAGTCACGTTCCCAAGCCTGAGGGTTCCACAATCAAACCTCTGTCATGTTGCCAGGCCACAGGGTTACAGAATTAAACCACAGTCATATTCCAAGGCCAGAGGGTTCCACAGTCAAACCTCACTCATATTTCCATGCCACAGGTTTCCAGAATCCAACCGATGTCATGTTCCCAGGCCACAGGGTTCCAGAATCAATCCTCAATCATGTTCCCAGGCCACAGGGTTCCAGAATCAATCCGCAGTTACATTCCCAGGCTACAGGGTTCCAGAATAAAACCTCAGTCATATTCCCAGTCCACAGGGTTCCAGAACCAAGCCTCAGTCAGGTTCCCAGGGCACAGTATTCCACAATCTAAACAGATGTCATGTTCCCAGGTCACAGGTTTCCAGAATCACGCCTCAGTCATGTTCCCAGGCCACAGGGATCCAGAATCAAACCTCAGTCATGTTTCCAGGCCATAGGGTACCACCGTCAAACCTCAGTCATAATCCCAGGCCACAGGTTTCCAGAATCAAACCGATTTCATGTTCCCAGGCAACAGGGAACCAGAATCCAAACCGATGTCATGTTCCCAGGCCACAGGGTTCCACCGTCAAATCTCAGTCCTGTTGCCAGGCCACAGGGTTCCACCATCAAGCCTCAGTCATGTTCCCAAGCCTGAGGGTTCAACCATCAAACCTCAGTCATGTTCCCAGGAAACAGGGTTCCAGAATCAAACCAATGTCATGTTCCCAGGCCACGGGGTTCCAGTATCAGGCCTCAGTCATGTTCCCAGTGCACAGGGTTCCACCATCTAACCTCAGTCATGTTGCCAGTCCACAGGTTTCTGCGATCAAACCACATTCAAGTTCCCAGGCCACAGGGTACCAGAATAAAGCCTCAGTCCTGTTGCCAGGCCACAGGGTACCTCCATCAAACCTCAGTCATGTTCCCAGTGCACAGGGTTCCTCCATCAAACCTCAATCATGTTCCCAGGACACAGGTTCCCAGAATCCATCCAAAGTCAATTTCCCAGGCCATGGGTTTCCAGTACCAGGCCTCAGTCATGTTTCCAGGGCACAGGGTTCCACAATCAAACCTCAGTCATGTTGCCAGTCCACAGGTTTCTGCCATCAAACCTCAGTCAAGTTCCCAGGCCAGAGATTTCCAGAATCAAACCTCAGTCATATTCCCAGGACACATGGTTCCAGAATCAAACCTCAGTCATGTTCACAGGCCACAGGGTTCCACAATCAAACCTCAGTCATGTTCCCAGGACAGAGGTGTCCAGAATCAAACCTCATTCATATTCTCAGGGAACAGGGTTCCAGAAACAAACCTCAGTCATGTTGCCAGGCCACAGGTTTCCACCATTAAACCTCAGACATGTTCCCAGGCCACAGGGTTCCAGAATCAAGCCTCCCTCATATTCCCAGGCCACAGGGTTCCACAATTAAACCTCAGTCATATTCCCAGGCCAGAGGGTTCCACAATCAAACCTCAGTCCTGTTGCCAGGCCACGGTTCCACCATGAAGCCTCAGTCATGTTCCCAGGCCAGAGTGTTCCACAATCAAACCTAAGTCATCTTGCCAGGCCACAGGGTTCCACCATCAAACCTCAGTCCTGTGACCAGGCCACAAGCTTCCACCATCAAGCCTCAGTCACGTTCCCAAGCCTGAGGGTTCCACAATCAAACCTCTGTCATGTTGCCAGATCACAGGGTTACAGAATTAAACAACAGTCATATTCCCAGGCCAGAGGGTTCCACAGTCAAACCTCACTCATGTTCCCATGCCACATGGTTCCAGAATCCAACCGATGTCATGTTCCCTGGCCACAGGTTTCCAGAAGCTATCCTCAGTCATGTTCCCAGGCCACAGGATTCCAGAATAAAACCTCAGTCATATTCGCAGTCCACAGGGTTCCAGTATCAAGCCTCAGTCAGGTTCCCAGGGCACAGTATTCCACAATCTAAACAGATGTCATGTTCCCAGGTCACAGGTTTCCAGAATCACACCTCAGTCATGTTCCCAGGCCACAGGGATCCAGAATCAAACCTCAGTCATGTTGCCAGTCCATAGGGTACCACCATCAAACCTCAGTCATATTCCCAGGCCACAGGGTTCCAGAATCAAACCGATTTCATGTTCCCAGGCAACAGGGTACCAGAATCCAAACCGATGTCATGTTCCCAGGCCACAGGGTTCCACCATCAAATCTCAGTCCTGTTGCCAGGCCACAGGCTTCCACCACCAAGCCTCAGTCATGTTCCCAAGCCTGAGGGTTCCACAATCAAACCTCTGTCATGTTGCCAGGCCACAGGGTTCAACCATGAAACCTCAGTCATGTTCCCAGGAAACATGGTTCCAGAATCAAACCAATGTCATGTTCCCAGGCCACGGGGTTCCAGTATCAGGCCTCAGTCATGTTGCCAGTCCACAGGTTTCTGCGATCAAATCAGAGTCAAGTTCCAGGCCACAGGGTTCCAGAATCAAGCCTCAGTCATGTTGCCAGGCCACAGGGTACCACCATGAAACCTCAGTCATGTTCCCAGGCCACAGGGTTCATCCATCAAACCTCAGTCATGTTCCCAGGCCACAGGATTCCACAATCTCACATCAGTCATGTTCCCAGTCCAATGGTTTCCAGAATCAAACCTCAGTCATTTTCCCAGGACACAGGGTTCCAGAATAAAACCTCAGCCATGTTCCCTGGACACAGGTTCCAAAAATAAAACCCCATTCATGTTCCCAGTCCACAGGGTTCCAGAATCAAGCCTCACTCATATTCCCAGGCCACAGGGTTCCACAATTAAACCTCAGTCATATTCCCAGGCCAGAGGGTTCCTCAATCAAACCTCAGTCCTGTTGCCAGGCCACGGTTCCACCATCAAGCCTCAGTCATGTTCCCAGACCAGATTGTTCCACAATCAAATCTATGTCATCTTGCCAGGCCACAGGGTTCCACCATCAAACCTCAATCCTGTTGCAAGGCCACAGGCTTCCACCATCAAGCCTCAGTCACGTTCCCAAGCCTGAGGGTTCAACCATCAAACCTCAGTCATGTTGCCAGGCCACAGGGTTACAGAATTAAACCACAGTCATATTCCCAGGCCAGAGGGTTCCACAGTCAAACCTCACTCATGTTCCCATGCCACAGGTTTCCAGAATCCAACCGATGTCATGTTCCCAGGCCACAGGGTTCCAGAATTAATCCTCAGTCATGTTCCCAGGCCACAGGGTTCCAGAATCATTCCGCAGTTATGTTCCCAGGCTACAGGGTTGCAGAATAAAACCTCAGTCATATTCCCAGTCCACAGGGTTCTAGAACCAAGCCTCCGTCAGGTTCCCAGGGCACAGTATTCCACAATCTAAACAGATGTCATGTTCCCAGGTCACAGGTTTCCAGAATCACGCCTCAGTCATGTTCCCAGGCCACAGGTTTCCAGAATCAAACCGATTTCATGTTCCCAGGCAACAGGGTACCAGAATCAAAACCGATGCCATGTTCCCAGGCCACAGGGTTCCACCGTCAAATCTGAGTCCTGTTGCCAGGCCACAGGGTTCCACCATCAAGCCTCAGTCATGTTCCCAAGCCTGAGGGTTCAACCATCAAACCTCAGTCATGTTCCCAGGAAACAGGGTTCCAGAATCAAACCAATGTCATGTTCCCAGTCCACGGGGTTCCAGTATCAGGCCTCAGTCATGTTCCCAGTGCACAGGGTTCCACCATCTAACCTCAGTCATGTTGCCAGTCCACAGGTTTCTGCGATCAAACCACATTCAAGTTCCCAGGCCACAGGGTACCAGAATAAAGCCTCAGTCCTGTTGCCAGGCCACAGGGTACCTCCATCAAACCTCAGTCATGTTCCCAGTGCACAGGGTTCCTCCATCAAACCTCAATCATGTTCCCAGGACACAGGTTCCCAGAATCCATCCAAAGTCAATTTCCCAGGCCATGGGTTTCCAGTACCAGGCCTCAGTCATGTTTCCAGGGCACAGGGTTCCAGAATCAAGCCTCAGTCATGTTGCCAGGCCACAGGGTACCACCATGAAACCTCAGTCATGTTCCCAGGCCACAGGGTTCATCCATCAAACCTCAGTCATGTTCCCAGGCCACAGGATTCCACAATCTCACATCAGTCATGTTCCCAGTCCAATGGTTTCCAGAATCAAACCTCAGTCATTTTCCCAGGACACAGGGTTCCAGAATAAAACCTCAGCCATGTTCCCTGGACACAGGTTCCAAAAATAAAACCCCATTCATGTTCCCAGTCCACAGGGTTCCAGAATCAAGCCTCACTCATATTCCCAGGCCACAGGGTTCCACAATTAAACCTCAGTCATATTCCCAGGCCAGAGGGTTCCTCAATCAAACCTCAGTCCTGTTGCCAGGCCACGGTTCCACCATCAAGCCTCAGTCATGTTCCCAGACCAGATTGTTCCACAATCAAATCTATGTCATCTTGCCAGGCCACAGGGTTCCACCATCAAACCTCAATCCTGTTGCAAGGCCACAGGCTTCCACCATCAAGCCTCAGTCACGTTCCCAAGCCTGAGGGTTCAACCATCAAACCTCAGTCATGTTGCCAGGCCACAGGGTTACAGAATTAAACCACAGTAATTTTCCCAGGCCAGAGGGTTCCACAGTCAAACCTCACTCATGTTCCCATGCCACAGGTTTCCAGAATCCAACCGATGTCATGTTCCCAGGCCACAGGGTTCCAGAATTAATCCTCAGTCATGTTCCCAGGCCACAGGGTTCCAGAATCATTCCGCAGTTATGTTCCCAGGCTACAGGGTTGCAGAATAAAACCTCAGTCATATTCCCAGTCCACAGGGTTCTAGAACCAAGCCTCCGTCAGGTTCCCAGGGCACAGTATTCCACAATCTAAACAGATGTCATGTTCCCAGGCAACAGGGTACCAGAATCAAAACCGATGCCATGTTCCCAGGCCACAGGGTTCCACCGTCAAATCTGAGTCCTGTTGCCAGGCCACAGGGTTCCACCATCAAGCCTCAGTCATGTTCCCAAGCCTGAGGGTTCAACCATCAAACCTCAGTCATGTTCCCAGGAAACAGGGTTCCAGAATCAAACCAATGTCATGTTCCCAGTCCACGGGGTTCCAGTATCAGGCCTCAGTCATGTTCCCAGTGCACAGGGTTCCACCATCTAACCTCAGTCATGTTGCCAGTCCACAGGTTTCTGCGATCAAACCACATTCAAGTTCCCAGGCCACAGGGTACCAGAATAAAGCCTCAGTCCTGTTGCCAGGCCACAGGGTACCTCCATCAAACCTCAGTCATGTTCCCAGTGCACAGGGTTCCTCCATCAAACCTCAATCATGTTCCCAGGACACAGGTTCCCAGAATCCATCCAAAGTCAATTTCCCAGGCCATGGGTTTCCAGTACCAGGCCTCAGTCATGTTTCCAGGGCACAGGGTTCCACAATCAAACCTCAGTCATGGTGCCAGTCCACAGGTTTCTGCCATCAAACCTCAGTCAAGTTCCCAGGCCAGAGATTTCCAGAATCAAACCTCAGTCATATTCCCAGGACACATGGTTCCAGAATCAAACCTCAGTCATGTTCACAGGCCACAGGGTTCCACAATCAAACCTCAGTCATGTTCCCAGGACAAAGGTGTCCAGAATCAAACCTCATTCATATTCTCAGGGAACAGGGTTCCAGAAACAAACCTCAGTCATGTTCCCATGCCACATGGTTCCAGAATCCAACCGATGTCATGTTCCCTGGCCACAGGTTTCCAGAAGCTATCCTCAGTCATGTTCCCAGGCCACAGGATTCCAGAATAAAACCTCAGTCATATTCGCAGTCCACAGGGTTCCAGTATCAAGCCTCAGTCAGGTTCCCAGGGCACAGTATTCCACAATCTAAACAGATGTCATGTTCCCAGGTCACAGGTTTCCAGAATCACCCCTCAGTCATGTTCCCAGGCCACAGGGATCCAGAATCAAACCTCAGTCATGTTGCCAGTCCATAGGGTACCACCATCAAACCTCAGTCATATTCCCAGGCCACAGGGTTCCAGAATCAAACCGATTTCATGTTCCCAGGCAACAGGGTACCAGAATCCAAACCGATGTCATGTTCCCAGGCCACAGGGTTCCACCATCAAATCTCAGTCCTGTTGCCAGGCCACAGGCTTCCACCACCAAGCCTCAGTCATGTTCCCAAGCCTGAGGGTTCCACAATCAAACCTCTGTCATGTTGCCAGGCCACAGGGTTCAACCATGAAACCTCAGTCATGTTCCCAGGAAACATGGTTCCAGAATCAAACCAATGTCATGTTCCCAGGCCACGGGGTTCCAGTATCAGGCCTCAGTCATGTTGCCAGTCCACAGGTTTCTGCGATCAAATCAGAGTCAAGTTCCAGGCCACAGGGTTCCAGAATCAAGCCTCAGTCATGTTGCCAGGCCACAGGGTACCACCATGAAACCTCAGTCATGTTCCCAGGCCACAGGGTTCATCCATCAAACCTCAGTCATGTTCCCAGGCCACAGGATTCCACAATCTCACATCAGTCATGTTCCCAGTCCAATGGTTTCCAGAATCAAACCTCAGTCATTTTCCCAGGACACAGGGTTCCAGAATAAAACCTCAGCCATGTTCCCTGGACACAGGTTCCAAAAATAAAACCCCATTCATGTTCCCAGTCCACAGGGTTCCAGAATCAAGCCTCACTCATATTCCCAGGCCACAGGGTTCCACAATTAAACCTCAGTCATATTCCCAGGCCAGAGGGTTCCTCAATCAAACCTCAGTCCTGTTGCCAGGCCACGGTTCCACCATCAAGCCTCAGTCATGTTCCCAGACCAGATTGTTCCACAATCAAATCTATGTCATCTTGCCAGGCCACAGGGTTCCACCATCAAACCTCAATCCTGTTGCAAGGCCACAGGCTTCCGCCATCAAGCCTCAGTCACGTTCCCAAGCCTGAGGGTTCCACAATCAAACCTCTGTCATGTTGCCAGGCCACAGGGTTACAGAATTAAACCACAGTCATATTCCCAGGCCAGAGGGTTCCACAGTCAAACCTCACTCATGTTCCCATGCCACAGGTTTCCAGAATCCAACCGATGTGATGTTCCCAGGCCACAGGGTTCCAGAATCAATCCTCAGTCATGTTCCCAGGCCACAGGGTTCCAGAATCATTCCGCAGTTATGTTCCCAGGCTACAGGGTTGCAGAATAAAACCTCAGTCATATTCCCAGTCCACAGGGTTCCAGAACCAAGCCTCCGTCAGGTTCCCAGGGCACAGTATTCCACAATCTAAACAGATGTCATGTTCCCAGGTCACAGGTTTCCAGAATCACGCCTCAGTCATGTTCCCAGGCCACAGGTTTCCAGAATCAAACCGATTTCATGTTCCCAGGCAACAGGGTACCAGAATCAAAACCGATGCCATGTTCCCAGGCCACAGGGTTCCACCGTCAAATCTGAGTCCTGTTGCCAGGCCACAGGGTTCCACCATCAAGCCTCAGTCATGTTCCCAAGCCTGAGGGTTCAACCATCAAACCTCAGTCATGTTCCCAGGAAACAGGGTTTCAGAATCAAACCAATGTCATGTTCCCAGGCCACTGGGTTCCAGTATCAGGCCTCAGTCATGTTCCCAGTGCACAGGGTTCCACCATCTAACCTCAGTCATGTTGCCAGTCCACAGGTTTCTGCGATCATACCACATTCAAGTTCCCAGGCCACTGGATTCCAGAATCAAGCCTCAGTCATGCTGCCAGGCCACAGGGTACCACCATCAAACCTCAGTCATGTTCCCAGTGCACAGGGTTTCTCCATCAAACCTCAATCATGTTCCCAGAACACAGGTTTCCAGAATCAAACCAAAGTCAAGTTCCCAGGCCATGGGTTTCCAGTAGCAGGCCTCAGTCTGGTTTCCAGGGCACAGGGTTCCACAATCAAACCTCAGTCATATTGCCAGGCCATAGCGTACCACAATCAAACCTCAGTCATATTCCCAGGCCACAGTTTTCCGGAATCAAACCGATTTCATGTTCCCAGGCAACAGGGTACCAGAATCCAAACCGATGTCATGTTCCCAGGCCACAGGGTTCCACCATCAAATCTGAGTCCTGTTGCCAGGCCACAGGCTTCCACCATCAAGCCTCAGTCATGTCCCCAAGCCTGAGGTTTCCACAATCAAACCTCAGTCATGTTCCCAGTGCACAGGGTTCAACCATCAAACCTCAGGCATGTTCCCAGGAAACAGGGTTCCAGAATCAAACCAATGTCATGTTCCCAGGCCACGGGGTTCCAGTATCAGGCCTCAGTCATGTTCCCAGTGCACAGGGTTCCACCATCAAACCTCAGTCATGTTGCCAGTCCACAGGTTTCTGCTATCAAATCACAGTCAAGTTCCCAGGCCACAGGGTTCCAGAATCAAGCCTCAGTCATGTTGCCAGGCCACAGGGTACCACCATCAAAACTCAGTCATGTGCCCAGGCCACAGGGTTCCAGAATAAAACCTCAGCCATGTTCCCTGGTCACAGGTTCCAAAAATAAAACCCCAGTCATGTTCCTAGGCCACAGGGTTCCAGAATCAAGCCTCACTCATATTCCCAGGCCACAGGGTTCCACAATAAAACCTCAGTCATATTCCCAGGCCAGAGTGTTCCACAATCAAACCTAAGTCATCTTTCCAGGCCACAGGGTTCCACCATCAAACCTCAATCCTGTTGCAAGGCCACAGGCTTCCACCATCAAGCCTCAGTCACGTTCCCAAGCCTGAGGGTTCCACAATCAAACCTCTGTCATGTTGCCAGGCCACAGGGTTACAGAATTAAACCACAGTCATATTCCCAGGCCAGAGGGTTCCACAGTCAAACCTCACTCATGTTCCCATGCCACAGGTTTCCAGAATCCAACCGATGTCATGTTCCCAGGCCACAGGGTTCCAGAATCAATCCTCAATCATGTTCCCAGGCCACAGGGTTCCAGAATCAATCCGCAGTTACATTCCCAGGCTACAGGGTTCCAGAATAAAACCTCAGTCATATTCCCAGTCCACAGGGTTCCAGAACCAAGCCTCAGTCAGGTTCCCAGGGCACAGTATTCCACAATCTAAACAGATGTCATGTTCCCAGGTCACAGGTTTCCAGAATCACGCCTCAGTCATGTTCCCAGGCCACAGGGATCCAGAATCAAACCTCAGTCATGTTTCCAGGCCATAGGGTACCACCGTCAAACCTCAGTCATAATCCCAGGCCACAGGTTTCCAGAATCAAACCGATTTCATGTTCCCAGGCAACAGGGAACCAGAATCCAAACCGATGTCATGTTCCCAGGCCACAGGGTTCCACCGTCAAATCTCAGTCCTGTTGCCAGGCCACAGGGTTCCACCATCAAGCCTCAGTCATGTTCCCAAGCCTGAGGGTTCAACCATCAAACCTCAGTCATGTTCCCAGGAAACAGGGTTCCAGAATCAAACCAATGTCATGTTCCCAGGCCACGGGGTTCCAGTATCAGGCCTCAGTCATGTTCCCAGTGCACAAAGTTCCACCATCTAACCTCAGTCATGTTGCCAGTCCACAGGTTTCTGCGATCAAACCACATTCAAGTTCCCAGGCCACAGGGTACCAGAATAAAGCCTCAGTCCTGTTGCCAGGCCACAGGGTACCTCCATCAAACCTCAGTCATGTTCCCAGTGCACAGGGTTCCTCCATCAAACCTCAATCATGTTCCCAGGACACAGGTTCCCAGAATCCATCCAAAGTCAATTTCCCAGGCCATGGGTTTCCAGTACCAGGCCTCAGTCATGTTTCCAGGGCACAGGGTTCCACAATCAAACCTCAGTCATGTTGCCAGTCCACAGGTTTCTGCCATCAAACCTCAGTCAAGTTCCCAGGCCAGAGATTTCCAGAATCAAACCTCAGTCATATTCCCAGGACACATGGTTCCAGAATCAAACCTCAGTCATGTTCACAGGCCACAGGGTTCCACAATCAAACCTCAGTCATGTTCCCAGGACAAAGGTGTCCAGAATCAAACCTCATTCATATTCTCAGGGAACAGGGTTCCAGAAACAAACCTCAGTCATGTTGCCAGGCCACAGGTTTCCACCATTAAACCTCAGACATGTTCCCAGGCCACAGGGTTCCAGAATCAAGCCTCCCTCATATTCCCAGGCCACAGGGTTCCACAATTAAACCTCAGTCATATTCCCAGGCCAGAGGGTTCCACAATCAAACCTCAGTCCTGTTGCCAGGCCACGGTTCCACCATGAAGCCTCAGTCATGTTCCCAGGCCAGAGTGTTCCACAATCAAACCTAAGTCATCTTGCCAGGCCACAGGGTTCCACCATCAAACCTCAGTCCTGTGACCAGGCCACAAGCTTCCACCATCAAGCCTCAGTCACGTTCCCAAGCCTGAGGGTTCCACAATCAAACCTCTGTCATGTTGCCAGATCACAGGGTTACAGAATTAAACAAGAGTCATATTCCCAGGCCATGGGTTCCACAGTCAAACCTCACTCATGTTCCCATGCCACATGGTTCCAGAATCCAACCGATGTCATGTTCCCTGGCCACAGGTTTCCAGAAGCTATCCTCAGTCATGTTCCCAGGCCACAGGATTCCAGAATAAAACCTCAGTCATATTCGCAGTCCACAGGGTTCCAGTATCAAGCCTCAGTCAGGTTCCCAGGGCACAGTATTCCACAATCTAAACAGATGTCATGTTCCCAGGTCACAGGTTTCCAGAATCACGCCTCAGTCATGTTCCCAGGCCACAGGGATCCAGAATCAAACCTCAGTCATGTTGCCAGTCCATAGGGTACCACCATCAAACCTCAGTCATATTCCCAGGCCACAGGGTTCCAGAATCAAACCGATTTCATGTTCCCAGGCAACAGGGTACCAGAATCCAAACCGATGTCATGTTCCCAGGCCACAGGGTTCCACCATCAAATCTCAGTCCTGTTGCCAGGCCACAGGCTTCCACCACCAAGCCTCAGTCATGTTCCCAAGCCTGAGGGTTCCACAATCAAACCTCTGTCATGTTGCCAGGCCACAGGGTTCAACCATGAAACCTCAGTCATGTTCCCAGGAAACATGGTTCCAGAATCAAACCAATGTCATGTTCCCAGGCCACGGGGTTCCAGTATCAGGCCTCAGTCATGTTGCCAGTCCACAGGTTTCTGCGATCAAATCAGAGTCAAGTTCCAGGCCACAGGGTTCCAGAATCAAGCCTCAGTCATGTTGCCAGGCCACAGGGTACCACCATGAAACCTCAGTCATGTTCCCAGGCCACAGGGTTCATCCATCAAACCTCAGTCATGTTCCCAGGCCACAGGATTCCACAATCTCACATCAGTCATGTTCCCAGTCCAATGGTTTCCAGAATCAAACCTCAGTCATTTTCCCAGGACACAGGGTTCCAGAATAAAACCTCAGCCATGTTCCCTGGACACAGGTTCCAAAAATAAAACCCCATTCATGTTCCCAGTCCACAGGGTTCCAGAATCAAGCCTCACTCATATTCCCAGGCCACAGGGTTCCACAATTAAACCTCAGTCATATTCCCAGGCCAGAGGGTTCCTCAATCAAACCTCAGTCCTGTTGCCAGGCCACGGTTCCACCATCAAGCCTCAGTCATGTTCCCAGACCAGATTGTTCCACAATCAAATCTATGTCATCTTGCCAGGCCACAGGGTTCCACCATCAAACCTCAATCCTGTTGCAAGGCCACAGGCTTCCACCATCAAGCCTCAGTCACGTTCCCAAGCCTGAGGGTTCCACAATCAAACCTCTGTCATGTTGCCAGGCCACAGGGTTACAGAATTAAACCACAGTCATATTCCCAGGCCAGAGGGTTCCACAGTCAAACCTCACTCATGTTCCCATGCCACAGGTTTCCAGAATCCAACCGATGTCATGTTCCCAGGCCACAGGGTTCCAGAATCAATCCTCAGTCATGTTCCCAGGCCACAGGGTTCCAGAATCATTCCGCAGTTATGTTCCCAGGCTACAGGGTTGCAGAATAAAACCTCAGTCATATTCCCAGTCCACAGGGTTCCAGAACCAAGCCTCCGTCAGGTTCCCAGGGCACAGTATTCCACAATCTAAACAGATGTCATGTTCCCAGGTCACAGGTTTCCAGAATCACGCCTCAGTCATGTTCCCAGGCCACAGGTTTCCAGAATCAAACCGATTTCATGTTCCCAGGCAACAGGGTACCAGAATCAAAACCGATGCCATGTTCCCAGGCCACAGGGTTCCACCGTCAAATCTGAGATCTGTTGCCAGGCCACAGGGTTCCACCATCAAGCCTCAGTCATGTTCCCAAGCCTGAGGGTTCAACCATCAAACCTCAGTCATGTTCCCAGGAAACAGGGTTTCAGAATCAAACCAATGTCATGTTCCCAGGCCACTGGGTTCCAGTATCAGGCCTCAGTCATGTTCCCAGTGCACAGGGTTCCACCATCTAACCTCAGTCATGTTGCCAGTCCACAGGTTTCTGCGATCATACCACATTCAAGTTCCCAGGCCACTGGATTCCAGAATCAAGCCTCAGTCATGCTGCCAGGCCACAGGGTACCACCATCAAACCTCAGTCATGTTCCCAGTGCACAGGGTTTCTCCATCAAACCTCAATCATGTTCCCAGAACACAGGTTTCCAGAATCAAACCAAAGTCAAGTTCCCAGGCCATGGGTTTCCAGTAGCAGGCCTCAGTCTGGTTTCCAGGGCACAGGGTTCCACAATCAAACCTCAGTCATATTGCCAGGCCATAGCGTACCACCATCAAACCTCAGTCATATTCCCAGGCCACAGTTTTCCGGAATCAAACCGATTTCATGTTCCCAGGCAACAGGGTACCAGAATCCAAACCGATGTCATGTTCCCAGGCCACAGGGTTCCACCATCAAATCTGAGTCCTGTTGCCAGGCCACAGGCTTCCACCATCAAGCCTCAGTCATGTCCCCAAGCCTGAGGTTTCCACAAACAAACCTCAGTCATGTTCCCAGTGCACAGGGTTCAACCATCAAACCTCAGGCATGTTCCCAGGAAACAGGGTTCCAGAATCAAACCAATGTCATGTTCCCAGGCCACGGGGTTCCAGTATCAGGCCTCAGTCATGTTCCCAGTGCACAGGGTTCCACCATCAAACCTCAGTCATGTTGCCAGTCCACAGGTATCTGCTATCCAATCACAGTCAAGTTCCCAGGCCACAGGGTTCCAGAATCAAGCCTCAGTCATGTTGCCAGGCCACAGGGTACCACCATCAAAACTCAGTCATGTGCCCAGGCCACAGGGTTCCAGAATAAAACCTCAGCCATGTTCCCTGGTCACAGGTTCCAAAAATAAAACCCCAGTCATGTTCCTAGGCCACAGGGTTCCAGAATCAAGCCTCACTCATATTCCCAGGCCACAGGGTTCCACAATAAAACCTCAGTCATATTCCCAGGCCAGAGTGTTCCACAATCAAACCTAAGTCATCTTGCCAGGCCACAGGGTTCCACCATCAAACCTCAATCCTGTTGCAAGGCCACAGGCTTCCACCATCAAGCCTCAGTCACGTTCCCAAGCCTGAGGGTTCCACAATCAAACCTCTGTCATGTTGCCAGGCCACAGGGTTACAGAATTAAACCACAGTCATATTCCAAGGCCAGAGGGTTCCACAGTCAAACCTCACTCATATTCCCATGCCACAGGTTTCCAGAATCCAACCGATGTCATGTTCCCAGGCCACAGGGTTCCAGAATCAATCCTCAGTCATGTTCCCAGGCCACAGGGTTCCAGAATCAATCCGCAGTTACATTCCCAGGCTACAGGGTTCCAGAATAAAACCTCAGTCATATTCCCAGTCCACAGGGTTCCAGAACCAAGCCTCAGTCAGGTTCCCAGGGCACAGTATTCCACAATCTAAACAGATGTCATGTTCCCAGGTCACAGGTTTCCAGAATCACGCCTCAGTCATGTTCCCAGGCCACAGGGATCCAGAATCAAACCTCAGTCATGTTTCCAGGCCATAGGGTACCACCGTCAAACCTCAGTCATAATCCCAGGCCACAGGTTTCCAGAATCAAACCGATTTCATGTTCCCAGGCAACAGGGAACCAGAATCCAAACCGATGTCATGTTCCCAGGCCACAGGGTTCCACCGTCAAATCTGAGTCCTGTTGCCAGGCCACAGGGTTCCACCATCAAGCCTCAGTCATGTTCCCAAGCCTGAGGGTTCAACCATCAAACCTCAGTCATGTTCCCAGGAAACAGGGTTCCAGAATCAAACCAATGTCATGTTCCCAGTCCACGGGGTTCCAGTATCAGGCCTCAGTCATGTTCCCAGTGCACAGGGTTCCACCATCTAACCTCAGTCATGTTGCCAGTCCACAGGTTTCTGCGATCAAACCACATTCAAGTTCCCAGGCCACAGGGTACCAGAATAAAGCCTCAGTCCTGTTGCCAGGCCACAGGGTACCTCCATCAAACCTCAGTCATGTTCCCAGTGCACAGGGTTCCTCCATCAAACCTCAATCATGTTCCCAGGACACAGGTTCCCAGAATCCATCCAAAGTCAATTTCCCAGGCCATGGGTTTCCAGTACCAGGCCTCAGTCATGTTTCCAGGGCACAGGGTTCCACAATCAAACCTCAGTCATGTTGCCAGTCCACAGGTTTCTGCCATCAAACCTCAGTCAAGTTCCCAGGCCAGAGATTTCCAGAATCAAACCTCAGTCATATTCCCAGGACACATGGTTCCAGAATCAAACCTCAGTCATGTTCACAGGCCACAGGGTTCCACAATCAAACCTCAGTCATGTTCCCAGGACAGAGGTGTCCAGAATCAAACCTCATTCATATTCTCAGGGAACAGGGTTCCAGAAACAAACCTCAGTCATGTTGCCAGGCCACAGGTTTCCACCATTAAACCTCAGACATGTTCCCAGGCCACAGGGTTCCAGAATCAAGCCTCCCTCATATTCCCAGGCCACAGGGTTCCACAATTAAACCTCAGTCATATTCCCAGGCCAGAGGGTTCCACAATCAAACCTCAGTCCTGTTGCCAGGCCACGGTTCCACCATGAAGCCTCAGTCATGTTCCCAGGCCAGAGTGTTCCACAATCAAACCTAAGTCATCTTGCCAGGCCACAGGGTTCCACCATCAAACCTCAGTCCTGTGACCAGGCCACAAGCTTCCACCATCAAGCCTCAGTCACGTTCCCAAGCCTGAGGGTTCCACAATCAAACCTCTGTCATGTTGCCAGATCACAGGGTTACAGAATTAAACAACAGTCATATTCCCAGGCCAGAGGGTTCCACAGTCAAACCTCACTCATGTTCCCATGCCACATGGTTCCAGAATCCAACCGATGTCATGTTCCCTGGCCACAGGTTTCCAGAAGCTATCCTCAGTCATGTTCCCAGGCCACAGGATTCCAGAATAAAACCTCAGTCATATTCGCAGTCCACAGGGTTCCAGTATCAAGCCTCAGTCAGGTTCCCAGGGCACAGTATTCCACAATCTAAACAGATGTCATGTTCCCAGGTCACAGGTTTCCAGAATCACGCCTCAGTCATGTTCCCAGGCCACAGGGATCCAGAATCAAACCTCAGTCATGTTGCCAGTCCATAGGGTACCACCATCAAACCTCAGTCATATTCCCAGGCCACAGGGTTCCAGAATCAAACCGATTTCATGTTCCCAGGCAACAGGGTACCAGAATCCAAACCGATGTCATGTTCCCAGGCCACAGGGTTCCACCATCAAATCTCAGTCCTGTTGCCAGGCCACAGGCTTCCACCACCAAGCCTCAGTCACGTTCCCAAGCCTGAGGGTTCCACAATCAAACCTCTGTCATGTTGCCAGGCCACAGGGTTCAACCATGAAACCTCAGTCATGTTCCCAGGAAACATGGTTCCAGAATCAAACCAATGTCATGTTCCCAGGCCACGGGGTTCCAGTATCAGGCCTCAGTCATGTTGCCAGTCCACAGGTTTCTGCGATCAAATCAGAGTCAAGTTCCAGGCCACAGGGTTCCAGAATCAAGCCTCAGTCATGTTGCCAGGCCACAGGGTACCACCATGAAACCTCAGTCATGTTCCCAGGCCACAGGGTTCATCCATCAAACCTCAGTCATGTTCCCAGGCCACAGGATTCCACAATCTCACATCAGTCATGTTCCCAGTCCAATGGTTTCCAGAATCAAACCTCAGTCATTTTCCCAGGACACAGGGTTCCAGAATAAAACCTCAGCCATGTTCCCTGGACACAGGTTCCAAAAATAAAACCCCATTCATGTTCCCAGTCCACAGGGTTCCAGAATCAAGCCTCACTCATATTCCCAGGCCACAGGGTTCCACAATTAAACCTCAGTCATATTCCCAGGCCAGAGGGTTCCTCAATCAAACCTCAGTCCTGTTGCCAGGCCACGGTTCCACCATCAAGCCTCAGTCATGTTCCCAGACCAGATTGTTCCACAATCAAATCTATGTCATCTTGCCAGGCCACAGGGTTCCACCATCAAACCTCAATCCTGTTGCAAGGCCACAGGCTTCCACCATCAAGCCTCAGTCACGTTCCCAAGCCTGAGGGTTCCACAATCAAACCTCTGTCATGTTGCCAGGCCACAGGGTTACAGAATTAAACCACAGTCATATTCCCAGGCCAGAGGGTTCCACAGTCAAACCTCACTCATGTTCCCATGCCACAGGTTTCCAGAATCCAACCGATGTCATGTTCCCAGGCCACAGGGTTCCAGAATCAATCCTCAGTCATGTTCCCAGGCCACAGGGTTCCAGAATCATTCCGCAGTTATGTTCCCAGGCTACAGGGTTGCAGAATAAAACCTCAGTCATATTCCCAGTCCACAGGGTTCCAGAACCAAGCCTCCGTCAGGTTCCCAGGGCACAGTATTCCACAATCTAAACAGATGTCATGTTCCCAGGTCACAGGTTTCCAGAATCACGCCTCAGTCATGTTCCCAGGCCACAGGTTTCCAGAATCAAACCGATTTCATGTTCCCAGGCAACAGGGTACCAGAATCAAAACCGATGCCATGTTCCCAGGCCACAGGGTTCCACCGTCAAATCTGAGTCCTGTTGCCAGGCCACAGGGTTCCACCATCAAGCCTCAGTCATGTTCCCAAGCCTGAGGGTTCAACCATCAAACCTCAGTCATGTTCCCAGGAAACAGGGTTTCAGAATCAAACCAATGTCATGTTCCCAGGCCACTGGGTTCCAGTATCAGGCCTCAGTCATGTTCCCAGTGCACAGGGTTCCACCATCTAACCTCAGTCATGTTGCCAGTCCACAGGTTTCTGCGATCATACCACATTCAAGTTCCCAGGCCACTGGATTCCAGAATCAAGCCTCAGTCATGCTGCCAGGCCACAGGGTACCACCATCAAACCTCAGTCATGTTCCCAGTGCACAGGGTTTCTCCATCAAACCTCAATCATGTTCCCAGAACACAGGTTTCCAGAATCAAACCAAAGTCAAGTTCCCAGGCCATGGGTTTCCAGTAGCAGGCCTCAGTCTGGTTTCCAGGGCACAGGGTTCCACAATCAAACCTCAGTCATATTGCCAGGCCATAGCGTACCACAATCAAACCTCAGTCATATTCCCAGGCCACAGTTTTCCGGAATCAAACCGATTTCATGTTCCCAGGCAACAGGGTACCAGAATCCAAACCGATGTCATGTTCCCAGGCCACAGGGTTCCACCATCAAATCTGAGTCCTGTTGCCAGGCCACAGGCTTCCACCATCAAGCCTCAGTCATGTCCCCAAGCCTGAGGTTTCCACAATCAAACCTCAGTCATGTTCCCAGTGCACAGGGTTCAACCATCAAACCTCAGGCATGTTCCCAGGAAACAGGGTTCCAGAATCAAACCAATGTCATGTTCCCAGGCCACGGGGTTCCAGTATCAGGCCTCAGTCATGTTCCCAGTGCACAGGGTTCCACCATCAAACCTCAGTCATGTTGCCAGTCCACAGGTTTCTGCTATCAAATCACAGTCAAGTTCCCAGGCCACAGGGTTCCAGAATCAAGCCTCAGTCATGTTGCCAGGCCACAGGGTACCACCATCAAAACTCAGTCATGTGCCCAGGCCACAGGGTTCCAGAATAAAACCTCAGCCATGTTCCCTGGTCACAGGTTCCAAAAATAAAACCCCAGTCATGTTCCTAGGCCACAGGGTTCCAGAATCAAGCCTCACTCATATTCCCAGGCCACAGGGTTCCACAATAAAACCTCAGTCATATTCCCAGGCCAGAGTGTTCCACAATCAAACCTAAGTCATCTTTCCAGGCCACAGGGTTCCACCATCAAACCTCAATCCTGTTGCAAGGCCACAGGCTTCCACCATCAAGCCTCAGTCACGTTCCCAAGCCTGAGGGTTCCACAATCAAACCTCTGTCATGTTGCCAGGCCACAGGGTTACAGAATTAAACCACAGTCATATTCCCAGGCCAGAGGGTTCCACAGTCAAACCTCACTCATGTTCCCATGCCACAGGTTTCCAGAATCCAACCGATGTCATGTTCCCAGGCCACAGGGTTCCAGAATCAATCCTCAATCATGTTCCCAGGCCACAGGGTTCCAGAATCAATCCGCAGTTACATTCCCAGGCTACAGGGTTCCAGAATAAAACCTCAGTCATATTCCCAGTCCACAGGGTTCCAGAACCAAGCCTCAGTCAGGTTCCCAGGGCACAGTATTCCACAATCTAAACAGATGTCATGTTCCCAGGTCACAGGTTTCCAGAATCACGCCTCAGTCATGTTCCCAGGCCACAGGGATCCAGAATCAAACCTCAGTCATGTTTCCAGGCCATAGGGTACCACCGTCAAACCTCAGTCATAATCCCAGGCCACAGGTTTCCAGAATCAAACCGATTTCATGTTCCCAGGCAACAGGGAACCAGAATCCAAACCGATGTCATGTTCCCAGGCCACAGGGTTCCACCGTCAAATCTCAGTCCTGTTGCCAGGCCACAGGGTTCCACCATCAAGCCTCAGTCATGTTCCCAAGCCTGAGGGTTCAACCATCAAACCTCAGTCATGTTCCCAGGAAACAGGGTTCCAGAATCAAACCAATGTCATGTTCCCAGGCCACGGGGTTCCAGTATCAGGCCTCAGTCATGTTCCCAGTGCACAAAGTTCCACCATCTAACCTCAGTCATGTTGCCAGTCCACAGGTTTCTGCGATCAAACCACATTCAAGTTCCCAGGCCACAGGGTACCAGAATAAAGCCTCAGTCCTGTTGCCAGGCCACAGGGTACCTCCATCAAACCTCAGTCATGTTCCCAGTGCACAGGGTTCCTCCATCAAACCTCAATCATGTTCCCAGGACACAGGTTCCCAGAATCCATCCAAAGTCAATTTCCCAGGCCATGGGTTTCCAGTACCAGGCCTCAGTCATGTTTCCAGGGCACAGGGTTCCACAATCAAACCTCAGTCATGTTGCCAGTCCACAGGTTTCTGCCATCAAACCTCAGTCAAGTTCCCAGGCCAGAGATTTCCAGAATCAAACCTCAGTCATATTCCCAGGACACATGGTTCCAGAATCAAACCTCAGTCATGTTCACAGGCCACAGGGTTCCACAATCAAACCTCAGTCATGTTCCCAGGACAAAGGTGTCCAGAATCAAACCTCATTCATATTCTCAGGGAACAGGGTTCCAGAAACAAACCTCAGTCATGTTGCCAGGCCACAGGTTTCCACCATTAAACCTCAGACATGTTCCCAGGCCACAGGGTTCCAGAATCAAGCCTCCCTCATATTCCCAGGCCACAGGGTTCCACAATTAAACCTCAGTCATATTCCCAGGCCAGAGGGTTCCACAATCAAACCTCAGTCCTGTTGCCAGGCCACGGTTCCACCATGAAGCCTCAGTCATGTTCCCAGGCCAGAGTGTTCCACAATCAAACCTAAGTCATCTTGCCAGGCCACAGGGTTCCACCATCAAACCTCAGTCCTGTGACCAGGCCACAAGCTTCCACCATCAAGCCTCAGTCACGTTCCCAAGCCTGAGGGTTCCACAATCAAACCTCTGTCATGTTGCCAGATCACAGGGTTACAGAATTAAACAAGAGTCATATTCCCAGGCCATGGGTTCCACAGTCAAACCTCACTCATGTTCCCATGCCACATGGTTCCAGAATCCAACCGATGTCATGTTCCCTGGCCACAGGTTTCCAGAAGCTATCCTCAGTCATGTTCCCAGGCCACAGGATTCCAGAATAAAACCTCAGTCATATTCGCAGTCCACAGGGTTCCAGTATCAAGCCTCAGTCAGGTTCCCAGGGCACAGTATTCCACAATCTAAACAGATGTCATGTTCCCAGGTCACAGGTTTCCAGAATCACGCCTCAGTCATGTTCCCAGGCCACAGGGATCCAGAATCAAACCTCAGTCATGTTGCCAGTCCATAGGGTACCACCATCAAACCTCAGTCATATTCCCAGGCCACAGGGTTCCAGAATCAAACCGATTTCATGTTCCCAGGCAACAGGGTACCAGAATCCAAACCGATGTCATGTTCCCAGGCCACAGGGTTCCACCATCAAATCTCAGTCCTGTTGCCAGGCCACAGGCTTCCACCACCAAGCCTCAGTCATGTTCCCAAGCCTGAGGGTTCCACAATCAAACCTCTGTCATGTTGCCAGGCCACAGGGTTCAACCATGAAACCTCAGTCATGTTCCCAGGAAACATGGTTCCAGAATCAAACCAATGTCATGTTCCCAGGCCACGGGGTTCCAGTATCAGGCCTCAGTCATGTTGCCAGTCCACAGGTTTCTGCGATCAAATCAGAGTCAAGTTCCAGGCCACAGGGTTCCAGAATCAAGCCTCAGTCATGTTGCCAGGCCACAGGGTACCACCATGAAACCTCAGTCATGTTCCCAGGCCACAGGGTTCATCCATCAAACCTCAGTCATGTTCCCAGGCCACAGGATTCCACAATCTCACATCAGTCATGTTCCCAGTCCAATGGTTTCCAGAATCAAACCTCAGTCATTTTCCCAGGACACAGGGTTCCAGAATAAAACCTCAGCCATGTTCCCTGGACACAGGTTCCAAAAATAAAACCCCATTCATGTTCCCAGTCCACAGGGTTCCAGAATCAAGCCTCACTCATATTCCCAGGCCACAGGGTTCCACAATTAAACCTCAGTCATATTCCCAGGCCAGAGGGTTCCTCAATCAAACCTCAGTCCTGTTGCCAGGCCACGGTTCCACCATCAAGCCTCAGTCATGTTCCCAGACCAGATTGTTCCACAATCAAATCTATGTCATCTTGCCAGGCCACAGGGTTCCACCATCAAACCTCAATCCTGTTGCAAGGCCACAGGCTTCCACCATCAAGCCTCAGTCACGTTCCCAAGCCTGAGGGTTCCACAATCAAACCTCTGTCATGTTGCCAGGCCACAGGGTTACAGAATTAAACCACAGTCATATTCCCAGGCCAGAGGGTTCCACAGTCAAACCTCACTCATGTTCCCATGCCACAGGTTTCCAGAATCCAACCGATGTCATGTTCCCAGGCCACAGGGTTCCAGAATCAATCCTCAGTCATGTTCCCAGGCCACAGGGTTCCAGAATCATTCCGCAGTTATGTTCCCAGGCTACAGGGTTGCAGAATAAAACCTCAGTCATATTCCCAGTCCACAGGGTTCCAGAACCAAGCCTCCGTCAGGTTCCCAGGGCACAGTATTCCACAATCTAAACAGATGTCATGTTCCCAGGTCACAGGTTTCCAGAATCACGCCTCAGTCATGTTCCCAGGCCACAGGTTTCCAGAATCAAACCGATTTCATGTTCCCAGGCAACAGGGTACCAGAATCAAAACCGATGCCATGTTCCCAGGCCACAGGGTTCCACCGTCAAATCTGAGATCTGTTGCCAGGCCACAGGGTTCCACCATCAAGCCTCAGTCATGTTCCCAAGCCTGAGGGTTCAACCATCAAACCTCAGTCATGTTCCCAGGAAACAGGGTTTCAGAATCAAACCAATGTCATGTTCCCAGGCCACTGGGTTCCAGTATCAGGCCTCAGTCATGTTCCCAGTGCACAGGGTTCCACCATCTAACCTCAGTCATGTTGCCAGTCCACAGGTTTCTGCGATCATACCACATTCAAGTTCCCAGGCCACTGGATTCCAGAATCAAGCCTCAGTCATGCTGCCAGGCCACAGGGTACCACCATCAAACCTCAGTCATGTTCCCAGTGCACAGGGTTTCTCCATCAAACCTCAATCATGTTCCCAGAACACAGGTTTCCAGAATCAAACCAAAGTCAAGTTCCCAGGCCATGGGTTTCCAGTAGCAGGCCTCAGTCTGGTTTCCAGGGCACAGGGTTCCACAATCAAACCTCAGTCATATTGCCAGGCCATAGCGTACCACCATCAAACCTCAGTCATATTCCCAGGCCACAGTTTTCCGGAATCAAACCGATTTCATGTTCCCAGGCAACAGGGTACCAGAATCCAAACCGATGTCATGTTCCCAGGCCACAGGGTTCCACCATCAAATCTGAGTCCTGTTGCCAGGCCACAGGCTTCCACCATCAAGCCTCAGTCATGTCCCCAAGCCTGAGGTTTCCACAAACAAACCTCAGTCATGTTCCCAGTGCACAGGGTTCAACCATCAAACCTCAGGCATGTTCCCAGGAAACAGGGTTCCAGAATCAAACCAATGTCATGTTCCCAGGCCACGGGGTTCCAGTATCAGGCCTCAGTCATGTTCCCAGTGCACAGGGTTCCACCATCAAACCTCAGTCATGTTGCCAGTCCACAGGTATCTGCTATCCAATCACAGTCAAGTTCCCAGGCCACAGGGTTCCAGAATCAAGCCTCAGTCATGTTGCCAGGCCACAGGGTACCACCATCAAAACTCAGTCATGTGCCCAGGCCACAGGGTTCCAGAATAAAACCTCAGCCATGTTCCCTGGTCACAGGTTCCAAAAATAAAACCCCAGTCATGTTCCTAGGCCACAGGGTTCCAGAATCAAGCCTCACTCATATTCCCAGGCCACAGGGTTCCACAATAAAACCTCAGTCATATTCCCAGGCCAGAGTGTTCCACAATCAAACCTAAGTCATCTTGCCAGGCCACAGGGTTCCACCATCAAACCTCAATCCTGTTGCAAGGCCACAGGCTTCCACCATCAAGCCTCAGTCACGTTCCCAAGCCTGAGGGTTCCACAATCAAACCTCTGTCATGTTGCCAGGCCACAGGGTTACAGAATTAAACCACAGTCATATTCCAAGGCCAGAGGGTTCCACAGTCAAACCTCACTCATATTCCCATGCCACAGGTTTCCAGAATCCAACCGATGTCATGTTCCCAGGCCACAGGGTTCCAGAATCAATCCTCAGTCATGTTCCCAGGCCACAGGGTTCCAGAATCAATCCGCAGTTACATTCCCAGGCTACAGGGTTCCAGAATAAAACCTCAGTCATATTCCCAGTCCACAGGGTTCCAGAACCAAGCCTCAGTCAGGTTCCCAGGGCACAGTATTCCACAATCTAAACAGATGTCATGTTCCCAGGTCACAGGTTTCCAGAATCACGCCTCAGTCATGTTCCCAGGCCACAGGGATCCAGAATCAAACCTCAGTCATGTTTCCAGGCCATAGGGTACCACCGTCAAACCTCAGTCATAATCCCAGGCCACAGGTTTCCAGAATCAAACCGATTTCATGTTCCCAGGCAACAGGGAACCAGAATCCAAACCGATGTCATGTTCCCAGGCCACAGGGTTCCACCGTCAAATCTGAGTCCTGTTGCCAGGCCACAGGGTTCCACCATCAAGCCTCAGTCATGTTCCCAAGCCTGAGGGTTCAACCATCAAACCTCAGTCATGTTCCCAGGAAACAGGGTTCCAGAATCAAACCAATGTCATGTTCCCAGTCCACGGGGTTCCAGTATCAGGCCTCAGTCATGTTCCCAGTGCACAGGGTTCCACCATCTAACCTCAGTCATGTTGCCAGTCCACAGGTTTCTGCGATCAAACCACATTCAAGTTCCCAGGCCACAGGGTACCAGAATAAAGCCTCAGTCCTGTTGCCAGGCCACAGGGTACCTCCATCAAACCTCAGTCATGTTCCCAGTGCACAGGGTTCCTCCATCAAACCTCAATCATGTTCCCAGGACACAGGTTCCCAGAATCCATCCAAAGTCAATTTCCCAGGCCATGGGTTTCCAGTACCAGGCCTCAGTCATGTTTCCAGGGCACAGGGTTCCACAATCAAACCTCAGTCATGTTGCCAGTCCACAGGTTTCTGCCATCAAACCTCAGTCAAGTTCCCAGGCCAGAGATTTCCAGAATCAAACCTCAGTCATATTCCCAGGACACATGGTTCCAGAATCAAACCTCAGTCATGTTCACAGGCCACAGGGTTCCACAATCAAACCTCAGTCATGTTCCCAGGACAGAGGTGTCCAGAATCAAACCTCATTCATATTCTCAGGGAACAGGGTTCCAGAAACAAACCTCAGTCATGTTGCCAGGCCACAGGTTTCCACCATTAAACCTCAGACATGTTCCCAGGCCACAGGGTTCCAGAATCAAGCCTCCCTCATATTCCCAGGCCACAGGGTTCCACAATTAAACCTCAGTCATATTCCCAGGCCAGAGGGTTCCACAATCAAACCTCAGTCCTGTTGCCAGGCCACGGTTCCACCATGAAGCCTCAGTCATGTTCCCAGGCCAGAGTGTTCCACAATCAAACCTAAGTCATCTTGCCAGGCCACAGGGTTCCACCATCAAACCTCAGTCCTGTGACCAGGCCACAAGCTTCCACCATCAAGCCTCAGTCACGTTCCCAAGCCTGAGGGTTCCACAATCAAACCTCTGTCATGTTGCCAGATCACAGGGTTACAGAATTAAACAACAGTCATATTCCCAGGCCAGAGGGTTCCACAGTCAAACCTCACTCATGTTCCCATGCCACATGGTTCCAGAATCCAACCGATGTCATGTTCCCTGGCCACAGGTTTCCAGAAGCTATCCTCAGTCATGTTCCCAGGCCACAGGATTCCAGAATAAAACCTCAGTCATATTCGCAGTCCACAGGGTTCCAGTATCAAGCCTCAGTCAGGTTCCCAGGGCACAGTATTCCACAATCTAAACAGATGTCATGTTCCCAGGTCACAGGTTTCCAGAATCACGCCTCAGTCATGTTCCCAGGCCACAGGGATCCAGAATCAAACCTCAGTCATGTTGCCAGTCCATAGGGTACCACCATCAAACCTCAGTCATATTCCCAGGCCACAGGGTTCCAGAATCAAACCGATTTCATGTTCCCAGGCAACAGGGTACCAGAATCCAAACCGATGTCATGTTCCCAGGCCACAGGGTTCCACCATCAAATCTCAGTCCTGTTGCCAGGCCACAGGCTTCCACCACCAAGCCTCAGTCACGTTCCCAAGCCTGAGGGTTCCACAATCAAACCTCTGTCATGTTGCCAGGCCACAGGGTTCAACCATGAAACCTCAGTCATGTTCCCAGGAAACATGGTTCCAGAATCAAACCAATGTCATGTTCCCAGGCCACGGGGTTCCAGTATCAGGCCTCAGTCATGTTGCCAGTCCACAGGTTTCTGCGATCAAATCAGAGTCAAGTTCCAGGCCACAGGGTTCCAGAATCAAGCCTCAGTCATGTTGCCAGGCCACAGGGTACCACCATGAAACCTCAGTCATGTTCCCAGGCCACAGGGTTCATCCATCAAACCTCAGTCATGTTCCCAGGCCACAGGATTCCACAATCTCACATCAGTCATGTTCCCAGTCCAATGGTTTCCAGAATCAAACCTCAGTCATTTTCCCAGGACACAGGGTTCCAGAATAAAACCTCAGCCATGTTCCCTGGACACAGGTTCCAAAAATAAAACCCCATTCATGTTCCCAGTCCACAGGGTTCCAGAATCAAGCCTCACTCATATTCCCAGGCCACAGGGTTCCACAATTAAACCTCAGTCATATTCCCAGGCCAGAGGGTTCCTCAATCAAACCTCAGTCCTGTTGCCAGGCCACGGTTCCACCATCAAGCCTCAGTCATGTTCCCAGACCAGATTGTTCCACAATCAAATCTATGTCATCTTGCCAGGCCACAGGGTTCCACCATCAAACCTCAATCCTGTTGCAAGGCCACAGGCTTCCACCATCAAGCCTCAGTCACGTTCCCAAGCCTGAGGGTTCCACAATCAAACCTCTGTCATGTTGCCAGGCCACAGGGTTACAGAATTAAACCACAGTCATATTCCCAGGCCAGAGGGTTCCACAGTCAAACCTCACTCATGTTCCCATGCCACAGGTTTCCAGAATCCAACCGATGTCATGTTCCCAGGCCACAGGGTTCCAGAATCAATCCTCAGTCATGTTCCCAGGCCACAGGGTTCCAGAATCATTCCACAGTTATGTTCCCAGGCTACAGGGTTGCAGAATAAAACCTCAGTCATATTCCCAGTCCACAGGGTTCCAGAACCAAGCCTCCGTCAGGTTCCCAGGGCACAGTATTCCACAATCTAAACAGATGTCATGTTCCCAGGTCACAGGTTTCCAGAATCACGCCTCAGTCATGTTCCCAGGCCACAGGTTTCCAGAATCAAACCGATTTCATGTTCCCAGGCAACAGGGTACCAGAATCAAAACCGATGCCATGTTCCCAGGCCACAGGGTTCCACCGTCAAATCTGAGTCCTGTTGCCAGGCCACAGGGTTCCACCATCAAGCCTCAGTCATGTTCCCAAGCCTGAGGGTTCAACCATCAAACCTCAGTCATGTTCCCAGGAAACAGGGTTCCAGAATCAAACCAATGTCATGTTCCCAGTCCACGGGGTTCCAGTATCAGGCCTCAGTCATGTTCCCAGTGCACAGGGTTCCACCATCTAACCTCAGTCATGTTGCCAGTCCACAGGTTTCTGCTATCAAATCACAGTCAAGTGCCCAGGCCACAGGGTTCCAGAATCAAGCCTCAGTCATGTTGCCAGGCCACAGGGTACCACCATCAAAACTCAGTCATGTGCCCAGGCCACAGGGTTCCAGAATAAAACCTCAGCCATGTTCCCTGGTCACAGGTTCCAAAAATAAAACCCCAGTCATGTTCCTAGGCCACAGGGTTCCAGAATCAAGCCTCACTCATATTCCCAGGCCACAGGGTTCCACAATAAAACCTCAGTCATATTCCCAGGCCAGAGTGTTCCACAATCAAACCTAAGTCATCTTGCCAGGCCACAGGGTTCCACCATCAAACCTCAATCCTGTTGCAAGGCCACAGGCTTCCACCATCAAGCCTCAGTCACGTTCCCAAGCCTGAGGGTTCCACAATCAAACCTCTGTCATGTTGCCAGGCCACAGGGTTACAGAATTAAACCACAGTCATATTCCAAGGCCAGAGGGTTCCACAGTCAAACCTCACTCATATTCCCATGCCACAGGTTTCCAGAATCCAACCGATGTCATGTTCCCAGGCCACAGGATTCCAGAATCAATCCTCAGTCATGTTCCCAGGCCACAGGGTTCCAGAATCAATCCGCAGTTACATTCCCAGGCTACAGGGTTCCAGAATAAAACCTCAGTCATATTCCCAGTCCACAGGGTTCCAGAACCAAGCCTCAGTCAGGTTCCCAGGGCACAGTATTCCACAATCTAAACAGATGTCATGTTCCCAGGTCACAGGTTTCCAGAATCACGCCTCAGTCATGTTCCCAGGCCACAGGGATCCAGAATCAAACCTCAGTCATGTTTCCAGGCCATAGGGTACCACCGTCAAACCTCAGTCATAATCCCAGGCCACAGGTTTCCAGAATCAAACCGATTTCATGTTCCCAGGCAACAGGGAACCAGAATCCAAACCGATGTCATGTTCCCAGGCCACAGGGTTCCACCGTCAAATCTCAGTCCTGTTGCCAGGCCACAGGGTTCCACCATCAAGCCTCAGTCATGTTCCCAAGCCTGAGGGTTCAACCATCAAACCTCAGTCATGTTCCCAGGAAACAGGGTTCCAGAATCAAACCAATGTCATGTTCCCAGGCCACGGGGTTCCAGTATCAGGCCTCAGTCATGTTCCCAGTGCACAGGGTTCCACCATCTAACCTCAGTCATGTTGCCAGTCCACAGGTTTCTGCGATCAAACCACATTCAAGTTCCCAGGCCACAGGGTACCAGAATAAAGCCTCAGTCCTGTTGCCAGGCCACAGGGTACCTCCATCAAACCTCAGTCATGTTCCCAGTGCACAGGGTTCCTCCATCAAACCTCAATCATGTTCCCAGGACACAGGTTCCCAGAATCCATCCAAAGTCAATTTCCCAGGCCATGGGTTTCCAGTACCAGGCCTCAGTCATGTTTCCAGGGCACAGGGTTCCACAATCAAACCTCAGTCATGTTGCCAGTCCACAGGTTTCTGCCATCAAACCTCAGTCAAGTTCCCAGGCCAGAGATTTCCAGAATCAAACCTCAGTCATATTCCCAGGACACATGGTTCCAGAATCAAACCTCAGTCATGTTCACAGGCCACAGGGTTCCACAATCAAACCTCAGTCATGTTCCCAGGACAAAGGTGTCCAGAATCAAACCTCATTCATATTCTCAGGGAACAGGGTTCCAGAAACAAACCTCAGTCATGTTGCCAGGCCACAGGTTTCCACCATTAAACCTCAGACATGTTCCCAGGCCACAGGGTTCCAGAATCAAGCCTCCCTCATATTCCCAGGCCACAGGGTTCCACAATTAAACCTCAGTCATATTCCCAGGCCAGAGGGTTCCACAATCAAACCTCAGTCCTGTTGCCAGGCCACGGTTCCACCATGAAGCCTCAGTCATGTTCCCAGGCCAGAGTGTTCCACAATCAAACCTAAGTCATCTTGCCAGGCCACAGGGTTCCACCATCAAACCTCAGTCCTGTGACCAGGCCACAAGCTTCCACCATCAAGCCTCAGTCACGTTCCCAAGCCTGAGGGTTCCACAATCAAACCTCTGTCATGTTGCCAGATCACAGGGTTACAGAATTAAACAACAGTCATATTCCCAGGCCAGAGGGTTCCACAGTCAAACCTCACTTATGTTCCCATGCCACATGGTTCCAGAATCCAACCGATGTCATGTTCCCTGGCCACAGGTTTCCAGAAGCTATCCTCAGTCATGTTCCCAGGCCACAGGATTCCAGAATAAAACCTCAGTCATATTCGCAGTCCACAGGGTTCCAGTATCAAGCCTCAGTCAGGTTCCCAGGGCACAGTATTCCACAATCTAAACAGATGTCATGTTCCCAGGTCACAGGTTTCCAGAATCACGCCTCAGTCATGTTCCCAGGCCACAGGGATCCAGAATCAAACCTCAGTCATGTTGCCAGTCCATAGGGTACCACCATCAAACCTCAGTCATATTCCCAGGCCACAGGGTTCCAGAATCAAACCGATTTCATGTTCCCAGGCAACAGGGTACCAGAATCCAAACCGATGTCATGTTCCCAGGCCACAGGGTTCCACCATCAAATCTCAGTCCTGTTGCCAGGCCACAGGCTTCCACCACCAAGCCTCAGTCATGTTCCCAAGCCTGAGGGTTCCACAATCAAACCTCTGTCATGTTGCCAGGCCACAGGGTTCAACCATGAAACCTCAGTCATGTTCCCAGGAAACATGGTTCCAGAATCAAACCAATGTCATGTTCCCAGGCCACGGGGTTCCAGTATCAGGCCTCAGTCATGTTGCCAGTCCACAGGTTTCTGCGATCAAATCAGAGTCAAGTTCCAGGCCACAGGGTTCCAGAATCAAGCCTCAGTCATGTTGCCAGGCCACAGGGTACCACCATGAAACCTCAGTCATGTTCCCAGGCCACAGGGTTCATCCATCAAACCTCAGTCATGTTCCCAGGCCACAGGATTCCACAATCTCACATCAGTCATGTTCCCAGTCCAATGGTTTCCAGAATCAAACCTCAGTCATTTTCCCAGGACACAGGGTTCCAGAATAAAACCTCAGCCATGTTCCCTGGACACAGGTTCCAAAAATAAAACCCCATTCATGTTCCCAGTCCACAGGGTTCCAGAATCAAGCCTCACTCATATTCCCAGGCCACAGGGTTCCACAATTAAACCTCAGTCATATTCCCAGGCCAGAGGGTTCCTCAATCAAACCTCAGTCCTGTTGCCAGGCCACGGTTCCACCATCAAGCCTCAGTCATGTTCCCAGACCAGATTGTTCCACAA
Source organism: Balaenoptera physalus (assembly GCF_965194825.1). NCBI lineage: Eukaryota > Metazoa > Chordata > Mammalia > Artiodactyla > Balaenopteridae > Balaenoptera > Balaenoptera physalus. Next base: position 24,393,609 of record NC_138894.1, read on the forward strand.
TCAAATCTATGTCATCTTGCCAGGCCACAGGGTTCCACCATCAAACCTCAATCCTGTTGCAAGGCCACAGGCTTCCACCATCAAGCCTCAGTCACGTTCCCAAGCCTGAGGGTTCCACAATCAAACCTCTGTCATGTTGCCAGGCCACAGGGTTACAGAATTAAACCACAGTCATATTCCCAGGCCAGAGGGTTCCACAGTCAAACCTCACTCATGTTCCCATGCCACAGGTTTCCAGAATCCAACCGATGTCATGTTCCCAGGCCACAGGGTTCCAGAATCAATCCTCAGTCATGTTCCCAGGCCACAGGGTTCCAGAATCATTCCGCAGTTATGTTCCCAGGCTACAGGGTTGCAGAATAAAACCTCAGTCATATTCCCAGTCCACAGGGTTCCAGAACCAAGCCTCCGTCAGGTTCCCAGGGCACAGTATTCCACAATCTAAACAGATGTCATGTTCCCAGGTCACAGGTTTCCAGAATCACGCCTCAGTCATGTTCCCAGGCCACAGGTTTCCAGAATCAAACCGATTTCATGTTCCCAGGCAACAGGGTACCAGAATCAAAACCGATGCCATGTTCCCAGGCCACAGGGTTCCACCGTCAAATCTGAGATCTGTTGCCAGGCCACAGGGTTCCACCATCAAGCCTCAGTCATGTTCCCAAGCCTGAGGGTTCAACCATCAAACCTCAGTCATGTTCCCAGGAAACAGGGTTTCAGAATCAAACCAATGTCATGTTCCCAGGCCACTGGGTTCCAGTATCAGGCCTCAGTCATGTTCCCAGTGCACAGGGTTCCACCATCTAACCTCAGTCATGTTGCCAGTCCACAGGTTTCTGCGATCATACCACATTCAAGTTCCCAGGCCACTGGATTCCAGAATCAAGCCTCAGTCATGCTGCCAGGCCACAGGGTACCACCATCAAACCTCAGTCATGTTCCCAGTGCACAGGGTTTCTCCATCAAACCTCAATCATGTTCCCAGAACACAGGTTTCCAGAATCAAACCAAAGTCAAGTTCCCAGGCCATGGGTTTCCAGTAGCAGGCCTCAGTCTGGTTTCCAGGGCACAGGGTTCCACAATCAAACCTCAGTCATATTGCCAGGCCATAGCGTACCACCATCAAACCTCAGTCATATTCCCAGGCCACAGTTTTCCGGAATCAAACCGATTTCATGTTCCCAGGCAACAGGGTACCAGAATCCAAACCGATGTCATGTTCCCAGGCCACAGGGTTCCACCATCAAATCTGAGTCCTGTTGCCAGGCCACAGGCGTCCACCATCAAGCCTCAGTCATGTCCCCAAGCCTGAGGTTTCCACAAACAAACCTCAGTCATGTTCCCAGTGCACAGGGTTCAACCATCAAACCTCAGGCATGTTCCCAGGAAACAGGGTTCCAGAATCAAACCAATGTCATGTTCCCAGGCCACGGGGTTCCAGTATCAGGCCTCAGTCATGTTCCCAGTGCACAGGGTTCCACCATCTAACCTCAGTCATGTTGCCAGTCCACAGGTTTCTGCTATCAAATCACAGTCAAGTGCCCAGGCCACAGGGTTCCAGAATCAAGCCTCAGTCATGTTGCCAGGCCACAGGGTACCACCATCAAAACTCAGTCATGTGCCCAGGCCACAGGGTTCCAGAATAAAACCTCAGCCATGTTCCCTGGTCACAGGTTCCAAAAATAAAACCCCAGTCATGTTCCTAGGCCACAGGGTTCCAGAATCAAGCCTCACTCATATTCCCAGGCCACAGGGTTCCACAATAAAACCTCAGTCATATTCCCAGGCCAGAGTGTTCCACAATCAAACCTAAGTCATCTTGCCAGGCCACAGGGTTCCACCATCAAACCTCAATCCTGTTGCAAGGCCACAGGCTTCCACCATCAAGCCTCAGTCACGTTCCCAAGCCTGAGGGTTCCACAATCAAACCTCTGTCATGTTGCCAGGCCACAGGGTTACAGAATTAAACCACAGTCATATTCCAAGGCCAGAGGGTTCCACAGTCAAACCTCACTCATATTCCCATGCCACAGGTTTCCAGAATCCAACCGATGTCATGTTCCCAGGCCACAGGGTTCCAGAATCAATCCTCAGTCATGTTCCCAGGCCACAGGGTTCCAGAATCAATCCGCAGTTACATTCCCAGGCTACAGGGTTCCAGAATAAAACCTCAGTCATATTCCCAGTCCACAGGGTTCCAGAACCAAGCCTCAGTCAGGTTCCCAGGGCACAGTATTCCACAATCTAAACAGATGTCATGTTCCCAGGTCACAGGTTTCCAGAATCACGCCTCAGTCATGTTCCCAGGCCACAGGGATCCAGAATCAAACCTCAGTCATGTTTCCAGGCCATAGGGTACCACCGTCAAACCTCAGTCATAATCCCAGGCCACAGGTTTCCAGAATCAAACCGATTTCATGTTCCCAGGCAACAGGGAACCAGAATCCAAACCGATGTCATGTTCCCAGGCCACAGGGTTCCACCGTCAAATCTCAGTCCTGTTGCCAGGCCACAGGGTTCCACCATCAAGCCTCAGTCATGTTCCCAAGCCTGAGGGTTCAACCATCAAACCTCAGTCATGTTCCCAGGAAACAGGGTTCCAGAATCAAACCAATGTCATGTTCCCAGGCCACGGGGTTCCAGTATCAGGCCTCAGTCATGTTCCCAGTGCACAGGGTTCCACCATCTAACCTCAGTCATGTTGCCAGTCCACAGGTTTCTGCGATCAAACCACATTCAAGTTCCCAGGCCACAGGGTACCAGAATAAAGCCTCAGTCCTGTTGCCAGGCCACAGGGTACCTCCATCAAACCTCAGTCATGTTCCCAGTGCACAGGGTTCCTCCATCAAACCTCAATCATGTTCCCAGGACACAGGTTCCCAGAATCCATCCAAAGTCAATTTCCCAGGCCATGGGTTTCCAGTACCAGGCCTCAGTCATGTTTCCAGGGCACAGGGTTCCACAATCAAACCTCAGTCATGTTGCCAGTCCACAGGTTTCTGCCATCAAACCTCAGTCAAGTTCCCAGGCCAGAGATTTCCAGAATCAAACCTCAGTCATATTCCCAGGACACATGGTTCCAGAATCAAACCTCAGTCATGTTCACAGGCCACAGGGTTCCACAATCAAACCTCAGTCATGTTCCCAGGACAAAGGTGTCCAGAATCAAACCTCATTCATATTCTCAGGGAACAGGGTTCCAGAAACAAACCTCAGTCATGTTGCCAGGCCACAGGTTTCCACCATTAAACCTCAGACATGTTCCCAGGCCACAGGGTTCCAGAATCAAGCCTCCCTCATATTCCCAGGCCACAGGGTTCCACAATTAAACCTCAGTCATATTCCCAGGCCAGAGGGTTCCACAATCAAACCTCAGTCCTGTTGCCAGGCCACGGTTCCACCATGAAGCCTCAGTCATGTTCCCAGGCCAGAGTGTTCCACAATCAAACCTAAGTCATCTTGCCAGGCCACAGGGTTCCACCATCAAACCTCAGTCCTGTGACCAGGCCACAAGCTTCCACCATCAAGCCTCAGTCACGTTCCCAAGCCTGAGGGTTCCACAATCAAACCTCTGTCATGTTGCCAGATCACAGGGTTACAGAATTAAACAACAGTCATATTCCCAGGCCAGAGGGTTCCACAGTCAAACCTCACTTATGTTCCCATGCCACATGGTTCCAGAATCCAACCGATGTCATGTTCCCTGGCCACAGGTTTCCAGAAGCTATCCTCAGTCATGTTCCCAGGCCACAGGATTCCAGAATAAAACCTCAGTCATATTCGCAGTCCACAGGGTTCCAGTATCAAGCCTCAGTCAGGTTCCCAGGGCACAGTATTCCACAATCTAAACAGATGTCATGTTCCCAGGTCACAGGTTTCCAGAATCACGCCTCAGTCATGTTCCCAGGCCACAGGGATCCAGAATCAAACCTCAGTCATGTTGCCAGTCCATAGGGTACCACTATCAAACCTCATTCATATTCCCAGGCCACAGGGTTCCAGAATCAAACCGATTTCATGTTCCCAGGCAACAGGGTACCAGAATCCAAACCGATGTCATGTTCCCAGGCCACAGGGTTCCACCATCAAATCTCAGTCCTGTTGCCAGGCCACAGGCTTCCACCACCAAGCCTCAGTCATGTTCCCAAGCCTGAGGGTTCCACAATCAAACCTCTGTCATGTTGCCAGGCCACAGGGTTCAACCATGAAACCTCAGTCATGTTCCCAGGAAACATGGTTCCAGAATCAAACCAATGTCATGTTCCCAGGCCACGGGGTTCCAGTATCAGGCCTCAGTCATGTTGCCAGTCCACAGGTTTCTGCGATCAAATCAGAGTCAAGTTCCAGGCCACAGGGTTCCAGAATCAAGCCTCAGTCATGTTGCCAGGCCACAGGGTACCACCATGAAACCTCAGTCATGTTCCCAGGCCACAGGGTTCATCCATCAAACCTCAGTCATGTTCCCAGGCCACAGGATTCCACAATCTCACATCAGTCATGTTCCCAGTCCAATGGTTTCCAGAATCAAACCTCAGTCATTTTCCCAGGACACAGGGTTCCAGAATAAAACCTCAGCCATGTTCCCTGGACACAGGTTCCAAAAATAAAACCCCATTCATGTTCCCAGTCCACAGGGTTCCAGAATCAAGCCTCACTCATATTCCCAGGCCACAGGGTTCCACAATTAAACCTCAGTCATATTCCCAGGCCAGAGGGTTCCTCAATCAAACCTCAGTCCTGTTGCCAGGCCACGGTTCCACCATCAAGCCTCAGTCATGTTCCCAGACCAGATTGTTCCACAATCAAATCTATGTCATCTTGCCAGGCCACAGGGTTCCACCATCAAACCTCAATCCTGTTGCAAGGCCACAGGCTTCCACCATCAAGCCTCAGTCACGTTCCCAAGCCTGAGGGTTCCACAATCAAACCTCTGTCATGTTGCCAGGCCACAGGGTTACAGAATTAAACCACAGTCATATTCCCAGGCCAGAGGGTTCCACAGTCAAACCTCACTCATGTTCCCATGCCACAGGTTTCCAGAATCCAACCGATGTCATGTTCCCAGGCCACAGGGTTCCAGAATCAATCCTCAGTCATGTTCCCAGGCCACAGGGTTCCAGAATCATTCCGCAGTTATGTTCCCAGGCTACAGGGTTGCAGAATAAAACCTCAGTCATATTCCCAGTCCACAGGGTTCCAGAACCAAGCCTCCGTCAGGTTCCCAGGGCACAGTATTCCACAATCTAAACAGATGTCATGTTCCCAGGTCACAGGTTTCCAGAATCACGCCTCAGTCATGTTCCCAGGCCACAGGTTTCCAGAATCAAACCGATTTCATGTTCCCAGGCAACAGGGTACCAGAATCAAAACCGATGCCATGTTCCCAGGCCACAGGGTTCCACCGTCAAATCTGAGATCTGTTGCCAGGCCACAGGGTTCCACCATCAAGCCTCAGTCATGTTCCCAAGCCTGAGGGTTCAACCATCAAACCTCAGTCATGTTCCCAGGAAACAGGGTTTCAGAATCAAACCAATGTCATGTTCCCAGGCCACTGGGTTCCAGTATCAGGCCTCAGTCATGTTCCCAGTGCACAGGGTTCCACCATCTAACCTCAGTCATGTTGCCAGTCCACAGGTTTCTGCGATCATACCACATTCAAGTTCCCAGGCCACTGGATTCCAGAATCAAGCCTCAGTCATGCTGCCAGGCCACAGGGTACCACCATCAAACCTCAGTCATGTTCCCAGTGCACAGGGTTTCTCCATCAAACCTCAATCATGTTCCCAGAACACAGGTTTCCAGAATCAAACCAAAGTCAAGTTCCCAGGCCATGGGTTTCCAGTAGCAGGCCTCAGTCTGGTTTCCAGGGCACAGGGTTCCACAATCAAACCTCAGTCATATTGCCAGGCCATAGCGTACCACCATCAAACCTCAGTCATATTCCCAGGCCACAGTTTTCCGGAATCAAACCGATTTCATGTTCCCAGGCAACAGGGTACCAGAATCCAAACCGATGTCATGTTCCCAGGCCACAGGGTTCCACCATCAAATCTGAGTCCTGTTGCCAGGCCACAGGCGTCCACCATCAAGCCTCAGTCATGTCCCCAAGCCTGAGGTTTCCACAAACAAACCTCAGTCATGTTCCCAGTGCACAGGGTTCAACCATCAAACCTCAGGCATGTTCCCAGGAAACAGGGTTCCAGAATCAAACCAATGTCATGTTCCCAGGCCACGGGGTTCCAGTATCAGGCCTCAGTCATGTTCCCAGTGCACAGGGTTCCACCATCAAACCTCAGTCATGTTGCCAGTCCACAGGTTTCTGCTATCAAATCACAGTCAAGTGCCCAGGCCACAGGGTTCCAGAATCAAGCCTCAGTCATGTTGCCAGGCCACAGGGTACCACCATCAAAACTCAGTCATGTGCCCAGGCCACAGGGTTCCAGAATAAAACCTCAGCCATGTTCCCTGGTCACAGGTTCCAAAAATAAAACCCCAGTCATGTTCCTAGGCCACAGGGTTCCAGAATCAAGCCTCACTCATATTCCCAGGCCACAGGGTTCCACAATAAAACCTCAGTCATATTCCCAGGCCAGAGTGTTCCACAATCAAACCTAAGTCATCTTGCCAGGCCACAGGGTTCCACCATCAAACTTCAATCCTGTTGCAAGGCCACAGGCTTCCACCATCAAGCCTCAGTCACGTTCCCAAGCCTGAGGGTTCCACAATCAAACCTCTGTCATGTTGCCAGGCCACAGGGTTACAGAATTAAACCACAGTCATATTCCAAGGCCAGAGGGTTCCACAGTCAAACCTCACTCATATTCCCATGCCACAGGTTTCCAGAATCCAACCGATGTCATGTTCCCAGGCCACAGGGTTCCAGAATCAATCCTCAGTCATGTTCCCAGGCCACAGGGTTCCAGAATCAATCCGCAGTTACATTCCCAGGCTACAGGGTTCCAGAATAAAACCTCAGTCATATTCCCAGTCCACAGGGTTCCAGAACCAAGCCTCAGTCAGGTTCCCAGGGCACAGTATTCCACAATCTAAACAGATGTCATGTTCCCAGGTCACAGGTTTCCAGAATCACGCCTCAGTCATGTTCCCAGGCCACAGGGATCCAGAATCAAACCTCAGTCATGTTTCCAGGCCATAGGGTACCACCGTCAAACCTCAGTCATAATCCCAGGCCACAGGTTTCCAGAATCAAACCGATTTCATGTTCCCAGGCAACAGGGAACCAGAATCCAAACCGATGTCATGTTCCCAGGCCACAGGGTTCCACCGTCAAATCTCAGTCCTGTTGCCAGGCCACAGGGTTCCACCATCAAGCCTCAGTCATGTTCCCAAGCCTGAGGGTTCAACCATCAAACCTCAGTCATGTTCCCAGGAAACAGGGTTCCAGAATCAAACCAATGTCATGTTCCCAGGCCACGGGGTTCCAGTATCAGGCCTCAGTCATGTTCCCAGTGCACAGGGTTCCACCATCTAACCTCAGTCATGTTGCCAGTCCACAGGTTTCTGCGATCAAACCACATTCAAGTTCCCAGGCCACAGGGTACCAGAATAAAGCCTCAGTCCTGTTGCCAGGCCACAGGGTACCTCCATCAAACCTCAGTCATGTTCCCAGTGCACAGGGTTCCTCCATCAAACCTCAATCATGTTCCCAGGACACAGGTTCCCAGAATCCATCCAAAGTCAATTTCCCAGGCCATGGGTTTCCAGTACCAGGCCTCAGTCATGTTTCCAGGGCACAGGGTTCCACAATCAAACCTCAGTCATGTTGCCAGTCCACAGGTTTCTGCCATCAAACCTCAGTCAAGTTCCCAGGCCAGAGATTTCCAGAATCAAACCTCAGTCATATTCCCAGGCGACAGGGTTCCAGAATCAAGCCTCCCTCATATTCCCAGGCCACAGGGTTCCACAATTAAACCTCAGTCATATTCCCAGGCCAGAGGGTTCCACAATCAAACCTAAGTCATCTTGCCAGGCCACAGGGTTCCACCATCAAACCTCAGTCCTGTGACCAGGCCACAAGCTTCCACCATCAAGCCTCAGTCACGTTCCCAAGCCTGAGGGTTCCACAATCAAACCTCTGTCATGTTGCCAGATCACAGGGTTACAGAATTAAACAACAGTCATATTCCCAGGCCAGAGGGTTCCACAGTCAAACCTCACTCATGTTCCCATGCCACATGGTTCCAGAATCCAACCGATGTCATGTTCCCTGGCCACAGGTTTCCAGAAGCTATCCTCAGTCATGTCCCCAGGCCACAGGATTCCAGAATAAAACCTCAGTCATATTCGCAGTCCACAGGGTTCCAGTATCAAGCCTCAGTCAGGTTCCCAGGGCATAGTATTCCACAATCTAAACAGATGTCATGTTCCCAGGTCACAGGTTTCCAGAATCACGCCTCAGTCATGTTCCCAGGCCACAGGGATCCAGAATCAAACCTCAGTCATGTTGCCAGTCCATAGGGTACCACCATCAAACCTCAGTCATATTCCCAGGCCACAGGGTTCCAGAATGAAACCGATTTCATGTTCCCAGGCAACAGGGTACCAGAATCCAAACCGATGTCATGTTCCCAGGCCACAGGGTTCCACCATCAAATCTCAGTCCTGTTGCCAGGCCACAGGCTTCCACCACCAAGCCTCAGTCATGTTCCCAAGCCTGAGGGTTCCACAATCAAACCTCTGTCATGTTGCCAGGCCACAGGGTTCAACCATGAAACCTCAGTCATGTTCCCAGGAAACATGGTTCCAGAATCAAACCAATGTCATGTTCCCAGGCCACGGGGTTCCAGTATCAGGCCTCAGTCATGTTGCCAGTCCACAGGTTTCTGCGATCAAATCAGAGTCAAGTTCCAGGCCACAGGGTTCCAGAATCAAGCCTCAGTCATGTTGCCAGGCCACAGGGTACCACCATGAAACCTCAGTCATGTTCCCAGGCCACAGGGTTCATCCATCAAACCTCAGTCATGTTCCCAGGCCACAGGATTCCACAATCTCACATCAGTCATGTTCCCAGTCCAATGGTTACCAGAATCAAACCTCAGTCATTTTCCCAGGACACAGGGTTCCAGAATAAAACCTCAGCCATGTTCCCTGGACACAGGTTCCAAAAATAAAACCCCATTCATGTTCCCAGTCCACAGGGTTCCAGAATCAAGCCTCACTCATATTCCCAGGCCACAGGGTTCCACAATTAAACCTCAGTCATATTCCCAGGCCACAGGGTTCCTCAATCAAACCTCAGTCCTGTTGCCAGGCCACGGTTCCACCATCAAGCCTCAGTCATGTTCCCAGACCAGATTGTTCCACAATCAAATCTATGTCATCTTGCCAGGCCACAGGGTTCCACCATCAAACCTCAATCCTGTTGCAAGGCCACAGGCTTCCACCATCAAGCCTCAGTCACGTTCCCAAGCCTGAGGGTTCCACAATCAAACCTCTGTCATGTTGCCAGGCCACAGGGTTACAGAATTAAACCACAGTCATATTCCCAGGCCAGAGGGTTCCACAGTCAAACCTCACTCATGTTCCCATGCCACAGGTTTCCAGAATCCAACCGATGTCATGTTCCCAGGCCACAGGGTTCCAGAATCAATCCTCAGTCATGTTCCCAGGCCACAGGGTTCCAGAATCATTCCGCAGTTATGTTCCCAGGCTACAGGGTTGCAGAATAAAACCTCAGTCATATTCCCAGTCCACAGGGTTCCAGAACCAAGCCTCCGTCAGGTTCCCAGGGCACAGTATTCCACAATCTAAACAGATGTCCTGTTCCCTGGTCAGAGGTTTCCAGAATCACGCCTCAGTCATGTTCCCAGGCCACAGGTTTCCAGAATCAAACCGATTTCATGTTCCCAGGCAACAGGGTACCAGAATCAAAACCGATGCCATGTTCCCAGGCCACAGGGTTCCACCGTCAAATCTGAGTCCTGTTGCCAGGCCACAGGGTTCCACCATCAAGCCTCAGTCATGTTCCCAAGCCTGAGGGTTCAACCATCAAACCTCAGTCATGTTCCCAGGAAACAGGGTTTCAGAATCAAACCAATGTCATGTTCCCAGGCCACTGGGTTCCAGTATCAGGCCTCAGTCATGTTCCCAGTGCACAGGGTTCCACCATCTAACCTCAGTCATGTTGCCAGTCCACAGGTTTCTGCGATCATACCACATTCAAGTTCCCAGGCCACTGGATTCCAGAATCAAGCCTCAGTCATGCTGCCAGGCCACAGGGTACCACCATCAAACCTCAGTCATGTTCCCAGTGCACAGGGTTTCTCCATCAAACCTCAATCATGTTCCCAGAACACAGGTTTCCAGAATCAAACCAAAGTCAACTTCCCAGGCCATGGGTTTCCAGTAGCAGGCCTCAGTCTGGTTTCCAGGGCACAGGGTTCCACAATCAAACCTCAGTCATATTGCCAGGCCATAGCGTACCACCATCAAACCTCAGTCATATTCCCAGGCCACAGTTTTCCGGAATCAAACCGATTTCATGTTCCCAGGCAACAGGGTACCAGAATCCAAACCGATGTCATGTTCCCAGGCCACAGGGTTCCACCATCAAATCTGAGTCCTGCTGCCAGGCCACAGGCTTCCACCATCAAGCCTCAGTCATGTCCCCAAGCCTGAGGTTTCCACAATCAAACCTCAGTCATGTTCCCAGTGCACAGGGTTCAACCATCAAACCTCAGGCATGTTCCCAGGAAACAGGGTTCCAGAATCAAACCAATTTCATGTTCCCAGGCCACGGGGTTCCAGTATCAGGCCTCAGTCATGTTCCCAGTGCACAGTGTTCCAACATCAAACCTCAGTCATGTTGCCAGTCCACAGGTTTCTGCGATTAAACCACATTCAAGTTCCCAGGCCTCAGGGTTCCAGAATCAAGCCTCAGTCATGTTGCCAGGCCACAGGTTACCACCATCAAACCTCAGTCATGTTCCCAGTGCACAGGGTTCCTCCATCAAACCTCAATCATGTTCGCAGGACACAGGTTTCCAGAATCAAACCAAAGTCAAGTTCCCAGGCCATGGGTTTCCAGTACCATGTCTCAGTCATGTTTCCAGGGCACAGGGTTCCACAATCAAACCTCAGTCATGTTGCCAGTCCACAGGTTTCTGCCATCAAACCTCAGTCAAGTTCCCAGGCCACAGATTTCCAGAATCAAACCTCAGTCATATTCCCAGGACACATGGTTCCAGAATCAAACCTCAGTCATGTTCGCAGGCCACAGGGTTCCACAATCAAACCTCAGTCATGTTCCCAGGACAAAGGTGTCCAGAATCAAACCTCAGTCATGTTCCCAGGGAACAGGGTTCCAGAAACAAACCTCAGTCATGTTGCCAGGCCACAGGTTTCCACCATCAAACCTCAGACGTGTTCCCAAGCCACAGGGTTCCAGAATCAAACCGTTCTCATGTTCCCAGGCCACAGGGTTCCACAATCAACTGATGTCATATTCCCAGGCCAAAGGGTTCCAGAATGAAACCTCAGTTATGTTCCCAGGTCACAGGTTTCCAGAATCAAGCCTCCCTCATATTCCCAGGCCACAGGGTTCCACAATTAAACCTCAGTCATATTCCGAGGCCAGAGGGTTCCACCATCAAACCTCAGTCCTGTTGCCAGGCCACAGGGTTCAACCATCAAACCTCAGTCATATTCCCAGGAAACAGGGTTTCAGAATCAACCCAATGTCATGTTGCCAGGCCACAGGGTACCACCATCAAACCTCAGTCTTGTTCCCAGGCCAGAGGGTTTTTCCATCAAACCTCAGTCATGTTCCCAGGCCACAGGATTCCACAATCTCACATCAGTCATGTTCCCAGGCCAATGGTTTACAGAATCAAACCTCAGTCATATTCCCAGGCCTCATGATTCCAGAATCAAACCTCAGTCATGTTCCCAGGACAAAGGGTTCCAGAATAAAACCTCAGTCATGTTCCCTGGACACAGGTTCCAAAAATAAAACCCCAGGCATGTTCCTAGGCCACAGGGTTCCAGAATCAAGCCTCACTCATACTCCCAGGTCACAGGGTTCCACAACTAAACCTCAGTCATATTCCCAGGCCTGAGGGTTCCACAATGAAACCTAAGTCATCTTGCCAGGCCACAGGGTTCCACCATCAAACCTCAATCCTGTTGCAAGGCCGCAGGGTTCCACCATCAAGCCTCAGTCACGTTCCCAAGCCTGAGGGTTCCACAATCAAACCTCTGTCATGTTGCCAGGCCACAGGGTATCACATTTAAACCACAGTCATATTCCCAGGCCAGAGGGTTCCACAGTCAAACCTCACTCATGTTCCCATGCCACAGGTTTCCAGAATCCAACCGATGTCATGTTCCCAGGCCACAGGGTTCCAGAATCAATCCTCAGTCATGTTCCCAGGCTACAGGGTTCCAGAATAAAACCTCAGTCATATTCGCAGTCCACAGGGTTCCAGAACCAAGCCTCAGTCAGGTTCCCAGGGCACAGTATTCCACAATCTAAACAGATGTCATATTCCCAGGTCACAGGTTTCCAGAATCACGCCTCAGTCATGTTCCCAGGCCACAGGGATCCAGAATCAAACCTCAGTCATGTTGCCAGGCCATAGGGTACCACCATCAAACCTCAGTCATATTCCCAGACCACAGGTTTCCAGAATCAAACCGATTTCATGTTCCCAGGCAACAGGGTACGAGAATCCAAACCGATGTCATGTTCCCAGGCCACAGGGTTCCACCATCAAATCTCAGTCCTCTTGCCAGGCCACAGGGTTCCACCATCAAGCCTCAGTCATGTTCCCAAGCCTGAGGGTTCCACTATCAAACCTCAGTCATGTTGCCAGGCCACAGGGTTCAACCATCAAACCTCAGTCATCTTCCCAGGAAACAGGGTTCCAGAATCAAACCAATGTCATGTTCCCAGGCCACGGGGTTCCAGTATCAGGCCTCAGTCATGTTCCCATTGCACAGGGTTCCACCATCAAAGCTCAGTCATGTTGGCAGTCCACAGGTTTCTGCGATCAAACCACATTCAAGTTCCCAGGCCCCAGGGTTCCAGAATCAAGCCTCAGTCATGTTGCCAGGCCACAGGTTTCAACCATCACACCTCAGTCATATTCCCAGGAAACAGGGTTCCAGAATCAAACCAATGTCATGTTCCCAGGGCACAGGATTCCAGTATCAGGCCTCAGTCATGTTCCCAGTGCACAGGGTTCCACCATCAAACCTCAATCATGTTGCCAGTCCACAGGTTTCTGCCATCAAATCAGAGTCAAGTTCCAAGGCCACAGGGTTCAAGAATCAAGCCTCAGTCATGTTGCCAGGCCACAGGTTTCAACTATCACACCTCAGTCATATTCCCAGGAAACAGGGTTCCAGAATCAAACCAATGTCATGTTCCCAGGGCACGGGGTTCCAGTATCAGGCCTCAGTCATGTTACCAGTGCACAGGGTTCCACCATCAAACCTCAGTCATGTTGCCAGTCCACAGGTTTGTGCTATCAAATCAGAGTCAAGTTCCCAGGCCAGAGGTTTCCAGAATTAAGCCTCAGTCATGTTGCCAGGCCACAGGGTACCACCATCAAACCTCAGTCATGTTCCCAGGCCACAGGGTTTTTCCATCAAACCTCAGTCATGTTCCCAAGCCACAGGATTCCACAATCTCACATCAGGCATGTTCCCACGCCAATGGTTTCCAGAATCAAACCTCAGTCATATTCCCAGGCCACATGGTTCCAGAATCAAACCTCAGTCATGTTCCCAGGACAAAGGGGTCCAGAATAAAACCTCAGTCATGTTCCCTGGACAAAGGTTCCAAAATAAAACCCCAGGCATGTTCCCAGGCCACAGCGTTCCAGAATCAAGCCTCACTCATATTCCCAGGCCAGAGTGTTCCACAATTAAACCTCAGTCATATTCCCAGGACACAGGGTTCCACAATTAAACCTCAGTCATATTCCCAGGCCAGAGGGTTCCACAATCATACCTCAGTCCTGTTGCCAGGCCACGGTTCCACCATGAAGCCTCAGTCATGTTCCCAGGCCTGAGTGTTCCACAATCAAACCTAAGTCAACTTGCCAGGCATCAGGGTTCCACCATCAACTCTCAGTCCTGTTGCCAGGCCACAGGCTTCCACCATCAAGCCTCAGTCACGTTCCCAAACCTGAGGGTTCCACAATCAAACCTCTGTCATGTTGCCAGGCCATAGGGTACCACCATCAATCCTCAGTCATATTCCCAGGCCACAGGTTTCCAGAATCAAACCGATTTCATGTTCCCAGGCAACAGGTTACCAGAATCCAAACCGATGTCATGTTCCCAGGCCACAGGGTTCCACCATCAAATCTCAGTCCTGTTGCCAGGCCAGAGGTTTCCACCATTAAGCCTCAGTCATGTTCCCAAGCCTGAGGGTTCCACAATCAAACTTCAGTCACGTTGCCAGGCCACAAGATTCAACCATGAAACCTCAGTCATGTTCCCAGGAAACAGGGTTCCAGAATCAAACCAAAGTCATGTTCCCAGGCCACGGGGTTCCAGTATCAGGCCTCAGTCATGTTCCCAGTGCACAGGGTTCCACCATCAAACCTCAGTCATGTTGCCAGTCCACAGGTTTCTGCTATCAAATCACAGTCAAGTGCCCAGGCCAAAGGGTTCCAGAATCAAGCCTCAGTCATGTTGCCAGGCCACAGGGTACCACCATCAAAACTCAGTCATGTGCCCAGGCCACAGGGTTCCAGAATAAAACCTCAGCCATGTTCCCTGGTCAGAGGTTCCAAAAATAAAACCCCAGTCATGTTCCCAGGCCACAGGGTTCCAGAATCAAGCCTCACTCATATTCCCAGGCCACAGGGTTCCACAATAAAACCTCAGTCATATTCCCAGGCCAGAGTGTTCCACAATCAAACCTAAGTCATCTTGCCAGGCCACAGGGTTCCACCATCAAACCTCAATCCTGTTGCAAGGCCACAGGCTTCCACCATCAAGCCTCAGTCACGTTCCCAAGCCTGAGGGTTCCACAATCAAACCTCTGTCATGTTGCCAGGCCACAGGGTTACAGAATTAAACCACAGTCATATTCCAAGGCCAGAGGGTTCCACAGTCAAACCTCACTCATATTCCCATGCCACAGGTTTCCAGAATCCAACCGATGTCATGTTCCCAGGCCACAGGGTTCCAGAATCAATCCTCAGTCATGTTCCCAGGCCACAGGGTTCCAGAATCAATCCGCAGTTACATTCCCAGGCTACAGGGTTCCAGAATAAAACCTCAGTCATATTCCCAGTCCACAGGGTTCCAGAACCAAGCCTCAGTCAGGTTCCCAGGGCACAGTATTCCACAATCTAAACAGATGTCCTGTTCCCAGGTCAGAGGTTTCCAGAATCACGCCTCAGTCATGTTCCCAGGCCACAGGGATCCAGAATCAAACCTCAGTCATGTTTCCAGGACATAGGGTACCACCGTCAAACCTCAGTCATATTCCCAGGCCACAGGTTTCCAGAATCAAACCGATTTCATGTTCCCAGGCAACAGGGAACCAGAATCCAAACCGATGTCATGTTCCCAGGCCACAGGGTTCCACCGTCAAATCTCAGTCCTGTTGCCAGGCCACAGGGTTCCACCATCAAGCCTCAGTCATGTTCCCAAGCCTGAGGGTTCAACCATCAAACCTCAGTCATGTTCCCAGGAAACAGGGTTCCAGAATCAAACCAATGTCATGTTCCCAGTCCACGGGGTTCCAGTATCAGTCCTCAGTCATGTTCCCAGTGCACAGGGTTCCACCATCTAACCTCAGTCATGTTGCCAGTCCACAGGTTTCTGCGATCAAACCACATTCAAGTTCCCAGGCCACAGGGTACCAGAATAAAGCCTCAGTCCTGTTGCCAGGCCACAGGTTACCTCCATCAAACCTCAGTCATGTTCCCAGTGCACAGGGTTCCTCCATCAAACCTCAATCATGTTCTCAGGACACAGGTTTCCAGAATCCATCCAAAGTCAATTTCCCAGGCCATGGGTTTCCAGTACCAGGCCTCAGTCATGTTTCCAGGGCACAGGGTTCCACAATCAAACCTCAGTCATGTTGCCAGTCCACAGGTTTCTGCCATCAAACCTCAGTCAAGTTCTCAAGCCAGAGATTTCCAGAATCAAACCTCAGTCATATTCCCAGGACACATGGTTCCAGAATCAAACCTCAGTCATGTTCACAGGCCACAGGGTTCCACAATCAAACCTCAGTCATGTTCCCAGGACAAAGGTGTCCAGAATCAAACCTCATTCATATTCTCAGGGAACAGGGTTCCAGAAACAAACCTCAGTCATGTTGCCAGGCCACAGGTTTCCACCATTAAACCTCAGACATGTTCCCAGGCCACAGGGTTCCAGAATCAAACCGTTCTCATGTTCCCAGGCCACAAGGTTCCACAATCCACTGATGTCATGTTCCCAGGCCACAGGGTTCCAAAATCAAACCTCAGTTATGTTCCCAGGCGACTGGGTTCCAGAATCAAGCCTCCCTCATATTCCCAGGCCACAGGGTTCCACAATTAAACCTCAGTCATATTCCCAGGCCAGAGGGTTCCACAGTCAAACCTCACTCATGTTCCCATGCCACATGGTTCCAGAATCCAACCGATGTCATGTTCCCTGGCCACAGGTTTCCAGAAGCTATCCTCAGTCATGTTCCCAGGCCACAGGATTCCAGAATAAAACCTCAGTCATATTCGCAGTCCACAGGGTTCCAGTATCAAGCCTCAGTCAGGTTCCCAGGGCACAGTATTCCACAATCTAAACAGATGTCATGTTCCCAGGTCACAGGTTTCCAGAATCACGCATCAGTCATGTTCCCAGGCCACAGGGATCCAGAATCAAACCTCAGTCATGTTGCCAGTCCATAGGGTACACCATCAAACCTCAGTCATGTTCCCAAGCCTGAGGGTTCCACAATCAAACCTCTGTCATGTTGCCAGGCCACAGGGTTCAACCATGAAACCTCAGTCATGTTCCCAGGAAACATGGTTCCAGAATCAAACCAATGTCATGTTCCCAGGCCACGGGGTTCCAGTATCAGGCCTCAGTCATGTTGCCATTCCACAGGTTTCTGCGATCAAATCAGAGTCAAGTTCCAGGCCACAGGGTTCCAGAATCAAGCCTCAGTCATGTTGACAGGCCACAGGGTTCATCCATCAAACCTCAGTCATGTTCCCAGGCCACAGGTTTCATCCATCAAACCTCAGTCATGTTCCCAGGCCACAGGATTCCACAATCTCACATCAGTCATGTTCCCAGTCCAATGGTTTCCAGAATCAAACCTCAGTCATTTTCCCAGGACACAGGGTTCCAGAATAAAACCTCAGTCATTTTCCCAGGACACAGGGATCCAGAATCAAACCTCAGTCATGTTTCCAAGCCATAGGGTACCACCGTCAAACCTCAGTAATATTCCCAGGCCACAGGTTTCCAGAATCAAACCGATTTCATGTTCCCAGGCAACAGGGTACCAGAATCAAAACCGATGCCATGTTCCCAGGCCACAGGGTTCCACCGTCAAATCTGAGTCCTGTTGCCAGGCCACAGGGTTCCACCATCAAGCCTCAGTCATGTTCCCAAGCCTGAGGGTTCAACCATCAAACCTCAGTCATGTTCCCAGGAAACAGGGTTCCAGAATCAAACCAATGTCATGTTCCCAGGCCAAGGGGTTCCAGTATCAGGCCTCAGTCATGTTCCCAGTGCACAGGGTTCCACCATCTAACCTCAGTCATGTTGCCAGTCCACAGGTTTTTGCGATCATACCACATTCAAGTTCCCAGGCCACAGGATTCCAGAATCAAGCCTCAGTCATGCTGCCAGGCCACAGGGTACCACCATCAAACCTCAGTCATGTTCCCAGTGCACAGGGTTTCTCCATCAAACCTCAATCATGTTCCCAGAACACAGGTTTCCAGAATCAAACCAAAGTCAAGTTCCCAGGCCATGGGTTTCCAGTAGCAGGCCTCAGTCTGGTTTCCAGGGCACAGGGTTCCACAATCAAACCTCAGTCATATTGCCAGGCCATAGCGTACCACCATCAAACCTCAGTCATATTCCCAGGCCACAGTTTTCCGGAATCAAACCGATTTCATGTTCCCAGGCAACAGGGTACCAGAATCCAAACCGATGTCATGTTCCCAGGCCACAGGGTTCCACCATCAAATCTGAGTCCTGTTGCCAGGCCAGAGGCTTCCACCATCAAGCCTCAGTCATGTCCCCAAGCCTGAGGTTTCCACAATCAAACCTCAGTCATGTTTCCAGGCCACAGTGTTCAACCATCAAACCTCAGGCATGTTCCCAGGAAACAGGGTTCCAGAATCAAACCAATTTCATGTTCCCAGGCCACGGGGTTCCAGTATCAGGCCTCAGTCATGTTCCCAGTGCACAGTGTTCCACCATCAAACCTCAGTCATGTTGCCAGTCCACAGGTTTCTGCGATTAAACCACATTCAAGTTCCCAGGCCTCAGGGTTCCAGATTCAAGCCTCAGTCATGTTGCCAGGCCACAGGGTACCACCATCAAACCTCAGTCATGTTCCCAGTGCACAGGGTTCCTCCATCAAACCTCAATCATGTTCGCAGGACACAGGTTTCCAGAATCAAACCAAAGTCAATTTCCCAGGCCATGGGTTTCCAGTACCATGTCTCAGTCATGTTTCCAGGGCACAGGGTTCCACAATCAAACCTCAGTCATGTTGCCAGTCCACAGGTTTCTGCCATCAAACCTCAGTCAAGTTCCCAGGCCACAGATTTCCAGAATCAAACCTCAGTCATATTCCCAGGACACATGGTTCCAGAATCAAACCTCAGTCATGTTCGCAGGCCACAGGGTTCCACAATCAAACCTCAGTCATGTTCCCAGGACAAAGGTGTCCAGAATCAAACCTCAGTCATGTTCCCAGGGAACAGGGTTCCAGAAACAAACCTCAGTCATGTTGCCAGGCCACAGGTTTCCACCATCAAACCTCAGACATGTTCCCAAGCCACAGGGTTCCAGAATCAAACCGTTCTCATGTTCCCAGGCCACAGGGTTCCACAATCCACTGATGTCATATTCCCAGGCCAAAGGGTTCCAGAATGAAACCTCAGTTATGTTCCCAGGCCACAGGGTTCCAGAATCAAGCCTCCCTCATATTCCCAGGCCACAGGGTTCCACAATTAAACCTCAGTCATATTCCCAGGCCAGAGGGTTCCACCATCAAACCTCAGTCCTGTTGCCAGGCCACGGTTCCACCATCAAGCCTCAGTCATGTTCCCAGGCCTGAGTGTTCCACAATCAAACGTAAGTCATCTTGCGAGGCCTCAGGGTTCCACCATCAAATCTCAGTCCTGTTGCCAGGACACAGGCTTCCACCATCAAGCCTCAGTCATGGTCCCAAGCCTGAGGGTTCCACAATTAAACCTCTGTCATGTTGCCAGGCCACAGGGTTCAACCATCAAACCTCAGTCATATTCCCAGGAAACAGGGTTTCAGAATCAACCCAATGTCATGTTGCCAGGCCACAGGGTACCACCATCAAACCTCAGTCTTGTTCCCAAGCCAGAGGGTTTTTCCATCAAACCTCAGTCATGTTCCCAGGCCACAGGATTCCACAATCTCACATCAGTCATGTTCCCAGGCCAATGGTTTACAGAATCAAACCTCAGTCATATTCCCAGGCCTCATGATTCCAGAATCAAACCTCAGTCATGTTCCCAGGACAAAGGGTTCCAGAATAAAACCTCAGTCATGTTCCCTGGACACAGGTTCCAAAAATAAAACCCCAGGCATATTCCCAGGCCACAGGGTTCCAGAATCAAGCCTCACTCATACTCCCAGGTCACAGGGATCCACAATTAAACCTCAGTCATATTCCCAGGCCTGAGGGTTCCACAATGAAACCTAAGTCATCTTGCCAGGCCACAGGGTTCCACCATCAAACCTCAATCCTGTTGCAAGGTCGCAGGGTTCAACCATCAAGCCTCAGTCACGTTCCCAAGCCTGAGGTTTCCACAATCAAACCTCTGTCATGTTGCCAGGCCACAGGGTATCAGATTTAAACCACCGTAATATTCCCAGGCCAGAGGGTTCCACAGTCAAACCTCACTCATGTTCCCATGCCACAGGTTTCCAGAATCCAACCGATGTCATGTTCCCAGGCCACAGGGTTCCAGAATCAATCCTCAGTCATGTTCCCAGGCTACAGGGTTCCAGAATAAAACCTCAGTCATATTCGCAGTCCACAGGGTTCCAGAACCAAGCCTCAGTCAGGTTCCCAGGGCACAGTATTCCACAATCTAAACAGATGTCATATTCCCAGGTCACAGGTTTCCAGAATCACGCCTCAGTCATGTTCCCAGGCCACAGGGATCCAGAATCAAACCTCAGTCATGTTGCCAGGCCATAGGGTACCACCATCAAACCTAAGTCATATTCCCAGATCACAGGTTTCCAGAATCAAACCGATTTCATGTTCCCAGGCAACAGGGTACCAGAATCCAAACCGATGTCATGTTCCCAGGCCACAGGGTTCCACCATCAAATCTCAGTCCTGTTGCCAGGCCACAGGGTTCAACCATCAAACCTCAGTCATGTTCCCAGGAAACAGGGTTCCAGAATGAAACCAATGTCATGTTCCCAGGCCACGGGGTTCCAGTATCAGGCCTCTGTCATGTTCCCATTGCACAGGGTTCCACCATCAAAGCTCAGTCATGTTGCCAGTCCACAGGTTTCTGCGATCAAACCACATTCAAGTTCCCAGGCCCCAGGGTTCCAGAATCAAGCCTCAGTCATGTTGCCAGGCCACAGGGTACCACCATCAAACCTCAGTCATATTCCCAGGACACATGGTTCCAGAATCAAACCTCAGTCATGTTCCCTGGACAAAGTTGTCTAGAATCAAACCTCAGTCATGTTCCCAGGGAACAGGGTTCCAGAAACACACCTCAGTCATGTTGCCAGTCCACAGGTTTCCACCATCAAACCTCAGACATGTTCCCACGCGACAGGTTTCCAGAATGAAATCGTTCCTATGTTCCCAGGCCACAGGGTTCCAGAATGAAACCTCAGTTATGTTCCCAGGCCACAGGGTTCCAGAATAAAGCCTCCATCATATTCCCAGGCCACAGGGTTCCACAATTAAACCTCAGTCATATTCCCAGGCCAGAGGGTTCCACCATCAAACCTCAGTCCTTTTGCCAGGCCACGGTTCCACCATCAAGCCTCAGTCATGTTCCCAGGCCTGAGTATTCCACAATCAAACGTAAGTCATCTTGCGAGGCCTCAGGGTTCCACCATCAAATCTCAGTCCTGTTGCCAGGCCACAGGCTTCCACCATCAAGCCTCAGTCATGTTCCCAAGCCTGAGGGTTCCACAATCAAACCTCTGTCATGTTGCCAGGCCACAGGGTATCAGATTTAAACCACAGTCATATTCCCAGGCCAGAGGGTTCCACAGTCAAACCTCACTCATGTTCCCATGCCACAGGTTTCCCGAATCCAACCGATGTCATGTTCCCAGGCCACAGGGTTCCAGAATCAATCCTCAGTCATGTTCCCAGGCTACAGGGTTCCAGAATAAAACCTCAGTCATATTCCCAGTCCACAGGGTTCCAGAACCAAGCCTCAGTCAGGTTCCCAGGGCACAGTATTCCACAATCTAAACAGAAGTCATGTTCCGAGGTCACAGGTTTCCATTATCACGCCTCAGTCATGTTCCCAGGCCACAGGGATCCAGAATCAAACCTCAGTCATGTTGCCAGCTCATAGGGTACCACCATCAAACCTCAGTCATATTCCCAGGCCACAGGTTTCCAGAATCAAACCGATTTCATGTTCCCAGGCAACAGGGTACCAGAATCCAAACCGATGACATGTTCCCAGGCCACAGGGTTCCACCATCAAATCTCAGTCCTGTTGCCAGGCCACAGGGTTCAACCATCAAACCTCAGTCATGTTCCCAGGAAACAGGGTTCCAGAATGAAACCAATGTCATGTTCCCAGGCCACGGGGTTCCAGTATCAGGCCTCAGTCATGTTCCCATTGCACAGGGTTCCACCATCAAAGCTCAGTCATGTTGCCAGTCCACAGGTTTCTGCGATCAAACCACATTCAAGTTCCCAGGCCCCAGGGTTCCAGAATCAAGCCTCAGTCATGTTGCCAGGCCACAGGGTACCACCATCAAACCTCAGTCATATTCCCAGGACACATGGTTCCAGAATCAAACCTCAGTCATGTTCCCTGGACAAAGTTGTCTAGAATCAAACCTCAGTCATGTTCCCAGGGAACAGGGTTCCAGAAACACACCTCAGTCATGTTGCCAGTCCACAGGTTTCCACCATCAAACCTCAGACATGTTCCCACGCGACAGGTTTCCAGAATGAAATCGTTCCTATGTTCCCAGGCCACAGGGTTCCAGAATCAAACCTCAGTTATGTTCCCAGGCCACAGGGTTACAGAATCAAGCCTCACTCATATTCCCAGGCCAGAGTGTTCCACAATTAAACCTCAGTCATATTCCCAGGACACAGGGTTCCACAATTAAACCTCAGTCATATTCCCAGGCCAGAGGGTTCCACAATCATACCTCAGTCCTGTTGCCAGGCCACGGTTCCACCATGAAGCCTCAGTCATGTTCCCAGGCCTGAGTGTTCCACAATCAAACCTAAGTCAACTTGCCAGGCATCAGGGTTCCACCATCAACTCTCAGTCCTGTTGCCAGGCCACAGGCTTCCACCATCAAGCCTCAGTCACGTTCCCAAACCTGAGGGTTCCACAATCAAACCTCTGTCATGTTGCCAGGCCATAGGGTATCACCATCAATCCTCAGTCATATTCCCAGGCCACAGGTTTCCAGAATCAAACCGATTTCATGTTCCCTGACAACAGGTTACCAGAATCCAAACCGATGTCATGTTCCCAGGCCACAGGGTTCCACCATCAAATCTCAGTCCTGTTGCCAGGCCACAGGTTTCCACCATCAAGCCTCAGTCATGTTCCCAAGCCTGAGGGTTCCACAATCAAACTTCAGTCATGTTGCCAGGCCACAGGGTACAACCATCAAACCTCAGTCATGTTCCCAGGAAAAAGGGTTCCAGAATCAAACCAATGTCATGTTCCCAGGCCACGGGGTTCCAGTATCAGGCCTCAGTCATGTTCCCAGTGCACACGGTTCCACCATCAAACCTCAGTCATGTTGCCAGTACACAGGTTTCTGCTATCAAATGACAGTCAAGTTCCCAGGCCACAGGATTCCAGAATCAAGCCTCAGTCAGGTTGCCAGGCCACAGGGTACCACCATCAAACCTCAGTCATATTCCCAGGCCACAGGGTTCCAGAATAAAACCTCAGCCATGTTCCCTGGTCACAGGTTCCAAAAATAAAACCCCAGTCATGTTCCCAGGCCACAGGGTTCCAGAATCAAGCCTCACTCATATTCCCAGGCCACAGGGTTCCACAATTAAACCTCAGTCATATTCCCAGGTCAGAGGGTTCCTCAGTCAAACCTTAGTCCTGTTGCCAGGCCACGGTTCCACCATCAAGCCTCAGTCATGTTCCCAGGCCAGAGTGTTCCACAATCAAACCTAAGTCATCTTGCCAGGCCACAGGGTTCCACCATCAAACCTCAATCCTGTTGCAAGGCCACAGGCATCCACCATCAAGCCTCAGTCACGTTCCCAAGCCTGAGGGTTCCACAATCAAACCTCTGTCATGTTGCCAGGCCACAGGGTTACAGAATTAAACCACAGTCATATTCCAAGGCCAGAGGTTTCCACAGTCAAACCTCACTCATGTTCCCATGCCACAGGTTTCCAAAATGCAACCGATGTCATGTTCCCAGGCCACAAGGTTCCAGAATCAATCCTCAGTCATGTTCCCAGGCCACAGGGTTCCAGAATCAATCCGCAGTTATATTCCCAGGCTACACGGTTCCAGAATAAAACCTCAGTCATATTCCCAGTCCACAGGGTTCCAGAACCAAGCCTCAGTCAGGTTCCCAGGGCACAGTATTCCACAATCTAAACAGATGTCATGTTCCCAGGTCACAGGTTTCCAGAATCACGCCTCAGTCATGTTCCCAGTCCACAGGGATCCAGAATCAAACCTCAGTCATGTTTTCAGGCCATAGGGTACCACCGTCAAACCTCAGTCATATTCCCAGGCCACAGGTTTCCAGAATCAAACCGATTTCATGTTCCCAGGCAACAGGGAACCAGAATCCAAACCGATGTCATGTTCCCAGGCCACAGGGTTTCACCATCAAATCTCAGTCCTGTTGCCAGGCCACGGTTCCACCATCAAGCCTCAGTCACGTTCCCAAGCCTGAGGGTTCCACAATCAAACCTCTGTCATGTTGCCAGATCACAGGGTTAGAGAATTAAACCACAGTCATATTCCCAGGCCAGAGGGTTCCACAGTCAAACCTCACTCATGTTCCCATGCCACATGGTTCCAGAATCCAACCGATGTCATGTTCCCTGGCCACAGGTTTCCAGAAGCTATCCTCAGTCATGTTCCCAGGCCACAGGATTCCAGAATAAAACCTCAGTCATATTCCCAGTCCACAGGGTTCCAGTATCAAGCCTCAGTCAGGTTCCCAGGGCACAGTATTCCACAATCTAAACAGATGTCATGTTCCCAGGTCACAGGTTTCCAGAATCACGCCTCAGTCATGTTCCCAGGCCACAGGGATCCAGAATCAAACCTCTGTCATGTTGCCAGGCCACAGGGTTCAACCATCAAACCTCAGTCATATTCCCAGGAAACAGGGTTCCAGAATCAACCCAATGTCATGTTGCCAGGCCACAGGGTACCACCATGAAACCTCAGTCTTGCTCCCAGGCTACAGGGTTTTTCCATCAAACCTCAGTCATGTTCCCAGGCCACAGGATTCCACAATCTGACATCAGTCATGTTCCCAGGCCAATGGTTTCCAGAATCAAACCTCAGTCATATTCCCAGGCCTCATGGTTCCAGAATCAAACCTCAGTCATGTTCCCAGGACAAAGGGTTCCAGAATAAAACTTCAGTCATGTTCCCTGGACACAGGTTCCAAAAATAAAACCCCAGGCATGTTCCCAGGCCACAGGGTTCCAGAATCAAGCCTCACTCATACTTCCAGGCCACAGGGTTCCACAATTAAACCTCAGTCATATTCCCAGGCCAGAGGGTTCCACAATCAAACCTAAGTCATGTTGCCAGGCCACAGGGTTCCACCATCAAACCTCAATACTTTTGCAAGGCCACAGTCTTCCACCATCAAGCCTCAGTCACGTTCCCAAGCCTGAGGGTTCCACAATCAAACCTCTCTCATGTTGCCAGGCCACAGGGTTACAGATTTAAACCACAGTCATATTCCCAGGCCAGAGGGTTCCACAGTCAAACCTCACTCATGTTCCCATGCCACAGGATTCCAGAATCCAACCGATGTCATGTTCCCAGGCCACAGGGTTCCAGAATCAATCCTCAGTCATGTTCCCAGGCTACAGGGTTTCAGAATAAAACCTCAGTCATATTCCCAGGCCTCATGGTTCCAGAATCAAACCTCAGTCATGTTCCCAGGACAAAGGGTTCCAGAATCAAGCCTCACTCATATTCCCAGGCCACAGGGTTCCACAGTCAAACCTCAATCATCTTCCCATGCCACAGGTTTCCAGAATCCAACCGATGTCATGTTCCCAGGCCACAGGGTTCCAGAATCAATCCTCAGTCATGTTCCCAGGCCACAGGGTTCCAGAATCAATCCTCAGTTATGTTCCCTGGCTACAGGGTTCCAGAATAAAACCTCAGTCATATTCCCAGTCCACAGGGTTCCAGAACCAAGCCTCAGTCAGGTTCCCAGGGCACAGTATTCCACAATCTAAACAGATGTCATGTTCCCAGGTCACAGGTTTCCAGAATCACGCCTCAGTCATGTTCCCAGGCCACAGGGATCCAGAATCATACCTCAGTCATGTTGACAGGCCATAGGGTACCACCATCAAACCTCAGTCATATTCCCAGGACACAGGTTTCCAGAATCAAACCGATTTCATGTTCCCAGGCAACAGGGTACCAGAGTACAAACTGATGTCATGTTCCCAGGCCACAGGGTTCCACCATCAAATCTGAGTCCTGTTGCCAGGCCACAGGGTTCTACCATCAAGCCTCAGTCAAGTTCCCAGGAAACAGTGTTCCAGAATCAAACCAATGTCATGTTCCCAGGCCACGGGGTTCCAGTATCAGGCCTCAGTCATGTTCCCAGTGCACAGTATTCCACCATCAAACCTCAGTCATGTTGCCAGTCCACAGGTTTCTGCGATTAAACCACATTCAAGTTCCCAGGCCACAGGGTTCCAGAATCAAGCCTCAGTCATGTTGCCAGGCCACAGGGTACCACCATCAAACCTCAGTCATGTTCCCAGTGCACAGGGTTCCTCCATCAAACCTCAATCATGTTCGCAGGACACAGGTTTCCAGAATCAAACCAAAATCAAGTTCCCAGGCCATGGGTTTCCAGTACCAGGTCTCAGTCATGTTTCCAGGGCACAGGGTTCCATAATCAAACCTCAGTCATGTTGCCAGTCCACAGGTTTCTGCCATCAAACCTCAGTCAAGTTCCCAGGCCACAGATTTCCAGAATCAAACCTCAGTCATATTCCCAGGACACATGGTTCCAGAATCAAACCTCAGTCATGTTCGCAGGCCACAGGGTTCCACAATCAAACCTCAGTCATGTTCCCAGGACACAGGTGTCCAGAATCAAACCTCAGTCATGTTCCCAGGGAAAAGGGTTCCAGAAACAAACCTCAGTCATGTTGCCAGGCCACAGGTTTCCACCATCAAACCTCAGACATGTTCCCAAGCCACAGGGTTCCAGAATCAAACTGTTCTCATGTTCCCAGGCCACAGGGTTCCACAATCCACTGATGTCATGTTCCCAGGCCACAGGGTTCCAGAATCAAGCCTCTCTCATATTCCCAGGCCACAGGGTTCCACATTTAAACCTCAGTCATATTCCCAGGCCAGAGGGTTCCACCATCAAACCTCAGTCCTGTTGCCAGGCCACGGTTCCGACATGAAGCCTCAGTCATGTTCCCAGGCCTGAGGGTTCCACAATCAAACCTCTGTCATGTTGCCAGGCCACAGGGTTCAACCATCAAACGTCAGTCATATTCCCAGGAAACAGGGTTCCAGAATCAATCCAATGTCATGTTGCCAGGCCACAGGGTACCACCATCAAACCTCAGTCATGTTCCCAGGCCACAGGGTTTTTCCATCAAACCTCAGTCATGTTCCCAGGCCACAGGATTCCACAATCTCACATCAGTCATGTTCGCAGGCCAATGGTTTCCAGAATCAAACCTCAGTCTTATTCCCAGGCCTCATGGTTCCAGAATCAAACCTCAGTCATGTTCCCAGGACAAAGGGTTCTAGAATAAAACCTCAATCATGTTCCCTGGACACAGGTTCCAAAAATAAAACCCCAGGCATGTTCCCAGGCCACAGGGTTCCAGAATCAAGCCTCACTCATACTTCCAGGCCACAGGGTTCCACAATTAAACCTCAGTCATATTCCCAGGCCAGAGGGTTCCACAATCAAACCTCAGTCCTGTTGCCAGGCCACGGTTCCACCATCAAGCCTCAGTCATGTTCCCAGGCCTGAGTGTTCCACAATAAAACATAAGTCATCTTGCCAGGTCACAGGGTTCCACAATCCACTGATGTCATGTTCCCAGGCCACAGGGTTCCAGAATCAAGCCTCCCTCATCTTCCCAGGCCACAGGTTTCCACAATTAAACCTAAATTATATTCCCAGGCCAGAGGGTTCCACAATCAAACCTCAGTCCTGTAGCCAGGCCACAGGGTTACAGAATTAAACCACAGTCATATTCCCAGGCCAGAGGGTTCCACAGTCAAACCTCACTCATGTTCCCATGCCACAGGTTTCCAGAATCCAACCGATGTCATGTTCCCAGGCCACAGGGTTCCAGAATCAATCCTCAGTTATATTCCCAGACTACAGGGTTCCAGAATAAAACCTCAGTCATGTTCCCAGGCCACAGGGTTCCAGAACCAAGCCTCAGTCAGGTTCCCAGGGCACAGCATTCCACAATCTAAACAGATGTCATGTTCCCAGGTCACAGGTTTCCAGAATCACGCCTCAGTCATGTTCCCAGTCCACAGGGATCCAGAATCAAACCTCAGTCATGTCGCCAGGCCATAGGGTACCACCATCAAACCTCAGTCATATTCCGAGGACACAGGTTTCCAGAATCAAACCGATTTCATGTTCCGAGGCAACAGGGTACCAGAATCCAAACCGACGTCATGTTCCCAGGCCACAGCGTTCCACCATCAAATCTCAGTACTGTTGCCAGGCCACAGGCTTCCACCATCAAGCCTCAGTCATGTTCCCAAGCCTGAGGGTTCCACAATCAAACCTCAGTCATGTTGCCAGGGCACAGGGTTCAACCATCAAACCTCAGTCATGTTCCCAGGAAACAGGGTTCCAGAATCAAACCAATGTCATGTTCCCAGGCCACGGGGTTCCAGTATCAGGCCTCAGGCATGTTCCCATTGCACAGGGTTCCACCATCAAAGTTCAGTCATGTTGGCAGTCCACAGGTTTCTGCAATCAAACCACTTTCAATTTCCCAGGCCAGTGGGTTCCAGAATCAAGCCTCAGTCATGTTGCCAGGCCACAGGGTACCACCATCAAACCTCAGTCATGTTCCCAGGACACATGGTTCCAGAATCAAACCTCAGTCATGTTCGCAGGCCACAGGGTTCCACAATCAAACCTCAGTCATGTTCCCAGGACAAAGGTGTCTAGAATCAAACCTCAGTCATGTTCCCAGGGAACAGGGTCCCAGAAACAAACCTCAGTCCTGTTGCCAGGCCACAGGGTTTCAGAATCAAACCGTTCTCATGTTCCCAGGCCACAGGGTTCCACAATCCACTTATGTCATGTTCCCAGGCCACAGGGTTCCAGAATCAAACCTCAGTTATGTTCCCAGGCCACAGGGTTCCAGAATCAAGCCTCCCTCATATTCCAAGGCCACAGGGTTCCACAGTTAAACCTCAGTCATATTCCCAGGCCAGAGGGTTCCACAATCAAACCTCAGTCCTGTGGCCAGGCCCCGGTTCCACCATCAAGCCTCAGTCATGTACCCAGGCCTGAGTGTTCCACAATCAAACCTAAGTCATCTTGTGAAGCCTCAGGGTTGCACAATGAAACCTCAGTCATGTTGCCAGTCCACAGGTTTCTGCGATCAAATCAGAGTCAAGTTCCAAGGCCACAGGGTTCCAGAATCAAGCCTCAGTCATGTTGCCAGGCCACAGGGTTCAACCATCAAACCTCAGTCATATTCCCAGGAAACAGGGTTCCAGAATCAAACCAATGTCATGTTCCCAGGGCACGGGGTTCCAGTATCAGGCCTCAGTCATGTTCCCAGTGCACAGGGTTCCACCATCAAACCTCAATCATGTTGCCAGTCCACAGGCTTCTGCGATCAAATCAGAGTCAAATTCCCAGGCCACAGGGTTCCAGAATCAAGCCTCAGTCATGTTGCCAGGCCACAGGGTTCAACCATCAAACCTCAGTCATATTCCCAGGAAACAGGGTTCCAGAATCAAACCAATGTCATGTTCCCAGGACACGGGGTTCCAGTATCAGGCCTCAGTCATGTTCCCAGTGCACAGGGTTCCACCATCAAACCTCAGTCATGTTGCCAGTCCACAGGTTTCTGCTATCAAATCAGAGTCAAGTTCCCAGGCCACAGGTTTCCAGAATCAAGCCTCAGTCATGTTGCCAGGCCACAGGGTACCACCATCAAACCTCAGTCATGTTCCCAAGCCACAGGGTTTTTCCATAAAACCTCAGTCATGTTCCCAAGCCACAGGATTCCACAATCTCACATCAGGCATGTTCCCAGGCCAATGGTTTCCAGAATCAATCCTCAGTCATATTCCCAGGCCACATGGTTCCAGAATCAAACCTCAGTCATGTTCCCAGGACAAAGGGTTCCAGAATAAAACCTCAGTCATGTTCCCTGGACACAGGTTCCAAAAATAAAATCCCAGGCATGTTCCCAGGCCACAGGGTTCCAGAATCAAGCCTCACTCATATTCCCAGGCCACAGGGTTCCACAATTAAACCTCAGTAATATTCCCAGGCCACAGGGTTCCACAATTAAACCTGAGTCATATTCCCAGGCCAGAGGGTTCCACAATCATACCTCAGTCCTGTTGCCAGGCCACGGTTCCACCATGAAGCCTCAGTCATGTTCGCAGGCCTGAGTGTTCCACAATCAAACCTAAGTCATCTTGCCAGGCCTCAGGGTTCCACCATCAACTCTCAGTCCTGTTGCCAGGCCACAGGCTTCCACCATCAAGCCTCAGTCAGGTTCCCAAACCTGAGGGTTCCACAATCAAACCTCTTTCATGTTGCCAGGCCACAGGGTTACAGAATTAAACCACAGTCATATTCCCAGGCCAGAGGGTTCCACAGTCAAACCTCAATCATATTCCCATGCCACAGGTTTCCAGAATCCAACCGATATTACGTTCCCAGGCCAAAGGGTTCCAGAATCAATCCTCAGTCATGTTCCCAGGCCACAGGGTTCCAGAATCAATCCGCAGTTATGTTCCCAGGCTACAGGTTTCCAGAATAAATCCTCAGTCATATTCCCAGTCCACAGGGTTCCAGAACCAAGCCTTAGTCAGGTTGCCAGGGCACAGTATTCCACAATCTAAACAGATGTCATGTTTCCAAGTCACAGGTTTCCAGAATCACGCCTCAGTCATGTTCCCAGGCCACAGGGATCCAGAATCAAACCTCAGTCATGTTGGCAGGTCATAGGGTACCGCCATCAATCCTCAGTCATATTCCCAGGCCACAGTTTTCCAGAATCAAACCGATTTCATGTTCCCAGGCAACAGGGTACCAGAATCCAAACCGATGTCATGTTCCCAGGCCACAGGGTTCCACCATCAAATCTCAGTCCTGTTGCCAGGCCACAGGGTTCCACCATCAAGCCTCAGTCATATTCCCAAGCCTGAGGGTTCCACAATCAAACTTCAGTCATGTTGCCAGGCCACAGGGTTCAACCTTGAAACCTCAGTCATGTTCCCAGGAAACAGGGCTCCAGAATCAAACCAATGGCATGTTCCCAGGCCACGGGGTTCCAGTATCAGGCCTCAGTCATGTTCCCTGTGCACAGGTTCCACCATCAAACCTCAGTCATGTTGCCAGTCCATAGGTTTCTGCTATCAAATCAGAGTCAAGTTCCCAGGCCCCAGGGTTCCAGAATCAAGCCTCAGTCATGTTGCCAGGCCACAGGGTTTTTCCATCAAACCTCAGTCATATTCCCAGGCCAAAGGTTTCCACAATCTCACATCAGTCATGTTCCCAGGCCAATGGTTTCCAGAATCAAACCTCAGTCATATTCCCAGGCCACATGGTTCCAGAATCAAACCTCAGTCATGTTTGCAGGACACAGGGTTCCACAATCAAACCTCAGTCATGTTCCCAGGACAAAGGTGTCCAGAATCAAACCTCAGTCATGTTCCCAGGGAACAGGGTTCCAGAAACAAACCTCAGTCATGTTGCCAGGCCACAGGTTTCCACCATCAACCCTCAGACATGTTCCCAGGCCAGAGGGTTCCAGAATCAAATCGTTCTCATGTTCCCAGGCCACAGGGTTCCACAATCCACTGATGTCATGTTCCCAGGCCACAGGGTTCCAGAATCAAACCGTTCTCATGTTCCCAATCCACAAGGTTCCACAATCCACTGATGTCATGTTCCCAGGCCACAGGATTCCAGAATCAAACCTCAGATATGTTCCCAGGCCACAGGGTTCCAGAATCAAGCCTCCCTCATATTCCCAGGCCACAGGGTTCCACAATTAAACCTCAGTCATATTCCCAGGCCAGAGGGTTCCACAATCAAAGCTCACTCATGTTCCCATGCCACAGGGTTCAGGAATCCAACTGATGTCATGTTCCCAGGCCACAGGGTTCCAGAATCAATCCTCAGTCATATTCCCAGGCCACAGGGTTCCAGAATAAACCCTCAGACATGTTCCCAGGCCAGAGGGTTCCAGAATCAAATCGTTCTCATGTTCCCAGGCCACAGGGTTCCACAATCCACTGATGTCATGTTCCCAGGCCACAGGTTTCCACCATCAAACCGATTTCATGTTCCCAGGCAACAGGGTTCCAGAATACAAACTGATGTCATGTTCCCAGGCCACAGGGTTCCACCATCAACTCTCAGTCCTGTTGCCAGGCCACAGGGTTCCAGAATCAAGCCTCAGTCATGTTGCCAGGCCACAGGGTACCACCTTCAAACCTCAGTCATGTTCCCAAGCCACAGGGTTTTTGCATCAAACCTCAGTCATGTTCCCAGGCCAAAGGTTTCCACAATCTCACATCAGTGATGTTCCCAGGACAATGGTTTCCAGAATCAAA
Source organism: Balaenoptera physalus (assembly GCF_965194825.1). Taxonomy (NCBI): domain Eukaryota; kingdom Metazoa; phylum Chordata; class Mammalia; order Artiodactyla; family Balaenopteridae; genus Balaenoptera; species Balaenoptera physalus. The sequence continues at coordinate 24,426,053 of NC_138894.1, forward strand.
CCTCAGTCATATTCCCAGGCCACATGGTTCCAGAATCAAACCTCAGTCGTGTTCGCAGGACACAGGGTTCCACAATCAAACCTCAGTCATGTTCCCAGGACAAAGGTGTCCAGAATCAAACCTGAGTCATGTTCCCAGGGAACAGGGTTCCAGAAACAAACCTCAGTCATGTTGCCAGGCCACAGGTTTCCACCATCAAACCTCAGACATGTTCCCAGGCCACAGGGTTCCACAATCCACTGATGTCATGTTCCCAGGCCACAGGGTTCCAGAATCAAACCGTTCTAATGTTCCCAGGCCACAAGGTTCCACAATCCACTGATGTCATGTTCCCAGGCCACAGGATTCCAGAATCAAACCTCAGATATGTTCCCAGGCCACAGGGTTCCAGAATCAAGCCTCCCTCATATTCCCAGGCCTCAGGGTTCCACAATTAAACCTCAGTCATATTCCCAGGCCAGAGGGTTCCACAATCAAAGCTCACTCATGTTCCCATGCCACAGGGTTCAGGAATCCAACTGATGTCATGTTCCCAGGCCACAGGGTTCCAGAATCAATCCTCAGTCATATTCCCAGGCCACAGGGTTCCAGAATAAAACCTCAGTCATGTTCCAGGGCCACAGGGTTCCAGAATCAATACTCAGTTATGTTCCCTGGCTACAGGGTTCCAGAATAAAACCTCAGTCATGTTCCAGGGCCACAGGGTTCCAGAATCAATCCGCAGTTATGTTCCCAGGCTACAGGGTTCCAGAATAAAACCTCAGTCATATTCCCAGTCCACAGGGTTCCAGAACCAAGCCTCAGTAAGGTTCCCAGGGCACAGTATTCCACAATCTAAACAGATGTCATGTTCCCAGGTCACAGGTTTCCAGAATCACGCCTCAGTCATGTTCCCAGGCCACAGGGATCCAGAATCATACCTCAGTCATGTTGCCAGGTCATAGGGTACCACCATCAAACCTCAGTCTTATTCCCAGGCCACAGGTTTCCAGAATCAAACCGATTTCATGTTCCCAGGCAACAGGGTTCCAGAATACAAACTGATGTCATGTTCCCAGGCCACAGGGTTCCACCATCAAATCTCAGTCCTGTTGCCAGGCCACAGTGTTCAACCATGAAACCTCAATCCTTTTGCAAGGCCACAGGCTTCCACCATCAAGCCTCAGTCACGTTCCCAAGCCTGAGGGTTCCACAATCAAACCTCTGTCATGTTGCCAGGCCACAGGGTATCAGATTTAAACCACAGTCATATTCCCAGGCCAGAGGGTTCCACAGTCAAACCTCACTCATGTTCCCATGCCACAGGATTCCAGAATCCAACCGATGTCATGTTCCCAGGCCACAGGGTTCCAGAATCAATCCTCAGTCATGTTCCCAGGATACAGGGTGCCAGAATCAAGCCTCACTCATATTCCCAGGCCACAGGGTTCCAGAACCAAGCCTCAGTCAGGTTCCCAGGGCACAGTATTCCACAATCTAAACAGATGTCATGTTCCCAGGTCACAGGTTTCCAGAATCACGCCTCAGTCATGTTCCCAGGCCACAGGTTTCCAGAATCAAGCCTCAGTCATGTTCCCAAGCCTGAGGGTTCCACAATCAAACCTCTGTCATGTTGCCAGGCCACAGGGTTCAACCATCAAACCTCAGTCATGTTCCCAGTGCACAGGTTTCTGGAATCAAATCAGAGTCAAGTTCCAGGCCACAGGTTTCCAGAATCAAGCCTCAGTCATGTTGCCAGGCCACAGGGTACCACCATCAAACCTCAGTCATGTTCCCAGTGCACAGGGTTCATCCATCTATCCTCAGTCATGTTCCAAGGCCACAGGATTCCACAATCTCACATCAGTCATGTTCCCAGGCCAATGGTTTCCAGGATCAAACCTCAGTCATATTCCCAGGCCTCAGGGTTCCAGAATCAAACCTCAGTCATGTTCCCAGGACAAAGGGTTCCAGAATAAAACCTCAGTCAACTTCCCTGGACACAGGTTTCAAAAATAAAACCCCAGGCATGTTCCCAGGCCACAGGGTTCCAGAATCAAGCCTCACTCATATTCCCAGGCCACAGGGTTCCACAATTAAACCTCAGTCATATTCCCAGGCCAGAGTGTTCCACAATCAAACCTCAGTCCTGTTGCCAGGCCACGGTTCCACCATCAAGCCTCAGTCATGTTCCCAGGCCTGAGTGTTCCACAATCAAACCTAAGTCATCTTGCCAGGCCACAGGGTTCCACAATCCACTGATGTCATGTTCCCAGGCCACAGGGTCCCAGAATCAAGCCTCCCTCATATTCCCAGGCCACAGGGTTCCACAATTAAACCTCAGTCATATTCCCAGGCCACAGGGTTCCACCATCAAACCGCAGTCATGTTGCCAGTCCACAGGTTTCTGCCATCAAACCTCAGTCAAGTTCCCAGGCCACAAATTTCCAGAATCAAACCTCAGTCATATTCCCAGGACACATGGTTCCAGAATCAAACCTCAGTCATGTTCGCAGGCCACAGGGTTCCACAATCAAACCTCAGTCATGTTCCCAGGACAAAGGTGTCCAGAATCAAACCTCAGACATGTTCCCAAGCAACAGGTTTCCAGAATCAAACCTTTCTCATGTTCCCAGGCCACAGGGTTCCACAATCCACTGATGTCATGTTCCCAGGCCACAGGATTCCAGAATCAAACCTCAGATATGTTCCCAGGCCACAGGGTTCCAGAATCAAGCCTCCCTCATATTCCCAGGCCACAGGGTTCCACAATTAAACCTCAGTCATATTCCCAGGCCAGAGGGTTCCACAATCAAAGCTCACTCATGTTCCCATGCCACAGGGTTCAGGAATCCAACTGATGTCATGTTCCCAGGCCACAGGGTTCCAGAATCAATCCTCAGTCATATTCCCAGGCCACAGGGTTCCAGAATAAACCCTCAGACATGTTCCCAGGCCAGAGGGTTCCAGAATCAAATCGTTCTCATGTTCCCAGGCCACAGGGTTCCACAATCCACTGATGTCATGTTCCCAGGCCACAGGTTTCCACCATCAAACCGATTTCATGTTCCCAGGCAACAGGGTTCCAGAATACAAACTGATGTCATGTTCCCAGGCCACAGGGTTCCACCATCAACTCTCAGTCCTGTTGCCAGGCCACAGGGTTCCAGAATCAAGCCTCAGTCATGTTGCCAGGCCACAGGGTACCACCTTCAAACCTCAGTCATGTTCCCAAGCCACAGGGTTTTTGCATCAAACCTCAGTCATGTTCCCAGGCCAAAGGTTTCCACAATCTCACATCAGTGATGTTCCCAGGACAATGGTTTCCAGAATCAAACCTCAGTCATATTCCCAGGCCACATGGTTCCAGAATCAAACCTCAGTCGTGTTCGCAGGACACAGGGTTCCACAATCAAACCTCAGTCATGTTCCCAGGACAAAGGTGTCCAGAATCAAACCTGAGTCATGTTCCCAGGGAACAGGGTTCCAGAAACAAACCTCAGTCATGTTGCCAGGCCACAGGTTTCCACCATCAAACCTCAGACATGTTCCCAGGCCACAGGGTTCCACAATCCACTGATGTCATGTTCCCAGGCCACAGGGTTCCAGAATCAAACCGTTCTAATGTTCCCAGGCCACAAGGTTCCACAATCCACTGATGTCATGTTCCCAGGCCACAGGATTCCAGAATCAAACCTCAGATATGTTCCCAGGCCACAGGGTTCCAGAATCAAGCCTCCCTCATATTCCCAGGCCTCAGGGTTCCACAATTAAACCTCAGTCATATTCCCAGGCCAGAGGGTTCCACAATCAAAGCTCACTCATGTTCCCATGCCACAGGGTTCAGGAATCCAACTGATGTCATGTTCCCAGGCCACAGGTGTCCAGAATCAATCCTCAGTCATATTCCCAGGCCACAGGGTTCCAGAATAAAACCTCAGTCATGTTCCAGGGCCACAGGGTTCCAGAATCAATACTCAGTTATGTTCCCTGGCTACAGGGTTCCAGAATAAAACCTCAGTCATGTTCCAGGGCCACAGGGTTCCAGAATCAATCCGCAGTTATGTTCCCAGGCTACAGGGTTCCAGAATAAAACCTCAGTCATATTCCCAGTCCACAGGGTTCCAGAACCAAGCCTCAGTAAGGTTCCCAGGGCACAGTATTCCACAATCTAAACAGATGTCATGTTCCCAGGTCACAGGTTTCCAGAATCACGCCTCAGTCATGTTCCCAGGCCACAGGGATCCAGAATCATACCTCAGTCATGTTGCCAGGTCATAGGGTACCACCATCAAACCTCAGTCTTATTCCCAGGCCACAGGTTTCCAGAATCAAACCGATTTCATGTTCCCAGGCAACAGGGTTCCAGAATACAAACTGATGTCATGTTCCCAGGCCACAGGGTTCCACCATCAAATCTCAGTCCTGTTGCCAGGCCACAGGGTTCCACCATCAAGCCTCAGTCATGTTCCCAAGCCTGAGGGTTCCACAATCAAACCTCAGTCATGTTGCCAGGCCACAGTGTTCAACCATGAAACCTCAATCCTTTTGCAAGGCCACAGGCTTCCACCATCAAGCCTCAGTCACGTTCCCAAGCCTGAGGGTTCCACAATCAAACCTCTGTCATGTTGCCAGGCCACAGGGTATCAGATTTAAACCACAGTCATATTCCCAGGCCAGAGGGTTCCACAGTCAAACCTCACTCATGTTCCCATGCCACAGGATTCCAGAATCCAACCGATGTCATGTTCCCAGGCCACAGGGTTCCAGAATCAATCCTCAGTCATGTTCCCAGGATACAGGGTGCCAGAATCAAGCCTCACTCATATTCCCAGGCCACAGGGTTCCAGAACCAAGCCTCAGTCAGGTTCCCAGGGCACAGTATTCCACAATCTAAACAGATGTCATGTTCCCAGGTCACAGGTTTCCAGAATCACGCCTCAGTCATGTTCCCAGGCCACAGGTTTCCAGAATCAAGCCTCAGTCATGTTCCCAAGCCTGAGGGTTCCACAATCAAACCTCTGTCATGTTGCCAGGCCACAGGGTTCAACCATCAAACCTCAGTCATGTTCCCAGTGCACAGGTTTCTGGAATCAAATCAGAGTCAAGTTCCAGGCCACAGGTTTCCAGAATCAAGCCTCAGTCATGTTGCCAGGCCACAGGGTACCACCATCAAACCTCAGTCATGTTCCCAGTGCACAGGGTTCATCCATCTATCCTCAGTCATGTTCCAAGGCCACAGGATTCCACAATCTCACATCAGTCATGTTCCCAGGCCAATGGTTTCCAGGATCAAACCTCAGTCATATTCCCAGGCCTCAGGGTTCCAGAATCAAACCTCAGTCATGTTCCCAGGACAAAGGGTTCCAGAATAAAACCTCAGTCAACTTCCCTGGACACAGGTTTCAAAAATAAAACCCCAGGCATGTTCCCAGGCCACAGGGTTCCAGAATCAAGCCTCACTCATATTCCCAGGCCACAGGGTTCCACAATTAAACCTCAGTCATATTCCCAGGCCAGAGTGTTCCACAATCAAACCTCAGTCCTGTTGCCAGGCCACGGTTCCACCATCAAGCCTCAGTCATGTTCCCAGGCCTGAGTGTTCCACAATCAAACCTAAGTCATCTTGCCAGGCCACAGGGTTCCACAATCCACTGATGTCATGTTCCCAGGCCACAGGGTCCCAGAATCAAGCCTCCCTCATATTCCCAGGCCACAGGGTTCCACAATTAAACCTCAGTCATATTCCCAGGCCACAGGGTTCCACCATCAAACCGCAGTCATGTTGCCAGTCCACAGGTTTCTGCCATCAAACCTCAGTCAAGTTCCCAGGCCACAAATTTCCAGAATCAAACCTCAGTCATATTCCCAGGACACATGGTTCCAGAATCAAACCTCAGTCATGTTCGCAGGCCACAGGGTTCCACAATCAAACCTCAGTCATGTTCCCAGGACAAAGGTGTCCAGAATCAAACCTCAGACATGTTCCCAAGCAACAGGTTTCCAGAATCAAACCTTTCTCATGTTCCCAGGCCACAGGGTTCCACAATCCACTGATGTCATGTTCCCAGGCCACAGGGTTACAGAATCAAACCTCAGTTATGGTCCCAGGCCACAGGGTTCCAGAATCAAGCCTCCCTCATATTCCCAGGTCACAGGGTTCCACAATTAAACCTCAGTCATATTCCCAGGCCAGAGGGTTCCACCATCAAACCTCTGTCATGTTGCCAGGCCACAGGGTTCAACCATCAAACCTCAGTCATATTCCCAGGAAACAGGGTTCCAGAATCAATCCAATGTCATGTTGCCAGGCCACAGGGTACCACCATCAAACCTCAGTCATGTTCCCAGGCCACAGGGTTTTTCCATCAAACCTCAGTCATGTTCCCAGGCCACAGGATTCCACAATCTCACATCAGTCATGTTCCCAGGCCAATGGTTTCCAGAATCAAACCTCAGTCATATTCCCAGGCCTCATGGTTCCAGAATCAAACCTCTGTCATGTTCCCAGGACAAAGGGTTCCAGAATAAAACCTCAGTCATGTTCCCTGGACACAGGTTCCAAAAATAAAACCCCAGGCATGTTCCCAGGCCACAGGGTTCCAGAATCAAGCCTCACTCATATTCCCAGGCCACAGGGTTCCACAATTAAACCTCAGTCATATTCCCAGGCCAGAGTGTTCCACAATCAAACCTAAGTCATCTTGCCAGGCCACAGGGTTCCACCATCAAACCTCAATCCTGTTGCAAGGCCACAGGCTTCCACCATCAAGCCTCAGTCACGTTCCCAAGCCTGAGGGTTCCACAATCAAGCCTCAGTCATGTTGCCAGGCCACAGGGTACCACCTTCAAACCTCAGTCATGTTCCCAAGCCACAGGGTTTTTCCATCAAACCTCAGTCATGTTCCCAGGCCAAAGGTTTCCACAATCTCACATCAGTGATGTTCCCAGGACAATGGTTTCCAGAATCAAACCTCAGTCATATTCCCAGGCCACATGGTTCCAGAATCAAACCTCAGTCGTGTTCGCAGGACACAGGGTTCCACAATCAAACCTCAGTCATGTTCCCAGGACAAAGGTGTCCAGAATCAAACCTGAGTCATGTTCCCAGGGAACAGGGTTCCAGAAACAAACCTCAGTCATGTTGCCAGGCCACAGGTTTCCACCATCAAACCTCAGACATGTTCCCAGGCCACAGGGTTCCACAATCCACTGATGTCATGTTCCCAGGCCACAGGTTTCCAGAATCAAACCGATTTCATGTTCCCAGGCAACAGGGTACCAGAATCCAAAGCGATGTCATGTTCCCAGGCCACAGGGTTCCACCATCAAATCTGAGTCCTGTTGCCAGGCCACAGGGTTCTACCATCAAGCCTCAGTCAAGTTCCCAGGAAACAGTGTTCCAGAATCAAACCAATGTCATGTTCCCAGGCCACGGGGTTCCAGTATCAGGCCTCAGTCATGTTCCCAGTGCACAGTATTCCACCATCAAACCTCAGTCATGTTGCCAGTCCACAGGTTTCTGCGATTAAACCACATTCAAGTTCCCAGGCCACAGGGTTCCAGAATCAAGCCTCAGTCATGTTGCCAGGCCACAGGGTACCACCATCAAACCTCAGTCATGTTCCCAGTGCACAGGGTTCCTCCATCAAACCTCAATCATGTTCGCAGGACACAGGTTTCCAGAATCAAACCAAAATCAAGTTCCCAGGCCATGGGTTTCCAGTACCAGGTCTCAGTCATGTTTCCAGGGCACAGGGTTCCATAATCAAACCTCAGTCATGTTGCCAGTCCACAGGTTTCTGCCATCAAACCTCAGTCAAGTTCCCAGGCCACAGATTTCCAGAATCAAACCTCAGTCATATTCCCAGGACACATGGTTCCAGAATCAAACCTCAGTCATGTTCGCAGGCCACAGGGTTCCACAATCAAACCTCAGTCATGTTCCCAGGACACAGGTGTCCAGAATCAAACCTCAGTCATGTTCCCAGGGAAAAGGGTTCCAGAAACAAACCTCAGTCATGTTGCCAGGCCACAGGTTTCCACCATCAAACCTCAGACATGTTCCCAAGCCACAGGGTTCCAGAATCAAACTGTTCTCATGTTCCCAGGCCACAGGGTTCCACAATCCACTGATGTCATGTTCCCAGGCCACAGGGTTCCAGAATCAAGCCTCTCTCATATTCCCAGGCCACAGGGTTCCACATTTAAACCTCAGTCATATTCCCAGGCCAGAGGGTTCCACCATCAAACCTCAGTCCTGTTGCCAGGCCACGGTTCCGACATGAAGCCTCAGTCATGTTCCCAGGCCTGAGGGTTCCACAATCAAACCTCTGTCATGTTGCCAGGCCACAGGGTTCAACCATCAAACGTCAGTCATATTCCCAGGAAACAGGGTTCCAGAATCAATCCAATGTCATGTTGCCAGGCCACAGGGTACCACCATCAAACCTCAGTCATGTTCCCAGGCCACAGGGTTTTTCCATCAAACCTCAGTCATGTTCCCAGGCCACAGGATTCCACAATCTCACATCAGTCATGTTCGCAGGCCAATGGTTTCCAGAATCAAACCTCAGTCTTATTCCCAGGCCTCATGGTTCCAGAATCAAACCTCAGTCATGTTCCCAGGACAAAGGGTTCTAGAATAAAACCTCAATCATGTTCCCTGGACACAGGTTCCAAAAATAAAACCCCAGGCATGTTCCCAGGCCACAGGGTTCCAGAATCAAGCCTCACTCATACTTCCAGGCCACAGGGTTCCACAATTAAACCTCAGTCATATTCCCAGGCCAGAGGGTTCCACAATCAAACCTCAGTCCTGTTGCCAGGCCACGGTTCCACCATCAAGCCTCAGTCATGTTCCCAGGCCTGAGTGTTCCACAATAAAACATAAGTCATCTTGCCAGGTCACAGGGTTCCACAATCCACTGATGTCATGTTCCCAGGCCACAGGGTTCCAGAATCAAGCCTCCCTCATCTTCCCAGGCCACAGGTTTCCACAATTAAACCTAAATTATATTCCCAGGCCAGAGGGTTCCACAATCAAACCTCAGTCCTGTAGCCAGGCCACAGGGTTACAGAATTAAACCACAGTCATATTCCCAGGCCAGAGGGTTCCACAGTCAAACCTCACTCATGTTCCCATGCCACAGGTTTCCAGAATCCAACCGATGTCATGTTCCCAGGCCACAGGGTTCCAGAATCAATCCTCAGTTATATTCCCAGACTACAGGGTTCCAGAATAAAACCTCAGTCATGTTCCCAGGCCACAGGGTTCCAGAACCAAGCCTCAGTCAGGTTCCCAGGGCACAGCATTCCACAATCTAAACAGATGTCATGTTCCCAGGTCACAGGTTTCCAGAATCACGCCTCAGTCATGTTCCCAGTCCACAGGGATCCAGAATCAAACCTCAGTCATGTCGCCAGGCCATAGGGTACCACCATCAAACCTCAGTCATATTCCGAGGACACAGGTTTCCAGAATCAAACCGATTTCATGTTCCGAGGCAACAGGGTACCAGAATCCAAACCGACGTCATGTTCCCAGGCCACAGCGTTCCACCATCAAATCTCAGTACTGTTGCCAGGCCACAGGCTTCCACCATCAAGCCTCAGTCATGTTCCCAAGCCTGAGGGTTCCACAATCAAACCTCAGTCATGTTGCCAGGGCACAGGGTTCAACCATCAAACCTCAGTCATGTTCCCAGGAAACAGGGTTCCAGAATCAAACCAATGTCATGTTCCCAGGCCACGGGGTTCCAGTATCAGGCCTCAGGCATGTTCCCATTGCACAGGGTTCCACCATCAAAGTTCAGTCATGTTGGCAGTCCACAGGTTTCTGCAATCAAACCACTTTCAATTTCCCAGGCCAGTGGGTTCCAGAATCAAGCCTCAGTCATGTTGCCAGGCCACAGGGTACCACCATCAAACCTCAGTCATGTTCCCAGGACACATGGTTCCAGAATCAAACCTCAGTCATGTTCGCAGGCCACAGGGTTCCACAATCAAACCTCAGTCATGTTCCCAGGACAAAGGTGTCTAGAATCAAACCTCAGTCATGTTCCCAGGGAACAGGGTCCCAGAAACAAACCTCAGTCCTGTTGCCAGGCCACAGGGTTTCAGAATCAAACCGTTCTCATGTTCCCAGGCCACAGGGTTCCACAATCCACTTATGTCATGTTCCCAGGCCACAGGGTTCCAGAATCAAACCTCAGTTATGTTCCCAGGCCACAGGGTTCCAGAATCAAGCCTCCCTCATATTCCAAGGCCACAGGGTTCCACAGTTAAACCTCAGTCATATTCCCAGGCCAGAGGGTTCCACAATCAAACCTCAGTCCTGTGGCCAGGCCCCGGTTCCACCATCAAGCCTCAGTCATGTACCCAGGCCTGAGTGTTCCACAATCAAACCTAAGTCATCTTGTGAAGCCTCAGGGTTGCACAATGAAACCTCAGTCATGTTGCCAGTCCACAGGTTTCTGCGATCAAATCAGAGTCAAGTTCCAAGGCCACAGGGTTCCAGAATCAAGCCTCAGTCATGTTGCCAGGCCACAGGGTTCAACCATCAAACCTCAGTCATATTCCCAGGAAACAGGGTTCCAGAATCAAACCAATGTCATGTTCCCAGGGCACGGGGTTCCAGTATCAGGCCTCAGTCATGTTCCCAGTGCACAGGGTTCCACCATCAAACCTCAATCATGTTGCCAGTCCACAGGCTTCTGCGATCAAATCAGAGTCAAATTCCCAGGCCACAGGGTTCCAGAATCAAGCCTCAGTCATGTTGCCAGGCCACAGGGTTCAACCATCAAACCTCAGTCATATTCCCAGGAAACAGGGTTCCAGAATCAAACCAATGTCATGTTCCCAGGACACGGGGTTCCAGTATCAGGCCTCAGTCATGTTCCCAGTGCACAGGGTTCCACCATCAAACCTCAGTCATGTTGCCAGTCCACAGGTTTCTGCTATCAAATCAGAGTCAAGTTCCCAGGCCACAGGTTTCCAGAATCAAGCCTCAGTCATGTTGCCAGGCCACAGGGTACCACCATCAAACCTCAGTCATGTTCCCAAGCCACAGGGTTTTTCCATAAAACCTCAGTCATGTTCCCAAGCCACAGGATTCCACAATCTCACATCAGGCATGTTCCCAGGCCAATGGTTTCCAGAATCAATCCTCAGTCATATTCCCAGGCCACATGGTTCCAGAATCAAACCTCAGTCATGTTCCCAGGACAAAGGGTTCCAGAATAAAACCTCAGTCATGTTCCCTGGACACAGGTTCCAAAAATAAAATCCCAGGCATGTTCCCAGGCCACAGGGTTCCAGAATCAAGCCTCACTCATATTCCCAGGCCACAGGGTTCCACAATTAAACCTCAGTAATATTCCCAGGCCACAGGGTTCCACAATTAAACCTGAGTCATATTCCCAGGCCAGAGGGTTCCACAATCATACCTCAGTCCTGTTGCCAGGCCACGGTTCCACCATGAAGCCTCAGTCATGTTCGCAGGCCTGAGTGTTCCACAATCAAACCTAAGTCATCTTGCCAGGCCTCAGGGTTCCACCATCAACTCTCAGTCCTGTTGCCAGGCCACAGGCTTCCACCATCAAGCCTCAGTCAGGTTCCCAAACCTGAGGGTTCCACAATCAAACCTCTTTCATGTTGCCAGGCCACAGGGTTACAGAATTAAACCACAGTCATATTCCCAGGCCAGAGGGTTCCACAGTCAAACCTCAATCATATTCCCATGCCACAGGTTTCCAGAATCCAACCGATATTACGTTCCCAGGCCAAAGGGTTCCAGAATCAATCCTCAGTCATGTTCCCAGGCCACAGGGTTCCAGAATCAATCCGCAGTTATGTTCCCAGGCTACAGGTTTCCAGAATAAATCCTCAGTCATATTCCCAGTCCACAGGGTTCCAGAACCAAGCCTTAGTCAGGTTGCCAGGGCACAGTATTCCACAATCTAAACAGATGTCATGTTTCCAAGTCACAGGTTTCCAGAATCACGCCTCAGTCATGTTCCCAGGCCACAGGGATCCAGAATCAAACCTCAGTCATGTTGGCAGGTCATAGGGTACCGCCATCAATCCTCAGTCATATTCCCAGGCCACAGTTTTCCAGAATCAAACCGATTTCATGTTCCCAGGCAACAGGGTACCAGAATCCAAACCGATGTCATGTTCCCAGGCCACAGGGTTCCACCATCAAATCTCAGTCCTGTTGCCAGGCCACAGGGTTCCACCATCAAGCCTCAGTCATATTCCCAAGCCTGAGGGTTCCACAATCAAACTTCAGTCATGTTGCCAGGCCACAGGGTTCAACCTTGAAACCTCAGTCATGTTCCCAGGAAACAGGGCTCCAGAATCAAACCAATGGCATGTTCCCAGGCCACGGGGTTCCAGTATCAGGCCTCAGTCATGTTCCCTGTGCACAGGTTCCACCATCAAACCTCAGTCATGTTGCCAGTCCATAGGTTTCTGCTATCAAATCAGAGTCAAGTTCCCAGGCCCCAGGGTTCCAGAATCAAGCCTCAGTCATGTTGCCAGGCCACAGGGTTTTTCCATCAAACCTCAGTCATATTCCCAGGCCAAAGGTTTCCACAATCTCACATCAGTCATGTTCCCAGGCCAATGGTTTCCAGAATCAAACCTCAGTCATATTCCCAGGCCACATGGTTCCAGAATCAAACCTCAGTCATGTTTGCAGGACACAGGGTTCCACAATCAAACCTCAGTCATGTTCCCAGGACAAAGGTGTCCAGAATCAAACCTCAGTCATGTTCCCAGGGAACAGGGTTCCAGAAACAAACCTCAGTCATGTTGCCAGGCCACAGGTTTCCACCATCAACCCTCAGACATGTTCCCAGGCCAGAGGGTTCCAGAATCAAATCGTTCTCATGTTCCCAGGCCACAGGGTTCCACAATCCACTGATGTCATGTTCCCAGGCCACAGGGTTCCAGAATCAAACCGTTCTCATGTTCCCAATCCACAAGGTTCCACAATCCACTGATGTCATGTTCCCAGGCCACAGGATTCCAGAATCAAACCTCAGATATGTTCCCAGGCCACAGGGTTCCAGAATCAAGCCTCCCTCATATTCCCAGGCCACAGGGTTCCACAATTAAACCTCAGTCATATTCCCAGGCCAGAGGGTTCCACAATCAAAGCTCACTCATGTTCCCATGCCACAGGGTTCAGGAATCCAACTGATGTCATGTTCCCAGGCCACAGGGTTCCAGAATCAATCCTCAGTCATATTCCCAGGCCACAGGGTTCCAGAATAAACCCTCAGACATGTTCCCAGGCCAGAGGGTTCCAGAATCAAATCGTTCTCATGTTCCCAGGCCACAGGGTTCCACAATCCACTGATGTCATGTTCCCAGGCCACAGGTTTCCACCATCAAACCGATTTCATGTTCCCAGGCAACAGGGTTCCAGAATACAAACTGATGTCATGTTCCCAGGCCACAGGGTTCCACCATCAACTCTCAGTCCTGTTGCCAGGCCACAGGGTTCCAGAATCAAGCCTCAGTCATGTTGCCAGGCCACAGGGTACCACCTTCAAACCTCAGTCATGTTCCCAAGCCACAGGGTTTTTGCATCAAACCTCAGTCATGTTCCCAGGCCAAAGGTTTCCACAATCTCACATCAGTGATGTTCCCAGGACAATGGTTTCCAGAATCAAACCTCAGTCATATTCCCAGGCCACATGGTTCCAGAATCAAACCTCAGTCGTGTTCGCAGGACACAGGGTTCCACAATCAAACCTCAGTCATGTTCCCAGGACAAAGGTGTCCAGAATCAAACCTGAGTCATGTTCCCAGGGAACAGGGTTCCAGAAACAAACCTCAGTCATGTTGCCAGGCCACAGGTTTCCACCATCAAACCTCAGACATGTTCCCAGGCCACAGGGTTCCACAATCCACTGATGTCATGTTCCCAGGCCACAGGGTTCCAGAATCAAACCGTTCTAATGTTCCCAGGCCACAAGGTTCCACAATCCACTGATGTCATGTTCCCAGGCCACAGGATTCCAGAATCAAACCTCAGATATGTTCCCAGGCCACAGGGTTCCAGAATCAAGCCTCCCTCATATTCCCAGGCCTCAGGGTTCCACAATTAAACCTCAGTCATATTCCCAGGCCAGAGGGTTCCACAATCAAAGCTCACTCATGTTCCCATGCCACAGGGTTCAGGAATCCAACTGATGTCATGTTCCCAGGCCACAGGGTTCCAGAATCAATCCTCAGTCATATTCCCAGGCCACAGGGTTCCAGAATAAAACCTCAGTCATGTTCCAGGGCCACAGGGTTCCAGAATCAATACTCAGTTATGTTCCCTGGCTACAGGGTTCCAGAATAAAACCTCAGTCATGTTCCAGGGCCACAGGGTTCCAGAATCAATCCGCAGTTATGTTCCCAGGCTACAGGGTTCCAGAATAAAACCTCAGTCATATTCCCAGTCCACAGGGTTCCAGAACCAAGCCTCAGTAAGGTTCCCAGGGCACAGTATTCCACAATCTAAACAGATGTCATGTTCCCAGGTCACAGGTTTCCAGAATCACGCCTCAGTCATGTTCCCAGGCCACAGGGATCCAGAATCATACCTCAGTCATGTTGCCAGGTCATAGGGTACCACCATCAAACCTCAGTCTTATTCCCAGGCCACAGGTTTCCAGAATCAAACCGATTTCATGTTCCCAGGCAACAGGGTTCCAGAATACAAACTGATGTCATGTTCCCAGGCCACAGGGTTCCACCATCAAATCTCAGTCCTGTTGCCAGGCCACAGTGTTCAACCATGAAACCTCAATCCTTTTGCAAGGCCACAGGCTTCCACCATCAAGCCTCAGTCACGTTCCCAAGCCTGAGGGTTCCACAATCAAACCTCTGTCATGTTGCCAGGCCACAGGGTATCAGATTTAAACCACAGTCATATTCCCAGGCCAGAGGGTTCCACAGTCAAACCTCACTCATGTTCCCATGCCACAGGATTCCAGAATCCAACCGATGTCATGTTCCCAGGCCACAGGGTTCCAGAATCAATCCTCAGTCATGTTCCCAGGATACAGGGTGCCAGAATCAAGCCTCACTCATATTCCCAGGCCACAGGGTTCCAGAACCAAGCCTCAGTCAGGTTCCCAGGGCACAGTATTCCACAATCTAAACAGATGTCATGTTCCCAGGTCACAGGTTTCCAGAATCACGCCTCAGTCATGTTCCCAGGCCACAGGTTTCCAGAATCAAGCCTCAGTCATGTTCCCAAGCCTGAGGGTTCCACAATCAAACCTCTGTCATGTTGCCAGGCCACAGGGTTCAACCATCAAACCTCAGTCATGTTCCCAGTGCACAGGTTTCTGGAATCAAATCAGAGTCAAGTTCCAGGCCACAGGTTTCCAGAATCAAGCCTCAGTCATGTTGCCAGGCCACAGGGTACCACCATCAAACCTCAGTCATGTTCCCAGTGCACAGGGTTCATCCATCTATCCTCAGTCATGTTCCAAGGCCACAGGATTCCACAATCTCACATCAGTCATGTTCCCAGGCCAATGGTTTCCAGGATCAAACCTCAGTCATATTCCCAGGCCTCAGGGTTCCAGAATCAAACCTCAGTCATGTTCCCAGGACAAAGGGTTCCAGAATAAAACCTCAGTCAACTTCCCTGGACACAGGTTTCAAAAATAAAACCCCAGGCATGTTCCCAGGCCACAGGGTTCCAGAATCAAGCCTCACTCATATTCCCAGGCCACAGGGTTCCACAATTAAACCTCAGTCATATTCCCAGGCCAGAGTGTTCCACAATCAAACCTCAGTCCTGTTGCCAGGCCACGGTTCCACCATCAAGCCTCAGTCATGTTCCCAGGCCTGAGTGTTCCACAATCAAACCTAAGTCATCTTGCCAGGCCACAGGGTTCCACAATCCACTGATGTCATGTTCCCAGGCCACAGGGTCCCAGAATCAAGCCTCCCTCATATTCCCAGGCCACAGGGTTCCACAATTAAACCTCAGTCATATTCCCAGGCCACAGGGTTCCACCATCAAACCGCAGTCATGTTGCCAGTCCACAGGTTTCTGCCATCAAACCTCAGTCAAGTTCCCAGGCCACAAATTTCCAGAATCAAACCTCAGTCATATTCCCAGGACACATGGTTCCAGAATCAAACCTCAGTCATGTTCGCAGGCCACAGGGTTCCACAATCAAACCTCAGTCATGTTCCCAGGACAAAGGTGTCCAGAATCAAACCTCAGACATGTTCCCAAGCAACAGGTTTCCAGAATCAAACCTTTCTCATGTTCCCAGGCCACAGGGTTCCACAATCCACTGATGTCATGTTCCCAGGCCACAGGATTCCAGAATCAAACCTCAGATATGTTCCCAGGCCACAGGGTTCCAGAATCAAGCCTCCCTCATATTCCCAGGCCACAGGGTTCCACAATTAAACCTCAGTCATATTCCCAGGCCAGAGGGTTCCACAATCAAAGCTCACTCATGTTCCCATGCCACAGGGTTCAGGAATCCAACTGATGTCATGTTCCCAGGCCACAGGGTTCCAGAATCAATCCTCAGTCATATTCCCAGGCCACAGGGTTCCAGAATAAACCCTCAGACATGTTCCCAGGCCAGAGGGTTCCAGAATCAAATCGTTCTCATGTTCCCAGGCCACAGGGTTCCACAATCCACTGATGTCATGTTCCCAGGCCACAGGTTTCCACCATCAAACCGATTTCATGTTCCCAGGCAACAGGGTTCCAGAATACAAACTGATGTCATGTTCCCAGGCCACAGGGTTCCACCATCAACTCTCAGTCCTGTTGCCAGGCCACAGGGTTCCAGAATCAAGCCTCAGTCATGTTGCCAGGCCACAGGGTACCACCTTCAAACCTCAGTCATGTTCCCAAGCCACAGGGTTTTTGCATCAAACCTCAGTCATGTTCCCAGGCCAAAGGTTTCCACAATCTCACATCAGTGATGTTCCCAGGACAATGGTTTCCAGAATCAAACCTCAGTCATATTCCCAGGCCACATGGTTCCAGAATCAAACCTCAGTCGTGTTCGCAGGACACAGGGTTCCACAATCAAACCTCAGTCATGTTCCCAGGACAAAGGTGTCCAGAATCAAACCTGAGTCATGTTCCCAGGGAACAGGGTTCCAGAAACAAACCTCAGTCATGTTGCCAGGCCACAGGTTTCCACCATCAAACCTCAGACATGTTCCCAGGCCACAGGGTTCCACAATCCACTGATGTCATGTTCCCAGGCCACAGGGTTCCAGAATCAAACCGTTCTAATGTTCCCAGGCCACAAGGTTCCACAATCCACTGATGTCATGTTCCCAGGCCACAGGATTCCAGAATCAAACCTCAGATATGTTCCCAGGCCACAGGGTTCCAGAATCAAGCCTCCCTCATATTCCCAGGCCTCAGGGTTCCACAATTAAACCTCAGTCATATTCCCAGGCCAGAGGGTTCCACAATCAAAGCTCACTCATGTTCCCATGCCACAGGGTTCAGGAATCCAACTGATGTCATGTTCCCAGGCCACAGGTGTCCAGAATCAATCCTCAGTCATATTCCCAGGCCACAGGGTTCCAGAATAAAACCTCAGTCATGTTCCAGGGCCACAGGGTTCCAGAATCAATACTCAGTTATGTTCCCTGGCTACAGGGTTCCAGAATAAAACCTCAGTCATGTTCCAGGGCCACAGGGTTCCAGAATCAATCCGCAGTTATGTTCCCAGGCTACAGGGTTCCAGAATAAAACCTCAGTCATATTCCCAGTCCACAGGGTTCCAGAACCAAGCCTCAGTAAGGTTCCCAGGGCACAGTATTCCACAATCTAAACAGATGTCATGTTCCCAGGTCACAGGTTTCCAGAATCACGCCTCAGTCATGTTCCCAGGCCACAGGGATCCAGAATCATACCTCAGTCATGTTGCCAGGTCATAGGGTACCACCATCAAACCTCAGTCTTATTCCCAGGCCACAGGTTTCCAGAATCAAACCGATTTCATGTTCCCAGGCAACAGGGTTCCAGAATACAAACTGATGTCATGTTCCCAGGCCACAGGGTTCCACCATCAAATCTCAGTCCTGTTGCCAGGCCACAGGGTTCCACCATCAAGCCTCAGTCATGTTCCCAAGCCTGAGGGTTCCACAATCAAACCTCAGTCATGTTGCCAGGCCACAGTGTTCAACCATGAAACCTCAATCCTTTTGCAAGGCCACAGGCTTCCACCATCAAGCCTCAGTCACGTTCCCAAGCCTGAGGGTTCCACAATCAAACCTCTGTCATGTTGCCAGGCCACAGGGTATCAGATTTAAACCACAGTCATATTCCCAGGCCAGAGGGTTCCACAGTCAAACCTCACTCATGTTCCCATGCCACAGGATTCCAGAATCCAACCGATGTCATGTTCCCAGGCCACAGGGTTCCAGAATCAATCCTCAGTCATGTTCCCAGGATACAGGGTGCCAGAATCAAGCCTCACTCATATTCCCAGGCCACAGGGTTCCAGAACCAAGCCTCAGTCAGGTTCCCAGGGCACAGTATTCCACAATCTAAACAGATGTCATGTTCCCAGGTCACAGGTTTCCAGAATCACGCCTCAGTCATGTTCCCAGGCCACAGGTTTCCAGAATCAAGCCTCAGTCATGTTCCCAAGCCTGAGGGTTCCACAATCAAACCTCTGTCATGTTGCCAGGCCACAGGGTTCAACCATCAAACCTCAGTCATGTTCCCAGTGCACAGGTTTCTGGAATCAAATCAGAGTCAAGTTCCAGGCCACAGGTTTCCAGAATCAAGCCTCAGTCATGTTGCCAGGCCACAGGGTACCACCATCAAACCTCAGTCATGTTCCCAGTGCACAGGGTTCATCCATCTATCCTCAGTCATGTTCCAAGGCCACAGGATTCCACAATCTCACATCAGTCATGTTCCCAGGCCAATGGTTTCCAGGATCAAACCTCAGTCATATTCCCAGGCCTCAGGGTTCCAGAATCAAACCTCAGTCATGTTCCCAGGACAAAGGGTTCCAGAATAAAACCTCAGTCAACTTCCCTGGACACAGGTTTCAAAAATAAAACCCCAGGCATGTTCCCAGGCCACAGGGTTCCAGAATCAAGCCTCACTCATATTCCCAGGCCACAGGGTTCCACAATTAAACCTCAGTCATATTCCCAGGCCAGAGTGTTCCACAATCAAACCTCAGTCCTGTTGCCAGGCCACGGTTCCACCATCAAGCCTCAGTCATGTTCCCAGGCCTGAGTGTTCCACAATCAAACCTAAGTCATCTTGCCAGGCCACAGGGTTCCACAATCCACTGATGTCATGTTCCCAGGCCACAGGGTCCCAGAATCAAGCCTCCCTCATATTCCCAGGCCACAGGGTTCCACAATTAAACCTCAGTCATATTCCCAGGCCACAGGGTTCCACCATCAAACCGCAGTCATGTTGCCAGTCCACAGGTTTCTGCCATCAAACCTCAGTCAAGTTCCCAGGCCACAAATTTCCAGAATCAAACCTCAGTCATATTCCCAGGACACATGGTTCCAGAATCAAACCTCAGTCATGTTCGCAGGCCACAGGGTTCCACAATCAAACCTCAGTCATGTTCCCAGGACAAAGGTGTCCAGAATCAAACCTCAGACATGTTCCCAAGCAACAGGTTTCCAGAATCAAACCTTTCTCATGTTCCCAGGCCACAGGGTTCCACAATCCACTGATGTCATGTTCCCAGGCCACAGGGTTACAGAATCAAACCTCAGTTATGGTCCCAGGCCACAGGGTTCCAGAATCAAGCCTCCCTCATATTCCCAGGTCACAGGGTTCCACAATTAAACCTCAGTCATATTCCCAGGCCAGAGGGTTCCACCATCAAACCTCTGTCATGTTGCCAGGCCACAGGGTTCAACCATCAAACCTCAGTCATATTCCCAGGAAACAGGGTTCCAGAATCAATCCAATGTCATGTTGCCAGGCCACAGGGTACCACCATCAAACCTCAGTCATGTTCCCAGGCCACAGGGTTTTTCCATCAAACCTCAGTCATGTTCCCAGGCCACAGGATTCCACAATCTCACATCAGTCATGTTCCCAGGCCAATGGTTTCCAGAATCAAACCTCAGTCATATTCCCAGGCCTCATGGTTCCAGAATCAAACCTCTGTCATGTTCCCAGGACAAAGGGTTCCAGAATAAAACCTCAGTCATGTTCCCTGGACACAGGTTCCAAAAATAAAACCCCAGGCATGTTCCCAGGCCACAGGGTTCCAGAATCAAGCCTCACTCATATTCCCAGGCCACAGGGTTCCACAATTAAACCTCAGTCATATTCCCAGGCCAGAGTGTTCCACAATCAAACCTAAGTCATCTTGCCAGGCCACAGGGTTCCACCATCAAACCTCAATCCTGTTGCAAGGCCACAGGCTTCCACCATCAAGCCTCAGTCACGTTCCCAAGCCTGAGGGTTCCACAATCAAGCCTCAGTCATGTTGCCAGGCCACAGGGTACCACCTTCAAACCTCAGTCATGTTCCCAAGCCACAGGGTTTTTCCATCAAACCTCAGTCATGTTCCCAGGCCAAAGGTTTCCACAATCTCACATCAGTGATGTTCCCAGGACAATGGTTTCCAGAATCAAACCTCAGTCATATTCCCAGGCCACATGGTTCCAGAATCAAACCTCAGTCGTGTTCGCAGGACACAGGGTTCCACAATCAAACCTCAGTCATGTTCCCAGGACAAAGGTGTCCAGAATCAAACCTGAGTCATGTTCCCAGGGAACAGGGTTCCAGAAACAAACCTCAGTCATGTTGCCAGGCCACAGGTTTCCACCATCAAACCTCAGACATGTTCCCAGGCCACAGGGTTCCACAATCCACTGATGTCATGTTCCCAGGCCACAGGGTTCCAGAATCAAACCGTTCTAATGTTCCCAGGCCACAAGGTTCCACAATCCACTGATGTCATGTTCCCAGGCCACAGGATTCCAGAATCAAACCTCAGATATGTTCCCAGGCCACAGGGTTCCAGAATCAAGCCTCCCTCATATTCCCAGGCCTCAGGGTTCCACAATTAAACCTCAGTCATATTCCCAGGCCAGAGGGTTCCACAATCAAAGCTCACTCATGTTCCCATGCCACAGGGTTCAGGAATCCAACTGATGTCATGTTCCCAGGCCACAGGGTTCCAGAATCAATCCTCAGTCATATTCCCAGGCCACAGGGTTCCAGAATAAAACCTCAGTCATGTTCCAGGGCCACAGGGTTCCAGAATCAATACTCAGTTATGTTCCCTGGCTACAGGGTTCCAGAATAAAACCTCAGTCATGTTCCAGGGCCACAGGGTTCCAGAATCAATCCGCAGTTATGTTCCCAGGCTACAGGGTTCCAGAATAAAACCTCAGTCATATTCCCAGTCCACAGGGTTCCAGAACCAAGCCTCAGTAAGGTTCCCAGGGCACAGTATTCCACAATCTAAACAGATGTCATGTTCCCAGGTCACAGGTTTCCAGAATCACGCCTCAGTCATGTTCCCAGGCCACAGGGATCCAGAATCATACCTCAGTCATGTTGCCAGGTCATAGGGTACCACCATCAAACCTCAGTCTTATTCCCAGGCCACAGGTTTCCAGAATCAAACCGATTTCATGTTCCCAGGCAACAGGGTTCCAGAATACAAACTGATGTCATGTTCCCAGGCCACAGGGTTCCACCATCAAATCTCAGTCCTGTTGCCAGGCCACAGGGTTCCACCATCAAGCCTCAGTCATGTTCCCAAGCCTGAGGGTTCCACAATCAAACCTCAGTCATGTTGCCAGGCCACAGTGTTCAACCATGAAACCTCAATCCTTTTGCAAGGCCACAGGCTTCCACCATCAAGCCTCAGTCACGTTCCCAAGCCTGAGGGTTCCACAATCAAACCTCTGTCATGTTGCCAGGCCACAGGGTATCAGATTTAAACCACAGTCATATTCCCAGGCCAGAGGGTTCCACAGTCAAACCTCACTCATGTTCCCATGCCACAGGATTCCAGAATCCAACCGATGTCATGTTCCCAGGCCACAGGGTTCCAGAATCAATCCTCAGTCATGTTCCCAGGATACAGGGTGCCAGAATCAAGCCTCACTCATATTCCCAGGCCACAGGGTTCCAGAACCAAGCCTCAGTCAGGTTCCCAGGGCACAGTATTCCACAATCTAAACAGATGTCATGTTCCCAGGTCACAGGTTTCCAGAATCACGCCTCAGTCATGTTCCCAGGCCACAGGTTTCCAGAATCAAGCCTCAGTCATGTTCCCAAGCCTGAGGGTTCCACAATCAAACCTCTGTCATGTTGCCAGGCCACAGGGTTCAACCATCAAACCTCAGTCATGTTCCCAGTGCACAGGTTTCTGGAATCAAATCAGAGTCAAGTTCCAGGCCACAGGTTTCCAGAATCAAGCCTCAGTCATGTTGCCAGGCCACAGGGTACCACCATCAAACCTCAGTCATGTTCCCAGTGCACAGGGTTCATCCATCTATCCTCAGTCATGTTCCAAGGCCACAGGATTCCACAATCTCACATCAGTCATGTTCCCAGGCCAATGGTTTCCAGGATCAAACCTCAGTCATATTCCCAGGCCTCAGGGTTCCAGAATCAAACCTCAGTCATGTTCCCAGGACAAAGGGTTCCAGAATAAAACCTCAGTCAACTTCCCTGGACACAGGTTTCAAAAATAAAACCCCAGGCATGTTCCCAGGCCACAGGGTTCCAGAATCAAGCCTCACTCATATTCCCAGGCCACAGGGTTCCACAATTAAACCTCAGTCATATTCCCAGGCCAGAGTGTTCCACAATCAAACCTCAGTCCTGTTGCCAGGCCACGGTTCCACCATCAAGCCTCAGTCATGTTCCCAGGCCTGAGTGTTCCACAATCAAACCTAAGTCATCTTGCCAGGCCACAGGGTTCCACAATCCACTGATGTCATGTTCCCAGGCCACAGGGTCCCAGAATCAAGCCTCCCTCATATTCCCAGGCCACAGGGTTCCACAATTAAACCTCAGTCATATTCCCAGGCCACAGGGTTCCACCATCAAACCGCAGTCATGTTGCCAGTCCACAGGTTTCTGCCATCAAACCTCAGTCAAGTTCCCAGGCCACAAATTTCCAGAATCAAACCTCAGTCATATTCCCAGGACACATGGTTCCAGAATCAAACCTCAGTCATGTTCGCAGGCCACAGGGTTCCACAATCAAACCTCAGTCATGTTCCCAGGACAAAGGTGTCCAGAATCAAACCTCAGACATGTTCCCAAGCAACAGGTTTCCAGAATCAAACCTTTCTCATGTTCCCAGGCCACAGGGTTCCACAATCCACTGATGTCATGTTCCCAGGCCACAGGGTTACAGAATCAAACCTCAGTTATGGTCCCAGGCCACAGGGTTCCAGAATCAAGCCTCCCTCATATTCCCAGGTCACAGGGTTCCACAATTAAACCTCAGTCATATTCCCAGGCCAGAGGGTTCCACCATCAAACCTCTGTCATGTTGCCAGGCCACAGGGTTCAACCATCAAACCTCAGTCATATTCCCAGGAAACAGGGTTCCAGAATCAATCCAATGTCATGTTGCCAGGCCACAGGGTACCACCATCAAACCTCAGTCATGTTCCCAGGCCACAGGGTTTTTCCATCAAACCTCAGTCATGTTCCCAGGCCACAGGATTCCACAATCTCACATCAGTCATGTTTCCAGGCCAATGGTTTCCAGAATCAAACCTCAGTCATATTCCCAGGCCTCATGGTTCCAGAATCAAACCTCTGTCATGTTCCCAGGACAAAGGGTTCCAGAATAAAACCTCAGTCATGTTCCCTGGACACAGGTTCCAAAAATAAAACCCCAGGCATGTTCCCAGGCCACAGGGTTCCAGAATCAAGCCTCACTCATATTCCCAGGCCACAGGGTTCCACAATTAAACCTCAGTCATATTCCCAGGCCAGAGTGTTCCACAATCAAACCTAAGTCATCTTGCCAGGCCACAGGGTTCCACCATCAAACCTCAATCCTGTTGCAAGGCCACAGGCTTCCACCATCAAGCCTCAGTCACGTTCCCAAGCCTGAGGGTTCCACAATCAAGCCTCAGTCATGTTGCCAGGCCACAGGGTACCACCTTCAAACCTCAGTCATGTTCCCAAGCCACAGGGTTTTTCCATCAAACCTCAGTCATGTTCCCAGGCCAAAGGTTTCCACAATCTCACATCAGTGATGTTCCCAGGACAATGGTTTCCAGAATCAAACCTCAGTCATATTCCCAGGCCACATGGTTCCAGAATCAAACCTCAGTCGTGTTCGCAGGACACAGGGTTCCACAATCAAACCTCAGTCATGTTCCCAGGACAAAGGTGTCCAGAATCAAACCTGAGTCATGTTCCCAGGGAACAGGGTTCCAGAAACAAACCTCAGTCATGTTGCCAGGCCACAGGTTTCCACCATCAAACCTCAGACATGTTCCCAGGCCACAGGGTTCCACAATCCACTGATGTCATGTTCCCAGGCCACAGGGTTCCAGAATCAAACCGTTCTAATGTTCCCAGGCCACAAGGTTCCACAATCCACTGATGTCATGTTCCCAGGCCACAGGATTCCAGAATCAAACCTCAGATATGTTCCCAGGCCACAGGGTTCCAGAATCAAGCCTCCCTCATATTCCCAGGCCTCAGGGTTCCACAATTAAACCTCAGTCATATTCCCAGGCCAGAGGGTTCCACAATCAAAGCTCACTCATGTTCCCATGCCACAGGGTTCAGGAATCCAACTGATGTCATGTTCCCAGGCCACAGGGTTCCAGAATCAATCCTCAGTCATATTCCCAGGCCACAGGGTTCCAGAATAAAACCTCAGTCATGTTCCAGGGCCACAGGGTTCCAGAATCAATACTCAGTTATGTTCCCTGGCTACAGGGTTCCAGAATAAAACCTCAGTCATGTTCCAGGGCCACAGGGTTCCAGAATCAATCCGCAGTTATGTTCCCAGGCTACAGGGTTCCAGAATAAAACCTCAGTCATATTCCCAGTCCACAGGGTTCCAGAACCAAGCCTCAGTAAGGTTCCCAGGGCACAGTATTCCACAATCTAAACAGATGTCATGTTCCCAGGTCACAGGTTTCCAGAATCACGCCTCAGTCATGTTCCCAGGCCACAGGGATCCAGAATCATACCTCAGTCATGTTGCCAGGTCATAGGGTACCACCATCAAACCTCAGTCTTATTCCCAGGCCACAGGTTTCCAGAATCAAACCGATTTCATGTTCCCAGGCAACAGGGTTCCAGAATACAAACTGATGTCATGTTCCCAGGCCACAGGGTTCCACCATCAAATCTCAGTCCTGTTGCCAGGCCACAGGGTTCCACCATCAAGCCTCAGTCATGTTCCCAAGCCTGAGGGTTCCACAATCAAACCTCAGTCATGTTGCCAGGCCACAGTGTTCAACCATGAAACCTCAATCCTTTTGCAAGGCCACAGGCTTCCACCATCAAGCCTCAGTCACGTTCCCAAGCCTGAGGGTTCCACAATCAAACCTCTGTCATGTTGCCAGGCCACAGGGTATCAGATTTAAACCACAGTCATATTCCCAGGCCAGAGGGTTCCACAGTCAAAACTCACTCATGTTCCCATGCCACAGGATTCCAGAATCCAACCGATGTCATGTTCCCAGGCCACAGGGTTCCAGAATCAATCCTCAGTCATGTTCCCAGGATACAGGGTGCCAGAATCAAGCCTCACTCATATTCCCAGGCCACAGGGTTCCAGAACCAAGCCTCAGTCAGGTTCCCAGGGCACAGTATTCCACAATCTAAACAGATGTCATGTTCCCAGGTCACAGGTTTCCAGAATCACGCCTCAGTCATGTTCCCAGGCCACAGGTTTCCAGAATCAAGCCTCAGTCATGTTCCCAAGCCTGAGGGTTCCACAATCAAACCTCTGTCATGTTGCCAGGCCACAGGGTTCAACCATCAAACCTCAGTCATGTTCCCAGTGCACAGGTTTCTGGAATCAAATCAGAGTCAAGTTCCAGGCCACAGGTTTCCAGAATCAAGCCTCAGTCATGTTGCCAGGCCACAGGGTACCACCATCAAACCTCAGTCATGTTCCCAGTGCACAGGGTTCATCCATCTATCCTCAGTCATGTTCCAAGGCCACAGGATTCCACAATCTCACATCAGTCATGTTCCCAGGCCAATGGTTTCCAGGATCAAACCTCAGTCATATTCCCAGGCCTCAGGGTTCCAGAATCAAACCTCAGTCATGTTCCCAGGACAAAGGGTTCCAGAATAAAACCTCAGTCAACTTCCCTGGACACAGGTTTCAAAAATAAAACCCCAGGCATGTTCCCAGGCCACAGGGTTCCAGAATCAAGCCTCACTCATATTCCCAGGCCACAGGGTTCCACAATTAAACCTCAGTCATATTCCCAGGCCAGAGTGTTCCACAATCAAACCTCAGTCCTGTTGCCAGGCCACGGTTCCACCATCAAGCCTCAGTCATGTTCCCAGGCCTGAGTGTTCCACAATCAAACCTAAGTCATCTTGCCAGGCCACAGGGTTCCACAATCCACTGATGTCATGTTCCCAGGCCACAGGGTTCCAGAATCAAGCCTCCCTCATATTCCCAGGCCACAGGGTTCCACAATTAAACCTCAGTCATATTCCCAGGCCACAGGGTTCCACCATCAAACCGCAGTCATGTTGCCAGTCCACAGGTTTCTGCCATCAAACCTCAGTCAAGTTCCCAGGCCACAAATTTCCAGAATCAAACCTCAGTCATATTCCCAGGACACATGGTTCCAGAATCAAACCTCAGTCATGTTCGCAGGCCACAGGGTTCCACAATCAAACCTCAGTCATGTTCCCAGGACAAAGGTGTCCAGAATCAAACCTCAGACATGTTCCCAAGCAACAGGTTTCCAGAATCAAACCTTTCTCATGTTCCCAGGCCACAGGGTTCCACAATCCACTGATGTCATGTTCCCAGGCCACAGGGTTACAGAATCAAACCTCAGTTATGGTCCCAGGCCACAGGGTTCCAGAATCAAGCCTCCCTCATATTCCCAGGTCACAGGGTTCCACAATTAAACCTCAGTCATATTCCCAGGCCAGAGGGTTCCACCATCAAACCTCTGTCATGTTGCCAGGCCACAGGGTTCAACCATCAAACCTCAGTCATATTCCCAGGAAACAGGGTTCCAGAATCAATCCAATGTCATGTTGCCAGGCCACAGGGTACCACCATCAAACCTCAGTCATGTTCCCAGGCCACAGGGTTTTTCCATCAAACCTCAGTCATGTTCCCAGGCCACAGGATTCCACAATCTCACATCAGTCATGTTCCCAGGCCAATGGTTTCCAGAATCAAACCTCAGTCATATTCCCAGGCCTCATGGTTCCAGAATCAAACCTCTGTCATGTTCCCAGGACAAAGGGTTCCAGAATAAAACCTCAGTCATGTTCCCTGGACACAGGTTCCAAAAATAAAACCCCAGGCATGTTCCCAGGCCACAGGGTTCCAGAATCAAGCCTCACTCATATTCCCAGGCCACAGGGTTCCACAATTAAACCTCAGTCATATTCCCAGGCCAGAGTGTTCCACAATCAAACCTAAGTCATCTTGCCAGGCCACAGGGTTCCACCATCAAACCTCAATCCTGTTGCAAGGCCACAGGCTTCCACCATCAAGCCTCAGTCACGTTCCCAAGCCTGAGGGTTCCACAATCAAGCCTCAGTCATGTTGCCAGGCCACAGGGTACCACCTTCAAACCTCAGTCATGTTCCCAAGCCACAGGGTTTTTCCATCAAACCTCAGTCATGTTCCCAGGCCAAAGGTTTCCACAATCTCACATCAGTGATGTTCCCAGGACAATGGTTTCCAGAATCAAACCTCAGTCATATTCCCAGGCCACATGGTTCCAGAATCAAACCTCAGTCGTGTTCGCAGGACACAGGGTTCCACAATCAAACCTCAGTCATGTTCCCAGGACAAAGGTGTCCAGAATCAAACCTGAGTCATGTTCCCAGGGAACAGGGTTCCAGAAACAAACCTCAGTCATGTTGCCAGGCCACAGGTTTCCACCATCAAACCTCAGACATGTTCCCAGGCCACAGGGTTCCACAATCCACTGATGTCATGTTCCCAGGCCACAGGGTTCCAGAATCAAACCGTTCTAATGTTCCCAGGCCACAAGGTTCCACAATCCACTGATGTCATGTTCCCAGGCCACAGGATTCCAGAATCAAACCTCAGATATGTTCCCAGGCCACAGGGTTCCAGAATCAAGCCTCCCTCATATTCCCAGGCCTCAGGGTTCCACAATTAAACCTCAGTCATATTCCCAGGCCAGAGGGTTCCACAATCAAAGCTCACTCATGTTCCCATGCCACAGGGTTCAGGAATCCAACTGATGTCATGTTCCCAGGCCACAGGGTTCCAGAATCAATCCTCAGTCATATTCCCAGGCCACAGGGTTCCAGAATAAAACCTCAGTCATGTTCCAGGGCCACAGGGTTCCAGAATCAATACTCAGTTATGTTCCCTGGCTACAGGGTTCCAGAATAAAACCTCAGTCATGTTCCAGGGCCACAGGGTTCCAGAATCAATCCGCAGTTATGTTCCCAGGCTACAGGGTTCCAGAATAAAACCTCAGTCATATTCCCAGTCCACAGGGTTCCAGAACCAAGCCTCAGTAAGGTTCCCAGGGCACAGTATTCCACAATCTAAACAGATGTCATGTTCCCAGGTCACAGGTTTCCAGAATCACGCCTCAGTCATGTTCCCAGGCCACAGGTTTCCAGAATCAAGCCTCAGTCATGTTGCCAGGCCACAGGGTACCACCATCAAACCTCAGTCATGTTCCCAGTGCACAGGGTTCATCCATCTATCCTCAGTCATGTTCCAAGGCCACAGGATTCCACAATCTCACATCAGTCATGTTCCCAGGCCAATGGTTTCCAGGATCAAACCTCAGTCATATTCCCAGGCCTCAGGGTTCCAGAATCAAACCTCAGTCATGTTCCCAGGACAAAGGGTTCCAGAATAAAACCTCAGTCAACTTCCCTGGACACAGGTTTCAAAAATAAAACCCCAGGCATGTTCCCAGGCCACAGGGTTCCAGAATCAAGCCTCACTCATATTCCCAGGCCACAGGGTTCCACAATTAAACCTCAGTCATATTCCCAGGCCAGAGTGTTCCACAATCAAACCTCAGTCCTGTTGCCAGGCCACGGTTCCACCATCAAGCCTCAGTCATGTTCCCAGGCCTGAGTGTTCCACAATCAAACCTAAGTCATCTTGCCAGGCCACAGGGTTCCACAATCCACTGATGTCATGTTCCCAGGCCACAGGGTTCCAGAATCAAGCCTCCCTCATATTCCCAGGCCACAGGGTTCCACAATTAAACCTCAGTCATATTCCCAGGCCACAGGGTTCCACCATCAAACCGCAGTCATGTTGCCAGTCCACAGGTTTCTGCCATCAAACCTCAGTCAAGTTCCCAGGCCACAAATTTCCAGAATCAAACCTCAGTCATATTCCCAGGACACATGGTTCCAGAATCAAACCTCAGTCATGTTCGCAGGCCACAGGGTTCCACAATCAAACCTCAGTCATGTTCCCAGGACAAAGGTGTCCAGAATCAAACCTCAGACATGTTCCCAAGCAACAGGTTTCCAGAATCAAACCTTTCTCATGTTCCCAGGCCACAGGGTTCCACAATCCACTGATGTCATGTTCCCAGGCCACAGGGTTACAGAATCAAACCTCAGTTATGGTCCCAGGCCACAGGGTTCCAGAATCAAGCCTCCCTCATATTCCCAGGTCACAGGGTTCCACAATTAAACCTCAGTCATATTCCCAGGCCAGAGGGTTCCACCATCAAACCTCTGTCATGTTGCCAGGCCACAGGGTTCAACCATCAAACCTCAGTCATATTCCCAGGAAACAGGGTTCCAGAATCAATCCAATGTCATGTTGCCAGGCCACAGGGTACCACCATCAAACCTCAGTCATGTTCCCAGGCCACAGGGTTTTTCCATCAAACCTCAGTCATGTTCCCAGGCCACAGGATTCCACAATCTCACATCAGTCATGTTCCCAGGCCAATGGTTTCCAGAATCAAACCTCAGTCATATTCCCAGGCCTCATGGTTCCAGAATCAAACCTCTGTCATGTTCCCAGGACAAAGGGTTCCAGAATAAAACCTCAGTCATGTTCCCTGGACACAGGTTCCAAAAATAAAACCCCAGGCATGTTCCCAGGCCACAGGGTTCCAGAATCAAGCCTCACTCATATTCCCAGGCCACAGGGTTCCACAATTAAACCTCAGTCATATTCCCAGGCCAGAGTGTTCCACAATCAAACCTAAGTCATCTTGCCAGGCCACAGGGTTCCACCATCAAACCTCAATCCTGTTGCAAGGCCACAGGCTTCCACCATCAAGCCTCAGTCACGTTCCCAAGCCTGAGGGTTCCACAATCAAGCCTCAGTCATGTTGCCAGGCCACAGGGTACCACCTTCAAACCTCAGTCATGTTCCCAAGCCACAGGGTTTTTCCATCAAACCTCAGTCATGTTCCCAGGCCAAAGGTTTCCACAATCTCACATCAGTGATGTTCCCAGGACAATGGTTTCCAGAATCAAACCTCAGTCATATTCCCAGGCCACATGGTTCCAGAATCAAACCTCAGTCGTGTTCGCAGGACACAGGGTTCCACAATCAAACCTCAGTCATGTTCCCAGGACAAAGGTGTCCAGAATCAAACCTGAGTCATGTTCCCAGGGAACAGGGTTCCAGAAACAAACCTCAGTCATGTTGCCAGGCCACAGGTTTCCACCATCAAACCTCAGACATGTTCCCAGGCCACAGGGTTCCACAATCCACTGATGTCATGTTCCCAGGCCACAGGGTTCCAGAATCAAACCGTTCTAATGTTCCCAGGCCACAAGGTTCCACAATCCACTGATGTCATGTTCCCAGGCCACAGGATTCCAGAATCAAACCTCAGATATGTTCCCAGGCCACAGGGTTCCAGAATCAAGCCTCCCTCATATTCCCAGGCCTCAGGGTTCCACAATTAAACCTCAGTCATATTCCCAGGCCAGAGGGTTCCACAATCAAAGCTCACTCATGTTCCCATGCCACAGGGTTCAGGAATCCAACTGATGTCATGTTCCCAGGCCACAGGGTTCCAGAATCAATCCTCAGTCATATTCCCAGGCCACAGGGTTCCAGAATAAAACCTCAGTCATGTTCCAGGGCCACAGGGTTCCAGAATCAATACTCAGTTATGTTCCCTGGCTACAGGGTTCCAGAATAAAACCTCAGTCATGTTCCAGGGCCACAGGGTTCCAGAATCAATCCGCAGTTATGTTCCCAGGCTACAGGGTTCCAGAATAAAACCTCAGTCATATTCCCAGTCCACAGGGTTCCAGAACCAAGCCTCAGTAAGGTTCCCAGGGCACAGTATTCCACAATCTAAACAGATGTCATGTTCCCAGGTCACAGGTTTCCAGAATCACGCCTCAGTCATGTTCCCAGGCCACAGGGATCCAGAATCATACCTCAGTCATGTTGCCAGGTCATAGGGTACCACCATCAAACCTCAGTCTTATTCCCAGGCCACAGGTTTCCAGAATCAAACCGATTTCATGTTCCCAGGCAACAGGGTTCCAGAATACAAACTGATGTCATGTTCCCAGGCCACAGGGTTCCACCATCAAATCTCAGTCCTGTTGCCAGGCCACAGGGTTCCACCATCAAGCCTCAGTCATGTTCCCAAGCCTGAGGGTTCCACAATCAAACCTCAGTCATGTTGCCAGGCCACAGTGTTCAACCATGAAACCTCAATCCTTTTGCAAGGCCACAGGCTTCCACCATCAAGCCTCAGTCACGTTCCCAAGCCTGAGGGTTCCACAATCAAACCTCTGTCATGTTGCCAGGCCACAGGGTATCAGATTTAAACCACAGTCATATTCCCAGGCCAGAGGGTTCCACAGTCAAACCTCACTCATGTTCCCATGCCACAGGATTCCAGAATCCAACCGATGTCATGTTCCCAGGCCACAGGGTTCCAGAATCAATCCTCAGTCATGTTCCCAGGATACAGGGTGCCAGAATCAAGCCTCACTCATATTCCCAGGCCACAGGGTTCCAGAACCAAGCCTCAGTCAGGTTCCCAGGGCACAGTATTCCACAATCTAAACAGATGTCATGTTCCCAGGTCACAGGTTTCCAGAATCACGCCTCAGTCATGTTCCCAGGCCACAGGTTTCCAGAATCAAGCCTCAGTCATGTTCCCAAGCCTGAGGGTTCCACAATCAAACCTCTGTCATGTTGCCAGGCCACAGGGTTCAACCATCAAACCTCAGTCATGTTCCCAGTGCACAGGTTTCTGGAATCAAATCAGAGTCAAGTTCCAGGCCACAGGTTTCCAGAATCAAGCCTCAGTCATGTTGCCAGGCCACAGGGTACCACCATTAAACCTCAGTCATGTTCCCAGTGCACAGGGTTCATCCATCTATCCTCAGTCATGTTCCAAGGCCACAGGATTCCACAATCTCACATCAGTCATGTTCCCAGGCCAATGGTTTCCAGGATCAAACCTCAGTCATATTCCCAGGCCTCAGGGTTCCAGAATCAAACCTCAGTCATGTTCCCAGGACAAAGGGTTCCAGAATAAAACCTCAGTCAACTTCCCTGGACACAGGTTTCAAAAATAAAACCCCAGGCATGTTCCCAGGCCACAGGGTTCCAGAATCAAGCCTCACTCATATTCCCAGGCCACAGGGTTCCACAATTAAACCTCAGTCATATTCCCAGGCCAGAGTGTTCCACAATCAAACCTCAGTCCTGTTGCCAGGCCACGGTTCCACCATCAAGCCTCAGTCATGTTCCCAGGCCTGAGTGTTCCACAATCAAACCTAAGTCATCTTGCCAGGCCACAGGGTTCCACAATCCACTGATGTCATGTTCCCAGGCCACAGGGTTCCAGAATCAAGCCTCCCTCATATTCCCAGGCCACAGGGTTCCACAATTAAACCTCAGTCATATTCCCAGGCCACAGGGTTCCACCATCAAACCGCAGTCATGTTGCCAGTCCACAGGTTTCTGCCATCAAACCTCAGTCAAGTTCCCAGGCCACAAATTTCCAGAATCAAACCTCAGTCATATTCCCAGGACACATGGTTCCAGAATCAAACCTCAGTCATGTTCGCAGGCCACAGGGTTCCACAATCAAACCTCAGTCATGTTCCCAGGACAAAGGTGTCCAGAATCAAACCTCAGACATGTTCCCAAGCAACAGGTTTCCAGAATCAAACCTTTCTCATGTTCCCAGGCCACAGGGTTCCACAATCCACTGATGTCATGTTCCCAGGCCACAGGGTTACAGAATCAAACCTCAGTTATGGTCCCAGGCCACAGGGTTCCAGAATAAAGCCTCCCTCATATTCCCAGGTCACAGGGTTCCACAATTAAACCTCAGTCATATTCCCAGGCCAGAGGGTTCCACCATCAAACCTCTGTCATGTTGCCAGGCCACAGGGTTCAACCATCAAACCTCAGTCATATTCCCAGGAAACAGGGTTCCAGAATCAATCCAATGTCATGTTGCCAGGCCACAGGGTACCACCATCAAACCTCAGTCATGTTCCCAGGCCACAGGATTCCACAATCTCACATCAGTCATGTTCCCAGGCCAATGGTTTCCAGAATCAAACCTCAGTCATATTCCCAGGCCTCATGGTTCCAGAATCAAACCTCTGTCATGTTCCCAGGACAAAGGGTTCCAGAATAAAACCTCAGTCATGTTCCCTGGACACAGGTTCCAAAAATAAAACCCCAGGCATGTTCCCAGGCCACAGGGTTCCAGAATCAAGCCTCACTCATATTCCCAGGCCACAGGGTTCCACAATTAAACCTCAGTCATATTCCCAGGCCAGAGGGTTCCACAATCAAACCTCAGTCCTGTTTCCAGGCCACGGTTCCACCATCAAGCGTCAGTCATGTTCCCAGGCCAGAGTGTTCCACAATCAAACCTAAGTCATCTTGCCAGGCCACAGGGTTCCACCATCAAACCTCAATCCTGTTGCAAGGCCACAGGCTTCCACCATCAAGCCTCAGTCACGTTCCCAAGCCTGAGGGTTCCACAATCAAGCCTCAGTCATGTTGCCAGGCCACAGGGTACCACCTTCAAACCTCAGTCATGTTCCCAAGCCACAGGGTTTTTCCATCAAACCTCAGTCATGTTCCCAGGCCAAAGGTTTCCACAATCTCACATCAGTGATGTTCCCAGGACAATGGTTTCCAGAATCAAACCTCAGTCATATTCCCAGGCCACATGGTTCCAGAATCAAACCTCAGTCGTGTTCGCAGGACACAGGGTTCCACAATCAAACCTCAGTCATGTTCCCAGGACAAAGGTGTCCAGAATCAAACCTGAGTCATGTTCCCAGGGAACAGGGTTCCAGAAACAAACCTCAGTCATGTTGCCAGGCCACAGGTTTCCACCATCAAACCTCAGACATGTTCCCAGGCCACAGGGTTCCACAATCCACTGATGTCATGTTCCCAGGCCACAGGGTTCCAGAATCAAACCGTTCTAATGTTCCCAGGCCACAAGGTTCCACAATCCACTGATGTCATGTTCCCAGGCCACAGGATTCCAGAATCAAACCTCAGATATGTTCCCAGGCCACAGGGTTCCAGAATCAAGCCTCCCTCATATTCCCAGGCCTCAGGGTTCCACAATTAAACCTCAGTCATATTCCCAGGCCAGAGGGTTCCACAATCAAAGCTCACTCATGTTCCCATGCCACAGGGTTCAGGAATCCAACTGATGTCATGTTCCCAGGCCACAGGGTTCCAGAATCAATCCTCAGTCATATTCCCAGGCCACAGGGTTCCAGAATAAAACCTCAGTCATGTTCCAGGGCCACAGGGTTCCAGAATCAATACTCAGTTATGTTCCCTGGCTACAGGGTTCCAGAATAAAACCTCAGTCATGTTCCAGGGCCACAGGGTTCCAGAATCAATCCGCAGTTATGTTCCCAGGCTACAGGGTTCCAGAATAAAACCTCAGTCATATTCCCAGTCCACAGGGTTCCAGAACCAAGCCTCAGTAAGGTTCCCAGGGCACAGTATTCCACAATCTAAACAGATGTCATGTTCCCAGGTCACAGGTTTCCAGAATCACGCCTCAGTCATGTTCCCAGGCCACAGGGATCCAGAATCATACCTCAGTCATGTTGCCAGGTCATAGGGTACCACCATCAAACCTCAGTCTTATTCCCAGGCCACAGGTTTCCAGAATCAAACCGATTTCATGTTCCCAGGCAACAGGGTTCCAGAATACAAACTGATGTCATGTTCCCAGGCCACAGGGTTCCACCATCAAATCTCAGTCCTGTTGCCAGGCCACAGGGTTCCACCATCAAGCCTCAGTCATGTTCCCAAGCCTGAGGGTTCCACAATCAAACCTCAGTCATGTTGCCAGGCCACAGTGTTCAACCATGAAACCTCAATCCTTTTGCAAGGCCACAGGCTTCCACCATCAAGCCTCAGTCACGTTCCCAAGCCTGAGGGTTCCACAATCAAACCTCTGTCATGTTGCCAGGCCACAGGGTATCAGATTTAAACCACAGTCATATTCCCAGGCCAGAGGGTTCCACAGTCAAACCTCACTCATGTTCCCATGCCACAGGATTCCAGAATCCAACCGATGTCATGTTCCCAGGCCACAGGGTTCCAGAATCAAACCTCAGTCATATTCCCAGGATACAGGGTGCCAGAATCAAACCTCAGTCATGTTCGCAGGCCACAGGGTTCCACAATCAAACCTCAGTCATGTTCCCAGGACAAAGGTGTCCAGAATCAAACCTCAGACATGTTCCCAAGCAACAGGTTTCCAGAATCAAACCTTTCTCATGTTCCCAGGCCACAGGGTTCCACAATCCACTGGTGTCATGTTCCCAGGCCACAGGGTTACAGAATCAAACCTCAGTTATGGTCCCAGGCCACAGGGTTCCAGAATCAAGCCTCCCTCATATTCCCAGGTCACAGGGTTCCACAATTAAACCTCAGTCATATTCCCAGGCCAGAGGGTTCCACCATCAAACCTCTGTCATGTTGCCAGGCCACAGGGTTCAACCATCAAACCTCAGTCATATTCCCAGGAAACAGGGTTCCAGAATCAATCCAATGTCATGTTGCCAGGCCACAGGGTACCACCATCAAACCTCAGTCATGTTCCCAGGCCACAGGGTTTTTCCATCAAACCTCAGTCATGTTCCCAGGCCACAGGATTCCACAATCTCACATCAGTCATGTTCCCAGGCCAATGGTTTCCAGAATCAAACCTCAGTCATATTCCCAGGCCTCATGGTTCCAGAATCAAACCTCTGTCATGTTCCCAGGACAAAGGGTTCCAGAATAAAACCTCAGTCATGTTCCCTGGACACAGGTTCCAAAAATAAAACCCCAGGCATGTTCCCAGGCCACAGGGTTCCAGAATCAAGCCTCACTCATATTCCCAGGCCACAGGGTTCCACAATTAAACCTCAGTCATATTCCCAGGCCAGAGGGTTCCACAATCAAACCTCAGTCCTGTTTCCAGGCCACGGTTCCACCATCAAGCGTCAGTCATGTTCCCAGGCCAGAGTGTTCCACAATCAAACCTAAGTCATCTTGCCAGGCCACAGGGTTCCACCATCAAACCTCAATCCTGTTGCAAGGCCACAGGCTTCCACCATCAAGCCTCAGTCACGTTCCCAAGCCTGAGGGTTCCACAATCAAGCCTCAGTCATGTTGCCAGGCCACAGGGTACCACCTTCAAACCTCAGTCATGTTCCCAAGCCACAGGGTTTTTCCATCAAACCTCAGTCATGTTCCCAGGCCAAAGGTTTCCACAATCTCACATCAGTGATGTTCCCAGGACAATGGTTTCCAGAATCAAACCTCAGTCATATTCCCAGGCCACATGGTTCCAGAATCAAACCTCAGTCGTGTTCGCAGGACACAGGGTTCCACAATCAAACCTCAGTCATGTTCCCAGGACAAAGGTGTCCAGAATCAAACCTGAGTCATGTTCCCAGGGAACAGGGTTCCAGAAACAAACCTCAGTCATGTTGCCAGGCCACAGGTTTCCACCATCAAACCTCAGACATGTTCCCAGGCCACAGGGTTCCACAATCCACTGATGTCATGTTCCCAGGCCACAGGGTTCCAGAATCAAACCGTTCTAATGTTCCCAGGCCACAAGGTTCCACAATCCACTGATGTCATGTTCCCAGGCCACAGGATTCCAGAATCAAACCTCAGATATGTTCCCAGGCCACAGGGTTCCAGAATCAAGCCTCCCTCATATTCCCAGGCCTCAGGGTTCCACAATTAAACCTCAGTCATATTCCCAGGCCAGAGGGTTCCACAATCAAAGCTCACTCATGTTCCCATGCCACAGGGTTCAGGAATCCAACTGATGTCATGTTCCCAGGCCACAGGGTTCCAGAATCAATCCTCAGTCATATTCCCAGGCCACAGGGTTCCAGAATAAAACCTCAGTCATGTTCCAGGGCCACAGGGTTCCAGAATCAATACTCAGTTATGTTCCCTGGCTACAGGGTTCCAGAATAAAACCTCAGTCATGTTCCAGGGCCACAGGGTTCCAGAATCAATCCGCAGTTATGTTCCCAGGCTACAGGGTTCCAGAATAAAACCTCAGTCATATTCCCAGTCCACAGGGTTCCAGAACCAAGCCTCAGTAAGGTTCCCAGGGCACAGTATTCCACAATCTAAACAGATGTCATGTTCCCAGGTCACAGGTTTCCAGAATCACGCCTCAGTCATGTTCCCAGGCCACAGGGATCCAGAATCATACCTCAGTCATGTTGCCAGGTCATAGGGTACCACCATCAAACCTCAGTCTTATTCCCAGGCCACAGGTTTCCAGAATCAAACCGATTTCATGTTCCCAGGCAACAGGGTTCCAGAATACAAACTGATGTCATGTTCCCAGGCCACAGGGTTCCACCATCAAATCTCAGTCCTGTTGCCAGGCCACAGGGTTCCACCATCAAGCCTCAGTCATGTTCCCAAGCCTGAGGGTTCCACAATCAAACCTCAGTCATGTTGCCAGGCCACAGTGTTCAACCATGAAACCTCAATCCTTTTGCAAGGCCACAGGCTTCCACCATCAAGCCTCAGTCACGTTCCCAAGCCTGAGGGTTCCACAATCAAACCTCTGTCATGTTGCCAGGCCACAGGGTATCAGATTTAAACCACAGTCATATTCCCAGGCCAGAGGGTTCCACAGTCAAACCTCACTCATGTTCCCATGCCACAGGATTCCAGAATCCAACCGATGTCATGTTCCCAGGCCACAGGGTTCCAGAATCAATCCTCAGTCATGTTCCCAGGATACAGGGTGCCAGAATCAAGCCTCACTCATATTCCCAGGCCACAGGGTTCCAGAACCAAGCCTCAGTCAGGTTCCCAGGGCACAGTATTCCACAATCTAAACAGATGTCATGTTCCCAGGTCACAGGTTTCCAGAATCACGCCTCAGTCATGTTCCCAGGCCACAGGTTTCCAGAATCAAGCCTCAGTCATGTTCCCAAGCCTGAGGGTTCCACAATCAAACCTCTGTCATGTTGCCAGGCCACAGGGTTCAACCATCAAACCTCAGTCATGTTCCCAGTGCACAGGTTTCTGGAATCAAATCAGAGTCAAGTTCCAGGCCACAGGTTTCCAGAATCAAGCCTCAGTCATGTTGCCAGGCCACAGGGTACCACCATTAAACCTCAGTCATGTTCCCAGTGCACAGGGTTCATCCATCTATCCTCAGTCATGTTCCAAGGCCACAGGATTCCACAATCTCACATCAGTCATGTTCCCAGGCCAATGGTTTCCAGGATCAAACCTCAGTCATATTCCCAGGCCTCAGGGTTCCAGAATCAAACCTCAGTCATGTTCCCAGGACAAAGGGTTCCAGAATAAAACCTCAGTCAACTTCCCTGGACACAGGTTTCAAAAATAAAACCCCAGGCATGTTCCCAGGCCACAGGGTTCCAGAATCAAGCCTCACTCATATTCCCAGGCCACAGGGTTCCACAATTAAACCTCAGTCATATTCCCAGGCCAGAGTGTTCCACAATCAAACCTCAGTCCTGTTGCCAGGCCACGGTTCCACCATCAAGCCTCAGTCATGTTCCCAGGCCTGAGTGTTCCACAATCAAACCTAAGTCATCTTGCCAGGCCACAGGGTTCCACAATCCACTGATGTCATGTTCCCAGGCCACAGGGTTCCAGAATCAAGCCTCCCTCATATTCCCAGGCCACAGGGTTCCACAATTAAACCTCAGTCATATTCCCAGGCCACAGGGTTCCACCATCAAACCGCAGTCATGTTGCCAGTCCACAGGTTTCTGCCATCAAACCTCAGTCAAGTTCCCAGGCCACAAATTTCCAGAATCAAACCTCAGTCATATTCCCAGGACACATGGTTCCAGAATCAAACCTCAGTCATGTTCGCAGGCCACAGGGTTCCACAATCAAACCTCAGTCATGTTCCCAGGACAAAGGTGTCCAGAATCAAACCTCAGACATGTTCCCAAGCAACAGGTTTCCAGAATCAAACCTTTCTCATGTTCCCAGGCCACAGGGTTCCACAATCCACTGATGTCATGTTCCCAG
Organism: Balaenoptera physalus; assembly: GCF_965194825.1. Lineage (NCBI taxonomy): Eukaryota > Metazoa > Chordata > Mammalia > Artiodactyla > Balaenopteridae > Balaenoptera > Balaenoptera physalus. The sequence goes on from NC_138894.1 coordinate 24,465,739, forward strand.
GCCACAGGGTTACAGAATCAAACCTCAGTTATGGTCCCAGGCCACAGGGTTCCAGAATAAAGCCTCCCTCATATTCCCAGGTCACAGGGTTCCACAATTAAACCTCAGTCATATTCCCAGGCCAGAGGGTTCCACCATCAAACCTCTGTCATGTTGCCAGGCCACAGGGTTCAACCATCAAACCTCAGTCATATTCCCAGGAAACAGGGTTCCAGAATCAATCCAATGTCATGTTGCCAGGCCACAGGGTACCACCATCAAACCTCAGTCATGTTCCCAGGCCACAGGGTTTTTCCATCAAACCTCAGTCATGTTCCCAGGCCACAGGATTCCACAATCTCACATCAGTCATGTTCCCAGGCCAATGGTTTCCAGAATCAAACCTCAGTCATATTCCCAGGCCTCATGGTTCCAGAATCAAACCTCTGTCATGTTCCCAGGACAAAGGGTTCCAGAATAAAACCTCAGTCATGTTCCCTGGACACAGGTTCCAAAAATAAAACCCCAGGCATGTTCCCAGGCCACAGGGTTCCAGAATCAAGCCTCACTCATATTCCCAGGCCACAGGGTTCCACAATTAAACCTCAGTCATATTCCCAGGCCAGAGGGTTCCACAATCAAACCTCAGTCCTGTTTCCAGGCCACGGTTCCACCATCAAGCGTCAGTCATGTTCCCAGGCCAGAGTGTTCCACAATCAAACCTAAGTCATCTTGCCAGGCCACAGGGTTCCACCATCAAACCTCAATCCTGTTGCAAGGCCACAGGCTTCCACCATCAAGCCTCAGTCACGTTCCCAAGCCTGAGGGTTCCACAATCAAGCCTCAGTCATGTTGCCAGGCCACAGGGTACCACCTTCAAACCTCAGTCATGTTCCCAAGCCACAGGGTTTTTCCATCAAACCTCAGTCATGTTCCCAGGCCAAAGGTTTCCACAATCTCACATCAGTGATGTTCCCAGGACAATGGTTTCCAGAATCAAACCTCAGTCATATTCCCAGGCCACATGGTTCCAGAATCAAACCTCAGTCGTGTTCGCAGGACACAGGGTTCCACAATCAAACCTCAGTCATGTTCCCAGGACAAAGGTGTCCAGAATCAAACCTGAGTCATGTTCCCAGGGAACAGGGTTCCAGAAACAAACCTCAGTCATGTTGCCAGGCCACAGGTTTCCACCATCAAACCTCAGACATGTTCCCAGGCCACAGGGTTCCACAATCCACTGATGTCATGTTCCCAGGCCACAGGGTTCCAGAATCAAACCGTTCTAATGTTCCCAGGCCACAAGGTTCCACAATCCACTGATGTCATGTTCCCAGGCCACAGGATTCCAGAATCAAACCTCAGATATGTTCCCAGGCCACAGGGTTCCAGAATCAAGCCTCCCTCATATTCCCAGGCCTCAGGGTTCCACAATTAAACCTCAGTCATATTCCCAGGCCAGAGGGTTCCACAATCAAAGCTCACTCATGTTCCCATGCCACAGGGTTCAGGAATCCAACTGATGTCATGTTCCCAGGCCACAGGGTTCCAGAATCAATCCTCAGTCATATTCCCAGGCCACAGGGTTCCAGAATAAAACCTCAGTCATGTTCCAGGGCCACAGGGTTCCAGAATCAATACTCAGTTATGTTCCCTGGCTACAGGGTTCCAGAATAAAACCTCAGTCATGTTCCAGGGCCACAGGGTTCCAGAATCAATCCGCAGTTATGTTCCCAGGCTACAGGGTTCCAGAATAAAACCTCAGTCATATTCCCAGTCCACAGGGTTCCAGAACCAAGCCTCAGTAAGGTTCCCAGGGCACAGTATTCCACAATCTAAACAGATGTCATGTTCCCAGGTCACAGGTTTCCAGAATCACGCCTCAGTCATGTTCCCAGGCCACAGGGATCCAGAATCATACCTCAGTCATGTTGCCAGGTCATAGGGTACCACCATCAAACCTCAGTCTTATTCCCAGGCCACAGGTTTCCAGAATCAAACCGATTTCATGTTCCCAGGCAACAGGGTTCCAGAATACAAACTGATGTCATGTTCCCAGGCCACAGGGTTCCACCATCAAATCTCAGTCCTGTTGCCAGGCCACAGGGTTCCACCATCAAGCCTCAGTCATGTTCCCAAGCCTGAGGGTTCCACAATCAAACCTCAGTCATGTTGCCAGGCCACAGTGTTCAACCATGAAACCTCAATCCTTTTGCAAGGCCACAGGCTTCCACCATCAAGCCTCAGTCACGTTCCCAAGCCTGAGGGTTCCACAATCAAACCTCTGTCATGTTGCCAGGCCACAGGGTATCAGATTTAAACCACAGTCATATTCCCAGGCCAGAGGGTTCCACAGTCAAACCTCACTCATGTTCCCATGCCACAGGATTCCAGAATCCAACCGATGTCATGTTCCCAGGCCACAGGGTTCCAGAATCAAACCTCAGTCATATTCCCAGGATACAGGGTGCCAGAATCAAACCTCAGTCATGTTCGCAGGCCACAGGGTTCCACAATCAAACCTCAGTCATGTTCCCAGGACAAAGGTGTCCAGAATCAAACCTCAGACATGTTCCCAAGCAACAGGTTTCCAGAATCAAACCTTTCTCATGTTCCCAGGCCACAGGGTTCCACAATCCACTGGTGTCATGTTCCCAGGCCACAGGGTTACAGAATCAAACCTCAGTTATGGTCCCAGGCCACAGGGTTCCAGAATCAAGCCTCCCTCATATTCCCAGGTCACAGGGTTCCACAATTAAACCTCAGTCATATTCCCAGGCCAGAGGGTTCCACCATCAAACCTCTGTCATGTTGCCAGGCCACAGGGTTCAACCATCAAACCTCAGTCATATTCCCAGGAAACAGGGTTCCAGAATCAATCCAATGTCATGTTGCCAGGCCACAGGGTACCACCATCAAACCTCAGTCATGTTCCCAGGCCACAGGGTTTTTCCATCAAACCTCAGTCATGTTCCCAGGCCACAGGATTCCACAATCTCACATCAGTCATGTTCCCAGGCCAATGGTTTCCAGAATCAAACCTCAGTCATATTCCCAGGCCTCATGGTTCCAGAATCAAACCTCTGTCATGTTCCCAGGACAAAGGGTTCCAGAATAAAACCTCAGTCATGTTCCCTGGACACAGGTTCCAAAAATAAAACCCCAGGCATGTTCCCAGGCCACAGGGTTCCAGAATCAAGCCTCACTCATATTCCCAGGCCACAGGGTTCCACAATTAAACCTCAGTCATATTCCCAGGCCAGAGGGTTCCACAATCAAACCTCAGTCCTGTTTCCAGGCCACGGTTCCACCATCAAGCGTCAGTCATGTTCCCAGGCCAGAGTGTTCCACAATCAAACCTAAGTCATCTTGCCAGGCCACAGGGTTCCACCATCAAACCTCAATCCTGTTGCAAGGCCACAGGCTTCCACCATCAAGCCTCAGTCACGTTCCCAAGCCTGAGGGTTCCACAATCAAGCCTCAGTCATGTTGCCAGGCCACAGGGTACCACCTTCAAACCTCAGTCATGTTCCCAAGCCACAGGGTTTTTCCATCAAACCTCAGTCATGTTCCCAGGCCAAAGGTTTCCACAATCTCACATCAGTGATGTTCCCAGGACAATGGTTTCCAGAATCAAACCTCAGTCATATTCCCAGGCCACATGGTTCCAGAATCAAACCTCAGTCGTGTTCGCAGGACACAGGGTTCCACAATCAAACCTCAGTCATGTTCCCAGGACAAAGGTGTCCAGAATCAAACCTGAGTCATGTTCCCAGGGAACAGGGTTCCAGAAACAAACCTCAGTCATGTTGCCAGGCCACAGGTTTCCACCATCAAACCTCAGACATGTTCCCAGGCCACAGGGTTCCACAATCCACTGATGTCATGTTCCCAGGCCACAGGGTTCCAGAATCAAACCGTTCTAATGTTCCCAGGCCACAAGGTCCCACAATCCACTGATGTCATGTTCCCAGGCCACAGGATTCCAGAATCAAACCTCAGATATGTTCCCAGGCCACAGGGTTCCAGAATCAAGCCTCCCTCATATTCCCAGGCCTCAGGGTTCCACAATTAAACCTCAGTCATATTCCCAGGCCAGAGGGTTCCACAATCAAAGCTCACTCATGTTCCCATGCCACAGGGTTCAGGAATCCAACTGATGTCATGTTCCCAGGCCACAGGGTTCCAGAATCAATCCTCAGTCATATTCCCAGGCCACAGGGTTCCAGAATAAAACCTCAGTCATGTTCCAGGGCCACAGGGTTCCAGAATCAATACTCAGTTATGTTCCCTGGCTACAGGGTTCCAGAATAAAACCTCAGTCATGTTCCAGGGCCACAGGGTTCCAGAATCAATCCGCAGTTATGTTCCCAGGCTACAGGGTTCCAGAATAAAACCTCAGTCATATTCCCAGTCCACAGGGTTCCAGAACCAAGCCTCAGTAAGGTTCCCAGGGCACAGTATTCCACAATCTAAACAGATGTCATGTTCCCAGGTCACAGGTTTCCAGAATCACGCCTCAGTCATGTTCCCAGGCCACAGGGATCCAGAATCATACCTCAGTCATGTTGCCAGGTCATAGGGTACCACCATCAAACCTCAGTCTTATTCCCAGGCCACAGGTTTCCAGAATCAAACCGATTTCATGTTCCCAGGCAACAGGGTTCCAGAATACAAACTGATGTCATGTTCCCAGGCCACAGGGTTCCACCATCAAATCTCAGTCCTGTTGCCAGGCCACAGGGTTCCACCATCAAGCCTCAGTCATGTTCCCAAGCCTGAGGGTTCCACAATCAAACCTCAGTCATGTTGCCAGGCCACAGTGTTCAACCATGAAACCTCAATCCTTTTGCAAGGCCACAGGCTTCCACCATCAAGCCTCAGTCACGTTCCCAAGCCTGAGGGTTCCACAATCAAACCTCTGTCATGTTGCCAGGCCACAGGGTATCAGATTTAAACCACAGTCATATTCCCAGGCCAGAGGGTTCCACAGTCAAACCTCACTCATGTTCCCATGCCACAGGATTCCAGAATCCAACCGATGTCATGTTCCCAGGCCACAGGGTTCCAGAATCAATCCTCAGTCATGTTCCCAGGATACAGGGTGCCAGAATCAAGCCTCACTCATATTCCCAGGCCACAGGGTTCCAGAACCAAGCCTCAGTCAGGTTCCCAGGGCACAGTATTCCACAATCTAAACAGATGTCATGTTCCCAGGTCACAGGTTTCCAGAATCACGCCTCAGTCATGTTCCCAGGCCACAGGTTTCCAGAATCAAGCCTCAGTCATGTTCCCAAGCCTGAGGGTTCCACAATCAAACCTCTGTCATGTTGCCAGGCCACAGGGTTCAACCATCAAACCTCAGTCATGTTCCCAGTGCACAGGTTTCTGGAATCAAATCAGAGTCAAGTTCCAGGCCACAGGTTTCCAGAATCAAGCCTCAGTCATGTTGCCAGGCCACAGGGTACCACCATCAAACCTCAGTCATGTTCCCAGTGCACAGGGTTCATCCATCTATCCTCAGTCATGTTCCAAGGCCACAGGATTCCACAATCTCACATCAGTCATGTTCCCAGGCCAATGGTTTCCAGGATCAAACCTCAGTCATATTCCCAGGCCTCAGGGTTCCAGAATCAAACCTCAGTCATGTTCCCAGGACAAAGGGTTCCAGAATAAAACCTCAGTCAACTTCCCTGGACACAGGTTTCAAAAATAAAACCCCAGGCATGTTCCCAGGCCACAGGGTTCCAGAATCAAGCCTCACTCATATTCCCAGGCCACAGGGTTCCACAATTAAACCTCAGTCATATTCCCAGGCCAGAGTGTTCCACAATCAAACCTCAGTCCTGTTGCCAGGCCACGGTTCCACCATCAAGCCTCAGTCATGTTCCCAGGCCTGAGTGTTCCACAATCAAACCTAAGTCATCTTGCCAGGCCACAGGGTTCCACAATCCACTGATGTCATGTTCCCAGGCCACAGGGTTCCAGAATCAAGCCTCCCTCATATTCCCAGGCCACAGGGTTCCACAATTAAACCTCAGTCATATTCCCAGGCCACAGGGTTCCACCATCAAACCGCAGTCATGTTGCCAGTCCACAGGTTTCTGCCATCAAACCTCAGTCAAGTTCCCAGGCCACAAATTTCCAGAATCAAACCTCAGTCATATTCCCAGGACACATGGTTCCAGAATCAAACCTCAGTCATGTTCGCAGGCCACAGGGTTCCACAATCAAACCTCAGTCATGTTCCCAGGACAAAGGTGTCCAGAATCAAACCTCAGACATGTTCCCAAGCAACAGGTTTCCAGAATCAAACCTTTCTCATGTTCCCAGGCCACAGGGTTCCACAATCCACTGATGTCATGTTCCCAGGCCACAGGGTTACAGAATCAAACCTCAGTTATGGTCCCAGGCCACAGGGTTCCAGAATCAAGCCTCCCTCATATTCCCAGGTCACAGGGTTCCACAATTAAACCTCAGTCATATTCCCAGGCCAGAGGGTTCCACCATCAAACCTCTGTCATGTTGCCAGGCCACAGGGTTCAACCATCAAACCTCAGTCATATTCCCAGGAAACAGGGTTCCAGAATCAATCCAATGTCATGTTGCCAGGCCACAGGGTACCACCATCAAACCTCAGTCATGTTCCCAGGCCACAGGGTTTTTCCATCAAACCTCAGTCATGTTCCCAGGCCACAGGATTCCACAATCTCACATCAGTCATGTTCCCAGGCCAATGGTTTCCAGAATCAAACCTCAGTCATATTCCCAGGCCTCATGCTTCCAGAATCAAACCTCTGTCATGTTCCCAGGACAAAGGGTTCCAGAATAAAACCTCAGTCATGTTCCCTGGACACAGGTTCCAAAAATAAAACCCCAGGCATGTTCCCAGGCCACAGGGTTCCAGAATCAAGCCTCCCTCATATTCCCAGGCCACAGGGTTCCACAATTAAACCTCAGTCATATTCCCAGGCCAGAGGGTTCCACAATCAAACCTCAGTCCTGTTGCCAGGCCACGGTTCCACCATCAAGCCTCAGTCATGTTCCCAGGCCTGAGTGTTCCACAATAAAACATAAGTCATCTTGCCAGGTCACAGGGTTCCACAATCCACTGATGTCATGTTCCCAGGCCACAGGGTTCCAGAATCAAGCCTCCCTCATCTTCCCAGGCCACAGGTTTCCACAATTAAACCTAAATTATATTCCCAGGCCAGAGGGTTCCACAATCAAACCTCAGTCCTGTAGCCAGGCCACAGGGTTACAGAATTAAACCACAGTCATATTCCCAGGCCAGAGGGTTCCACAGTCAAACCTCACTCATGTTCCCATGCCACAGGTTTCCAGAATCCAACCGATGTCATGTTCCCAGGCCACAGGGTTCCAGAATCAATCCTCAGTCATGTTCCCAGGCTACAGGGTTCCAGAATAAAACCTCAGTCATATTCCCAGTCCACAGGGTTCCAGAACCAAGCCTCAGTCAGGTTCCCAGGGCACAGTATTCCACAATCTAAACAGATGTCATGTTCCCAGGTCACAGGTTTCCAGAATCACGCCTCAGTCATGTTCCCAGTCCACAGGGATCCAGAATCAAACCTCAGTCATGTCGCCAGGCCATAGGGTACCACCATCAAACCTCAGTCATATTCCCAGGACACAGGTTTCCAGAATCAAACCGATTTCATGTTCCGAGGCAACAGGGTACCAGAATCCAAACCGATGTCATGTTCCCAGGCCACAGCGTTCCACCATCAAATCTCAGTACTGTTGCCAGGCCACAGGCTTCCACCATCAAGCCTCAGTCATGTTCCCAAGCCTGAGGGTTCCACAATCAAACCTCAGTCATGTTGCCAGGGCACAGGGTTCAACCATCAAACCTCAGTCATGTTCCCAGGAAACAGGGTTCCAGAATCAAACCAATGTCATGTTCCCAGGCCACGGGGTTCCAGTATCAGGCCTCAGGCATGTTCCCATTGCACAGGGTTCCACCATCAAAGTTCAGTCATGTTGGCAGTCCACAGGTTTCTGCAATCAAACCACTTTCAATTTCCCAGGCCAGTGGGTTCCAGAATCAAGCCTCAGTCATGTTGCCAGGCCACAGGGTACCACCATCAAACCTCAGTCATGTTCCCAGGACACATGGTTCCAGAATCAAACCTCAGTCATGTTCGCAGGCCACAGGGTTCCACAATCAAACCTCAGTCATGTTCCCAGGACAAAGGTGTCTAGAATCAAACCTCAGTCATGTTCCCAGGGAACAGGGTCCCAGAAACAAACCTCAGTCCTGTTGCCAGGCCACAGGGTTTCAGAATCAAACCGTTCTCATGTTCCCAGGCCACAGGGTTCCACAATCCACTTATGTCATGTTCCCAGGCCACAGGGTTCCAGAATCAAGCCTCCCTCATATTCCCAGGTCACAGGGTTCCACAATTAAACCTCAGTCATATTCCCAGGCCAGAGGGTTCCACCATCAAACCTCTGTCATGTTGCCAGGCCACAGGGTTCAACCATCAAACCTCAGTCATATTCCCAGGAAACAGGGTTCCAGAATCAATCCAATGTCATGTTGCCAGGCCACAGGGTACCACCATCAAACCTCAGTCATGTTCCCAGGCCACAGGGTTTTTCCATCAAACCTCAGTCATGTTCCCAGGCCACAGGATTCCACAATCTCACATCAGTCATGTTCCCAGGCCAATGGTTTCCAGAATCAAACCTCAGTCATATTCCCAGGCCTCATGGTTCCAGAATCAAACCTCTGTCATGTTCCCAGGACAAAGGGTTCCAGAATAAAACCTCAGTCATGTTCCCTGGACACAGGTTCCAAAAATAAAACCCCAGGCATGTTCCCAGGCCACAGGGTTCCAGAATCAAGCCTCCCTCATATTCCCAGGCCACAGGGTTCCACAATTAAACCTCAGTCATATTCCCAGGCCAGAGGGTTCCACAATCAAACCTCAGTCCTGTTGCCAGGCCACGGTTCCACCATCAAGCCTCAGTCATGTTCCCAGGCCTGAGTGTTCCACAATAAAACATAAGTCATCTTGCCAGGTCACAGGGTTCCACAATCCACTGATGTCATGTTCCCAGGCCACAGGGTTCCAGAATCAAGCCTCCCTCATCTTCCCAGGCCACAGGTTTCCACAATTAAACCTAAATTATATTCCCAGGCCAGAGGGTTCCACAATCAAACCTCAGTCCTGTAGCCAGGCCACAGGGTTACAGAATTAAACCACAGTCATATTCCCAGGCCAGAGGGTTCCACAGTCAAACCTCACTCATGTTCCCATGCCACAGGTTTCCAGAATCCAACCGATGTCATGTTCCCAGGCCACAGGGTTCCAGAATCAATCCTCAGTCATGTTCCCAGGCTACAGGGTTCCAGAATAAAACCTCAGTCATATTCCCAGTCCACAGGGTTCCAGAACCAAGCCTCAGTCAGGTTCCCAGGGCACAGTATTCCACAATCTAAACAGATGTCATGTTCCCAGGTCACAGGTTTCCAGAATCACGCCTCAGTCATGTTCCCAGTCCACAGGGATCCAGAATCAAACCTCAGTCATGTCGCCAGGCCATAGGGTACCACCATCAAACCTCAGTCATATTCCCAGGACACAGGTTTCCAGAATCAAACCGATTTCATGTTCCGAGGCAACAGGGTACCAGAATCCAAACCGATGTCATGTTCCCAGGCCACAGCGTTCCACCATCAAATCTCAGTACTGTTGCCAGGCCACAGGCTTCCACCATCAAGCCTCAGTCATGTTCCCAAGCCTGAGGGTTCCACAATCAAACCTCAGTCATGTTGCCAGGGCACAGGGTTCAACCATCAAACCTCAGTCATGTTCCCAGGAAACAGGGTTCCAGAATCAAACCAATGTCATGTTCCCAGGCCACGGGGTTCCAGTATCAGGCCTCAGGCATGTTCCCATTGCACAGGGTACCACCATCAAACCTCAGTCATGTTCCCAGGACACATGGTTCCAGAATCAAACCTCAGTCATGTTCGCAGGCCACAGGGTTCCACAATCAAACCTCAGTCATGTTCCCAGGACAAAGGTGTCTAGAATCAAACCTCAGTCATGTTCCCAGGGAACAGGGTCCCAGAAACAAACCTCAGTCCTGTTGCCAGGCCACAGGGTTTCAGAATCAAACCGTTCTCATGTTCCCAGGCCACAGGGTTCCACAATCCACTTATGTCATGTTCCCAGGCCACAGGGTTCCAGAATCAAACCTCAGTTATGTTCCCAGGCCACAGGGTTCCAGAATCAAGCCTCCCTCATATTCCAAGGCCACAGGGTTCCACAGTTAAACCTCAGTCATATTCCCAGGCCAGAGGGTTCCACAATCAAACCTCAGTCCTGTTGCCAGGCCCCGGTTCCACCATCAAGCCTCAGTCATGTACCCAGGCCTGAGTGTTCCACAATCAAACCTAAGTCATCTTGTGAAGCCTCAGGGTTGCACAATGAAACCTCAGTCATGTTGCCAGTCCACAGGTTTCTGCGATCAAATCAGAGTCAAGTTCCAAGGCCACAGGGTTCCAGAATCAAGCCTCAGTCATGTTGCCAGGCCACAGGGTTCAACCATCAAACCTCAGTCATATTCCCAGGAAACAGGGTTCCAGAATCAAACCAATGTCATGTTCCCAGGGCACGGGGTTCCAGTATCAGGCCTCAGTCATGTTCCCAGTGCACCGGGTTCCACCATCAAACCTCAATCATGTTGCCAGTCCACAGGCTTCTGCGATCAAATCAGAGTCAAATTCCCAGGCCACAGGGTTCCAGAATCAAGCCTCAGTCATGTTGCCAGGCCACAGGGTTCAACCATCAAACCTCAGTCATATTCCCAGGAAACAGGGTTCCAGAATCAAACCAATGTCATGTTCCCAGGACACGGGGTTCCAGTATCAGGCCTCAGTCATGTTCCCAGTGCACAGGGTTCCACCATCAAACCTCAGTCATGTTGCCAGTCCACAGGTTTCTGCTATCAAATCAGAGTCAAGTTCCCAGGCCACAGGTTTCCAGAATCAAGCCTCAGTCATGTTGCCAGGCCACAGGGTACCACCATCAAACCTCAGTCATGTTCCCAAGCCACAGGGTTTTTCCATAAAACCTCAGTCATGTTCCCAAGCCACAGGATTCCACAATCTCACATCAGGCATGTTCCCAGGCCAATGGTTTCCAGAATCAATCCTCAGTCATATTCCCAGGCCACATGGTTCCAGAATCAAACCTCAGTCATGTTCCCAGGACAAAGGGTTCCAGAATAAAACCTCAGTCATGTTCCCTGGACACAGGTTCCAAAAATAAAATCCCAGGCATGTTCCCAGGCCACAGGGTTCCAGAATCAAGCCTCACTCATATTCCCAGGCCACAGGGTTCCACAATTAAACCTCAGTAATATTCCCAGGCCACAGGGTTCCACAATTAAACCTGAGTCATATTCCCAGGCCAGAGGGTTCCACAATCATACCTCAGTCCTGTTGCCAGGCCACGGTTCCACCATGAAGCCTCAGTCATGTTCGCAGGCCTGAGTGTTCCACAATCAAACCTAAGTCATCTTGCCAGGCCTCAGGGTTCCACCATCAACTCTCAGTCCTGTTGCCAGGCCACAGGCTTCCACCATCAAGCCTCAGTCAGGTTCCCAAACCTGAGGGTTCCACAATCAAACCTCTTTCATGTTGCCAGGCCACAGGGTTACAGAATTAAACCACAGTCATATTCCCAGGCCAGAGGGTTCCACAGTCAAACCTCAATCATATTCCCATGCCACAGGTTTCCAGAATCCAACCGATATTACGTTCCCAGGCCAAAGGGTTCCAGAATCAATCCTCAGTCATGTTCCCAGGCCACAGGGTTCCAGAATCAATCCGCAGTTATGTTCCCAGGCTACAGGTTTCCAGAATAAAACCTCAGTCATATTCCCAGTCCACAGGGTTCCAGAACCAAGCCTTAGTCAGGTTGCCAGGGCACAGTATTCCACAATCTAAACAGATGTCATGTTTCCAAGTCACAGGTTTCCAGAATCACGCCTCAGTCATGTTCCCAGGCCACAGGGATCCAGAATCAAACCTCAGTCATGTTGGCAGGTCATAGGGTACCGCCATCAATCCTCAGTCATATTCCCAGGCCACAGTTTTCCAGAATCAAACCGATTTCATGTTCCCAGGCAACAGGGTACCAGAATCCAAACCGATGTCATGTTCCCAGGCCACAGGGTTCCACCATCAAATCTCAGTCCTGTTGCCAGGCCACAGGGTTCCACCATCAAGCCTCAGTCATATTCCCAAGCCTGAGGGTTCCACAATCAAACTTCAGTCATGTTGCCAGGCCACAGGGTTCAACCTTGAAACCTCAGTCATGTTCCCAGGAAACAGGGCTCCAGAATCAAACCAATGGCATGTTCCCAGGCCACGGGGTTCCAGTATCAGGCCTCAGTCATGTTCCCTGTGCACAGGTTCCACCATCAAACCTCAGTCATGTTGCCAGTCCATAGGTTTCTGCTATCAAATCAGAGTCAAGTTCCCAGGCCCCAGGGTTCCAGAATCAAGCCTCAGTCATGTTGCCAGGCCACAGGGTTTTTCCATCAAACCTCAGTCATATTCCCAGGCCAAAGGTTTCCACAATCTCACATCAGTCATGTTCCCAGGCCAATGGTTTCCAGAATCAAACCTCAGTCATATTCCCAGGCCACATGGTTCCAGAATCAAACCTCAGTCATGTTTGCAGGACACAGGGTTCCACAATCAAACCTCAGTCATGTTCCCAGGACAAAGGTGTCCAGAATCAAACCTCAGTCATGTTCCCAGGGAACAGGGTTCCAGAAACAAACCTCAGTCATGTTGCCAGGCCACAGGTTTCCACCATCAACCCTCAGACATGTTCCCAGGCCAGAGGGTTCCAGAATCAAATCGTTCTCATGTTCCCAGGCCACAGGGTTCCACAATCCACTGATGTCATGTTCCCAGGCCACAGGGTTCCAGAATCAAACCGTTCTCATGTTCCCAATCCACAAGGTTCCACAATCCACTGATGTCATGTTCCCAGGCCACAGGATTCCAGAATGAAACCTCAGATATGTTCCCAGGCCACAGGGTTCCAGAATCAAGCCTCCCTCATATTCCCAGGCCACAGGGTTCCACAATTAAACCTCAGTCATATTCCCAGGCCAGAGGGTTCCACAATCAAAGCTCACTCATGTTCCCATGCCACAGGGTTCAGGAATCCAACTGATGTCATGTTCCCAGGCCACAGGGTTCCAGAATCAATCCTCAGTCATATTCCCAGGCCACAGGGTTCCAGAATAAACCCTCAGACATGTTCCCAGGCCAGAGGGTTCCAGAATCAAATCGTTCTCATGTTCCCAGGCCACAGGGTTCCACAATCCACTGATGTCATGTTCCCAGGCCACAGGTTTCCAGAATCAAACCGATTTCATGTTCCCAGGCAACAGGGTTCCAGAATACAAACTGATGTCATGTTCCCAGGCCACAGGGTTCCACCATCAACTCTCAGTCCTGTTGCCAGGCCACAGGGTTCCAGAATCAAGCCTCAGTCATGTTGCCAGGCCACAGGGTACCACCTTCAAACCTCAGTCATGTTCCCAAGCCACAGGGTTTTTCCATCAAACCTCAGTCATGTTCCCAGGCCAAAGGTTTCCACAATCTCACATCAGTGATGTTCCCAGGACAATGGTTTCCAGAATCAAACCTCAGTCATATTCCCAGGCCACATGGTTCCAGAATCAAACCTCAGTCGTGTTCGCAGGACACAGGGTTCCACAATCAAACCTCAGTCATGTTCCCAGGACAAAGGTGTCCAGAATCAAACCTGAGTCATGTTCCCAGGGAACAGGGTTCCAGAAACAAACCTCAGTCATGTTGCCAGGCCACAGGTTTCCACCATCAAACCTCAGACATGTTCCCAGGCCACAGGGTTCCACAATCCACTGATGTCATGTTCCCAGGCCACAGGGTTCCAGAATCAAACCGTTCTAATGTTCCCAGGCCACAAGGTTCCACAATCCACTGATGTCATGTTCCCAGGCCACAGGATTCCAGAATCAAACCTCAGATATGTTCCCAGGCCACAGGGTTCCAGAATCAAGCCTCCCTCATATTCCCAGGCCTCAGGGTTCCACAATTAAACCTCAGTCATATTCCCAGGCCAGAGGGTTCCACAATCAAAGCTCACTCATGTTCCCATGCCACAGGGTTCAGGAATCCAACTGATGTCATGTTCCCAGGCCACAGGGTTCCAGAATCAATCCTCAGTCATATTCCCAGGCCACAGGGTTCCAGAATAAAACCTCAGTCATGTTCCAGGGCCACAGGGTTCCAGAATCAATACTCAGTTATGTTCCCTGGCTACAGGGTTCCAGAATAAAACCTCAGTCATGTTCCAGGGCCACAGGGTTCCAGAATCAATCCGCAGTTATGTTCCCAGGCTACAGGGTTCCAGAATAAAACCTCAGTCATATTCCCAGTCCACAGGGTTCCAGAACCAAGCCTCAGTAAGGTTCCCAGGGCACAGTATTCCACAATCTAAACAGATGTCATGTTCCCAGGTCACAGGTTTCCAGAATCACGCCTCAGTCATGTTCCCAGGCCACAGAGATCCAGAATCATACCTCAGTCATGTTGCCAGGTCATAGGGTACCACCATCAAACCTCAGTCTTATTCCCAGGCCACAGGTTTCCAGAATCAAACCGATTTCATGTTCCCAGGCAACAGGGTTCCAGAATACAAACTGATGTCATGTTCCCAGGCCACAGGGTTCCACCATCAAATCTCAGTCCTGTTGCCAGGCCACAGGGTTCCACCATCAAGCCTCAGTCATGTTCCCAAGCCTGAGGGTTCCACAATCAAACCTCAGTCATGTTGCCAGGCCACAGTGTTCAACCATGAAACCTCAATTCTTTTGCAAGGCCACAGGCTTCCACCATCAAGCCTCAGTCACGTTCCCAAGCCTGAGGGTTCCACAATCAAACCTCTGTCATGTTGCCAGGCCACAGGGTATCAGATTTAAACCACAGTCATATTCCCAGGCCAGAGGGCTCCACAGTCAAACCTCACTCATGTTCCCATGCCACAGGATTCCAGAATCCAACCGATGTCATGTTCCCAGGCCACAGGGTTCCAGAATCAATCCTCAGTCATGTTCCCAGGCCACAGGGTTCCAGAATCAATCCTCAGTTATGTTCCCTGGCTACAGGGTTCCAGAATAAAACCTCAGTCATATTCCCAGTCCACAGGGTTCCAGAACCAAGACTCAGTCAGGTTCCCAGGGCACAGTATTCCACAATCTAAACAGATGTCATGTTCCCAGGTCACAGGTTTCCAGAATCACGCCTCAGTCATGTTCCCAGGCCACAGGGATCCAGAATCATACCTCAGTCATGTTGACAGGCCATAGGGTACCACCATCAAACCTCAGTCATATTCCCAGGACACAGGTTTCCAGAATCAAACCGATTTCATGTTCCCAGGCAACAGGGTACCAGAGTACAAACTGATGTCATGTTCCCAGGCCACAGGGTTCCACCATCAAATCTGAGTCCTGTTGCCAGGCCACAGGGTTCTACCATCAAGCCTCAGTCAAGTTCCCAGGAAACAGTGTTCCAGAATCAAACCAATGTCATGTTCCCAGGCCACGGGGTTCCAGTATCAGGCCTCAGTCATGTTCCCAGTGCACAGTATTCCACCATCAAACCTCAGTCATGTTGCCAGTCCACAGGTTTCTGCGATTAAACCACATTCAAGTTCCCAGGCCACAGGGTTCCAGAATCAAGCCTCAGTCATGTTGCCAGGCCACAGGGTACCACCATCAAACCTCAGTCATGTTCCCAGTGCACAGGGTTCCTCCATCAAACCTCAATCATGTTCGCAGGACACAGGTTTCCAGAATCAAACCAAAGTCAAGTTCCCAGGCCATGGGTTTCCAGTACCAGGTCTCAGTCATGTTTCCAGGGCACAGGGTTCCATAATCAAACCTCAGTCATGTTGCCAGTCCACAGGTTTCTGCCATCAAACCTCAGTCAAGTTCCCAGGCCACAGATTTCCAGAATCAAACCTCAGTCATATTCCCAGGACACATGGTTCCAGAATCAAACCTCAGTCATGTTCGCAGGCCACAGGGTTCCACAATCAAACCTCAGTCATGTTCCCAGGACACAGGTGTCCAGAATCAAACCTCAGTCATGTTCCCAGGGAAAAGGGTTCCAGAAACAAACCTCAGTCATGTTGCCAGGCCACAGGTTTCCACCATCAAACCTCAGACATGTTCCCAAGCCACAGGGTTCCAAAATCAAACTGTTCTCATGTTCCCAGGCCACAGGGTTCCACAATCCACTGATGTCATGTTCCCAGGCCACAGGGTTCCAGAATCAAGCCTCTCTCATATTCCCAGGCCACAGGGTTCCACATTCAAACCTCAGTCATATTCCCAGGCCAGAGGGTTCCACCATCAAACCTCAGTCCTGTTGCCAGGCCACGGTTCCGACATGAAGCCTCAGTCATGTTCCCAGGCCTGAGGGTTCCACAATCAAACCTCTGTCATGTTGCCAGGCCACAGGGTTCAACCATCAAACGTCAGTCATATTCCCAGGAAACAGGGTTCCAGAATCAATCCAATGTCATGTTGCCAGGCCACAGGGTACCACCATCAAACCTCAGTCATGTTCCCAGGCCACAGGGTTTTTCCATCAAACCTCAGTCGTGTTCCCAGGCCACAGGATTCCACAATCTCACATCAGTCATGTTCGCAGGCCAATGGTTTCCAGAATCAAACCTCAGTCATATTCCCAGGCCTCATGGTTCCAGAATCAAACCTCAGTCATGTTCCCAGGACAAAGGGTTCTAGAATAAAACCTCAATCATGTTCCCTGGACACAGGTTCCAAAAATAAAACCCCAGGCATGTTCCCAGGCCACAGGGTTCCAGAATCAAGCCTCACTCATACTTCCAGGCCACAGGGTTCCACAATTAAACCTCAGTCATATTCCCAGGCCAGAGGGTTCCACAATCAAACCTCAGTCCTGTTGCCAGGCCACGGTTCCACCATCAAGCCTCAGTCATGTTCCCAGGCCTGAGTGTTCCACAATAAAACATAAGTCATCTTGCCAGGTCACAGGGTTCCACAATCCACTGAGGTCATGTTCCCAGGCCACAGGGTTCCAGAATCAAGCCTCCCTCATCTTCCCAGGCCACAGGTTTCCACAATTAAACCTAAATTATATTCCCAGGCCAGAGGGTTCCACAATCAAACCTCAGTCCTGTAGCCAGGCCACAGGGTTACAGAATTAAACCACAGTCATATTCCCAGGCCAGAGGGTTCCACAGTCAAACCTCACTCATGTTCCCATGCCACAGGTTTCCAGAATCCAACCGATGTCATGTTCCCAGGCCACAGGGTTCCAGAATCAATCCTCAGTCATGTTCCCAGGCTACAGGGTTCCAGAATAAAACCTCAGTCATATTCCCAGTCCACAGGGTTCCAGAACCAAGCCTCAGTCAGGTTCCCAGGGCACAGTATTCCACAATCTAAACAGATGTCATGTTCCCAGGTCACAGGTTTCCAGAATCACGCCTCAGTCATGTTCCCAGTCCACAGGGATCCAGAATCAAACCTCAGTCATGTCGCCAGGCCATAGGGTACCACCATCAAACCTCAGTCATATTCCCAGGACACAGGTTTCCAGAATCAAACCGATTTCATGTTCCGAGGCAACAGGGTACCAGAATCCAAACCGATGTCATGTTCCCAGGCCACAGCGTTCCACCATCAAATCTCAGTACTGTTGCCAGGCCACAGGCTTCCACCATCAAGCCTCAGTCATGTTCCCAAGCCTGAGGGTTCCACAATCAAACCTCAGTCATGTTGCCAGGGCACAGGGTTCAACCATCAAACCTCAGTCATGTTCCCAGGAAACAGGGTTCCAGAATCAAACCAATGTCATGTTCCCAGGCCACGGGGTTCCAGTATCAGGCCTCAGGCATGTTCCCATTGCACAGGGTTCCACCATCAAAGTTCAGTCATGTTGGCAGTCCACAGGTTTCTGCAATCAAACCACTTTCAATTTCCCAGGCCAGTGGGTTCCAGAATCAAGCCTCAGTCATGTTGCCAGGCCACAGGGTACCACCATCAAACCTCAGTCATGTTCCCAGGACACATGGTTCCAGAATCAAACCTCAGTCATGTTCGCAGGCCACAGGGTTCCACAATCAAACCTCAGTCATGTTCCCAGGACAAAGGTGTCTAGAATCAAACCTCAGTCATGTTCCCAGGGAACAGGGTCCCAGAAACAAACCTCAGTTATGTTCCCAGGCCACAGGGTTCCAGAATCAAGCCTCCCTCATATTCCAATGCCACAGGGTTCCACAGTTAAACCTCAGTCATATTCCCAGGCCAGAGGGTTCCACAATCAAACCTCAGTCCTGTTGCCAGGCCCCGGTTCCACCATCAAGCCTCAGTCATGTACCCAGGCCTGAGTGTTCCACAATCAAACCTAAGTCATCTTGTGAAGCCTCAGGGTTGCACAATGAAACCTCAGTCATGTTGCCAGTCCACAGGTTTCTGCGATCAAATCAGAGTCAAGTTCCAAGGCCACAGGGTTCCAGAATCAAGCCTCAGTCATGTTGCCAGGCCACAGGGTTCAACCATCAAACCTCAGTCATATTCCCAGGAAACAGGGTTCCAGAATCAAACCAATGTCATGTTCCCAGGGCACGGGGTTCCAGTATCAGGCCTCAGTCATGTTCCCAGTGCACCGGGTTCCACCATCAAACCTCAATCATGTTGCCAGTCCACAGGCTTCTGCGATCAAATCAGAGTCAAATTCCCAGGCCACAGGGTTCCAGAATCAAGCCTCAGTCATGTTGCCAGGCCACAGGGTTCAACCATCAAACCTCAGTCATATTCCCAGGAAACAGGGTTCCAGAATCAAACCAATGTCATGTTCCCAGGACACGGGGTTCCAGTATCAGGCCTCAGTCATGTTCCCAGTGCACAGGGTTCCACCATCAAACCTCAGTCATGTTGCCAGTCCACAGGTTTCTGCTATCAAATCAGAGTCAAGTTCCCAGGCCACAGGTTTCCAGAATCAAGCCTCAGTCATGTTGCCAGGCCACAGGGTACCACCATCAAACCTCAGTCATGTTCCCAAGCCACAGGGTTTTTCCATAAAACCTCAGTCATGTTCCCAAGCCACAGGATTCCACAATCTCACATCAGGCATGTTCCCAGGCCAATGGTTTCCAGAATCAATCCTCAGTCATATTCCCAGGCCACATGGTTCCAGAATCAAACCTCAGTCATGTTCCCAGGACAAAGGGTTCCAGAATAAAACCTCAGTCATGTTCCCTGGACACAGGTTCCAAAAATAAAATCCCAGGCATGTTCCCAGGCCACAGGGTTCCAGAATCAAGCCTCACTCATATTCCCAGGCCACAGGGTTCCACAATTAAACCTCAGTAATATTCCCAGGCCACAGGGTTCCACAATTAAACCTGAGTCATATTCCCAGGCCAGAGGGTTCCACAATCATACCTCAGTCCTGTTGCCAGGCCACGGTTCCACCATGAAGCCTCAGTCATGTTCGCAGGCCTGAGTGTTCCACAATCAAACCTAAGTCATCTTGCCAGGCCTCAGGGTTCCACCATCAACTCTCAGTCCTGTTGCCAGGCCACAGGCTTCCACCATCAAGCCTCAGTCAGGTTCCCAAACCTGAGGGTTCCACAATCAAACCTCTTTCATGTTGCCAGGCCACAGGGTTACAGAATTAAACCACAGTCATATTCCCAGGCCAGAGGGTTCCACAGTCAAACCTCAATCATATTCCCATGCCACAGGTTTCCAGAATCCAACCGATATTACGTTCCCAGGCCAAAGGGTTCCAGAATCAATCCTCAGTCATGTTCCCAGGCCACAGGGTTCCAGAATCAATCCGCAGTTATGTTCCCAGGCTACAGGTTTCCAGAATAAAACCTCAGTCATATTCCCAGTCCACAGGGTTCCAGAACCAAGCCTTAGTCAGGTTGCCAGGGCACAGTATTCCACAATCTAAACAGATGTCATGTTTCCAAGTCACAGGTTTCCAGAATCACGCCTCAGTCATGTTCCCAGGCCACAGGGATCCAGAATCAAACCTCAGTCATGTTGGCAGGTCATAGGGTACCGCCATCAATCCTCAGTCATATTCCCAGGCCACAGTTTTCCAGAATCAAACCGATTTCATGTTCCCAGGCAACAGGGTACCAGAATCCAAACCGATGTCATGTTCCCAGGCCACAGGGTTCCACCATCAAATCTCAGTCCTGTTGCCAGGCCACAGGGTTCCACCATCAAGCCTCAGTCATATTCCCAAGCCTGAGGGTTCCACAATCAAACTTCAGTCATGTTGCCAGGCCACAGGGTTCAACCTTGAAACCTCAGTCATGTTCCCAGGAAACAGGGCTCCAGAATCAAACCAATGGCATGTTCCCAGGCCACGGGGTTCCAGTATCAGGCCTCAGTCATGTTCCCTGTGCACAGGTTCCACCATCAAACCTCAGTCATGTTGCCAGTCCATAGGTTTCTGCTATCAAATCAGAGTCAAGTTCCCAGGCCCCAGGGTTCCAGAATCAAGCCTCAGTCATGTTGCCAGGCCACAGGGTTTTTCCATCAAACCTCAGTCATATTCCCAGGCCAAAGGTTTCCACAATCTCACATCAGTCATGTTCCCAGGCCAATGGTTTCCAGAATCAAACCTCAGTCATATTCCCAGGCCACATGGTTCCAGAATCAAACCTCAGTCATGTTTGCAGGACACAGGGTTCCACAATCAAACCTCAGTCATGTTCCCAGGACAAAGGTGTCCAGAATCAAACCTCAGTCATGTTCCCAGGGAACAGGGTTCCAGAAACAAACCTCAGTCATGTTGCCAGGCCACAGGTTTCCACCATCAACCCTCAGACATGTTCCCAGGCCAGAGGGTTCCAGAATCAAATCGTTCTCATGTTCCCAGGCCACAGGGTTCCACAATCCACTGATGTCATGTTCCCAGGCCACAGGGTTCCAGAATCAAACCGTTCTCATGTTCCCAATCCACAAGGTTCCACAATCCACTGATGTCATGTTCCCAGGCCACAGGATTCCAGAATGAAACCTCAGATATGTTCCCAGGCCACAGGGTTCCAGAATCAAGCCTCCCTCATATTCCCAGGCCACAGGGTTCCACAATTAAACCTCAGTCATATTCCCAGGCCAGAGGGTTCCACAATCAAAGCTCACTCATGTTCCCATGCCACAGGGTTCAGGAATCCAACTGATGTCATGTTCCCAGGCCACAGGGTTCCAGAATCAATCCTCAGTCATATTCCCAGGCCACAGGGTTCCAGAATAAACCCTCAGACATGTTCCCAGGCCAGAGGGTTCCAGAATCAAATCGTTCTCATGTTCCCAGGCCACAGGGTTCCACAATCCACTGATGTCATGTTCCCAGGCCACAGGTTTCCAGAATCAAACCGATTTCATGTTCCCAGGCAACAGGGTTCCAGAATACAAACTGATGTCATGTTCCCAGGCCACAGGGTTCCACCATCAACTCTCAGTCCTGTTGCCAGGCCACAGGGTTCCAGAATCAAGCCTCAGTCATGTTGCCAGGCCACAGGGTACCACCTTCAAACCTCAGTCATGTTCCCAAGCCACAGGGTTTTTCCATCAAACCTCAGTCATGTTCCCAGGCCAAAGGTTTCCACAATCTCACATCAGTGATGTTCCCAGGACAATGGTTTCCAGAATCAAACCTCAGTCATATTCCCAGGCCACATGGTTCCAGAATCAAACCTCAGTCGTGTTCGCAGGACACAGGGTTCCACAATCAAACCTCAGTCATGTTCCCAGGACAAAGGTGTCCAGAATCAAACCTGAGTCATGTTCCCAGGGAACAGGGTTCCAGAAACAAACCTCAGTCATGTTGCCAGGCCACAGGTTTCCACCATCAAACCTCAGACATGTTCCCAGGCCACAGGGTTCCACAATCCACTGATGTCATGTTCCCAGGCCACAGGGTTCCAGAATCAAACCGTTCTAATGTTCCCAGGCCACAAGGTTCCACAATCCACTGATGTCATGTTCCCAGGCCACAGGATTCCAGAATCAAACCTCAGATATGTTCCCAGGCCACAGGGTTCCAGAATCAAGCCTCCCTCATATTCCCAGGCCTCAGGGTTCCACAATTAAACCTCAGTCATATTCCCAGGCCAGAGGGTTCCACAATCAAAGCTCACTCATGTTCCCATGCCACAGGGTTCAGGAATCCAACTGATGTCATGTTCCCAGGCCACAGGGTTCCAGAATCAATCCTCAGTCATATTCCCAGGCCACAGGGTTCCAGAATAAAACCTCAGTCATGTTCCAGGGCCACAGGGTTCCAGAATCAATACTCAGTTATGTTCCCTGGCTACAGGGTTCCAGAATAAAACCTCAGTCATGTTCCAGGGCCACAGGGTTCCAGAATCAATCCGCAGTTATGTTCCCAGGCTACAGGGTTCCAGAATAAAACCTCAGTCATATTCCCAGTCCACAGGGTTCCAGAACCAAGCCTCAGTAAGGTTCCCAGGGCACAGTATTCCACAATCTAAACAGATGTCATGTTCCCAGGTCACAGGTTTCCAGAATCACGCCTCAGTCATGTTCCCAGGCCACAGGGATCCAGAATCATACCTCAGTCATGTTGCCAGGTCATAGGGTACCACCATCAAACCTCAGTCTTATTCCCAGGCCACAGGTTTCCAGAATCAAACCGATTTCATGTTCCCAGGCAACAGGGTTCCAGAATACAAACTGATGTCATGTTCCCAGGCCACAGGGTTCCACCATCAAATCTCAGTCCTGTTGCCAGGCCACAGGGTTCCACCATCAAGCCTCAGTCATGTTCCCAAGCCTGAGGGTTCCACAATCAAACCTCAGTCATGTTGCCAGGCCACAGTGTTCAACCATGAAACCTCAATCCTTTTGCAAGGCCACAGGCTTCCACCATCAAGCCTCAGTCACGTTCCCAAGCCTGAGGGTTCCACAATCAAACCTCTGTCATGTTGCCAGGCCACAGGGTATCAGATTTAAACCACAGTCATATTCCCAGGCCAGAGGGCTCCACAGTCAAACCTCACTCATGTTCCCATGCCACAGGATTCCAGAATCCAACCGATGTCATGTTCCCAGGCCACAGGGTTCCAGAATCAATCCTCAGTCATGTTCCCAGGCCACAGGGTTCCAGAATCAATCCTCAGTTATGTTCCCTGGCTACAGGGTTCCAGAATAAAACCTCAGTCATATTCCCAGTCCACAGGGTTCCAGAACCAAGACTCAGTCAGGTTCCCAGGGCACAGTATTCCACAATCTAAACAGATGTCATGTTCCCAGGTCACAGGTTTCCAGAATCACGCCTCAGTCATGTTCCCAGGCCACAGGGATCCAGAATCATACCTCAGTCATGTTGACAGGCCATAGGGTACCACCATCAAACCTCAGTCATATTCCCAGGACACAGGTTTCCAGAATCAAACCGATTTCATGTTCCCAGGCAACAGGGTACCAGAGTACAAACTGATGTCATGTTCCCAGGCCACAGGGTTCCACCATCAAATCTGAGTCCTGTTGCCAGGCCACAGGGTTCTACCATCAAGCCTCAGTCAAGTTCCCAGGAAACAGTGTTCCAGAATCAAACCAATGTCATGTTCCCAGGCCACGGGGTTCCAGTATCAGGCCTCAGTCATGTTCCCAGTGCACAGTATTCCACCATCAAACCTCAGTCATGTTGCCAGTCCACAGGTTTCTGCGATTAAACCACATTCAAGTTCCCAGGCCACAGGGTTCCAGAATCAAGCCTCAGTCATGTTGCCAGGCCACAGGGTACCACCATCAAACCTCAGTCATGTTCCCAGTGCACAGGGTTCCTCCATCAAACCTCAATCATGTTCGCAGGACACAGGTTTCCAGAATCAAACCAAAGTCAAGTTCCCAGGCCATGGGTTTCCAGTACCAGGTCTCAGTCATGTTTCCAGGGCACAGGGTTCCATAATCAAACCTCAGTCATGTTGCCAGTCCACAGGTTTCTGCCATCAAACCTCAGTCAAGTTCCCAGGCCACAGATTTCCAGAATCAAACCTCAGTCATATTCCCAGGACACATGGTTCCAGAATCAAACCTCAGTCATGTTCGCAGGCCACAGGGTTCCACAATCAAACCTCAGTCATGTTCCCAGGACACAGGTGTCCAGAATCAAACCTCAGTCATGTTCCCAGGGAAAAGGGTTCCAGAAACAAACCTCAGTCATGTTGCCAGGCCACAGGTTTCCACCATCAAACCTCAGACATGTTCCCAAGCCACAGGGTTCCAAAATCAAACTGTTCTCATGTTCCCAGGCCACAGGGTTCCACAATCCACTGATGTCATGTTCCCAGGCCACAGGGTTCCAGAATCAAGCCTCTCTCATATTCCCAGGCCACAGGGTTCCACATTTAAACCTCAGTCATATTCCCAGGCCAGAGGGTTCCACCATCAAACCTCAGTCCTGTTGCCAGGCCACGGTTCCGACATGAAGCCTCAGTCATGTTCCCAGGCCTGAGGGTTCCACAATCAAACCTCTGTCATGTTGCCAGGCCACAGGGTTCAACCATCAAACGTCAGTCATGTTCCCAGGAAACAGGGTTCCAGAATCAAACCAATGTCATGTTCCCAGGCCACGGGGTTCCAGTATCAGGCCTCAGGCATGTTCCCATTGCACAGGGTTCCACCATCAAAGTTCAGTCATGTTGGCAGTCCACAGGTTTCTGCAATCAAACCACTTTCAATTTCCCAGGCCAGTGGGTTCCAGAATCAAGCCTCAGTCATGTTGCCAGGCCACAGGGTACCACCATCAAACCTCAGTCATGTTCCCAGGACACATGGTTCCAGAATCAAACCTCAGTCATGTTCGCAGGCCACAGGGTTCCACAATCAAACCTCAGTCATGTTCCCAGGACAAAGGTGTCTAGAATCAAACCTCAGTCATGTTCCCAGGGAACAGGGTCCCAGAAACAAACCTCAGTCCTGTTGCCAGGCCACAGGGTTTCAGAATCAATCCGTTCTCATGTTCCCAGGCCACAGGGTTCCACAATCCACTTATGTCATGTTCCCAGGCCACAGGGTTCCAGAATCAAACCTCAGTTATGTTCCCAGGCCACAGGGTTCCAGAATCAAGCCTCCCTCATATTCCAAGGCCACAGGGTTCCACAGTTAAACCTCAGTCATATTCCCAGGCCAGAGGGTTCCACAATCAAACCTCAGTCCTGTTGCCAGGCCCCGGTTCCACCATCAAGCCTCAGTCATGTACCCAGGCCTGAGTGTTCCACAATCAAACCTAAGTCATCTTGTGAAGCCTCAGGGTTGCACAATGAAACCTCAGTCATGTTGCCAGTCCACAGGTTTCTGCGATCAAATCAGAGTCAAGTTCCAAGGCCACAGGGTTCCAGAATCAAGCCTCAGTCATGTTGCCAGGCCACAGGGTTCAACCATCAAACCTCAGTCATATTCCCAGGAAACAGGGTTCCAGAATCAAACCAATGTCATGTTCCCAGGGCACGGGGTTCCAGTATCAGGCCTCAGTCATGTTCCCAGTGCACCGGGTTCCACCATCAAACCTCAATCATGTTGCCAGTCCACAGGCTTCTGCGATCAAATCAGAGTCAAATTCCCAGGCCACAGGGTTCCAGAATCAAGCCTCAGTCATGTTGCCAGGCCACAGGGTTCAACCATCAAACCTCAGTCATATTCCCAGGAAACAGGGTTCCAGAATCAAACCAATGTCATGTTCCCAGGACACGGGGTTCCAGTATCAGGCCTCAGTCATGTTCCCAGTGCACAGGGTTCCACCATCAAACCTCAGTCATGTTGCCAGTCCACAGGTTTCTGCTATCAAATCAGAGTCAAGTTCCCAGGCCACAGGTTTCCAGAATCAAGCCTCAGTCATGTTGCCAGGCCACAGGGTACCACCATCAAACCTCAGTCATGTTCCCAAGCCACAGGGTTTTTCCATAAAACCTCAGTCATGTTCCCAAGCCACAGGATTCCACAATCTCACATCAGGCATGTTCCCAGGCCAATGGTTTCCAGAATCAATCCTCAGTCATATTCCCAGGCCACATGGTTCCAGAATCAAACCTCAGTCATGTTCCCAGGACAAAGGGTTCCAGAATAAAACCTCAGTCATGTTCCCTGGACACAGGTTCCAAAAATAAAATCCCAGGCATGTTCCCAGGCCACAGGGTTCCAGAATCAAGCCTCACTCATATTCCCAGGCCACAGGGTTCCACAATTAAACCTCAGTAATATTCCCAGGCCACAGGGTTCCACAATTAAACCTGAGTCATATTCCCAGGCCAGAGGGTTCCACAATCATACCTCAGTCCTGTTGCCAGGCCACGGTTCCACCATGAAGCCTCAGTCATGTTCGCAGGCCTGAGTGTTCCACAATCAAACCTAAGTCATCTTGCCAGGCCTCAGGGTTCCACCATCAACTCTCAGTCCTGTTGCCAGGCCACAGGCTTCCACCATCAAGCCTCAGTCAGGTTCCCAAACCTGAGGGTTCCACAATCAAACCTCTTTCATGTTGCCAGGCCACAGGGTTACAGAATTAAACCACAGTCATATTCCCAGGCCAGAGGGTTCCACAGTCAAACCTCAATCATATTCCCATGCCACAGGTTTCCAGAATCCAACCGATATTACGTTCCCAGGCCAAAGGGTTCCAGAATCAATCCTCAGTCATGTTCCCAGGCCACAGGGTTCCAGAATCAATCCGCAGTTATGTTCCCAGGCTACAGGTTTCCAGAGTAAAACCTCAGTCATATTCCCAGTCCACAGGGTTCCAGAACCAAGCCTTAGTCAGGTTGCCAGGGCACAGTATTCCACAATCTAAACAGATGTCATGTTTCCAAGTCACAGGTTTCCAGAATCACGCCTCAGTCATGTTCCCAGGCCACAGGGATCCAGAATCAAACCTCAGTCATGTTGGCAGGTCATAGGGTACCGCCATCAATCCTCAGTCATATTCCCAGGCCACAGTTTTCCAGAATCAAACCGATTTCATGTTCCCAGGCAACAGGGTACCAGAATCCAAACCGATGTCATGTTCCCAGGCCACAGGGTTCCACCATCAAATCTCAGTCCTGTTGCCAGGCCACAGGGTTCCACCATCAAGCCTCAGTCATATTCCCAAGCCTGAGGGTTCCACAATCAAACTTCAGTCATGTTGCCAGGCCACAGGGTTCAACCTTGAAACCTCAGTCATGTTCCCAGGAAACAGGGCTCCAGAATCAAACCAATGGCATGTTCCCAGGCCACGGGGTTCCAGTATCAGGCCTCAGTCATGTTCCCTGTGCACAGGTTCCACCATCAAACCTCAGTCATGTTGCCAGTCCATAGGTTTCTGCTATCAAATCAGAGTCAAGTTCCCAGGCCCCAGGGTTCCAGAATCAAGCCTCAGTCATGTTGCCAGGCCACAGGGTTTTTCCATCAAACCTCAGTCATATTCCCAGGCCAAAGGTTTCCACAATCTCACATCAGTCATGTTCCCAGGCCAATGGTTTCCAGAATCAAACCTCAGTCATATTCCCAGGCCACATGGTTCCAGAATCAAACCTCAGTCATGTTTGCAGGACACAGGGTTCCACAATCAAACCTCAGTCATGTTCCCAGGACAAAGGTGTCCAGAATCAAACCTCAGTCATGTTCCCAGGGAACAGGGTTCCAGAAACAAACCTCAGTCATGTTGCCAGGCCACAGGTTTCCACCATCAACCCTCAGACATGTTCCCAGGCCAGAGGGTTCCAGAATCAAATCGTTCTCATGTTCCCAGGCCACAGGGTTCCACAATCCACTGATGTCATGTTCCCAGGCCACAGGGTTCCAGAATCAAACCGTTCTCATGTTCCCAATCCACAAGGTTCCACAATCCACTGATGTCATGTTCCCAGGCCACAGGATTCCAGAATGAAACCTCAGATATGTTCCCAGGCCACAGGGTTCCAGAATCAAGCCTCCCTCATATTCCCAGGCCACAGGGTTCCACAATTAAACCTCAGTCATATTCCCAGGCCAGAGGGTTCCACAATCAAAGCTCACTCATGTTCCCATGCCACAGGGTTCAGGAATCCAACTGATGTCATGTTCCCAGGCCACAGGGTTCCAGAATCAATCCTCAGTCATATTCCCAGGCCACAGGGTTCCAGAATAAACCCTCAGACATGTTCCCAGGCCAGAGGGTTCCAGAATCAAATCGTTCTCATGTTCCCAGGCCACAGGGTTCCACAATCCACTGATGTCATGTTCCCAGGCCACAGGTTTCCAGAATCAAACCGATTTCATGTTCCCAGGCAACAGGGTTCCAGAATACAAACTGATGTCATGTTCCCAGGCCACAGGGTTCCACCATCAACTCTCAGTCCTGTTGCCAGGCCACAGGGTTCCAGAATCAAGCCTCAGTCATGTTGCCAGGCCACAGGGTACCACCTTCAAACCTCAGTCATGTTCCCAAGCCACAGGGTTTTTCCATCAAACCTCAGTCATGTTCCCAGGCCAAAGGTTTCCACAATCTCACATCAGTGATGTTCCCAGGACAATGGTTTCCAGAATCAAACCTCAGTCATATTCCCAGGCCACATGGTTCCAGAATCAAACCTCAGTCGTGTTCGCAGGACACAGGGTTCCACAATCAAACCTCAGTCATGTTCCCAGGACAAAGGTGTCCAGAATCAAACCTGAGTCATGTTCCCAGGGAACAGGGTTCCAGAAACAAACCTCAGTCATGTTGCCAGGCCACAGGTTTCCACCATCAAACCTCAGACATGTTCCCAGGCCACAGGGTTCCACAATCCACTGATGTCATGTTCCCAGGCCACAGGGTTCCAGAATCAAACCGTTCTAATGTTCCCAGGCCACAAGGTTCCACAATCCACTGATGTCATGTTCCCAGGCCACAGGATTCCAGAATCAAACCTCAGATATGTTCCCAGGCCACAGGGTTCCAGAATCAAGCCTCCCTCATATTCCCAGGCCTCAGGGTTCCACAATTAAACCTCAGTCATATTCCCAGGCCAGAGGGTTCCACAATCAAAGCTCACTCATGTTCCCATGCCACAGGGTTCAGGAATCCAACTGATGTCATGTTCCCAGGCCACAGGGTTCCAGAATCAATCCTCAGTCATATTCCCAGGCCACAGGGTTCCAGAATAAAACCTCAGTCATGTTCCAGGGCCACAGGGTTCCAGAATCAATACTCAGTTATGTTCCCTGGCTACAGGGTTCCAGAATAAAACCTCAGTCATGTTCCAGGGCCACAGGGTTCCAGAATCAATCCGCAGTTATGTTCCCAGGCTACAGGGTTCCAGAATAAAACCTCAGTCATATTCCCAGTCCACAGGGTTCCAGAACCAAGCCTCAGTAAGGTTCCCAGGGCACAGTATTCCACAATCTAAACAGATGTCATGTTCCCAGGTCACAGGTTTCCAGAATCACGCCTCAGTCATGTTCCCAGGCCACAGGGATCCAGAATCATACCTCAGTCATGTTGCCAGGTCATAGGGTACCACCATCAAACCTCAGTCTTATTCCCAGGCCACAGGTTTCCAGAATCAAACCGATTTCATGTTCCCAGGCAACAGGGTTCCAGAATACAAACTGATGTCATGTTCCCAGGCCACAGGGTTCCACCATCAAATCTCAGTCCTGTTGCCAGGCCACAGGGTTCCACCATCAAGCCTCAGTCATGTTCCCAAGCCTGAGGGTTCCACAATCAAACCTCAGTCATGTTGCCAGGCCACAGTGTTCAACCATGAAACCTCAATCCTTTTGCAAGGCCACAGGCTTCCACCATCAAGCCTCAGTCACGTTCCCAAGCCTGAGGGTTCCACAATCAAACCTCTGTCATGTTGCCAGGCCACAGGGTATCAGATTTAAACCACAGTCATATTCCCAGGCCAGAGGGTTCCACAGTCAAACCTCACTCATGTTCCCATGCCACAGGATTCCAGAATCCAACCGATGTCATGTTCCCAGGCCACAGGGTTCCAGAATCAATCCTCAGTCATGTTCCCAGGATACAGGGTGCCAGAATCAAGCCTCACTCATATTCCCAGGCCACAGGGTTCCAGAACCAAGCCTCAGTCAGGTTCCCAGGGCACAGTATTCCACAATCTAAACAGATGTCATGTTCCCAGGTCACAGGTTTCCAGAATCACGCCTCAGTCATGTTCCCAGGCCACAGGTTTCCAGAATCAAGCCTCAGTCATGTTCCCAAGCCTGAGGGTTCCACAATCAAACCTCTGTCATGTTGCCAGGCCACAGGGTTCAACCATCAAACCTCAGTCATGTTCCCAGGAAACAGGGTTCCAGAATCAAACCAATGTCATGTTCCCAGGCCACGGGGTTCCAGTATCAGGCCTCAGTCATGTTCCCAATGCACAGGGTTCCACCATCAAACCTCAGTCATGTTGCCAGTCCACAGGTTTCTGGAATCAAATCAGAGTCAAGTTCCAGGCCACAGGTTTCCAGAATCAAGCCTCAGTCATGTTGCCAGGCCACAGGGTACCACCATCAAACCTCAGTCATGTTCCCAGTGCACAGGGTTCATCCATCTATCCTCAGTCATGTTCCAAGGCCACAGGATTCCACAATCTCACATCAGTCATGTTCCCAGGCCAATGGTTTCCAGGATCAAACCTCAGTCATATTCCCAGGCCTCAGGGTTCCAGAATCAAACCTCAGTCATGTTCCCAGGACAAAGGGTTCCAGAATAAAACCTCAGTCAACTTCCCTGGACACAGGTTTCAAAAATAAAACCCCAGGCATGTTCCCAGGCCACAGGGTTCCAGAATCAAGCCTCACTCATATTCCCAGGCCACAGGGTTCCACAATTAAACCTCAGTCATATTCCCAGGCCAGAGTGTTCCACAATCAAACCTCAGTCCTGTTGCCAGGCCACGGTTCCACCATCAAGCCTCAGTCATGTTCCCAGGCCTGAGTGTTCCACAATCAAACCTAAGTCATCTTGCCAGGCCACAGGGTTCCACAATCCACTGATGTCATGTTCCCAGGCCACAGGGTTCCAGAATCAAGCCTCCCTCATATTCCCAGGCCACAGGGTTCCACAATTAAACCTCAGTCATATTCCCAGGCCACAGGGTTCCACAATCAAACCGCAGTCATGTTGCCAGTCCACAGGTTTCTGCCATCAAACCTCAGTCAAGTTCCCAGGCCACAAATTTCCAGAATCAAACCTCAGTCATATTCCCAGGACACATGGTTCCAGAATCAAACCTCAGTCATGTTCGCAGGCCACAGGGTTCCACAATCAAACCTCAGTCATGTTCCCAGGACAAAGGTGTCCAGAATCAAACCTCAGACATGTTCCCAAGCAACAGGTTTCCAGAATCAAACCTTTCTCATGTTCCCAGGCCACAGGGTTCCACAATCCACTGATGTCATGTTCCCAGGCCACAGGGTTACAGAATCAAACCTCAGTTATGGTCCCAGGCCACAGGGTTCCAGAATCAAGCCTCCCTCATATTCCCAGGTCACAGGGTTCCACAATTAAACCTCAGTCATATTCCCAGGCCAGAGGGTTCCACCATCAAACCTCTGTCATGTTGCCAGGCCACAGGGTTCAACCATCAAACCTCAGTCATATTCCCAGGAAACAGGGTTCCAGAATCAATCCAATGTCATGTTGCCAGGCCACAGGGTACCACCATCAAACCTCAGTCATGTTCCCAGGCCACAGGGTTTTTCCATCAAACCTCAGTCATGTTCCCAGGCCACAGGATTCCACAATCTCACATCAGTCATGTTCCCAGGCCAATGGTTTCCAGAATCAAACCTCAGTCATATTCCCAGGCCTCATGGTTCCAGAATCAAACCTCTGTCATGTTCCCAGGACAAAGGGTTCCAGAATAAAACCTCAGTCATGTTCCCTGGACACAGGTTCCAAAAATAAAACCCCAGGCATGTTCCCAGGCCACAGGGTTCCAGAATCAAGCCTCACTCATATTCCCAGGCCACAGGGTTCCACAATTAAACCTCAGTCATATTCCCAGGCCAGAGGGTTCCACAATCAAACCTCAGTCCTGTTGCCAGGCCACGGTTCCACCATCAAGCGTCAGTCATGTTCCCAGGCCAGAGTGTTCCACAATCAAACCTAAGTCATCTTGCCAGGCCACAGGGTTCCACCATCAAACCTCAATCCTGTTGCAAGGCCACAGGCTTCCACCATCAAGCCTCAGTCACGTTCCCAAGCCTGAGGGTTCCACAATCAAGCCTCAGTCATGTTGCCAGTCCACAGGGTACCTCCATCAAACCTCAGTCATGTTCCCAGTGCACAGGGTTCCTCCATCAAACCTCAATCATGTTCCCAGGACACAGTTTTCCAGAATCCAACCAAAGTCAAGTTCCCAGGCCATGGGTTTCCAGTACCAGGCCTCAGTCATGTTTCCAGGGCACAGGGTTCCACAATCAAACCTCAGTCATGTTGCCAGTCCACAGGTTTCTGCCATCAAACCTCAGTCAAGTTCCCAGGCCACAGATTTCCAGAATCAAACCTCAGTCATATTCCCAGGACACATGGTTCCAGAATCAAACCTCAGTCATGTTCCCAGGCCACAGGGTTCCACAATCAAATCTCAGTCATGTTCCCAGGACAAAGGTGTCCAGAATCAAACCTCAGTCATATTCCCAGGGAACAGGGTTCCAGAAACAAACCTCAGTCATGTTGCCAGGCCACAGGTTTCCACCATTAAACCTCAGACATGTTCCCAGGCCACAGGGTTCCAGAATCAAACCGTTCTCATGTTCCCAGGACACAGGGTTCCACAATCTCACATCAGTCATGTTCCCAGGCCAATGGTTTCCAGAATCAAAGCTCAGTCATGTTCCCAGGACACAGGGTTCCAGAATAAAACCTCAGCCATGTTCCCTAGACACAGGTTCCAATAATAAAACCCCAGTCATGTTCCCAGGCGACAGGGTTCCAGAATCAAGCCTCACTCATATTCCCAGGCCACAAGGTTCCACAATTAAACCTCAGTCATATTCCCAGGCCAGAGTGTTCCACAATCAAACCTCAGTCCTGTTGCCAGGCCACGGTTCCACCATCAAGCCTCAGTCATGTTCCCAGGCCAGAGTGTTCCACAATCAAACCTAAGTCATCTTGCCAGGCCACAGGCTTCCACCTTCAAGCCTCAGTCACGTTCCCAAACCTGAGGGTTCCACAATCAAACCTCTGTCATGTTGCCAGGCCACAGGGTTACAGAAATAAACCACAGTCATATTCCCAGGCCAGAGGGTTACACAGTCAATCCTCAGTCGTGTTCCCATGCCACAGGGTTCAAGAATCCAACTGATGTCATGTTCCCAGGCCACAGGGTTCCAGAATCAATCCTCAGTCATATTCCCAGGCCACAGGGTTCCAGAATCAAACCTCAGTCATGTTCCCAGGCCACAGGGTTCCAGAATCAATCCGCAGTCATGTTCCCAGGGCACAGGGTTCCAGAATAAAACCTCAGTCATATTCCCAGTCCACAGGGTTCCAGAACCAAGCCTCAGTCAGGTTCCCAGGGCACAGTATTCCACAATCTAAACAGATGTCATGTTCCCAGGTCACAGGTTTCCAGAATCACGCCTCAGTCATGTTCCCAGGCCACAGGGATCCAGAATCATACCTCAGTCATGTTGCCAGGCCATAGGGTACCACCATCAAACCTCAGTCATATTCCCAGGCCACAGGTTTCCAGAATCAAACCGATTTCATATTCCCAGGCAACAGGGTACCAGATTCCAAACCGATGTCATGTTCCCAGGACACAGGGTTCCACCATCAAGCCTCAGTCATGTTCCCAGCCCACAGGGTTTTTCCATCAAACCTCAGTCATGTTCCCAGGCCACAGGATTCCACAGTCTCACATCAGTCATGTTCCCAGGCCAATGGTTTCCAGAATCAAACCTCAGTCATAATCCCAGGCCACATGGTTCCAGAATCAAACCTCAGTCATGTTCGCAGGACACAGGGCTCCACAATCAAACCTCAGTCATGTTCCTAGGACAAAGGTGTCCAGAGTCAAACCTCAGTCATGTTCCCAGGGAACAGGGTTCCAGAAACAAACCTCAGTCATGTTGCCAGGCCACAGGTTTCCACCATCAAACCTCAGACATGTTCCCAGGCCACAGAGTTCCAAAATCAAACCGTTCTCATGTTCCCAGGCCACAGGGTTCCACAATCCACTGAGGTCATGTTGCCAGGCCACAGGGTTCCAGAATCAAACCGTTCTCATGTTCCCAGGCCACAAGGTTCCACAATCCACTGATGTTATGTTCCCAGGCCACAGGGTTCCAGAATCAAACCTCAGTTATATTCCCAGGACACAGGTTTCCAGAATCAAACCAAAGTCAAGTTCCCAGGCCATGGGTTTCCAATACCAGGCCTCAGTCATGTTTCCAGGGCACAGGGTTCCACCATCAAGCCTCAGTCATGTTCCCAAGCCTGAGGGGTCCACAATCAAACTTCAGTCATGTTGCCAGGCCACAGTGTTCAACCGTGAAACCTCAGTCATGTTCCCAGGAAACAGGTTTCCAGAATCAAACCAATGTCATGTTCCCAGGCCACAGGGTACCACCATCAAACCTCAGTCATGTTCCCAGGCCACACGGTTTTTCCATCAAATCTCAGTCATGTTCCCAAGCCACAGGATTCCACAATCTCACATCAGGCATGTTCCCAGGCCAATGGTTTCCAGAATCAAACCTCAGTCATATTCCCAGGCCACATGGTTCCAAAATCAACCCTCAGTCATGTTCCCAGGACAAAGGGTTCCAGAATAAAACCTCCGTCATGTTCCCTGGACACAGGTTCCAAAAATAAAACCCCAGGCATGTTCCCTGGACACAGGTTCCAAAAATAAAACCCCAGGCATGTTCCCAGGCCACTGGGTTCCACAATTAAACCTCAGTCATATTCCCAGGCCACAGGGTTCCACAATTAAACCTCAGTCATATTCCCAGGCCAGAGGGTTCCACAATCATACCTCAGTCCTGTTGCCAGGCCACGGTTCCACCATCAAGCCTCAGTCACGTTCCCAAACCTGAGGGTTCCACAATCAAACCTCTGTCATGTTGCCAGACCACAGGGTTACAGAATTAAACCACAGTCATATTCCCAGGCCAGAGGGTTCCACAGTCAAACCTCAATCATGTTCCCATGCCACAGGTTTCCAGAATCCAACCGATGTCATGTTCCCATGCCACAGGTTTCCAGAATCCAACCGATGTCATGTTCCCAGGCCACAGGTTTCCAGAATCAATCCACAGTTATGTTCCCAGGCTACAGGTTTACAGAATAAAACCTCAGTCATATTCCCAGTCCACAGGGTTCCAGAACCAAGCCTCAGTCATGTTCCCAGGCCACAGGGATCCAGAATCAAACCTCAGTCATGTTGCCAGGCCATAGGGTACCACCATCAAACCTCAGTCATATTCCCAGGCCACAGGTTTCCAGAATCAAACCGATTTCATGTTCCCAGGCAACAGGGTACCAGAATCCAAACCGATGTCATGTTCCCAGGCCACAGGGTTCCACCATCAAATCTCAGTCCTGTTCCCAAGTCTGAGGGGTCCACAATCAAACTTCAGTCATGTTGCCAGGCCACAGTGTTCAACCATGAAACCTCAGTCATGTTCCCAGGAAACAGGGTTCCAGAATCAAACCAATGTCATGTTCCCAGGCCTCGGGGATCCAGTATCAGGCCTCAGTCATGTTCCCTGTGCACAGGGTTCCACCATCAAACCTCAGTCATGTTGCCAGTCCACAGGTTTCTGCTATCAAATCAGAGTCAAGTTCCCAGGCCACAGGGTTCCAGAATCAAGCCTCAGTCATGTTGCCAGGCCACAGGGTTCCACCATCAAACCTCAGTCATGTTCCCAGCCCACAGGGTTTTTCCATCAAACCTCAGTCATGTTCCCAGGCCACAGGATACCACAGTCTCACATCAGTCATGTTCCCATGCCAATGGTTTCCAGAATCAAACCTCAGTCATATTCCCAGTCCACATGGTTCCAGAATCAAACCTCAGTCATGTTCTCAGGACACAGGGTTCCACAATCAAACCTCAGTCATGTTCCTAGGACAAAGGTGTCCAGAGTCAAACCTCAGTCATGTTCCCAGGGAACAGGGTTCCAGAAACAAACCTCAGTCATGTTGCCAGGCCACAGGTTTCCACCATCAAACCTCAGACATGTTCCCAGGCCACAGGGTTCCAAAATCAAACCGTTCTCATGTTCCCAGGCCACAGGGTTCCAGGATCAAACCTCAGTTATATTCCCAGGACACAGGTTTCCAGAATCAAACCAAAGTCAAGTTCCCAGGCCATGGGTTTCCAATACCAGGCCTCAGTCATGTTTCCAGGGCACAGGGTTCCACAATCAAACCTCAGTCATGTTGCCAGTCCACAGGTTTCTGCCATCAAACCTCAGTCAAGTTCCCAGGCAACAGATTTCCAGAATCAAACCTCACTCATATTCCCAGTACACATGGTTCCAGAATCAAACCTCAGTCATGTTCGCAGACCACAGTGTTCCACAATCAAACCTCAGTCATGTTCCCAGGACAAAGGTGTCCAGAATCAAACCTCAGTCATGTTCCCAGGGAACAGGGTTCCAGAAACAAACCTCAGTCATGTTGCCAGGCCACAGGTTTCCACCATCAAACCTCAGACATGTTCCCAGGCCACAGGGTTCCAGAATCAAACCATTCACATGTTCCCAGGGCACAGGGTTCCACAATCCACTGATGTCATGTTCCCAGGCCACAGGGTTCCATAATCACGCCTCAGTCATATTCCCAGGTCACAGGGTTCCAGAATTAAACCTCAGTCATATTCCCAGGCCAGAGGGTTCCACAATCAAACCTCAGTCATGTTCCCAGGACAAAGGTGTCCAGAATCAAACCTCAGTCATGTTCCCAAGAAACAGGGTTCCACAATCAAACCTAAGTCATCTTACCAGGGCACAGGGTTCCACAATCCACTGATGTCATGTTCCCAGGCCACAGGGTTCCAGAATCAAACCTCAGTTATATTCCCAGGACACAGGTTTCCAGAATCAAACCAAAGTCAAGTTCCCAGGCCATGGGTTTCCAATACCAGGCCTCAGTCATGTTTCCAGGGCACAGGGTTCCACCCTCAAGCCTCAGTCATGTTCCCAAGCCTGAGGGGTCCACAATCAAACTTCAGTCATGTTGCCAGGCCACAGTGTTCAACCATGAAACCTCAGTCATGTTCCCAGGAAACAGGTTTCCAGAATGAAACCAATGTCATGTTCCCAGGCCACAGGGTACCACCATCAAACCTCAGTCATGTTCCCAGGCCACACGGTTTTTCCATCAAATCTCAGTCATGTTCCCAAGCCACAGGATTCCACAATCTCACATCAGGCATGTTCCCAGGCCAATGGTTTCCAGAATCAAACCTCAGTCATATTCCCAGGCCACATGGTTCCAAAATCAAACCTCAGTCATGTTCCCAGGACAAAGTGTTCCAGAATAAAACCTCCGTCATGTTCCCTGGACACAGGTTCCAAAAATAAAACCCCAGGCATGTTCCCAGGCCACAGGGTTCCAGAATCAAGCCTCACTCATATTCCCAGGCCACTGGGTTCCACAATTAAACCTCAGTCATATTCCCAGGCCACAGGGTTCCACAATTAAACCTCAGTCATATTCCCAGGCCAGAGGGTTCCACAATCATACCTTAGTCCTGTTTCCAGGCCACGGTTCCACCATCAAGCCTCAGTCATGTTCCCAGGCCTGAGTGTTCCACAATCAAACCTAAGTCATCTTGCCAGGCCACAGGGTTCCACCATCAAACCTCAATCCTGTTGCAAGGCCACAGGCTTCCACCATCAAGCCTCAGTCACGTTCCCAAGCCTGAGGGTTCCACAATCAAACCTCTGTCATGTTGCCAGGCCACAGGGTTACAGAATTAAACCACAGTCATATTCCCAGGCCAGAGGGTTCCACAGTCAAACCTCAGTCATGTTCCCATGCCACAGGTTTCCAGAATCCAACCGATGTCACGTTCCCAGGCCACAGGGTTCCAGAATCAATCCTCAGTCGTGTTCCCAGGCCACAGGGTTCCAGAGTCAATCCGCAGTTATGTTCCCAGGCTACAGGGTTCCAGAATAAAACCTCAGTCATATTCCCAGTCCACAGGGTTCCAGAACCAAGACTCAGTCAGGTTCCCAGGGCACAGTTTCCACAATCTAAACAGATGTCATGTTCCCAGGTCACAGGTTTCCAAAATCATGCCTCAGTCATGTTCCCAGGCCACAGGGATCCAGAATCAAACCTCAGTCATGTTGCCAAGCCATAGGGTACCACCATCAAACCTCAGTCATATGCCTAGGCCACAGGTTTCCAGAATCAAAACGATTTCATGTTCCCAGGCAACAGGGTACCAGAATCCAAAACGATGTCATGTTCCCAGGCCACAGGGTTCCACCATTAAATCTCAGTCCTGTTGCCAGGCCACAGGGTTCCACCATCAAGCCTCAGTCTTGTTCCCAAGCCTGAGGGTTCCACAATCAAACCTAGTCATGTTGCCAGGCCACAGGGTTCAACCATCAAACCTCAGTCATGTTCCCAGGCCACAGGGTTCCAGAATCAAGCCTCCCTCATATTCCCAGGCCACAGGGTTCCACAATTAAACCTCAGTCATATTCCCAGGCCAGAGGGTTCCACAATCAAACCTCAGTCCTGTGACCAGGCCACAAGCTTCCACCATCAAGCCTAA
The DNA here is from genome assembly GCF_965194825.1 of Balaenoptera physalus. Lineage (NCBI taxonomy): Eukaryota > Metazoa > Chordata > Mammalia > Artiodactyla > Balaenopteridae > Balaenoptera > Balaenoptera physalus. Next base: position 24,504,561 of record NC_138894.1, read on the forward strand.
GTCACGTTCCCAAGCATGAGGGTTCCACAATCAAACCTCTGTCATGTTGCCAGATCACAGGGTTACAGAATTAAACCACAGTCATATTCCCAGGCCAGAGGATTCCACAGTCATACCTCACTCATGTTCCCATGCCACATGGTTCCAGAATCCAACCGATGTCATGTTCCCTGGCCACAGGTTTCCAGAAGCTATCCTCAGTCATGTTCCCAGGCCACAGGATTCCAGAATAAAACCTCAGTCATATTCCCAGTCCACAGGGTTCCAGTACCAAACCTCAGTCAGGTTCCCAGGGCACAGTATTCCACAATCTAAACAGATGTCATGTTCCCAGGTCACAGGTTTCCAGAATCACGCCTCAGTCATATTCCCAGGCCACAGGGATCCAGAATCAAACCTCAGTCATGTTGCCAGTCCACAGGTTTCTGCGATCAAATCAGAGTCAAGTTCCAGGCCACAGGGTTCCAGAATCAAGCCTCAGTCATGTTCCCAGGCCAGAGTGTTCCACAATCAAACCTAAGTCATCTTGCCAGGCCACAGGATTCCACCATCAAACCTCAGTCCTGTTGCCAGGCCACAGGCTTCCACCATCAAGCCTCAGTCATGTTCCCAGGAAACAGGGTTCCACCATCAAACCTCAGTCATGTTGCCAGTCCACAGGTTTCTGCTATCAAATCAGAGTCAAGTTCCCAGGCCACAGGGTTCCAGAATCAAGCCTCAGTCATGTTGCCAGGCCACAGGGAACCACCATCAAACCTCAGTCATGTTCCCAGGCCACAGGGTTTTTCCATTAACCCTCAGTCATGTTCCCAGGCCACAGGATTCCACAATCTCACATCAGTCATGTTCCCAGGCCAATGGTTTCCAGAATCAAACCTCAGTCATATTCCCAAACACAGGGTTCCAGAATAAAACCTCAGTCATGTTCCCTTGACACAGGTTCCAAAAATAAAACCCCAGGCATGTTCCCAGGCCACAGGGTTCCAGAATCAAGCCTCACTCATATTCCCAGGCCACAGGGTTCCACAGTTAACCTTCAGTCATATTCACAGGCCAGAGGGTTCCACAATCAAACCGCAGTCCTGTTGCCAGGCCACAGGCTTCCACCATCAAGCCTCAGTCATGTTCCCAAGCCTGAAGGTTCCACAATTAAACCTCTGTCATGTTGCCAGGCCACAGGGTTACACATTTAAAGCAGAGTCTTATTCCCAGGCCAGAGGGTTCCAAAGTCAAACCTCAGTCATGTTCCCATGCCACAGGTTTTCAGAATCCAACCGATGTCATGTTCCCAGGCCACAGGGTTCCAGAATCAATCCTCAGTCATTTTCCCAGGACACAGGAATCCAGAATCAAACTTCAGTCATATTCCCAGGCCACAGGTGTCCAGAATCAAACCGATTTCATGTTCCCAGGCAACAGGATACCAGAATCCAAACCGATTTCATGTTCCCTGGCCACAGGGTTCCACCATCAAATCTCAGTCCTCTTGCCAGGCCACAGGTTTCCACCATCAAGCCTCAGTCATGTTCCCAAGACTGAGGGTTCCACCATCAAACCTTTGTCATGTTGCCAGGCCACAGGGTTCAAACATGAAACCTCAGTCATGTTCCCAGGAAACAGGGTTCCAGAATCAAACCAATGTCATGTTCCCAGGCAATGGGGTTCCACTATCAGGCCTCAGTCATGTTCCCAGGAAACAGGGTTCCAGAATCAAACCAATGTCATGTTCCCAGGCCACGGGGTTCCAGTATCAGGCCTCAGTCATGTTCCCAGTGCACAGGATTCCACTAGTAAACCTCAGTCATGCTGCCAGTCAACAGTTTTCTGCGATCAAATCAGAGTAAAGTTCCCAGCCACAGGGTTCCAGAATCAAGCCTCAGTCATGTTGCCAGGCCACAGGGTACCACCATGAAACCTCAGTCATGTTCCCAGGCCACAGGGTTCCTCCATCAAACCTCAATCATGTTCCCAGGACACAGGTTTCCAGAATCAAACCAAAGTTAATTTCCCCATCCATGGGTTTCCAGTACCAGGCCTCAGTCATGTTTCCAGGGCACAGGGTTCCACAATCAAACCTCAGTCATGTTGCCAGTCCACAGGTTTCTGCCATCAAACCTCAGTCAAGTTCCCAGGCCACAGATTTCCAGAATCAAACCTCAGTCATATTCCCAGGACACATGGTTCCAGAATCAAACCTCAGTCATGTTCGCAGGCCACAGGGTTCCACAATCAAACCTCAGTCATGTTCCCAGGAAAAAAGTGTCCATGAATCAAACCTCAGTCATGTTCCCAGGGAACAGGGTTCCAGAAACAAACCTCAGTCATGATGCCAGGCCACAGGTTATCACCATCAAACCTCTGACATGTTCCCAGGCCACAGGGTTCCAGAATCAAACCGTTCTCATGTTCCCAGGCCACAGGGTTCCACAATCCACTGATGTCATGTTCCCAGGCCACAGGGTTCCAGAATCACGCCTCAGTCATATTCCCAGGCCACAGGGTTCCAGAATTAAACCTCAGTCATATTCCCAGGCCAGAGGGTTCCAGAATCCAACCGATGTCATGTTCCCAGGACACAGGGTTCTAGAACCAAGCCTCAGTCAGGTTCCCAGGCCTCAGGGATCCAGAATCAAACCTCAGACATGTTGCCAGGCCATAGGGTACCACCATCCAACCTCAGTCATATTCCCAGTCCACAGGTTTCCAGAATCAAACCGATTTCATGTTCCCAGGCAACAGGGTACCAGAATCCAAACCCATGTCATGTTCCCAGGCCACAGGGTTCCACCATCAAATCTCAGTCATTTTGCCAGGCCACAGGTTTCCACCACCAAGCCTCATTCATGTTCCCAAGCCTGAGTGTTCCACAATCAAACCTAAGTCATCTTGCCAGGCCACAGGGTTCCACAATCCACTGATGTCATGTTCCCAGGCCACAGGGTTCCAGAATAATACCTCAATTATGTTCCCAGGCCACAGGGTTCCAGAATCAAGCCTCCCTCATATTCCCAGGCCACAGGGTTCCACAATTAAACCTCAATCATATTCCCAGGCCAGAGGGTTCCACAATCAAACCTCAGTCCTGTTGCCAGGCCACGGTTCCACCATCAAGCCTCAGTCATGTTCTCAGGCCTGAGGTTTCCACAATCAAACCTCTGTCATGTTGCCAGGCCACAGGGTTCAACCATCAAACCTCAGTCATATTCCCAGGAAACAGGGTTCCAGAATCAATCCAATGTCATGTTGCCAGGCCACAGGGTACCACCATCAAACCTCAGTCATGTTCCCAGGCCACAGGGTTTTTCCATCAAACCTCAGTCATGTTCCCAGGCCACAGGATTCCACAATCTCACATCAGTCATGTTCCCAGGCCAATGGTTTCCTGAATCAAACCTCAGTCATATTCCCAGGCCTCATGGATCCAGAATCAAACCTCAGTCATGTTCCCAGGACAAAGGGTTCCAGAATAAAACCTCAGTCATGTTCCCTGGACACAGGTTCCTAAAATAAAACCCCAGGCATGTTCCCAGGCCACAGGGTTCCAGAATCAAGCCTCACTAATATTCCCAGGCCACAGGGTTCCACAATTAAACCTCAGTCATATTCCCAGGCCAGAGGGTTCCACAATCAAAGCTAAGTCATCTTGCCAGGCCACGGTTCCACCATCAAGCCTCAATCATGTGCCCAGGCCAGAGTGTTCCACAATCAAACCTAAGACATCTTGCCAGGCCACAGATTTCCACAATCCACTGATGTCATGTTCCCAGGCCACCGGGTTCCAGAATCAAGCCTCACTCATATTCCCAGGTCACAGGGTTCCACAATTAAACCTAAGTCATATTCCCAGGCCAGAGGGTTCCACAATCAAACCTCAGTCCTGTTGCCAGGCCACGGTTCCACCATCAAACCTCAGTCACGTTCCCAGGCCACAGGGTTCTTCCATCAAACCTCAGTCATGTTCCCAGGCCACAGGATTCCACAATCTCACATCAGTCATGTTCCCAGGCCAATGGTTTCCAGAATCAAACCTGAGTCATATTCCCAGGCCACATGGTTCCAGAATCAAACCTCAGTCATGTTCCCAGGACACATGGTTCCAGAATAAAACCTCAGCCATGTTCCCTGGACACAGGTTCCAAAAATAAAACCCCGGCATGTTCCCAGGCCACAGGGTTCCAGAATCAAGCCTCACTCATATTCCCAGGCCTCAGGGTTCCACAATTGAACCTCAGTCATATTCCCAGGCCAGTGGGTTCCTCAATCAAACCTCAGTCCTGTTGCCAGGGCACGGTTCCACCATCAAGCCTCAGTCATTTTCCCAGGCCAGAGTGTTCCACAAGCAAACCTAAGTCATCTTGCCAGGCCACAGGGTTCCACCATCAAACCTCAGTCCTGTGGACAGGCCACAGGCATCCACCATCAAGCCTCAGTCACGTTCCCAAGCCTGAGGTTTCCACAATCAAACCTCTGTCATGTTGCCAGGGCATAGGGTTACAGAATTAAACCAAAGTCATATTCCCAGGCCACAGGGTTCCAGAATCAATTCTCAGTCAAGTTCCCAGGCCACAGGATTCGAGAATCAATCTGCAGTTATGTTCCCAGGCCACAGGGTTCCAGAATAAAACCTCAGTCATATTCCCAGTCCACAGGGTTCCAGAACCAAGCCTCAGTCAGGTTCCCAGGGCACAGTATTCCACAATCTAAACAGATGTCATGTTCCCAGGTCACAGATTTCCAGAATCACGCCTCAGTCATATTCCCAGTACACAGGGATCCAGAACCAAACCTCAGTCATGTTGCCAGGCCATAGGGTACCACCATCAAACCTCAGTCATATTCCCAGGCCACAAGTTTCCAGAATCAAACCGATTTCATGTTCCGAGGCAACAGGGTACCAGAATCCAAACCGATGTCATGTTCCCAGGCAACAGGGTTCCACCATCAAATCTCAGTCCTGTTGCCAGACCAAAGGGATCCACCATCAAGGCTCAGTCATGTTCCCAAGCCTAAGGGTTCCACAATCAAACCTCTGTCAATTTGCCAGGACACAGGGTTACAGAATTAATCCAGTCATATTCCCAGGCCAGAGGGTTCCACAGTCAAACCTCAGTCATGTTCCCATGCCACAGGGTTCCAGAATCCAACCGATGTTATGTTCCCAGGCCACAGGGTTCCAGAATCAATCCTCAGTCATGTTCCCAGGTCACAGGGTTCCAGAATAAAACCTCAGTCATATTCCCAGGCCACAGGGTTCCAGAATCAATCCTCAGTTATGTCCCAAGGTTACAGGGCTCCAGAATAAAACCTCAGTCATATTCCCAGTCCACAGGGTTCCAGACCAAGCCTCAGTCAGGTTCCCAGGGCACAGTATTCCACAACCTAAACAGATGTCATGTTCCCAGGTCACAGGTTTCCAGAATCACGCCTCAGTCATGTTGCCACGCCACAGGTTTCCAGAATCAAACCGATTTCATGTTCCCAGGCAACAGGGTACCAGATTCCAAACCGATGTCATGTTCCAAGGCCACAGGGTTCCACCATGAAATCTCAGTCCTGTTGCCAGTCCACAGGGTACAACCATCAAACCTCAGTCATGTTCCCAGGAAACAGGGTTCCAGAATCAAACCAATGTCATGTTCCCAGGCCACGGGGCTCCACTATCTGGCCTCAGTCATGTTCCCAGTGCACAGGGTTCCACCATCAAACCTCAGTCATGTTGCCAGTCCACAGGTTTCTGCGATCAAATCATAGTCAAGTTCCCAGGGTCAGGGTTCCAGAATCATGCCTCAGTCATGTTGCCAGGCCACAGGGTACCACCATCAAACCTCAGTCACGTTCCCAGGCCACAGGGTTCTTCCATCAAACCTCAGTCATGTTCCCAGGCCACAGGATTCCACAATCTCACATTAGTCATGTTCCCAGGCCAAAGGTTTCCAGAATCAAACCTCAGTCCTATTCCCAGGCCACATGGTTCCAGAATCAAACTTCAGTCATGTTCCCAGGACACAGGGTTCCAGAATAAAACCTCAGCCATGTTCCCTGACACAGGTTCCAAATATAAAACCCCAGTCATGTTCCCAGGCCACAAGGTTCCAGAATCAAACCTCACTCATATTCCCAGGCCACAGGGTTCCACAATTAAACCTCAGTCATTATCCCAGGCCAGAGGGTTCCACGGTCAAACCTCAGTCTTGTTCCCATGCCACAGGGTTCCAGAATACAACCGATGTCATGTTCCCAGGCCACAGGGTTCCAGAATCAAGCCTCACTCATATTCCCAGGCCACAGGGTTCCACAATCATACCTCAGTCCTGTTGCCATGCCACGGTTCCACCATGAAGCCTCAGTCATGTTCCCAGGGCTGAGGGTTCCACAATCAAACCTAAGTCATCTTGCCAGGCCTCAGGCTTCCACCATCAACTCTCAGTCCTGTTGCCAGGCCACAGGCTTCCACCATCAAGCCTCAGTCACGTTCCCAAGCCTGAGGGTTCCACAATCAAACCTCTGTCATGTTGCCAGGCCACAGGGTTACAGAATTAAACCACAGTCATATTCCCAGGCCAGAGGGTTCCACAGTCAAACCTCACTCATGTTCCCATGCCGCAGGGTTCCAGAATCCAAACGATGTCATGTTCCCAGGCCACAGGGTTCTAGAACCAAGCCTCAGTCAGGTTCCCAGGCCTCAGGGATCCAGAATCAAACCTCAGTCATGTTGCCAGGCCATAGGGTACAACCATCAAACGTCAGTCATATTCCCAGGCCGCAGGTTTCCAGAATCAAAACGATTTCATGTTCCCAGGCAACAGGGTACCAGAATCCAAACCGATGTCATGTTCCCAGGCCACAGGGTTCCACCATCAAATCTCAGTCCTTTTGCCAGGCCACAGGTTTCCACCACCAAGCCTCATTCATGTTCCCAAGCCTGAGGGTTCCACAATCAAACCTCTGTCATGTTGCCAGGCCACAGGGTTATAGAATTAAACCACAGTCATATTCCGAGGCCAGAGGATTCCACAGTCAAACCTCACTCATATTCCCATGCCACAGGTTTCCAGAATCCAACCGATGTCATGTTCCCAGGCCACAGGGTTCCAGAATCAATCCTCAGTCGTGTTCCCAGGCCAAAGGGTTCCAGAATCAATCCACAGGTATGTTCCCAGGCTACAGGGTTCCAGAATAAAACCTCAGTCATATTCCCAGTCCACAGGGATCCAGAACCAAGCCTCAGTCAGGTTCCCAGGGCACAGTATTCCACAATCTAAACAGATGTCATGTTCCCAGGTCACAGGTTTCCAGAATCAGGCCTCAGTCATGTTGCCAGTCCACAGGGATCCAGAATCAAACCTCAGTCATGTTGCCAGGCCATAGGGTACCACCATCAAGCCTCCCTCATATTCCCAAGCCACAGTGTTCCACAATTAAACCTCAGTCATATTCCCAGGCCAGAGGGTTCCACCATCAAACCTCAGTCCTGTTGCCAGGTCACGGTTCCACCATCAAGCCTCTGTCATGTTCCCAGGCCTGAGGGTTCCACAATCAAACCTCTGTCATGTTGCCAGGCCACAGGGTTCAACCATCAAACCTCAGTCATATTCCCAGGAAACAGGGTTCCAGAATCATTCCAATGTCATGTTCCCAGGCCACGGGGTTCCAGTATCAGGCCTCAGTCATGTTCCCAGGGCACAGGGTTCCACCATCAAACCTCAGTCATGTTGCCAGTCCACAGGTTTCTGCTATCAAATCAGAGTCAAGTTCCCAGGCCACAGGGTTCCAGAATCAAGCCTCAGTCATGTTGCCAGGCCACAGGGTACCACCATCAAACCTCAGTCATGTTCCCAGGCCACAGTGTTTTTCCATCAAACCTCAGTCATGTTCCCAGGCCACAGGATTCCACAATCTCACATGAGTCATTTTCCCAGGCCAATGGTTTCCAGAATCAAACCTCAGTCATATTCCCAGGCCACATGGTTCAAGAATCAAACCTCAGTCATGTTCCCAGGACAAAGGTTTCCAGAATAAAACCTCAGTCATGTTCCCTGGACACAGGTTCCAAAAATAAAACCCCAGGCAAGTTCCCAGGCCACAGGGTTTCAGAATCAAGCCTCACTCATATTCCCAGGCCACAAGGTTCCACAATTAAACCCCAGACATGTTCCCAGGCCACAGGGTTCCACAATTAAACCTCAGTCATATTCCCAGGCCAGAGGGTTCCACAATCATACCTCAGTCCTGTTGCCAGGCCACGGTTCCACCATGAAGCCTCAATCATGTTCCCAGGCCTGAGTGTTGCACAATCAAACCTAAGTCATCTTGCCAGGCCTCAGGCTTCCACCATCAACTCTCAGTCCTGTTGCCAGGCCACAGGCTTCCACCATCAAGCCTCAGTCACGTTCCCAAACCTAGGGTTCCACAATCAAACCTCTGTCATGTTGCCAGGCCACAGGGTTACAGAATTAAACCACAGTCATATTCCCAGGCCAGAGGGTTCCACAGTCAAACTTCACTCATGTTCCCATGCCACAGGGTTCAAGAATCCCACTGATGTCATGTTCCCAGGCCACAGGGTTCGAGAATCAATCCTCAGTCATATTCCCAGGCCACAGGGTTCCAGAATAAAACCTCAGTCATGTTCCCAGGCCACAGGGTTCCAGAACCAAGCCTCAGTCAGGTTCCCAGGGCACAGTATTCCACAATCTAAACAGATGTCATGTTCCCAAGTCACAGGTTTCCAGAATCACGCCTCAGTCATGTTCCCAGGCCACAGGGATCCAGAATCATACCTCAGTCATGTTGCCAGGCCATAGGGTACCACCATCAAACCTCAGTCATATTCCCAGGCCACAGGTTTCCAGAATCAAACCGATTTCATCTTCCCAGGCAACAGGTTACCAGAATACAAACTGATGTCATGTTCCCAGGCCACAGGGTTCCACCATCAAATCTGAGTCCTGTTGCCAGGCCACAGGGTTCCACCATGAAGCCTCAGTCATGTTCCCAAGCCTGAGGCTTCCACAATCAAACCTCAGTCATGTTGCCAGGCCACAGGGTTCAACCATCAAACCTCACTCATGTTCCCAGAAAACAGGGTTCCAGAATCAAACCAATGTCATGTTCGCAGGCCACGGGGTTCCAGTATCAGGCCTCAGTCATGTTCCCAGTGCACAGGTTTCCACCATCAAACCTCAGTCATATTCCCAGGCCACAGGTTTCCAGAATCAAACCGATTTCATGTTCCCAGGCAACAGGGTACCAAAATCCAAACCGATGTCATGTTCCCACTCCACAGGGTTCCACCATTAAATCTCAGTCCTGTTGCCAGGCCACAGGGTTCCACCATCAAGCCTCAGTCATGTTCCCAGGGAACAGGGTTCCAGAAACAAACCTCAGTAATGTTGCCAGGCCACAGGTTTCCACCATCAAACCTCAGACATATTCCCAAGCCACAGGGTTCCAGAATCAAACCGTTCTCATGTTCCCAGGCCACAGGGTTCCACAATCCACTGATGTCATGTTCCCAGGCCACAGGGTTCCAGAATCAAACCTCAGTTATGTTCCCAGGCCACAGGGTTCCAGAATCAAGCCTCCCTCATATTCCCAGGCCACAGGGTTCCACAAATAAACCTCACTCATATTCCCAGGCCACAGGGTTCCACAATTAAACCTCAGTCATATTCCCAGGCCAGAGGGTTCCACAATCAAACCTCAGTCCTGTTTCCAGGCCACGGTTCCACCATCAAGCCTCAGTCACGTTCCCAAGCCTGAGGGTTCCACAATCAAACCTCTGTCATGTTGCCAGGCCACAGGGTTACAGAATTAAACCACAGTCATATTCCCAGGCCAGAGGGTTCCACAGTCAAACCTCAGTCATGTTCCCATGCCACAGGTTTCCAGAATCCAACCGATGTCATGATCCCAGGCCACAGGGTTCCAGAATCAATCCTCAGTCGTGTTCCCAGGCCACAGGATTCCAGAATAAAACCTCAGTCATATTCCCAGTCCACAGGGTTCCAGTACCATGCCTCAGTCAGGTTCCCAGGGCACAGTATTCCACAATCTAAACAGATGTCATGTTCCCAGGTCACAGGTTTCCAGAATCACGCCTCAGTCATGTTCCCAGGCCACAGGGATCCAGAATCAAACCTCAGTCATGTTGCCAGGCCATAGGGAACCACCATCAAACCTCAGTCATATTCCCAGGCCACAGTTTTCCAGAAACAAACCGATTTCATGTTCCCAGGCAACAGGGTACCAGAATCTAAACCGATGTCATGTTCCCAGGCAACAGGGTTCCATCATGAAATCTCAGTCCTTTTGCCAGGCCACAGGCTTCCACCATCATGCCTCAGTCACGTTCCCAAGCCTGAGGGTTCCACAATCAAACCTCTGTCATGTTGCCAGGCCACAGGGTTCAACCATCAAACCTCAGTCATATTCCCAGGAAACAGGGTTCCTGCATCAATCCAATGTCATGTTGTCAGGCCACAGGGTACCACCATCAAACTTCAGTCATGTTCCCAGGCCACAGGGTTTTTCCATGAAACCTCAGTCATGTTCCCAGGCCATAGGATTCCACAATCTCACATCAGTCATGTTCCCAGGCCAATGGTTTCCAGAATCAAACCTCAGTCATATTCCCAGGCCTCATGGTTCCAAAATCAAACCTCAGTCATGTTCCCAGGACAAAGGGTTCCAGAATAAAACCTCAGTCATGTTCCCTGGACACAGGTTCCAAAAATAAAACCCCAGGCATGTTCCCAGGCCACAGGGTTCCAGAATCAAGCCTCACTCATATTCCCAGGCCACAGGGTTCCACAATTAAACCTCAGTCATATTCCCCGGCCAGAGGGTTCCACAATCAAACCTCAGTCCTGTTGCCAGGCCACGGTTCCACCATGAAGCCTCAGTCATGTTCCCAGGACTGAGTGTTCCACAATCAAACCTAAGTCATCTTGCCAGGCCACAGGGTTCCACAATCCAGTTATGTCATGTTCCCAGGCCACAGGGTTCCAGAATCAAGCCTCGCTCATATTCCCAGGCCACAGGTTTCCACAATTAAACCTCAGTCATTTTCCCAGGCCAGAGGGTTCCACAATCAAACCTCAGTCCTGTTGCCAGGCCACAGGGTTACAGAATTAAACCACAGTCATATTCCCAGGCCAGAGGGTTCCACAGTCAAACCTCACTCATGTTCCCATGCCACAGGTTTCCAGAATCCAACCGATGTCATGTTCCCAGGCCACAGGGTTCCAGAATCAATCCGCAGTTATGTTCCCAGGCTACAGGGTTCCAGAATAAAACCTCAGTCATATTCCCAGTCCACAGGGTTCCAGAACCAAGCCTCAGTCAGGTTCCCAGGGCACAGTATTCCACAATCTAAAGAGATGTCATGTTCCCAGGTCACAGGTTTCCAGAATCACGCCTCAGTCATGTTCCCAGGCCACAGGGATCCAGAATCAAACCTCAGTCATGTTTCCAGGCCATAGGGTACCACCGTCAAACCTCAGTCATATTCCCAGGCCACAGGTTACCCGAATCAAACCGATTTCATGTTCCCAGGCAACAGGGTACCAGAATCCAAACCGATGTCATGTTCCCAGGCCTCAGGGTTCCACCGTCAAATCTCAGTCCTGTTGCCAGGCCACAGGGTTCCACCATCAAGCCTCAGTCATGTTCCCAAGCCTGAGGGTTCAACCATCAACCCTCAGTCATATTCCCAGGAAACAGGGTTCCAGAATCAAACCAATGTCATGTTCCCCGGCCACGGGGTTTCAGTATCAGGCCTCAGTCATGTTCCCAGTGCACAGTGTTCCACCATCAAACCTCAGTCATGTTGCCAGTCCACAGGTTTCTGCGATCAAACCACATTCAAGTTCCCAGGCCACAGGGTTCCAGAATCAAGCCTCAGTCATGTTGCCAGGCCACAGGGTACCACCATCAAACCTCAGTCATATTCCCAGTCCACAGGGTTCCAGAATCAAACCGATTTCATGTTCCCAGGCAACAGGGTACCAGAATCGAAACCGATGTCATGGTCCCAGGCCACAGGGTTCCACCATCAAATCTCAGTCCTGTTACCAGGCCACAGGCTTCCACCATCAAGCCTCAGTCATGTTCCCAAGCCTGAGGGTTGCATAATCAAACCTCTGTCATGTTGCCAGGCCACAGGGTTCAACCATCAAACCTCAGTCATGTTCCCAGGAAACAGGGTTCCAGAATCAAACCAATGTCATGTTCCCAGGCCACAGGGTTCCAGAATCAATCCTCAGTCATGTTGCCAGGCCACAGGGTACGACCATCAATCTCAGTCCTGTTGCCAGGCCACAGGCTTCCACCATCAAACCTCAGTCATGTTCCCAAGCCTGAGGTTTCCACAATCAAACCTCACTCATGTTTCCAGGAAACAGGGTTCCAGAATCCAACCAATGTCATGTTCCCAGGCCAGAGTGTTCCACAATCAAACCTAAGTCATCTTGGCAGGCCACAGGGTTCCACCATCAAACCTCAATCCTGTTGCAAGGCCACAGGCTTCCACCATCAAGCCTCAGTCACGTTCCCAAGCGTGAGGTTTCCACAATCAAACCTCTGTCATGTTGCCAGGCCACAGGGTTACAGAATTAAACCACAGTCATATTCCCAGGACAGAGGGTTCCACAGTCAAACCTCACTCATGATCCCATGCCACAGGTTTCCAGAATCCAACCGATGTCATGTTCCCAGGCCACAGGGTTCCAGAATCAATCCTCAGTCGTGTTCCCAGACCACAGGGTTCCAGAATCAATCCGCAGTTATGTTCCCAGGCTACAGGGTTCCAGAATAAAACCTCAGTCATATTCCCTGTCCACAGGGTTCCAGAACCAAGCCTCAGTCAGGTTCCCAGGGCACAGTATTCCACAATCTAAACAGATGTCATGTTCCCAGGTCACAGGTTTCCAGAATCACGCCTCAGTCATGTTCCCAGGCCACAGGGATCCAGAATCAAACCTCAGTCATGTTGCCAGGCCGTAGGGTACCACCATCAAACCTCAGTCATATTCCCAGGGCACAGGTTTCCAGAATCAAACCGATTTCATGTTCCCAGGCAACAGGGTACCAGAATCCAAACCGATGTCATGTTCCCAGGCCACAGGGTTCCACCATCAAATCTCAGTCCTGTTGCCAGGCCACAGGCTTTCACCATCAAGCCTCAGTCATGTTCCCAAGCCTGAGGGTTCCACAATCAAACCTCTGTCATGTTGCCAGGCCACAGGGTTCAACCATGAAACCTCAGTCATGTTCCCAGGAAACAGGGTTCCAGAATCAAACCAATGTCATGTTCCCAGGCCACAGGGTTCCAGAATCAAACCTCAGTCATGTTGCCAGGCCACAGGGTACCACCATCAAATCTCAGTCCTGTTGCCAGGCCACAGGCTTCCACCATCAAGCCTCAGTCATGTTCCCAAGCCTGAGGTTTCCACAATCAAACCTCAGTCATGTTCCCAGGAAACAGGGTTCCAGAATCAAACCAATGTCATGTTCCCAGGCCACGGGTTTCAGTATCAGTCCTCAGTCATGTTCCCAGTGCACAGGGTTCCACAATCAAACCTCAGTCATGTTGCCAGGCCACAGGGTTCAACCAAGAAACCTCAGTCATGTTCCCAGGAAACAGGGTTCCAGAATCAAACCAATGTCATATTCCCAGGCCACGGGGTTCCAGTATCAGGCCTCAGTCATGTTCCCAGTGCACAGGGTTCCACCATCAAACCTCAGTCATGTTGCCAGGACACAGGTTTCTGGAATCAAATCAGAGTCAAGTTCCAGGCCACAGGTTTCCAGAATCAAGCCTCAGTCATGTTGCCAGGCCACAGGGTACCACCATCAAACCTCAGTCATGTTCCCAGGCCACAGGGTTCATCCATCTATCCTCAGTCATGTTCCAAGGCCACAGGATTCCACAATCTCACATCAGTCATGTCCCCAGGCCAATGGTTTCCAGGATCAAACCTCAGTCATATTCCCAGGCCTCAGGGTTCCAGAATCAAACCTTAGTCACGTTCCCAGGACAAAGGGTTCCAGAATAAAACCTCAGTCAACTTCCCTGGACACAGGTTTCAAAAATAAAACCCCAGGCATGTTCCCAGGCCACAGGGTTCCATTATCAAGCCTCACTCATATTCCCAGGCCACAGGGTTCCACAATCAAACCTCAGTCCTGTTGCCAGGCCACGGTTCCACCATCAAGCCTCAGTCATGTTCCCAGGCCTGAGTGTTCCACAATCAAACCTAAGTCATCTTGCCAGGCCACAGGTTTCCACAATCTACTGATGTCATGTTCCCAGGCCACAGGGTTCCAGAATCAAGCCTCCCTCATATTCCCAGGCCACAGGGTTCCACAATTAAACCTCAGTCATATTCCCAGCCCAGAGGGTTCTACCATCAAACCGCAGTCATGTTGCCAGTCCACAGGTTTCTGCCATCAAACCTCAGTCAAGTTCCCAGGCCACAGATTTCCAGAATCAAACCTCAGTCATATTCCCAGGACACATGGTTCCAGAATCAAACCTCAGTCATGTTCGCAGGCCACAGGGTTCCACAATCAAACCTCAGTCATTTTCCCAGAACAAAGGTGTCCAGAATCGAACCTCAGACATGTTCCCAAGCAACAGGGTTCCAGAATCAAACCTTTCTCATGTTCCCAGGCCACAGGGTTCCACAATCCACTGATGTCATGTTCCCAGGCCACAGGGTTACAGAATCAAACCTCAGTTATGGTCCCAGGCCACAGGGTTCCAGAATCAAGCCTCCCTCATATTCCCAGGTCACAGGGTTCCACAATTAAACCTCAGTCATATTCCCAGGCCAGAGGGTTCCACCATCAAACCTCTGTCATGTTGCCAGGCCACAGGGTTCAACCATCAAACCTCAGTCATAATCCCAGGAAACAGGGTTCCAGAATCAATCCAATGTCATGTTGCCAGGCCACAGGGTACCACCATCAAACCTCAGTCATGTTCCCAGGCCACAGGGTTTTTCCATCAAACCTCAGTCATGTTCCCAGGCCACAGGATTCCACAATCTCACATCAGTCATGTTCCCAGGCCAATGGTTTCCAGAATCAAACCTCAGTCATATTCCCAGGCCTCATGGTTCCAGAATCAAACCTCTGTCATGTTCCCAGGACAAAGGGTTCCAGAATAAAACCTCAGTCATGTTCCCTGGACACAGGTTCCAAAAATAAAACCCCAGGCATGTTCCCAGGCCACAGGGTTCCAGAATCAAGCCTCACTCATATTCCCAGGCCACAGGGTTCCACAATTAAACCTCAGTCATATTCCCAGGCCAGAGGGTTCCACAATCAAACCTCAGTCCTGTTTCCAGGCCACGGTTCCACCATCAAGCCTCAGTCATGTTCCCAGGCCAGAGTGTTCCACAATCAAACCTAAGTCATCTTGCCAGGCCACAGGGTTCCACCATCAAACCTCAATCCTGTTGCAAGGCCACAGGCTTCCACCATCAAGCCTCAGTCACGTTCCCAAGCCTGAGGGTTCCACAATCAAACCTCTGTCATGTTGCCAGGCCACAGGGTTACAGAATTAAACCACAGTCATATTCCCAGGCCAGAGGGTTCCACAGTCAAACCTCAGTCATGTTCCCATGCCACAGGTTTCCAGAATCCAACCGATGTCATGTTCCCAGGCCACAGGGTTCCAGAATCAATCCTCAGTCGTGTTCCCAGGCCACAGGGTTCCAGAGTCAATCCGCAGTTATGTTCCCAGGCTACAGTGTTCCAGAATAAAACCTCAGTCATATTCCCAGTCCACAGGGTTCCAGAACCAAGACTCAGTCAGGTTCCCAGGGCACAGTTTCCACAATCTAAACAGATGTCATGTTCCCAGGTCACAGGTTTCCAAAATCATGCCTCAGTCATGTTCCCAGGCCACAGGGATCCAGAATCAAACCTCAGTCATGTTGCCAAGCCATAGGGTACCACCATCAAACCTCAGTCATATGCCTAGGCCACAGGTTTCCAGAATCAAAACGATTTCATGTTCCCAGGCAACAGGGTACCAGAATCCAAACCGATGTCATGTTCCCAGGCCACAGGGTTCCACCATTAAATCTCAGTCCTGTTGCCAGGCCACAGGGTTCCACCATCAAGCCTCAGTCTTGTTCCCAAGCCTGAGGGTTCCACAATCAAACCTAGTCATGTTGCCAGGCCACAGGGTTCAACCATCAAACCTCAGTCATGTTCCCAGGCCACAGGGTTCCAGAATCAAGCCTCCCTCATATTCCCAGGCCACAGGGTTCCACAATTAAACCTCAGTCATATTCCCAGGCCAGAGGGTTCCACAATCAAACCTCAGTCCTGTGACCAGGCCACAAGCTTCCACCATCAAGCCTCAGTCACGTTCCCAAGCATGAGGGTTCCACAATCAAACCTCTGTCATGTTGCCAGATCACAGGGTTACAGAATTAAACCACAGTCATATTCCCAGGCCAGAGGATTCCACAGTCAAACCTCACTCATGTTCCCATGCCACATGGTTCCAGAATCCAACCGATGTCATGTTCCCTGGCCACAGGTTTCCAGAAGCTATCCTCAGTCATGTTCCCAGGCCACAGGATTCCAGAATAAAACCTCAGTCATATTCCCAGTCCACAGGGTTCCAGTACCAAACCTCAGTCAGGTTCCCAGGGCACAGTATTCCACAATCTAAACAGATGTCATGTTCCCAGGTCACAGGTTTCCAGAATCACGCCTCAGTCATATTCCCAGGCCACAGGGATCCAGAATCAAACCTCAGTCATGTTGCCAGTCCACAGGTTTCTGCGATCAAATCAGAGTCAAGTTCCAGGCCACAGGGTTCCAGAATCAAGCCTCAGTCATGTTCCCAGGCCAGAGTGTTCCACAATCAAACCTAAGTCATCTTGCCAGGCCACAGGATTCCACCATCAAACCTCAGTCCTGTTGCCAGGCCACAGGCTTCCACCATCAAGCCTCAGTCATGTTCCCAGGAAACAGGGTTCCACCATCAAACCTCAGTCATGTTGCCAGTCCACAGGTTTCTGCTATCAAATCAGAGTCAAGTTCCCAGGCCACAGGGTTCCAGAATCAAGCCTCAGTCATGTTGCCAGGCCACAGGGAACCACCATCAAACCTCAGTCATGTTCCCAGGCCACAGGGTTTTTCCATTAACCCTCAGTCATGTTCCCAGGCCACAGGATTCCACAATCTCACATCAGTCATGTTCCCAGGCCAATGGTTTCCAGAATCAAACCTCAGTCATATTCCCAAACACAGGGTTCCAGAATAAAACCTCAGTCATGTTCCCTTGACACAGGTTCCAAAAATAAAACCCCAGGCATGTTCCCAGGCCACAGGGTTCCAGAATCAAGCCTCACTCATATTCCCAGGCCACAGGGTTCCACAGTTAACCTTCAGTCATATTCACAGGCCAGAGGGTTCCACAATCAAACCGCAGTCCTGTTGCCAGGCCACAGGCTTCCACCATCAAGCCTCAGTCATGTTCCCAAGCCTGAAGGTTCCACAATCAAACCTCTGTCATGTTGCCAGGCCACAGGGTTACACATTTAAAGCAGAGTCTTATTCCCAGGCCAGAGGGTTCCAAAGTCAAACCTCAGTCATGTTCCCATGCCACAGGTTTTCAGAATCCAACCGATGTCATGTTCCCAGGCCACAGGGTTCCAGAATCAATCCTCAGTCATGTTCCCAGGACACAGGAATCCAGAATCAAACTTCAGTCATATTCCCAGGCCACAGGTGTCCAGAATCAAACCGATTTCATGTTCCCAGGCAACAGGATACCAGAATCCAAACCGATTTCATGTTCCCTGGCCACAGGGTTCCACCATCAAATCTCAGTCCTCTTGCCAGGCCACAGGTTTCCACCATCAAGTCTCAGTCATGTTCCCAAGACTGAGGGTTCCACCATCAAACCTTTGTCATGTTGCCAGGCCACAGGGTTCAAACATGAAACCTCAGTCATGTTCCCAGGAAACAGGGTTCCAGAATCAAACCAATGTCATGTTCCCAGGCAATGGGGTTCCACTATCAGGCCTCAGTCATGTTCCCAGGAAACAGGGTTCCAGAATCAAACCAATGTCATGTTCCCAGGCCACGGGGTTCCAGTATCAGGCCTCAGTCATGTTCCCAGTGCACAGGATTCCACTAGTAAACCTCAGTCATGCTGCCAGTCAACAGTTTTCTGCGATCAAATCAGAGTAAAGTTCCCAGCCACAGGGTTCCACCATCCAACCTCCATCCTGTTGCCAGGCCACGGTTCCACCATCAAGCCTCAGTCATGTTCCCAGGCCTGTGGGTTCCACAATCAAACCTCTGTCATGTTGCCAGGCCACAGGGTTCCACCATAAAACCTCAGTCCTGTTGCCAGGCCACAGGGTTTAACCATCAAACCTCAGTCATTTTCCCAGGAAACAGGGTTCAAGAATCAAGCCTCCCTCATATTCCCAGGCCACAGGGTTCCACAATTAAACCTCAGTCATATTCCCAGACCAAAGGTTTCAACCATCAAACCTCAGTCATGTTCCCAGGAAACAGGGTTTCACAATCAAACCAATGTCATGTTCCGAGGCCACGGGGTTACAGTATTAGGCCTCAGTCATGTTCCCAGGGCACAGGGTTCCACCATCAAACCTCAGTCATATTGGCAGTCCTCAGGTTTCTGCGATCAAACCACATTCAAATTCCCAGGCCACAGGGTTCCAGAATCAAGCCTCACTCATATTCCCAGGCCTCAGGGTTCCACAATTAAACCTCAGTCATATTCCCAGGCCAGAGGGTTCCACAATCAAAGCTAAGTCATCTTGCCAGGCCACAGGGTTCCACCATCAAACCTCAGTCCTGTGACCAGGCCACAGGCTTCCACCATCAAGCCTCAGTCACGTTCCCAAGCCTGAGGGTTCCACCATCAAACCTCTGTCATGTTGCCAGATCACAGGGTTACAGAATTAAACCACAGTCATATTCCCAGGCCAGAGGGTTCCACAGTCAAACCTCAGTCATGTTACCATGCCACAGGGTTCCAGAATCCAACCGATGTCATGTTCCCTGGCCACAGGGTTCCAGAATCTATCCTCAGTCATGTTCCCAGGCCACAGGGTTCCAGAATAAAACTCAGTCATATTCAAAGTTCACAGGGTTCCAGAACAAAGCCTCAGTCAGGTTCCCAGGGCACAGTATTCCACAATCTAAACAGATGTCATGTTCCCAGGTCACAGATTTCCAGAATCACGCCTCATTCATGTTCCCAGGCCACAGGGATCCACCATCAAGCCTCAGTCAAGTTCCCAAGCCTGAGGGTTCCACAATCAAACCTCATTCATGTTCCCAGTGCACAGGGTTCTTCCATCAAACCTCAATCATGTTCCCAGGACACAGGTTTCCAGAATCAAACCAAAGTCAAGTTCCCAGGCCATGGGTTTCCAGTACCAGGCCTCAGTCATGTTTCCAGGGCACAGGGTTCCACAATCAAACCTCAGTCATGTTGCCAGTCCACAGGTTTCTGCCATCAAACCTCAGTCAAGTTCCCAGGCCACAGATTTCCAGAATCAAACCTCAGTCATATTCCCAGGACACATGGTTCCAGAATCAAACCTCAGTCATGTTCGCAGGCCACAGGGTTCCACAATCAAACCTCAGTCATGTTCCCAGGAAAAAGGTGTCCAGAATCAAACCTCAGTCATGTTCCCAGGGAACAGGGTTCCAGAAACAAACCTCAGTCATGATGGCAGGCCACAGGTTTCCACCATCAAACCTCAGACATGTTCCCAGGCCACAGGGTTCCAGAATCAAACCGTTCTCATGTTCCCAGGCCACAGGGTTCCACAATCCACTGATGTCATGTTCCCAGGCCACAGGGTTCCAGAATCACGCCTCAGTCATATTCCCAGGCCACAGGGTTCCAGAATTAAACCTCAGTCATATTCCCAGGCCAGAGGGTTCCAGAATCCAACCGATGTCATGTTCCCAGGCCACAGGGTTCTAGAACCAAGCCTCAGTCAGGTTCCCAGGCCTCAGGGATCCAGAATCAAACCTCAGTCATGTTGCCAGGCCATAGGGTACCACCATCAAACCTCAGTCATATTCCCAGTCCACAGGTTTCCAGAATCAAACCGATTTCATGTTCCCAGGCAACAGGGTACCAGAATCCAAACCCATGTCATGTTCCCAGGCCACAGGGTTCCACCATCAAATCTCAGTCATTTTGCCAGGCCACAGGTTTCCACCACCAAGCCTCATTCATGTTCCCAAGCCTGAGTGTTCCACAATCAAACCTAAGTCATCTTGCCAGGCCACAGGGTTCCACAATCCACTGATGTCATGTTCCCAGGCCACAGGGTTCCAGAATCAAACCTCAGTTATGTTCCCAGGCCACAGGGTTCCAGAATCAAGCCTCCCTCATATTCCCAGGCCACAGGGTTCCACAATTAAACCTCAGTCATATTCCCAGGCCAGAGGGTTCCACAATCAAACCTCAGTCCTGTTGCCAGGCCACGGTTCCACCATCAAGCCTCAGTCATGTTCCCAGGCCTGAGTGTTCCACAATCAAACCTAAGTCATCTTGCCAGGCCACAGGGTTCCACAATCCACTGATGTCATGTTCCCAGGCCACAGGGTTCCAGAATCAAGCCTCCCTCATATTCCCAGGCCACAGGTTTCCACAATTAAACCTAAGTCATATTCCCAGGCCAGAGGGTTCCACAATCAAACCTCAGTCTTGTTGCCAGGCCACGGTTCCACCATCAAACCTCAGTCATGTTCCCAGGCCACAGGGTTCTTCCAACAAATCTCAGTCATGTTCCCAGGCCACAGGATTCCACAATCTCACATCAGTCATGTTCCCAGGCCAATGGTTTCCAGAATCAAACCTCAGTCATATTCCCAGGCCACATGGTTCCAGAATCAAACCTCAGTCATGTTCCCAGGACACATGGTTCCAGAATAAAACCTCAGCCATGTTCCCTGGACACCGGTTCCAAAAATAAAACCCCAGTCATGTTCCCAGGCCACAGGGTTCCAGAATAAAGCCTCACTCATATTCCCAGGCCTGAGTGTTCCACAATCAAACCTAAATCATCTTGCCAGGCCACAGGGTTCCACATTCCACTGATGTCAAGTTCCCAGGCCACAGGGTTCCAAAATCAAGCCTCCCTCATATTCCCAGGCCACAGGTTTCCACAATTAAACCTAAGTCATATTCCCAGGCCAGAGGGTTCCACAATCAAACCTCAGTCCTGTTGCCAGGCCACGGTTCCACCATGAAGCCTCAGTCATGTTCCCAGTCCAGAGTGTTCCACAATCAAACCTAAGTCATCTTGCCTGGCCACAGGTTTCCACCATCAAACATCAGTCCTGTGACCAGGCCACAGGCTTCCACCATCAAGCCTCAGTCATGTTCCCAAGCCTGAGGGTTCCACAATCAAACCTCTGTCATGTTGCCAGATCACAGGGTTACAGAATTAAACCACAGTCATAATCCCTGGCCAGACGGTTCCACAGTCAAACCTCAGTCATGTTACCATGCCACAGGGTTCCAGAATCCAACCGATGTCATGTTCCCTGGCCACAGGGTTCCAGTATCTATCCTCAGTCATGTTCCCAGGCCACAGGGTTCCAGAACCAATCCTCAGTCAGGTTCCCAGGGCACAGTATTCCACAATCTAAACAGATGTCATATTCCCAGGTCACAGGTTTCCAGAATCACGCCTCAGTCATGTTCCCAGGCCACAGGAATTCAGAATCTTACCTCAGTCATGTTGCCAGGCCATAGGGTACCACCATCAAACATCAGTCATATTCCCAGGCCACAGGTTTCCAGAATCAAACCGATTTCATGTTCCCAGGCAACAGGGTACCAGAATCCAAATCGATGTCATGTTCCCAGGCCACAGGGTTCCACCATTAAATCTCAGTCCTGTTGCCAGGCCACAGGGTTCTACCATCAAGCCTCAGTCATGTTCCCAAGCCTGAGGGTTCAACCATCAAACCTCAGTCATGTTCCCAGGAAACAGGTTTCCAGAATCAAACCAATGTCATGTTCCCAAGCCACGGGGTTCCAGTATCAGGCCTCAGTCATGTTCCCAGTGCACAGGGTTCCACCATCAAACCTCAGTCATGTTGCCAGTCCACAGGTTTCTGCGATCAAACCACATTCAAGTTCCCAGGCCACAGGGTTCCAGAATCAAGCCTCAGTCATGTTGGCAGGCCACAGGGTACCACCATCAAAACTCAGTCATGTTCCCAGTGCACAGGGTTCCTCCATCCTACCTCAATCATGTTCCCAGGACACAGGTTTCCAGAATCAAACCAAAGTCAAGTTCCCAGGCCATGGGTTTCCAGTAGCAGGCCTCAATCATGTTTCCAGGGCACAGGGTTCCACAATCAAGCCTCAGTCATGTTGCCAGGCCACAGGGTACCACCATCATACCTCAGTCATATTCCCAGGACACAGGTTTCCAGAATCAAACCAATTTCATCTTCCCAGGCAACAGGGTACCAGAATCCAAACCGATGTCATGTTCCCAGGCCACAGGGTTCCACCATCAAATCTCAGTCCTGTTGCCAGGCCACAGGCTTCCACCATCAAGCCTCAGTCATTTTCCCAAGCCTGAGGGTTCCAAATTCAAACCTCTGTCATGTTGCCAGGCCACATTGTTCAACCATCAAACCTCAGTCATGTTCCCAGGAAACAGGGTTCCAGAATCAAACCAATGTCATGTTCCCAGGCCACAGGGTTCCAGAATCAAGCCTCAGTCATGTTGCCAGGCCACAGGGTACCACCATCAAACCTCAGTCATGTTCCCAGTGCACAGGGTTCCTCCATCAAACTTCAATCATGTTCCCAGGACACATGTTTCCAGAATCAAACCAAAGTCAAGTTCCCAGGCCATGGGTTTCCAGTACCAGGCCTCAGTCATGTTTCCAGGGCACAGGGTTCCACAATCAAACCTCAGTCATGTTGCCAGTCCACAGGTTTCTGCCATCAAACCTCAGTCAAGTTCCAAGGCCACAGATTTCCAGAATCAACCTCAGTCATATTCCCAGGACACATGGTTCCAGAATCAAACCTCAGTCATGTTCGCAGGCCACAGGGTTCCACAATCAAACCTCAGTCATGTTCCCAGGACAAAGGTGTCCAGAATCAAACCTCAGTCATGTTCCCAGGGAACAGGGTTCCAGAAACAAACCTCAGTCATGTTGCCAGGCCACAGGTTTGCACCATCAAACCTCAGACATGTTCCCTGGCCACAGGGTTCCAGAATCTATCCTCAGTCATGTTCCCAGGCCACAGGGTTCCAGAATAAAACCTCAGTCATATTCAAAGTTCACAGGGTTCCAGAACAAAGCCTCAGTCAGGTTCCCAGGGCACAGTATTCCACAATCTAAACAGATGTCATGTTCCCAGGTCACAGATTTCCAGAATCACGCCTCATTCATGTTCCCAGGCCACAGGGATCCACCATCAAGCCTCAGTCAAGTTCCCAAGCCTGAGGGTTCCACAATCAAACCTCATTCAAGTTCCCAGTGCACAGGGTTCTTCCATCAAACCTCAATCATGTTCCCAGGACACAGGTTTCCAGAATCAAACCAAAGTCAAGTTCCCAGGCCATGGGTTTCCAGTACCAGGCCTCAGTCATGTTTCCAGGGCACAGGGTTCCACAATCAAACCTCAGTCATGTTGCCAGTCCACAGGTTTCTGCCATCAAACCTCAGTCAAGTTCCCAGGCCACAGATTTCCAGAATCAAACCTCAGTCATATTCCCAGGACACATGGTTCCAGAATCAAACCTCAGTCATGTTCGCAGGCCACAGGGTTCCACAATCAAACCTCAGTCATGTTCCCAGGAAAAAGGTGTCCAGAATCAAACCTCAGTCATGTTCCCAGGGAACAGGGTTCCAGAAACAAACCTCAGTCATGATGGCAGGCCACAGGTTTCCACCATCAAACCTCAGACATGTTCCCAGGCCACAGGGTTCCAGAATCAAACCGTTCTCATGTTCCCAGGCCACAGGGTTCCACAATCCACTGATGTCATGTTCCCAGGCCACAGGGTTCCAGAATCACGCCTCAGTCATATTCCCAGGCCACAGGGTTCCAGAATTAAACCTCAGTCATATTCCCAGGCCAGAGGGTTCCAGAATCCAACCGATGTCATGTTCCCAGGCCACAGGGTTCTAGAACCAAGCCTCAGTCAGGTTCCCAGGCCTCAGGGATCCAGAATCAAACCTCAGTCATGTTGCCAGGCCATAGGGTACCACCATCAAACCTCAGTCATATTCCCAGTCCACAGGTTTCCAGAATCAAACCGATTTCATGTTCCCAGGCAACAGGGTACCAGAATCCAAACCCATGTCATGTTCCCAGGCCACAGGGTTCCACCATCAAATCTCAGTCATTTTGCCAGGCCACAGGTTTCCACCACCAAGCCTCATTCATGTTCCCAAGCCTGAGTGTTCCACAATCAAACCTAAGTCATCTTGCCAGGCCACAGGGTTCCACAATCCACTGATGTCATGTTCCCAGGCCACAGGGTTTCAGAATCAAACCTCAGTTATGTTCCCAGGCCACAGGGTTCCAGAATCAAGCCTCCCTCATATTCCCAGGCCACAGGGTTCCACAATTAAACCTCAGTCATATTCCCAGGCCAGAGGGTTCCACAATCAAACCTCAGTCCTGTTGCCAGGCCACGGTTCCACCATCAAGCCTCAGTCATGTTCCCAGGCCTGAGTGTTCCACAATCAAACCTAAGTCATCTTGCCAGGCCACAGGGTTCCACAATCCACTGATGTCATGTTCCCAGGCCACAGGGTTCCAGAATCAAGCCTCCCTCATATTCCCAGGCCACAGGTTTCCACAATTAAACCTAAGTCATATTCCCAGGCCAGAGGGTTCCACAATCAAACCTCAGTCTTGTTGCCAGGCCACGGTTCCACCATCAAACCTCAGTCATGTTCCCAGGCCACAGGGTTCTTCCAACAAATCTCAGTCATGTTCCCAGGCCACAGGATTCCACAATCTCACATCAGTCATGTTCCCAGGCCAATGGTTTCCAGAATCAAACCTCAGTCATATTCCCAGGCCACATGGTTCCAGAATCAAACCTCAGTCATGTTCCCAGGACACATGGTTCCAGAATAAAACCTCAGCCATGTTCCCTGGACACCGGTTCCAAAAATAAAACCCCAGTCATGTTCCCAGGCCACAGGGTTCCAGAATAAAGCCTCACTCATATTCCCAGGCCTGAGTGTTCCACAATCAAACCTAAATCATCTTGCCAGGCCACAGGGTTCCACATTCCACTGATGTCAAGTTCCCAGGCCACAGGGTTCCAAAATCAAGCCTCCCTCATATTCCCAGGCCACAGGTTTCCACAATTAAACCTAAGTCATATTCCCAGGCCAGAGGGTTCCACAATCAAACCTCAGTCCTGTTGCCAGGCCACGGTTCCACCATGAAGCCTCAGTCATGTTCCCAGTCCAGAGTGTTCCACAATCAAACCTAAGTCATCTTGCCTGGCCACAGGTTTCCACCATCAAACATCAGTCCTGTGACCAGGCCACAGGCTTCCACCATCAAGCCTCAGTCATGTTCCCAAGCCTGAGGGTTCCACAATCAAACCTCTGTCATGTTGCCAGATCACAGGGTTACAGAATTAAACCACAGTCATAATCCCTGGCCAGACGGTTCCACAGTCAAACCTCAGTCATGTTACCATGCCACAGGGTTCCAGAATCCAACCGATGTCATGTTCCCTGGCCACAGGGTTCCAGTATCTATCCTCAGTCATGTTCCCAGGCCACAGGGTTCCAGAACCAATCCTCAGTCAGGTTCCCAGGGCACAGTATTCCACAATCTAAACAGATGTCATATTCCCAGGTCACAGGTTTCCAGAATCACGCCTCAGTCATGTTCCCAGGCCACAGGGATCCAGAATTATACCTCAGTCATGTTGCCAGGCCATAGGGTACCACCATCAAACATCAGTCATATTCCCAGGCCACAGGTTTCCAGAACCAAACCGATTTCATGTTCCCAGGCAACAGGGTACCAGAATCCAAATCGATGTCATGTTCCCAGGCCACAGGGTTCCACCATTAAATCTCAGTCCTGTTGCCAGGCCACAGGGTTCTACCATCAAGCCTCAGTCATGTTCCCAAGCCTGAGGGTTCAACCATCAAACCTCAGTCATGTTCCCAGGAAACAGGTTTCCAGAATCAAACCAATGTCATGTTCCCAAGCCACGGGGTTCCAGTATCAGGCCTCAGTCATGTTCCCAGTGCACAGGGTTCCACCATCAAACCTCAGTCATGTTGCCAGTCCACAGGTTTCTGCGATCAAACCACATTCAAGTTCCCAGGCCACAGGGTTCCAGAATCAAGCCTCAGTCATGTTGGCAGGCCACAGGGTACCACCATCAAAACTCAGTCATGTTCCCAGTGCACAGGGTTCCTCCATCCTACCTCAATCATGTTCCCAGGACACAGGTTTCCAGAATCAAACCAAAGTCAAGTTCCCAGGCCATGGGTTTCCAGTAGCAGGCCTCAATCATGTTTCCAGGGCACAGGGTTCCACAATCAAGCCTCAGTCATGTTGCCAGGCCACAGGGTACCACCATCATACCTCAGTCATATTCCCAGGACACAGGTTTCCAGAATCAAACCAATTTCATCTTCCCAGGCAACAGGGTACCAGAATCCAAACCGATGTCATGTTCCCAGGCCACAGGGTTCCACCATCAAATCTCAGTCCTGTTGCCAGGCCACAGGCTTCCACCATCAAGCCTCAGTCATTTTCCCAAGCCTGAGGGTTCCAAATTCAAACCTCTGTCATGTTGCCAGGCCACATTGTTCAACCATCAAACCTCAGTCATGTTCCCAGGAAACAGGGTTCCAGAATCAAACCAATGTCATGTTCCCAGGCCACAGGGTTCCAGAATCAAGCCTCAGTCATGTTGCCAGGCCACAGGGTACCACCATCAAACCTCAGTCATGTTCCCAGTGCACAGGGTTCCTCCATCAAACTTCAATCATGTTCCCAGGACACATGTTTCCAGAATCAAACCAAAGTCAAGTTCCCAGGCCATGGGTTTCCAGTACCAGGCCTCAGTCATGTTTCCAGGGCACAGGGTTCCACAATCAAACCTCAGTCATGTTGCCAGTCCACAGGTTTCTGCCATCAAACCTCAGTCAAGTTCCAAGGCCACAGATTTCCAGAATCAACCTCAGTCATATTCCCAGGACACATGGTTCCAGAATCAAACCTCAGTCATGTTCGCAGGCCACAGGGTTCCACAATCAAACCTCAGTCATGTTCCCAGGACAAAGGTGTCCAGAATCAAACCTCAGTCATGTTCCCAGGGAACAGGGTTCCAGAAACAAACCTCAGTCATGTTGCCAGGCCACAGGTTTGCACCATCAAACCTCAGACATGTTCCCAAGCCACAGGGTTCCAGAATCAAACCTCAGTCATGTTCCCTGGCCACAGGGTTCCACAATCCACTGATGTCATGTTCCCAGGCCACAGGGTTCCAGAATCAAACCTCTGTTATGTTCCCAGGCCACAGGGTTCCAGAATTAAACCTCAGTCATATTCCCAGGCCACAGGGTTCCACCATCCAACCTCCATCCTGTTGCCAGGCCACGGTTCCACCATCAAGCCTCAGTCATGTTCCCAGGCCTGTGGGTTCCACAATCAAACCTCTGTCATGTTGCCAGGCCACAGGGTTCCACCATAAAACCTCAGTCCTGTTGCCAGGCCACAGGGTTTAACCATCAAACCTCAGTCATTTTCCCAGGAAACAGGGTTCAAGAATCAAGCCTCCCTCATATTCCCAGGCCACAGGGTTCCACAATTAAACCTCAGTCATATTCCCAGACCAAAGGTTTCAACCATCAAACCTCAGTCATGTTCCCAGGAAACAGGGTTTCACAATCAAACCAATGTCATGTTCCGAGGCCACGGGGTTACAGTATTAGGCCTCAGTCATGTTCCCAGGGCACAGGGTTCCACGATCAAACCTCAGTCATGTTGGCCGTCCACAGTTTTCTGCGATCAAACCACATTCAAATTCCCAGGCCACAGGGTTCCAGAATCAAGCCTCAGTCATGTTGCCAGGCAACAGTGTACCACCATCAAACCTCAGTCATGTTCCCAGTGCACAGGGTTCCTCCATCAAACCTCAATCATGTTCCCAGGACACAGGTTTCCAGAATCAAACCAAAGTCAAGTTCCCAGGCCATGGGTTTCCAGTAGCAGGCCTCAGTCATGTTTCCAGGGCACAGGGTTCCACAATCAAACCTCAGTCATGTTGCCAGGCCACAGGGTACCACCATCATACCTCAGTCATGTTCCCAGGCCACAGGATTCCACGATCTCACATCAGTCATGTTCCCAGGTCAATGGTTTCCAGAATCAAACCTCAGTCATATTCCCAGGCCACATGGTTCCAGAATCAAACCTCAGTCATGTTCCCAGGACAAAGGGATCCAGAATAAAACCTCAGTCATGTTCCCTGGACACAGGTTCCAAAAATAAAATCCCCGGCATGTTCCCAGGCCACAGGGTTCCAGAAGCAAGCCTCACTCATATTCCCAGGCCACAGGGTTCCACAATTAAACCTGTGTCATATTCCCAGGCCAGAGGTTTCCACAATCAAACCTCAGTCCTGTTGCCAGGCCACGGTTCCACCATCAAGCCTCAGTCATTTTCCCAGGAAACAGGGTTCAAGAATCAAGCCTCCCTCATATTCCCAGGCCACAGGGTTCCACAATTAAACCTCAGTCATATTCCCAGACCAAAGGTTTCAACCATCAAACCTCAGTCATGTTCCCAGGAAACAGGGTTTCACAATCAAACCAATGTCATGTTCCGAGGCCACGGGGTTACAGTATTAGGCCTCAGTCATGTTCCCAGGGCACAGGGTTCCACCATCAAACCTCAGTCATATTGGCAGTCCTCAGGTTTCTGCGATCAAACCACATTCAAATTCCCAGGCCACAGGGTTCCAGAATCAAGCCTCACTCATATTTCCAGGCCTCAGGGTTCCACAATTAAACCTCAGTCATATTCCCAGGCCAGAGGGTTCCACAATCAAAGCTAAGTCATCTTGCCAGGCCACAGGGTTCCACCATCAAACCTCAGTCCTGTGACCAGGCCACAGGCTTCCACCATCAAGCCTCAGTCACGTTCCCAAGCCTGAGGGTTCCACCATCAAACCTCTGTCATGTTGCCAGATCACAGGGTTACAGAATTAAACCACAGTCATATTCCCAGGCCAGAGGGTTCCACAGTCAAACCTCAGTCATGTTACCATGCCACAGGGTTCCAGAATCCAACCGATGTCATGTTCCCTGGCCACAGGGTTCCAGAATCTATCCTCAGTCATGTTCCCAGGCCACAGGGTTCCAGAATAAAACCTCAGTCATATTCAAAGTTCACAGGGTTCCAGAACAAAGCCTCAGTCAGGTTCCCAGGGCACAGTATTCCACAATCTAAACAGATGTCATGTTCCCAGGTCACAGATTTGCAGAATCACGCCTCATTCATGTTCCCAGGCCACAGGGATCCACCATCAAGCCTCAGTCAAGTTCCCAAGCCTGAGGGTTCCACAATCAAACCTCATTCATGTTCCCAGTGCACAGGGTTCTTCCATCAAACCTCAATCATGTTCCCAGGACACAGGTTTCCAGAATCAAACCAAAGTCAAGTTCCCAGGCCATGGGTTTCCAGTACCAGGCCTCAGTCATGTTTCCAGGGCACAGGGTTCCACAATCAAACCTCAGTCATGTTGCCAGTCCACAGGTTTCTGCCATCAAACCTCAGTCAAGTTCCCAGGCCACAGATTTCCAGAATCAAACCTCAGTCATATTCCCAGGACACATGGTTCCAGAATCAAACCTCAGTCATGTTCGCAGGCCACAGGGTTCCACAATCAAACCTCAGTCATGTTCCCAGGAAAAAGGTGTCCAGAATCAAACCTCAGTCATGTTCCCAGGGAACAGGGTTCCAGAAACAAACCTCAGTCATGATGGCAGGCCACAGGTTACCACCATCAAACCTCAGACATGTTCCCAGGCCACAGGGTTCCAGAATCAAACCGTTCTCATGTTCCCAGGCCACAGGGTTCCACAATCCACTGATGTCATGTTCCCAGGCCACAGGGTTCCAGAATCACGCCTCAGTCATATTCCCAGGCCACAGGGTTCCAGAATTAAACCTCAGTCATATTCCCAGGCCAGAGGGTTCCAGAATCCAACCGATGTCATGTTCCCAGGCCACAGGGTTCTAGAACCAAGCCTCAGTCAGGTTCCCAGGCCTCAGGGATCCAGAATCAAACCTCAGTCATGTTGCCAGGCCATAGGGTACCACCATCAAACCTCAGTCATATTCCCAGTCCACAGGTTTCCAGAATCAAACCGATTTCATGTTCCCAGGCAACAGGGTACCAGAATCCAAACCCATGTCATGTTCCCAGGCCACAGGGTTCCACCATCAAATCTCAGTCATTTTGCCAGGCCACAGGTTTCCACCACCAAGCCTCATTCATGTTCCCAAGCCTGAGTGTTCCACAATCAAACCTAAGTCATCTTGCCAGGCCACAGGGTTCCACAATCCACTGATGTCATGTTCCCAGGCCACAGGGTTTCAGAATCAAACCTCAGTTATGTTCCCAGGCCACAGGGTTCCAGAATCAAGCCTCCCTCATATTCCCAGGCCACAGGGTTCCACAATTAAACCTCAGTCATATTCCCAGGCCAGAGGGTTCCACAATCAAACCTCAGTCCTGTTGCCAGGCCACGGTTCCACCATCAAGCCTCAGTCATGTTCCCAGGCCTGAGTGTTCCACAATCAAACCTAAGTCATCTTGCCAGGCCACAGGGTTCCACAATCCACTGATGTCATGTTCCCAGGCCACAGGGTTCCAGAATCAAGCCTCCCTCATATTCCCAGGCCACAGGTTTCCACAATTAAACCTAAGTCATATTCCCAGGCCAGAGGGTTCCACAATCAAACCTCAGTCTTGTTGCCAGGCCACGGTTCCACCATCAAACCTCAGTCATGTTCCCAGGCCACAGGGTTCTTCCAACAAATCTCAGTCATGTTCCCAGGCCACAGGATTCCACAATCTCACATCAGTCATGTTCCCAGGCCAATGGTTTCCAGAATCAAACCTCAGTCATATTCCCAGGCCACATGGTTCCAGAATCAAACCTCAGTCATGTTCCCAGGACACATGGTTCCAGAATAAAACCTCAGCCATGTTCCCTGGACACCGGTTCCAAAAATAAAACCCCAGTCATGTTCCCAGGCCACAGGGTTCCAGAATAAAGCCTCACTCATATTCCCAGGCCTGAGTGTTCCACAATCAAACCTAAATCATCTTGCCAGGCCACAGGGTTCCACATTCCACTGATGTCAAGTTCCCAGGCCACAGGGTTCCAAAATCAACCCTCCCTCATATTCCCAGGCCACAGGTTTCCACAATTAAACCTAAGTCATATTCCCAGGCCAGAGGGTTCCACAATCAAACCTCAGTCCTGTTGCCAGGCCACGGTTCCACCATGAAGCCTCAGTCATGTTCCCAGTCCAGAGTGTTCCACAATCAAACCTAAGTCATCTTGCCTGGCCACAGGTTTCCACCATCAAACATCAGTCCTGTGACCAGGCCACAGGCTTCCACCATCAAGCCTCAGTCATGTTCCCAAGCCTGAGGGTTCCACAATCAAACCTCTGTCATGTTGCCAGATCACAGGGTTACAGAATTAAACCACAGTCATAATCCCTGGCCAGACGGTTCCACAGTCAAACCTCAGTCATGTTACCATGCCACAGGGTTCCAGAATCCAACCGATGTCATGTTCCCTGGCCACAGGGTTCCAGTATCTATCCTCAGTCATGTTCCCAGGCCACAGGGTTCCAGAACCAATCCTCAGTCAGGTTCCCAGGGCACAGTATTCCACAATCTAAACAGATGTCATATTCCCAGGTCACAGGTTTCCAGAATCACGCCTCAGTCATGTTCCCAGGCCACAGGGATCCAGAATCATACCTCAGTCATGTTGCCAGGCCATAGGGTACCACCATCAAACATCAGTCATATTCCCAGGCCACAGGTTTCCAGAATCAAACCGATTTCATGTTCCCAGGCAACAGGGTACCAGAATCCAAATCGATGTCATGTTCCCAGGCCACAGGGTTCCACCATTAAATCTCAGTCCTGTTGCCAGGCCACAGGGTTCTACCATCAAGCCTCAGTCATGTTCCCAAGCCTGAGGGTTCAACCATCAAACCTCAGTCATGTTCCCAGGAAACAGGTTTCCAGAATCAAACCAATGTCATGTTCCCAAGCCACGGGGTTCCAGTATCAGGCCTCAGTCATGTTCCCAGTGCACAGGGTTCCACCATCAAACCTCAGTCATGTTGCCAGTCCACAGGTTTCTGCGATCAAACCACATTCAAGTTCCCAGGCCACAGGGTTCCAGAATCAAGCCTCAGTCATGTTGGCAGGCCACAGGGTACCACCATCAAAACTCAGTCATGTTCCCAGTGCACAGGGTTCCTCCATCCTACCTCAATCATGTTCCCAGGACACAGGTTTCCAGAATCAAACCAAAGTCAAGTTCCCAGGCCATGGGTTTCCAGTAGCAGGCCTCAATCATGTTTCCAGGGCACAGGGTTCCACAATCAAGCCTCAGTCATGTTGCCAGGCCACAGGGTACCACCATCATACCTCAGTCATATTCCCAGGACACAGGTTTCCAGAATCAAACCAATTTCATCTTCCCAGGCAACAGGGTACCAGAATCCAAACCGATGTCATGTTCCCAGGCCACAGGGTTCCACCATCAAATCTCAGTCCTGTTGCCAGGCCACAGGCTTCCACCATCAAGCCTCAGTCATTTTCCCAAGCCTGAGGGTTCCAAATTCAAACCTCTGTCATGTTGCCAGGCCACATTGTTCAACCATCAAACCTCAGTCATGTTCCCAGGAAACAGGGTTCCAGAATCAAACCAATGTCATGTTCCCAGGCCACAGGGTTCCAGAATCAAGCCTCAGTCATGTTGCCAGGCCACAGGGTACCACCATCAAACCTCAGTCATGTTCCCAGTGCACAGGGTTCCTCCATCAAACTTCAATCATGTTCCCAGGACACATGTTTCCAGAATCAAACCAAAGTCAAGTTCCCAGGCCATGGGTTTCCAGTACCAGGCCTCAGTCATGTTTCCAGGGCACAGGGTTCCACAATCAAACCTCAGTCATGTTGCCAGTCCACAGGTTTCTGCCATCAAACCTCAGTCAAGTTCCAAGGCCACAGATTTCCAGAATCAACCTCAGTCATATTCCCAGGACACATGGTTCCAGAATCAAACCTCAGTCATGTTCGCAGGCCACAGGGTTCCACAATCAAACCTCAGTCATGTTCCCAGGACAAAGGTGTCCAGAATCAAACCTCAGTCATGTTCCCAGGGAACAGGGTTCCAGAAACAAACCTCAGTCATGTTGCCAGGCCACAGGTTTGCACCATCAAACCTCAGACATGTTCCCAAGCCACAGGGTTCCAGAATCAAACCTCAGTCATGTTCCCTGGCCACAGGGTTCCACAATCCACTGATGTCATGTTCCCAGGCCACAGGGTTCCAGAATCAAACCTCTGTTATGTTCCCAGGCCACAGGGTTCCAGAATTAAACCTCAGTCATATTCCCAGGCCACAGGGTTCCACCATCCAACCTCCATCCTGTTGCCAGGCCACGGTTCCACCATCAAGCCTCAGTCATGTTCCCAGGCCTGTGGGTTCCACAATCAAACCTCTGTCATGTTGCCAGGCCACAGGGTTCCACCATAAAACCTCAGTCCTGTTGCCAGGCCACAGGGTTTAACCATCAAACCTCAGTCATTTTCCCAGGAAACAGGGTTCAAGAATCAAGCCTCCCTCATATTCCCAGGCCACAGGGTTCCACAATTAAACCTCAGTCATATTCCCAGACCAAAGGTTTCAACCATCAAACCTCAGTCATGTTCCCAGGAAACAGGGTTTCACAATCAAACCAATGTCATGTTCCGAGGCCACGGGGTTACAGTATTAGGCCTCAGTCATGTTCCCAGGGCACAGGGTTCCACGATCAAACCTCAGTCATGTTGGCCGTCCACAGTTTTCTGCGATCAAACCACATTCAAATTCCCAGGCCACAGGGTTCCAGAATCAAGCCTCAGTCATGTTGCCAGGCAACAGTGTACCACCATCAAACCTCAGTCATGTTCCCAGTGCACAGGGTT
Source organism: Balaenoptera physalus (assembly GCF_965194825.1). Taxonomy (NCBI): domain Eukaryota; kingdom Metazoa; phylum Chordata; class Mammalia; order Artiodactyla; family Balaenopteridae; genus Balaenoptera; species Balaenoptera physalus. Next base: position 24,538,853 of record NC_138894.1, read on the forward strand.
CCTCCATCAAACCTCAATCATGTTCCCAGGACACAGGTTTCCAGAATCAAACCAAAGTCAAGTTCCCAGGCCATGGGTTTCCAGTAGCAGGCCTCAGTCATGTTTCCAGGGCACAGGGTTCCACAATCAAACCTCAGTCATGTTGCCAGGCCACAGGGTACCACCATCATACCTCAGTCATGTTCCCAGGCCACAGGATTCCACGATCTCACATCAGTCATGTTCCCAGGTCAATGGTTTCCAGAATCAAACCTCAGTCATATTCCCAGGCCACATGGTTCCAGAATCAAACCTCAGTCATGTTCCCAGGACAAAGGGATCCAGAATAAAACCTCAGTCATGTTCCCTGGACACAGGTTCCAAAAATAAAATCCCCGGCATGTTCCCAGGCCACAGGGTTCCAGAAGCAAGCCTCACTCATATTCCCAGGCCACAGGGTTCCACAATTAAACCTGTGTCATATTCCCAGGCCAGAGGTTTCCACAATCAAACCTCAGTCCTGTTGCCAGGCCACGGTTCCACCATCAAGCCTCAGTCATTTTCCCAGGAAACAGGGTTCAAGAATCAAGCCTCCCTCATATTCCCAGGCCACAGGGTTCCACAATTAAACCTCAGTCATATTCCCAGACCAAAGGTTTCAACCATCAAACCTCAGTCATGTTCCCAGGAAACAGGGTTTCACAATCAAACCAATGTCATGTTCCGAGGCCACGGGGTTACAGTATTAGGCCTCAGTCATGTTCCCAGGGCACAGGGTTCCACCATCAAACCTCAGTCATATTGGCAGTCCTCAGGTTTCTGCGATCAAACCACATTCAAATTCCCAGGCCACAGGGTTCCAGAATCAAGCCTCACTCATATTTCCAGGCCTCAGGGTTCCACAATTAAACCTCAGTCATATTCCCAGGCCAGAGGGTTCCACAATCAAAGCTAAGTCATCTTGCCAGGCCACAGGGTTCCACCATCAAACCTCAGTCCTGTGACCAGGCCACAGGCTTCCACCATCAAGCCTCAGTCACGTTCCCAAGCCTGAGGGTTCCACCATCAAACCTCTGTCATGTTGCCAGATCACAGGGTTACAGAATTAAACCACAGTCATATTCCCAGGCCAGAGGGTTCCACAGTCAAACCTCAGTCATGTTACCATGCCACAGGGTTCCAGAATCCAACCGATGTCATGTTCCCTGGCCACAGGGTTCCAGAATCTATCCTCAGTCATGTTCCCAGGCCACAGGGTTCCAGAATAAAACCTCAGTCATATTCAAAGTTCACAGGGTTCCAGAACAAAGCCTCAGTCAGGTTCCCAGGGCACAGTATTCCACAATCTAAACAGATGTCATGTTCCCAGGTCACAGATTTGCAGAATCACGCCTCATTCATGTTCCCAGGCCACAGGGATCCACCATCAAGCCTCAGTCAAGTTCCCAAGCCTGAGGGTTCCACAATCAAACCTCATTCATGTTCCCAGTGCACAGGGTTCTTCCATCAAACCTCAATCATGTTCCCAGGACACAGGTTTCCAGAATCAAACCAAAGTCAAGTTCCCAGGCCATGGGTTTCCAGTACCAGGCCTCAGTCATGTTTCCAGGGCACAGGGTTCCACAATCAAACCTCAGTCATGTTGCCAGTCCACAGGTTTCTGCCATCAAACCTCAGTCAAGTTCCCAGGCCACAGATTTCCAGAATCAAACCTCAGTCATATTCCCAGGACACATGGTTCCAGAATCAAACCTCAGTCATGTTCGCAGGCCACAGGGTTCCACAATCAAACCTCAGTCATGTTCCCAGGAAAAAGGTGTCCAGAATCAAACCTCAGTCATGTTCCCAGGGAACAGGGTTCCAGAAACAAACCTCAGTCATGATGCCAGGCCACAGGTTACCACCATCAAACCTCAGACATGTTCCCAGGCCACAGGGTTCCAGAATCAAACCGTTCTCATGTTCCCAGGCCACAGGGTTCCACAATCCACTGATGTCATGTTCCCAGGCCACAGGGTTCCAGAATCACGCCTCAGTCATATTCCCAGGCCACAGGGTTCCAGAATTAAACCTCAGTCATATTCCCAGGCCAGAGGGTTCCAGAATCCAACCGATGTCATGTTCCCAGGCCACAGGGTTCTAGAACCAAGCCTCAGTCAGGTTCCCAGGCCTCAGGGATCCAGAATCAAACCTCAGTCATGTTGCCAGGCCATAGGGTACCACCATCAAACCTCAGTCATATTCCCAGTCCACAGGTTTCCAGAATCAAACCGATTTCATGTTCCCAGGCAACAGGGTACCAGAATCCAAACCCATGTCATGTTCCCAGGCCACAGGGTTCCACCATCAAATCTCAGTCATTTTGCCAGGCCACAGGTTTCCACCACCAAGCCTCATTCATGTTCCCAAGCCTGAGTGTTCCACAATCAAACCTAAGTCATCTTGCCAGGCCACAGGGTTCCACAATCCACTGATGTCATGTTCCCAGGCCACAGGGTTTCAGAATCAAACCTCAGTTATGTTCCCAGGCCACAGGGTTCCAGAATCAAGCCTCCCTCATATTCCCAGGCCACAGGGTTCCACAATTAAACCTCAGTCATATTCCCAGGCCAGAGGGTTCCACAATCAAACCTCAGTCCTGTTGCCAGGCCACGGTTCCACCATCAAGCCTCAGTCATGTTCCCAGGCCTGAGTGTTCCACAATCAAACCTAAGTCATCTTGCCAGGCCACAGGGTTCCACAATCCACTGATGTCATGTTCCCAGGCCACAGGGTTCCAGAATCAAGCCTCCCTCATATTCCCAGGCCACAGGTTTCCACAATTAAACCTAAGTCATATTCCCAGGCCAGAGGGTTCCACAATCAAACCTCAGTCTTGTTGCCAGGCCACGGTTCCACCATCAAACCTCAGTCATGTTCCCAGGCCACAGGGTTCTTCCAACAAATCTCAGTCATGTTCCCAGGCCACAGGATTCCACAATCTCACATCAGTCATGTTCCCAGGCCAATGGTTTCCAGAATCAAACCTCAGTCATATTCCCAGGCCACATGGTTCCAGAATCAAACCTCAGTCATGTTCCCAGGACACATGGTTCCAGAATAAAACCTCAGCCATGTTCCCTGGACACCGGTTCCAAAAATAAAACCCCAGTCATGTTCCCAGGCCACAGGGTTCCAGAATAAAGCCTCACTCATATTCCCAGGCCTGAGTGTTCCACAATCAAACCTAAATCATCTTGCCAGGCCACAGGGTTCCACATTCCACTGATGTCAAGTTCCCAGGCCACAGGGTTCCAAAATCAAGCCTCCCTCATATTCCCAGGCCACAGGTTTCCACAATTAAACCTAAGTCATATTCCCAGGCCAGAGGGTTCCACAATCAAACCTCAGTCCTGTTGCCAGGCCACGGTTCCACCATGAAGCCTCAGTCATGTTCCCAGTCCAGAGTGTTCCACAATCAAACCTAAGTCATCTTGCCTGGCCACAGGTTTCCACCATCAAACATCAGTCCTGTGACCAGGCCACAGGCTTCCACCATCAAGCCTCAGTCATGTTCCCAAGCCTGAGGGTTCCACAATCAAACCTCTGTCATGTTGCCAGATCACAGGGTTACAGAATTAAACCACAGTCATAATCCCTGGCCAGACGGTTCCACAGTCAAACCTCAGTCATGTTACCATGCCACAGGGTTCCAGAATCCAACCGATGTCATGTTCCCTGGCCACAGGGTTCCAGTATCTATCCTCAGTCATGTTCCCAGGCCACAGGGTTCCAGAACCAATCCTCAGTCAGGTTCCCAGGGCACAGTATTCCACAATCTAAACAGATGTCATATTCCCAGGTCACAGGTTTCCAGAATCACGCCTCAGTCATGTTCCCAGGCCACAGGGATCCAGAATTATACCTCAGTCATGTTGCCAGGCCATAGGGTACCACCATCAAACATCAGTCATATTCCCAGGCCACAGGTTTCCAGAACCAAACCGATTTCATGTTCCCAGGCAACAGGGTACCAGAATCCAAATCGATGTCATGTTCCCAGGCCACAGGGTTCCACCATTAAATCTCAGTCCTGTTGCCAGGCCACAGGGTTCTACCATCAAGCCTCAGTCATGTTCCCAAGCCTGAGGGTTCAACCATCAAACCTCAGTCATGTTCCCAGGAAACAGGTTTCCAGAATCAAACCAATGTCATGTTCCCAAGCCACGGGGTTCCAGTATCAGGCCTCAGTCATGTTCCCAGTGCACAGGGTTCCACCATCAAACCTCAGTCATGTTGCCAGTCCACAGGTTTCTGCGATCAAACCACATTCAAGTTCCCAGGCCACAGGGTTCCAGAATCAAGCCTCAGTCATGTTGGCAGGCCACAGGGTACCACCATCAAAACTCAGTCATGTTCCCAGTGCACAGGGTTCCTCCATCCTACCTCAATCATGTTCCCAGGACACAGGTTTCCAGAATCAAACCAAAGTCAAGTTCCCAGGCCATGGGTTTCCAGTAGCAGGCCTCAATCATGTTTCCAGGGCACAGGGTTCCACAATCAAGCCTCAGTCATGTTGCCAGGCCACAGGGTACCACCATCATACCTCAGTCATATTCCCAGGACACAGGTTTCCAGAATCAAACCAATTTCATCTTCCCAGGCAACAGGGTACCAGAATCCAAACCGATGTCATGTTCCCAGGCCACAGGGTTCCACCATCAAATCTCAGTCCTGTTGCCAGGCCACAGGCTTCCACCATCAAGCCTCAGTCATTTTCCCAAGCCTGAGGGTTCCAAATTCAAACCTCTGTCATGTTGCCAGGCCACATTGTTCAACCATCAAACCTCAGTCATGTTCCCAGGAAACAGGGTTCCAGAATCAAACCAATGTCATGTTCCCAGGCCACAGGGTTCCAGAATCAAGCCTCAGTCATGTTGCCAGGCCACAGGGTACCACCATCAAACCTCAGTCATGTTCCCAGTGCACAGGGTTCCTCCATCAAACTTCAATCATGTTCCCAGGACACATGTTTCCAGAATCAAACCAAAGTCAAGTTCCCAGGCCATGGGTTTCCAGTACCAGGCCTCAGTCATGTTTCCAGGGCACAGGGTTCCACAATCAAACCTCAGTCATGTTGCCAGTCCACAGGTTTCTGCCATCAAACCTCAGTCAAGTTCCAAGGCCACAGATTTCCAGAATCAACCTCAGTCATATTCCCAGGACACATGGTTCCAGAATCAAACCTCAGTCATGTTCGCAGGCCACAGGGTTCCACAATCAAACCTCAGTCATGTTCCCAGGACAAAGGTGTCCAGAATCAAACCTCAGTCATGTTCCCAGGGAACAGGGTTCCAGAAACAAACCTCAGTCATGTTGCCAGGCCACAGGTTTGCACCATCAAACCTCAGACATGTTCCCAAGCCACAGGGTTCCAGAATCAAACCTCAGTCATGTTCCCTGGCCACAGGGTTCCACAATCCACTGATGTCATGTTCCCAGGCCACAGGGTTCCAGAATCAAACCTCTGTTATGTTCCCAGGCCACAGGGTTCCAGAATTAAACCTCAGTCATATTCCCAGGCCACAGGGTTCCACCATCCAACCTCCATCCTGTTGCCAGGCCACGGTTCCACCATCAAGCCTCAGTCATGTTCCCAGGCCTGTGGGTTCCACAATCAAACCTCTGTCATGTTGCCAGGCCACAGGGTTCCACCATAAAACCTCAGTCCTGTTGCCAGGCCACAGGGTTTAACCATCAAACCTCAGTCATTTTCCCAGGAAACAGGGTTCAAGAATCAAGCCTCCCTCATATTCCCAGGCCACAGGGTTCCACAATTAAACCTCAGTCATATTCCCAGACCAAAGGTTTCAACCATCAAACCTCAGTCATGTTCCCAGGAAACAGGGTTTCACAATCAAACCAATGTCATGTTCCGAGGCCACGGGGTTACAGTATTAGGCCTCAGTCATGTTCCCAGGGCACAGGGTTCCACGATCAAACCTCAGTCATGTTGGCCGTCCACAGTTTTCTGCGATCAAACCACATTCAAATTCCCAGGCCACAGGGTTCCAGAATCAAGCCTCAGTCATGTTGCCAGGCAACAGTGTACCACCATCAAACCTCAGTCATGTTCCCAGTGCACAGGGTTCCTCCATCAAACCTCAATCATGTTCCCAGGACACAGGTTTCCAGAATCAAACCAAAGTCAAGTTCCCAGGCCATGGGTTTCCAGTAGCAGGCCTCAGTCATGTTTCCAGGGCACAGGGTTCCACAATCAAACCTCAGTCATGTTGCCAGGCCACAGGGTACCACCATCATACCTCAGTCATGTTCCCAGGCCACAGGATTCCACGATCTCACATCAGTCATGTTCCCAGGTCAATGGTTTCCAGAATCAAACCTCAGTCATATTCCCAGGCCACATGGTTCCAGAATCAAACCTCAGTCATGTTCCCAGGACAAAGGGATCCAGAATAAAACCTCAGTCATGTTCCCTGGACACAGGTTCCAAAAATAAAATCCCCGGCATGTTCCCAGGCCACAGGGTTCCAGAAGCAAGCCTCACTCATATTCCCAGGCCACAGGGTTCCACAATTAAACCTGTGTCATATTCCCAGGCCAGAGGTTTCCACAATCAAACCTCAGTCCTGTTGCCAGGCCACGGTTCCACCATCAAGCCTCAGTCATTTTCCCAGGAAACAGGGTTCAAGAATCAAGCCTCCCTCATATTCCCAGGCCACAGGGTTCCACAATTAAACCTCAGTCATATTCCCAGACCAAAGGTTTCAACCATCAAACCTCAGTCATGTTCCCAGGAAACAGGGTTTCACAATCAAACCAATGTCATGTTCCGAGGCCACGGGGTTACAGTATTAGGCCTCAGTCATGTTCCCAGGGCACAGGGTTCCACCATCAAACCTCAGTCATATTGGCAGTCCTCAGGTTTCTGCGATCAAACCACATTCAAATTCCCAGGCCACAGGGTTCCAGAATCAAGCCTCACTCATATTTCCAGGCCTCAGGGTTCCACAATTAAACCTCAGTCATATTCCCAGGCCAGAGGGTTCCACAATCAAAGCTAAGTCATCTTGCCAGGCCACAGGGTTCCACCATCAAACCTCAGTCCTGTGACCAGGCCACAGGCTTCCACCATCAAGCCTCAGTCACGTTCCCAAGCCTGAGGGTTCCACCATCAAACCTCTGTCATGTTGCCAGATCACAGGGTTACAGAATTAAACCACAGTCATATTCCCAGGCCAGAGGGTTCCACAGTCAAACCTCAGTCATGTTACCATGCCACAGGGTTCCAGAATCCAACCGATGTCATGTTCCCTGGCCACAGGGTTCCAGAATCTATCCTCAGTCATGTTCCCAGGCCACAGGGTTCCAGAATAAAACCTCAGTCATATTCAAAGTTCACAGGGTTCCAGAACAAAGCCTCAGTCAGGTTCCCAGGGCACAGTATTCCACAATCTAAACAGATGTCATGTTCCCAGGTCACAGATTTGCAGAATCACGCCTCATTCATGTTCCCAGGCCACAGGGATCCACCATCAAGCCTCAGTCAAGTTCCCAAGCCTGAGGGTTCCACAATCAAACCTCATTCATGTTCCCAGTGCACAGGGTTCTTCCATCAAACCTCAATCATGTTCCCAGGACACAGGTTTCCAGAATCAAACCAAAGTCAAGTTCCCAGGCCATGGGTTTCCAGTACCAGGCCTCAGTCATGTTTCCAGGGCACAGGGTTCCACAATCAAACCTCAGTCATGTTGCCAGTCCACAGGTTTCTGCCATCAAACCTCAGTCAAGTTCCCAGGCCACAGATTTCCAGAATCAAACCTCAGTCATATTCCCAGGACACATGGTTCCAGAATCAAACCTCAGTCATGTTCGCAGGCCACAGGGTTCCACAATCAAACCTCAGTCATGTTCCCAGGAAAAAGGTGTCCAGAATCAAACCTCAGTCATGTTCCCAGGGAACAGGGTTCCAGAAACAAACCTCAGTCATGATGCCAGGCCACAGGTTACCACCATCAAACCTCAGACATGTTCCCAGGCCACAGGGTTCCAGAATCAAACCGTTCTCATGTTCCCAGGCCACAGGGTTCCACAATCCACTGATGTCATGTTCCCAGGCCACAGGGTTCCAGAATCACGCCTCAGTCATATTCCCAGGCCACAGGGTTCCAGAATTAAACCTCAGTCATATTCCCAGGCCAGAGGGTTCCAGAATCCAACCGATGTCATGTTCCCAGGCCACAGGGTTCTAGAACCAAGCCTCAGTCAGGTTCCCAGGCCTCAGGGATCCAGAATCAAACCTCAGTCATGTTGCCAGGCCATAGGGTACCACCATCAAACCTCAGTCATATTCCCAGTCCACAGGTTTCCAGAATCAAACCGATTTCATGTTCCCAGGCAACAGGGTACCAGAATCCAAACCCATGTCATGTTCCCAGGCCACAGGGTTCCACCATCAAATCTCAGTCATTTTGCCAGGCCACAGGTTTCCACCACCAAGCCTCATTCATGTTCCCAAGCCTGAGTGTTCCACAATCAAACCTAAGTCATCTTGCCAGGCCACAGGGTTCCACAATCCACTGATGTCATGTTCCCAGGCCACAGGGTTTCAGAATCAAACCTCAGTTATGTTCCCAGGCCACAGGGTTCCAGAATCAAGCCTCCCTCATATTCCCAGGCCACAGGGTTCCACAATTAAACCTCAGTCATATTCCCAGGCCAGAGGGTTCCACAATCAAACCTCAGTCCTGTTGCCAGGCCACGGTTCCACCATCAAGCCTCAGTCATGTTCCCAGGCCTGAGTGTTCCACAATCAAACCTAAGTCATCTTGCCAGGCCACAGGGTTCCACAATCCACTGATGTCATGTTCCCAGGCCACAGGGTTCCAGAATCAAGCCTCCCTCATATTCCCAGGCCACAGGTTTCCACAATTAAACCTAAGTCATATTCCCAGGCCAGAGGGTTCCACAATCAAACCTCAGTCTTGTTGCCAGGCCACGGTTCCACCATCAAACCTCAGTCATGTTCCCAGGCCACAGGGTTCTTCCAACAAATCTCAGTCATGTTCCCAGGCCACAGGATTCCACAATCTCACATCAGTCATGTTCCCAGGCCAATGGTTTCCAGAATCAAACCTCAGTCATATTCCCAGGCCACATGGTTCCAGAATCAAACCTCAGTCATGTTCCCAGGACACATGGTTCCAGAATAAAACCTCAGCCATGTTCCCTGGACACCGGTTCCAAAAATAAAACCCCAGTCATGTTCCCAGGCCACAGGGTTCCAGAATAAAGCCTCACTCATATTCCCAGGCCTGAGTGTTCCACAATCAAACCTAAATCATCTTGCCAGGCCACAGGGTTCCACATTCCACTGATGTCAAGTTCCCAGGCCACAGGGTTCCAAAATCAACCCTCCCTCATATTCCCAGGCCACAGGTTTCCACAATTAAACCTAAGTCATATTCCCAGGCCAGAGGGTTCCACAATCAAACCTCAGTCCTGTTGCCAGGCCACGGTTCCACCATGAAGCCTCAGTCATGTTCCCAGTCCAGAGTGTTCCACAATCAAACCTAAGTCATCTTGCCTGGCCACAGGTTTCCACCATCAAACATCAGTCCTGTGACCAGGCCACAGGCTTCCACCATCAAGCCTCAGTCATGTTCCCAAGCCTGAGGGTTCCACAATCAAACCTCTGTCATGTTGCCAGATCACAGGGTTACAGAATTAAACCACAGTCATAATCCCTGGCCAGACGGTTCCACAGTCAAACCTCAGTCATGTTACCATGCCACAGGGTTCCAGAATCCAACCGATGTCATGTTCCCTGGCCACAGGGTTCCAGTATCTATCCTCAGTCATGTTCCCAGGCCACAGGGTTCCAGAACCAATCCTCAGTCAGGTTCCCAGGGCACAGTATTCCACAATCTAAACAGATGTCATATTCCCAGGTCACAGGTTTCCAGAATCACGCCTCAGTCATGTTCCCAGGCCACAGGGATCCAGAATCATACCTCAGTCATGTTGCCAGGCCATAGGGTACCACCATCAAACATCAGTCATATTCCCAGGCCACAGGTTTCCAGAATCAAACCGATTTCATGTTCCCAGGCAACAGGGTACCAGAATCCAAATCGATGTCATGTTCCCAGGCCACAGGGTTCCACCATTAAATCTCAGTCCTGTTGCCAGGCCACAGGGTTCTACCATCAAGCCTCAGTCATGTTCCCAAGCCTGAGGGTTCAACCATCAAACCTCAGTCATGTTCCCAGGAAACAGGTTTCCAGAATCAAACCAATGTCATGTTCCCAAGCCACGGGGTTCCAGTATCAGGCCTCAGTCATGTTCCCAGTGCACAGGGTTCCACCATCAAACCTCAGTCATGTTGCCAGTCCACAGGTTTCTGCGATCAAACCACATTCAAGTTCCCAGGCCACAGGGTTCCAGAATCAAGCCTCAGTCATGTTGGCAGGCCACAGGGTACCACCATCAAAACTCAGTCATGTTCCCAGTGCACAGGGTTCCTCCATCCTACCTCAATCATGTTCCCAGGACACAGGTTTCCAGAATCAAACCAAAGTCAAGTTCCCAGGCCATGGGTTTCCAGTAGCAGGCCTCAATCATGTTTCCAGGGCACAGGGTTCCACAATCAAGCCTCAGTCATGTTGCCAGGCCACAGGGTACCACCATCATACCTCAGTCATATTCCCAGGACACAGGTTTCCAGAATCAAACCAATTTCATCTTCCCAGGCAACAGGGTACCAGAATCCAAACCGATGTCATGTTCCCAGGCCACAGGGTTCCACCATCAAATCTCAGTCCTGTTGCCAGGCCACAGGCTTCCACCATCAAGCCTCAGTCATTTTCCCAAGCCTGAGGGTTCCAAATTCAAACCTCTGTCATGTTGCCAGGCCACATTGTTCAACCATCAAACCTCAGTCATGTTCCCAGGAAACAGGGTTCCAGAATCAAACCAATGTCATGTTCCCAGGCCACAGGGTTCCAGAATCAAGCCTCAGTCATGTTGCCAGGCCACAGGGTACCACCATCAAACCTCAGTCATGTTCCCAGTGCACAGGGTTCCTCCATCAAACTTCAATCATGTTCCCAGGACACATGTTTCCAGAATCAAACCAAAGTCAAGTTCCCAGGCCATGGGTTTCCAGTACCAGGCCTCAGTCATGTTTCCAGGGCACAGGGTTCCACAATCAAACCTCAGTCATGTTGCCAGTCCACAGGTTTCTGCCATCAAACCTCAGTCAAGTTCCAAGGCCACAGATTTCCAGAATCAACCTCAGTCATATTCCCAGGACACATGGTTCCAGAATCAAACCTCAGTCATGTTCGCAGGCCACAGGGTTCCACAATCAAACCTCAGTCATGTTCCCAGGACAAAGGTGTCCAGAATCAAACCTCAGTCATGTTCCCAGGGAACAGGGTTCCAGAAACAAACCTCAGTCATGTTGCCAGGCCACAGGTTTGCACCATCAAACCTCAGACATGTTCCCAAGCCACAGGGTTCCAGAATCAAACCTCAGTCATGTTCCCTGGCCACAGGGTTCCACAATCCACTGATGTCATGTTCCCAGGCCACAGGGTTCCAGAATCAAACCTCTGTTATGTTCCCAGGCCACAGGGTTCCAGAATTAAACCTCAGTCATATTCCCAGGCCACAGGGTTCCACCATCCAACCTCCATCCTGTTGCCAGGCCACGGTTCCACCATCAAGCCTCAGTCATGTTCCCAGGCCTGTGGGTTCCACAATCAAACCTCTGTCATGTTGCCAGGCCACAGGGTTCCACCATAAAACCTCAGTCCTGTTGCCAGGCCACAGGGTTTAACCATCAAACCTCAGTCATTTTCCCAGGAAACAGGGTTCAAGAATCAAGCCTCCCTCATATTCCCAGGCCACAGGGTTCCACAATTAAACCTCAGTCATATTCCCAGACCAAAGGTTTCAACCGTCAAACCTCAGTCATGTTCCCAGGAAACAGGGTTTCACAATCAAACCAATGTCATGTTCCGAGGCCACGGGGTTACAGTATTAGGCCTCAGTCATGTTCCCAGGGCACAGGGTTCCACGATCAAACCTCAGTCATGTTGGCCGTCCACAGTTTTCTGCGATCAAACCACATTCAAATTCCCAGGCCACAGGGTTCCAGAATCAAGCCTCAGTCATGTTGCCAGGCAACAGTGTACCACCATCAAACCTCAGTCATGTTCCCAGTGCACAGGGTTCCTCCATCAAACCTCAATCATGTTCCCAGGACACAGGTTTCCAGAATCAAACCAAAGTCAAGTTCCCAGGCCATGGGTTTCCAGTAGCAGGCCTCAGTCATGTTTCCAGGGCACAGGGTTCCACAATCAAACCTCAGTCATGTTGCCAGGCCACAGGGTACCACCATCATACCTCAGTCATGTTCCCAGGCCACAGGATTCCACGATCTCACATCAGTCATGTTCCCAGGTCAATGGTTTCCAGAATCAAACCTCAGTCATATTCCCAGGCCACATGGTTCCAGAATCAAACCTCAGTCATGTTCCCAGGACAAAGGGATCCAGAATAAAACCTCAGTCATGTTCCCTGGACACAGGTTCCAAAAATAAAATCCCCGGCATGTTCCCAGGCCACAGGGTTCCAGAAGCAAGCCTCACTCATATTCCCAGGCCACAGGGTTCCACAATTAAACCTGTGTCATATTCCCAGGCCAGAGGTTTCCACAATCAAACCTCAGTCCTGTTGCCAGGCCACGGTTCCACCATCAAGCCTCAGTCATTTTCCCAGGAAACAGGGTTCAAGAATCAAGCCTCCCTCATATTCCCAGGCCACAGGGTTCCACAATTAAACCTCAGTCATATTCCCAGACCAAAGGTTTCAACCATCAAACCTCAGTCATGTTCCCAGGAAACAGGGTTTCACAATCAAACCAATGTCATGTTCCGAGGCCACGGGGTTACAGTATTAGGCCTCAGTCATGTTCCCAGGGCACAGGGTTCCACCATCAAACCTCAGTCATATTGGCAGTCCTCAGGTTTCTGCGATCAAACCACATTCAAATTCCCAGGCCACAGGGTTCCAGAATCAAGCCTCACTCATATTTCCAGGCCTCAGGGTTCCACAATTAAACCTCAGTCATATTCCCAGGCCAGAGGGTTCCACAATCAAAGCTAAGTCATCTTGCCAGGCCACAGGGTTCCACCATCAAACCTCAGTCCTGTGACCAGGCCACAGGCTTCCACCATCAAGCCTCAGTCACGTTCCCAAGCCTGAGGGTTCCACCATCAAACCTCTGTCATGTTGCCAGATCACAGGGTTACAGAATTAAACCACAGTCATATTCCCAGGCCAGAGGGTTCCACAGTCAAACCTCAGTCATGTTACCATGCCACAGGGTTCCAGAATCCAACCGATGTCATGTTCCCTGGCCACAGGGTTCCAGAATCTATCCTCAGTCATGTTCCCAGGCCACAGGGTTCCAGAATAAAACCTCAGTCATATTCAAAGTTCACAGGGTTCCAGAACAAAGCCTCAGTCAGGTTCCCAGGGCACAGTATTCCACAATCTAAACAGATGTCATGTTCCCAGGTCACAGATTTGCAGAATCACGCCTCATTCATGTTCCCAGGCCACAGGGATCCACCATCAAGCCTCAGTCAAGTTCCCAAGCCTGAGGGTTCCACAATCAAACCTCATTCATGTTCCCAGTGCACAGGGTTCTTCCATCAAACCTCAATCATGTTCCCAGGACACAGGTTTCCAGAATCAAACCAAAGTCAAGTTCCCAGGCCATGGGTTTCCAGTACCAGGCCTCAGTCATGTTTCCAGGGCACAGGGTTCCACAATCAAACCTCAGTCATGTTGCCAGTCCACAGGTTTCTGCCATCAAACCTCAGTCAAGTTCCCAGGCCACAGATTTCCAGAATCAAACCTCAGTCATATTCCCAGGACACATGGTTCCAGAATCAAACCTCAGTCATGTTCGCAGGCCACAGGGTTCCACAATCAAACCTCAGTCATGTTCCCAGGAAAAAGGTGTCCAGAATCAAACCTCAGTCATGTTCCCAGGGAACAGGGTTCCAGAAACAAACCTCAGTCATGATGCCAGGCCACAGGTTACCACCATCAAACCTCAGACATGTTCCCAGGCCACAGGGTTCCAGAATCAAACCGTTCTCATGTTCCCAGGCCACAGGGTTCCACAATCCACTGATGTCATGTTCCCAGGCCACAGGGTTCCAGAATCACGCCTCAGTCATATTCCCAGGCCACAGGGTTCCAGAATTAAACCTCAGTCATATTCCCAGGCCAGAGGGTTCCAGAATCCAACCGATGTCATGTTCCCAGGCCACAGGGTTCTAGAACCAAGCCTCAGTCAGGTTCCCAGGCCTCAGGGATCCAGAATCAAACCTCAGTCATGTTGCCAGGCCATAGGGTACCACCATCAAACCTCAGTCATATTCCCAGTCCACAGGTTTCCAGAATCAAACCGATTTCATGTTCCCAGGCAACAGGGTACCAGAATCCAAACCCATGTCATGTTCCCAGGCCACAGGGTTCCACCATCAAATCTCAGTCATTTTGCCAGGCCACAGGTTTCCACCACCAAGCCTCATTCATGTTCCCAAGCCTGAGTGTTCCACAATCAAACCTAAGTCATCTTGCCAGGCCACAGGGTTCCACAATCCACTGATGTCATGTTCCCAGGCCACAGGGTTTCAGAATCAAACCTCAGTTATGTTCCCAGGCCACAGGGTTCCAGAATCAAGCCTCCCTCATATTCCCAGGCCACAGGGTTCCACAATTAAACCTCAGTCATATTCCCAGGCCAGAGGGTTCCACAATCAAACCTCAGTCCTGTTGCCAGGCCACGGTTCCACCATCAAGCCTCAGTCATGTTCCCAGGCCTGAGTGTTCCACAATCAAACCTAAGTCATCTTGCCAGGCCACAGGGTTCCACAATCCACTGATGTCATGTTCCCAGGCCACAGGGTTCCAGAATCAAGCCTCCCTCATATTCCCAGGCCACAGGTTTCCACAATTAAACCTAAGTCATATTCCCAGGCCAGAGGGTTCCACAATCAAACCTCAGTCTTGTTGCCAGGCCACGGTTCCACCATCAAACCTCAGTCATGTTCCCAGGCCACAGGGTTCTTCCAACAAATCTCAGTCATGTTCCCAGGCCACAGGATTCCACAATCTCACATCAGTCATGTTCCCAGGCCAATGGTTTCCAGAATCAAACCTCAGTCATATTCCCAGGCCACATGGTTCCAGAATCAAACCTCAGTCATGTTCCCAGGACACATGGTTCCAGAATAAAACCTCAGCCATGTTCCCTGGACACCGGTTCCAAAAATAAAACCCCAGTCATGTTCCCAGGCCACAGGGTTCCAGAATAAAGCCTCACTCATATTCCCAGGCCTGAGTGTTCCACAATCAAACCTAAATCATCTTGCCAGGCCACAGGGTTCCACATTCCACTGATGTCAAGTTCCCAGGCCACAGGGTTCCAAAATCAAGCCTCCCTCATATTCCCAGGCCACAGGTTTCCACAATTAAACCTAAGTCATATTCCCAGGCCAGAGGGTTCCACAATCAAACCTCAGTCCTGTTGCCAGGCCACGGTTCCACCATGAAGCCTCAGTCATGTTCCCAGTCCAGAGTGTTCCACAATCAAACCTAAGTCATCTTGCCTGGCCACAGGTTTCCACCATCAAACATCAGTCCTGTGACCAGGCCACAGGCTTCCACCATCAAGCCTCAGTCATGTTCCCAAGCCTGAGGGTTCCACAATCAAACCTCTGTCATGTTGCCAGATCACAGGGTTACAGAATTAAACCACAGTCATAATCCCTGGCCAGACGGTTCCACAGTCAAACCTCAGTCATGTTACCATGCCACAGGGTTCCAGAATCCAACCGATGTCATGTTCCCTGGCCACAGGGTTCCAGTATCTATCCTCAGTCATGTTCCCAGGCCACAGGGTTCCAGAACCAATCCTCAGTCAGGTTCCCAGGGCACAGTATTCCACAATCTAAACAGATGTCATATTCCCAGGTCACAGGTTTCCAGAATCACGCCTCAGTCATGTTCCCAGGCCACAGGGATCCAGAATTATACCTCAGTCATGTTGCCAGGCCATAGGGTACCACCATCAAACATCAGTCATATTCCCAGGCCACAGGTTTCCAGAACCAAACCGATTTCATGTTCCCAGGCAACAGGGTACCAGAATCCAAATCGATGTCATGTTCCCAGGCCACAGGGTTCCACCATTAAATCTCAGTCCTGTTGCCAGGCCACAGGGTTCTACCATCAAGCCTCAGTCATGTTCCCAAGCCTGAGGGTTCAACCATCAAACCTCAGTCATGTTCCCAGGAAACAGGTTTCCAGAATCAAACCAATGTCATGTTCCCAAGCCACGGGGTTCCAGTATCAGGCCTCAGTCATGTTCCCAGTGCACAGGGTTCCACCATCAAACCTCAGTCATGTTGCCAGTCCACAGGTTTCTGCGATCAAACCACATTCAAGTTCCCAGGCCACAGGGTTCCAGAATCAAGCCTCAGTCATGTTGGCAGGCCACAGGGTACCACCATCAAAACTCAGTCATGTTCCCAGTGCACAGGGTTCC
This sequence comes from Balaenoptera physalus, assembly GCF_965194825.1. NCBI lineage: Eukaryota > Metazoa > Chordata > Mammalia > Artiodactyla > Balaenopteridae > Balaenoptera > Balaenoptera physalus. Next base: position 24,555,465 of record NC_138894.1, read on the forward strand.
TCCATCCTACCTCAATCATGTTCCCAGGACACAGGTTTCCAGAATCAAACCAAAGTCAAGTTCCCAGGCCATGGGTTTCCAGTAGCAGGCCTCAATCATGTTTCCAGGGCACAGGGTTCCACAATCAAGCCTCAGTCATGTTGCCAGGCCACAGGGTACCACCATCATACCTCAGTCATATTCCCAGGACACAGGTTTCCAGAATCAAACCAATTTCATCTTCCCAGGCAACAGGGTACCAGAATCCAAACCGATGTCATGTTCCCAGGCCACAGGGTTCCACCATCAAATCTCAGTCCTGTTGCCAGGCCACAGGCTTCCACCATCAAGCCTCAGTCATTTTCCCAAGCCTGAGGGTTCCAAATTCAAACCTCTGTCATGTTGCCAGGCCACATTGTTCAACCATCAAACCTCAGTCATGTTCCCAGGAAACAGGGTTCCAGAATCAAACCAATGTCATGTTCCCAGGCCACAGGGTTCCAGAATCAAGCCTCAGTCATGTTGCCAGGCCACAGGGTACCACCATCAAACCTCAGTCATGTTCCCAGTGCACAGGGTTCCTCCATCAAACTTCAATCATGTTCCCAGGACACATGTTTCCAGAATCAAACCAAAGTCAAGTTCCCAGGCCATGGGTTTCCAGTACCAGGCCTCAGTCATGTTTCCAGGGCACAGGGTTCCACAATCAAACCTCAGTCATGTTGCCAGTCCACAGGTTTCTGCCATCAAACCTCAGTCAAGTTCCAAGGCCACAGATTTCCAGAATCAACCTCAGTCATATTCCCAGGACACATGGTTCCAGAATCAAACCTCAGTCATGTTCGCAGGCCACAGGGTTCCACAATCAAACCTCAGTCATGTTCCCAGGACAAAGGTGTCCAGAATCAAACCTCAGTCATGTTCCCAGGGAACAGGGTTCCAGAAACAAACCTCAGTCATGTTGCCAGGCCACAGGTTTGCACCATCAAACCTCAGACATGTTCCCAAGCCACAGGGTTCCAGAATCAAACCTCAGTCATGTTCCCTGGCCACAGGGTTCCACAATCCACTGATGTCATGTTCCCAGGCCACAGGGTTCCAGAATCAAACCTCTGTTATGTTCCCAGGCCACAGGGTTCCAGAATTAAACCTCAGTCATATTCCCAGGCCACAGGGTTCCACCATCCAACCTCCATCCTGTTGCCAGGCCACGGTTCCACCATCAAGCCTCAGTCATGTTCCCAGGCCTGTGGGTTCCACAATCAAACCTCTGTCATGTTGCCAGGCCACAGGGTTCCACCATAAAACCTCAGTCCTGTTGCCAGGCCACAGGGTTTAACCATCAAACCTCAGTCATTTTCCCAGGAAACAGGGTTCAAGAATCAAGCCTCCCTCATATTCCCAGGCCACAGGGTTCCACAATTAAACCTCAGTCATATTCCCAGACCAAAGGTTTCAACCATCAAACCTCAGTCATGTTCCCAGGAAACAGGGTTTCACAATCAAACCAATGTCATGTTCCGAGGCCACGGGGTTACAGTATTAGGCCTCAGTCATGTTCCCAGGGCACAGGGTTCCACCATCAAACCTCAGTCATATTGGCAGTCCTCAGGTTTCTGCGATCAAACCACATTCAAATTCCCAGGCCACAGGGTTCCAGAATCAAGCCTCACTCATATTTCCAGGCCTCAGGGTTCCACAATTAAACCTCAGTCATATTCCCAGGCCAGAGGGTTCCACAATCAAAGCTAAGTCATCTTGCCAGGCCACAGGGTTCCACCATCAAACCTCAGTCCTGTGACCAGGCCACAGGCTTCCACCATCAAGCCTCAGTCACGTTCCCAAGCCTGAGGGTTCCACCATCAAACCTCTGTCATGTTGCCAGATCACAGGGTTACAGAATTAAACCACAGTCATATTCCCAGGCCAGAGGGTTCCACAGTCAAACCTCAGTCATGTTACCATGCCACAGGGTTCCAGAATCCAACCGATGTCATGTTCCCTGGCCACAGGGTTCCAGAATCTATCCTCAGTCATGTTCCCAGGCCACAGGGTTCCAGAATAAAACCTCAGTCATATTCAAAGTTCACAGGGTTCCAGAACAAAGCCTCAGTCAGGTTCCCAGGGCACAGTATTCCACAATCTAAACAGATGTCATGTTCCCAGGTCACAGATTTGCAGAATCACGCCTCATTCATGTTCCCAGGCCACAGGGATCCACCATCAAGCCTCAGTCAAGTTCCCAAGCCTGAGGGTTCCACAATCAAACCTCATTCATGTTCCCAGTGCACAGGGTTCTTCCATCAAACCTCAATCATGTTCCCAGGACACAGGTTTCCAGAATCAAACCAAAGTCAAGTTCCCAGGCCATGGGTTTCCAGTACCAGGCCTCAGTCATGTTTCCAGGGCACAGGGTTCCACAATCAAACCTCAGTCATGTTGCCAGTCCACAGGTTTCTGCCATCAAACCTCAGTCAAGTTCCCAGGCCACAGATTTCCAGAATCAAACCTCAGTCATATTCCCAGGACACATGGTTCCAGAATCAAACCTCAGTCATGTTCGCAGGCCACAGGGTTCCACAATCAAACCTCAGTCATGTTCCCAGGAAAAAGGTGTCCAGAATCAAACCTCAGTCATGTTCCCAGGGAACAGGGTTCCAGAAACAAACCTCAGTCATGATGCCAGGCCACAGGTTACCACCATCAAACCTCAGACATGTTCCCAGGCCACAGGGTTCCAGAATCAAACCGTTCTCATGTTCCCAGGCCACAGGGTTCCACAATCCACTGATGTCATGTTCCCAGGCCACAGGGTTCCAGAATCACGCCTCAGTCATATTCCCAGGCCACAGGGTTCCAGAATTAAACCTCAGTCATATTCCCAGGCCAGAGGGTTCCAGAATCCAACCGATGTCATGTTCCCAGGCCACAGGGTTCTAGAACCAAGCCTCAGTCAGGTTCCCAGGCCTCAGGGATCCAGAATCAAACCTCAGTCATGTTGCCAGGCCATAGGGTACCACCATCAAACCTCAGTCATATTCCCAGTCCACAGGTTTCCAGAATCAAACCGATTTCATGTTCCCAGGCAACAGGGTACCAGAATCCAAACCCATGTCATGTTCCCAGGCCACAGGGTTCCACCATCAAATCTCAGTCATTTTGCCAGGCCACAGGTTTCCACCACCAAGCCTCATTCATGTTCCCAAGCCTGAGTGTTCCACAATCAAACCTAAGTCATCTTGCCAGGCCACAGGGTTCCACAATCCACTGATGTCATGTTCCCAGGCCACAGGGTTTCAGAATCAAACCTCAGTTATGTTCCAAGGCCACAGGGTTCCAGAATCAAGCCTCCCTCATATTCCCAGGCCACAGGGTTCCACAATTAAACCTCAGTCATATTCCCAGGCCAGAGGGTTCCACAATCAAACCTCAGTCCTGTTGCCAGGCCACGGTTCCACCATCAAGCCTCAGTCATGTTCCCAGGCCTGAGTGTTCCACAATCAAACCTAAGTCATCTTGCCAGGCCACAGGGTTCCACAATCCACTGATGTCATGTTCCCAGGCCACAGGGTTCCAGAATCAAGCCTCCCTCATATTCCCAGGCCACAGGTTTCCACAATTAAACCTAAGTCATATTCCCAGGCCAGAGGGTTCCACAATCAAACCTCAGTCTTGTTGCCAGGCCACGGTTCCACCATCAAACCTCAGTCATGTTCCCAGGCCACAGGGTTCTTCCAACAAATCTCAGTCATGTTCCCAGGCCACAGGATTCCACAATCTCACATCAGTCATGTTCCCAGGCCAATGGTTTCCAGAATCAAACCTCAGTCATATTCCCAGGCCACATGGTTCCAGAATCAAACCTCAGTCATGTTCCCAGGACACATGGTTCCAGAATAAAACCTCAGCCATGTTCCCTGGACACCGGTTCCAAAAATAAAACCCCAGTCATGTTCCCAGGCCACAGGGTTCCAGAATAAAGCCTCACTCATATTCCCAGGCCTGAGTGTTCCACAATCAAACCTAAATCATCTTGCCAGGCCACAGGGTTCCACATTCCACTGATGTCAAGTTCCCAGGCCACAGGGTTCCAAAATCAAGCCTCCCTCATATTCCCAGGCCACAGGTTTCCACAATTAAACCTAAGTCATATTCCCAGGCCAGAGGGTTCCACAATCAAACCTCAGTCCTGTTGCCAGGCCACGGTTCCACCATGAAGCCTCAGTCATGTTCCCAGTCCAGAGTGTTCCACAATCAAACCTAAGTCATCTTGCCTGGCCACAGGTTTCCACCATCAAACATCAGTCCTGTGACCAGGCCACAGGCTTCCACCATCAAGCCTCAGTCATGTTCCCAAGCCTGAGGGTTCCACAATCAAACCTCTGTCATGTTGCCAGATCACAGGGTTACAGAATTAAACCACAGTCATAATCCCTGGCCAGACGGTTCCACAGTCAAACCTCAGTCATGTTACCATGCCACAGGGTTCCAGAATCCAACCGATGTCATGTTCCCTGGCCACAGGGTTCCAGTATCTATCCTCAGTCATGTTCCCAGGCCACAGGGTTCCAGAACCAATCCTCAGTCAGGTTCCCAGGGCACAGTATTCCACAATCTAAACAGATGTCATATTCCCAGGTCACAGGTTTCCAGAATCACGCCTCAGTCATGTTCCCAGGCCACAGGGATCCAGAATTATACCTCAGTCATGTTGCCAGGCCATAGGGTACCACCATCAAACATCAGTCATATTCCCAGGCCACAGGTTTCCAGAACCAAACCGATTTCATGTTCCCAGGCAACAGGGTACCAGAATCCAAATCGATGTCATGTTCCCAGGCCACAGGGTTCCACCATTAAATCTCAGTCCTGTTGCCAGGCCACAGGGTTCTACCATCAAGCCTCAGTCATGTTCCCAAGCCTGAGGGTTCAACCATCAAACCTCAGTCATGTTCCCAGGAAACAGGTTTCCAGAATCAAACCAATGTCATGTTCCCAAGCCACGGGGTTCCAGTATCAGGCCTCAGTCATGTTCCCAGTGCACAGGGTTCCACCATCAAACCTCAGTCATGTTGCCAGTCCACAGGTTTCTGCGATCAAACCACATTCAAGTTCCCAGGCCACAGGGTTCCAGAATCAAGCCTCAGTCATGTTGGCAGGCCACAGGGTACCACCATCAAAACTCAGTCATGTTCCCAGTGCACAGGGTTCCTCCATCCTACCTCAATCATGTTCCCAGGACACAGGTTTCCAGAATCAAACCAAAGTCAAGTTCCCAGGCCATGGGTTTCCAGTAGCAGGCCTCAATCATGTTTCCAGGGCACAGGGTTCCACAATCAAGCCTCAGTCATGTTGCCAGGCCACAGGGTACCACCATCATACCTCAGTCATATTCCCAGGACACAGGTTTCCAGAATCAAACCAATTTCATCTTCCCAGGCAACAGGGTACCAGAATCCAAACCGATGTCATGTTCCCAGGCCACAGGGTTCCACCATCAAATCTCAGTCCTGTTGCCAGGCCACAGGCTTCCACCATCAAGCCTCAGTCATTTTCCCAAGCCTGAGGGTTCCAAATTCAAACCTCTGTCATGTTGCCAGGCCACATTGTTCAACCATCAAACCTCAGTCATGTTCCCAGGAAACAGGGTTCCAGAATCAAACCAATGTCATGTTCCCAGGCCACAGGGTTCCAGAATCAAGCCTCAGTCATGTTGCCAGGCCACAGGGTACCACCATCAAACCTCAGTCATGTTCCCAGTGCACAGGGTTCCTCCATCAAACTTCAATCATGTTCCCAGGACACATGTTTCCAGAATCAAACCAAAGTCAAGTTCCCAGGCCATGGGTTTCCAGTACCAGGCCTCAGTCATGTTTCCAGGGCACAGGGTTCCACAATCAAACCTCAGTCATGTTGCCAGTCCACAGGTTTCTGCCATCAAACCTCAGTCAAGTTCCAAGGCCACAGATTTCCAGAATCAACCTCAGTCATATTCCCAGGACACATGGTTCCAGAATCAAACCTCAGTCATGTTCGCAGGCCACAGGGTTCCACAATCAAACCTCAGTCATGTTCCCAGGACAAAGGTGTCCAGAATCAAACCTCAGTCATGTTCCCAGGGAACAGGGTTCCAGAAACAAACCTCAGTCATGTTGCCAGGCCACAGGTTTGCACCATCAAACCTCAGACATGTTCCCAAGCCACAGGGTTCCAGAATCAAACCTCAGTCATGTTCCCTGGCCACAGGGTTCCACAATCCACTGATGTCATGTTCCCAGGCCACAGGGTTCCAGAATCAAACCTCTGTTATGTTCCCAGGCCACAGGGTTCCAGAATTAAACCTCAGTCATATTCCCAGGCCACAGGGTTCCACCATCCAACCTCCATCCTGTTGCCAGGCCACGGTTCCACCATCAAGCCTCAGTCATGTTCCCAGGCCTGTGGGTTCCACAATCAAACCTCAGTCATGTTGGCCGTCCACAGTTTTCTGCGATCAAACCACATTCAAATTCCCAGGCCACAGGGTTCCAGAATCAAGCCTCAGTCATGTTGCCAGGCAACAGTGTACCACCATCAAACCTCAGTCATGTTCCCAGTGCACAGGGTTCCTCCATCAAACCTCAATCATGTTCCCAGGACACAGGTTTCCAGAATCAAACCAAAGTCAAGTTCCCAGGCCATGGGTTTCCAGTAGCAGGCCTCAGTCATGTTTCCAGGGCACAGGGTTCCACAATCAAACCTCAGTCATGTTGCCAGGCCACAGGGTACCACCATCATACCTCAGTCATGTTCCCAGGCCACAGGATTCCACGATCTCACATCAGTCATGTTCCCAGGTCAATGGTTTCCAGAATCAAACCTCAGTCATATTCCCAGGCCACATGGTTCCAGAATCAAACCTCAGTCATGTTCCCAGGACAAAGGGATCCAGAATAAAACCTCAGTCATGTTCCCTGGACACAGGTTCCAAAAATAAAATCCCCGGCATGTTCCCAGGCCACAGGGTTCCAGAAGCAAGCCTCACTCATATTCCCAGGCCACAGGGTTCCACAATTAAACCTGTGTCATATTCCCAGGCCAGAGGTTTCCACAATCAAACCTCAGTCCTGTTGCCAGGCCACGGTTCCACCATCAAGCCTCAGTCATTTTCCCAGGAAACAGGGTTCAAGAATCAAGCCTCCCTCATATTCCCAGGCCACAGGGTTCCACAATTAAACCTCAGTCATATTCCCAGACCAAAGGTTTCAACCATCAAACCTCAGTCATGTTCCCAGGAAACAGGGTTTCACAATCAAACCAATGTCATGTTCCGAGGCCACGGGGTTACAGTATTAGGCCTCAGTCATGTTCCCAGGGCACAGGGTTCCACCATCAAACCTCAGTCATATTGGCAGTCCTCAGGTTTCTGCGATCAAACCACATTCAAATTCCCAGGCCACAGGGTTCCAGAATCAAGCCTCACTCATATTTCCAGGCCTCAGGGTTCCACAATTAAACCTCAGTCATATTCCCAGGCCAGAGGGTTCCACAATCAAAGCTAAGTCATCTTGCCAGGCCACAGGGTTCCACCATCAAACCTCAGTCCTGTGACCAGGCCACAGGCTTCCACCATCAAGCCTCAGTCACGTTCCCAAGCCTGAGGGTTCCACCATCAAACCTCTGTCATGTTGCCAGATCACAGGGTTACAGAATTAAACCACAGTCATATTCCCAGGCCAGAGGGTTCCACAGTCAAACCTCAGTCATGTTACCATGCCACAGGGTTCCAGAATCCAACCGATGTCATGTTCCCTGGCCACAGGGTTCCAGAATCTATCCTCAGTCATGTTCCCAGGCCACAGGGTTCCAGAATAAAACCTCAGTCATATTCAAAGTTCACAGGGTTCCAGAACAAAGCCTCAGTCAGGTTCCCAGGGCACAGTATTCCACAATCTAAACAGATGTCATGTTCCCAGGTCACAGATTTGCAGAATCACGCCTCATTCATGTTCCCAGGCCACAGGGATCCACCATCAAGCCTCAGTCAAGTTCCCAAGCCTGAGGGTTCCACAATCAAACCTCATTCATGTTCCCAGTGCACAGGGTTCTTCCATCAAACCTCAATCATGTTCCCAGGACACAGGTTTCCAGAATCAAACCAAAGTCAAGTTCCCAGGCCATGGGTTTCCAGTACCAGGCCTCAGTCATGTTTCCAGGGCACAGGGTTCCACAATCAAACCTCAGTCATGTTGCCAGTCCACAGGTTTCTGCCATCAAACCTCAGTCAAGTTCCCAGGCCACAGATTTCCAGAATCAAACCTCAGTCATATTCCCAGGACACATGGTTCCAGAATCAAACCTCAGTCATGTTCGCAGGCCACAGGGTTCCACAATCAAACCTCAGTCATGTTCCCAGGAAAAAGGTGTCCAGAATCAAACCTCAGTCATGTTCCCAGGGAACAGGGTTCCAGAAACAAACCTCAGTCATGATGCCAGGCCACAGGTTACCACCATCAAACCTCAGACATGTTCCCAGGCCACAGGGTTCCAGAATCAAACCGTTCTCATGTTCCCAGGCCACAGGGTTCCACAATCCACTGATGTCATGTTCCCAGGCCACAGGGTTCCAGAATCACGCCTCAGTCATATTCCCAGGCCACAGGGTTCCAGAATTAAACCTCAGTCATATTCCCAGGCCAGAGGGTTCCAGAATCCAACCGATGTCATGTTCCCAGGCCACAGGGTTCTAGAACCAAGCCTCAGTCAGGTTCCCAGGCCTCAGGGATCCAGAATCAAACCTCAGTCATGTTGCCAGGCCATAGGGTACCACCATCAAACCTCAGTCATATTCCCAGTCCACAGGTTTCCAGAATCAAACCGATTTCATGTTCCCAGGCAACAGGGTACCAGAATCCAAACCCATGTCATGTTCCCAGGCCACAGGGTTCCACCATCAAATCTCAGTCATTTTGCCAGGCCACAGGTTTCCACCACCAAGCCTCATTCATGTTCCCAAGCCTGAGTGTTCCACAATCAAACCTAAGTCATCTTGCCAGGCCACAGGGTTCCACAATCCACTGATGTCATGTTCCCAGGCCACAGGGTTTCAGAATCAAACCTCAGTTATGTTCCCAGGCCACAGGGTTCCAGAATCAAGCCTCCCTCATATTCCCAGGCCACAGGGTTCCACAATTAAACCTCAGTCATATTCCCAGGCCAGAGGGTTCCACAATCAAACCTCAGTCCTGTTGCCAGGCCACGGTTCCACCATCAAGCCTCAGTCATGTTCCCAGGCCTGAGTGTTCCACAATCAAACCTAAGTCATCTTGCCAGGCCACAGGGTTCCACAATCCACTGATGTCATGTTCCCAGGCCACAGGGTTCCAGAATCAAGCCTCCCTCATATTCCCAGGCCACAGGTTTCCACAATTAAACCTAAGTCATATTCCCAGGCCAGAGGGTTCCACAATCAAACCTCAGTCTTGTTGCCAGGCCACGGTTCCACCATCAAACCTCAGTCATGTTCCCAGGCCACAGGGTTCTTCCAACAAATCTCAGTCATGTTCCCAGGCCACAGGATTCCACAATCTCACATCAGTCATGTTCCCAGGCCAATGGTTTCCAGAATCAAACCTCAGTCATATTCCCAGGCCACATGGTTCCAGAATCAAACCTCAGTCATGTTCCCAGGACACATGGTTCCAGAATAAAACCTCAGCCATGTTCCCTGGACACCGGTTCCAAAAATAAAACCCCAGTCATGTTCCCAGGCCACAGGGTTCCAGAATAAAGCCTCACTCATATTCCCAGGCCTGAGTGTTCCACAATCAAACCTAAATCATCTTGCCAGGCCACAGGGTTCCACATTCCACTGATGTCAAGTTCCCAGGCCACAGGGTTCCAAAATCAACCCTCCCTCATATTCCCAGGCCACAGGTTTCCACAATTAAACCTAAGTCATATTCCCAGGCCAGAGGGTTCCACAATCAAACCTCAGTCCTGTTGCCAGGCCACGGTTCCACCATGAAGCCTCAGTCATGTTCCCAGTCCAGAGTGTTCCACAATCAAACCTAAGTCATCTTGCCTGGCCACAGGTTTCCACCATCAAACATCAGTCCTGTGACCAGGCCACAGGCTTCCACCATCAAGCCTCAGTCATGTTCCCAAGCCTGAGGGTTCCACAATCAAACCTCTGTCATGTTGCCAGATCACAGGGTTACAGAATTAAACCACAGTCATAATCCCTGGCCAGACGGTTCCACAGTCAAACCTCAGTCATGTTACCATGCCACAGGGTTCCAGAATCCAACCGATGTCATGTTCCCTGGCCACAGGGTTCCAGTATCTATCCTCAGTCATGTTCCCAGGCCACAGGGTTCCAGAACCAATCCTCAGTCAGGTTCCCAGGGCACAGTATTCCACAATCTAAACAGATGTCATATTCCCAGGTCACAGGTTTCCAGAATCACGCCTCAGTCATGTTCCCAGGCCACAGGGATCCAGAATCATACCTCAGTCATGTTGCCAGGCCATAGGGTACCACCATCAAACATCAGTCATATTCCCAGGCCACAGGTTTCCAGAATCAAACCGATTTCATGTTCCCAGGCAACAGGGTACCAGAATCCAAATCGATGTCATGTTCCCAGGCCACAGGGTTCCACCATTAAATCTCAGTCCTGTTGCCAGGCCACAGGGTTCTACCATCAAGCCTCAGTCATGTTCCCAAGCCTGAGGGTTCAACCATCAAACCTCAGTCATGTTCCCAGGAAACAGGTTTCCAGAATCAAACCAATGTCATGTTCCCAAGCCACGGGGTTCCAGTATCAGGCCTCAGTCATGTTCCCAGTGCACAGGGTTCCACCATCAAACCTCAGTCATGTTGCCAGTCCACAGGTTTCTGCGATCAAACCACATTCAAGTTCCCAGGCCACAGGGTTCCAGAATCAAGCCTCAGTCATGTTGGCAGGCCACAGGGTACCACCATCAAAACTCAGTCATGTTCCCAGTGCACAGGGTTCCTCCATCCTACCTCAATCATGTTCCCAGGACACAGGTTTCCAGAATCAAACCAAAGTCAAGTTCCCAGGCCATGGGTTTCCAGTAGCAGGCCTCAATCATGTTTCCAGGGCACAGGGTTCCACAATCAAGCCTCAGTCATGTTGCCAGGCCACAGGGTACCACCATCATACCTCAGTCATATTCCCAGGACACAGGTTTCCAGAATCAAACCAATTTCATCTTCCCAGGCAACAGGGTACCAGAATCCAAACCGATGTCATGTTCCCAGGCCACAGGGTTCCACCATCAAATCTCAGTCCTGTTGCCAGGCCACAGGCTTCCACCATCAAGCCTCAGTCATTTTCCCAAGCCTGAGGGTTCCAAATTCAAACCTCTGTCATGTTGCCAGGCCACATTGTTCAACCATCAAACCTCAGTCATGTTCCCAGGAAACAGGGTTCCAGAATCAAACCAATGTCATGTTCCCAGGCCACAGGGTTCCAGAATCAAGCCTCAGTCATGTTGCCAGGCCACAGGGTACCACCATCAAACCTCAGTCATGTTCCCAGTGCACAGGGTTCCTCCATCAAACTTCAATCATGTTCCCAGGACACATGTTTCCAGAATCAAACCAAAGTCAAGTTCCCAGGCCATGGGTTTCCAGTACCAGGCCTCAGTCATGTTTCCAGGGCACAGGGTTCCACAATCAAACCTCAGTCATGTTGCCAGTCCACAGGTTTCTGCCATCAAACCTCAGTCAAGTTCCAAGGCCACAGATTTCCAGAATCAACCTCAGTCATATTCCCAGGACACATGGTTCCAGAATCAAACCTCAGTCATGTTCGCAGGCCACAGGGTTCCACAATCAAACCTCAGTCATGTTCCCAGGACAAAGGTGTCCAGAATCAAACCTCAGTCATGTTCCCAGGGAACAGGGTTCCAGAAACAAACCTCAGTCATGTTGCCAGGCCACAGGTTTGCACCATCAAACCTCAGACATGTTCCCAAGCCACAGGGTTCCAGAATCAAACCTCAGTCATGTTCCCTGGCCACAGGGTTCCACAATCCACTGATGTCATGTTCCCAGGCCACAGGGTTCCAGAATCAAACCTCTGTTATGTTCCCAGGCCACAGGGTTCCAGAATTAAACCTCAGTCATATTCCCAGGCCACAGGGTTCCACCATCCAACCTCCATCCTGTTGCCAGGCCACGGTTCCACCATCAAGCCTCAGTCATGTTCCCAGGCCTGTGGGTTCCACAATCAAACCTCTGTCATGTTGCCAGGCCACAGGGTTCCACCATAAAACCTCAGTCCTGTTGCCAGGCCACAGGGTTTAACCATCAAACCTCAGTCATTTTCCCAGGAAACAGGGTTCAAGAATCAAGCCTCCCTCATATTCCCAGGCCACAGGGTTCCACAATTAAACCTCAGTCATATTCCCAGACCAAAGGTTTCAACCATCAAACCTCAGTCATGTTCCCAGGAAACAGGGTTTCACAATCAAACCAATGTCATGTTCCGAGGCCACGGGGTTACAGTATTAGGCCTCAGTCATGTTCCCAGGGCACAGGGTTCCACGATCAAACCTCAGTCATGTTGGCCGTCCACAGTTTTCTGCGATCAAACCACATTCAAATTCCCAGGCCACAGGGTTCCAGAATCAAGCCTCAGTCATGTTGCCAGGCAACAGTGTACCACCATCAAACCTCAGTCATGTTCCCAGTGCACAGGGTTCCTCCATCAAACCTCAATCATGTTCCCAGGACACAGGTTTCCAGAATCAAACCAAAGTCAAGTTCCCAGGCCATGGGTTTCCAGTAGCAGGCCTCAGTCATGTTTCCAGGGCACAGGGTTCCACAATCAAACCTCAGTCATGTTGCCAGGCCACAGGGTTCCACCATCAAATCTCAGTCATTTTGCCAGGCCACAGGTTTCCAACACCAAGCGTCATTCATGTTCCCAAGCCTGAGTGTTCCACAATCAAACCTAAGTCATCTTGCCAGGCCACAGGGTTCCACAATCCACTGATGTCATGTTCCCAGGCCACAGGGTTCCAGAATCAAACCTCAGTTATGTTCCCAGGCCACAGGGTTCCAGAATCAAGCCTCCCTCATATTCCCAGGCCACAGGGTTCCACAATTAAACCTCAGTCATATTCCCAGGCCAGAGGGTTCCACAATCAAACCTCAGTCCTGTTGCCAGGCCACGGTTCCACCATCAAGCCTCAGTCATGTTCCCAGGCCTGAGTGTTCCACAATCAAACCTAAGTCATCTTGCCAGGCCACAGGGTTCCACAATCCACTGATGTCAAGTTCCCAGGCCACAGGGTTCCAGAATCAAGCCTCCCTCATATTCCCAGGCCACAGGTTTCCACAATTAAACCTAAGTCATATTCCCAGGCCAGAGGGTTCCACAATCAAACCTCAGTCCTGTTGCCAGGCCACGGTTCCACCATGAAGCCTCAGTCATGTTCCCAGTCCAGAGTGTTCCACAATCAAACCTAAGTCATCTTGCCTGGCCACAGGTTTCCACCATCAAACATCAGTCCTGTGACCAGGCCACAGGCTTCCACCATCAAGCCTCAGTCATGTTCCCAAGCCTGAGGGTTCCACAATCAAACCTCTGTCATGTTGCCAGATCACAGGGTTACAGAATTAAACCACAGTCATAATCCCTGGCCAGACGGTTCCACAGTCAAACCTCAGTCATGTTACCATGCCACAGGGTTCCAGAATCCAACCGATGTCATGTTCCCTGGCCACAGGGTTCCAGTATCTATCCTCAGTCATGTTCCCAGGCCACAGGGTTCCAGAACCAATCCTCAGTCAGGTTCCCAGGGCACAGTATTCCACAATCTAAACAGATGTCATATTCCCAGGTCACAGGTTTCCAGAATCACGCCTCAGTCATGTTCCCAGGCCACAGGGATCCAGAATCATACCTCAGTCATTTTGCCAGGCCATAGGGTACCACCATCAAACATCAGTCATATTCCCAGGCCACAGGTTTCCAGAATCAAACCGATTTCATGTTCCCAGGCAACAGGGTACCAGAATCCAAACCGATGTCATGTTCCCAGGCCACAGGGTTCCACCATTAAATCTCAGTCCTGTTGCCAGGCCACAGGGTTCTACCATCAAGCCTCAGTCATGTTCCCAAGCCTGAGGGTTCAACCATCAAACATCAGTCATGTTCCCAGGAAACTGGTTTCCAGAATCAAACCAATGTCATGTTCCCAAGCCACGGGGTTCCAGTATCAGGCCTCAGTCATGTTCCCAGTGCACAGGGTTCCACCATCAAACCTCAGTCATGTTGCCAGTCCACAGGTTTCTGCGATCAAACCACATTCAAGTTCCCAGGCCACAGGGTTCCAGAATCAGCCTCAGTCATGTTGCCAGGCCACAGGGTACCACCATCAAACCTCAGTCATGTTCCCAGTGCACAGGGTTCCTCCATCCTACCTCAATCATGTTCCCAGGACACAGGTTTCCAGAATCAAACCAAAATCAAGTTCCCAGGCCATGGGTTTCCAGTAGCAGGGCTCAGTCATGTTTCCAGGGCACAGGGTTCCACAATCAAGCCTCAGTCATGTTGCCAGGCCACAGGGAACCACCATCATACCTCAGTCATATTCCCAGGCCACAGGTTTCCAGAATCAAACCGATTTCATCTTCCCAGGCAACAGGGTACCAGAATCCAAACCGATGTCATGTTCCCAGGCCACAGGGTTCCACCATCAAATCTCAGTCCTGTTGCCAGGCCACAGGCTTCCACCATCAAGCCTCAGTCATTTTCCCAAGCCTGAGGGTTCCAAATTCAAACCTCTGTCATGTTGCCAGGCCACAGGTTTCAACCATCAAACCTCAGTCATGTTCCCAGGAAACAGGGTTCCAGAATCAAACCAATGTCATGTTCCCAGGCCACAGGGTTCCACAATCAAGCCTCAGTCATGTTGGCAGTCCTCAGGTTTCTGCGATCAAACCACATTCAACTTCCCAGGCCACAGGGTTCCAGAATCAAGCCTCAGTCATGTTGCCAGGCCACAGGTTACCACCATCAATCCTCAGTCATGTTCCCAGTGCACAGGGTTCCTCCATCAAACCTCAATCATGTTCCCAGGACACAGGTTTCCCGAATCAAACCAAAGTCAAGTTCCCAGGCCATGGGTTTCCAGTACCAGGCCTCAGTCATGTTTCCAGGGCACAGGGTTCCACAATCAAACCTCAGTCATGTTGCCAGGCCACAGGGTACCACCATCATACATCAGTCATGTTCCCAGGCCACAGGATTCCACAATCTCACATCAGTCATGTTCCCAGGTCAAAGGTTTCCAGAATCAAACCTCAGTCTTATTCCCAGGCCACATGGTTCCAGAATCAAACCTCAGTCATGTTCCCAGGACAAAGGGATCCAGAATAAAACCTCAGTCATGTTCCCTGGACACAGGTTCCAAAAATAAAATCCCCGGCATGTTCCCAGGCCACAGGGTTCCAGAAGCAAGCCTCACTCATATTCCCAGGCCACAGGGTTCCACAATTAAACCTTTGTCATATTCCCAGGCCAGAGGTTTCCACAATCAAACCTCAGTCCTGTTGCCAGGCCACGGTTCCACCATCAAGCCTCAGTCATGTTCCCAGGCCAGAGTGTTCCACAACCAAACCTAAGTCATCTTGCCAGGCCACAGGGTTCCACCATCAAACCTCAGTCCTGTTGCCAGGCCACAGGGTTCAACCATCAAACCTCAGTCATTTTCCCAGGAAACAGGGTTAAAGAATCAAGCCTCCCTCATATTCCCAGGCCACAGGGTTCCACAATTAAACCTCAGTCATATTTCCAGACCAAAGGTTTCAACCATCAAACCTCAGTCATGTTCCCAGGAAACAGGGTTTCACAATCAAACCAATGTCATGTTCCGAGGTCACGGGTTTACAGTATTAGGCCTCAGTCATGTTCCCAGGGCACAGGGTTCCACCATCAAACCTCAGTCATGTTGGCAGTCCACAGTTTTCTGCGATCAAACCACATTCAAATTCCCAGGCCACAGGGATCCAGAATCAAGCCTCACTCATATTCCCAGGCCTCAGGGTTCCACAATTAAACCTCAGTCATATTCCCAGGCCAGAGGGTTCCACAATCAAAGCTAAGTCATCTTGCCAGGCCACAGGGTTCCACCATCAAACCTCAGTCCTGTGACCAGGCCACAGGCTTTCACCATCAAGCCTCAGTCACGTTCCCAAGCCTGAGGGTTCCACCATCAAACCTCTGTCATGTTGCCAGATCACAGGGTTACAGAATTAAACCACAGTCATATTCCCAGGCCAGAGGGTTCCACAGTCAAACCTCAGTCATGTTACCATGCCACAGGGTTCCAGAATCCAACCGATGTCATGTTCCCTGGCCACAGGATTCCAGAATCTATCCTCAGTCATGTTCCCAGGCCACAGGGTACCACCATCAAACCTCAGTCATGTTCCCAGTGCACAGGGTTCTTCCATCAAACCTCAATCATGTTCCCAGGACACAGGTTTCCAGAATCAAACCAAAGTCAAGTTCCCAGGCCATGGGTTTCCAGTACCAGGCCTCAGTCATGTTTCCAGGGCACAGGGTTCCACAATCAAACCTCAGTCATGTTGCCAGTCCACAGGTTTCTGCCATCAAACCTCAGTCAAGTTCCCAGGCCACAGATTTCCAGAATCAAACCTCAGTCATATTCCCAGGACACATGGTTCCAGAATCAAACCTCAGTCATGTTCGCAGGCCACAGGGTTCCACAATCAAACCTCAGTCATGTTCCCAGGAAAAAGGTGTCCCGAATCAAACCTCAGTCATGTTCCCAGGGAACAGGGTTCCAGAAACAAACCTCAGTCATGATGCCAGGCCACAGGTTACCACCATCAAACCTCAGACATGTTCCCAGGCCACAGGGTTCCAGAATCAAACCGTTCTCATGTTCCCAGGCCACAGGGTTCCACAATCCACTGATGTCATGTTCCCAGGCCACAGGGTTCCAGAATCACGCCTCAGTCATATTCCCAGGCCACAGGGTTCCAGAATTAAACCTCAGTCATATTCCCAGGCCAGAGGGTTCCAGAATCCAACCGATGTCATGTTCCCAGGCCACAGGGTTCTAGAACCAAGCCTCAGTCAGGTTCCCAGGCCTCAGGGATCCAGAATCAAACCTCAGTCATGTTGCCAGGCCATAGGGTACCACCATCAAACCTCAGTCATATTCCCAGTCCACAGGTTTCCAGAATCAAACCGATTTCATGTTCCCAGGCAACAGGGTATCAGAATCCAAACCCATGTCATGTTCCCAGGCCACAGGGTTCCACCATCAAATCTCAGTCATTTTGCCAGGCCACAGGTTTCCACCACCAAGCCTCATTCATGTTCTCAAGCCTGAGTGTTCCACAATCAAACCTAAGTCATCTTGCCAGGCCACAGGGTTCCACAATCCACTGATGTCATGTTCCCAGGCCACAGGGTTCCAGAATCAAACCTCAGTTATGTTCCCAGGCCACAGGGTTCCAGAATCAAGCCTCCCTCATATTCCCAGGCCACAGGGTTCCACAATTAAACCTCAGTCATATTCCCAGGCCAGAGGGTTCCACAATCAAACCTCAGTCCTGTTGCCAGGCCACGGTTCCACCATGAAGCCTCAGTCATGTTCCCAGGCCTGAGTGTTCCACAATCAAACCTAAGTCATCTTGCCAGGCCACAGGGTTCCACAATCCACTGATGTCATGTTCCCAGGCCACAGGGTTCCAGAATCAAGCCTCCCTCATATTCCCAGGCCACAGGTTTCCACAATTAAACCTAAGTCATATTCCCAGGCCAGAGGGTTCCACAATCAAACCTCAGTCATGTTCCCAGGAAACAGGGTTCCAGAATCAAACCTCAGTCATGTTCCGAGGCCACAGGGTTCCAGAATCAAGCCTCCCTCATATTCCCAGGCAACAGGGTTCCACAATTAAACCTCAGTCATATTCCCAGACCTGAGGTTTCAACCATCAAACCTCAGTCATGTTCCCAGGAAACAGGGTTCCAGAATCAAACCAATGTCATGTTCCGAGGGCACGGGGTTCCAGTATTAGGCCTCAGTCATGTTCCCAGGCCACAGGGTTCCACCATCAAACCTCAGTCATGTTGGCAGTCCTCAGGTTTCTGCGATCAAACCACATTCAACTTCGCAGGCCACAGGGTTCCAGAATCAAGCCTCAGTCATGTTGCCAGGCCACAGGTTACCACCATCAATCCTCAGTCATGTTCCCAGTTCACAGGGTTCCTCCATCAAACCTCAATCATGTTCCCAGGACACAGGTTTCCCGAATCAAACCAAAGTCAACTTCCCAGGCCATGGGTTTCCAGTAGCAGGCCTCAGTCATGTTTCCAGGGCACAGGGTTCCACAATCAAACCTCAGTCATGTTGCCAGGCCACAGGGTACCACCATCATACATCAGTCATGTTCCCAGGCCACAGGATTCCACAATCTCACATCAGTCATGTTCCCAGGTCAATGGTTTCCAGAATCAAACCTCAGTCTTATTCCCAGGCCACATGGTTCCAGAATCAAACCTCAGTCATGTTCCCAGGACAAAGGGATCCAGAATAAAACCTCAGTCATGTTCCCTGGACACAGGTTCCAAAAATAAAATCCCCGGCATGTTCCCAGGCCACAGGGTTCCAGAAGCAAGCCTCACTCATATTCCCAGGCCACAGGGTTCCACAATTAAACCTGGGTCATATTCCCAGGCCAGAGGTTTCCACAATCAAACCTCAGTCCTGTTGCCAGGCCACGGTTCCACCATCAAGCCTCAGTCATGTTCCCAGGCCAGAGTGTTCCACAACCAAACCTAAGTCATCTTGCCAGGCCACAGGGTTCCACCATCAAACCTCAGTCCTATTGCCAGGCCACAGGGTTCAACCATCAAACCTCAGTCATTTTCCCAGGAAACAGGGTTAAAGAATCAAGCCTCCCTCATATTCCCAGGCCACAGGGTTCCACAATTAAACCTCAGTCATATTTCCAGACCAAAGGTTTCAACCATCAAACCTCAGTCATGTTCCCAGGAAACAGGGTTTCACAATCAAACCAATGTCATGTTCCGAGGCCACGGGGTTACAGTATTAGGCCTCAGTCATGTTCCCAGGGCACAGGGTTCCACCATCAAACCTCAGTCATGTTGGCAGTCCACAGTTTTCTGCGATCAAACCACATTCAAATTCCCAGGCCACAGGGTTCCAGAATCAAGCCTCACTCATATTCCCAGGCCTCAGGGTTCCACAATTAAACCTCAGTCATATTCCCAGGCCAGAGGGTTCCACAATCAAAGCTAAGTCATCTTGCCAGGCCACAGGGTTCCACCATCAAACCTCAGTCCTGTGACCAGGCCACAGGCTTCCACCATCAAGCCTCAGTCACGTTCCCAAGCCTGAGTGTTCCACCATCAAACCTCTGTCATGTTGCCAGATCACAGGGTTACAGAATTAAACCACAGTCATATTCCCAGGCCAGAGGGTTCCACAGTCAAACCTCACTCATGTTACCATGCCACACGGTTCCAGAATCCAACCGATGTCATGTTCCCTGGCCACAGGGTTCCAGAATCTATCCTCAGTCATGTTCCCAGGCCACAGGGTACCACCATCAAACCTCAGTCATGTTCCCAGTGCACAGGGTTCTTCCATCAAACCTCAATCATGTTCCCAGGACACAGGTTTCCAGAATCAAACCAAAGTCAAGTTCCCAGGCCATGGGTTTCCAGTACCAGGCCTCAGTCATGTTTCCAGGGCACAGGGTTCCACAATCAAACCTCAGTCATGTTGCCAGTCCACAGGTTTCTGCCATCAAACCTCAGTCAAGTTCCCAGGCCACAGATTTCCAGAATCAAACCTCAGTCATATTCCCAGGACACATGGTTCCAGAATCAAACCTCAGTCATGTTCGCAGGCCACAGGGTTCCACAATCAAACCTCAGTCATGTTCCCAGGAAAAAGGTGTCCAGAATCAAACCTCAGTCATGTTCCCAGGGAACAGGGTTCCAGAAACAAACCTCAGTCATGATGCCAGGCCACAGGTTACCACCATCAAACCTCAGACATGTTCCCAGGCCACAGGATTCCAGAATCAAACCGTTCTCATGTTCCCAGGCCACAGGGTTCCACAATCCACTGATGTCATGTTCCCAGGCCACAGGGTTCCAGAATCACGCCTCAGTCATATTCCCAGGCCACAGGGTTCCAGAATTAAACCTCAGTCATATTCCCAGGCCAGAGGGTTCCAGAATCCAACCGATGTCATGTTCCCAGGCCACAGGGTTCTAGAACCAAGCCTCAGTCAGGTTCCCAGGCCTCAGGGATCCAGAATCAAACCTCATTCATGTTGCCAGGCCATAGGGTACCACCATCAAACCTCAGTCATATTCCCAGTCCACAGGTTTCCAGAATCAAACCGATTTCATGTTCCCAGGCAACAGGGTACCAGAATCCAAACCCATGTCATGTTCCCAGGCCACAGGGTTCCACCATCAAATCTCAGTCATTTTGCCAGGCCACAGGTTTCCACCACCAAGCCTCATTCATGTTCCCAAGCCTGAGTGTTCCACAATCAAACCTAAGTCATCTTGCCAAGCCACAGGGTTCCACAACCCACTGATGTCATGTTCCCAGGCCACAGGGTTCCAGAATCAAACCTCAGTTATGTTCCCAGGCCACAGGGTTCCAGAATCAAGCCTCCCTCATATTCCCAGGCCACAGGGTTCCACAATTAAACCTCAGTCATATTCCCAGGCCAGAGGGTTCCACAATCAAACCTCAGTCCTGTTGCCAGGCCACGGTTCCACCATGAAGCCTCAGTCATGTTCCCAGGCCTGAGTGTTCCACAATCAAACCTAAGTCATCTTGCCAGGCCACAGGGTTCCACAATCCACTGATGTCATGTTCCCAGGCCACAGGGTTCCAGAATCAAGCCTCCCTCATATTCCCAGGCCACAGGTTTCCACAATTAAACCTAAGTCATATTCCCAGGCCAGAGGGTTCCACAATCAAACCTCAGTCTTGTTGCCAGGCCACGGTTCCACCATCAAACCTCAGTCATGTTCCCAGGCCACAGGGTTCTTCCAACAAATCTCAGTCATGTTCCCAGGCCACAGGATTCCACAATCTCACATCAGTCATGTTCCCAGGCCAATGGTTTCCAGAATCAAACCTCAGTCATATTCCCAGGCCACATGGTTCCAGAATCAAACCTCAGTCATGTTCCCAGGACACATGGTTCCAGAATAAAACCTCAGCCATGTTCCCTGGACACCGGTTCCAAAAATAAAACCCCAGTCATGTTCCCAGGCCACAGGGTTCCAGAATAAAGCCTCACTCATATTCCCAGGCCTGAGTGTTCCACAATCAAACCTAAATCATCTTGCCAGGCCACAGGGTTCCACATTCCACTGATGTCAAGTTCCCAGGCCACAGGGTTCCAAAATCAAGCCTCCCTCATATTCCCAGGCCACAGGTTTCCACAATTAAACCTAAGTCATATTCCCAGGCCAGAGGGTTCCACAATCAAACCTCAGTCCTGTTGCCAGGCCACGGTTCCACCATGAAGCCTCAGTCATGTTCCCAGTCCAGAGTGTTCCACAATCAAACCTAAGTCATCTTGCCTGGCCACAGGTTTCCACCATCAAACATCAGTCCTGTGACCAGGCCACAGGCTTCCACCATCAAGCCTCAGTCATGTTCCCAAGCCTGAGGGTTCCACAATCAAACCTCTGTCATGTTGCCAGATCACAGGGTTACAGAATTAAACCACAGTCATAATCCCTGGCCAGACGGTTCCACAGTCAAACCTCAGTCATGTTACCATGCCACAGGGTTCCAGAATCCAACCGATGTCATGTTCCCTGGCCACAGGGTTCCAGTATCTATCCTCAGTCATGTTCCCAGGCCACAGGGTTCCAGAACCAATCCTCAGTCAGGTTCCCAGGGCACAGTATTCCACAATCTAAACAGATGTCATATTCCCAGGTCACAGGTTTCCAGAATCACGCCTCAGTCATGTTCCCAGGCCACAGGAATTCAGAATCTTACCTCAGTCATGTTGCCAGGCCATAGGGTACCACCATCAAACATCAGTCATATTCCCAGGCCACAGGTTTCCAGAATCAAACCGATTTCATGTTCCCAGGCAACAGGGTACCAGAATCCAAATCGATGTCATGTTCCCAGGCCACAGGGTTCCACCATTAAATCTCAGTCCTGTTGCCAGGCCACAGGGTTCTACCATCAAGCCTCAGTCATGTTCCCAAGCCTGAGGGTTCAACCATCAAACCTCAGTCATGTTCCCAGGAAACAGGTTTCCAGAATCAAACCAATGTCATGTTCCCAAGCCACGGGGTTCCAGTATCAGGCCTCAGTCATGTTCCCAGTGCACAGGGTTCCACCATCAAACCTCAGTCATGTTGCCAGTCCACAGGTTTCTGCGATCAAACCACATTCAAGTTCCCAGGCCACAGGGTTCCAGAATCAAGCCTCAGTCATGTTGGCAGGCCACAGGGTACCACCATCAAAACTCAGTCATGTTCCCAGTGCACAGGGTTCCTCCATCCTACCTCAATCATGTTCCCAGGACACAGGTTTCCAGAATCAAACCAAAGTCAAGTTCCCAGGCCATGGGTTTCCAGTAGCAGGCCTCAATCATGTTTCCAGGGCACAGGGTTCCACAATCAAGCCTCAGTCATGTTGCCAGGCCACAGGGTACCACCATCATACTTCAGTCATATTCCCAGGACACAGGTTTCCAGAATCAAACCAATTTCATCTTCCCAGGCAACAGGGTACCAGAATCCAAACCGATGTCATGTTCCCAGGCCACAGGGTTCCACCATCAAATCTCAGTCCTGTTGCCAGGCCACAGGCTTCCACCATCAAGCCTCAGTCATTTTCCCAAGCCTGAGGGTTCCAAATTCAAACCTCTGTCATGTTGCCAGGCCACATTGTTCAACCATCAAACCTCAGTCATGTTCCCAGGAAACAGGGTTCCAGAATCAAACCAATGTCATGTTCCCAGGCCACAGGGTTCCAGAATCAAGCCTCAGTCATGTTGCCAGGCCACAGGGTACCACCATCAAACCTCAGTCATGTTCCCAGTGCACAGGGTTCCTCCATCAAACTTCAATCATGTTCCCAGGACACATGTTTCCAGAATCAAACCAAAGTCAAGTTCCCAGGCCATGGGTTTCCAGTACCAGGCCTCAGTCATGTTTCCAGGGCACAGGGTTCCACAATCAAACCTCAGTCATGTTGCCAGTCCACAGGTTTCTGCCATCAAACCTCAGTCAAGTTCCAAGGCCACAGATTTCCAGAATCAACCTCAGTCATATTCCCAGGACACATGGTTCCAGAATCAAACCTCAGTCATGTTCGCAGGCCACAGGGTTCCACAATCAAACCTCAGTCATGTTCCCAGGACAAAGGTGTCCAGAATCAAACCTCAGTCATGTTCCCAGGGAACAGGGTTCCAGAAACAAACCTCAGTCATGTTGCCAGGCCACAGGTTTGCACCATCAAACCTCAGACATGTTCCCTGGCCACAGGGTTCCAGAATCTATCCTCAGTCATGTTCCCAGGCCACAGGGTTCCAGAATAAAACCTCAGTCATATTCAAAGTTCACAGGGTTCCAGAACAAAGCCTCAGTCAGGTTCCCAGGGCACAGTATTCCACAATCTAAACAGATGTCATGTTCCCAGGTCACAGATTTCCAGAATCACGCCTCATTCATGTTCCCAGGCCACAGGGATCCACCATCAAGCCTCAGTCAAGTTCCCAAGCCTGAGGGTTCCACAATCAAACCTCATTCAAGTTCCCAGTGCACAGGGTTCTTCCATCAAACCTCAATCATGTTCCCAGGACACAGGTTTCCAGAATCAAACCAAAGTCAAGTTCCCAGGCCATGGGTTTCCAGTACCAGGCCTCAGTCATGTTTCCAGGGCACAGGGTTCCACAATCAAACCTCAGTCATGTTGCCAGTCCACAGGTTTCTGCCATCAAACCTCAGTCAAGTTCCCAGGCCACAGATTTCCAGAATCAAACCTCAGTCATATTCCCAGGACACATGGTTCCAGAATCAAACCTCAGTCATGTTCGCAGGCCACAGGGTTCCACAATCAAACCTCAGTCATGTTCCCAGGAAAAAGGTGTCCAGAATCAAACCTCAGTCATGTTCCCAGGGAACAGGGTTCCAGAAACAAACCTCAGTCATGATGGCAGGCCACAGGTTTCCACCATCAAACCTCAGACATGTTCCCAGGCCACAGGGTTCCAGAATCAAACCGTTCTCATGTTCCCAGGCCACAGGGTTCCACAATCCACTGATGTCATGTTCCCAGGCCACAGGGTTCCAGAATCACGCCTCAGTCATATTCCCAGGCCACAGGGTTCCAGAATTAAACCTCAGTCATATTCCCAGGCCAGAGGGTTCCAGAATCCAACCGATGTCATGTTCCCAGGCCACAGGGTTCTAGAACCAAGCCTCAGTCAGGTTCCCAGGCCTCAGGGATCCAGAATCAAACCTCAGTCATGTTGCCAGGCCATAGGGTACCACCATCAAACCTCAGTCATATTCCCAGTCCACAGGTTTCCAGAATCAAACCGATTTCATGTTCCCAGGCAACAGGGTACCAGAATCCAAACCCATGTCATGTTCCCAGGCCACAGGGTTCCACCATCAAATCTCAGTCATTTTGCCAGGCCACAGGTTTCCACCACCAAGCCTCATTCATGTTCCCAAGCCTGAGTGTTCCACAATCAAACCTAAGTCATCTTGCCAGGCCACAGGGTTCCACAATCCACTGATGTCATGTTCCCAGGCCACAGGGTTTCAGAATCAAACCTCAGTTATGTTCCCAGGCCACAGGGTTCCAGAATCAAGCCTCCCTCATATTCCCAGGCCACAGGGTTCCACAATTAAACCTCAGTCATATTCCCAGGCCAGAGGGTTCCACAATCAAACCTCAGTCCTGTTGCCAGGCCACGGTTCCACCATCAAGCCTCAGTCATGTTCCCAGGCCTGAGTGTTCCACAATCAAACCTAAGTCATCTTGCCAGGCCACAGGGTTCCACAATCCACTGATGTCATGTTCCCAGGCCACAGGGTTCCAGAATCAAGCCTCCCTCATATTCCCAGGCCACAGGTTTCCACAATTAAACCTAAGTCATATTCCCAGGCCAGAGGGTTCCACAATCAAACCTCAGTCTTGTTGCCAGGCCACGGTTCCACCATCAAACCTCAGTCATGTTCCCAGGCCACAGGGTTCTTCCAACAAATCTCAGTCATGTTCCCAGGCCACAGGATTCCACAATCTCACATCAGTCATGTTCCCAGGCCAATGGTTTCCAGAATCAAACCTCAGTCATATTCCCAGGCCACATGGTTCCAGAATCAAACCTCAGTCATGTTCCCAGGACACATGGTTCCAGAATAAAACCTCAGCCATGTTCCCTGGACACCGGTTCCAAAAATAAAACCCCAGTCATGTTCCCAGGCCACAGGGTTCCAGAATAAAGCCTCACTCATATTCCCAGGCCTGAGTGTTCCACAATCAAACCTAAATCATCTTGCCAGGCCACAGGGTTCCACATTCCACTGATGTCAAGTTCCCAGGCCACAGGGTTCCAAAATCAAGCCTCCCTCATATTCCCAGGCCACAGGTTTCCACAATTAAACCTAAGTCATATTCCCAGGCCAGAGGGTTCCACAATCAAACCTCAGTCCTGTTGCCAGGCCACGGTTCCACCATGAAGCCTCAGTCATGTTCCCAGTCCAGAGTGTTCCACAATCAAACCTAAGTCATCTTGCCTGGCCACAGGTTTCCACCATCAAACATCAGTCCTGTGACCAGGCCACAGGCTTCCACCATCAAGCCTCAGTCATGTTCCCAAGCCTGAGGGTTCCACAATCAAACCTCTGTCATGTTGCCAGATCACAGGGTTACAGAATTAAACCACAGTCATAATCCCTGGCCAGACGGTTCCACAGTCAAACCTCAGTCATGTTACCATGCCACAGGGTTCCAGAATCCAACCGATGTCATGTTCCCTGGCCACAGGGTTCCAGTATCTATCCTCAGTCATGTTCCCAGGCCACAGGGTTCCAGAACCAATCCTCAGTCAGGTTCCCAGGGCACAGTATTCCACAATCTAAACAGATGTCATATTCCCAGGTCACAGGTTTCCAGAATCACGCCTCAGTCATGTTCCCAGGCCACAGGGATCCAGAATTATACCTCAGTCATGTTGCCAGGCCATAGGGTACCACCATCAAACATCAGTCATATTCCCAGGCCACAGGTTTCCAGAACCAAACCGATTTCATGTTCCCAGGCAACAGGGTACCAGAATCCAAATCGATGTCATGTTCCCAGGCCACAGGGTTCCACCATTAAATCTCAGTCCTGTTGCCAGGCCACAGGGTTCTACCATCAAGCCTCAGTCATGTTCCCAAGCCTGAGGGTTCAACCATCAAACCTCAGTCATGTTCCCAGGAAACAGGTTTCCAGAATCAAACCAATGTCATGTTCCCAAGCCACGGGGTTCCAGTATCAGGCCTCAGTCATGTTCCCAGTGCACAGGGTTCCACCATCAAACCTCAGTCATGTTGCCAGTCCACAGGTTTCTGCGATCAAACCACATTCAAGTTCCCAGGCCACAGGGTTCCAGAATCAAGCCTCAGTCATGTTGGCAGGCCACAGGGTACCACCATCAAAACTCAGTCATGTTCCCAGTGCACAGGGTTCCTCCATCCTACCTCAATCATGTTCCCAGGACACAGGTTTCCAGAATCAAACCAAAGTCAAGTTCCCAGGCCATGGGTTTCCAGTAGCAGGCCTCAATCATGTTTCCAGGGCACAGGGTTCCACAATCAAGCCTCAGTCATGTTGCCAGGCCACAGGGTACCACCATCATACCTCAGTCATATTCCCAGGACACAGGTTTCCAGAATCAAACCAATTTCATCTTCCCAGGCAACAGGGTACCAGAATCCAAACCGATGTCATGTTCCCAGGCCACAGGGTTCCACCATCAAATCTCAGTCCTGTTGCCAGGCCACAGGCTTCCACCATCAAGCCTCAGTCATTTTCCCAAGCCTGAGGGTTCCAAATTCAAACCTCTGTCATGTTGCCAGGCCACATTGTTCAACCATCAAACCTCAGTCATGTTCCCAGGAAACAGGGTTCCAGAATCAAACCAATGTCATGTTCCCAGGCCACAGGGTTCCAGAATCAAGCCTCAGTCATGTTGCCAGGCCACAGGGTACCACCATCAAACCTCAGTCATGTTCCCAGTGCACAGGGTTCCTCCATCAAACTTCAATCATGTTCCCAGGACACATGTTTCCAGAATCAAACCAAAGTCAAGTTCCCAGGCCATGGGTTTCCAGTACCAGGCCTCAGTCATGTTTCCAGGGCACAGGGTTCCACAATCAAACCTCAGTCATGTTGCCAGTCCACAGGTTTCTGCCATCAAACCTCAGTCAAGTTCCAAGGCCACAGATTTCCAGAATCAACCTCAGTCATATTCCCAGGACACATGGTTCCAGAATCAAACCTCAGTCATGTTCGCAGGCCACAGGGTTCCACAATCAAACCTCAGTCATGTTCCCAGGACAAAGGTGTCCAGAATCAAACCTCAGTCATGTTCCCAGGGAACAGGGTTCCAGAAACAAACCTCAGTCATGTTGCCAGGCCACAGGTTTGCACCATCAAACCTCAGACATGTTCCCAAGCCACAGGGTTCCAGAATCAAACCTCAGTCATGTTCCCTGGCCACAGGGTTCCACAATCCACTGATGTCATGTTCCCAGGCCACAGGGTTCCAGAATCAAACCTCTGTTATGTTCCCAGGCCACAGGGTTCCAGAATTAAACCTCAGTCATATTCCCAGGCCACAGGGTTCCACCATCCAACCTCCATCCTGTTGCCAGGCCACGGTTCCACCATCAAGCCTCAGTCATGTTCCCAGGCCTGTGGGTTCCACAATCAAACCTCTGTCATGTTGCCAGGCCACAGGGTTCCACCATAAAACCTCAGTCCTGTTGCCAGGCCACAGGGTTTAACCATCAAACCTCAGTCATTTTCCCAGGAAACAGGGTTCAAGAATCAAGCCTCCCTCATATTCCCAGGCCACAGGGTTCCACAATTAAACCTCAGTCATATTCCCAGACCAAAGGTTTCAACCATCAAACCTCAGTCATGTTCCCAGGAAACAGGGTTTCACAATCAAACCAATGTCATGTTCCGAGGCCACGGGGTTACAGTATTAGGCCTCAGTCATGTTCCCAGGGCACAGGGTTCCACGATCAAACCTCAGTCATGTTGGCCGTCCACAGTTTTCTGCGATCAAACCACATTCAAATTCCCAGGCCACAGGGTTCCAGAATCAAGCCTCAGTCATGTTGCCAGGCAACAGTGTACCACCATCAAACCTCAGTCATGTTCCCAGTGCACAGGGTTCCTCCATCAAACCTCAATCATGTTCCCAGGACACAGGTTTCCAGAATCAAACCAAAGTCAAGTTCCCAGGCCATGGGTTTCCAGTAGCAGGCCTCAGTCATGTTTCCAGGGCACAGGGTTCCACAATCAAACCTCAGTCATGTTGCCAGGCCACAGGGTACCACCATCATACCTCAGTCATGTTCCCAGGCCACAGGATTCCACGATCTCACATCAGTCATGTTCCCAGGTCAATGGTTTCCAGAATCAAACCTCAGTCATATTCCCAGGCCACATGGTTCCAGAATCAAACCTCAGTCATGTTCCCAGGACAAAGGGATCCAGAATAAAACCTCAGTCATGTTCCCTGGACACAGGTTCCAAAAATAAAATCCCCGGCATGTTCCCAGGCCACAGGGTTCCAGAAGCAAGCCTCACTCATATTCCCAGGCCACAGGGTTCCACAATTAAACCTGTGTCATATTCCCAGGCCAGAGGTTTCCACAATCAAACCTCAGTCCTGTTGCCAGGCCACGGTTCCACCATCAAGCCTCAGTCATTTTCCCAGGAAACAGGGTTCAAGAATCAAGCCTCCCTCATATTCCCAGGCCACAGGGTTCCACAATTAAACCTCAGTCATATTCCCAGACCAAAGGTTTCAACCATCAAACCTCAGTCATGTTCCCAGGAAACAGGGTTTCACAATCAAACCAATGTCATGTTCCGAGGCCACGGGGTTACAGTATTAGGCCTCAGTCATGTTCCCAGGGCACAGGGTTCCACCATCAAACCTCAGTCATATTGGCAGTCCTCAGGTTTCTGCGATCAAACCACATTCAAATTCCCAGGCCACAGGGTTCCAGAATCAAGCCTCACTCATATTTCCAGGCCTCAGGGTTCCACAATTAAACCTCAGTCATATTCCCAGGCCAGAGGGTTCCACAATCAAAGCTAAGTCATCTTGCCAGGCCACAGGGTTCCACCATCAAACCTCAGTCCTGTGACCAGGCCACAGGCTTCCACCATCAAGCCTCAGTCACGTTCCCAAGCCTGAGGGTTCCACCATCAAACCTCTGTCATGTTGCCAGATCACAGGGTTACAGAATTAAACCACAGTCATATTCCCAGGCCAGAGGGTTCCACAGTCAAACCTCAGTCATGTTACCATGCCACAGGGTTCCAGAATCCAACCGATGTCATGTTCCCTGGCCACAGGGTTCCAGAATCTATCCTCAGTCATGTTCCCAGGCCACAGGGTTCCAGAATAAAACCTCAGTCATATTCAAAGTTCACAGGGTTCCAGAACAAAGCCTCAGTCAGGTTCCCAGGGCACAGTATTCCACAATCTAAACAGATGTCATGTTCCCAGGTCACAGATTTGCAGAATCACACCTCATTCATGTTCCCAGGCCACAGGGATCCACCATCAAGCCTCAGTCAAGTTCCCAAGCCTGAGGGTTCCACAATCAAACCTCATTCATGTTCCCAGTGCACAGGGTTCTTCCATCAAACCTCAATCATGTTCCCAGGACACAGGTTTCCAGAATCAAACCAAAGTCAAGTTCCCAGGCCATGGGTTTCCAGTACCAGGCCTCAGTCATGTTTCCAGGGCACAGGGTTCCACAATCAAACCTCAGTCATGTTGCCAGTCCACAGGTTTCTGCCATCAAACCTCAGTCAAGTTCCCAGGCCACAGATTTCCAGAATCAAACCTCAGTCATATTCCCAGGACACATGGTTCCAGAATCAAACCTCAGTCATGTTCGCAGGCCACAGGGTTCCACAATCAAACCTCAGTCATGTTCCCAGGAAAAAGGTGTCCAGAATCAAACCTCAGTCATGTTCCCAGGGAACAGGGTTCCAGAAACAAACCTCAGTCATGATGCCAGGCCACAGGTTACCACCATCAAACCTCAGACATGTTCCCAGGCCACAGGGTTCCAGAATCAAACCGTTCTCATGTTCCCAGGCCACAGGGTTCCACAATCCACTGATGTCATGTTCCCAGGCCACAGGGTTCCAGAATCACGCCTCAGTCATATTCCCAGGCCACAGGGTTCCAGAATTAAACCTCAGTCATATTCCCAGGCCAGAGGGTTCCAGAATCCAACCGATGTCATGTTCCCAGGCCACAGGGTTCTAGAACCAAGCCTCAGTCAGGTTCCCAGGCCTCAGGGATCCAGAATCAAACCTCAGTCATGTTGCCAGGCCATAGGGTACCACCATCAAACCTCAGTCATATTCCCAGTCCACAGGTTTCCAGAATCAAACCGATTTCATGTTCCCAGGCAACAGGGTACCAGAATCCAAACCCATGTCATGTTCCCAGGCCACAGGGTTCCACCATCAAATCTCAGTCATTTTGCCAGGCCACAGGTTTCCACCACCAAGCCTCATTCATGTTCCCAAGCCTGAGTGTTCCACAATCAAACCTAAGTCATCTTGCCAGGCCACAGGGTTCCACAATCCACTGATGTCATGTTCCCAGGCCACAGGGTTTCAGAATCAAACCTCAGTTATGTTCCCAGGCCACAGGGTTCCAGAATCAAGCCTCCCTCATATTCCCAGGCCACAGGGTTCCACAATTAAACCTCAGTCATATTCCCAGGCCAGAGGGTTCCACAATCAAACCTCAGTCCTGTTGCCAGGCCACGGTTCCACCATCAAGCCTCAGTCATGTTCCCAGGCCTGAGTGTTCCACAATCAAACCTAAGTCATCTTGCCAGGCCACAGGGTTCCACAATCCACTGATGTCATGTTCCCAGGCCACAGGGTTCCAGAATCAAGCCTCCCTCATATTCCCAGGCCACAGGTTTCCACAATTAAACCTAAGTCATATTCCCAGGCCAGAGGGTTCCACAATCAAACCTCAGTCTTGTTGCCAGGCCACGGTTCCACCATCAAACCTCAGTCATGTTCCCAGGCCACAGGGTTCTTCCAACAAATCTCAGTCATGTTCCCAGGCCACAGGATTCCACAATCTCACATCAGTCATGTTCCCAGGCCAATGGTTTCCAGAATCAAACCTCAGTCATATTCCCAGGCCACATGGTTCCAGAATCAAACCTCAGTCATGTTCCCAGGACACATGGTTCCAGAATAAAACCTCAGCCATGTTCCCTGGACACCGGTTCCAAAAATAAAACCCCAGTCATGTTCCCAGGCCACAGGGTTCCAGAATAAAGCCTCACTCATATTCCCAGGCCTGAGTGTTCCACAATCAAACCTAAATCATCTTGCCAGGCCACAGGGTTCCACATTCCACTGATGTCAAGTTCCCAGGCCACAGGGTTCCAAAATCAAGCCTCCCTCATATTCCCAGGCCACAGGTTTCCACAATTAAACCTAAGTCATATTCCCAGGCCAGAGGGTTCCACAATCAAACCTCAGTCCTGTTGCCAGGCCACGGTTCCACCATGAAGCCTCAGTCATGTTCCCAGTCCAGAGTGTTCCACAATCAAACCTAAGTCATCTTGCCTGGCCACAGGTTTCCACCATCAAACATCAGTCCTGTGACCAGGCCACAGGCTTCCACCATCAAGCCTCAGTCATGTTCCCAAGCCTGAGGGTTCCACAATCAAACCTCTGTCATGTTGCCAGATCACAGGGTTACAGAATTAAACCACAGTCATAATCCCTGGCCAGACGGTTCCACAGTCAAACCTCAGTCATGTTACCATGCCACAGGGTTCCAGAATCCAACCGATGTCATGTTCCCTGGCCACAGGGTTCCAGTATCTATCCTCAGTCATGTTCCCAGGCCACAGGGTTCCAGAACCAATCCTCAGTCAGGTTCCCAGGGCACAGTATTCCACAATCTAAACAGATGTCATATTCCCAGGTCACAGGTTTCCAGAATCACGCCTCAGTCATGTTCCCAGGCCACAGGGATCCAGAATCATACCTCAGTCATGTTGCCAGGCCATAGGGTACCACCATCAAACATCAGTCATATTCCCAGGCCACAGGTTTCCAGAATCAAACCGATTTCATGTTCCCAGGCAACAGGGTACCAGAATCCAAATCGATGTCATGTTCCCAGGCCACAGGGTTCCACCATTAAATCTCAGTCCTGTTGCCAGGCCACAGGGTTCTACCATCAAGCCTCAGTCATGTTCCCAAGCCTGAGGGTTCAACCATCAAACCTCAGTCATGTTCCCAGGAAACAGGTTTCCAGAATCAAACCAATGTCATGTTCCCAAGCCACGGGGTTCCAGTATCAGGCCTCAGTCATGTTCCCAGTGCACAGGGTTCCACCATCAAACCTCAGTCATGTTGCCAGTCCACAGGTTTCTGCGATCAAACCACATTCAAGTTCCCAGGCCACAGGGTTCCAGAATCAAGCCTCAGTCATGTTGGCAGGCCACAGGGTACCACCATCAAAACTCAGTCATGTTCCCAGTGCACAGGGTTCCTCCATCCTACCTCAATCATGTTCCCAGGACACAGGTTTCCAGAATCAAACCAAAGTCAAGTTCCCAGGCCATGGGTTTCCAGTAGCAGGCCTCAATCATGTTTCCAGGGCACAGGGTTCCACAATCAAGCCTCAGTCATGTTGCCAGGCCACAGGGTACCACCATCATACCTCAGTCATATTCCCAGGACACAGGTTTCCAGAATCAAACCAATTTCATCTTCCCAGGCAACAGGGTACCAGAATCCAAACCGATATCATGTTCCCAGGCCACAGGGTTCCACCATCAAATCTCAGTCCTGTTGCCAGGCCACAGGCTTCCACCATCAAGCCTCAGTCATTTTCCCAAGCCTGAGGGTTCCAAATTCAAACCTCTGTCATGTTGCCAGGCCACATTGTTCAACCATCAAACCTCAGTCATGTTCCCAGGAAACAGGGTTCCAGAATCAAACCAATGTCATGTTCCCAGGCCACAGGGTTCCAGAATCAAGCCTCAGTCATGTTGCCAGGCCACAGGGTACCACCATCAAACCTCAGTCATGTTCCCAGTGCACAGGGTTCCTCCATCAAACTTCAATCATGTTCCCAGGACACATGTTTCCAGAATCAAACCAAAGTCAAGTTCCCAGGCCATGGGTTTCCAGTACCAGGCCTCAGTCATGTTTCCAGGGCACAGGGTTCCACAATCAAACCTCAGTCATGTTGCCAGTCCACAGGTTTCTGCCATCAAACCTCAGTCAAGTTCCAAGGCCACAGATTTCCAGAATCAACCTCAGTCATATTCCCAGGACACATGGTTCCAGAATCAAACCTCAGTCATGTTCGCAGGCCACAGGGTTCCACAATCAAACCTCAGTCATGTTCCCAGGACAAAGGTGTCCAGAATCAAACCTCAGTCATGTTCCCAGGGAACAGGGTTCCAGAAACAAACCTCAGTCATGTTGCCAGGCCACAGGTTTGCACCATCAAACCTCAGACATGTTCCCAAGCCACAGGGTTCCAGAATCAAACCTCAGTCATGTTCCCTGGCCACAGGGTTCCACAATCCACTGATGTCATGTTCCCAGGCCACAGGGTTCCAGAATCAAACCTCTGTTATGTTCCCAGGCCACAGGGTTCCAGAATTAAACCTCAGTCATATTCCCAGGCCACAGGGTTCCACCATCCAACCTCCATCCTGTTGCCAGGCCACGGTTCCACCATCAAGCCTCAGTCATGTTCCCAGGCCTGTGGGTTCCACAATCAAACCTCTGTCATGTTGCCAGGCCACAGGGTTCCACCATAAAACCTCAGTCCTGTTGCCAGGCCACAGGGTTTAACCATCAAACCTCAGTCATTTTCCCAGGAAACAGGGTTCAAGAATCAAGCCTCCCTCATATTCCCAGGCCACAGGGTTCCACAATTAAACCTCAGTCATATTCCCAGACCAAAGGTTTCAACCATCAAACCTCAGTCATGTTCCCAGGAAACAGGGTTTCACAATCAAACCAATGTCATGTTCCGAGGCCACGGGGTTACAGTATTAGGCCTCAGTCATGTTCCCAGGGCACAGGGTTCCACGATCAAACCTCAGTCATGTTGGCCGTCCACAGTTTTCTGCGATCAAACCACATTCAAATTCCCAGGCCACAGGGTTCCAGAATCAAGCCTCAGTCATGTTGCCAGGCAACAGTGTACCACCATCAAACCTCAGTCATGTTCCCAGTGCACAGGGTTCCTCCATCAAACCTCAATCATGTTCCCAGGACACAGGTTTCCAGAATCAAACCAAAGTCAAGTTCCCAGGCCATGGGTTTCCAGTAGCAGGCCTCAGTCATGTTTCCAGGGCACAGGGTTCCACAATCAAACCTCAGTCATGTTGCCAGGCCACAGGGTACCACCATCATACCTCAGTCATGTTCCCAGGCCACAGGATTCCACGATCTCACATCAGTCATGTTCCCAGGTCAATGGTTTCCAGAATCAAACCTCAGTCATATTCCCAGGCCACATGGTTCCAGAATCAAACCTCAGTCATGTTCCCAGGACAAAGGGATCCAGAATAAAACCTCAGTCATGTTCCCTGGACACAGGTTCCAAAAATAAAATCCCCGGCATGTTCCCAGGCCACAGGGTTCCAGAAGCAAGCCTCACTCATATTCCCAGGCCACAGGGTTCCACAATTAAACCTGTGTCATATTCCCAGGCCAGAGGTTTCCACAATCAAACCTCAGTCCTGTTGCCAGGCCACGGTTCCACCATCAAGCCTCAGTCATTTTCCCAGGAAACAGGGTTCAAGAATCAAGCCTCCCTCATATTCCCAGGCCACAGGGTTCCACAATTAAACCTCAGTCATATTCCCAGACCAAAGGTTTCAACCATCAAACCTCAGTCATGTTCCCAGGAAACAGGGTTTCACAATCAAACCAATGTCATGTTCCGAGGCCACGGGGTTACAGTATTAGGCCTCAGTCATGTTCCCAGGGCACAGGGTTCCACCATCAAACCTCAGTCATATTGGCAGTCCTCAGGTTTCTGCGATCAAACCACATTCAAATTCCCAGGCCACAGGGTTCCAGAATCAAGCCTCACTCATATTTCCAGGCCTCAGGGTTCCACAATTAAACCTCAGTCATATTCCCAGGCCAGAGGGTTCCACAATCAAAGCTAAGTCATCTTGCCAGGCCACAGGGTTCCACCATCAAACCTCAGTCCTGTGACCAGGCCACAGGCTTCCACCATCAAGCCTCAGTCACGTTCCCAAGCCTGAGGGTTCCACCATCAAACCTCTGTCATGTTGCCAGATCACAGGGTTACAGAATTAAACCACAGTCATATTCCCAGGCCAGAGGGTTCCACAGTCAAACCTCAGTCATGTTACCATGCCACAGGGTTCCAGAATCCAACCGATGTCATGTTCCCTGGCCACAGGGTTCCAGAATCTATCCTCAGTCATGTTCCCAGGCCACAGGGTTCCAGAATAAAACCTCAGTCATATTCAAAGTTCACAGGGTTCCAGAACAAAGCCTCAGTCAGGTTCCCAGGGCACAGTATTCCACAATCTAAACAGATGTCATGTTCCCAGGTCACAGATTTGCAGAATCACGCCTCATTCATGTTCCCAGGCCACAGGGATCCACCATCAAGCCTCAGTCAAGTTCCCAAGCCTGAGGGTTCCACAATCAAACCTCATTCATGTTCCCAGTGCACAGGGTTCTTCCATCAAACCTCAATCATGTTCCCAGGACACAGGTTTCCAGAATCAAACCAAAGTCAAGTTCCCAGGCCATGGGTTTCCAGTACCAGGCCTCAGTCATGTTTCCAGGGCACAGGGTTCCACAATCAAACCTCAGTCATGTTGCCAGTCCACAGGTTTCTGCCATCAAACCTCAGTCAAGTTCCCAGGCCACAGATTTCCAGAATCAAACCTCAGTCATATTCCCAGGACACATGGTTCCAGAATCAAACCTCAGTCATGTTCGCAGGCCACAGGGTTCCACAATCAAACCTCAGTCATGTTCCCAGGAAAAAGGTGTCCAGAATCAAACCTCAGTCATGTTCCCAGGGAACAGGGTTCCAGAAACAAACCTCAGTCATGATGCCAGGCCACAGGTTACCACCATCAAACCTCAGACATGTTCCCAGGCCACAGGGTTCCAGAATCAAACCGTTCTCATGTTCCCAGGCCACAGGGTTCCACAATCCACTGATGTCATGTTCCCAGGCCACAGGGTTCCAGAATCACGCCTCAGTCATATTCCCAGGCCACAGGGTTCCAGAATTAAACCTCAGTCATATTCCCAGGCCAGAGGGTTCCAGAATCCAACCGATGTCATGTTCCCAGGCCACAGGGTTCTAGAACCAAGCCTCAGTCAGGTTCCCAGGCCTCAGGGATCCAGAATCAAACCTCAGTCATGTTGCCAGGCCATAGGGTACCACCATCAAACCTCAGTCATATTCCCAGTCCACAGGTTTCCAGAATCAAACCGATTTCATGTTCCCAGGCAACAGGGTACCAGAATCCAAACCCATGTCATGTTCCCAGGCCACAGGGTTCCACCATCAAATCTCAGTCATTTTGCCAGGCCACAGGTTTCCACCACCAAGCCTCATTCATGTTCCCAAGCCTGAGTGTTCCACAATCAAACCTAAGTCATCTTGCCAGGCCACAGGGTTCCACAATCCACTGATGTCATGTTCCCAGGCCACAGGGTTTCAGAATCAAACCTCAGTTATGTTCCCAGGTCACAGGGTTCCAGAATCAAGCCTCCCTCATATTCCCAGGCCACAGGGTTCCACAATTAAACCTCAGTCATATTCCCAGGCCAGAGGGTTCCACAATCAAACCTCAGTCCTGTTGCCAGGCCACGGTTCCACCATCAAGCCTCAGTCATGTTCCCAGGCCTGAGTGTTCCACAATCAAACCTAAGTCATCTTGCCAGGCCACAGGGTTCCACAATCCACTGATGTCATGTTCCCAGGCCACAGGGTTCCAGAATCAAGCCTCCCTCATATTCCCAGGCCACAGGTTTCCACAATTAAACCTAAGTCATATTCCCAGGCCAGAGGGTTCCACAATCAAACCTCAGTCTTGTTGCCAGGCCACGGTTCCACCATCAAACCTCAGTCATGTTCCCAGGCCACAGGGTTCTTCCAACAAATCTCAGTCATGTTCCCAGGCCACAGGATTCCACAATCTCACATCAGTCATGTTCCCAGGCCAATGGTTTCCAGAATCAAACCTCAGTCATATTCCCAGGCCACATGGTTCCAGAATCAAACCTCAGTCATGTTCCCAGGACACATGGTTCCAGAATAAAACCTCAGCCATGTTCCCTGGACACCGGTTCCAAAAATAAAACCCCAGTCATGTTCCCAGGCCACAGGGTTCCAGAATAAAGCCTCACTCATATTCCCAGGCCTGAGTGTTCCACAATCAAACCTAAATCATCTTGCCAGGCCACAGGGTTCCACATTCCACTGATGTCAAGTTCCCAGGCCACAGGGTTCCAAAATCAAGCCTCCCTCATATTCCCAGGCCACAGGTTTCCACAATTAAACCTAAGTCATATTCCCAGGCCAGAGGGTTCCACAATCAAACCTCAGTCCTGTTGCCAGGCCACGGTTCCACCATGAAGCCTCAGTCATGTTCCCAGTCCAGAGTGTTCCACAATCAAACCTAAGTCATCTTGCCTGGCCACAGGTTTCCACCATCAAACATCAGTCCTGTGACCAGGCCACAGGCTTCCACCATCAAGCCTCAGTCATGTTCCCAAGCCTGAGGGTTCCACAATCAAACCTCTGTCATGTTGCCAGATCACAGGGTTACAGAATTAAACCACAGTCATAATCCCTGGCCAGACGGTTCCACAGTCAAACCTCAGTCATGTTACCATGCCACAGGGTTCCAGAATCCAACCGATGTCATGTTCCCTGGCCACAGGGTTCCAGTATCTATCCTCAGTCATGTTCCCAGGCCACAGGGTTCCAGAACCAATCCTCAGTCAGGTTCCCAGGGCACAGTATTCCACAATCTAAACAGATGTCATATTCCCAGGTCACAGGTTTCCAGAATCACGCCTCAGTCATGTTCCCAGGCCACAGGGATCCAGAATTATACCTCAGTCATGTTGCCAGGCCATAGGGTACCACCATCAAACATCAGTCATATTCCCAGGCCACAGGTTTCCAGAACCAAACCGATTTCATGTTCCCAGGCAACAGGGTACCAGAATCCAAATCGATGTCATGTTCCCAGGCCACAGGGTTCCACCATTAAATCTCAGTCCTGTTGCCAGGCCACAGGGTTCTACCATCAAGCCTCAGTCATGTTCCCAAGCCTGAGGGTTCAACCATCAAACCTCAGTCATGTTCCCAGGAAACAGGTTTCCAGAATCAAACCAATGTCATGTTCCCAAGCCACGGGGTTCCAGTATCAGGCCTCAGTCATGTTCCCAGTGCACAGGGTTCCACCATCAAACCTCAGTCATGTTGCCAGTCCACAGGTTTCTGCGATCAAACCACATTCAAGTTCCCAGGCCACAGGGTTCCAGAATCAAGCCTCAGTCATGTTGGCAGGCCACAGGGTACCACCATCAAAACTCAGTCATGTTCCCAGTGCACAGGGTTCCTCCATCCTACCTCAATCATGTTCCCAGGACACAGGTTTCCAGAATCAAACCAAAGTCAAGTTCCCAGGCCATGGGTTTCCAGTAGCAGGCCTCAATCATGTTTCCAGGGCACAGGGTTCCACAATCAAGCCTCAGTCATGTTGCCAGGCCACAGGGTACCACCATCATACCTCAGTCATATTCCCAGGACACAGGTTTCCAGAATCAAACCAATTTCATCTTCCCAGGCAACAGGGTACCAGAATCCAAACCGATGTCATGTTCCCAGGCCACAGGGTTCCACCATCAAATCTCAGTCCTGTTGCCAGGCCACAGGCTTCCACCATCAAGCCTCAGTCATTTTCCCAAGCCTGAGGGTTCCAAATTCAAACCTCTGTCATGTTGCCAGGCCACATTGTTCAACCATCAAACCTCAGTCATGTTCCCAGGAAACAGGGTTCCAGAATCAAACCAATGTCATGTTCCCAGGCCACAGGGTTCCAGAATCAAGCCTCAGTCATGTTGCCAGGCCACAGGGTACCACCATCAAACCTCAGTCATGTTCCCAGTGCACAGGGTTCCTCCATCAAACTTCAATCATGTTCCCAGGACACATGTTTCCAGAATCAAACCAAAGTCAAGTTCCCAGGCCATGGGTTTCCAGTACCAGGCCTCAGTCATGTTTCCAGGGCACAGGGTTCCACAATCAAACCTCAGTCATGTTGCCAGTCCACAGGTTTCTGCCATCAAACCTCAGTCAAGTTCCAAGGCCACAGATTTCCAGAATCAACCTCAGTCATATTCCCAGGACACATGGTTCCAGAATCAAACCTCAGTCATGTTCGCAGGCCACAGGGTTCCACAATCAAACCTCAGTCATGTTCCCAGGACAAAGGTGTCCAGAATCAAACCTCAGTCATGTTCCCAGGGAACAGGGTTCCAGAAACAAACCTCAGTCATGTTGCCAGGCCACAGGTTTGCACCATCAAACCTCAGACATGTTCCCAAGCCACAGGGTTCCAGAATCAAACCTCAGTCATGTTCCCTGGCCACAGGGTTCCACAATCCACTGATGTCATGTTCCCAGGCCACAGGGTTCCAGAATCAAACCTCTGTTATGTTCCCAGGCCACAGGGTTCCAGAATTAAACCTCAGTCATATTCCCAGGCCACAGGGTTCCACCATCCAACCTCCATCCTGTTGCCAGGCCACGGTTCCACCATCAAGCCTCAGTCATGTTCCCAGGCCTGTGGGTTCCACAATCAAACCTCTGTCATGTTGCCAGGCCACAGGGTTCCACCATAAAACCTCAGTCCTGTTGCCAGGCCACAGGGTTTAACCATCAAACCTCAGTCATTTTCCCAGGAAACAGGGTTCAAGAATCAAGCCTCCCTCATATTCCCAGGCCACAGGGTTCCACAATTAAACCTCAGTCATATTCCCAGACCAAAGGTTTCAACCATCAAACCTCAGTCATGTTCCCAGGAAACAGGGTTTCACAATCAAACCAATGTCATGTTCCGAGGCCACGGGGTTACAGTATTAGGCCTCAGTCATGTTCCCAGGGCACAGGGTTCCACCATCAAACCTCAGTCATATTGGCAGTCCTCAGGTTTCTGCGATCAAACCACATTCAAATTCCCAGGCCACAGGGTTCCAGAATCAAGCCTCACTCATATTTCCAGGCCTCAGGGTTCCACAATTAAACCTCAGTCATATTCCCAGGCCAGAGGGTTCCACAATCAAAGCTAAGTCATCTTGCCAGGCCACAGGGTTCCACCATCAAACCTCAGTCCTGTGACCAGGCCACAGGCTTCCACCATCAAGCCTCAGTCACGTTCCCAAGCCTGAGGGTTCCACCATCAAACCTCTGTCATGTTGCCAGATCACAGGGTTACAGAATTAAACCACAGTCATATTCCCAGGCCAGAGGGTTCCACAGTCAAACCTCAGTCATGTTACCATGCCACAGGGTTCCAGAATCCAACCGATGTCATGTTCCCTGGCCACAGGGTTCCAGAATCTATCCTCAGTCATGTTCCCAGGCCACAGGGTTCCAGAATAAAACCTCAGTCATATTCAAAGTTCACAGGGTTCCAGAACAAAGCCTCAGTCAGGTTCCCAGGGCACAGTATTCCACAATCTAAACAGATGTCATGTTCCCAGGTCACAGATTTGCAGAATCACGCCTCATTCATGTTCCCAGGCCACAGGGATCCACCATCAAGCCTCAGTCAAGTTCCCAAGCCTGAGGGTTCCACAATCAAACCTCATTCATGTTCCCAGTGCACAGGGTTCTTCCATCAAACCTCAATCATGTTCCCAGGACACAGGTTTCCAGAATCAAACCAAAGTCAAGTTCCCAGGCCATGGGTTTCCAGTACCAGGCCTCAGTCATGTTTCCAGGGCACAGGGTTCCACAATCAAACCTCAGTCATGTTGCCAGTCCACAGGTTTCTGCCATCAAACCTCAGTCAAGTTCCCAGGCCACAGATTTCCAGAATCAAACCTCAGTCATATTCCCAGGACACATGGTTCCAGAATCAAACCTCAGTCATGTTCGCAGGCCACAGGGTTCCACAATCAAACCTCAGTCATGTTCCCAGGAAAAAGGTGTCCAGAATCAAACCTCAGTCATGTTCCCAGGGAACAGGGTTCCAGAAACAAACCTCAGTCATGATGCCAGGCCACAGGTTACCACCATCAAACCTCAGACATGTTCCCAGGCCACAGGGTTCCAGAATCAAACCGTTCTCATGTTCCCAGGCCA
This sequence comes from Balaenoptera physalus, assembly GCF_965194825.1. Lineage (NCBI taxonomy): Eukaryota > Metazoa > Chordata > Mammalia > Artiodactyla > Balaenopteridae > Balaenoptera > Balaenoptera physalus. The sequence goes on from NC_138894.1 coordinate 24,597,184, forward strand.
CAGGGTTCCACAATCCACTGATGTCATGTTCCCAGGCCACAGGGTTCCAGAATCACGCCTCAGTCATATTCCCAGGCCACAGGGTTCCAGAATTAAACCTCAGTCATATTCCCAGGCCAGAGGGTTCCAGAATCCAACCGATGTCATGTTCCCAGGCCACAGGGTTCTAGAACCAAGCCTCAGTCAGGTTCCCAGGCCTCAGGGATCCAGAATCAAACCTCAGTCATGTTGCCAGGCCATAGGGTACCACCATCAAACCTCAGTCATATTCCCAGTCCACAGGTTTCCAGAATCAAACCGATTTCATGTTCCCAGGCAACAGGGTACCAGAATCCAAACCCATGTCATGTTCCCAGGCCACAGGGTTCCACCATCAAATCTCAGTCATTTTGCCAGGCCACAGGTTTCCACCACCAAGCCTCATTCATGTTCCCAAGCCTGAGTGTTCCACAATCAAACCTAAGTCATCTTGCCAGGCCACAGGGTTCCACAATCCACTGATGTCATGTTCCCAGGCCACAGGGTTTCAGAATCAAACCTCAGTTATGTTCCCAGGCCACAGGGTTCCAGAATCAAGCCTCCCTCATATTCCCAGGCCACAGGGTTCCACAATTAAACCTCAGTCATATTCCCAGGCCAGAGGGTTCCACAATCAAACCTCAGTCCTGTTGCCAGGCCACGGTTCCACCATCAAGCCTCAGTCATGTTCCCAGGCCTGAGTGTTCCACAATCAAACCTAAGTCATCTTGCCAGGCCACAGGGTTCCACAATCCACTGATGTCATGTTCCCAGGCCACAGGGTTCCAGAATCAAGCCTCCCTCATATTCCCAGGCCACAGGTTTCCACAATTAAACCTAAGTCATATTCCCAGGCCAGAGGGTTCCACAATCAAACCTCAGTCTTGTTGCCAGGCCACGGTTCCACCATCAAACCTCAGTCATGTTCCCAGGCCACAGGGTTCTTCCAACAAATCTCAGTCATGTTCCCAGGCCACAGGATTCCACAATCTCACATCAGTCATGTTCCCAGGCCAATGGTTTCCAGAATCAAACCTCAGTCATATTCCCAGGCCACATGGTTCCAGAATCAAACCTCAGTCATGTTCCCAGGACACATGGTTCCAGAATAAAACCTCAGCCATGTTCCCTGGACACCGGTTCCAAAAATAAAACCCCAGTCATGTTCCCAGGCCACAGGGTTCCAGAATAAAGCCTCACTCATATTCCCAGGCCTGAGTGTTCCACAATCAAACCTAAATCATCTTGCCAGGCCACAGGGTTCCACATTCCACTGATGTCAAGTTCCCAGGCCACAGGGTTCCAAAATCAAGCCTCCCTCATATTCCCAGGCCACAGGTTTCCACAATTAAACCTAAGTCATATTCCCAGGCCAGAGGGTTCCACAATCAAACCTCAGTCCTGTTGCCAGGCCACGGTTCCACCATGAAGCCTCAGTCATGTTCCCAGTCCAGAGTGTTCCACAATCAAACCTAAGTCATCTTGCCTGGCCACAGGTTTCCACCATCAAACATCAGTCCTGTGACCAGGCCACAGGCTTCCACCATCAAGCCTCAGTCATGTTCCCAAGCCTGAGGGTTCCACAATCAAACCTCTGTCATGTTGCCAGATCACAGGGTTACAGAATTAAACCACAGTCATAATCCCTGGCCAGACGGTTCCACAGTCAAACCTCAGTCATGTTACCATGCCACAGGGTTCCAGAATCCAACCGATGTCATGTTCCCTGGCCACAGGGTTCCAGTATCTATCCTCAGTCATGTTCCCAGGCCACAGGGTTCCAGAACCAATCCTCAGTCAGGTTCCCAGGGCACAGTATTCCACAATCTAAACAGATGTCATATTCCCAGGTCACAGGTTTCCAGAATCACGCCTCAGTCATGTTCCCAGGCCACAGGGATCCAGAATTATACCTCAGTCATGTTGCCAGGCCATAGGGTACCACCATCAAACATCAGTCATATTCCCAGGCCACAGGTTTCCAGAACCAAACCGATTTCATGTTCCCAGGCAACAGGGTACCAGAATCCAAATCGATGTCATGTTCCCAGGCCACAGGGTTCCACCATTAAATCTCAGTCCTGTTGCCAGGCCACAGGGTTCTACCATCAAGCCTCAGTCATGTTCCCAAGCCTGAGGGTTCAACCATCAAACCTCAGTCATGTTCCCAGGAAACAGGTTTCCAGAATCAAACCAATGTCATGTTCCCAAGCCACGGGGTTCCAGTATCAGGCCTCAGTCATGTTCCCAGTGCACAGGGTTCCACCATCAAACCTCAGTCATGTTGCCAGTCCACAGGTTTCTGCGATCAAACCACATTCAAGTTCCCAGGCCACAGGGTTCCAGAATCAAGCCTCAGTCATGTTGGCAGGCCACAGGGTACCACCATCAAAACTCAGTCATGTTCCCAGTGCACAGGGTTCCTCCATCCTACCTCAATCATGTTCCCAGGACACAGGTTTCCAGAATCAAACCAAAGTCAAGTTCCCAGGCCATGGGTTTCCAGTAGCAGGCCTCAATCATGTTTCCAGGGCACAGGGTTCCACAATCAAGCCTCAGTCATGTTGCCAGGCCACAGGGTACCACCATCATACCTCAGTCATATTCCCAGGACACAGGTTTCCAGAATCAAACCAATTTCATCTTCCCAGGCAACAGGGTACCAGAATCCAAACCGATGTCATGTTCCCAGGCCACAGGGTTCCACCATCAAATCTCAGTCCTGTTGCCAGGCCACAGGCTTCCACCATCAAGCCTCAGTCATTTTCCCAAGCCTGAGGGTTCCAAATTCAAACCTCTGTCATGTTGCCAGGCCACATTGTTCAACCATCAAACCTCAGTCATGTTCCCAGGAAACAGGGTTCCAGAATCAAACCAATGTCATGTTCCCAGGCCACAGGGTTCCAGAATCAAGCCTCAGTCATGTTGCCAGGCCACAGGGTACCACCATCAAACCTCAGTCATGTTCCCAGTGCACAGGGTTCCTCCATCAAACTTCAATCATGTTCCCAGGACACATGTTTCCAGAATCAAACCAAAGTCAAGTTCCCAGGCCATGGGTTTCCAGTACCAGGCCTCAGTCATGTTTCCAGGGCACAGGGTTCCACAATCAAACCTCAGTCATGTTGCCAGTCCACAGGTTTCTGCCATCAAACCTCAGTCAAGTTCCAAGGCCACAGATTTCCAGAATCAACCTCAGTCATATTCCCAGGACACATGGTTCCAGAATCAAACCTCAGTCATGTTCGCAGGCCACAGGGTTCCACAATCAAACCTCAGTCATGTTCCCAGGACAAAGGTGTCCAGAATCAAACCTCAGTCATGTTCCCAGGGAACAGGGTTCCAGAAACAAACCTCAGTCATGTTGCCAGGCCACAGGTTTGCACCATCAAACCTCAGACATGTTCCCAAGCCACAGGGTTCCAGAATCAAACCTCAGTCATGTTCCCTGGCCACAGGGTTCCACAATCCACTGATGTCATGTTCCCAGGCCACAGGGTTCCAGAATCAAACCTCTGTTATGTTCCCAGGCCACAGGGTTCCAGAATTAAACCTCAGTCATATTCCCAGGCCACAGGGTTCCACCATCCAACCTCCATCCTGTTGCCAGGCCACGGTTCCACCATCAAGCCTCAGTCATGTTCCCAGGCCTGTGGGTTCCACAATCAAACCTCAGTCATGTTGGCCGTCCACAGTTTTCTGCGATCAAACCACATTCAAATTCCCAGGCCACAGGGTTCCAGAATCAAGCCTCAGTCATGTTGCCAGGCAACAGTGTACCACCATCAAACCTCAGTCATGTTCCCAGTGCACAGGGTTCCTCCATCAAACCTCAATCATGTTCCCAGGACACAGGTTTCCAGAATCAAACCAAAGTCAAGTTCCCAGGCCATGGGTTTCCAGTAGCAGGCCTCAGTCATGTTTCCAGGGCACAGGGTTCCACAATCAAACCTCAGTCATGTTGCCAGGCCACAGGGTACCACCATCATACCTCAGTCATGTTCCCAGGCCACAGGATTCCACGATCTCACATCAGTCATGTTCCCAGGTCAATGGTTTCCAGAATCAAACCTCAGTCATATTCCCAGGCCACATGGTTCCAGAATCAAACCTCAGTCATGTTCCCAGGACAAAGGGATCCAGAATAAAACCTCAGTCATGTTCCCTGGACACAGGTTCCAAAAATAAAATCCCCGGCATGTTCCCAGGCCACAGGGTTCCAGAAGCAAGCCTCACTCATATTCCCAGGCCACAGGGTTCCACAATTAAACCTGTGTCATATTCCCAGGCCAGAGGTTTCCACAATCAAACCTCAGTCCTGTTGCCAGGCCACGGTTCCACCATCAAGCCTCAGTCATTTTCCCAGGAAACAGGGTTCAAGAATCAAGCCTCCCTCATATTCCCAGGCCACAGGGTTCCACAATTAAACCTCAGTCATATTCCCAGACCAAAGGTTTCAACCATCAAACCTCAGTCATGTTCCCAGGAAACAGGGTTTCACAATCAAACCAATGTCATGTTCCGAGGCCACGGGGTTACAGTATTAGGCCTCAGTCATGTTCCCAGGGCACAGGGTTCCACCATCAAACCTCAGTCATATTGGCAGTCCTCAGGTTTCTGCGATCAAACCACATTCAAATTCCCAGGCCACAGGGTTCCAGAATCAAGCCTCACTCATATTTCCAGGCCTCAGGGTTCCACAATTAAACCTCAGTCATATTCCCAGGCCAGAGGGTTCCACAATCAAAGCTAAGTCATCTTGCCAGGCCACAGGGTTCCACCATCAAACCTCAGTCCTGTGACCAGGCCACAGGCTTCCACCATCAAGCCTCAGTCACGTTCCCAAGCCTGAGGGTTCCACCATCAAACCTCTGTCATGTTGCCAGATCACAGGGTTACAGAATTAAACCACAGTCATATTCCCAGGCCAGAGGGTTCCACAGTCAAACCTCAGTCATGTTACCATGCCACAGGGTTCCAGAATCCAACCGATGTCATGTTCCCTGGCCACAGGGTTCCAGAATCTATCCTCAGTCATGTTCCCAGGCCACAGGGTTCCAGAATAAAACCTCAGTCATATTCAAAGTTCACAGGGTTCCAGAACAAAGCCTCAGTCAGGTTCCCAGGGCACAGTATTCCACAATCTAAACAGATGTCATGTTCCCAGGTCACAGATTTGCAGAATCACGCCTCATTCATGTTCCCAGGCCACAGGGATCCACCATCAAGCCTCAGTCAAGTTCCCAAGCCTGAGGGTTCCACAATCAAACCTCATTCATGTTCCCAGTGCACAGGGTTCTTCCATCAAACCTCAATCATGTTCCCAGGACACAGGTTTCCAGAATCAAACCAAAGTCAAGTTCCCAGGCCATGGGTTTCCAGTACCAGGCCTCAGTCATGTTTCCAGGGCACAGGGTTCCACAATCAAACCTCAGTCATGTTGCCAGTCCACAGGTTTCTGCCATCAAACCTCAGTCAAGTTCCCAGGCCACAGATTTCCAGAATCAAACCTCAGTCATATTCCCAGGACACATGGTTCCAGAATCAAACCTCAGTCATGTTCGCAGGCCACAGGGTTCCACAATCAAACCTCAGTCATGTTCCCAGGAAAAAGGTGTCCAGAATCAAACCTCAGTCATGTTCCCAGGGAACAGGGTTCCAGAAACAAACCTCAGTCATGATGCCAGGCCACAGGTTACCACCATCAAACCTCAGACATGTTCCCAGGCCACAGGGTTCCAGAATCAAACCGTTCTCATGTTCCCAGGCCACAGGGTTCCACAATCCACTGATGTCATGTTCCCAGGCCACAGGGTTCCAGAATCACGCCTCAGTCATATTCCCAGGCCACAGGGTTCCAGAATTAAACCTCAGTCATATTCCCAGGCCAGAGGGTTCCAGAATCCAACCGATGTCATGTTCCCAGGCCACAGGGTTCTAGAACCAAGCCTCAGTCAGGTTCCCAGGCCTCAGGGATCCAGAATCAAACCTCAGTCATGTTGCCAGGCCATAGGGTACCACCATCAAACCTCAGTCATATTCCCAGTCCACAGGTTTCCAGAATCAAACCGATTTCATGTTCCCAGGCAACAGGGTACCAGAATCCAAACCCATGTCATGTTCCCAGGCCACAGGGTTCCACCATCAAATCTCAGTCATTTTGCCAGGCCACAGGTTTCCACCACCAAGCCTCATTCATGTTCCCAAGCCTGAGTGTTCCACAATCAAACCTAAGTCATCTTGCCAGGCCACAGGGTTCCACAATCCACTGATGTCATGTTCCCAGGCCACAGGGTTTCAGAATCAAACCTCAGTTATGTTCCCAGGCCACAGGGTTCCAGAATCAAGCCTCCCTCATATTCCCAGGCCACAGGGTTCCACAATTAAACCTCAGTCATATTCCCAGGCCAGAGGGTTCCACAATCAAACCTCAGTCCTGTTGCCAGGCCACGGTTCCACCATCAAGCCTCAGTCATGTTCCCAGGCCTGAGTGTTCCACAATCAAACCTAAGTCATCTTGCCAGGCCACAGGGTTCCACAATCCACTGATGTCATGTTCCCAGGCCACAGGGTTCCAGAATCAAGCCTCCCTCATATTCCCAGGCCACAGGTTTCCACAATTAAACCTAAGTCATATTCCCAGGCCAGAGGGTTCCACAATCAAACCTCAGTCTTGTTGCCAGGCCACGGTTCCACCATCAAACCTCAGTCATGTTCCCAGGCCACAGGGTTCTTCCAACAAATCTCAGTCATGTTCCCAGGCCACAGGATTCCACAATCTCACATCAGTCATGTTCCCAGGCCAATGGTTTCCAGAATCAAACCTCAGTCATATTCCCAGGCCACATGGTTCCAGAATCAAACCTCAGTCATGTTCCCAGGACACATGGTTCCAGAATAAAACCTCAGCCATGTTCCCTGGACACCGGTTCCAAAAATAAAACCCCAGTCATGTTCCCAGGCCACAGGGTTCCAGAATAAAGCCTCACTCATATTCCCAGGCCTGAGTGTTCCACAATCAAACCTAAATCATCTTGCCAGGCCACAGGGTTCCACATTCCACTGATGTCAAGTTCCCAGGCCACAGGGTTCCAAAATCAAGCCTCCCTCATATTCCCAGGCCACAGGTTTCCACAATTAAACCTAAGTCATATTCCCAGGCCAGAGGGTTCCACAATCAAACCTCAGTCCTGTTGCCAGGCCACGGTTCCACCATGAAGCCTCAGTCATGTTCCCAGTCCAGAGTGTTCCACAATCAAACCTAAGTCATCTTGCCTGGCCACAGGTTTCCACCATCAAACATCAGTCCTGTGACCAGGCCACAGGCTTCCACCATCAAGCCTCAGTCATGTTCCCAAGCCTGAGGGTTCCACAATCAAACCTCTGTCATGTTGCCAGATCACAGGGTTACAGAATTAAACCACAGTCATAATCCCTGGCCAGACGGTTCCACAGTCAAACCTCAGTCATGTTACCATGCCACAGGGTTCCAGAATCCAACCGATGTCATGTTCCCTGGCCACAGGGTTCCAGTATCTATCCTCAGTCATGTTCCCAGGCCACAGGGTTCCAGAACCAATCCTCAGTCAGGTTCCCAGGGCACAGTATTCCACAATCTAAACAGATGTCATATTCCCAGGTCACAGGTTTCCAGAATCACGCCTCAGTCATGTTCCCAGGCCACAGGGATCCAGAATCATACCTCAGTCATGTTGCCAGGCCATAGGGTACCACCATCAAACATCAGTCATATTCCCAGGCCACAGGTTTCCAGAATCAAACCGATTTCATGTTCCCAGGCAACAGGGTACCAGAATCCAAATCGATGTCATGTTCCCAGGCCACAGGGTTCCACCATTAAATCTCAGTCCTGTTGCCAGGCCACAGGGTTCTACCATCAAGCCTCAGTCATGTTCCCAAGCCTGAGGGTTCAACCATCAAACCTCAGTCATGTTCCCAGGAAACAGGTTTCCAGAATCAAACCAATGTCATGTTCCCAAGCCACGGGGTTCCAGTATCAGGCCTCAGTCATGTTCCCAGTGCACAGGGTTCCACCATCAAACCTCAGTCATGTTGCCAGTCCACAGGTTTCTGCGATCAAACCACATTCAAGTTCCCAGGCCACAGGGTTCCAGAATCAAGCCTCAGTCATGTTGGCAGGCCACAGGGTACCACCATCAAAACTCAGTCATGTTCCCAGTGCACAGGGTTCCTCCATCCTACCTCAATCATGTTCCCAGGACACAGGTTTCCAGAATCAAACCAAAGTCAAGTTCCCAGGCCATGGGTTTCCAGTAGCAGGCCTCAATCATGTTTCCAGGGCACAGGGTTCCACAATCAAGCCTCAGTCATGTTGCCAGGCCACAGGGTACCACCATCATACCTCAGTCATATTCCCAGGACACAGGTTTCCAGAATCAAACCAATTTCATCTTCCCAGGCAACAGGGTACCAGAATCCAAACCGATGTCATGTTCCCAGGCCACAGGGTTCCACCATCAAATCTCAGTCCTGTTGCCAGGCCACAGGCTTCCACCATCAAGCCTCAGTCATTTTCCCAAGCCTGAGGGTTCCAAATTCAAACCTCTGTCATGTTGCCAGGCCACATTGTTCAACCATCAAACCTCAGTCATGTTCCCAGGAAACAGGGTTCCAGAATCAAACCAATGTCATGTTCCCAGGCCACAGGGTTCCAGAATCAAGCCTCAGTCATGTTGCCAGGCCACAGGGTACCACCATCAAACCTCAGTCATGTTCCCAGTGCACAGGGTTCCTCCATCAAACTTCAATCATGTTCCCAGGACACATGTTTCCAGAATCAAACCAAAGTCAAGTTCCCAGGCCATGGGTTTCCAGTACCAGGCCTCAGTCATGTTTCCAGGGCACAGGGTTCCACAATCAAACCTCAGTCATGTTGCCAGTCCACAGGTTTCTGCCATCAAACCTCAGTCAAGTTCCAAGGCCACAGATTTCCAGAATCAACCTCAGTCATATTCCCAGGACACATGGTTCCAGAATCAAACCTCAGTCATGTTCGCAGGCCACAGGGTTCCACAATCAAACCTCAGTCATGTTCCCAGGACAAAGGTGTCCAGAATCAAACCTCAGTCATGTTCCCAGGGAACAGGGTTCCAGAAACAAACCTCAGTCATGTTGCCAGGCCACAGGTTTGCACCATCAAACCTCAGACATGTTCCCAAGCCACAGGGTTCCAGAATCAAACCTCAGTCATGTTCCCTGGCCACAGGGTTCCACAATCCACTGATGTCATGTTCCCAGGCCACAGGGTTCCAGAATCAAACCTCTGTTATGTTCCCAGGCCACAGGGTTCCAGAATTAAACCTCAGTCATATTCCCAGGCCACAGGGTTCCACCATCCAACCTCCATCCTGTTGCCAGGCCACGGTTCCACCATCAAGCCTCAGTCATGTTCCCAGGCCTGTGGGTTCCACAATCAAACCTCTGTCATGTTGCCAGGCCACAGGGTTCCACCATAAAACCTCAGTCCTGTTGCCAGGCCACAGGGTTTAACCATCAAACCTCAGTCATTTTCCCAGGAAACAGGGTTCAAGAATCAAGCCTCCCTCATATTCCCAGGCCACAGGGTTCCACAATTAAACCTCAGTCATATTCCCAGACCAAAGGTTTCAACCATCAAACCTCAGTCATGTTCCCAGGAAACAGGGTTTCACAATCAAACCAATGTCATGTTCCGAGGCCACGGGGTTACAGTATTAGGCCTCAGTCATGTTCCCAGGGCACAGGGTTCCACGATCAAACCTCAGTCATGTTGGCCGTCCACAGTTTTCTGCGATCAAACCACATTCAAATTCCCAGGCCACAGGGTTCCAGAATCAAGCCTCAGTCATGTTGCCAGGCAACAGTGTACCACCATCAAACCTCAGTCATGTTCCCAGTGCACAGGGTTCCTCCATCAAACCTCAATCATGTTCCCAGGACACAGGTTTCCAGAATCAAACCAAAGTCAAGTTCCCAGGCCATGGGTTTCCAGTAGCAGGCCTCAGTCATGTTTCCAGGGCACAGGGTTCCACAATCAAACCTCAGTCATGTTGCCAGGCCACAGGGTTCCACCATCAAATCTCAGTCATTTTGCCAGGCCACAGGTTTCCAACACCAAGCGTCATTCATGTTCCCAAGCCTGAGTGTTCCACAATCAAACCTAAGTCATCTTGCCAGGCCACAGGGTTCCACAATCCACTGATGTCATGTTCCCAGGCCACAGGGTTCCAGAATCAAACCTCAGTTATGTTCCCAGGCCACAGGGTTCCAGAATCAAGCCTCCCTCATATTCCCAGGCCACAGGGTTCCACAATTAAACCTCAGTCATATTCCCAGGCCAGAGGGTTCCACAATCAAACCTCAGTCCTGTTGCCAGGCCACGGTTCCACCATCAAGCCTCAGTCATGTTCCCAGGCCTGAGTGTTCCACAATCAAACCTAAGTCATCTTGCCAGGCCACAGGGTTCCACAATCCACTGATGTCAAGTTCCCAGGCCACAGGGTTCCAGAATCAAGCCTCCCTCATATTCCCAGGCCACAGGTTTCCACAATTAAACCTAAGTCATATTCCCAGGCCAGAGGGTTCCACAATCAAACCTCAGTCCTGTTGCCAGGCCACGGTTCCACCATGAAGCCTCAGTCATGTTCCCAGTCCAGAGTGTTCCACAATCAAACCTAAGTCATCTTGCCTGGCCACAGGTTTCCACCATCAAACATCAGTCCTGTGACCAGGCCACAGGCTTCCACCATCAAGCCTCAGTCATGTTCCCAAGCCTGAGGGTTCCACAATCAAACCTCTGTCATGTTGCCAGATCACAGGGTTACAGAATTAAACCACAGTCATAATCCCTGGCCAGACGGTTCCACAGTCAAACCTCAGTCATGTTACCATGCCACAGGGTTCCAGAATCCAACCGATGTCATGTTCCCTGGCCACAGGGTTCCAGTATCTATCCTCAGTCATGTTCCCAGGCCACAGGGTTCCAGAACCAATCCTCAGTCAGGTTCCCAGGGCACAGTATTCCACAATCTAAACAGATGTCATATTCCCAGGTCACAGGTTTCCAGAATCACGCCTCAGTCATGTTCCCAGGCCACAGGGATCCAGAATCATACCTCAGTCATTTTGCCAGGCCATAGGGTACCACCATCAAACATCAGTCATATTCCCAGGCCACAGGTTTCCAGAATCAAACCGATTTCATGTTCCCAGGCAACAGGGTACCAGAATCCAAACCGATGTCATGTTCCCAGGCCACAGGGTTCCACCATTAAATCTCAGTCCTGTTGCCAGGCCACAGGGTTCTACCATCAAGCCTCAGTCATGTTCCCAAGCCTGAGGGTTCAACCATCAAACATCAGTCATGTTCCCAGGAAACTGGTTTCCAGAATCAAACCAATGTCATGTTCCCAAGCCACGGGGTTCCAGTATCAGGCCTCAGTCATGTTCCCAGTGCACAGGGTTCCACCATCAAACCTCAGTCATGTTGCCAGTCCACAGGTTTCTGCGATCAAACCACATTCAAGTTCCCAGGCCACAGGGTTCCAGAATCAGCCTCAGTCATGTTGCCAGGCCACAGGGTACCACCATCAAACCTCAGTCATGTTCCCAGTGCACAGGGTTCCTCCATCCTACATCAATCATGTTCCCAGGACACAGGTTTCCAGAATCAAACCAAAATCAAGTTCCCAGGCCATGGGTTTCCAGTAGCAGGGCTCAGTCATGTTTCCAGGGCACAGGGTTCCACAATCAAGCCTCAGTCATGTTGCCAGGCCACAGGGAACCACCATCATACCTCAGTCATATTCCCAGGCCACAGGTTTCCAGAATCAAACCGATTTCATCTTCCCAGGCAACAGGGTACCAGAATCCAAACCGATGTCATGTTCCCAGGCCACAGGGTTCCACCATCAAATCTCAGTCCTGTTGCCAGGCCACAGGCTTCCACCATCAAGCCTCAGTCATTTTCCCAAGCCTGAGGGTTCCAAATTCAAACCTCTGTCATGTTGCCAGGCCACAGGTTTCAACCATCAAACCTCAGTCATGTTCCCAGGAAACAGGGTTCCAGAATCAAACCAATGTCATGTTCCCAGGCCACAGGGTTCCACAATCAAGCCTCAGTCATGTTGGCAGTCCTCAGGTTTCTGCGATCAAACCACATTCAACTTCCCAGGCCACAGGGTTCCAGAATCAAGCCTCAGTCATGTTGCCAGGCCACAGGTTACCACCATCAATCCTCAGTCATGTTCCCAGTGCACAGGGTTCCTCCATCAAACCTCAATCATGTTCCCAGGACACAGGTTTCCCGAATCAAACCAAAGTCAAGTTCCCAGGCCATGGGTTTCCAGTACCAGGCCTCAGTCATGTTTCCAGGGCACAGGGTTCCACAATCAAACCTCAGTCATGTTGCCAGGCCACAGGGTACCACCATCATACATCAGTCATGTTCCCAGGCCACAGGATTCCACAATCTCACATCAGTCATGTTCCCAGGTCAATGGTTTCCAGAATCAAACCTCAGTCTTATTCCCAGGCCACATGGTTCCAGAATCAAACCTCAGTCATGTTCCCAGGACAAAGGGATCCAGAATAAAACCTCAGTCATGTTCCCTGGACACAGGTTCCAAAAATAAAATCCCCGGCATGTTCCCAGGCCACAGGGTTCCAGAAGCAAGCCTCACTCATATTCCCAGGCCACAGGGTTCCACAATTAAACCTTTGTCATATTCCCAGGCCAGAGGTTTCCACAATCAAACCTCAGTCCTGTTGCCAGGCCACGGTTCCACCATCAAGCCTCAGTCATGTTCCCAGGCCAGAGTGTTCCACAACCAAACCTAAGTCATCTTGCCAGGCCACAGGGTTCCACCATCAAACCTCAGTCCTGTTGCCAGGCCACAGGGTTCAACCATCAAACCTCAGTCATTTTCCCAGGAAACAGGGTTAAAGAATCAAGCCTCCCTCATATTCCCAGGCCACAGGGTTCCACAATTAAACCTCAGTCATATTTCCAGACCAAAGGTTTCAACCATCAAACCTCAGTCATGTTCCCAGGAAACAGGGTTTCACAATCAAACCAATGTCATGTTCCGAGGTCACGGGTTTACAGTATTAGGCCTCAGTCATGTTCCCAGGGCACAGGGTTCCACCATCAAACCTCAGTCATGTTGGCAGTCCACAGTTTTCTGCGATCAAACCACATTCAAATTCCCAGGCCACAGGGATCCAGAATCAAGCCTCACTCATATTCCCAGGCCTCAGGGTTCCACAATTAAACCTCAGTCATATTCCCAGGCCAGAGGGTTCCACAATCAAAGCTAAGTCATCTTGCCAGGCCACAGGGTTCCACCATCAAACCTCAGTCCTGTGACCAGGCCACAGGCTTTCACCATCAAGCCTCAGTCACGTTCCCAAGCCTGAGGGTTCCACCATCAAACCTCTGTCATGTTGCCAGATCACAGGGTTACAGAATTAAACCACAGTCATATTCCCAGGCCAGAGGGTTCCACAGTCAAACCTCAGTCATGTTACCATGCCACAGGGTTCCAGAATCCAACCGATGTCATGTTCCCTGGCCACAGGATTCCAGAATCTATCCTCAGTCATGTTCCCAGGCCACAGGGTACCACCATCAAACCTCAGTCATGTTCCCAGTGCACAGGGTTCTTCCATCAAACCTCAATCATGTTCCCAGGACACAGGTTTCCAGAATCAAACCAAAGTCAAGTTCCCAGGCCATGGGTTTCCAGTACCAGGCCTCAGTCATGTTTCCAGGGCACAGGGTTCCACAATCAAACCTCAGTCATGTTGCCAGTCCACAGGTTTCTGCCATCAAACCTCAGTCAAGTTCCCAGGCCACAGATTTCCAGAATCAAACCTCAGTCATATTCCCAGGACACATGGTTCCAGAATCAAACCTCAGTCATGTTCGCAGGCCACAGGGTTCCACAATCAAACCTCAGTCATGTTCCCAGGAAAAAGGTGTCCCGAATCAAACCTCAGTCATGTTCCCAGGGAACAGGGTTCCAGAAACAAACCTCAGTCATGATGCCAGGCCACAGGTTACCACCATCAAACCTCAGACATGTTCCCAGGCCACAGGGTTCCAGAATCAAACCGTTCTCATGTTCCCAGGCCACAGGGTTCCACAATCCACTGATGTCATGTTCCCAGGCCACAGGGTTCCAGAATCACGCCTCAGTCATATTCCCAGGCCACAGGGTTCCAGAATTAAACCTCAGTCATATTCCCAGGCCAGAGGGTTCCAGAATCCAACCGATGTCATGTTCCCAGGCCACAGGGTTCTAGAACCAAGCCTCAGTCAGGTTCCCAGGCCTCAGGGATCCAGAATCAAACCTCAGTCATGTTGCCAGGCCATAGGGTACCACCATCAAACCTCAGTCATATTCCCAGTCCACAGGTTTCCAGAATCAAACCGATTTCATGTTCCCAGGCAACAGGGTATCAGAATCCAAACCCATGTCATGTTCCCAGGCCACAGGGTTCCACCATCAAATCTCAGTCATTTTGCCAGGCCACAGGTTTCCACCACCAAGCCTCATTCATGTTCTCAAGCCTGAGTGTTCCACAATCAAACCTAAGTCATCTTGCCAGGCCACAGGGTTCCACAATCCACTGATGTCATGTTCCCAGGCCACAGGGTTCCAGAATCAAACCTCAGTTATGTTCCCAGGCCACAGGGTTCCAGAATCAAGCCTCCCTCATATTCCCAGGCCACAGGGTTCCACAATTAAACCTCAGTCATATTCCCAGGCCAGAGGGTTCCACAATCAAACCTCAGTCCTGTTGCCAGGCCACGGTTCCACCATGAAGCCTCAGTCATGTTCCCAGGCCTGAGTGTTCCACAATCAAACCTAAGTCATCTTGCCAGGCCACAGGGTTCCACAATCCACTGATGTCATGTTCCCAGGCCACAGGGTTCCAGAATCAAGCCTCCCTCATATTCCCAGGCCACAGGTTTCCACAATTAAACCTAAGTCATATTCCCAGGCCAGAGGGTTCCACAATCAAACCTCAGTCATGTTCCCAGGAAACAGGGTTCCAGAATCAAACCTCAGTCATGTTCCGAGGCCACAGGGTTCCAGAATCAAGCCTCCCTCATATTCCCAGGCAACAGGGTTCCACAATTAAACCTCAGTCATATTCCCAGACCTGAGGTTTCAACCATCAAACCTCAGTCATGTTCCCAGGAAACAGGGTTCCAGAATCAAACCAATGTCATGTTCCGAGGGCACGGGGTTCCAGTATTAGGCCTCAGTCATGTTCCCAGGCCACAGGGTTCCACCATCAAACCTCAGTCATGTTGGCAGTCCTCAGGTTTCTGCGATCAAACCACATTCAACTTCCCAGGCCACAGGGTTCCAGAATCAAGCCTCAGTCATGTTGCCAGGCCACAGGTTACCACCATCAATCCTCAGTCATGTTCCCAGTTCACAGGGTTCCTCCATCAAACCTCAATCATGTTCCCAGGACACAGGTTTCCCGAATCAAACCAAAGTCAAGTTCCCAGGCCATGGGTTTCCAGTAGCAGGCCTCAGTCATGTTTCCAGGGCACAGGGTTCCACAATCAAACCTCAGTCATGTTGCCAGGCCACAGGGTACCACCATCATACATCAGTCATGTTCCCAGGCCACAGGATTCCACAATCTCACATCAGTCATGTTCCCAGGTCAATGGTTTCCAGAATCAAACCTCAGTCTTATTCCCAGGCCACATGGTTCCAGAATCAAACCTCAGTCATGTTCCCAGGACAAAGGGATCCAGAATAAAACCTCAGTCATGTTCCCTGGACACAGGTTCCAAAAATAAAATCCCCGGCATGTTCCCAGGCCACAGGGTTCCAGAAGCAAGCCTCACTCATATTCCCAGGCCACAGGGTTCCACAATTAAACCTGGGTCATATTCCCAGGCCAGAGGTTTCCACAATCAAACCTCAGTCCTGTTGCCAGGCCACGGTTCCACCATCAAGCCTCAGTCATGTTCCCAGGCCAGAGTGTTCCACAACCAAACCTAAGTCATCTTGCCAGGCCACAGGGTTCCACCATCAAACCTCAGTCCTATTGCCAGGCCACAGGGTTCAACCATCAAACCTCAGTCATTTTCCCAGGAAACAGGGTTAAAGAATCAAGCCTCCCTCATATTCCCAGGCCACAGGGTTCCACAATTAAACCTCAGTCATATTTCCAGACCAAAGGTTTCAACCATCAAACCTCAGTCATGTTCCCAGGAAACAGGGTTTCACAATCAAACCAATGTCATGTTCCGAGGCCACGGGGTTACAGTATTAGGCCTCAGTCATGTTCCCAGGGCACAGGGTTCCACCATCAAACCTCAGTCATGTTGGCAGTCCACAGTTTTCTGCGATCAAACCACATTCAAATTCCCAGGCCACAGGGTTCCAGAATCAAGCCTCACTCATATTCCCAGGCCTCAGGGTTCCACAATTAAACCTCAGTCATATTCCCAGGCCAGAGGGTTCCACAATCAAAGCTAAGTCATCTTGCCAGGCCACAGGGTTCCACCATCAAACCTCAGTCCTGTGACCAGGCCACAGGCTTCCACCATCAAGCCTCAGTCACGTTCCCAAGCCTGAGTGTTCCACCATCAAACCTCTGTCATGTTGCCAGATCACAGGGTTACAGAATTAAACCACAGTCATATTCCCAGGCCAGAGGGTTCCACAGTCAAACCTCACTCATGTTACCATGCCACACGGTTCCAGAATCCAACCGATGTCATGTTCCCTGGCCACAGGGTTCCAGAATCTATCCTCAGTCATGTTCCCAGGCCACAGGGTACCACCATCAAACCTCAGTCATGTTCCCAGTGCACAGGGTTCTTCCATCAAACCTCAATCATGTTCCCAGGACACAGGTTTCCAGAATCAAACCAAAGTCAAGTTCCCAGGCCATGGGTTTCCAGTACCAGGCCTCAGTCATGTTTCCAGGGCACAGGGTTCCACAATCAAACCTCAGTCATGTTGCCAGTCCACAGGTTTCTGCCATCAAACCTCAGTCAAGTTCCCAGGCCACAGATTTCCAGAATCAAACCTCAGTCATATTCCCAGGACACATGGTTCCAGAATCAAACCTCAGTCATGTTCGCAGGCCACAGGGTTCCACAATCAAACCTCAGTCATGTTCCCAGGAAAAAGGTGTCCAGAATCAAACCTCAGTCATGTTCCCAGGGAACAGGGTTCCAGAAACAAACCTCAGTCATGATGCCAGGCCACAGGTTACCACCATCAAACCTCAGACATGTTCCCAGGCCACAGGATTCCAGAATCAAACCGTTCTCATGTTCCCAGGCCACAGGGTTCCACAATCCACTGATGTCATGTTCCCAGGCCACAGGGTTCCAGAATCACGCCTCAGTCATATTCCCAGGCCACAGGGTTCCAGAATTAAACCTCAGTCATATTCCCAGGCCAGAGGGTTCCAGAATCCAACCGATGTCATGTTCCCAGGCCACAGGGTTCTAGAACCAAGCCTCAGTCAGGTTCCCAGGCCTCAGGGATCCAGAATCAAACCTCATTCATGTTGCCAGGCCATAGGGTACCACCATCAAACCTCAGTCATATTCCCAGTCCACAGGTTTCCAGAATCAAACCGATTTCATGTTCCCAGGCAACAGGGTACCAGAATCCAAACCCATGTCATGTTCCCAGGCCACAGGGTTCCACCATCAAATCTCAGTCATTTTGCCAGGCCACAGGTTTCCACCACCAAGCCTCATTCATGTTCCCAAGCCTGAGTGTTCCACAATCAAACCTAAGTCATCTTGCCATGCCACAGGGTTCCACAACCCACTGATGTCATGTTCCCAGGCCACAGGGTTCCAGAATCAAACCTCAGTTATGTTCCCAGGCCACAGGGTTCCAGAATCAAGCCTCCCTCATATTCCCAGGCCACAGGGTTCCACAATTAAACCTCAGTCATATTCCCAGGCCAGAGGGTTCCACAATCAAACCTCAGTCCTGTTGCCAGGCCACGGTTCCACCATGAAGCCTCAGTCATGTTCCCAGGCCTGAGTGTTCCACAATCAAACCTAAGTCATCTTGCCAGGCCACAGGGTTCCACAATCCACTGATGTCATGTTCCCAGGCCACAGGGTTCCACAATTAAACCTAAGTCATATTCCCAGGCCAGAGGGTTCCACAATCAAACCTCAGTCATGTTCCCAGGAAACAGGGTTCCAGAATCAAACCTCAGTCATGTTCCGAGGCCACAGGGTTCCAGAATCAAGCCTCCCTCATATTCCCAGGCAACAGGGTTCCACAATTAAACCTCAGTCATATTCCCAGACCAGAGGTTTCAACCATCAAACCTCAGTCATGTTCCCAGGAAACAGGGTTCCAGAATCAAACCAATGTCATGTTCCGAGGGCACGGGGTTCCAGTATTAGGCCTCAGTCATGTTCCCAGGCCACAGGGTTCCACCATCAAACCTCAGTCATGTTGGCAGTCCTCAGGTTTCTGCGATCAAACTACATTCAACTTCCCAGGCCACAGGGTTCCAGAATCAAGCCTCAGTCATGTTGCCAGGCCACAGGTTACCACCATCAATCCTCAGTCATGTTCCCAGTGCACAGGGTTCCTCCATCAAACCTCAATCATGTTCCCAGGACACAGGTTTCCAGAATCAAACCAAAGTCAAGTTCCCAGGCCATGGGTTTCCAGTAGCAGGCCTCAGTCATGTTGCCAGGCCACAGGGTACCACCATCATACCTCAGTCATGTTCCCAGGCCACAGGATTCCACAATCTCACATCAGTCATGTTCCCAGGTCAATGGTTTCCAGAATCAAACCTCAGTCATATTCCCAGGCCACATGGTTCCAGAATGAAACCTCAGTCATGTTCCCAGGACAAAGGGATCCAGAATAAAACCTCAGTCATGTTCCCTGGACACAGGTTCCAAAAATAAAATCCCCGGCATGTTCCCAGGCCACAGGGTTCCAGAAGCAAGCCTCACTCATATTCCCAGGCCACAGGGTTCCACAATTAAACCTGTATCATATTCCCAGGCCAGAGGTTTCCACAATCAAACCTCAGTCCTGTTGCCAGGCCACGGTTCCACCATCAAGCCTCAGTCATGTTCCCAGGCCAGAGTGTTCCACAACCAAACCTAAGTCATCTTGCCAGGCCACAGGGTTCCACCATCAAACCTCAGTCCTGTTGCCAGGCCACAGGGTTCCACCATCAAATCTCAGTCATTTTGCCAGGCCACAGGTTTCCACCACCAAGCCTCATTCATGTTCCCAAGCCTGAGTGTTCCACAATCAAACCTAAGTCATCTTGCCAGGCCACAGGGTTCCACAATCCACTGATGTCATGTTCCCAGGCCACAGGGTTCCAGAATCAAACCTCAGTTATGTTCCCAGGCCACAGGGTTCCAGAATCAAGCCTCCCTCATATTCCCAGGCCACAGGGTTCCACAATTAAACCTCAGTCATATTCCCAGGCCAGAGGGTTCCACAATCAAACCTCAGTCCTGTTGCCAGGCCACGGTTCCACCATCAACCTCAGTCATGTTCCCAGGCCTGAGTGTTCCACAATCAAACCTACGTCATCTTGCCAGGCCACAGGGTTCCACAATCCACTGATGTCATGTTCCCAGGCCACAGGGTTCCAGAATCAAGCCTCCCTCATATTCCCAGGCCACAGGTTTCCACAATTAAACCTAAGTCATATTCCCAGGCCAGAGGGTTCCACAATCAAACCTCAGTCATATTCCCAGGAAACAGGGTTCCAGAATCAAACCTCAGTCATGTTCCGAGGCCACAGGGTTCCAGAATCAAGCCTCCCTCATATTCCCAGGCCACAGGGTTCCACCATCAAACCTCAGTCCTGTTGCAAGGCCACAGGGTTCAACCATCAAACCTCAGTCATTTTCCCAGGAAACAGGGTTCAAGAATCAAGCCTCCCTCATATTCCCAGGCCACAGGGTTCCACAATTAAACCTCAGTCATATTCCCAGACCAAAGGTTTCAACCATCAAACCTCAGTCATGTTCCCAGGAAACAGGGTTTCACAATCAAACCAATGTCATGTTCCGAGGCCACGGGGTTACAGTATTAGGCCTCAGTCATGTTCCCAGGGCACAGGGTTCCACGATCAAACCTCAGTCATGTTGGCAGTCCACAGTTTTCTGCGATCAAACCACATTCAAATTCCCAGGCCACAGGGTTCCAGAATCAAGCCTCAGTCATGTTGCCAGGCCACAGGGTACCACCATCATACCTCAGTCATGTTCTCAGGCCACAGGATTCCACAATCTCACATCAGTCATGTTCCCAGGTCAATGGTTTCCAGAATCAAACCTCAGTCATATTCCCAGGCCACATGGTTCCAGAATCAAACCTCAGTCATGTTCCCAGGACAAAGGGATCCAGAATAAAACCTCAGTCATGTTCCCTGGACACAGGTTCCAAAAATAAAATCCCCGGCATGTTCCCAGGCCACAGGGTTCCAGAAGCAAGCCTCACTCATATTCCCAGGCCACAGGGTTCCACAATTAAACCTGTGTCATATTCCCAGGCCAGAGGTTTCCACAATCAAACCTCAGTCCTGTTGCCAGGCCACGGTTCCACCATCAAGCCTCAGTCATGTTCCCAGGCCAGAGTGTTCCACAACCAAACCTAAGTCATCTTGCCAGGCCACAGGGTTCCACCATCAAACCTCAGGCCTGTTGCCAGGCCACAGGGTTCAACCATCAAACCTCAGTCATTTTCCCAGGAAACAGGGTTCAAGAATCAAGCCTCCCTCATATTCCCAGGCCACAGGGTTCCACAATTAAACCTCAGTCATATTCCCAGACCAAAGGTTTCAACCATCAAACCTCAGTCATGTTCCCAGGAAACAGGGTTTCACAATCAAACCAATGTCATGTTCCGAGGCCACGGGGTTACAGTATTAGGCCTCAGTCATGTTCCCAGGGCACAGGGTTCCACCATCAAACCTCAGTCATGTTGGCAATCCTCAGGTTTCTGCGATCAAACCACATTCAAATTCCCAGGCCACAGGGTTCCAGAATCAAGCCTCACTCATATTCCCAGGCCTCAGGGTTCCACAATTAAACCTCAGTCATATTCCCAGGCCAGAGGGTTCCACAATCAAACCTCAGTCCTGTGACCAGGCCACAGGCTTCCACCATCAAGCCTCAGTCACGTTCCCAAGCCTGAGGGTTCCACCATCAAACCTCTGTCATGTTGCCAGATCACAGGGTTACAGAATTAAACCACAGTCATATTCCCAGGCCAGAGGGTTCCACAGTCAAACCTCAGTCATGTTACCATGCCACAGGGTTCCAGAATCCAACCGATGTCATGTTCCCTGGCCAAAGGATTCCAGAATCTATCCTCAGTCATGTTCCCAGGCCACAGGGTTCCAGAATAAAACCTCAGTCATATTCCCAGTTCACAGGGTTCCAGAACAAAGCCTCAGTCAGGTTCCCAGGGCACAGTATTCCACAATCTAAACAGATGTCATGTTCCCAGGTCACAGGTTTCCAGAATCACGCCTCATTCATGTTCCCAGGCCACAGGGATCCACCATCAAGCCTCAGTCAAGTTCCCAAGCCTGAGGGTTCCACAATCAAACCTCATTCATGTTCCCAGTGCACAGGGTTCTTCCATCAAACCTCAATCATGTTCCCAGGACACAGGTTTCCAGAATCAAACCAAAGTCAAGTTCCCAGGCCATGGGTTTCCAGTACCAGGCCTCAGTCATGTTTCCAGGGCACAGGGTTCCACAATCAAACCTCAGTCATGTTGCCAGTCCACAGGTTTCTGCCATCAAACCTCAGTCAAGTTCCCAGGCCACAGATTTCCAGAATCAAACCTCAGTCATATTCCCAGGACACATGGTTCCAGAATCAAACCTCAGTCATGTTCGCAGGCCACAGGGTTCCACAATCAAACCTCAGTCATGTTCCCAGGAAAAAGGTGTCCAGAATCAAACCTCAGTCATGTTCCCAGGGAACAGGGTTCCAGAAACAAACCTCAGTCATGATGCCAGGCCACAGGTTACCACCATCAAACCTCAGACATGTTCCCAGGCCACAGGGTTCCAGAATCAAACCGTTCTCATGTTCCCAGGCCACAGGGTTCCACAATCCACTGATGTCATGTTCCCAGGCCACAGGGTTCCAGAATCACGCCTCAGTCATATTCCCAGGCCACAGGGTTCCAGAATTAAACCTCAGTCATATTCCCAGGCCAGAGGGTTCCAGAATCCAACCGATGTCATGTTCCCAGGCCACAGGGTTCTAGAACCAAGCCTCAGTCAGGTTCCCAGGCCTCAGGGATCCAGAATCAAACCTCAGTCATGTTGCCAGGCCATAGGGTACCACCATCAAACCTCAGTCATATTCCCAGTCCACAGGTTTCCAGAATCAAACCGATTTCATGTTCCCAGGCAACAGGGTACCAGAATCCAAACCCATGTCATGTTCCCAGGCCACAGGGTTCCACCATCAAATCTCAGTCATTTTGCCAGGCCACAGGTTTCCACCACCAAGCCTC
Source organism: Balaenoptera physalus (assembly GCF_965194825.1). Classification (NCBI taxonomy): domain Eukaryota; kingdom Metazoa; phylum Chordata; class Mammalia; order Artiodactyla; family Balaenopteridae; genus Balaenoptera; species Balaenoptera physalus. The sequence goes on from NC_138894.1 coordinate 24,619,761, forward strand.
ATTCATGTTCCCAAGCCTGAGTGTTCCACAATCAAACCTAAGTCATCTTGCCAGGCCACAGGGTTCCACAATCCACTGATGTCATGTTCCCAGGCCACAGGGTTCCAGAATCAAACCTCAGTTATGTTCCCAGGCCACAGGGTTCCAGAATCAAACCTCAGTCATGTTCCCAGGACAAAGGGATCCAGAATAAAACCTCAGTCATGTTCCCTGGACACAGGTTCCAAAAATAAAATCCCCGGCATGTTCCCAGGCCACAGGGTTCCAGAAGCAAGCCTCACTCATATTCCCAGGCCACAGGGTTCCACAATTAAACCTCAGTCATATTCCCAGGCCAGAGGGTTCCACAATCAAACCTCAGTCCTGTTGCCAGGCCACGGTTCCACCATGAAGCCTCAGTCATGTTCCCAGGCCTGAGTGTTCCACAATCAAACCTAAGTCATCTTGCCAGGCCACAGGGTTCCACAATCCACTGATGTCATGTTCCCAGGCCACAGGGTTCCAGAATCAAGCCTCCCTCATATTCCCAGGCCACAGGTTTCCACAATTAAACCTAAGTCATATTCCCAGGCCAGAGGGTTCCACAATCAAACCTCAGTCATGTTCCCAGGAAACAGGGTTCCAGAATCAAACCTCAGTCATGTTCCGAGGCCACAGGGTTCCAGAATCAAGCCTCCCTCATATTCCCAGGCAACAGGGTTCCACAATTAAACCTCAGTCATATTCCCAGACCAGAGGTTTCAACTATCAAACCTCAGTCATGTTCCCAGGAAACAGGGTTCCAGAATCAAACCAATGTCATGTTCCGAGGGCACGGGGTTCCAGTATTAGGCCTCAGTCATGTTCCCAGGCCACAGGGTTCCACCATCAAACCTCAGTCATGTTGGCAGTCCTCAGGTTTCTGCGATCAAACTACATTCAACTTCCCAGGCCACAGGGTTCCAGAATCAAGCCTCAGTCATGTTGCCAGGCCACAGGTTACCACCATCAATCCTCAGTCATGTTCCCAGTGCACAGGGTTCCTCCATCAAACCTCAAACATGTTCCCAGGACACAGGTTTCCAGAATCAAACCAAAGTCAAGTTCCCAGGCCATTGGTTTCCAGTAGCAGTCCTCAGTCATGTTTCCAGGGCACAGGGTTCCACAATCAAACCTCAGTCATGTTGCCAGGCCACAGGGTACCACCATCATACCTCAGTCATGTTCCCAGGCCACAGGATTCCACAATCTCACATCAGTCATGTTCCCAGGTCAATGGTTTCCAGAATCAAACCTCAGTCATATTCCCAGGCCACATGGTTCCAGAATCAAACCTCAGTCATGTTCCCAGGACAAAGGGATCCAGAATAAAACCTCAGTCATGTTTCCTGGACACAGGTTCCAAAAATAAAATCCCCGGCATGTTCCCAGGCCACAGGGTTCCAGAAGCAAGCCTCACTCATATTCCCAGGCCACAGGGTTCCACAATTAAACCTGTATCATATTCCCAGGCCAGAGGTTTCCACAATCAAACCTCAGTCCTGTTGCCAGGCCACGGTTCCACCATCAAGCCTCAGTCATGTTCCCAGGCCAGAGTGTTCCACAACCAAACCTAAGTCATCTTGCCAGGCCACAGGGTTCCACCATCAAACCTCAGTCCTGTTGCCAGGCCACAGGGTTCCACCATCAAATCTCAGTCATTTTGCCAGGCCACAGGTTTCCACCACCAAGCCTCATTCATGTTCCCAAGCCTGAGTGTTCCACAATCAAACCTAAGTCATCTTGCCAGGCCACAGGGTTCCACAATCCACTGATGTCATGTTCCCAGGCCACAGGGTTCCAGAATCAAACCTCAGTTATGTTCCCAGGCCACAGGGTTCCAGAATCAAACCTCAGTCATGTTCCCAGGACAAAGGGATCCAGAATAAAACCTCAGTCATGTTCCCTGGACACAGGTTCCAAAAATAAAATCCCCGGCATGTTCCCAGGCCACAGGGTTCCAGAAGCAAGCCTCACTCATATTCCCAGGCCACAGGGTTCCACAATTAAACCTCAGTCATATTCCCAGGCCAGAGGGTACCACCATCATACCTCAGTCATGTTCCCAGGCCACAGGATTCCACAATCTCACATCAGTCATGTTCCCAGGTCAATGGTTTCCAGAATCAAACCTCAGTCATATTCCCAGGCCACATGGTTCCAGAATCAAACCTCAGTCATGTTCCCAGGACAAAGGGATCCAGAATAAAACCTCAGTCATGTTCCCTGGACACAGGTTCCAAAAATAAAATCCCCGGCATGTTCCCAGGCCACAGGGTTCCAGAAGCAAGCCTCACTCATATTCCCAGGCCACAGGGTTCCACAATCCACTGATGTCATGTTCCCAGGCCACAGGGTTCCAGAATCAAGCCTCCCTCATATTCCCAGGCCACAGGTTTCCACAATTAAACCTAAGTCATATTCCCAGGCCAGAGGGTTCCACAATCAAACCTCAGTCATGTTCCCAGGAAACAGGGTTCCAGAATCAAACCTCAGTCATGTTCCGAGGCCACAGGGTTCCAGAATCAAGCCTCCCTCATATTCCCAGGCAACAGGGTTCCACAATTAAACCTCAGTCATATTCCCAGACCAGAGGTTTCAACCATCAAACCTCAGTCATGTTCCCAGGAAACAGGGTTCCAGAATCAAACCAATGTCATGTTCCGAGGGCACGGGGTTCCAGTATTAGGCCTCAGTCATGTTCCCAGGCCACAGGGTTCCACCATCAAACCTCAGTCATGTTGGCAGTCCTCAGGTTTCTGCGATCAAACTACATTCAACTTCCCAGGCCACAGGGTTCCAGAATCAAGCCTCAGTCATGTTGCCAGGCCACAGGTTACCACCATCAATCCTCAGTCATGTTCCCAGTGCACAGGGTTCCTCCATCAAACCTCAATCATGTTCCCAGGACACAGGTTTCCAGAATCAAACCAAAGTCAAGTTCCCAGGCCATGGGTTTCCAGTAGCAGGCCTCAGTCATGTTTCCAGGGCACAGGGTTCCACAATCAAACCTCAGTCATGTTGCCAGGCCACAGGGTACCACCATCATACCTCAGTCATGTTCCCAGGCCACAGGATTCCACAATCTCACATCAGTCATGTTCCCAGGTCAATGGTTTCCAGAATCAAACCTCAGTCATATTCCCAGGCCACATGGTTCCAGAATCAAACCTCAGTCATGTTCCCAGGACAAAGGGATCCAGAATAAAACCTCAGTCATGTTCCCTGGACACAGGTTCCAAAAATAAAATCCCCGGCATGTTCCCAGGCCACAGGGTTCCAGAAGCAAGCCTCACTCATATTCCCAGGCCACAGGGTTCCACAATTAAACCTGTATCATATTCCCAGGCCAGAGGTTTCCACAATCAAACCTCAGTCCTGTTGCCAGGCCACGGTTCCACCATCAAGCCTCAGTCATGTTCCCAGGCCAGAGTGTTCCACAACCAAACCTAAGTCATCTTGCCAAGCCACAGGGTTCCACCAACAAACCTCAGTCCTGTTGCCAGGCCACAGGGTTCAACCATCAAACCTCAGTCATTTTCCCAGGAAACAGGGTTAAAGAATCAAGCCTCCCTCATATTCCCAGGCCACAGGGTTCCACAATTAAAGCTCAGTCATATTTCCAGACCAAAGGTTTCAACCATCAAACCTCAGTCATGTTCCCAGGAAACAGGGTTTCACAATCAAACCAATGTCATGTTCCGAGGCCACGGGGTTACAGTATTAGGCCTCAGTCATGTTCCCAGGGCACAGGGTTCCACCATCAAACCTCAGTCATGTTGGCAGTCCACAGTTTTCTGCGATCAAACCACATTCAAATTCCCAGCCCACAGGGTTCCAGAATCAAGCCTCACTCATATTCCCAGGCCTCAGGGTTCCACAATTAAACCTCAGTCATATTCCCAGGCCAGAGGGTTCCACAATCAAAGCTAAGTCATCTTGCCAGGCCACAGGGTTCCACCATCAAACCTCAGTCCTGTGACCAGGCCACAGGCTTTCACCATCAAGCCTCAGTCACGTTCCCAAGCCTGAGGGTTCCACCATCAAACCTCTGTCATGTTGCCAGATCACAGGGTTACAGAATTAAACCACAGTCATATTCCCAGGCCAGAGGGTTCCACAGTCAAACCTCAGTCATGTTACCATGCCACAGGGTTCCAGAATCCAACCGATGTCATGTTCCCTGGCCACAGGATTCCAGAATCTATCCTCAGTCATGTTCCCAGGCCACAGGGTTCCAGAATAAAACCTCAGTCATATTCCCAGTTCACAGGGTTCCAGAACAAAGCCTCAGTCAGGTTCCCAGGGCACAGTATTCCACAATCTAAACAGATGTCATGTTCCCAGGTCACAGGTTTCCAGAATCACGCCTCATTCATGTTCCCAGGCCACAGGGATCCACCATCAAGCCTCAGTCAAGTTCCCAAGCCTGAGGGTTCCACAATCAAACCTCATTCATGTTCCCAGTGCACAGGGTTCTTCCATCAAACCTCAATCATGTTCCCAGGACACAGGTTTCCAGAATCAAACCAAAGTCAAGTTCCCAGGCCATGGGTTTCCAGTACCAGGCCTCAGTCATGTTTCCAGGGCACAGGGTTCCACAATCAAACCTCAGTCATGTTGCCAGTCCACAGGTTTCTGCCATCAAACCTCAGTCAAGTTCCCAGGCCACAGATTTCCAGAATCAAACCTCAGTCATATTCCCAGGACACATGGTTCCAGAATCAAACCTCAGTCATGTTCGCAGGCCACAGGGTTCCACAATCAAACCTCAGTCATGTTCCCATTAAAAAGGTGTCCAGAATCCAACCTCAGTCATGTTTCCAGGGAACAGGGTTCGAGAAACAAACCTCAGTCATGATGCCAGGCCACAGGTTACCACCATCAAACCTCAGTCATATTCCCAGGCCAGAGGGTTCCACAATCAAACCTCAGTCCTGTTGCCAGGCCACGGTTCCACCATCAAGCCTCAGTCATGTTCCCAGGCCTGAGTGTTCCACAATCAAACCTAAGTCATCTTGCCAGGCCACAGGGTTCCACAATCCACTGATGTCATGTTCCCAGGCCACAGGGTTCCAGAATCAAGCCTCCCTCATATTCCCAGGCCACAGGTTTCCACAATTAAACCTAAGTCATATTCCCAGGCCAGAGGGTTCCACAATCAAACCTCAGTCATGTTCCCAGGAAACAGGGTTCCAGAATCAAACCTCAGTCATGTTCCGAGGCCACAGGGTTCCAGAATCAAGCCTCCCTCATATTCCCAGGCAACAGGGTTCCACAATTAAACCTCAGTCATATTCCCAGACCAGAGGTTTCAACCATCAAACCTCAGTCATGTTCCCAGGAAACAGGGTTCCAGAATCAAACCAATGTCATGTTCCGAGGGCACGGGGTTCCAGTATTAGGCCTCAGTCATGTTCCCAGGCCACAGGGTTCCACCATCAAACCTCAGTCATGTTGGCACTCCTCAGGTTTCTGCGATCAAACTACATTCAACTTCCCAGGCCACAGGGTTCCAGAATCAAGCCTCAGTCATGTTGCCAGGCCACAGGTTACCACCATCAATCCTCAGTCATGTTCCCAGTGCACAGGGTTCCTCCATCAAACCTCAATCATGTTCCCAGGACACAGGTTTCCAGAATCAAACCAAAGTCAAGTTCCCAGGCCATGGGTTTCCAGTAGCAGGCCTCAGTCATGTTTCCAGGGCACAGGGTTCCACAATCAAACCTCAGTCATGTTGCCAGGCCACAGGGTACCACCATCATACCTCAGTCATGTTCCCAGGCCACAGGATTCCACAATCTCACATCAGTCATGTTCCCAGGTCAATGGTTTCCAGAATCAAACCTCAGTCATATTCCCAGGCCACATGGTTCCAGAATCAAACCTCAGTCATGTTCCCAGGACAAAGGGATCCAGAATAAAACCTCAGTCATGTTCCCTGGACACAGGTTCCAAAAATAAAATCCCCGGCATGTTCCCAGGCCACAGGGTTCCAGAAGCAAGCCTCACTCATATTCCCAGGCCACAGGGTTCCACAATTAAACCTCAGTCATATTCCCAGGCCAGAGGTTTCCACAATCAAACCTCAGTCCTGTTGCCAGGCCACGGTTCCACCATCAAGCCTCAGTCATGTTCCCAGGCCAGAGTGTTCCACAACCAAACCTAAGTCATCTTGCCAAGCCACAGGGTTCCACCAACAAACCTCAGTCCTGTTGCCAGGCCACAGGGTTCAACCATCAAACCTCAGTCATTTTCCCAGGAAACAGGGTTAAAGAATCAAGCCTCCCTCATATTCCCAGGCCACAGGGTTCCACAATTAAAGCTCAGTCATATTTCCAGACCAAAGGTTTCAACCATCAAACCTCAGTCATGTTCCCAGGAAACAGGGTTTCACAATCAAACCAATGTCATGTTCCGAGGCCACGGGGTTACAGTATTAGGCCTCAGTCATGTTCCCAGGGCACAGGGTTCCACCATCAAACCTCAGTCATGTTGGCAGTCCACAGTTTTCTGCGATCAAACCACATTCAAACTCCCAGCCCACAGGGTTCCAGAATCAAGCCTCACTCATATTCCCAGGCCTCAGGGTTCCACAATTAAACCTCAGTCATATTCCCAGGCCAGAGGGTTCCACAATCAAAGCTAAGTCATCTTGCCAGGCCACAGGGTTCCACCATCAAACCTCAGTCCTGTGACCAGGCCACAGGCTTTCACCATCAAGCCTCAGTCACGTTCCCAAGCCTGAGGGTTCCACCATCAAACCTCTGTCATGTTGCCAGATCACAGGGTTACAGAATTAAACCACAGTCATATTCCCAGGCCAGAGGGTTCCACAGTCAAACCTCAGTCATGTTACCATGCCACAGGGTTCCAGAATCCAACCGATGTCATGTTCCCTGGCCACAGGATTCCAGAATCTATCCTCAGTCATGTTCCCAGGCCACAGGGTTCCAGAATAAAACCTCAGTCATATTCCCAGTTCACAGGGTTCCAGAACAAAGCCTCAGTCAGGTTCCCAGGGCACAGTATTCCACAATCTAAACAGATGTCATGTTCCCAGGTCACAGGTTTCCAGAATCACGCCTCATTCATGTTCCCAGGCCACAGGGATCCACCATCAAGCCTCAGTCAAGTTCCCAAGCCTGAGGGTTCCACAATCAAACCTCATTCATGTTCCCAGTGCACAGGGTTCTTCCATCAAACCTCAATCATGTTCCCAGGACACAGGTTTCCAGAATCAAACCAAAGTCAAGTTCCCAGGCCATGGGTTTCCAGTACCAGGCCTCAGTCATGTTTCCAGGGCACAGGGTTCCACAATCAAACCTCAGTCATGTTGCCAGTCCACAGGTTTCTGCCATCAAACCTCAGTCAAGTTCCCAGGCCACAGATTTCCAGAATCAAACCTCAGTCATATTCCCAGGACACATGGTTCCAGAATCAAACCTCAGTCATGTTCGCAGGCCACAGGGTTCCACAATCAAACCTCAGTCATGTTCCCATTAAAAAGGTGTCCAGAATCCAACCTCAGTCATGTTTCCAGGGAACAGGGTTCGAGAAACAAACCTCAGTCATGATGCCAGGCCACAGGTTACCACCATCAAACCTCAGACATGTTCCCAGGCCACAGGGTTCCACAATCCACTGATGTCATGTTCCCAGGCCACAGGGTTCCAGAATCACGCCTCAGTCATATTCCCAGGCCACAGGGTTCCAGAATTAAACCTCAGTCATATTCCCAGGCCAGAGGGTTCCAGAATCCAACCGATGTCATGTTCCCAGGCCACAGGGTTCTAGAACCAAGCCTCAGTCAGGTTCCCAGGCCTCAGGGATCCAGAATCAAACCTCAGTCATGTTGCCAGGCCATAGGGTACCACCATCAAACCTCAGTCATATTCCCAGTCCACAGGTTTCCAGAATCAAACCGATTTCATGTTCCCAGGCAACAGGGTACCAGAATCCAAACCCATGTCATGTTCCCAGGCCACAGGGTCCCACCATCAAATCTCAGTCATTTTGCCAGGCCACAGGTTTCCACCACCAAGCCTCATTCATGTTCCCAAGCCTGAGTGTTCCACAATCAAACCTAAGTCATCTTGCCAGGCCACAGGGTTCCACAATCCACTGATGTCATGTTCCCAGGCCACAGGGTTCCAGAATCACGCCTCAGTCATATTCCCAGGCCACAGGGTTCCAGAATTAAACCTCAGTCATATTCCCAGGCCAGAGGGTTCCAGAATCCAACCGATGTCATGTTCCCAGGCCACAGGGTTCTAGAACCAAGCCTCAGTCAGGTTCCCAGGCCTCAGGGATCCAGAATCAAACCTCAGTCATGTTGCCAGGCCATAGGGTACCACCATCAAACCTCAGTCATATTCCCAGTCCACAGGTTTCCAGAATCAAACCGATTTCATGTTCCCAGGCAACAGGGTACCAGAATCCAAACCCATGTCATGTTCCCAGGCCACAGGGTCCCACCATCAAATCTCAGTCATTTTGCCAGGCCACAGGTTTCCACCACCAAGCCTCAGTCAAGTTCCCAAGCCTGAGGGTTCCACAATCAAACCTCATTCATGTTCCCAGTGCACAGGGTTCTTCCATCAAACCTCAATCATGTTCCCAGGACACAGGTTTCCAGAATCAAACCAAAGTCAAGTTCCCAGGCCATGGGTTTCCAGTACCAGGCCTCAGTCATGTTTCCAGGGCACAGGGTTCCACAATCAAACCTCAGTCATGTTGCCAGTCCACAGGTTTCTGCCATCAAACCTCAGTCAAGTTCCCAGGCCACAGATTTCCAGAATCAAACCTCAGTCATATTCCCAGGACACATGGTTCCAGAATCAAACCTCAGTCATGTTCGCAGGCCACAGGGTTCCACAATCAAACCTCAGTCATGTTCCCATTAAAAAGGTGTCCAGAATCCAACCTCAGTCATGTTTCCAGGGAACAGGGTTCGAGAAACAAACCTCAGTCATGATGCCAGGCCACAGGTTACCACCATCAAACCTCAGACATGTTCCCAGGCCACAGGGTTCCACAATCCACTGATGTCATGTTCCCAGGCCACAGGGTTCCAGAATCACGCCTCAGTCATATTCCCAGGCCACAGGGTTCCAGAATTAAACCTCAGTCATATTCCCAGGCCAGAGGGTTCCAGAATCCAACCGATGTCATGTTCCCAGGCCACAGGGTTCTAGAACCAAGCCTCAGTCAGGTTCCCAGGCCTCAGGGATCCAGAATCAAACCTCAGTCATGTTGCCAGGCCATAGGGTACCACCATCAAACCTCAGTCATATTCCCAGTCCACAGGTTTCCAGAATCAAACCGATTTCATGTTCCCAGGCAACAGGGTACCAGAATCCAAACCCATGTCATGTTCCCAGGCCACAGGGTCCCACCATCAAATCTCAGTCATTTTGCCAGGCCACAGGTTTCCACCACCAAGCCTCATTCATGTTCCCAAGCCTGAGTGTTCCACAATCAAACCTAAGTCATCTTGCCAGGCAACAGGGTTCCACAATCCACTGATGTCATGTTCCCAGGCCACAGGGTTCCAGAATCAAACCTCAGTTATGTTCCCAGGCCACAGGGTTCCAGAATCAAGCCTCCCTCATATTCCCAGGCCACAGGGTTCCAAAATTAGACCTCAGTCATATTCCCAGGCCAGAGGGTTCCACAATCAAACCTCAGTCCTGTTGCCAGGCCACGGTTCCACCATCAAGCCTCAGTCATGTTCCCAGGCCTGAGTGTTCCACAATCAAACCTAAGTCATCTTGCCAGGCCACAGGGTTCCACAATCCACTGATGTTAAGTTCCCAGGCCACAGGGTTCCAGAATCAAGCCTCCCTCATATTCCCAGGCCACAGGTTTCCACAATTAAACCTAAGTCATATTCCCAGGCCAGAGGGTTCCACAATCAAACCTCAGTCTTGTTGCCAGGCCACGGTTCCACCATCAAACCTCAGTCATGTTCCCAGGCCACAGGGTTCTTCCAACAAATCTCAGTCATGTTCCCAGGCCACAGAATTCCACAATCTCACATCAGTCATCTTCCCAGGCCAATGGTTTCCAGAGTCAAACCTCAGTCATATTCCCAGGCCACATGGTTCCAGAATCAAACCTCAGTCATGTTCCCAGGACACATGGTTCCAGAATAAAACCTCAGCCATGTTCCCTGGACACCGGTTCCAAAAATAAAACCCCAGTCATGTTCCCAGGCCACAGGGTTCCAGAATCAAGCCTCACTCATATTCCCAGGCCTGAGTGTTCCACAATCAAACCTAAATCATCTTGCCAGCCCACAGGGTTCCACAATCCACTGATGTCATGTTCCCAGGCCACAGGGTTCCAGAATCAAGCCTCCCTCATATTCCCAGGCCACAGGTTTCCACAATTAAACCTAAGTCATATTCCCAGGCCAGAGGGTTCCACAATCAAACCTCAGTCATGTTCCCAGGAAACAGGGTTCCAGAATCAAACCTCAGTCATGTTCCGAGGCCACAGGGTTCCAGAATCAAGCCTCCCTCATATTCCCAGGCAACAGGGTTCCACAATTAAACCTCAGTCATATTCCCAGACCAGAGGTTTCAACCATCAAACCTCAGTCATGTTCCCAGGAAACAGGGTTCCAGAATCAAACCAAGGTCATGTTCCGAGGGCACGGGGTTCCAGTATCAGGCCTCAGTCATGTTCCCAGGCCACAGGGTTCCACCATCAAACCTCCGTCATGTTGGCAGTCCTCAGGTTTCTGCGATCAAACCACATTCAACTTCCCAGGCCACAGGGTTCCAGAATCAAGCCTCAGTCATGTTGCCAGGCCACAGGTTACCACCATCAATCCTCAGTCATGTTCCCAGTGCACAGGGTTCCTCCATCAAACCTCAATCATGTTCCCAGGACACAGGTTTCCAGAATCAAACCAAAGTCAAGTTCCCAGGCCATGGGTTTCCAGTACCAGGCCTCAGTCATGTTTCCAGGGCACAGGGTTCCACAATCAAACCTCAGTCATGTTGCCAGTCCACAGGTTTCTGCCATCAAACCTCAGTCAAGTTCCCAGGCCACAGATTTCCAGAATCAAACCTCAGTCATATTCCCAGGACACATGGTTCCAGAATCAAACCTCAGTCATGTTCGCAGGCCACAGGGTTCCACAATCAAACCTCAGTCATGTTCCCATTAAAAAGGTGTCCAGAATCCAACCTCAGTCATGTTTCCAGGGAACAGGGTTCGAGAAACAAACCTCAGTCATGATGCCAGGCCACAGGTTACCACCATCAAACCTCAGACATGTTCCCAGGCCACAGGGTTCCACAATCCACTGATGTCATGTTCCCAGGCCACAGGGTTCCAGAATCACGCCTCAGTCATATTCCCAGGCCACAGGGTTCCAGAATTAAACCTCAGTCATATTCCCAGGCCAGAGGGTTCCAGAATCCAACCGATGTCATGTTCCCAGGCCACAGGGTTCTAGAACCAAGCCTCAGTCAGGTTCCCAGGCCTCAGGGATCCAGAATCAAACCTCAGTCATGTTGCCAGGCCATAGGGTACCACCATCAAACCTCAGTCATATTCCCAGTCCACAGGTTTCCAGAATCAAACCGATTTCATGTTCCCAGGCAACAGGGTACCAGAATCCAAACCCATGTCATGTTCCCAGGCCACAGGGTCCCACCATCAAATCTCAGTCATTTTGCCAGGCCACAGGTTTCCACCACCAAGCCTCATTCATGTTCCCAAGCCTGAGTGTTCCACAATCAAACCTAAGTCATCTTGCCAGGCCACAGGGTTCCACAATCCACTGATGTCATGTTCCCAGGCCACAGGGTTCCAGAATCACGCCTCAGTCATATTCCCAGGCCACAGGGTTCCAGAATTAAACCTCAGTCATATTCCCAGGCCAGAGGGTTCCAGAATCCAACCGATGTCATGTTCCCAGGCCACAGGGTTCTAGAACCAAGCCTCAGTCAGGTTCCCAGGCCTCAGGGATCCAGAATCAAACCTCAGTCATGTTGCCAGGCCATAGGGTACCACCATCAAACCTCAGTCATATTCCCAGTCCACAGGTTTCCAGAATCAAACCGATTTCATGTTCCCAGGCAACAGGGTACCAGAATCCAAACCCATGTCATGTTCCCAGGCCACAGGGTCCCACCATCAAATCTCAGTCATTTTGCCAGGCCACAGGTTTCCACCACCAAGCCTCAGTCAAGTTCCCAAGCCTGAGGGTTCCACAATCAAACCTCATTCATGTTCCCAGTGCACAGGGTTCTTCCATCAAACCTCAATCATGTTCCCAGGACACAGGTTTCCAGAATCAAACCAAAGTCAAGTTCCCAGGCCATGGGTTTCCAGTACCAGGCCTCAGTCATGTTTCCAGGGCACAGGGTTCCACAATCAAACCTCAGTCATGTTGCCAGTCCACAGGTTTCTGCCATCAAACCTCAGTCAAGTTCCCAGGCCACAGATTTCCAGAATCAAACCTCAGTCATATTCCCAGGACACATGGTTCCAGAATCAAACCTCAGTCATGTTCGCAGGCCACAGGGTTCCACAATCAAACCTCAGTCATGTTCCCATTAAAAAGGTGTCCAGAATCCAACCTCAGTCATGTTTCCAGGGAACAGGGTTCGAGAAACAAACCTCAGTCATGATGCCAGGCCACAGGTTACCACCATCAAACCTCAGACATGTTCCCAGGCCACAGGGTTCCACAATCCACTGATGTCATGTTCCCAGGCCACAGGGTTCCAGAATCACGCCTCAGTCATATTCCCAGGCCACAGGGTTCCAGAATTAAACCTCAGTCATATTCCCAGGCCAGAGGGTTCCAGAATCCAACCGATGTCATGTTCCCAGGCCACAGGGTTCTAGAACCAAGCCTCAGTCAGGTTCCCAGGCCTCAGGGATCCAGAATCAAACCTCAGTCATGTTGCCAGGCCATAGGGTACCACCATCAAACCTCAGTCATATTCCCAGTCCACAGGTTTCCAGAATCAAACCGATTTCATGTTCCCAGGCAACAGGGTACCAGAATCCAAACCCATGTCATGTTCCCAGGCCACAGGGTCCCACCATCAAATCTCAGTCATTTTGCCAGGCCACAGGTTTCCACCACCAAGCCTCATTCATGTTCCCAAGCCTGAGTGTTCCACAATCAAACCTAAGTCATCTTGCCAGGCCACAGGGTTCCACAATCCACTGATGTCATGTTCCCAGGCCACAGGGTTCCAGAATCAAACCTCAGTTATGTTCCCAGGCCACAGGGTTCCAGAATCAAGCCTCCCTCATATTCCCAGGCCACAGGGTTCCACAATTAAACCTCAGTCATATTCCCAGGCCAGAGGGTTCCACAATCAAACCTCAGTCCTGTTGCCAGGCCACGGTTCCACCATCAAGCCTCAGTCATGTTCCCAGGCCTGAGTGTTCCACAATCAAACCTAAGTCATCTTGCCAGGCCACAGGGTTCCACAATCCACTGATGTCATGTTCCCAGGCCACAGGGTTCCAGAATCAAGCCTCCCTCATATTCCCAGGCCACAGGTTTCCACAATTAAACCTAAGTCATATTCCCAGGCCAGAGGGTTCCACAATCAAACCTCAGTCTTGTTGCCAGGCCACGGTTCCACCATCAAACCTCAGTCATGTTCCCAGGCCACAGGGTTCTTCCAACAAATCTCAGTCATGTTCCCAGGCCACAGAATTCCACAATCTCACATCAGTCATCTTCCCAGGCCAATGGTTTCCAGAGTCAAACCTCAGTCATATTCCCAGGCCACATGGTTCCAGAATCAAACCTCAGTCATGTTCCCAGGACACATGGTTCCAGAATAAAACCTCAGCCATGTTCCCTGGACACCGGTTCCAAAAATAAAACCCCAGTCATGTTCCCAGGCCACAGGGTTCCAGAATCAAGCCTCACTCATATTCCCAGGCCTGAGTGTTCCACAATCAAACCTAAATCATCTTGCCAGCCCACAGGGTTCCACAATCCACTGATGTCATGTTCCCAGGCCACAGGGTTCCAGAATCAAGCCTCCCTCATATTCCCAGGCCACAGGTTTCCACAATTAAACCTAAGTCATATTCCCAGGCCAGAGGGTTCCACAATCAAACCTCAGTCATGTTCCCAGGAAACAGGGTTCCAGAATCAAACCTCAGTCATGTTCCGAGGCCACAGGGTTCCAGAATCAAGCCTCCCTCATATTCCCAGGCAACAGGGTTCCACAATTAAACCTCAGTCATATTCCCAGACCAGAGGTTTCAACCATCAAACCTCAGTCATGTTCCCAGGAAACAGGGTTCCAGAATCAAACCAAGGTCATGTTCCGAGGGCACGGGGTTCCAGTATCAGGCCTCAGTCATGTTCCCAGGCCACAGGGTTCCACCATCAAACCTCCGTCATGTTGGCAGTCCTCAGGTTTCTGCGATCAAACCACATTCAACTTCCCAGGCCACAGGGTTCCAGAATCAAGCCTCAGTCATGTTGCCAGGCCACAGGTTACCACCATCAATCCTCAGTCATGTTCCCAGTGCACAGGGTTCCTCCATCAAACCTCAATCATGTTCCCAGGACACAGGTTTCCAGAATCAAACCAAAGTCAAGTTCCCAGGCCATGGGTTTCCAGTACCAGGCCTCAGTCATGTTTCCAGGGCACAGGGTTCCACAATCAAACCTCAGTCATGTTGCCAGTCCACAGGTTTCTGCCATCAAACCTCAGTCAAGTTCCCAGGCCACAGATTTCCAGAATCAAACCTCAGTCATATTCCCAGGACACATGGTTCCAGAATCAAACCTCAGTCATGTTCGCAGGCCACAGGGTTCCACAATCAAACCTCAGTCATGTTCCCATTAAAAAGGTGTCCAGAATCCAACCTCAGTCATGTTTCCAGGGAACAGGGTTCGAGAAACAAACCTCAGTCATGATGCCAGGCCACAGGTTACCACCATCAAACCTCAGACATGTTCCCAGGCCACAGGGTTCCACAATCCACTGATGTCATGTTCCCAGGCCACAGGGTTCCAGAATCACGCCTCAGTCATATTCCCAGGCCACAGGGTTCCAGAATTAAACCTCAGTCATATTCCCAGGCCAGAGGGTTCCAGAATCCAACCGATGTCATGTTCCCAGGCCACAGGGTTCTAGAACCAAGCCTCAGTCAGGTTCCCAGGCCTCAGGGATCCAGAATCAAACCTCAGTCATGTTGCCACTCCACAGGTTTCTGCCATCAAACCTCAGTCAAGTTCCCAGGCCTCAGATTTCCAAAATCAAACCTCAGTCATATTCCCAGGACACATGATTCCAGAACCAAACCTCAGTCATGTTCGCAGGCCACAGGGTTTCACAATCAAACCTCAGTCATGTTCCCAGGACAAAGGTGTCCAGAATCAAACCTCAGGCATGTTCCCAGGGAACAGGGTTCCAGAAACAAACCTCAGTCATGTTGCCAGGCCACAGGTTTCCACCATCAAACCTTCAGACATGTTCCCAGGCGACAGGGTTCCAGAACCAAACCGTTCTCATGTTCCCAGGCCACAGGGTTCCACAATCCACTGATGTCATGTTCCCAGGCCACAGGGTTTCAGAATCAACCTCAGTTATGTTCCCAGGCCACAGGGTTCCAGAATCAAGCCTCCCTCATATTCCCAGGCCACAGGGTTCCACAATTAAACCTCAGTCATATTCCCAGGCCAGAGGGTCCCACAATCAAACCTCAGTCCTGTTGCCAGGACACGGTTCCACCATCAAGCCTCAGTCATGTGCCCAGGCCTGAGTGTTCCACAATCAAACCTAAGACATCTTGCCAGGCCACAGAGTTCCACAATCCACTGATGTCATGTTCCCAGGCCACTGGGTTCCAGAATCAAGCCTCCCTCATATTCCCAGGTCACAGGGTTCCACAATTAAACCTAAGTCATATTCCCAGGCCAGAGGGTTCCACAATCAAACCTCAGTCCTCTTGCCAGGCCACGGTTCCACCATCAAACCTCAGGCACGTTCCCAGGCCACAGGGTTCTTCCATCAAACCTCAGTCATGTTCCCAGGCCACAGGATTCCACAATCTCACATCAGTCATGTTCCCAGGCCAATGGTTTCCAGAATCAAACCTGAGTCATATTCCCAGGCCACATGGTTCCAGAATCAAACCTCAGTCATGTTCCCAGGACACATTGTTCCAGAATAAAACCTCAGCCATGTTCCCTGGACACAGGTTCCAAAAATAAATCCCCAGGCATGTTCCCAGGCCACAGGGTTCCAGAATCAAGCCTCACTCATATTCCCAGGCCTCAGGGTTCCACAATTAAACCTCAGTCATATTCCCAGGCCAGAGGGTTCCACAATCAAAGCTAAGTCATCTTGCCAGGCCACAGGGTTCCACCATCAAACCTCAGTCCTGTGACCAGGCCACAGGCTTCCACCATCAAGCCTCAGTCACGTTCCCAAGCCTGAGGGTTCCACCATCAAACCTCTGTCATGTTGCCAGATCACAGGGTTACAGAATTAAACCACAGTCATATTCCCAGGCCAGAGGGTTCCACAGTCAAAACTCAGTCATGTTACCATGCCACACGGTTCCAGAATCCAACCGATGTCATGTTCCCTGGCCACAGGGTTCCAGAATCTATCCTCAGTCATGTTCCCAGGCCACAGGGTTCCAGAATAAAACCTCAGTCATATTCCCAGTTCACAGGGTTCCAGAACAAAGCCTCAGTCAGGTTCCCAGGGCACAGTATTGCACAATCTAAACAGATGTCATGTTCCCAGGTCACAGGTTTCCAGAATCACGCCTCATTCATGTTCCCAGGCCACAGGGATCCACCATCAAGCCTCAGTCAAGTTCCCAAGCCTGAGGGTTCCACAATCAAACCTCATTCATGTTCCCAGTGCACAGGGTTCTTCCATCAAACCTCAATCATGTTCCCAGGACACAGGTTTCCAGAATCAAACCAAAGTCAAGTTCCCAGGCCATGGGTTTCCAGTACCAGGCCTCAGTCATGTTTCCAGGGCACAGGGTTCCACAATCAAACCTCAGTCATGTTGCCAGTCCACAGGTTTCTGCCATCAAACCTCAGTCAAGTTCCCAGGCCACAGATTTCCAGAATCAAACCTCAGTCATATTCCCAGGACACATGGTTCCAGAATCAAACCTCAGTCATGTTCGCAGGCCACAGGGTTCCACAATCAAACCTCAGTCATGTTCCCAGGAAAAAGGTGTCCAGAATCCAACCTCAGTCATGTTTCCAGGGAACAGGGTTCGAGAAACAAACCTCAGTCATGATGCCAGGCCACAGGTTACCACCATCAAACCTCAGACATGTTCCCAGGCCACAGGGTTCCAGAATCAAACCGTTCTCATGTTCCCAGGCCACAGGGTTCCACAATCCACTGATGTCATGTTCCCAGGCCACAGGGTTCCAGAATCAAACCTCAGTCATATTCCCAGGCCACATGGTTCCACAATCAAACCTCATTCATGTTCCCAGTGCACAGGGTTCTTCCATCAAACCTCAATCATGTTCCCAGGACACAGGTTTCCAGAATCAAACCGATTTCATGTTCCCAGGCAACAGGGTACCAGAATCCAAACCCATGTCATGTTCCCAGGCCACAGGGTTCCACCATCAAATCTCAGTCATTTTGCCAGGCCACAGGTTTCCACCACCAAGCCTCATTCATGTTCCCAAGCCTGAGTGTTCCACAATCAAACCTAAGTCATCTTGCCAGGCCACAGTGTTCCACAATCCACTGATGTCATGTTCCCAGGCCACAGGGTTCCAGAATCAAACCTCAGTTATGTTCCCAGGCCACAGGGTTGCAGAATCAAGCCTCCCTCATATTCCCAGGCCACAGGTTTCCACAATTAAACCTAAGTCATATTCCCAGGCCAGAGGGTTCCACAATCAAACCTCAGTCTTGTTGCCAGGCCACGTTTCCACCATGAAGCCTCAGTCATGTTCCCAGTCCAGAGTGTTCCACAATCAAACCTAAGTCATCTTGCCTGGCCACAGGTTTCCACCGTCAAACATCAGTCCTGTGACCAGGCCACAGGCTTCCACCATCAAGCCTCAGTCATGTTCCCAAGCCTGAGGGTTCCACAATCAAACCTCTGTCATGTTGCCAGATCACAGGGTTACAGAATTAAACCACAGTCATAATCCCTGGCCAGACGGTTCCACAGTCAAACCTCAGTCATGTTACCATGCCACAGGGTTCCAGAATCCAACCGATGTCATGTTCCCTGGCCACAGGGTTCCAGTATCTATCCTCAGTCATGTTCCCAGGCCACAGGGTTCCAGAACCAAGCCTCAGTCAGGTTCCCAGGGCACAGTATTCCACAATCTAAACAGATGTCATATTCCCAGGTCACAGGTTTCCAGAATCACGCCTCAGTCATGTTCCCAGGCCACAGGGATCCAGAATCATACCTCAGTCATGTTGCCAGGCCATAGGGTACCACCATCAAACATCAGTCATATTCCCAGGCCACAGGTTTCTAGAATCAAACCGATTTCATGTTCCCAGGCAACAGGGTACCAGAATCCAAACCGATGTCATGTTCCCAGGCCACAGGGTTCCACCAATAAATCTCAGTCCTGTTGCCAGGCCACAGGGTTCTACCATCAAGCCTCAGTCATGTTCCCAAGCCTGAGGGTTCAACCATCAAACCTCAGTCATGTTCCCAGGAAACAGGGTTCCAGAATCAAACCAATGTCATGTTCCCAGGCCACGGGGTTCCAGTATCAGGCCTCAGTCATGTTCCCAGTGCACAGGGTTCCACCATCAAACCTCAGTCATGTTGCCAGTCCACAGGTTTCTGCGATCAAACCACATTCAAGTTCCCAGGACACAGGGTTCCAGAATCAAGCCTCAGTCATGTTGCCAGGCCACAGGGTACCACCATCAAACCTCAGTCATGTTCCCAGTGCACAGGGTTCCTCCATCCTACCTCAATCATGTTCCCAGGACACAGGTTTCCAGAATCAAACCAAAGTCAAGTTCCCAGGCCATGGGTTTACAGTAGCAGGCCTCAGTCATGTTTCCAGGGCACAGGGTTCCACAATCAAACCTCAGTCATGTTGCCAGGCCACAGGGTACCACCATCATACCTCAGTCATATTCCCAGGCCACAGGTTTCCAGAATCAAACCGATTTCATCTTCCCAGGCAACAGGGTACCAGAATCCAAACCGATGTCATGTTCCCAGGCCACAGGGTTCCACCATCAAATCTCAGTCCTGTTGCCAGGCCACAGGCTTCCACCATCAAGCCTCAGTCATTTTCCCAAGCCTGAGGGTTCCAAATTCAAACCTCTGTCATGTTGCCAGGCCACAGGGTTCAACCATCAAACCTCAGTCATGTTCCCAGGAAACAGGGTTCCAGAATCAAACCAATGTCATGTTCCCAGGCCACAGGGTTCCAGAATCAAGCCTCAGTCATGTTGCCAGGCCACAGGGTACCACCATCAAACCTCAGTCATGTTCCCTGTGCACAGGGTTCCTCCATCAAACTTCAATCATGTTCCCAGGACACATGTTTCCAGAATCAAACCAAAGTCAAGTTCCCAGGCCATGGGTTTCCAGTACCAGGCCTCAGTCATGTTTCCAGGGCACAGGGTTCCACAATCAAACCTCAGTCATGTTGCCAGTCCACAGGTTTCTGCCATCAAACCTCAGTCAAGTTCCCAGGCCACAGATTTCCAGAATCAAACCTCAGTCATATTCCCAGGACACATGGTTCCAGAATCAAACCTCAGTCATGTTCGCAGGCCACAGGGTTCCACAATCAAACCTCAGTCATGTTCCCAGGAAAAAGGTGTCCAGAATCCAACCTCAGTCATGTTTCCAGGGAACAGGGTTCGAGAAACAAACCTCAGTCATGATGCCAGGCCACAGGTTACCACCATCAAACCTCAGACATGTTCCCAGGCCACAGGGTTCCAGAATCAAACCGTTCTCATGTTCCCAGGCCACAGGGTTCCACAGTCCACTGATGTCATGTTCCCAGGCCACAGGGTTCCAGAATCACGCCTCAGTCATATTCCCAGGCCACAGGGTTCCAGAATTAAACCTCAGTCATATTCCCAGGCCAGAGGGTTCCAGAATCCAACCGATGTCATGTTCCCAGGCCACAGGGTTCTAGAACCAAGCCTCAGTCAGGTTCCCAGGCCTCAGGGATCCAGAATCAAACCTCAGTCATGTTGCCAGGCCATAGGGTACCACCATCAACCTCAGTCATATTCCCAGGCCACATGGTTCCAGAATCAAACCTCAGTCATATTCCCAGGCCACATGGTTCCACAATCAAACCTCATTCATGTTCCCAGTGCACAGGGTTCTTCCATCAAACCTCAATCATGTTCCCAGGACACAGGTTTCCAGAATCAAACCGATTTCATGTTCCCAGGCAACAGGGTACCAGAATCCAAACCCATGTCATGTTCCCAGGCCACAGGGTTCCACCATCAAATCTCAGTCATTTTGCCAGGCCACAGGTTTCCACCACCAAGCCTCATTCATGTTCCCAAGCCTGAGTGTTCCACAATCAAACCTAAGTCATCTTGCCAGGCCACAGTGTTCCACAATCCACTGATGTCATGTTCCCAGGCCACAGGGTTCCAGAATCAAACCTCAGTTATGTTCCCAGGCCACAGGGTTGCAGAATCAAGCCTCCCTCATATTCCCAGGCCACAGGGTTCCACAATTAAACCTCAGTCATATTCCCAGGCCAGAGGGTTCCACAATCAAACCTCAGTCCTGTTGCCAGGCCACGGTTCCACCATCAAGCCTCAGTCATGTTCCCAGGCCTGAGTGTTCCACAATCAAACCTAAGTCATCTTGCCAGGCCACAGGGTTCCACAATCCACTGATGTCATGTTCCCAGGCCACAGGGTTCCAGAATCAAGCCTCCCTCATATTCCCAGGCCACAGGTTTCCACAATTAAACCTAAGTCATATTCCCAGGCCAGAGGGTTCCACAATCAAACCTCAGTCTTGTTGCCAGGCCACGTTTCCACCATGAAGCCTCAGTCATGTTCCCAGTCCAGAGTGTTCCACAATCAAACCTAAGTCATCTTGCCTGGCCACAGGTTTCCACCGTCAAACATCAGTCCTGTGACCAGGCCACAGGCTTCCACCATCAAGCCTCAGTCATGTTCCCAAGCCTGAGGGTTCCACAATCAAACCTCTGTCATGTTGCCAGATCACAGGGTTACAGAATTAAACCACAGTCATAATCCCTGGCCAGACGGTTCCACAGTCAAACCTCAGTCATGTTACCATGCCACAGGGTTCCAGAATCCAACCGATGTCATGTTCCCTGGCCACAGGGTTCCAGTATCTATCCTCAGTCATGTTCCCAGGCCACAGGGTTCCAGAACCAAGCCTCAGTCAGGTTCCCAGGGCACAGTATTCCACAATCTAAACAGATGTCATATTCCCAGGTCACAGGTTTCCAGAATCACGCCTCAGTCATGTTCCCAGGCCACAGGGATCCAGAATCATACCTCAGTCATGTTGCCAGGCCATAGGGTACCACCATCAAACATCAGTCATATTCCCAGGCCACAGGTTTCTAGAATCAAACCGATTTCATGTTCCCAGGCAACAGGGTACCAGAATCCAAACCGATGTCATGTTCCCAGGCCACAGGGTTCCACCAATAAATCTCAGTCCTGTTGCCAGGCCACAGGGTTCTACCATCAAGCCTCAGTCATGTTCCCAAGCCTGAGGGTTCAACCATCAAACCTCAGTCATGTTCCCAGGAAACAGGGTTCCAGAATCAAACCAATGTCATGTTCCCAGGCCACGGGGTTCCAGTATCAGGCCTCAGTCATGTTCCCAGGCCACAGGGATCCACCATCAAGCCTCAGTCAAGTTCCCAAGCCTGAGGGTTCCACAATCAAACCTCATTCATGTTCCCAGTGCACAGGGTTCTTCCATCAAACCTCAATCATGTTCCCAGGACACAGGTTTCCAGAATCAAACCAAAGTCAAGTTCCCAGGCCATGGGTTTCCAGTACCAGGCCTCAGTCATGTTTCCAGGGCACAGGGTTCCACAATCAAACCTCAGTCATGTTGCCAGTCCACAGGTTTCTGCCATCAAACCTCAGTCAAGTTCCCAGGCCACAGATTTCCAGAATCAAACCTCAGTCATATTCCCAGGACACATGGTTCCAGAATCAAACCTCAGTCATGTTCGCAGGCCACAGGGTTCCACAATCAAACCTCAGTCATGTTCCCATTAAAAAGGTGTCCAGAATCCAACCTCAGTCATGTTTCCAGGGAACAGGGTTCGAGAAACAAACCTCAGTCATGATGCCAGGCCACAGGTTACCACCATCAAACCTCAGACATGTTCCCAGGCCACAGGGTTCCACAATCCACTGATGTCATGTTCCCAGGCCACAGGGTTCCAGAATCACGCCTCAGTCATATTCCCAGGCCACAGGGTTCCAGAATTAAACCTCAGTCATATTCCCAGGCCAGAGGGTTCCAGAATCCAACCGATGTCATGTTCCCAGGCCACAGGGTTCTAGAACCAAGCCTCAGTCAGGTTCCCAGGCCTCAGGGATCCAGAATCAAACCTCAGTCATGTTGCCAGGCCATAGGGTACCACCATCAAACCTCAGTCATATTCCCAGTCCACAGGTTTCCAGAATCAAACCGATTTCATGTTCCCAGGCAACAGGGTACCAGAATCCAAACCCATGTCATGTTCCCAGGCCACAGGGTCCCACCATCAAATCTCAGTCATTTTGCCAGGCCACAGGTTTCCACCACCAAGCCTCATTCATGTTCCCAAGCCTGAGTGTTCCACAATCAAACCTAAGTCATCTTGCCAGGCAACAGGGTTCCACAATCCACTGATGTCATGTTCCCAGGCCACAGGGTTCCAGAATCAAACCTCAGTTATGTTCCCAGGCCACAGGGTTCCAGAATCAAGCCTCCCTCATATTCCCAGGCCACAGGGTTCCAAAATTAGACCTCAGTCATATTCCCAGGCCAGAGGGTTCCACAATCAAACCTCAGTCCTGTTGCCAGGCCACGGTTCCACCATCAAGCCTCAGTCATGTTCCCAGGCCTGAGTGTTCCACAATCAAACCTAAGTCATCTTGCCAGGCCACAGGGTTCCACAATCCACTGATGTTAAGTTCCCAGGCCACAGGGTTCCAGAATCAAGCCTCCCTCATATTCCCAGGCCACAGGTTTCCACAATTAAACCTAAGTCATATTCCCAGGCCAGAGGGTTCCACAATCAAACCTCAGTCTTGTTGCCAGGCCACGGTTCCACCATCAAACCTCAGTCATGTTCCCAGGCCACAGGGTTCTTCCAACAAATCTCAGTCATGTTCCCAGGCCACAGAATTCCACAATCTCACATCAGTCATCTTCCCAGGCCAATGGTTTCCAGAGTCAAACCTCAGTCATATTCCCAGGCCACATGGTTCCAGAATCAAACCTCAGTCATGTTCCCAGGACACATGGTTCCAGAATAAAACCTCAGCCATGTTCCCTGGACACCGGTTCCAAAAATAAAACCCCAGTCATGTTCCCAGGCCACAGGGTTCCAGAATCAAGCCTCACTCATATTCCCAGGCCTGAGTGTTCCACAATCAAACCTAAATCATCTTGCCAGCCCACAGGGTTCCACAATCCACTGATGTCATGTTCCCAGGCCACAGGGTTCCAGAATCAAGCCTCCCTCATATTCCCAGGCCACAGGTTTCCACAATTAAACCTAAGTCATATTCCCAGGCCAGAGGGTTCCACAATCAAACCTCAGTCATGTTCCCAGGAAACAGGGTTCCAGAATCAAACCTCAGTCATGTTCCGAGGCCACAGGGTTCCAGAATCAAGCCTCCCTCATATTCCCAGGCAACAGGGTTCCACAATTAAACCTCAGTCATATTCCCAGACCAGAGGTTTCAACCATCAAACCTCAGTCATGTTCCCAGGAAACAGGGTTCCAGAATCAAACCAAGGTCATGTTCCGAGGGCACGGGGTTCCAGTATCAGGCCTCAGTCATGTTCCCAGGCCACAGGGTTCCACCATCAAACCTCCGTCATGTTGGCAGTCCTCAGGTTTCTGCGATCAAACCACATTCAACTTCCCAGGCCACAGGGTTCCAGAATCAAGCCTCAGTCATGTTGCCAGGCCACAGGTTACCACCATCAATCCTCAGTCATGTTCCCAGTGCACAGGGTTCCTCCATCAAACCTCAATCATGTTCCCAGGACACAGGTTTCCAGAATCAAACCAAAGTCAAGTTCCCAGGCCATGGGTTTCCAGTACCAGGCCTCAGTCATGTTTCCAGGGCACAGGGTTCCACAATCAAACCTCAGTCATGTTGCCAGTCCACAGGTTTCTGCCATCAAACCTCAGTCAAGTTCCCAGGCCACAGATTTCCAGAATCAAACCTCAGTCATATTCCCAGGACACATGGTTCCAGAATCAAACCTCAGTCATGTTCGCAGGCCACAGGGTTCCACAATCAAACCTCAGTCATGTTCCCATTAAAAAGGTGTCCAGAATCCAACCTCAGTCATGTTTCCAGGGAACAGGGTTCGAGAAACAAACCTCAGTCATGATGCCAGGCCACAGGTTACCACCATCAAACCTCAGACATGTTCCCAGGCCACAGGGTTCCACAATCCACTGATGTCATGTTCCCAGGCCACAGGGTTCCAGAATCACGCCTCAGTCATATTCCCAGGCCACAGGGTTCCAGAATTAAACCTCAGTCATATTCCCAGGCCAGAGGGTTCCAGAATCCAACCGATGTCATGTTCCCAGGCCACAGGGTTCTAGAACCAAGCCTCAGTCAGGTTCCCAGGCCTCAGGGATCCAGAATCAAACCTCAGTCATGTTGCCAGGCCATAGGGTACCACCATCAAACCTCAGTCATATTCCCAGTCCACAGGTTTCCAGAATCAAACCGATTTCATGTTCCCAGGCAACAGGGTACCAGAATCCAAACCCATGTCATGTTCCCAGGCCACAGGGTCCCACCATCAAATCTCAGTCATTTTGCCAGGCCACAGGTTTCCACCACCAAGCCTCATTCATGTTCCCAAGCCTGAGTGTTCCACAATCAAACCTAAGTCATCTTGCCAGGCCACAGGGTTCCACAATCCACTGATGTCATGTTCCCAGGCCACAGGGTTCCAGAATCACGCCTCAGTCATATTCCCAGGCCACAGGGTTCCAGAATTAAACCTCAGTCATATTCCCAGGCCAGAGGGTTCCAGAATCCAACCGATGTCATGTTCCCAGGCCACAGGGTTCTAGAACCAAGCCTCAGTCAGGTTCCCAGGCCTCAGGGATCCAGAATCAAACCTCAGTCATGTTGCCAGGCCATAGGGTACCACCATCAAACCTCAGTCATATTCCCAGTCCACAGGTTTCCAGAATCAAACCGATTTCATGTTCCCAGGCAACAGGGTACCAGAATCCAAACCCATGTCATGTTCCCAGGCCACAGGGTCCCACCATCAAATCTCAGTCATTTTGCCAGGCCACAGGTTTCCACCACCAAGCCTCAGTCAAGTTCCCAAGCCTGAGGGTTCCACAATCAAACCTCATTCATGTTCCCAGTGCACAGGGTTCTTCCATCAAACCTCAATCATGTTCCCAGGACACAGGTTTCCAGAATCAAACCAAAGTCAAGTTCCCAGGCCATGGGTTTCCAGTACCAGGCCTCAGTCATGTTTCCAGGGCACAGGGTTCCACAATCAAACCTCAGTCATGTTGCCAGTCCACAGGTTTCTGCCATCAAACCTCAGTCAAGTTCCCAGGCCACAGATTTCCAGAATCAAACCTCAGTCATATTCCCAGGACACATGGTTCCAGAATCAAACCTCAGTCATGTTCGCAGGCCACAGGGTTCCACAATCAAACCTCAGTCATGTTCCCATTAAAAAGGTGTCCAGAATCCAACCTCAGTCATGTTTCCAGGGAACAGGGTTCGAGAAACAAACCTCAGTCATGATGCCAGGCCACAGGTTACCACCATCAAACCTCAGACATGTTCCCAGGCCACAGGGTTCCACAATCCACTGATGTCATGTTCCCAGGCCACAGGGTTCCAGAATCACGCCTCAGTCATATTCCCAGGCCACAGGGTTCCAGAATTAAACCTCAGTCATATTCCCAGGCCAGAGGGTTCCAGAATCCAACCGATGTCATGTTCCCAGGCCACAGGGTTCTAGAACCAAGCCTCAGTCAGGTTCCCAGGCCTCAGGGATCCAGAATCAAACCTCAGTCATGTTGCCAGGCCATAGGGTACCACCATCAAACCTCAGTCATATTCCCAGTCCACAGGTTTCCAGAATCAAACCGATTTCATGTTCCCAGGCAACAGGGTACCAGAATCCAAACCCATGTCATGTTCCCAGGCCACAGGGTCCCACCATCAAATCTCAGTCATTTTGCCAGGCCACAGGTTTCCACCACCAAGCCTCATTCATGTTCCCAAGCCTGAGTGTTCCACAATCAAACCTAAGTCATCTTGCCAGGCCACAGGGTTCCACAATCCACTGATGTCATGTTCCCAGGCCACAGGGTTCCAGAATCAAACCTCAGTTATGTTCCCAGGCCACAGGGTTCCAGAATCAAGCCTCCCTCATATTCCCAGGCCACAGGGTTCCACAATTAAACCTCAGTCATATTCCCAGGCCAGAGGGTTCCACAATCAAACCTCAGTCCTGTTGCCAGGCCACGGTTCCACCATCAAGCCTCAGTCATGTTCCCAGGCCTGAGTGTTCCACAATCAAACCTAAGTCATCTTGCCAGGCCACAGGGTTCCACAATCCACTGATGTCATGTTCCCAGGCCACAGGGTTCCAGAATCAAGCCTCCCTCATATTCCCAGGCCACAGGTTTCCACAATTAAACCTAAGTCATATTCCCAGGCCAGAGGGTTCCACAATCAAACCTCAGTCTTGTTGCCAGGCCACGGTTCCACCATCAAACCTCAGTCATGTTCCCAGGCCACAGGGTTCTTCCAACAAATCTCAGTCATGTTCCCAGGCCACAGAATTCCACAATCTCACATCAGTCATCTTCCCAGGCCAATGGTTTCCAGAGTCAAACCTCAGTCATATTCCCAGGCCACATGGTTCCAGAATCAAACCTCAGTCATGTTCCCAGGACACATGGTTCCAGAATAAAACCTCAGCCATGTTCCCTGGACACCGGTTCCAAAAATAAAACCCCAGTCATGTTCCCAGGCCACAGGGTTCCAGAATCAAGCCTCACTCATATTCCCAGGCCTGAGTGTTCCACAATCAAACCTAAATCATCTTGCCAGCCCACAGGGTTCCACAATCCACTGATGTCATGTTCCCAGGCCACAGGGTTCCAGAATCAAGCCTCCCTCATATTCCCAGGCCACAGGTTTCCACAATTAAACCTAAGTCATATTCCCAGGCCAGAGGGTTCCACAATCAAACCTCAGTCATGTTCCCAGGAAACAGGGTTCCAGAATCAAACCTCAGTCATGTTCCGAGGCCACAGGGTTCCAGAATCAAGCCTCCCTCATATTCCCAGGCAACAGGGTTCCACAATTAAACCTCAGTCATATTCCCAGACCAGAGGTTTCAACCATCAAACCTCAGTCATGTTCCCAGGAAACAGGGTTCCAGAATCAAACCAAGGTCATGTTCCGAGGGCACGGGGTTCCAGTATCAGGCCTCAGTCATGTTCCCAGGCCACAGGGTTCCACCATCAAACCTCCGTCATGTTGGCAGTCCTCAGGTTTCTGCGATCAAACCACATTCAACTTCCCAGGCCACAGGGTTCCAGAATCAAGCCTCAGTCATGTTGCCAGGCCACAGGTTACCACCATCAATCCTCAGTCATGTTCCCAGTGCACAGGGTTCCTCCATCAAACCTCAATCATGTTCCCAGGACACAGGTTTCCAGAATCAAACCAAAGTCAAGTTCCCAGGCCATGGGTTTCCAGTACCAGGCCTCAGTCATGTTTCCAGGGCACAGGGTTCCACAATCAAACCTCAGTCATGTTGCCAGTCCACAGGTTTCTGCCATCAAACCTCAGTCAAGTTCCCAGGCCACAGATTTCCAGAATCAAACCTCAGTCATATTCCCAGGACACATGGTTCCAGAATCAAACCTCAGTCATGTTCGCAGGCCACAGGGTTCCACAATCAAACCTCAGTCATGTTCCCATTAAAAAGGTGTCCAGAATCCAACCTCAGTCATGTTTCCAGGGAACAGGGTTCGAGAAACAAACCTCAGTCATGATGCCAGGCCACAGGTTACCACCATCAAACCTCAGACATGTTCCCAGGCCACAGGGTTCCACAATCCACTGATGTCATGTTCCCAGGCCACAGGGTTCCAGAATCACGCCTCAGTCATATTCCCAGGCCACAGGGTTCCAGAATTAAACCTCAGTCATATTCCCAGGCCAGAGGGTTCCAGAATCCAACCGATGTCATGTTCCCAGGCCACAGGGTTCTAGAACCAAGCCTCAGTCAGGTTCCCAGGCCTCAGGGATCCAGAATCAAACCTCAGTCATGTTGCCACTCCACAGGTTTCTGCCATCAAACCTCAGTCAAGTTCCCAGGCCTCAGATTTCCAAAATCAAACCTCAGTCATATTCCCAGGACACATGATTCCAGAACCAAACCTCAGTCATGTTCGCAGGCCACAGGGTTTCACAATCAAACCTCAGTCATGTTCCCAGGACAAAGGTGTCCAGAATCAAACCTCAGGCATGTTCCCAGGGAACAGGGTTCCAGAAACAAACCTCAGTCATGTTGCCAGGCCACAGGTTTCCACCATCAAACCTTCAGACATGTTCCCAGGCGACAGGGTTCCAGAACCAAACCGTTCTCATGTTCCCAGGCCACAGGGTTCCACAATCCACTGATGTCATGTTCCCAGGCCACAGGGTTTCAGAATCAACCTCAGTTATGTTCCCAGGCCACAGGGTTCCAGAATCAAGCCTCCCTCATATTCCCAGGCCACAGGGTTCCACAATTAAACCTCAGTCATATTCCCAGGCCAGAGGGTCCCACAATCAAACCTCAGTCCTGTTGCCAGGACACGGTTCCACCATCAAGCCTCAGTCATGTGCCCAGGCCTGAGTGTTCCACAATCAAACCTAAGACATCTTGCCAGGCCACAGAGTTCCACAATCCACTGATGTCATGTTCCCAGGCCACTGGGTTCCAGAATCAAGCCTCCCTCATATTCCCAGGTCACAGGGTTCCACAATTAAACCTAAGTCATATTCCCAGGCCAGAGGGTTCCACAATCAAACCTCAGTCCTCTTGCCAGGCCACGGTTCCACCATCAAACCTCAGGCACGTTCCCAGGCCACAGGGTTCTTCCATCAAACCTCAGTCATGTTCCCAGGCCACAGGATTCCACAATCTCACATCAGTCATGTTCCCAGGCCAATGGTTTCCAGAATCAAACCTGAGTCATATTCCCAGGCCACATGGTTCCAGAATCAAACCTCAGTCATGTTCCCAGGACACATTGTTCCAGAATAAAACCTCAGCCATGTTCCCTGGACACAGGTTCCAAAAATAAATCCCCAGGCATGTTCCCAGGCCACAGGGTTCCAGAATCAAGCCTCACTCATATTCCCAGGCCTCAGGGTTCCACAATTAAACCTCAGTCATATTCCCAGGCCAGAGGGTTCCACAATCAAAGCTAAGTCATCTTGCCAGGCCACAGGGTTCCACCATCAAACCTCAGTCCTGTGACCAGGCCACAGGCTTCCACCATCAAGCCTCAGTCACGTTCCCAAGCCTGAGGGTTCCACCATCAAACCTCTGTCATGTTGCCAGATCACAGGGTTACAGAATTAAACCACAGTCATATTCCCAGGCCAGAGGGTTCCACAGTCAAAACTCAGTCATGTTACCATGCCACACGGTTCCAGAATCCAACCGATGTCATGTTCCCTGGCCACAGGGTTCCAGAATCTATCCTCAGTCATGTTCCCAGGCCACAGGGTTCCAGAATAAAACCTCAGTCATATTCCCAGTTCACAGGGTTCCAGAACAAAGCCTCAGTCAGGTTCCCAGGGCACAGTATTGCACAATCTAAACAGATGTCATGTTCCCAGGTCACAGGTTTCCAGAATCACGCCTCATTCATGTTCCCAGGCCACAGGGATCCACCATCAAGCCTCAGTCAAGTTCCCAAGCCTGAGGGTTCCACAATCAAACCTCATTCATGTTCCCAGTGCACAGGGTTCTTCCATCAAACCTCAATCATGTTCCCAGGACACAGGTTTCCAGAATCAAACCAAAGTCAAGTTCCCAGGCCATGGGTTTCCAGTACCAGGCCTCAGTCATGTTTCCAGGGCACAGGGTTCCACAATCAAACCTCAGTCATGTTGCCAGTCCACAGGTTTCTGCCATCAAACCTCAGTCAAGTTCCCAGGCCACAGATTTCCAGAATCAAACCTCAGTCATATTCCCAGGACACATGGTTCCAGAATCAAACCTCAGTCATGTTCGCAGGCCACAGGGTTCCACAATCAAACCTCAGTCATGTTCCCAGGAAAAAGGTGTCCAGAATCCAACCTCAGTCATGTTTCCAGGGAACAGGGTTCGAGAAACAAACCTCAGTCATGATGCCAGGCCACAGGTTACCACCATCAAACCTCAGACATGTTCCCAGGACACAGGGTTCCAGAATCAAACCGTTCTCATGTTCCCAGGCCACAGGGTTCCACAATCCACTGATGTCATGTTCCCAGGCCACAGGGTTCCAGAATCAAACCTCAGTCATATTCCCAGGCCACATGGTTCCACAATCAAACCTCATTCATGTTCCCAGTGCACAGGGTTCTTCCATCAAACCTCAATCATGTTCCCAGGACACAGGTTTCCAGAATCAAACCGATTTCATGTTCCCAGGCAACAGGGTACCAGAATCCAAACCCATGTCATGTTCCCAGGCCACAGGGTTCCACCATCAAATCTCAGTCATTTTGCCAGGCCACAGGTTTCCACCACCAAGCCTCATTCATGTTCCCAAGCCTGAGTGTTCCACAATCAAACCTAAGTCATCTTGCCAGGCCACAGTGTTCCACAATCCACTGATGTCATGTTCCCAGGCCACAGGGTTCCAGAATCAAACCTCAGTTATGTTCCCAGGCCACAGGGTTGCAGAATCAAGCCTCCCTCATATTCCCAGGCCACAGGTTTCCACAATTAAACCTAAGTCATATTCCCAGGCCAGAGGGTTCCACAATCAAACCTCAGTCTTGTTGCCAGGCCACGTTTCCACCATGAAGCCTCAGTCATGTTCCCAGTCCAGAGTGTTCCACAATCAAACCTAAGTCATCTTGCCTGGCCACAGGTTTCCACCGTCAAACATCAGTCCTGTGACCAGGCCACAGGCTTCCACCATCAAGCCTCAGTCATGTTCCCAAGCCTGAGGGTTCCACAATCAAACCTCTGTCATGTTGCCAGATCACAGGGTTACAGAATTAAACCACAGTCATAATCCCTGGCCAGACGGTTCCACAGTCAAACCTCAGTCATGTTACCATGCCACAGGGTTCCAGAATCCAACCGATGTCATGTTCCCTGGCCACAGGGTTCCAGTATCTATCCTCAGTCATGTTCCCAGGCCACAGGGTTCCAGAACCAAGCCTCAGTCAGGTTCCCAGGGCACAGTATTCCACAATCTAAACAGATGTCATATTCCCAGGTCACAGGTTTCCAGAATCACGCCTCAGTCATGTTCCCAGGCCACAGGGATCCAGAATCATACCTCAGTCATGTTGCCAGGCCATAGGGTACCACCATCAAACATCAGTCATATTCCCAGGCCACAGGTTTCTAGAATCAAACCGATTTCATGTTCCCAGGCAACAGGGTACCAGAATCCAAACCGATGTCATGTTCCCAGGCCACAGGGTTCCACCAATAAATCTCAGTCCTGTTGCCAGGCCACAGGGTTCTACCATCAAGCCTCAGTCATGTTCCCAAGCCTGAGGGTTCAACCATCAAACCTCAGTCATGTTCCCAGGAAACAGGGTTCCAGAATCAAACCAATGTCATGTTCCCAGGCCACGGGGTTCCAGTATCAGGCCTCAGTCATGTTCCCAGTGCACAGGGTTCCACCATCAAACCTCAGTCATGTTGCCAGTCCACAGGTTTCTGCGATCAAACCACATTCAAGTTCCCAGGACACAGGGTTCCAGAATCAAGCCTCAGTCATGTTGCCAGGCCACAGGGTACCACCATCAAACCTCAGTCATGTTCCCAGTGCACAGGGTTCCTCCATCCTACCTCAATCATGTTCCCAGGACACAGGTTTCCAGAATCAAACCAAAGTCAAGTTCCCAGGCCATGGGTTTACAGTAGCAGGCCTCAGTCATGTTTCCAGGGCACAGGGTTCCACAATCAAACCTCAGTCATGTTGCCAGGCCACAGGGTACCACCATCATACCTCAGTCATATTCCCAGGCCACAGGTTTCCAGAATCAAACCGATTTCATCTTCCCAGGCAACAGGGTACCAGAATCCAAACCGATGTCATGTTCCCAGGCCACAGGGTTCCACCATCAAATCTCAGTCCTGTTGCCAGGCCACAGGCTTCCACCATCAAGCCTCAGTCATTTTCCCAAGCCTGAGGGTTCCAAATTCAAACCTCTGTCATGTTGCCAGGCCACAGGGTTCAACCATCAAACCTCAGTCATGTTCCCAGGAAACAGGGTTCCAGAATCAAACCAATGTCATGTTCCCAGGCCACAGGGTTCCAGAATCAAGCCTCAGTCATGTTGCCAGGCCACAGGGTACCACCATCAAACCTCAGTCATGTTCCCTGTGCACAGGGTTCCTCCATCAAACTTCAATCATGTTCCCAGGACACATGTTTCCAGAATCAAACCAAAGTCAAGTTCCCAGGCCATGGGTTTCCAGTACCAGGCCTCAGTCATGTTTCCAGGGCACAGGGTTCCACAATCAAACCTCAGTCATGTTGCCAGTCCACAGGTTTCTGCCATCAAACCTCAGTCAAGTTCCCAGGCCACAGATTTCCAGAATCAAACCTCAGTCATATTCCCAGGACACATGGTTCCAGAATCAAACCTCAGTCATGTTCGCAGGCCACAGGGTTCCACAATCAAACCTCAGTCATGTTCCCAGGAAAAAGGTGTCCAGAATCCAACCTCAGTCATGTTTCCAGGGAACAGGGTTCGAGAAACAAACCTCAGTCATGATGCCAGGCCACAGGTTACCACCATCAAACCTCAGACATGTTCCCAGGCCACAGGGTTCCAGAATCAAACCGTTCTCATGTTCCCAGGCCACAGGGTTCCACAGTCCACTGATGTCATGTTCCCAGGCCACAGGGTTCCAGAATCACGCCTCAGTCATATTCCCAGGCCACAGGGTTCCAGAATTAAACCTCAGTCATATTCCCAGGCCAGAGGGTTCCAGAATCCAACCGATGTCATGTTCCCAGGCCACAGGGTTCTAGAACCAAGCCTCAGTCAGGTTCCCAGGCCTCAGGGATCCAGAATCAAACCTCAGTCATGTTGCCAGGCCATAGGGTACCACCATCAACCTCAGTCATATTCCCAGGCCACATGGTTCCAGAATCAAACCTCAGTCATATTCCCAGGCCACATGGTTCCACAATCAAACCTCATTCATGTTCCCAGTGCACAGGGTTCTTCCATCAAACCTCAATCATGTTCCCAGGACACAGGTTTCCAGAATCAAACCGATTTCATGTTCCCAGGCAACAGGGTACCAGAATCCAAACCCATGTCATGTTCCCAGGCCACAGGGTTCCACCATCAAATCTCAGTCATTTTGCCAGGCCACAGGTTTCCACCACCAAGCCTCATTCATGTTCCCAAGCCTGAGTGTTCCACAATCAAACCTAAGTCATCTTGCCAGGCCACAGTGTTCCACAATCCACTGATGTCATGTTCCCAGGCCACAGGGTTCCAGAATCAAACCTCAGTTATGTTCCCAGGCCACAGGGTTGCAGAATCAAGCCTCCCTCATATTCCCAGGCCACAGGGTTCCACAATTAAACCTCAGTCATATTCCCAGGCCAGAGGGTTCCACAATCAAACCTCAGTCCTGTTGCCAGGCCACGGTTCCACCATCAAGCCTCAGTCATGTTCCCAGGCCTGAGTGTTCCACAATCAAACCTAAGTCATCTTGCCAGGCCACAGGGTTCCACAATCCACTGATGTCATGTTCCCAGGCCACAGGGTTCCAGAATCAAGCCTCCCTCATATTCCCAGGCCACAGGTTTCCACAATTAAACCTAAGTCATATTCCCAGGCCAGAGGGTTCCACAATCAAACCTCAGTCTTGTTGCCAGGCCACGTTTCCACCATGAAGCCTCAGTCATGTTCCCAGTCCAGAGTGTTCCACAATCAAACCTAAGTCATCTTGCCTGGCCACAGGTTTCCACCGTCAAACATCAGTCCTGTGACCAGGCCACAGGCTTCCACCATCAAGCCTCAGTCATGTTCCCAAGCCTGAGGGTTCCACAATCAAACCTCTGTCATGTTGCCAGATCACAGGGTTACAGAATTAAACCACAGTCATAATCCCTGGCCAGACGGTTCCACAGTCAAACCTCAGTCATGTTACCATGCCACAGGGTTCCAGAATCCAACCGATGTCATGTTCCCTGGCCACAGGGTTCCAGTATCTATCCTCAGTCATGTTCCCAGGCCACAGGGTTCCAGAACCAAGCCTCAGTCAGGTTCCCAGGGCACAGTATTCCACAATCTAAACAGATGTCATATTCCCAGGTCACAGGTTTCCAGAATCACGCCTCAGTCATGTTCCCAGGCCACAGGGATCCAGAATCATACCTCAGTCATGTTGCCAGGCCATAGGGTACCACCATCAAACATCAGTCATATTCCCAGGCCACAGGTTTCTAGAATCAAACCGATTTCATGTTCCCAGGCAACAGGGTACCAGAATCCAAACCGATGTCATGTTCCCAGGCCACAGGGTTCCACCAATAAATCTCAGTCCTGTTGCCAGGCCACAGGGTTCTACCATCAAGCCTCAGTCATGTTCCCAAGCCTGAGGGTTCAACCATCAAACCTCAGTCATGTTCCCAGGAAACAGGGTTCCAGAATCAAACCAATGTCATGTTCCCAGGCCACGGGGTTCCAGTATCAGGCCTCAGTCATGTTCCCAGTGCACAGGGTTCCACCATCAAACCTCAGTCATGTTGCCAGTCCACAGGTTTCTGCGATCAAACCACATTCAAGTTCCCAGGACACAGGGTTCCAGAATCAAGCCTCAGTCATGTTGCCAGGCCACAGGGTACCACCATCAAACCTCAGTCATGTTCCCAGTGCACAGGGTTCCTCCATCCTACCTCAATCATGTTCCCAGGACACAGGTTTCCAGAATCAAACCAAAGTCAAGTTCCCAGGCCATGGGTTTCCAGTAGCAGGCCTCAGTCATGTTTCCAGGGCACAGGGTTCCACAATCAAACCTCAGTCATGTTGCCAGGCCACAGGGTACCACCATCATACCTCAGTCATATTCCCAGGCCACAGGTTTCCAGAATCAAACCGATTTCATCTTCCCAGGCAACAGGGTACCAGAATCCAAACCGATGTCATGTTCCCAGGCCACAGGGTTCCACCATCAAATCTCAGTCCTGTTGCCAGGCCACAGGCTTCCACCATCAAGCCTCAGTCATTTTCCCAAGCCTGAGGGTTCCAAATTCAAACCTCTGTCATGTTGCCAGGCCACAGGGTTCAACCATCAAACCTCAGTCATGTTCCCAGGAAACAGGGTTCCAGAATCAAACCAATGTCATGTTCCCAGGCCACAGGGTTCCAGAATCAAGCCTCAGTCATGTTGCCAGGCCACAGGGTACCACCATCAAACCTCAGTCATGTTCCCTGTGCACAGGGTTCCTCCATCAAACTTCAATCATGTTCCCAGGACACATGTTTCCAGAATCAAACCAAAGTCAAATTCCCAGGCCATGGGTTTCCAGTACCAGGCCTCAGTCATGTTTCCAGGGCACAGGGTTCCACAATCAAACCTCAGTCATGTTGCCAGTCCACAGGTTTCTGCCATCAAACCTCAGTCAAGTTCCCAGGCCACAGATTTCCAGAATCAAACCTCAGTCATATTCCCAGGACACATGGTTCCAGAATCAAACCTCAGTCATGTTCGCAGGCCACTGGGTTCCACAATCAAACCTCAGTCATGTTCCCAGGAAAAAGGTGTCCAGAATCCAACCTCAGTCATGTTTCCAGGGAACAGGGTTCGAGAAACAAACCTCAGTCATGATGCCAGGCCACAGGTTACCACCATCAAACCTCAGACATGTTCCCAGGCCACAGGGTTCCAGAATCAAACCGTTCTCATGTTCCCAGGCCACAGGGTTCCACAGTCCACTGATGTCATGTTCCCAGGCCACAGGGTTCCAGAATCACGCCTCAGTCATATTCCCAGGCCACAGGGTTCCAGAATTAAACCTCAGTCATATTCCCAGGCCAGAGGGTTCCAGAATCCAACCGATGTCATGTTCCCAGGCCACAGGGTTCTAGAACCAAGCCTCAGTCAGGTTCCCAGGCCTCAGGGATCCAGAATCAAACCTCAGTCATGTTGCCAGGCCATAGGGTACCACCATCAAACCTCAGTCATATTCCCAGGCCACATGGTTCCAGAATCAAACCTCAGTCATATTCCCAGGCCACATGGTTCCACAATCAAACCTCATTCATGTTCCCAGTGCACAGGGTTCTTCCATCAAACCTCAATCATGTTCCCAGGACACAGGTTTCCAGAATCAAACCGATTTCATGTTCCCAGGCAACAGGGTACCAGAATCCAAACCCATGTCATGTTCCCAGGCCACAGGGTTCCACCATCAAATCTCAGTCATTTTGCCAGGCCACAGGTTTCCACCACCAAGCCTCATTCATGTTCCCAAGCCTGAGTGTTCCACAATCAAACCTAAGTCATCTTGCCAGGCCACAGTGTTCCACAATCCACTGATGTCATGTTCCCAGGCCACAGGGTTCCAGAATCAAACCTCAGTTATGTTCCCAGGCCACAGGGTTGCAGAATCAAGCCTCCCTCATATTCCCAGGCCACAGGGTTCCACAATTAAACCTCAGTCATATTCCCAGGCCAGAGGGTTCCACAATCAAACCTCAGTCCTGTTGCCAGGCCACGGTTCCACCATCAAGCCTCAGTCATGTTCCCAGGCCTGAGTGTTCCACAATCAAACCTAAGTCATCTTGCCAGGCCACAGGGTTCCACAATCCACTGATGTCATGTTCCCAGGCCACAGGGTTCCAGAATCAAGCCTCCCTCATATTCCCAGGCCACAGGTTTCCACAATTAAACCTAAGTCATATTCCCAGGCCAGAGGGTTCCACAATCAAACCTCAGTCTTGTTGCCAGGCCACGTTTCCACCATGAAGCCTCAGTCATGTTCCCAGTCCAGAGTGTTCCACAATCAAACCTAAGTCATCTTGCCTGGCCACAGGTTTCCACCGTCAAACATCAGTCCTGTGACCAGGCCACAGGCTTCCACCATCAAGCCTCAGTCATGTTCCCAAGCCTGAGGGTTCCACAATCAAACCTCTGTCATGTTGCCAGATCACAGGGTTACAGAATTAAACCACAGTCATAATCCCTGGCCAGACGGTTCCACAGTCAAACCTCAGTCATGTTACCATGCCACAGGGTTCCAGAATCCAACCGATGTCATGTTCCCTGGCCACAGGGTTCCAGTATCTATCCTCAGTCATGTTCCCAGGCCACAGGGTTCCAGAACCAAGCCTCAGTCAGGTTCCCAGGGCACAGTATTCCACAATCTAAACAGATGTCATATTCCCAGGTCACAGGTTTCCAGAATCACGCCTCAGTCATGTTCCCAGGCCACAGGGATCCAGAATCATACCTCAGTCATGTTGCCAGGCCATAGGGTACCACCATCAAACATCAGTCATATTCCCAGGCCACAGGTTTCTAGAATCAAACCGATTTCATGTTCCCAGGCAACAGGGTACCAGAATCCAAACCGATGTCATGTTCCCAGGCCACAGGGTTCCACCAATAAATCTCAGTCCTGTTGCCAGGCCACAGGGTTCTACCATCAAGCCTCAGTCATGTTCCCAAGCCTGAGGGTTCAACCATCAAACCTCAGTCATGTTCCCAGGAAACAGGGTTCCAGAATCAAACCAATGTCATGTTCCCAGGCCACGGGGTTCCAGTATCAGGCCTCAGTCATGTTCCCAGTGCACAGGGTTCCACCATCAAACCTCAGTCATGTTGCCAGTCCACAGGTTTCTGCGATCAAACCACATTCAAGTTCCCAGGACACAGGGTTCCAGAATCAAGCCTCAGTCATGTTGCCAGGCCACAGGGTACCACCATCAAACCTCAGTCATGTTCCCAGTGCACAGGGTTCCTCCATCCTACCTCAATCATGTTCCCAGGACACAGGTTTCCAGAATCAAACCAAAGTCAAGTTCCCAGGCCATGGGTTTCCAGTAGCAGGCCTCAGTCATGTTTCCAGGGCACAGGGTTCCACAATCAAACCTCAGTCATGTTGCCAGGCCACAGGGTACCACCATCATACCTCAGTCATATTCCCAGGCCACAGGTTTCCAGAATCAAACCGATTTCATCTTCCCAGGCAACAGGGTACCAGAATCCAAACCGATGTCATGTTCCCAGGCCACAGGGTTCCACCATCAAATCTCAGTCCTGTTGCCAGGCCACAGGCTTCCACCATCAAGCCTCAGTCATTTTCCCAAGCCTGAGGGTTCCAAATTCAAACCTCTGTCATGTTGCCAGGCCACAGGGTTCAACCATCAAACCTCAGTCATGTTCCCAGGAAACAGGGTTCCAGAATCAAACCAATGTCATGTTCCCAGGCCACAGGGTTCCAGAATCAAGCCTCAGTCATGTTGCCAGGCCACAGGGTACCACCATCAAACCTCAGTCATGTTCCCTGTGCACAGGGTTCCTCCATCAAACTTCAATCATGTTCCCAGGACACATGTTTCCAGAATCAAACCAAAGTCAAATTCCCAGGCCATGGGTTTCCAGTACCAGGCCTCAGTCATGTTTCCAGGGCACAGGGTTCCACAATCAAACCTCAGTCATGTTGCCAGTCCACAGGTTTCTGCCATCAAACCTCAGTCAAGTTCCCAGGCCACAGATTTCCAGAATCAAACCTCAGTCATATTCCCAGGACACATGGTTCCAGAATCAAACCTCAGTCATGTTCGCAGGCCACAGGGTTCCACAATCAAACCTCAGTCATGTTCCCAGGAAAAAGGTGTCCAGAATCCAACCTCAGTCATGTTTCCAGGGAACAGGGTTCGAGAAACAAACCTCAGTCATGATGCCAGGCCACAGGTTACCACCATCAAACCTCAGACATGTTCCCAGGCCACAGGGTTCCAGAATCAAACCGTTCTCATGTTCCCAGGCCACAGGGTTCCACAGTCCACTGATGTCATGTTCCCAGGCCACAGGGTTCCAGAATCACGCCTCAGTCATATTCCCAGGCCACAGGGTTCCAGAATTAAACCTCAGTCATATTCCCAGGCCAGAGGGTTCCAGAATCCAACCGATGTCATGTTCCCAGGCCACAGGGTTCTAGAACCAAGCCTCAGTCAGGTTCCCAGGCCTCAGGGATCCAGAATCAAACCTCAGTCATGTTGCCAGGCCATAGGGTACCACCATCAAACCTCAGTCATATTCCCAGGCCACATGGTTCCAGAATCAAACCTCAGTCATATTCCCAGGCCACATGGTTCCACAATCAAACCTCATTCATGTTCCCAGTGCACAGGGTTCTTCCATCAAACCTCAATCATGTTCCCAGGACACAGGTTTCCAGAATCAAACCGATTTCATGTTCCCAGGCAACAGGGTACCAGAATCCAAACCCATGTCATGTTCCCAGGCCACAGGGTTCCACCATCAAATCTCAGTCATTTTGCCAGGCCACAGGTTTCCACCACCAAGCCTCATTCATGTTCCCAAGCCTGAGTGTTCCACAATCAAACCTAAGTCATCTTGCCAGGCCACAGTGTTCCACAATCCACTGATGTCATGTTCCCAGGCCACAGGGTTCCAGAATCAAACCTCAGTTATGTTCCCAGGCCACAGGGTTGCAGAATCAAGCCTCCCTCATATTCCCAGGCCACAGGGTTCCACAATTAAACCTCAGTCATATTCCCAGGCCAGAGGGTTCCACAATCAAACCTCAGTCCTGTTGCCAGGCCACGGTTCCACCATCAAGCCTCAGTCATGTTCCCAGGCCTGAGTGTTCCACAATCAAACCTAAGTCATCTTGCCAGGCCACAGGGTTCCACAATCCACTGATGTCATGTTCCGAGGGAACAGGGTTCCAGAATCAAGCCTCCCTCATATTCCCAGGCCACAGGTTTCCACAATTAAACCTAAGTCATATTCCCAGGCCAGAGGGTTCCACAATCAAACCTCAGTCTTGTTGCCAGGCCACGGTTCCACCATGAAGCCTCAGTCATGTTCCCAGTCCAGAGTGTTCCACAATCAAACCTAAGTCATCTTGCCTGGCCACAGGTTTCCACCATCAAACATCAGTCCTGTGACCAGGCCACAGGCTTCCACCATCAAGCCTCAGTCATGTTCCCAAGCCTGAGGGTTCCACAATCAAACCTCTGTCATGTTGCCAGATCACAGGGTTACAGAATTAAACCACAGTCATAATCCCTGGCCAGACGGTTCCACAGTCAAACCTCAGTCATGTTACCATGCCACAGGGTTCCAGAATCCAACCGATGTCATGTTCCCTGGCCACAGGGTTCCAGTATCTATCCTCAGTCATGTTCCCAGGCCACAGGGTTCCAGAACCAAGCCTCAGTCAGGTTCCCAGGGCACAGTATTCCACAATCTAAACAGATGTCATATTCCCAGGTCACAGGTTTCCAGAATCACGCCTCAGTCATGTTCCCAGGCCACAGGGATTCAGAATCATACCTCAGTCATGTTGCCAGGCCATAGGGTACCACCATCAAACATCAGTCATATTCCCAGGCCACAGGTTTCTAGAATCAAACCGATTTCATGTTCCCAGGCAACAGGGTACCAGAATCCAAACCGATGTCATGTTCCCAGGCCACAGGGTTCCACCATTAAATCTCAGTCCTGTTGCCAGGCCACAGGGTTCTACCATCAAGCCTCAGTCATGTTCCCAAGCCTGATGGTTCAACCATCAAACCTCAGTCATGTTCCCAGGAAACAGGGTTCCAGAATCAAACCAATGTCATGTTCCCAGGCCACGGGGTTCCAGTATCAGGCCTCAGTCATGTTCCCAGTGCACAGGGTTCCACCATCAAACCTCAGTCATGTTGCCAGTCCACAGGTTTCTGCGATCAAACCACATTCAAGTTCCCAGGACACAGGGTTCCAGAATCAAGCCTCAGTCATGTTGCCAGGCCACAGGGTACCACCATCAAACCTCAGTCATGTTCCCAGTGCACAGGGTTCCTCCATCCTACCTCAATCATGTTCCCAGGACACAGGTTTCCAGAATCAAACCAAAGTCAAGTTCCCAGGCCATGGGTTTCCAGTAGCAGGCCTCAGTCATGTTTCCAGGGCACAGGGTTCCACAATCAAACCTCAGTCATGTTGCCAGGCCACAGGGTACCACCATCATACCTCAGTCATATTCCCAGGCCACAGGATTCCAGAATCAAACCGATTTCATCTTCCCAGGCAACAGGGTACCAGAATCCAAACCGATGTCATGTTCCCAGGCCACAGGGTTCCACCATCAAATCTCAGTCCTGTTGCCAGGCCACAGGCTTCCACCATCAAGCCTCAGTCACTTTCCCAAGCCTGAGGGTTCCAAATTCAAACCTCTGTCATGTTGCCAGGCCACAGGGTTCAACCATCAAACCTCAGTCATGTTCCCAGGAAACAGGGTTCCAGAATCAAACCAATGTCATGTTCCCAGGCCACAGGGTTCCAGAATCAAGCCTCAGTCATGTTGCCAGGCCACAGGGTACCACCATCAAACCTCAGTCATGTTCCCTGTGCACAGGGTTCCTCCATCAAACTTCAATCATGTTCCCAGGACACATGTTTCCAGAATCAAACCAAAGTCAAGTTCCCAGGCCATGGGTTTCCAGTACCAGGCCTCAGTCATGTTTCCAGGGCACAGGGTTCCACAATCAAACCTCAGTCATGTTGCCAGTCCACAGGTTTCTGCCATCAAACCTCAGTCAAGTTCCAAGGCCACAGATTTCCAGAATCAACCTCAGTCATATTCCCAGGACACATGGTTCCAGAATCAAACCTCAGTCATGTTCGCAGGCCACAGGGTTCCACAATCAAACCTCAGTCATGTTCCCAGGACAAAGGTGTCCAGAATCAAACCTCAGTCATGTTCCCAGGGAACAGGGTTCCAGAAACAAACCTCAGTCATGTTGCCAGGCCACAGGTTTCCACCATCAAACCTCAGACATGTTCCCAAGCCACAGGGTTCCAGAATCAAACCTCAGTCATGTTCCCAGGCCACAGGGTTCCACAATTAAACCTCAGTCATATTCCCAGGCCACAGGGTTCCACCATCAAACCTCCATCCTGTTGCCAGGCCACGGTTCCACCATCAAGCCTCAGTCATGTTCCCAGGCCTGAGGGTTCCACAATCAAACCTCTGTCATGTTGCCAGGCCACAGGGTTCCACCATCAAACCTCAGTCCTGTTGCCAGGCCACAGGGTTCAACCATCAAACCTCAGTCATTTTCCCAGGAAACAGGGTTCAAGAATCAAGCCTCCCTCATATTCCCAGGCCACAGGGTTCCACAATTAAACCTCAGTCATATTCCCAGACCAAAGGTTTCAACCATCAAACCTCAGTCATGTTCCCAGGAAACAGGGTTTCACAATCAAACCAATGACATGTTCCGAGGCCACGGGGTTACAGTATTAGGCCTCAGTCATGTTCCCAGGGCACAGGGTTCCACCATCAAACTTCAGTCATGTTCCCAGTGCACAGGGTTCCTGCATCCTACCTCAATCATGTTCCCAGGACACAGGTTTCCAGAATCAAACCAAAGTCAAGTTCCCAGGCCATGGGTTTCCAGTAGCAGGCCTCAGTCATGTTTCCAGGGCACAGGGTTCCACAATCAAACCTCAGTCATGTTCCCAGGCCACAGGATTCCACAATCTCACATCAGTCATGTTCCCAGGTCAATGGTTTCCAGAATCAAACCTCAGTCATATTCCCAGGCCACATGGTTCCAGTTTCAAACCTCAGTCATGTTCCCAGGACAAAGGGATCCAGAATAAAACCTCAGTCATGTTCCCTGGACACAGGTTCCAAAAATAAAATCCCCGGCATGTTCCCAGGCCACAGGGTTCCAAAAGCAAACCTCACTCATATTCCCAGGGCACAGGGTTCCACAGTTAAACCTGTGTCATATTCCCAGGCCAGAGGTTTCCACAATCAAACCTCAGTCCTGTTGCCAGGCCACGGTTCCACCATCAAGCCTCAGTCATGTTCCCAGGCCAGAGTGTTCCACAACCTAACCTAAGTCATGTTGCCAGGCCACAGGCTTCCACCATCAAACCTCAGTCCTGTTGCCAGGCCACAGGGTTCAACCATCAAACCTCAGTCATTTTCCCAGGAAACAGGGTTTCACAATCAAACCAATGTCATGTTCCGAGGCCACGGGGTTCCACAATTAAACCTCAGTCATATTCCCAGACCAAAGGTTTCAACCATCAAACCTCAGTCATGTTCCCAGGAAACAGGGTTTCACAATCAAACCAATGTCATGTTCCGAGGCCACGGGGTTACAGTATTAGACCTCAGTCATGTTCCCAGGGCACAGGGTTCCACCATCAAACCTCAGTCATGTTGGCAGTCCACAGTTTTCTGCGATCAAACCACATTCAAATTCCCAGGCCACAGGGTTCCAGAATCAAGCCGCAGTCATGTTGCCAGGCCACAGGGTACCACCATCAAACCTCAGTCATGTTCCCAGTGCACAGGGTTCCTCCATCAAACCGCAGTCATGTTCCCAGTGCACAGGGCTCCAGAATCAAACCAAAGACAAGTTCCCAGGCCATGGGTTTCTAGTACCAGGCCTCAGTCATGTTTCCAGGGCAAAGGGTTCCACAATCAAACCTCAGTCATGTTGCCAGTCCACAGGTTTCTGCCATCAAACCTCAGTCAAGTTCCCAGGCCACAGATTTCCACAATCAAACCTCAGTCATATTCCCAGGACACATGGTTCCAGAATCAAACCTCAGTCATTTTCCCAGTCCACAGGGTTCCAGAACCAAGTCTCAGTCAGGTTCCCAGGGCACAGTGTTCCACAATCTAAACAGATGTCATGTTCCCAGGTCACAGGTTTCCAGAATCATGCCTCAGGCATGTTCCCAGGCCACAGGGATCCAGAATCAAACCTCAGTCATGTTGCCAGGCCATAGGGTACCACCATCAAACCTCAGTCATATTGCCAGGCCACAGGTTTCCAGAATCAAACCTATTTCATGTTTCCAGGCAACAGGGTACCAGAATCCAAACCGATGTCATGTTCCCAGGCCACAGGGTTCCACCATTAAATCTCAGTCCTGTTGCCAGGCCACAGGGTTCTACCATCAAGCCTCAGTCATGTTCCCAA
This sequence comes from Balaenoptera physalus, assembly GCF_965194825.1. Classification (NCBI taxonomy): domain Eukaryota; kingdom Metazoa; phylum Chordata; class Mammalia; order Artiodactyla; family Balaenopteridae; genus Balaenoptera; species Balaenoptera physalus. The sequence goes on from NC_138894.1 coordinate 24,664,424, forward strand.
GCTGAGGGTTCAACCATCAAACCTCAGTCATGTTCCCAGGAAACAGGGTTCCAGAATCAAACCAATGTCATGTTCCCAGGCCACGGGGTTCAAGTATCAGACCTCAGTCATGTTCCCAGTGCACAGGGTTCCACCATCAAACCTCAGTCATGTTGCCAGTCCACAGGTTTCTGCGATCAAACCACATTCAAGTTCCCAGGCCACAGGGTTCCAGAATCAAGCCTCAGTCATGTTGCCAGGCCACAGGGTACCACCATCAAACCTCAGTCATGTTCCCAGTGCACAGGGTTCCTCCATCCTACCTCAATCATGTTCCCAGGACACAGGTTTCCAGAATCAAACCAAAGTCAAGTTCCCAGGCCATGGGTTTCCAGTAGCAGGCCTCAGTCATGTTTCCAGGGCACAGGGTTCCACAATCAAACCTCAGTCATGTTGCCAGGCCACAGGGTACCACCATCATACCTCAGTCATATTCCCAGGCCACAGGATTCCAGAATCAAACCGATTTCATCTTCCCAGGCAACAGGGTACCAGAATCCAAACCGATGTCATGTTCCCAGGCCACAGGGTTCCACCATCAAATCTCAGTCCTGTTGCCAGGCCACAGGCTTCCACCATCAAGCCTCAGTCACTTTCCCAAGCCTGAGGGTTCCAAATTCAAACCTCTGTCATGTTGCCAGGCCACAGGGTTCAACCATCAAACCTCAGTCATGTTCCCAGGAAACAGGGTTCCAGAATCAAACCAATGTCATGTTCCCAGGCCACAGGGTTCCAGAATCAAGCCTCAGTCATGTTGCCAGGCCACAGGGTACCACCATCAAACCTCAGTCATGTTCCCTGTGCACAGGGTTCCTCCATCAAACTTCAATCATGTTCCCAGGACACATGTTTCCAGAATCAAACCAAAGTCAAGTTCCCAGGCCATGGGTTTCCAGTACCAGGCCTCAGTCATGTTTCCAGGGCACAGGGTTCCACAATCAAACCTCAGTCATGTTGCCAGTCCACAGGTTTCTGCCATCAAACCTCAGTCAAGTTCCAAGGCCACAGATTTCCAGAATCAACCTCAGTCATATTCCCAGGACACATGGTTCCAGAATCAAACCTCAGTCATGTTCGCAGGCCACAGGGTTCCACAATCAAACCTCAGTCATGTTCCCAGGACAAAGGTGTCCAGAATCAAACCTCAGTCATGTTCCCAGGGAACAGGGTTCCAGAAACAAACCTCAGTCATGTTGCCAGGCCACAGGTTTCCACCATCAAACCTCAGACATGTTCCCAAGCCACAGGGTTCCAGAATCAAACCTCAGTCATGTTCCCAGGCCACAGGGTTCCACAATTAAACCTCAGTCATATTCCCAGGCCACAGGGTTCCACCATCAAACCTCCATCCTGTTGCCAGGCCACGGTTCCACCATCAAGCCTCAGTCATGTTCCCAGGCCTGAGGGTTCCACAATCAAACCTCTGTCATGTTGCCAGGCCACAGGGTTCCACCATCAAACCTCAGTCCTGTTGCCAGGCCACAGGGTTCAACCATCAAACCTCAGTCATTTTCCCAGGAAACAGGGTTCAAGAATCAAGCCTCCCTCATATTCCCAGGCCACAGGGTTCCACAATTAAACCTCAGTCATATTCCCAGACCAAAGGTTTCAACCATCAAACCTCAGTCATGTTCCCAGGAAACAGGGTTTCACAATCAAACCAATGACATGTTCCGAGGCCACGGGGTTACAGTATTAGGCCTCAGTCATGTTCCCAGGGCACAGGGTTCCACCATCAAACTTCAGTCATGTTCCCAGTGCACAGGGTTCCTGCATCCTACCTCAATCATGTTCCCAGGACACAGGTTTCCAGAATCAAACCAAAGTCAAGTTCCCAGGCCATGGGTTTCCATTAGCAGGCCTCAGTCATGTTTCCAGGGCACAGGGTTCCACAATCAAACCTCAGTCATTTTGCCAGGCCACAGGGTACCACCATCATACCTCAGTCATGTTCCCAGGCCACAGGATTCCACAATCTCACATCAGTCATGTTCCCAGGTCAATGGTTTCCAGAATCAAACCTCAGTCATATTCCCAGGCCACATGGTTCCAGTTTCAAACCTCAGTCATGTTCCCAGGACAAAGGGATCCAGAATAAAACCTCAGTCATGTTCCCTGGACACAGGTTCCAAAAATAAAATCCCCGGCATGTTCCCAGGCCACAGGGTTCCAAAAGCAAACCTCACTCATATTCCCAGGGCACAGGGTTCCACAGTTAAACCTGTGTCATATTCCCAGGCCAGAGGTTTCCACAATCAAACCTCAGTCCTGTTGCCAGGCCACGGTTCCACCATCAAGCCTCAGTCATGTTCCCAGGCCAGAGTGTTCCACAACCTAACCTAAGTCATGTTGCCAGGCCACAGGCTTCCACCATCAAACCTCAGTCCTGTTGCCAGGCCACAGGGTTCAACCATCAAACCTCAGTCATTTTCCCAGGAAACAGGGTTTCACAATCAAACCAATGTCATGTTCCGAGGCCACGGGGTTCCACAATTAAACCTCAGTCATATTCCCAGACCAAAGGTTTCAACCATCAAACCTCAGTCATGTTCCCAGGAAACAGGGTTTCACAATCAAACCAATGTCATGTTCCGAGGCCACGGGGTTACAGTATTAGACCTCAGTCATGTTCCCAGGGCACAGGGTTCCACCATCAAACCTCAGTCATGTTGGCAGTCCACAGTTTTCTGCGATCAAACCACATTCAAATTCCCAGGCCACAGGGTTCCAGAATCAAGCCGCAGTCATGTTGCCAGGCCACAGGGTACCACCATCAAACCTCAGTCATGTTCCCAGTGCACAGGGTTCCTCCATCAAACCGCAGTCATGTTCCCAGTGCACAGGGCTCCAGAATCAAACCAAAGACAAGTTCCCAGGCCATGGGTTTCTAGTACCAGGCCTCAGTCATGTTTCCAGGGCAAAGGGTTCCACAATCAAACCTCAGTCATGTTGCCAGTCCACAGGTTTCTGCCATCAAACCTCAGTCAAGTTCCCAGGCCACAGATTTCCACAATCAAACCTCAGTCATATTCCCAGGACACATGGTTCCAGAATCAAACCTCAGTCATTTTCCCAGTCCACAGGGTTCCAGAACCAAGTCTCAGTCAGGTTCCCAGGGCACAGTGTTCCACAATCTAAACAGATGTCATGTTCCCAGGTCACAGGTTTCCAGAATCATGCCTCAGGCATGTTCCCAGGCCACAGGGATCCAGAATCAAACCTCAGTCATGTTGCCAGGCCATAGGGTACCACCATCAAACCTCAGTCATATTGCCAGGCCACAGGTTTCCAGAATCAAACCTATTTCATGTTTCCAGGCAACAGGGTACCAGAATCCAAACCGATGTCATGTTCCCAGGCCACAGGGTTCCACCATTAAATCTCAGTCCTGTTGCCAGGCCACAGGGTTCTACCATCAAGCCTCAGTCATGTTCCCAAGCTGAGGGTTCAACCATCAAACCTCAGTCATGTTCCCAGGAAACAGGGTTCCAGAATCAAACCAATGTCATGTTCCCAGGCCACGGGGTTCAAGTATCAGACCTCAGTCATGTTCCCAGTGCACAGGGTTCCACCATCAAACCTCAGTCATGTTGCCAGTCCACAGGTTTCTGCGATCAAACCACATTCAAGTTCCCAGGCCACAGGGTTCCAGAATCAAGCCTCAGTCATGTTGCCAGGCCACAGGGTACCACCATCAAACCTCAGTCATGTTCCCAGTGCACAGGGTACCACCATCATACCTCAGTCATATTCCCAGGCCACAGGATTCCAGAATCAAACCGATTTCATCTTCCCAGGCAACAGGGTACCAGAATCCAAACCGATGTCATGTTCCCAGGCCACAGGGTTCCACCATCAAATCTCAGTCCTGTTGCCAGGCCACAGGCTTCCACCATCAAGCCTCAGTCACTTTCCCAAGCCTGAGGGTTCCAAATTCAAACCTCTGTCATGTTGCCAGGCCACAGGGTTCAACCATCAAACCTCAGTCATGTTCCCAGGAAACAGGGTTCCAGAATCAAACCAATGTCATGTTCCCAGGCCACAGGGTTCCAGAATCAAGCCTCAGTCATGTTGCCAGGCCACAGGGTACCACCATCAAACCTCAGTCATGTTCCCTGTGCACAGGGTTCCTCCATCAAACTTCAATCATGTTCCCAGGACACATGTTTCCAGAATCAAACCAAAGTCAAGTTCCCAGGCCATGGGTTTCCAGTACCAGGCCTCAGTCATGTTTCCAGGGCACAGGGTTCCACAATCAAACCTCAGTCATGTTGCCAGTCCACAGGTTTCTGCCATCAAACCTCAGTCAAGTTCCAAGGCCACAGATTTCCAGAATCAACCTCAGTCATATTCCCAGGACACATGGTTCCAGAATCAAACCTCAGTCATGTTCGCAGGCCACAGGGTTCCACAATCAAACCTCAGTCATGTTCCCAGGACAAAGGTGTCCAGAATCAAACCTCAGTCATGTTCCCAGGGAACAGGGTTCCAGAAACAAACCTCAGTCATGTTGCCAGGCCACAGGTTTCCACCATCAAACCTCAGACATGTTCCCAAGCCACAGGGTTCCAGAATCAAACCTCAGTCATGTTCCCAGGCCACAGGGTTCCACAATTAAACCTCAGTCATATTCCCAGGCCACAGGGTTCCACCATCAAACCTCCATCCTGTTGCCAGGCCACGGTTCCACCATCAAGCCTCAGTCATGTTCCCAGGCCTGAGGGTTCCACAATCAAACCTCTGTCATGTTGCCAGGCCACAGGGTTCCACCATCAAACCTCAGTCCTGTTGCCAGGCCACAGGGTTCAACCATCAAACCTCAGTCATTTTCCCAGGAAACAGGGTTCAAGAATCAAGCCTCCCTCATATTCCCAGGCCACAGGGTTCCACAATTAAACCTCAGTCATATTCCCAGACCAAAGGTTTCAACCATCAAACCTCAGTCATGTTCCCAGGAAACAGGGTTTCACAATCAAACCAATGACATGTTCCGAGGCCACGGGGTTACAGTATTAGGCCTCAGTCATGTTCCCAGGGCACAGGGTTCCACCATCAAACTTCAGTCATGTTCCCAGTGCACAGGGTTCCTGCATCCTACCTCAATCATGTTCCCAGGACACAGGTTTCCAGAATCAAACCAAAGTCAAGTTCCCAGGCCATGGGTTTCCATTAGCAGGCCTCAGTCATGTTTCCAGGGCACAGGGTTCCACAATCAAACCTCAGTCATTTTGCCAGGCCACAGGGTACCACCATCATACCTCAGTCATGTTCCCAGGCCACAGGATTCCACAATCTCACATCAGTCATGTTCCCAGGTCAATGGTTTCCAGAATCAAACCTCAGTCATATTCCCAGGCCACATGGTTCCAGTTTCAAACCTCAGTCATGTTCCCAGGACAAAGGGATCCAGAATAAAACCTCAGTCATGTTCCCTGGACACAGGTTCCAAAAATAAAATCCCCGGCATGTTCCCAGGCCACAGGGTTCCAAAAGCAAACCTCACTCATATTCCCAGGGCACAGGGTTCCACAGTTAAACCTGTGTCATATTCCCAGGCCAGAGGTTTCCACAATCAAACCTCAGTCCTGTTGCCAGGCCACGGTTCCACCATCAAGCCTCAGTCATGTTCCCAGGCCAGAGTGTTCCACAACCTAACCTAAGTCATGTTGCCAGGCCACAGGCTTCCACCATCAAACCTCAGTCCTGTTGCCAGGCCACAGGGTTCAACCATCAAACCTCAGTCATTTTCCCAGGAAACAGGGTTTCACAATCAAACCAATGTCATGTTCCGAGGCCACGGGGTTCCACAATTAAACCTCAGTCATATTCCCAGACCAAAGGTTTCAACCATCAAACCTCAGTCATGTTCCCAGGAAACAGGGTTTCACAATCAAACCAATGTCATGTTCCGAGGCCACGGGGTTACAGTATTAGACCTCAGTCATGTTCCCAGGGCACAGGGTTCCACCATCAAACCTCAGTCATGTTGGCAGTCCACAGTTTTCTGCGATCAAACCACATTCAAATTCCCAGGCCACAGGGTTCCAGAATCAAGCCGCAGTCATGTTGCCAGGCCACAGGGTACCACCATCAAACCTCAGTCATGTTCCCAGTGCACAGGGTTCCTCCATCAAACCGCAGTCATGTTCCCAGTGCACAGGGCTCCAGAATCAAACCAAAGACAAGTTCCCAGGCCATGGGTTTCTAGTACCAGGCCTCAGTCATGTTTCCAGGGCAAAGGGTTCCACAATCAAACCTCAGTCATGTTGCCAGTCCACAGGTTTCTGCCATCAAACCTCAGTCAAGTTCCCAGGCCACAGATTTCCACAATCAAACCTCAGTCATATTCCCAGGACACATGGTTCCAGAATCAAACCTCAGTCATTTTCCCAGTCCACAGGGTTCCAGAACCAAGTCTCAGTCAGGTTCCCAGGGCACAGTGTTCCACAATCTAAACAGATGTCATGTTCCCAGGTCACAGGTTTCCAGAATCATGCCTCAGGCATGTTCCCAGGCCACAGGGATCCAGAATCAAACCTCAGTCATGTTGCCAGGCCATAGGGTACCACCATCAAACCTCAGTCATATTGCCAGGCCACAGGTTTCCAGAATCAAACCTATTTCATGTTTCCAGGCAACAGGGTACCAGAATCCAAACCGATGTCATGTTCCCAGGCCACAGGGTTCCACCATTAAATCTCAGTCCTGTTGCCAGGCCACAGGGTTCTACCATCAAGCCTCAGTCATGTTCCCAAGCTGAGGGTTCAACCATCAAACCTCAGTCATGTTCCCAGGAAACAGGGTTCCAGAATCAAACCAATGTCATGTTCCCAGGCCACGGGGTTCAAGTATCAGACCTCAGTCATGTTCCCAGTGCACAGGGTTCCACCATCAAACCTCAGTCATGTTGCCAGTCCACAGGTTTCTGCGATCAAACCACATTCAAGTTCCCAGGCCACAGGGTTCCAGAATCAAGCCTCAGTCATGTTGCCAGGCCACAGGGTACCACCATCAAACCTCAGTCATGTTCCCAGTGCACAGGGTTCCTCCATCCTACCTCAATCATGTTCCCAGGACACAGGTTTCCAGAATCAAACCAAAGTCAAGTTCCCAGGCCATGGGTTTCCAGTAACAGGCCTCAGTCATGTTTCCAGGGCACAGGGTTCCACAATCAAACCTCAGTCATGTTCCCAGGACAAAGGTGTCCAGAATCAAACCTCAGTCATGTTCCCAGGGAACAGGGTTCCAGAAACAAACCTCAGTCATGTTGCCAGGCCACAGGTTTCCACCATCAAACCTCAGACATGTTCCAAAGCCACAGGGTTCCAGAATCAAAGCTCAGTCATGTTCCCAGGCCACAGGGTTCCACAATCCACTGATGTCATGTTCCCAGGCCACAGGGTTCCAGAATCAAACCTCAGTTATGTTCCCAGGCCACAGGGTTCCAGAATCAAGCCTCCCCCATATTCCCAGGCCACAGGGTTCCACAATTAAACCTCAGTCATATTCCCAGGCCACAGGGTTCCACCATCAAACCTCCATTCTGTTGCCAGGCCACGGTTCCACCATCAAGCCTCAGTCATGTTCCCAGGCCTGAGGGTTCCACAATCAAACCTCTGTCATGTTGCCAGGCCACAGGGTTCCACCATCAAACCTCAGTCCTGTTGCCAGGCCACAGGGTTCAACCATCAAACCTCAGTCATTTTCCCAGGAAACAGGGTTCAAGAATCAAGCCTCCCTCATATTCCCAGGCCACAGGGTTCCACAATTAAACCTCAGTCATATTCCCAGACCAAAGGTTTCAACCATCAAACCTCAGTCATGTTCCCAGGAAACAGGGTTTCACAATCAAACCAATGTCATGTTCCGAGGCCACGGGGTTACAGTATTAGGCCTCAGTCATGTTCCCAGGGCACAGGGTTCCACCATCAAACCTCAGTCATGTTGCCAGTCCACAGGTTTCTGCGATCAAACCACATTCAACTTCCCAGGCCACAGGGTTCCAGAATCAAGCCTCAGTCATGTTGCCAGGCCACAGGGTACCACCATCAAACCTCAGTCATGTTCCCAGTGCACAGAGTTCCTCCATCCTACCTCAATCATGTTCCCAGGACACAGGTTTCCAGAATCAAACCAAAGTCAAGTTCCCAGGCCATGGGTTTCCAGTAGCAGGCCTCAGTCTTGTTTCCAGGGCACAGGGTTCCACAATCAAACCTCAGTCATGTTGCCAGGCCACAGGGTACCACCATCATACCTCAGTCATATTCCCAGGCCACAGGTTTCCAGAATCAATCCGATTTCATGTTCCCAGGCAACAGGGTACCAGAATCCAAACCGATGTCATGTTCCCAGGCCACAGGTTTCCACCATCAAATCTCAGTCCTGTTGCAAGGCCACAGGCTTCCACCATCAAGCCTCAGTCATTTTCCCAAGCCTGAGGGTTCCAAATTCAAACCTCTGTCATGTTGCCAGGCCACAGGGTTCAATCATCAAACCTCAGTCATGTTCCCAGGAAACAGGGTTCAGGAATCAAACCAATGTCATGTTCCCAGGCCACAGGGTTCCAGAATCAAGCCTCAGTCATGTTGCCAGGCCACAGGGTACCACCATCAAACCTCAGTCATGTTCCCAGTGCACAGGGTTCCTCCATCAAACTTCAATCATGTTCCCAGGACACATGTTTCCAGAATCAAACCAAAGTCAAGTTCCCAGGGCATGGGTTTCCAGTACCAGGCCTCAGTCATGTTTCCAGGGCAAAGGGTTCCACAATCAAACCTCAGTCATGTTGCCAGTCCACAGGTTTCTGCCATCAAACCTCAGTCAAGTTCCAAGGCCACAGATTTCCAGAATCAACCTCAGTCATATTACCAGGACACATGGTTCCAGAATCAAACCTCAGTCATGTTCGCAGGCCACAGGGTTCCACAATCAAACCTCAGTCATGTTCCCAGGACAAAGGTGTCCAGAATCAAACCTCAGTTATGTTCCCAGGGAACAGGGTTCCAGAAACAAACCTCAGTCATGTTGCCAGGCCACAGGTTTCCACCATCAAACCTCAGACATGTTCCCAAGCCACAGGGTTCCAGAATCAAACCTCAGTCATGTTCCCAGGCCACAGGGTTCCACAATCCACTGATGTCATGTTCCCAGGCCACAGGGTTCCAGAATCAAGCCTCCCTCATATTCCCAGGCCACAGGGTTCCACAATTAAACCTCAGTCCTATTCCCAGGCCACAGGGTTCCACCATCAAACCTCCATCCTGTTGCCAGGCCACGGTTCCACCATCAAGCCTCAGTCATGTTCCCAGGCCTGAGGGTTCCACAGTCAAACCTCAGTCATATTCCCAGTCCACAGGGTTCCAGAACCAAGTCTCAGTCAGGTTCCCAGGGCACAGTGTTCCACAATCTAAACAGATGTCATGTTCCCAGGTCACAGGTTTCCAGAATCATGCCTCAGGCATGTTCCCAGGCCACAGGGATCCAGAATCAAACCTCAGTCATGTTGCCAGGCCATAGGGTACCACCATCAAACCTCAGTCATATTGCCAGGCCACAGGTTTCCAGAATCAAACCGATGTCATGTTCCCAGGCCACAGGGTTCCACCATTAAATCTCAGTCCTGTTGCCAGGCCACAGGGTTCTACCATCAAGCCTCAGTCATGTTCCCAGGCCACAGGGATCCAGAATCAAACCTCAGTCATGTTGCCAGGCCATAGGGTACCACCATCAAACCTCAGTCATATCGCCAGGCCACAGGTTTCCAGAATCAAACCAATGTCATGTTCCCAGGCCACAGGGTTCCACAATCAAACCTCAGTCATGTTGCCAGGCCACAGGGTACCACCATCATACCTCAGTCATGTTCCCAGGCCACAGGATTCCACAATCTCACATCAGTCATGTTCCCAGGTCAATGGTTTCCAGAATCAAACCTCAGTCATATTCCCAGGCCACATGGTTCCAGAATCAAACCTCAGTCATGTTCCCAGGACAAAGGGATCCAGAATAAAACCTCAGTCATGTTCCCAGGCCACAGGGTTCCAGAAGCAAGCCTCACTCATATTCCCAGGCCACAGGGTTCCACAATTAAACCTGTGTCATATTCCCAGGCCAGAGGTTTCCACAATCAAACCTCAGTCCTGTTGCCAGGCCACGGTTCCACCATCAAGCCTCAGTCATGTTCCCAGGCCAGAGTGTTCCACATCCAAACCTAAGTCATGTTGCCAGGCCACAGGGTTCCACCATCAAACCTCAGTCCTGTTGCCAGGCCACAGGGTTCAACCATCAAACCTCAGTCATTTTCCCAAGAAACAGGGTTCAAGAATCAAGCCTCCCTCATATTCCCAGGCCACAGGGTTCCACAATTAAACCTCAGTCATATTCCCAGACCAAAGGTTTCAACCATCAAACCTCAGTCATGTTCCCAGGAAACAGGGTTTCACAATCAAACCAATGTCATGTTCCGAGGCCACGGGGTTACAGTATTAGACCTCAGTCATGTGCCCAGGGCACAGGGTTCCACCATCAAACCTCAGTCATGTTGGCAGTCCACAGTTTTCTGCGATCAAACCACATTCAAATTCCCAGGCCACAGGGTTCCAGAATCAAGCCTCAGACATGTTGCCAGGCCACAGGGTACCACCATCAAACCTCAGTCATGTTCCCAGTGCACAGGGTTCCTCCATCAAACCGCAGTCATGTTCCCAGTGCACAGGGCTCCAGAATCAAACCAAAGTCAAGTTCCCAGGCCATGGGTTTCCAGTACCAGGCCTCAGTCATGTTTCCAGGGCACAGGGTTACACAATCAAACTTCAGTCATGTTGCCAGTCCACAGGTTTCTGCCATCAAACCTCAGTCAAGTTCCCAGGCCACAGATTTCCACAATCAAACCTCAGTCATATTCCCAGGACACATGGTTCCAGAATCAAACCTCAGTCATATTCCCAGTCCACAGGGTTCCAGAACCAAGTCTCAGTCAGGTTCCCAGGGCACAGTGTTCCACAATCTAAACAGATGTCATGTTCCCAGGTCACAGGTTTCCAGAATCATGCCTCAGGCATGTTCCCAGGCCACAGGGATCCAGAATCAAACCTCAGTCATGTTGCCAGGCCATAGGGTACCACCATCAAACCTCAGTCATATTGCCAGGCCACAGGTTTCCAGAATCAAACCGATTTCATGTTCCCAGGCCACAGGGTTCCACCATTAAATCTCAGTCCTGTTGCCAGGCCACAGGGTTCTACCATCAAGCCTCAGTCATGTTCCCAGGCCACAGGGATCCAGAATCAAACCTCAGTCATGTTGCCAGGCCATAGGGTACCACCATCAAACCTCAGTCATATTGCCAGGCCACAGGTTTCCAGAATCAAACCAATGTCATGTTCCCAGGCCACAGGGTTCCACAATCAAACCTCAGTCATGTTGCCAGGCCACAGGGTACCACCATCATACCTCAGTCATGTTCCCAGGCCACAGGATTCCACAATCTCACATCAGTCATGTTCCCAGGTCAATGGTTTCCAGAATCAAACCTCAGTCATATTCCCAGGCCACATGGTTCCAGAATCAAACCTCAGTCATGTTCCCAGGACAAAGGGATCCAGAATAAAACCTCAGTCATGTTCCCTGGACACAGGTTCCAAAAATAAAATCGCCGGCATGTTCTCAGGCCACAGGGTTCCAGAAGCAAGCCTCACTCATATTCCCAGGCCACAGGGTTCCACAATTAAACCTGTGTCATATTCCCAGGCCAGAGGTTTCCACAATCAAACCTCAGTCCTGTTGCCAGGCCACGGTTCCACCATCAAGCCTCAGTCATGTTCCCAGGCCAGAGTGTTCCACATCCAAACCTAAGTCATGTTGCCAGGCCACAGGGTTCCACCATCAAACCTCAGTCCTGTTGCCAGGCCACAGGGTTCAACCATCAAACCTCAGTCATTTTCCCAAGAAACAGGGTTCAAGAATCAAGCCTCCCTCATATTCCCAGGCCACAGGGTTCCACAATTAAACCTCAGTCATATTCCCAGACCAAAGGTTTCAACCATCAAACCTCAGTCATGTTCCCAGGAAACAGGGTTCCAGAATCAAACCAATGTCATGTTCCGAGGGCACGGGGTTCCAGTATTAGGCCTCAGTCATGTTCCCAGGCCACAGGGTTCCACCATCAAACCTCAGTCATGTTGGCAGTCCTCAGGTTTCTGCGATCAAACTACATTCAACTTCCCAGGCCACAGGGTTCCAGAATCAAGCCTCAGTCATGTTGCCAGGCCACAGGTTACCACCATCAATCCTCAGTCATGTTCCCAGTGCACAGGGTTCCTCCATCAAACCTCAATCATGTTCCCAGGACACAGGTTTCCAGAATCAAACCAAAGTCAAGTTCCCAGGCCATGGGTTTCCAGTAGCAGGCCTCAGTCATGTTTCCAGGGCACAGGGTTCCACAATCAAACCTCAGTCATGTTGCCAGGCCACAGGGTACCACCATCATACCTCAGTCATGTTCCCAGGCCACAGGATTCCACAATCTCACATCAGTCATGTTCCCAGGTCAATGGTTTCCAGAATTAAACCTCAGTCATATTCCCAGGCCACATGGTTCCAGAATCAAACCTCAGTCATGTTCCCAGGACAAAGGGATCCAGAATAAAACCTCAGTCATGTTCCCTGGACACAGGTTCCAAAAATAAAATCCCCGGCATGTTCCCAGGCCACAGGGTTCCAGAAGCAAGCCTCACTCATATTCCCAGGCCACAGGGTTCCACAATTAAACCTCAGTCATATTCCCAGGCCAGAGGTTTCCACAATCAAACCTCAGTCCTGTTGCCAGGCCACGGTTCCACCATCAAGCCTCAGTCATGTTCCCAGGCCAGAGTGTTCCACAACCAAACCTAAGTCATCTTGCCAAGCCACAGGGTTCCACCAACTAACCTCAGTCCTGTTGCCAGGCCACAGGGTTCAACCATCAAACCTCAGTCATTTTCCCAGGAAACAGGGTTAAAGAATCAAGCCTCCCTCATATTCCCAGGCCACAGGGTTCCACAATTAAACCTCAGTCATATTTCCAGACCAAAGGTTTCAACCATCAAACCTCAGTCATGTTCCCAGGAAACAGGGTTTCACAATCAAACCAATGTCATGTTCCGAGGCCACGGGGTTACAGTATTAGGCCTCAGTCATGTTCCCAGGGCACAGGGTTCCACCATCAAACCTCAGTCATGTTGGCAGTCCACAGTTTTCTGCGATCAAACCACATTCAAATTCCCAGGCCACAGGGTTCCAGAATCAAGCCTCACTCATATTCCCAGGCCTCAGGGTTCCACAATTAAACCTCAGTCATATTCCCAGGCCAGAGGGTTCCACAATCAAAGCTAAGTCATCTTGCCAGGCCACAGGGTTCCACCATCAAACCTCAGTCCTGTGACCAGGCCACAGGCTTTCACCATCAAGCCTCAGTCACGTTCCCAAGCCTGAGGGTTCCACCATCAAACCTCTGTCATGTTGCCAGATCACAGGGTTACAGAATTAAACCACAGTCATATTCCCAGGCCAGAGGGTTCCACAGTCAAACCTCAGTCATGTTACCATGCCACAGGGTTCCAGAATCCAACCGATGTCATGTTCCCTGGCCACAGGATTCCAAAATCTATCCTCAGTCATGTTCCCAGGCCACAGGGTTCCAGAATAAAACCTCAGTCATATTCCCAGTTCACAGGGTTCCAGAACAAAGCCTCAGTCAGGTTCCCAGGGCACAGTATTCCACAATCTAAACAGATGTCATGTTCCCAGGTCACAGGTTTCCAGAATCACGCCTCATTCATGTTCCCAGGCCACAGGGATCCACCATCAAGCCTCAGTCAAGTTCCCAAGCCTGAGGGTTCCACAATCAAACCTCATTCATGTTCCCAGTGCACAGGGTTCTTCCATCAAACCTCAATCATGTTCCCAGGACACAGGTTTCCAGAATCAAACCAAAGTCAAGTTCCCAGGCCATGGGTTTCCAGTACCAGGCCTCAGTCATGTTTCCAGGGCACAGGGTTCCACAATCAAACCTCAGTCATGTTGCCAGTCCACAGGTTTCTGCCATCAAACCTCAGTCAAGTTCCCAGGCCACAGATTTCCAGAATCAAACCTCAGTCATATTCCCAGGAAACATGGTTCCAGAATCAAACCTCAGTCATGTTCGCAGGCCACAGGGTTCCACAATCAAACCTCAGTCATGTTCCCAGGAAAAAGGTGTCCAGAATCAAACCTCAGTCATGTTCCCAGGGAACAGGGTTCCAGAAACAAACCTCAGTCATGATGCCAGGCCACAGGTTACCACCATCAAACCTCAGACATGTTCCCAGGACACAGGGTTCCAAAATCAAACCGTTCTCATGTTCCCAGGCCACAGGGTTCCACAATCCACTGATGTCATGTTCCCAGGCCACAGGGTTCCAGAATCACGCCTCAGTCATATTCCCAGGCCACAGGGTTCCAGAATTAAACCTCAGTCATATTCCCAGGCCAGAGGTTTCCAGAATCCAACCGATGTCATGTTCCCAGGCCACAGGGTTCTAGAACCAAGCCTCAGTCAGGTTCCCAGGCCTCAGGGATCCAGAATCAAACCTCAGTCATGTTGCCAGGCCATAGGGTACCACCATCAAACCTCAGTCATATTCCCAGTCCACAGGTTTCCAGAATCAAACCGATTTCATGTTCCCAGGCAACAGGGTACCAGAATCCAAACCCATGTCATGTTCCCAGGCCACAGGGTTCCACCATCAAATCTCAGTCATTTTGCCAGGCCACAGGTTTCCACCACCAAGCCTCATTCATGTTCCCAAGCCTGAGTGTTCCACAATCAAACCTAAGTCATCTTGCCAGGCCACAGGGTTCCACAATCCACTGATGTCATGTTCCCAGGCCACAGGGTTCCAGAATCAAGCCTCCCTCATATTCCCAGGCCACAGGGTTCCACAATTAAACCTCAGTCATATTCCCAGGCCAGAGGGTTCCACAATCAAACCTCAGTCCTGTTGCCAGGCCACGGTTCCACCATGAAGCCTCATTCATGTTCCCAAGCCTGAGTGTTCCACAATCAAACCTAAGTTATCTTGCCAGGCCACAGGGTTCCACAATCCACTGATGTCATGTTCCCAGGCCACAGGGTTCCAGAATCAAGCCTCCCTCATATTCCCAGAGCACAGGGTTCCACAATTAAACCTCAGTCATATTCCCAGGCCAGAGGGTTCCACAATCAAACCTCAGTCCTGTTGCCAGGCCACGGTTCCACCATGAAGCCTCAGTCATGTTCCCAGGCCTGAGTGTTCCACAATCAAAACTAAGTCATCTTGCCAGGCCACAGGGTTCCACAATCCACTGATGTCATGTTCCTAGGCCACAGGGTTCCAGAATCAAGCCTCCCTCATATTCCCAGGCCACAGGGTTCCACAATTAAACCTCAGTCATATTCCCAGGCCAGAGGGTTCCACAATCAAACCTCAGTCCTGTTGCCAGGCCACGGTTCCACCATGAAGCCTCAGTCATGTTCCCAGGCCTGAGTGTTCCACAATCAAACCTAAGTCATCTTGCCAGGCCACAGGGTTCCACAATCCACTGATGTCATGTTCCCAGGCCACAGGGTTCCAGAATCACGCCTCAGTCATATTCCCAGGCCACAGGGTTCCAGAATTAAACCTCAGTCATATTCCCAGGCCAGAGGGTTCCAGAATCCAACCGATGTCATGTTCCCAGTCCACAGGGTTCTAGAACCAAGCCTCAGTCAGGTTCCCAGGCCTCAGGGATCCAGAATCAAACCTCAGTCATGTTGCCAGGCCATAGGGTACCACCATCAAACCTCAGTCATATTCCCAGTCCACAGGTTTCCAGAATCAAACCGATTTCATGTTCCCAGGCAACAGGGTACCAGAATCCAAACCCATGTCATGTTCCCAGGCCACAGGGTTCCACCATCAAATCTCAGTCATTTTGCCAGGCCACAGGTTTCCACCACCAAGCCTCATTCATGTTCCCAAGCCTGAGTGTTCCACAATCAAACCTAAGTCATCTTGCCAGGCCACAGGGTTCCACAATCCACTGATGTCATGTTCCCAGGCCACAGGGTTCCAGAATCAAGCCTCCCTCATATTCCCAGGCCACAGGGTTCCACAATTAAACCTCAGTCATATTCCCAGGCCAGAGGGTTCCACAATCAAACCTCAGTCCTGTTGCCAGGCCACGGTTCCACCATGAAGCCTCATTCATGTTCCCAAGCCTGAGTGTTCCACAATCAAACCTAAGTCATCTTGCCAGGCCACAGTGTTCCACAATCCACTGATGTCATGTTCCCAGGCCACAGGGTTCCAGAATCAAGCCTCCCTCATATTCCCAGGCCACAGGGTTCCACAATTAAACCTCAGTCATATTCCCAGGCCAGAGGGTTCCACAATCAAACCTCAGTCCTGTTGCCAGGCCACGGTTCCACCATCAAGCCTCAGTCATGTTCCCAGGCCTGAGTGTTCCACAATCAAACCTAAGTCATCTTGCCAGGCCACAGGGTTCCACAATCCACTGATGTCATGTTCCCAGGCCACAGGGTTCCAGAATCAAGCCTCCCTCATATTCCCAGGCCACAGGTTTCCACAATTAAACCTAAGTCATATTCCCAGGCCAGAGGGTTCCACAATCAAACCTCAGTCCTGTTGCCAGGCCACGGTTCCACCATCAAGCCTCAGTCATGTTCCCAGGCCAGAGTGTTCCACAACCAAACCTAAGTCATCTTGCCAGGCCACAGGGTTCCACCATCAAACCTCAGTCCTGTTGCCAGGCCACAGGTTTCAACCATCAAACCTCAGTCATTTTCCCAGGAAACAGGGTTCAAGAATCAAGCCTCCCTCATATTCCCAGGCCACAGGGTTCCACAATTAAACCTCAGTCATATTTCCAGACCAAAGGTTTCAACCATCAAACCTCAGTCATGTTCCCAGGAAACAGGGTTTCACAATCAAACCAATGTCATGTTCCGAGGCCACGGGGTTACAGTATTAGGCCTCAGTCATGTTCCCAGGGCACAGGGTTCCACCATCAAACCTCAGTCATGTTGGCAGTCCACAGTTTTCTGCGATCAAACCACATTCAAATTCCCAGCCCACAGGGTTCCAGAATCAAGCCTCACTCATATTCCCAGGCCTCAGGGTTCCACAATTAAACCTCAGTCATATTCCCAGGCCAGAGGGTTCCACAATCAAAGCTAAGTCATCTTGCCAGGCCACAGGGTTCCACCATCAAACCTCAGTCCTGTGACCAGGCCACAGGCTTTCACCATCAAGCCTCAGTCACGTTCCCAAGCCTGAGGGTTCCACCATCAAACCTCTGTCATGTTGCCAGATCACAGGGTTACAGAATTAAACCACAGTCATATTCCCAGGCCAGAGGGTTCCACAGTCAAACCTCAGTCATGTTACCATGCCACAGGGTTCCAGAATCCAACCGATGTCATGTTCCCTGGCCACAGGATTCCAGAATCTATCCTCAGTCATGTTCCCAGGCCACAGGGTTCCAGAATAAAACCTCAGTCATATTCCCAGTTCACAGGGTTCCAGAACAAAGCCTCAGTCAGGTTCCCAGGGCACAGTATTCCACAATCTAAACAGATGTCATGTTCCCAGGTCACAGGTTTCCAGAATCACGCCTCATTCATGTTCCCAGGCCACAGGGATCCACCATCAAGCCTCAGTCAAGTTCCCAAGCCTGAGGGTTCCACAATCAAACCTCATTCATGTTCCCAGTGCACAGGGTTCTTCCATCAAACCTCAATCATGTTCCCAGGACACAGGTTTCCAGAATCAAACCAAAGTCAAGTTCCCAGGCCATGGGTTTCCAGTACCAGGCCTCAGTCATGTTTCCAGGGCACAGGGTTCCACAATCAAACCTCAGTCATGTTGCCAGTCCACAGGTTTCTGCCATCAAACCTCAGTCAAGTTCCCAGGCCACAGATTTCCAGAATCAAACCTCAGTCATATTCCCAGGACACATGGTTCCAGAATCAAACCTCAGTCATGTTCGCAGGCCACAGGGTTCCACAATCAAACCTCAGTCATGTTCCCATTAAAAAGGTGTCCAGAATCCAACCTCAGTCATGTTTCCAGGGAACAGGGTTCGAGAAACAAACCTCAGTCATGATGCCAGGCCACAGGTTACCACCATCAAACCTCAGACATGTTCCCAGGCCACAGGGTTCCAGAATCAAACCGTTCTCATGTTCCCAGGCCACAGGGTTCCACAATCCACTGATGTCATGTTCCCAGGCCACAGGGTTCCAGAATCACGCCTCAGTCATATTCCCAGGCCACAGGGTTCCAGAATTAAACCTCAGTCATATTCCCAGGCCAGAGGGTTCCAGAATCCAACCGATGTCATGTTCCCAGGCCACAGGGTTCTAGAACCAAGCCTCAGTCAGGTTCCCAGGCCTCAGGGATCCAGAATCAAACCTCAGTCATGTTGCCAGGCCATAGGGTACCACCATCAAACCTCAGTCATATTCCAAGTCCACAGGTTTCCAGAATCAAACCGATTTCATGTTCCCAGGCAACAGGGTACCAGAATCCAAACCCATGTCATGATCCCAGGCCACAGGGTTCCACCATCAAATCTCAGTCATTTTGCCAGGCCACAGGTTTCCACCACCAAGCCTCATTCATGTTCCCAAGCCTGATTGTTCCACAACCAAACCTAAGTCATCTTGCCAGGCCACAGGGTTCCACAATCCACTGATGTCATGTTCCCAGGCCACAGGGTTCCAGAATCAAACCTCAGTTATGTTCCCAGGCCACAGGGTTCCAGAATCAAGCCTCCCTCATATTCCCAGGCCACAGGGTTCCACAATTAAACCTCAGTCATATTCCCAGGCCAGAGGGTTCCACAATCAAACCTCAGTCCTGTTGCCAGGCCACGGTTCCACCATCAAGCCTCAGTCATGTTCCCAGGCCTGAGTGTTCCACAATCAAACCTAAGTCATCTTGCCAGGCCACAGGGTTCCACAATCCACTGATGTCATGTTCCCAGGCCACAGGGTTCCAGAATCAAGCCTCCCTCATATTCCCAGGCCACAGGTTTCCACAATTAAACCTAAGTCATATTCCCAGGCCAGAGGGTTCCACAATCAAACCTCAGTCTTGTTGCCAGGCCACGGTTCCACCTTCAAACCTCAGTCATGTTCCCAGGCCACAGGGTTCTTCCAACAAATCTCAGTCATGTTCCCAGGCCACAGGATTCCACAATCTCACATCAGTCATGTTCCCAGGCCAATGGTTTCCAGAATCAAACCTCAGTCATATTCCCAGGCCACATGGTTCCAGAATCAAACCTCAGTCATGTTCCCAGGACACATGGTTCCAGAATAAAACCTCAGCCATGTTCCCTGGACACCGGTTCCAAAAATAAAACCCCAGTCATGTTCCCAGGCCACAGGGTTCCAGAATCAAGCCTCACTCATATTCCCAGGCCTGAGTGTTCCACAATCAAACCTAAATCATCTTGCCAGCCCACAGGGTTCCACAATCCACTGATGTCATGTTCCCAGGCCACAGGGTTCCAGAATCAAGCCTCCCTCATATTCCCAGGCCACAGGTTTCCACAATTAAACCTAAGTCATATTCCCAGGCCAGAGGGTTCCACAATCAAACCTCAGTCATGTTCCCAGGAAACAGGGTTCCAGAATCAAACCTCAGTCATGTTCCGAGGCCACAGGGTTCCAGAATCAAGCCTCCCTCATATTCCCAGGCAACAGGGTTCCACAATTAAACCTCAGTCATATTCCCAGACCAGAGGTTTCAACCATCAAACCTCAGTCATGTTCCCAGGAAACAGGGTTCCAGAATCAAACCAAGGTCATGTTCCGAGCGCACGGGGTTCCAGTATCAGGCCTCAGTCATGTTCCCAGGCCACAGGGTTCCACCATCAAACCTCAGTCATGTTGGCAGTCCTCAGGTTTCTGCGATCAAACCACATTCAACTTCCCAGGCCACAGGGTTCCAGAATCAAGCCTCAGTCATGTTGCCAGGCCACAGGTTACCACCATCAATCCTCAGTCATGTTCCCAGTGCACAGGGTTCCTCCATCAAACCTCAATCATGTTCCCAGGACACAGGTTTCCCGAATCAAACCAAAGTCAAGTTCCCAGGCCATGGTTTTCCAGTACCAGGCCTCAGTCATGTTTCCAGGGCACAGGGTTCCACAATCAAACCTCAGTCATGTTGCCAGTCCACAGGTTTCTGCCATCAAACCTCAGTCAAGTTCCCAGGCCTCAGATTTCCAAAATCAAACCTCAGTCATATTCCCAGGACACATGATTCCAGAACCAAACCTCAGTCATGTTCGCAGGCCACAGGGTTTCACAATCAAACCTCAGTCATATTCCCAGGACAAAGGTGTCCAGAATCAAACCTCAGGCATGTTCCCAGGGAACAGGGTTCCAGAAACAAACCTCAGTCATGTTGCCAGGCCACAGGTTTCCACCATCAAACCTTCAGACATGTTCCCAGGCGACAGGGTTCCAGAACCAAACCGTTCTCATGTTCCCAGGCCACAGGGTTCCACAATCCACTGATGTCATGTTCCCAGGCCACAGGGTTTCAGAATCAACCTCAGTTATGTTCCCAGGCCACAGGGTTCCAGAATCAAGCCTCCCTCATATTCCCAGGCCACAGGGTTCCACAATTAAACCTCAGTCATATTCCCAGGCCAGAGGGTTCAACAATCAAACCTCAGTCCTGTTGCCAGGCCACGGTTCCACCATCAAGCCTCAGTCATGTGCCCAGGCCTGAGTGTTCCACAATCAAACCTAAGACATCTTGCCAGGCCACAGAGTTCCACAATCCACTGATGTCATGTTCCCAGGCCACTGGGTTCCAGAATCAAGCCTCCCTCATATTCCCAGGTCACAGGGTTCCACAATTAAACCTAAGTCATATTCCCAGGCCAGAGGGTTCCACAATCAAACCTCAGTCCTCTTGCCAGGCCACGGTTCCACCATCAAACCTCAGTCACGTTCCCAGGCCACAGGGTTCTTCCATCAAACCTCAGTCATGTTCCCAGGCCACAGGATTCCACAATCTCACATCAGTCATGTTCCCAGGCCAATGGTTTCCAGAATCAAACCTGAGTCATATTCCCAGGCCACATGGTTCCAGAATCAAACCTCAGTCATGTTCCCAGGACACATGGTTCCAGAATAAAACCTCAGCCATGTTCCCTGGACACAGGTTCCAAAAATAAAACCCCAGGCATGTTCCCAGGCCACAGGGTTCCAGAATCAAGCCTCACTCATACTCCCAGGCCTCAGGGTTCCACAATTAAACCTCAGTCATATTCCCAGGCCAGAGGGTTCCACAATCAAAGCTAAGTCATCTTGCCAGGCCACAGGGTTCCACCATCAAACCTCAGTCCTGTGACCAGGCCACAGGCTTCCACCATCAAGCCTCAGTCACGTTCCCAAGCCTGAGGGTTCCACCATCAAACCTCTGTCATGTTGCCAGATCACAGGGTTACAGAATTAAACCACAGTCATATTCCCAGGCCAGAGGGTTCCACAGTCAAACCTCAGTCATGTTACCATGCCACAGGGTTCCAGAATCCAACCGATGTCAAGTTCCCTGGCCACAGGGTTCCAGAATCTATCCTCAGTCATGTTCCCAGGCCACAGGGTTACAGAATAAAACCTCAGTCATATTCCCAGTTCACAGGGTTCCAGAACAAAGCCTCAGTCAGGTTCCCAGGGCACAGTATTGCACAATCTAAACAGATGTCATGTTCCCAGGTCACAGGTTTCCAGAATCACGCCTCATTCATGTTCCCAGGCCACAGGGATCCACCATCAAGCCTCAGTCAAGTTCCCAAGCCTGAGGGTTCCACAATCAAACCTCATTCATGTTCCCAGTGCACAGGGTTCTTCCATCAAACCTCAATCATGTTCCCAGGACACAGGTTTCCAGAATCAAACCAAAGTCAAGTTCCCAGGCCATGGGTTTCCAGTACCAGGCCTCAGTCATGTTTCCAGGGCACAGGGTTCCACAATCAAACCTCAGTCATGTTGCCAGTCCACAGGTTTCTGCCATCAAACCTCAGTCAAGTTCCCAGGCCACAGATTTCCAGAATCAAACCTCAGTCATATTCCCAGGACACATGGTTCCAGAATCAAACCTCAGTCATGTTCGCAGGCCACAGGGTTCCACAATCAAACCTCAGTCATGTTCCCAGGAAAAAGGTGTCCAGAATCCAACCTCAGTCATGTTTCCAGGGAACAGGGTTCGAGAAACAAACCTCAGTCATGATGCCAGGCCACAGGTTACCACCATCAAACCTCAGACATGTTCCCAGGCCACAGGGTTCCAGAATCAAACCGTTCTCATGTTCCCAGGCCACAGGGTTCCACAATCCACTGATGTCATGTTCCCAGGCCACAGGGTTCCAGAATCACGCCTCAGTCATATTCCCAGGCCACAGGGTTCCAGAATTAAACCTCAGTCATATTCCCAGGCCAGAGGGTTCCAGAATCCAACCGATGTCATGTTCCCAGGCCACAGGGTTCTAGAACCAAGCCTCAGTCAGGTTCCCAGGCCTCAGGGATCCAGAATCAAACCTCAGTCATGTTGCCAGGCCATAGGGTACCACCATCAAACCTCAGTCATATTCCCAGGCCACATGGTTCCAGAATCAAACCTCAGTCATATTCCCAGGCCACATGGTTCCACAATCAAACCTCATTCATGTTCCCAGTGCACAGGGTTCTTCCATCAAACCTCAATCATGTTCCCAGGACACAGGTTTCCAGAATCAAACCGATTTCATGTTCCCAGGCAACAGGGTACCAGAATCCAAACCCATGTCATGTTCCCAGGCCACACGGTTCCACCATCAAATCTCAGTCATTTTGCCAGGCCACAGGTTTCCACCACCAAGCCTCATTCATGTTCCCAAGCCTGAGTGTTCCACAATCAAACCTAAGTCATCTTGCCAGGCCACAGTGTTCCACAATCCACTGATGTCATGTTCCCAGGCCACAGGGTTCCAGAATCAAACCTCAGTTATGTTCCCAGGCCACAGGGTTGCAGAATCAAGCCTCCCTCATATTCCCAGGCCACAGGGTTCCACAATTAAACCTCAGTCATATTCCCAGGCCAGAGGGTTCCACAATCAAACCTCAGTCCTGTTGCCAGGCCACGGTTCCACCATCAAGCCTCAGTCATGTTCCCAGGCCTGAGTGTTCCACAATCAAACCTAAGTCATCGTGCCAGGCCACAGGGTTCCACAATCCACTGATGTCATGTTCACAGGCCACAGGGTTCCAGAATCAAGCCTCCCTCATATTCCCAGGCCACAGGTTTCCACAATTAAACCTAAGTCATATTCCCAGGCCAGAGGGTTCCACAATCAAACCTCAGTCTTGTTGCCAGGCCACGGTTCCACCATGAAGCCTCAGTCATGTTCCCAGTCCAGAGTGTTCCACAATCAAACCTAAGTCATCTTGCCTGGCCACAGGTTTCCACCATCAAACATCAGTCCTGTGACCAGGCCACAGGCTTCCACCATCAAGCCTCAGTCATGTTCCCAAGCCTGAGGGTTCCACAATCAAACCTCTGTCATGTTGCCAGATCACAGGGTTACAGAATTAAACCACAGTCATAATCCCTGGCCAGACGGTTCCACAGTCAAACCTCAGTCATGTTACCATGCCACAGGGTTCCAGAATCCAACCGATGTCATGTTCCCTGGCCACAGGGTTCCAGTATCTATCCTCAGTCATGTTCCCAGGCCACAGGGTTCCAGAACCAAGCCTCAGTCAGGTTCCCAGGGCACAGTATTCCACAATCTAAACAGATGTCATATTCCCAGGTCACAGGTTTCCAGAATCACGCCTCAGTCATGTTCCCAGGCCACAGGGATTCAGAATCATACCTCAGTCATGTTGCCAGGCCATAGGGTACCACCATCAAACATCAGTCATATTCCCAGGCCACAGGTTTCTAGAATCAAACCGATTTCATGTTCCCAGGCAACAGGGTACCAGAATCCAAACCGATGTCATGTTCCCAGGCCACAGGGTTCCACCATTAAATCTCAGTCCTCTTGCCAGGCCACAGGGTTCTACCATCAAGCCTCAGTCATGTTCCCAAGCCTGAGGGTTCAACCATCAAACCTCAGTCATGTTCCCAGGAAACAGGGTTCCAGAATCAAACCAATGTCATGTTCCCAGGCCACGGGGTTCCAGTATCAGGCCTCAGTCATGTTCCCAGTGCACAGGGTTCCACCATCAAACCTCAGTCATGTTGCCAGTCCACAGGTTTCTGCGATCAAACCACATTCAAGTTCCCAGGACACAGGGTTCCAGAATCAAGCCTCAGTCATTTTGCCAGGCCACAGGGTACCACCATCAAACCTCAGTCATGTTCCCAGTGCACAGGGTTCCTCCATCCTACCTCAATCATGTTCCCAGGACACAGGTTTCCAGAATCAAACCAAAGTCAAGTTCCCAGGCCATGGGTTTCCAGTAGCAGGCCTCAGTCATGTTTCCAGGGCACAGGGTTCCACAATCAAACCTCAGTCATGTTGCCAGGCCACAGGGTACCACCATCATACCTCAGTCATATTCCCAGGCCACAGGTTTCCAGAATCAAACCGATTTCATCTTCCCAGGCAACGGGGTACCAGAATCCAAACCGATGTCATGTTCCCAGGCCACAGGGTTCCACCATCAAATCTCAGTCCTGTTGCCAGGCCACAGGCTTCCACCATCAAGCCTCAGTCACTTTCCCAAGCCTGAGGGTTCCAAATTCAAACCTCTGTCATGTTGCCAGGCCACAGGGTTCAACCATCAAACCTCAGTCATGTTCCCAGGAAACAGGGTTCCAGAATCAAACCAATGTCATGTTCCCAGGCCACAGGGTTCCAGAATCAAGCCTCAGTCATGTTGCCAGGCCACAGGGTACCACCATCAAACCTCAGTCATGTTCCCTGTGCACAGGGTTCCTCCATCAAACTTCAATCATGTTCCCAGGACACATGTTTCCAGAATCAAACCAAAGTCAAGTTCCCAGGCCATGGGTTTCCAGTACCAGGCCTCAGTCATGTTTCCAGGGCACAGGGTTCCACAATCAAACCTCAGTCATGTTGCCAGTCCACAGGTTTCTGGCATCAAACCTCAGTCAAGTTCCAAGGCCACAGATTTCCAGAATCAACCTCAGTCATATTCCCAGGACACATGGTTCCAGAATCAAACCTCAGTCATGTTCGCAGGCCACAGGGTTCCACAATCAAACCTCAGTCATGTTCCCAGGACAAAGGTGTCCAGAATCAAACCTCCGTCATGTTCCCAGGGAACAGGGTTCCAGAAACAAACCTCAGTCATGTTGCCAGGCCACAGGTTTCCACCATCAAACCTCAGACATGTTCCCAAGCCACAGGGTTCCAGAATCAAACCTCAGTCATGTTCCCAGGCCACAGGGTTCCACAATTAAACCTCAGTCATATTCCCAGGCCACAGGGTTCCACCATCAAACCTCCATCCTGTTGCCAGGCCACGGTTCCACCATCAAGCCTCAGTCATGTTCCCAGGCCTGAGGGTTCCACAATCAAACCTCTGTCATGTTGCCAGGCCACAGGGTTCCACCATCAAACCTCAGTCCTGTTGCCAAGCCACAGGGTTCAACCATCAAACCTCAGTCATTTTCCCAGGAAACAGGGTTCAAGAATCAAGCCTCCCTCATATTCCCAGGCCACAGGGTTCCACAATTAAACCTCAGTCATATTCCCAGACCAAAGGTTTCAACCATCAAACCTCAGTCATGTTCCCAGGAAACAGGGTTTCACAATCAAACCAATGTCATGTTCCGAGGCCACGGGGTTACAGTATTAGGCCTCAGTCATGTTCCCAGGGCACAGGGTTCCACCATCAAACCTCAGTCATGTTGCCAGTCCACAGGTTTCTGCGATCAAACCACATTCAAGTTCCCAGGCCACAGGGTTCCAGAATCAAGCCTCAGTCATGTTGCCAGGCCACAGGGTACCACCATCAAACCTCAGTCATGTTCCCAGTGCACAGAGTTCCTCCATCCTACCTCAATCATGTTCCCAGGACACAGGTTTCCAGAATCAAACCAAAGTCAAGTTCCCAGGCCATGGGTTTCCAGTAGCAGGCCTCAGTCTTGTTTCCAGGGCACAGGGTTCCACAATCAAACCTCAGTCATGTTGCCAGGCCACAGGGTACCACCATCATACCTCAGTCATATTCCCAGGCCACAGGTTTCCAGAATCAATCCGATTTCATGTTCCCAGGCAACAGGGTACCAGAATCCAAACCGATGTCATGTTGCCAGTCCACAGGTTTCTGCCATCAAACCTCAGTCAAGTTCCAAGGCCACAGATTTCCAGAATCAACCTCAGTCATATTACCAGGACACATGGTTCCAGAATCAAACCTCAGTCATGTTCGCAGGCCACAGGGTTCCACAATCAAACCTCAGTCATGTTCCCAGGACAAAGGTGTCCAGAATCAAACCTCAGTCATGTTCCCAGGGAACAGGGTTCCAGAAACAAACCTCAGTCATGTTGCCAGGCCACAGGTTTCCACAATCAAACCTCAGACATGTTCCCAAGCCACAGGGTTCCAGAATCAAACCTCAGTCATGTTCCCAGGCCACAGGGTTCCACAATCCACTGATGTCATGTTCCCAGGCCACAGGGTTCCAGAATCAAACCTCAGTTATGTTCCCAGGCCACAGGGTTCCAGAATCAAGCCTCCCTCATATTCCCAGGCCACAGGGTTCCACAATTAAACCTCAGTCATATTCCCAGGCCACAGGGTTCCACCATCAAACCTCCATCCTGTTGCCAGGCCACGGTTCCACCATCAAGCCTCAGTCATGTTCCCAGGCCTGAGGGTTCCACAGTCAAACCTCAGTCATATTCCCAGTCCACAGGGTTCCAGAACCAAGTCTCAGTCAGGTTCCCAGGGCACAGTGTTCCACAATCTAAACAGATGTCATGTTCCCAGGTCACAGGTTTCCAGAATCATGCCTCAGGCATGTTCCCAGGCCACAGGGATCCAGAATCAAACCTCAGTCATGTTGCCAGGCCATAGGGTACCACCATCAAACCTCAGTCATATTGCCAGGCCACAGGTTTCCAGAATCAAACCGATGTCATATTCCCAGGCCACAGGGTTCCACCATTAAATCTCAGTCCTGTTGCCAGGCCACAGGGTTCTACCATCAAGCCTCAGTCATGTTCCCAGGCCACAGGGATCCAGAATCAAACCTCAGTCATGTTGCCAGGCCATAGGGTACCACCATCAAACCTCAGTCATATTGCCAGGCCACAGGTTTCCAGAATCAAACCAATGTCATGTTCCCAGGCCACAGGGTTCCACAATCAAACCTCAGTCATGTTGCCAGGCCACAGGGTGCCACCATCATACCTCAGTCATGTTCCCAGGCCACAGGATTCCACAATCTCACATCAGTCATGTTCCCAGGTCAATGGTTTCCAGAATCAAACCTCAGTCATATTCCCAGGCCACATGGTTCCAGAATCAAACCTCAGTCATGTTCCCAGGACAAAGGGATCCAGAATAAAACCTCAGTCATGTTCCCTGGACACAGGTTCCAAAAATAAAATCCCCGGCATGTTCTCAGGCCACAGGGTTCCAGAAGCAAGCCTCACTCATATTCCCAGGCCACAGGGTTCCACAATTAAACCTGTGTCATATTCCCAGGCCAGAGGTTTCCACAATCAAACCTCAGTCCTGTTGCCAGGCCACGGTTCCACCATCAAGCCTCAGTCATGTTCCCAGGCCAGAGTGTTCCACATCCAAACCTAAGTCATGTTGCCAGGCCACAGGGTTCCACCATCAAACCTCAGTCCTGTTGCCAGGCCACAGGGTTCAACCATCAAACCTCAGTCATTTTCCCAAGAAACAGGGTTCAAGAATCAAGCCTCCCTCATATTCCCAGGCCACAGGG
Source organism: Balaenoptera physalus (assembly GCF_965194825.1). NCBI lineage: Eukaryota > Metazoa > Chordata > Mammalia > Artiodactyla > Balaenopteridae > Balaenoptera > Balaenoptera physalus. The sequence goes on from NC_138894.1 coordinate 24,692,458, forward strand.
TTCCACAATTAAACCTCAGTCATATTCCCAGACCAAAGGTTTCAACCATCAAACCTCAGTCATGTTCCCAGGAAACAGGGTTTCACAATCAAACCAATGTCATGTTCCGAGGCCACGGGGTTACAGTATTAGACCTCAGTCATGTTCCCAGTGCACAGGGTTCCTCCATCAAACCGCAGTCATGTTCCCAGTGCACAGGGCTCCAGAATCAAACCAAAGTCAAGTTCCCAGGCCATGGGTTTCCAGTACCAGGCCTCAGTCATGTTTCCAGGGCACAGGGTTACACAATCAAACTTCAGTCATGTTGCCAGTCCACAGGTTTCTGCCATCAAACCTCAGTCAAGTTCCCAGGCCACAGATTTCCACAATCAAACCTCAGTCATATTCCCAGGACACATGGTTCCAGAATCAAACCTCAGTCATATTCCCAGTCCACAGGGTTCCAGAACCAAGTCTCAGTCAGGTTCCCAGGGCACAGTGTTCCACAATCTAAACAGATGTCATGTTCCCAGGTCACAGGTTTCCAGAATCATGCCTCAGGCATGTTCCCAGGCCACAGGGATCCAGAATCAAACCTCAGTCATGTTGCCAGGCCATAGGGTACCACCATCAAACATCAGTCATATTGCCAGGCCACAGGTTTCCAGAATCAAACCGATGTCATGTTCCCAGGCCACAGGGTTCCACCATTAAATCTCAGTCCTGTTGCCAGGCCACAGGGTTCTATCATTAAGCCTCAGTCATGTTCCCAAGCCTGAGGGTTCAACCATCAAACCTCAGTCATGTTCCCAGGAAACAGGGTTCCAGAATCAAACCAATGTCATGTTCCCAGGCCACGGGGTTCCAGTATCAGGCCTCAGTCATGTTCCCAGTGCACAGTATTCCACCATCAAACCTCAGTCATGTTGCCAGTCCACAGGTTTCTGCGATCAAACCACATTCAAGTTCCCAGGCCACAGGGTTCCAGAATCAAGCCTCAGTCATGTTGCCAGGACAAAGGTGTCCAGAATCAAACCTCAGTCATGTTCCCAGGGAACAGGGTTCCAGAAACAAACCTCAGTCATGTTGCCAGGCCACAGGTTTCCACCATCAAACCTCAGACATGTTCCCAAGCCACAGGGTTCCAGAATCAAACCTCAGTCATGTTCCCAGGCCACAGGGTTCCACAATCCACTGATGTCATGTTCCCAGGCCACAGGGTTTCAGAATCAAGCTCAGTTATGTTCCCAGGCCACAGGGTTCCAGAATCAAGCCTTCCTCATATTCCCAGGCCACAGGGTTCCAAAATTAAACCTCAGTCATATTCCCAGGCCAGAGGGTTCCAAAATCAAACCTCAGTCCTGTTGCCAGGCCACGGTTCCACCATCAAGCCTCAGTCATGTGCCCAGGCCTGAGTGTTCCACAATCAAACCTAAGACATCTTGCCAGGCCACAGAGTTCCACAATCCACTGATGTCATGTTCCCAGGCCACTGGGTTCCAGAATCAAGCCTCCCTCATATTCCCAGGTCACAGGGTTCCACAATTAAACCTAAGTCATATTCCCAGGCCAGAGGGTTCCACAATCAAACCTCAGTCCTGTTGCCAGGCCACGGTTCCACCATCAAACCTCAGTCACGTTCCCAGGCCACAGGGTTCTTCCATCAAACCTCAGTCATGTTCCCAGGCCACAGGATTCCACAATCTCACATCAGTCATGTTCCCAGGCCAATGGTTTCCAGAATCTAACCTGAGTCATATTCCCAGGCCACATGGTTCCAGAATCAAACCTCAGTCATATTCCCAGGCCACAGGGTTCCACCATCAAACCTCAGTCCTGTGACCAGGCCACAGGCTTCCACCATCAAGCCTCAGTCACGTTCCCAAGCCTGAGGGTTCCACCATCAAACCTCTGTCATGTTGCCAGATCACAGGGTTATAGAATTAAACCACAGTCATATTCCCAGGCCAGAGTGTTCCACAGTCAAACCTCAGTCATGTTACCATGCCACAGGGTTCCAGAATCCAACCGATGTCATGTTCCCTGGCCACAGGGTTCCAGAATCTATCCTCAGTCATGTTCCCAGGCCACAGGGTTCCAGAATAAAACCTCAGTCATATTCCCAGTTCACAGGGTTCCAGAACAAAGCCACAGTCAGGTTCCCAGGGCACAGTATTCCACAATCTAAACAGATGTCATGTTCCCAGGTCACAGGTTTCCAGAATCACGCCTCATTCATGTTCCCAGGCCACAGGGATCCACCATCAAGCCTCAGTCAGGTTCCCAAGCCTGAGGGTTCCACAATCAAACCTCATTCATGTTCCCAGTGCACAGGGTTCTTCCATCAAACCTCAATCATGTTCCCAGGACACAGGTTTCCAGAATCAAACCAAAGTCAAGTTCCCAGGCCATGGGTTTCCAGTACCAGGCCTCAGTCATGTTTCCAGGGCACAGGGTTCCACAATCAAACCTCAGTCATGTTGCCAGTCCACAGGTTTCTGCCATCAAACCTCAGTCAAGTTCCCAGGCCACAGATTTCCAGAATCAAACCTCAGTCATATTCCCAGGCCACATGGTTCCAGAATCAAACCTCAGTCATATTCCCAGGCCACATGGTTCCACAATCAAACCTCATTCATGTTCCCAGTGCACAGGGTTCTTCCATCAAACCTCAATCATGTTCCCAGGACACAGGTTTCCAGAATCAAACCGATTTCATGTTCCCAGGCAACAGGGTACCAGAATCCAAACCCATGTCATGTTCCCAGGCCACAGGGTTCCACCATCAAATCTCAGTCATTTTGCCAGGCCACAGGTTTCCACCACCAAGCCTCATTCATGTTCCCAAGCCTGAGTGTTCCACAATCAAACCTAAGTCATCTTGCCAGGCCACAGTGTTCCACAATCCACTGATGTCATGTTCCCAGGCCACAGGGTTCCAGAATCAAACCTCAGTTATGTTCCCAGGCCACAGGGTTGCAGAATCAAGCCTCCCTCATATTCCCAGGCCACAGGGTTCCACAATTAAACCTCAGTCATATTCCCAGGCCAGAGGGTTCCACAATCAAACCTCAGTCCTGTTGCCAGGCCACGGTTCCACCATCAAGCCTCAGTCATGTTCCCAGGCCTGAGTATTCCACAATCAAACCTAAGTCATCGTGCCAGGCCACAGGGTTCCACAATCCACTGATGTCATGTTCACAGGCCACAGGGTTCCAGAATCAAGCCTCCCTCATATTGCCAGGCCACAGGTTTCCACAATTAAACCTAAGTCATATTCCCAGGCCAGAGGGTTCCACAATCAAACCTCAGTCTTGTTGCCAGGCCACGGTTCCACCATGAAGCCTCAGTCATGTTCCCAGTCCAGAGTGTTCCACAATCAAACCTAAGTCATCTTGCCTGGCCACAGGTTTCCACCATCAAACATCAGTCCTGTGACCAGGCCACAGGCTTCCACCATCAAGCCTCAGTCATGTTCCCAAGCCTGAGGGTTCCACAATCAAACCTCTGTCATGTTGCCAGATCACAGGGTTACAGAATTAAACCACAGTCATAATCCCTGGCCAGACGGTTCCACAGTCAAACCTCAGTCATGTTACCATGCCACAGGGTTCCAGAATCCAACCGATGTCATGTTCCCTGGCCACCGGGTTCCAGTATCTATCCTCAGTCATGTTCCCAGGCCACAGGGTTCCAGAACCAAGCCTCAGTCAGGTTCCCAGGGCACAGTATTCCACAATCTAAACAGATGTCATATTCCCAGGTCACAGGTTTCCAGAATCACGCCTCAGTCATGTTCCCAGGCCACAGGGATTCAGAATCATACCTCAGTCATGTTGCCAGGCCATAGGGTACCACCATCAAACATCAGTCATATTCCCAGGCCACAGGTTTCTAGAATCAAACCGATTTCATGTTCCCAGGCAACAGGGTACCAGAATCCAAACCGATGTCATGTTCCCAGGCCACAGGGTTCCACCATTAAATCTCAGTCCTGTTGCCAGGCCACAGGGTTCTACCATCAAGCCTCAGTCATGTTCCCAAGCCTGAGGGTTCAACCATCAAACCTCAGTCATGTTCCCAGGAAACAGGGTTCCAGAATCAAACCAATGTCATGTTCCCAGGCCACGGGGTTCCAGTATCAGGCCTCAGTCATGTTCCCAGTGCACAGGGTTCCACCATCAAACCTCAGTCATGTTGCCAGTCCACAGGTTTCTGCGATCAAACCACATTCAAGTTCCCAGGACACAGGGTTCCAGAATCAAGCCTCAGTCATGTTGCCAGGCCACAGGGTACCACCATCAAACCTCAGTCATGTTCCCAGTGCACAGGGTTCCTCCATCCTACCTCAATCATGTTCCCAGGACACAGGTTTCCAGAATCAAACCAAAGTCAAGTTCCCAGGCCATGGGTTTCCAGTAGCAGGCCTCAGTCATGTTTCCAGGGCACAGGGTTCCACAATCAAACCTCAGTCATGTTGCCAGGCCACAGGGTACCACCATCATACCTCAGTCATATTCCCAGGCCACAGGTTTCCAGAATCAAACCGATTTCATCTTCCCAGGCAACAGGGTACCAGAATCCAAACCGATGTCATGTTCCCAGGCCACAGGGTTCCACCATCAAATCTCAGTCCTGTTGCCAGGCCACAGGCTTCCACCATCAAGCCTCAGTCACTTTCCCAAGCCTGAGGGTTCCAAATTCAAACCTCTGTCATGTTGCCAGGCCACAGGGTTCAACCATCAAACATCAGTCATGTTCCCAGGAAACAGGGTTCCAGAATCAAACCAATGTCATGTTCCCAGGCCACAGGGTTCCAGAATCAAGCCTCAGTCATGTTGCCAGGCCACAGGGTACCACCATCAAACCTCAGTCATGTTCCCTGTGCACAGGGTTCCTCCATCAAACTTCAATCATGTTCCCAGGACACATGTTTCCAGAATCAAACCAAAGTCAAGTTCCCAGGCCATGGGTTTCCAGTACCAGGCCTCAGTCATGTTTCCAGGGCACAGGGTTCCACAATCAAACCTCAGTCATGTTGCCAGTCCACAGGTTTCTGCCATCAAACCTCAGTCAAGTTCCAAGGCCACAGATTTCCAGAATCAACCTCAGTCATATTCCCAGGACACATGGTTCCAGAATCAAACCTCAGTCATGTTCGCAGGCCACAGGGTTCCACAATCAAACCTCAGTCATGTTCCCAGGACAAAGGTGTCCAGAATCAAACCTCCGTCATGTTCCCAGGGAACAGGGTTCCAGAAACAAACCTCAGTCATGTTGCCAGGCCACAGGTTTCCACCATCAAACCTCAGACATGTTCCCAAGCCACAGGGTTCCAGAATCAAACCTCAGTCATGTTCCCAGGCCACAGGGTTCCACAATTAAACCTCAGTCATATTCCCAGGCCACAGGGTTCCACCATCAAACCTCCATCCTGTGGCCAGGCCACGGTTCCACCATCAAGCCTCAGTCATGTTCCCAGGCCTGAGGGTTCCACAATCAAACCTCTGTCATGTTGCCAGGCCACAGGGTTCCACCATCAAACCTCAGTCCTGTTGCCAGGCCACAGGGTTCAACCATCAAACCTCAGTCATTTTCCCAGGAAACAGGGTTCAAGAATCAAGCCTCCCTCATATTCCCAGGCCACAGGGTTCCACAATTAAACCTCAGTCATATTCCCAGACCAAAGGTTTCAACCATCAAACCTCAGTCATGTTCCCAGGAAACAGGGTTTCACAATCAAACCAATGACATGTTCCGAGGCCACGGGGTTACAGTATTAGGCCTCAGTCATGTTCCCAGGGCACAGGGTTCCACCATCAAACCTCAGTCATGTTGGCAGTCCACAGTTTTCTGCGATCAAACCACATTCAAATTCCCAGGCCACAGGGTTCCAGAATCAAGCCTCAGTCATTTTGCCAGGCCACAGGGTACCACCATCAAACCTCAGTCATGTTCCCAGTGCACAGGGTTCCTGCATCCTACCTCAATCATGTTCCCAGGACACAGGTTTCCAGAATCAAACCAAAGTCAAGTTCCCAGGCCATGGGTTTCCAGTAGCAGGCCTCAGTCATGTTTCCAGGGCACAGGGTTCCACAATCAAACCTCAGTCATGTTGCCAGGCCACAGGGTACCACCATCATACCTCAGTCATGTTCCCAGGCCACAGGATTCCACAATCTCACATCAGTCATGTTCCCAGGTCAATGGTTTCCTGAATCAAACCTCAGTCATATTCCCAGGCCACATGGTTCCAGAATCAAACCTCAGTCATGTTCCCAGGACAAAGGGATCCAGAATAAAACCTCAGTCATGTTTCCTGGACACAGGTTCCAAAAATAAAATCCCCGGCATGTTCCCAGGCCACAGGGTTCCAGAAGCAAGCCTCACTCATATTCCCAGGCCACAGGGTTCCACAGTTAAACCTGTGTCATATTCCCAGGCCAGAGGTTTCCACAATCAAACCTCAGTCCTGTTGCCAGGCCACGGTTCCACCATCAAGCCTCAGTCATGTTCCCAGGCCAGAGTGTTCCACAACCTAACCTAAGTCATGTTGCCAGGCCACAGGGTTCCACCATTAAATCTCAGTCCTGTTGCCAGGCCACAGGGTTCTACCATCAAGCCTCAGTCATGTTCCCAAGCTGAGGGTTCAACCATCAAACCTCAGTCATGTTCCCAGGAAACAGGGTTCCAGAATCAAACCAATGTCATGTTCCCAGGCCACGGGGTTCAAGTATCAGACCTCAGTCATGTTCCCAGTGCACAGGGTTCCACCATCAAACCTCAGTCATGTTGCCAGTCCACAGGTTTCTGCGATCAAACCACATTCAAGTTCCCAGGCCACAGGGTTCCAGAATCAAGCCTCAGTCATGTTGCCAGGCCACAGGGTACCACCATCAAACCTCAGTCATGTTCCCAGTGCACAGGGTTCCTCCATCCTACCTCAATCATGTTCCCAGGACACAGGTTTCCAGAATCAAACCAAAGTCAAGTTCCCAGGCCATGGGTTTCCAGTAACAGGCCTCAGTCATGTTTCCAGGGCACAGGGTTCCACAATCAAACCTCAGTCATGTTCCCAGGACAAAGGTGTCCAGAATCAAACCTCAGTCATGTTCCCAGGGAACAGGGTTCCAGAAACAAACCTCAGTCATGTTGCCAGGCCACAGGTTTCCACCATCAAACCTCAGACATGTTCCAAAGCCACAGGGTTCCAGAATCAAAGCTCAGTCATGTTCCCAGGCCACAGGGTTCCACAATCCACTGATGTCATGTTCCCAGGCCACAGGGTTCCAGAATCAAACCTCAGTTATGTTCCCAGGCCACAGGGTTCCAGAATCAAGCCTCCCCCATATTCCCAGGCCACAGGGTTCCACAATTAAACCTCAGTCATATTCCCAGGCCACAGGGTTCCACCATCAAACCTCCATTCTGTTGCCAGGCCACGGTTCCACCATCAAGCCTCAGTCATGTTCCCAGGCCTGAGGGTTCCACAATCAAACCTCTGTCATGTTGCCAGGCCACAGGGTTCCACCATCAAACCTCAGTCCTGTTGCCAGGCCACAGGGTTCAACCATCAAACCTCAGTCATTTTCCCAGGAAACAGGGTTCAAGAATCAAGCCTCCCTCATATTCCCAGGCCACAGGGTTCCACAATTAAACCTCAGTCATATTCCCAGACCAAAGGTTTCAACCATCAAACCTCAGTCATGTTCCCAGGAATCAGGGTTTCACAATCAAACCAATGTCATGTTCCGAGGCCACGGGGTTACAGTATTAGGCCTCAGTCATGTTCCCAGGGCACAGGGTTCCACCATCAAACCTCAGTCATGTTGCCAGTCCACAGGTTTCTGCGATCAAACCACATTCAAGTTCCCAGGCCACAGGGTTCCAGAATCAAGCCTCAGTCATGTTGCCAGGCCACAGGGTACCACCATCAAACCTCAGTCATGTTCCCAGTGCACAGGGTTCCTCCATCCTACCTCAATCATGTTCCCAGGACACAGGTTTCCAGAATCAAACCAAAGTCAAGTTCCCAGGCCATGGGTTTCCAGTAGCAGGCCTCAGTCTTGTTTCCAGGGCACAGGGTTCCACAATCAAACCTCAGTCATGTTGCCAGGCCACAGGTTTCCAGAATCAATCCGATTTCATGTTCCCAGGCAACAGGGTACCAGAATCCAAACCGATGTCATGTTGCCAGTCCACAGGTTTCTGCCATCAAACCTCAGTCAAGTTCCAAGGCCACAGATTTCCAGAATCAACCTCAGTCATATTACCAGGACACATGGTTCCAGAATCAAACCTCAGTCATGTTCGCAGGCCACAGGGTTCCACAATCAAACCTCAGTCATGTTCCCAGGACAAAGGTGTCCAGAATCAAACCTCAGTCATGTTCCCAGGGAACAGGGTTCCAGAAACAAACCTCAGTCATGTTGCCAGGCCACAGGTTTCCACCATCAAACCTCAGACATGTTCCCAAGCCACAGGGTTCCAGAATCAAACCTCAGTCATGTTCCCAGGCCACAGGGTTCCACAATCCACTGATGTCATGTTCCCAGGCCACAGGGTTCCAGAATCAAACCTCAGTTATGTTCCCAGGCCACAGGGTTCAAGAATCAAGCCTCCCTCATATTCCCAGGCCACAGGGTTCCACAATTAAACCTCAGTCATATTCCCAGGCCACAGGGTTCCACCATCAAACCTCCATCCTGTTGCCAGGCCACGGTTCCACCATCAAGCCTCAGTCATGTTCCCAGGCCTGAGGGTTCCACAGTCAAACCTCAGTCATATTCCCAGTCCACAGGGTTCCAGAACCAAGTCTCAGTCAGGTTCCCAGGGCACAGTGTTCCACAATCTAAACAGATGTCATATTCCCAGGTCACAGGTTTCCAGAATCATGCCTCAGGCATGTTCCCAGGCCACAGGGATCCAGAATCAAACCTCAGTCATGTTGCCAGGCCATAGGGTACCACCATCAAACCTCAGTCATATTGCCAGGCCACAGGTTTCCAGAATCAAACCGATGTCATGTTCCCAGGCCACAGGGTTCCACCATTAAATCTCAGTCCTGTTGCCAGGCCACAGGGTTCTACCATCAAGCCTCAGTCATGTTCCCAGGCCACAGGGATCCAGAATCAAACCTCAGTCATGTTGCCAGGCCATAGGGTACCACCATCAAACCTCAGTCATATTGCCAGGCCACAGGTTTCCAGAATCAAACCAATGTCATGTTCCCAGGCCACAGGGTTCCACAATCAAACCTCAGTCATGTTGCCAGGCCACAGGGTACCACCATCATACCTCAGTCATGTTCCCAGGCCACAGGATTCCACAATCTCACATCAGTCATGTTCCCAGGTCAATGGTTTCCAGAATCAAACCTCAGTCATATTCCCAGGCCACATGGTTCCAGAATCAAACCTCAGTCATGTTCCCAGGACAAAGGGATCCAGAATAAAACCTCAGTCATGTTCCCTGGACACAGGTTCCAAAAATAAAATCCCCGGCATGTTCTCAGGCCACAGGGTTCCAGAAGCAAGCCTCACTCATATTCCCAGGCCACAGGGTTCCACAATTAAACCTGTGTCATATTCCCAGGCCAGAGGTTTCCACAATCAAACCTCAGTCCTGTTGCCAGGCCACGGTTCCACCATCAAGCCTCAGTCATGTTCCCAGGCCAGAGTGTTCCACATCCAAACCTAAGTCATGTTGCCAGGCCACAGGGTTCCACCATCAAACCTCAGTCCTGTTGCCAGGCCACAGGGTTCAACCATCAAACCTCAGTCATTTTCCCAAGAAACAGGGTTCAAGAATCAAGGCTCCCTCATATTCCCAGGCCACAGGGTTCCACAATTAAACCTCAGTCATATTCCCAGACCAAAGGTTTCAACCATCAAACCTCAGTCATGTTCCCAGGAAACAGGGTTTCACAATCAAACCAATGTCATGTTCCGAGGCCACGGGGTTACAGTATTAGACCTCAGTCATGTTCCCAGGGCACAGGGTTCCACCATCAAACCTCAGTCATGTTGGCAGTCCACAGTTTTCTGCGATCAAACCACATTCAAATTCCCAGGCCACAGGGTTCCAGAATCAAGCCTCAGACATGTTGCCAGGCCACAGGGTACCACCATCAAACCTCAGTCATGTTCCCAGTGCACAGGGTTCCTCCATCAAACCGCAGTCATGTTCCCAGTGCACAGGGCTCCAGAATCAAACCAAAGTCAAGTTCCCAGGCCATGGGTTTCCAGTACCAGGCCTCAGTCATGTTTCCAGGGCACAGGGTTACACAATCAAACTTCAGTCATGTTGCCAGTCCACAGGTTTCTGCCATCAAACCTCAGTCAAGTTCCCAGGCCACAGATTTCCACAGTCAAACCTCAGTCATATTCCCAGGACACATGGTTCCAGAATCAAACCTCAGTCATATTCCCAGTCCACAGGGTTCCAGAACCAAGTCTCAGTCAGGTTCCCAGGGCACAGTGTTCCACAATCTAAACAGATGTCATGTTCCCAGGTCACAGGTTTCCAGAATCATGCCTCAGGCATGTTCCCAGGCCACAGGTTTCCAGAATCAAGCCTCAGTCATGTTGCCAGGCCATAGGGTACCACCATCAAACCTCAGTCATATTGCCAGGCCACAGGTTTCCAGAATCAAACCGATGTCATGTTCCCAGGCCACAGGGTTCCACCATTAAATCTCAGTCCTGTTGCCAGGCCACAGGGTTCTATCATTAAGCCTCAGTCATGTTCCCAAGCCTGAGGGTTCAACCATCAAACCTCAGTCATGTTCCCAGGAAACAGGGTTCCAGAATCAAACCAATGTCATGTTCCCAGGCCACGGGGTTCCAGTATCAGGCCTCAGTCATGTTCCCAGTGCACAGGGTTCCACCATCAAACCTCAGTCATGTTGCCAGTCCACAGGTTTCTGCGATCAAACCACATTCAAGTTCCCAGGACACAGGGTTCCAGAATCACGCCTCAGTCATGTTCCCAGGCCACAGGGTTCCCGAATCAAGCCTCAGTCATGTTGCCAGGACAAAGGTGTCCAGAATCAAACCTCAGTCATGTTCCCAGGGAACAGGGTTCCAGAAACAAACCTCAGTCATGTTGCCAGGCCACAGGTTTCCACCATCAAACCTCAGACATGTTCCCAAGCCACAGGGTTCCAGAATCAAACCTCAGTCATGTTCCCAGGCCACAGGGTTCCACAATCCACTGATGTCATGTTCCCAGGCCACAGGGTTTCAGAATCAACCTCAGTTATGTTCCCAGGCCACAGGGTTCCAGAATCAAGCCTCCCTCATATTCCCAGGCCACAGGGTTCCACAATTAAACCTCAGTCATATTCCCAGGCCAGAGGGTTCCACAATCAAACCTCAGTCCTGTTGCCAGGCCACGGTTCCACCATCAAGCCTCAGTCATGTGCCCAGGCCTGAGTGTTCCACAATCAAACCTAAGACATCTTGCCAGGCCACAGAGTTCCACAATCCACTGATGTCATGTTCCCAGGCCACTGGGTTCCAGAATCAAGCCTCCCTCATATTCCCAGGTCACAGGGTTCCACAATTAAACCTAAGTCATATTCCCAGGCCAGAGGGTTCCACAATCAAACCTCAGTCCTGTTGCCAGGCCACGGTTCCACCATCAAACCTCAGTCACGTTCCCAGGCCACAGGGTTCTTCCATCAAACCTCAGTCATGTTCCCAGGCCACAGGATTCCACAATCTCACATCAGTCATGTTCCCAGGCCAATGGTTTCCAGAATCTAACCTGAGTCATATTCCCAGGCCACATGGTTCCAGAATCAAACCTCAGTCATATTCCCAGGCCACAGGGTTCCACCATCAAACCTCAGTCCTGTGACCAGGCCACAGGCTTCCACCATCAAGCCTCAGTCACGTTCCCAAGCCTGAGGGTTCCACCATCAAACCTCTGTCATGTTGCCAGATCACAGGGTTATAGAATTAAACCACAGTCATATTCCCAGGCCAGAGTGTTCCACAGTCAAACCTCAGTCATGTTACCATGCCACAGGGTTCCAGAATCCAACCGATGTCATGTTCCCTGTCCACAGGGTTCCAGAATCTATCCTCAGTCATGTTCCCAGGCCACAGGGTTCCAGAATAAAACCTCAGTCATATTCCCAGTTCACAGGGTTCCAGAACAAAGCCACAGTCAGGTTCCCAGGGCACAGTATTCCACAATCTAAACAGATGTCATGTTCCCAGGTCACAGTTTTCCAGAATCACGCCTCATTCATGTTCCTAGGCCACAGGGATCCACCATCAAGCCTCAGTCAAGTTCCCAAGCCTGAGGGTTCCACAATCAAACCTCATTCATGTTCCCAGTGCACAGGGTTCTTCCATCAAACCTCAATCATGTTCCCAGGACACAGGTTTCCAGAATCAAACCAAAGTCAAGTTCCCAGGCCATGGGTTTCCAGTACCAGGCCTCAGTCATGTTTCCAGGGCACAGGGTTCCACAATCAAACCTCAGTCATGTTGCCAGTCCACAGGTTTCTGCCATCAAACCTCAGTCAAGTTCCCAGGCCACAGATTTCCAGAATCAAACCTCAGTCATATTCCCAGGACACATGTTTCCAGAATCAAACCTCAGTTATGTTCGCAGGCCACAGGGTTCCACAATCAAACCTCTGTCATGTTCCCAGGAAAAAGGTGTCCAGAATCAAACCTCAGTCATGTTCCCAGGGAACAGGGTTCCAGAAACAAACCTCAGTCATGATGCCAGGCCACAGGTTACCACCATCAAACCTCAGACATGTTCCCAGGCCACAGGGTTCCAGAATCAAACCGTTCTCATGTTCCCAGGCCACAGGGTTCCACAATCCACTGATGTCATGTTCCCAGGCCACAGGGTTCCAGAATCACGCCTCAGTCATATTCCCAGGCCACAGGGTTCCAGAATTAAACCTCAGTCATATTCCCAGGCCAGAGTGTTCCAGAATCCAACCGATGTCATGTTCCCAGGCCACAGGGTTCTAGATCCAAGCCTCAGTCAGGTTCCCAGGCCTCAGGGATCCAGAATCAAACCTCAGTCATGTTGCCAGGCCATAGGGTACCACCATCAAACCTCAGTCATATTCCCAGTCCACAGGTTTCCAGAATCAAACCGATTTCATGTTCCCAGGCAACAGGGTACCAGAATCCAAACCCATGTCATGTTCCCAGGCCACAGGGTTCCACCATCAAATCTCAGTCATTTTGCCAGGCCACAGGTTTCCACCACCAAGCCTCATTCATGTTCCCAAGCCTGAGTGTTCCACAATCAAACCTAAGTCATCTTGCCAGGCCACAGGGTTCCACAATCCACTGATGTCATATTCCCAGGCCACAAGGTTCCAGAATCATACCTCAGTTATGTTCCCAGGCCACAGGGTTCCAGAATCAAGCCTCCCTCATATTCCCAGGTCACAGGGTTCCACAATTAAACCTCAGTCATATTCCCAGGCCAGAGGGTTCCACAATCAAACCTCAGTCCTGTTGCCAGGCCACGGTTCCACCATCAAGCCTCAGTCATGTTCCCAGGCCTGAGTGTTCCACAATCAAACCTAAGTGATCTTGCCAGTCCACAGGGTTCCACAATCCACTGATGTCATGTTCCCAGGCCACAGGGTTCCAGAATCAAGCCTCCCTCATATTCCCAGGCCACAGGTTTCCACAATTAAACCTAAGTCATATTCCCAGGCCAGAGAGTTCCACAATCAAACCTCAGTCATGTTCCCAGGAAACAGGGTTCCAGAATCAAACCTCAGTCATGTTCCGAGGCCACAGGGTTCCAGAATCAAGCCTCCCTCATATTCCCAGGCAACAGGGTTCCACAATTAAACCTCAGTCATATTCCCAGACCAGAGGTTTCAACCATCAAACCTCAGTCATGTACCCAGGAAACAGGGTTCCAGAATCAAACCAATGTCATGTTCCGAGGGCACGGGGTTCCAGTATTAGGCCTCAGTCATGTTCCCAGGCCACAGGGTTCCACCATCAAACCTCAGTCATGTTGGCAGTCCTCAGGTTTCTGCGATCAAACCACATTCAACTTCCCAGGCCACAGGGTTCCAGAATCAAGCCTCAGTCATGTTGCCAGGCCACAGGTTACCACCATCAATCCTCAGTCATGTTCCCAGTGCACAGGGTTCCTCCATCAAACCTCAATCATGTTCCCAGGACACAGGTTTCCCGAATCAAACCAAAGTCAAGTTCCCAGGCCATGGGTTTCCAGTAGCAGGCCTCAGTCATGTTTCCAGGGCACAGGGTTCCACAATCAAACCTCAGTCATGTTGCCAGTCCACAGGTTTCAGCCATCAAACCTCAGTCAAGTTCCCAGGCCACAGATTTCCAAAATCAAACCTCAGTCATATTCCCAGGACACATGATTCCAGAACCAAACCTCAGTCATGTTCGCAGGCCACAGGGTTTCACAATCAAACCTCAGTCATGTTCCCAGGACAAAGGTGTCCAGAATCAAACCTCAGGCATGTTCCCAGGGAACAGGGTTCCAGAAACAAACCTCAGTCATGTTGCCAGGCCACAGGTTTCCACCATCAAACCTTCAGACATGTTCCCAGGCGACAGGGTTCCAGAACCAAACCGTTCTCATGTTCCCAGGCCACAGGGTTCCACAATCCACTGATGTCATGTTCCCAGGCCAAAGGGTTTCAGAATCAACCTCAGTTATGTTCCCAGGCCACAGGGTTCCAGAATCAAGCCTCCCTCATATTCCCAGGCCACAGGGTTCCACAATTAAACCTCAGTCATATTCCCAGGCCAGAGGGTTCCACAATCAAACCTCAGTCCTGTTGCCAGGCCACGGTTCCACCATCAAGCCTCAGTCATGTGCCCAGGCCTGAGTGTTCCACAATCAAACCGAAGTCATCTTGCCAGGCCACAGAGTTCCACAATCCACTGATGTCATGTTCCCAGGCCACTGGGTTCCAGAATCAAGCCTCCCTCATATTCCCAGGTCACAGGGTTCCACAATTAAACCTAAGTCATATTCCCAGGCCAGAGGGTTCCACGATCAAACCTCAGTCCTCTTGCCAGGCCACGGTTCCACCATCAAACCTCAGTCACGTTCCCAGGCCACAGGGTTCTTCCATCAAACCTCAGTCATGTTCCCAGGCCACAGGATTCCACAATCTCACATCAGTCATGTTCCCAGGCCAATGGTTTCCAGAATCAAACCTGAGTCATATTCCCAGGCCACATGGTTCCAGAATCAAACCTCAGTCATGTTCCCAGGACACATGGTTCCAGAATAAAACCTCAGCCATGTTCCCTGGACACAGGTTCCAAAAATAAAACCCAGGCATGTTCCCAGGCCACAGGGTTCCAGAATCAAGCCTCACTCATATTCCCAGGCCTCAGGGTTCCACAATTAAACCTCAGTCATATTCCCAGGCCAGAGGGTTCCACAATCAAAGCTAAGTCATCTTGCCAGGCCACAGGGTTCCACCATCAAACCTCAGTCACGTTCCCAAGCCTGAGGGTTCCACCATCAAACCTCTGTCATGTTGCCAGATCACAGGGTTACAGAATTAAACCACAGTCATATTCCCAGGCCAGAGGATTCCACAGTCAAACCTCAGTCATGTTTCCAGGGCACAGGGTTACACAATCAAACTTCAGTCATGTTGCCAGTCCACAGGTTTCTGCCATCAAACCTCAGTCAAGTTCCCAGGCCACAGATTTCCACAGTCAAACCTCAGTCATATTCCCAGGACACATGGTTCCAGAATCAAACCTCAGTCATATTCCCAGTCCACAGGGTTCCAGAACCAAGTCTCAGTCAGGTTCCCAGGGCACAGTTTTCCACAATCTAAACAGATGTCATGTTCCCAGGTCACAGGTTTCCAGAATCATGCCTCAGGCATGTTCCCAGGCCACAGGTTTCCAGAATCAAGCCTCAGTCATGTTGCCAGGCCATAGGGTACCACCATCAAACCTCAGTCATATTGCCAGGCCACAGGTTTCCAGAATCAAACCGATGTCATGTTCCCAGGCCACAGGGTTCCACCATTAAATCTCAGTCCTGTTGCCAGGCCACAGGGTTCTATCATTAAGCCTCAGTCATGTTCCCAAGCCTGAGGGTTCAACCATCAAACCTCAGTCATGTTCCCAGGAAACAGGGTTCCAGAATCAAACCAATGTCATGTTCCCAGGCCACGGGGTTCCAGTATCAGGCCTCAGTCATGTTCCCAGTGCACAGGGTTCCACCATCAAACCTCAGTCATGTTGCCAGTCCACAGGTTTCTGCGATCAAACCACATTCAAGTTCCCAGGCCACAGGGTTCCTGAATCAAGCCTCAGTCATGTTGCCAGGACAAAGGTGTCCAGAATCAAACCTCAGTCATGTTCCCAGGGAACAGGGTTCCAGAAACAAACCTCAGTCATGTTGCCAGGCCACAGGTTTCCACCATCAAACCTCAGACATGTTCCCAAGCCACAGGGTTCCAGAATCAAACCTCAGTCATGTTCCCAGGCCACAGGGTTCCACAATCCACTGATGTCATGTTCCCAGGCCACAGGGTTTCAGAATCAACCTCAGTTATGTTCCCAGGCCACAGGGTTCCAGAATCAAGCCTCCCTCATATTCCCAGGCCACAGGGTTCCACAATTAAACCTCAGTCATATTCCCAGGCCAGAGGGTTCCACAATCAAACCTCAGTCCTGTTGCCAGGCCACGGTTCCACCATCTAGCCTCAGTCATGTGCCCAGGCCTGAGTGTTCCACAATCAAACCTAAGACATCTTGCCAGGCCACAGAGTTCCACAATCCACTGATGTCATGTTCCCAGGCCACTGGGTTCCAGAATCAAGCCTCCCTCATATTCCCAGGTCACAGGGTTCCACAATTAAACCTAAGTCATATTCCCAGGCCAGAGGGTTCCACAATCAAACCTCAGTCCTGTTGCCAGGCCACGGTTCCACCATCAAACCTCAGTCACGTTCCCAGGCCACAGGGTTCTTCCATCAAACCTCAGTCATGTTCCCAGGCCACAGGATTCCACAATCTCACATCAGTCATGTTCCCAGGCCAATGGTTTCCAGAATCTAACCTGAGTCATATTCCCAGGCCACATGGTTCCAGAATCAAACCTCAGTCATATTCCCAGGCCACAGGGTTCCACCATCAAACCTCAGTCCTGTGACCAGGCCACAGGCTTCCACCATCAAGCCTCAGTCACGTTCCCAAGCCTGAGGGTTCCACCATCAAACCTCTGTCATGTTGCCAGATCACAGGGTTATAGAATTAAACCACAGTCATATTCCCAGGCCAGAGTGTTCCACAGTCAAACCTCAGTCATGTTACCATGCCACAGGGTTCCAGAATCCAACCGATGTCATGTTCCCTGTCCACAGGGTTCCAGAATCTATCCTCAGTCATGTTCCCAGGCCACAGGGTTCCAGAATAAAACCTCAGTCATATTCCCAGTTCACAGGGTTCCAGAACAAAGCCACAGTCAGGTTCCCAGGGCACAGTATTCCACAATCTAAACAGATGTCATGTTCCCAGATCACAGTTTTCCAGAATCACGCCTCATTCATGTTCCTAGGCCACAGGGATCCACCATCAAGCCTCAGTCAAGTTCCCAAGCCTGAGGGTTCCACAATCAAACTTCATTCATGTTCCCAGTGCACAGGGTTCTTCCATCAAACCTCAATCATGTTCCCAGGACACAGGTTTCCAGAATCAAACCAAAGTCAAGTTCCCAGGCCATGGGTTTCCAGTACCAGGCCTCAGTTATGTTTCCAGGGCACAGGGTTCCACAATCAAACCTCAGTCATGTTGCCAGTCCACAGGTTTCTGCCATCAAACCTCAGTCAAGTTCCCAGGCCACAGATTTCCAGAATCAAACCTCAGTCATATTCCCAGGACACATGTTTCCAGAATCAAACCTCAGTTATGTTCGCAGGCCACAGGGTTCCACAATCAAACCTCAGTCATGTTCCCAGGAAAAAGGTGTCCAGAATCAAACCTCAGTCATGTTCCCAGGGAACAGGGTTCCAGAAACAAACCTCAGTCATGATGCCAGGCCACAGGTTACCACCATCAAACCTCAGACATGTTCCCAGGCCACAGGGTTCCAGAATCAAACCGTTCTCATGTTCCCAGGCCACAGGGTTCCACAATCCACTGATGTCATGTTCCCAGGCCACAGGGTTCCAGAATCACGCCTCAGTCATATTCCCAGGCCACAGGGTTCCAGAATTAAACCTCAGTCATATTCCCAGGCCAGAGGGTTCCAGAATCCAACCGATGTCATGTTCCCAGGCCACAGGGTTCTAGATCCAAGCCTCAGTCAGGTTCCCAGGCCTCAGGGATCCAGAATCAAACCTCAGTCATGTTGCCAGGCCATAGGGTACCACCATCAAACATCAGTCATATTCCCAGGCCACAGGTTTCTAGAATCAAACCGATTTCATGTTCCCAGGCAACAGGGTACCAGAATCCAAACCGATGTCATGTTCCCAGGCCACAGGGTTCCACCATTAAATCTCAGTCCTGTTGCCAGGCCACAGGGTTCTACCATCAAGCCTCAGTCATGTTCCCAAGCCTGATGGTTCAACCATCAAACCTCAGTCATGTTCCCAGGAAACAGGGTTCCAGAATCAAACCAATGTCATGTTCCCAGGCCACGGGGTTCCAGTATCAGGCCTCAGTCATGTTCCCAGTGCACAGGGTTCCACCATCAAACCTCAGTCATGTTGCCAGTCCACAGGTTTCTGCGATCAAACCACATTCAAGTTCCCAGGACACAGGGTTCCAGAATCAAGCCTCAGTCATGTTGCCAGGCCACAGGGTACCACCATCAAACCTCAGTCATGTTCCCAGTGCACAGGGTTCCTCCATCCTACCTCAATCATGTTCCCAGGACACAGGTTTCCAGAATCAAACCAAAGTCAAGTTCCCAGGCCATGGGTTTCCAGTAGCAGGCCTCAGTCATGTTTCCAGGGCACAGGGTTCCACAATCAAACCTCAGTCATGTTGCCAGGCCACAGGGTACCACCATCATACCTCAGTCATATTCCCAGGCCACAGGATTCCAGAATCAAACCGATTTCATCTTCCCAGGCAACAGGGTACCAGAATCCAAACCGATGTCATGTTCCCAGGCCACAGGGTTCCACCATCAAATCTCAGTCCTGTTGCCAGGCCACAGGCTTCCACCATCAAGCCTCAGTCACTTTCCCAAGCCTGAGGGTTCCAAATTCAAACCTCTGTCATGTTGCCAGGCCACAGGGTTCAACCATCAAACCTCAGTCATGTTCCCAGGAAACAGGGTTCCAGAATCAAACCAATGTCATGTTCCCAGGCCACAGGGTTCCAGAATCAAGCCTCAGTCATGTTGCCAGGCCACAGGGTACCACCATCAAACCTCAGTCATGTTCCCTGTGCACAGGGTTCCTCCATCAAACTTCAATCATGTTCCCAGGACACATGTTTCCAGAATCAAACCAAAGTCAAGTTCCCAGGCCATGGGTTTCCAGTACCAGGCCTCAGTCATGTTTCCAGGGCACAGGGTTCCACAATCAAACCTCAGTCATGTTGCCAGTCCACAGGTTTCTGCCATCAAACCTCAGTCAAGTTCCAAGGCCACAGATTTCCAGAATCAACCTCAGTCATATTCCCAGGACACATGGTTCCAGAATCAAACCTCAGTCATGTTCGCAGGCCACAGGGTTCCACAATCAAACCTCAGTCATGTTCCCAGGACAAAGGTGTCCAGAATCAAACCTCAGTCATGTTCCCAGGGAACAGGGTTCCAGAAACAAACCTCAGTCATGTTGCCAGGCCACAGGTTTCCACCATCAAACCTCAGACATGTTCCCAAGCCACAGGGTTCCAGAATCAAACCTCAGTCATGTTCCCAGGCCACAGGGTTCCACAATTAAACCTCAGTCATATTCCCAGGCCACAGGGTTCCACCATCAAACCTCCATCCTGTTGCCAGGCCACGGTTCCACCATCAAGCCTCAGTCATGTTCCCAGGCCTGAGGGTTCCACAATCAAACCTCTGTCATGTTGCCAGGCCACAGGGTTCCACCATCAAACCTCAGTCCTGTTGCCAGGCCACAGGGTTCAACCATCAAACCTCAGTCATTTTCCCAGGAAACAGGGTTCAAGAATCAAGCCTCCCTCATATTCCCAGGCCACAGGGTTCCACAATTAAACCTCAGTCATATTCCCAGACCAAAGGTTTCAACCATCAAACCTCAGTCATGTTCCCAGGAAACAGGGTTTCACAATCAAACCAATGACATGTTCCGAGGCCACGGGGTTACAGTATTAGGCCTCAGTCATGTTCCCAGGGCACAGGGTTCCACCATCAAACTTCAGTCATGTTCCCAGTGCACAGGGTTCCTGCATCCTACCTCAATCATGTTCCCAGGACACAGGTTTCCAGAATCAAACCAAAGTCAAGTTCCCAGGCCATGGGTTTCCAGTAGCAGGCCTCAGTCATGTTTCCAGGGCACAGGGTTCCACAATCAAACCTCAGTCATTTTGCCAGGCCACAGGGTACCACCATCATACCTCAGTCATGTTCCCAGGCCACAGGATTCCACAATCTCACATCAGTCATGTTCCCAGGTCAATGGTTTCCAGAATCAAACCTCAGTCATATTCCCAGGCCACATGGTTCCAGTTTCAAACCTCAGTCATGTTCCCAGGACAAAGGGATCCAGAATAAAACCTCAGTCATGTTCCCTGGACACAGGTTCCAAAAATAAAATCCCCGGCATGTTCCCAGGCCACAGGGTTCCAAAAGCAAACCTCACTCATATTCCCAGGGCACAGGGTTCCACAGTTAAACCTGTGTCATATTCCCAGGCCAGAGGTTTCCACAATCAAACCTCAGTCCTGTTGCCAGGCCACGGTTCCACCATCAAGCCTCAGTCATGTTCCCAGGCCAGAGTGTTCCACAACCTAACCTAAGTCATGTTGCCAGGCCACAGGCTTCCACCATCAAACCTCAGTCCTGTTGCCAGGCCACAGGGTTCAACCATCAAACCTCAGTCATTTTCCCAGGAAACAGGGTTTCACAATCAAACCAATGTCATGTTCCGAGGCCACGGGGTTCCACAATTAAACCTCAGTCATATTCCCAGACCAAAGGTTTCAACCATCAAACCTCAGTCATGTTCCCAGGAAACAGGGTTTCACAATCAAACCAATGTCATGTTCCGAGGCCACGGGGTTACAGTATTAGACCTCAGTCATGTTCCCAGGGCACAGGGTTCCACCATCAAACCTCAGTCATGTTGGCAGTCCACAGTTTTCTGCGATCAAACCACATTCAAATTCCCAGGCCACAGGGTTCCAGAATCAAGCCGCAGTCATGTTGCCAGGCCACAGGGTACCACCATCAAACCTCAGTCATGTTCCCAGTGCACAGGGTTCCTCCATCAAACCGCAGTCATGTTCCCAGTGCACAGGGCTCCAGAATCAAACCAAAGACAAGTTCCCAGGCCATGGGTTTCTAGTACCAGGCCTCAGTCATGTTTCCAGGGCAAAGGGTTCCACAATCAAACCTCAGTCATGTTGCCAGTCCACAGGTTTCTGCCATCAAACCTCAGTCAAGTTCCCAGGCCACAGATTTCCACAATCAAACCTCAGTCATATTCCCAGGACACATGGTTCCAGAATCAAACCTCAGTCATTTTCCCAGTCCACAGGGTTCCAGAACCAAGTCTCAGTCAGGTTCCCAGGGCACAGTGTTCCACAATCTAAACAGATGTCATGTTCCCAGGTCACAGGTTTCCAGAATCATGCCTCAGGCATGTTCCCAGGCCACAGGGATCCAGAATCAAACCTCAGTCATGTTGCCAGGCCATAGGGTACCACCATCAAACCTCAGTCATATTGCCAGGCCACAGGTTACCAGAATCAAACCTATTTCATGTTTCCAGGCAACAGGGTACCAGAATCCAAACCGATGTCATGTTCCCAGGCCACAGGGTTCCACCATTAAATCTCAGTCCTGTTGCCAGGCCACAGGGTTCTACCATCAAGCCTCAGTCATGTTCCCAAGCTGAGGGTTCAACCATCAAACCTCAGTCATGTTCCCAGGAAACAGGGTTCCAGAATCAAACCAATGTCATGTTCCCAGGCCACGGGGTTCAAGTATCAGACCTCAGTCATGTTCCCAGTGCACAGGGTTCCACCATCAAACCTCAGTCATGTTGCCAGTCCACAGGTTTCTGCGATCAAACCACATTCAAGTTCCCAGGCCACAGGGTTCCAGAATCAAGCCTCAGTCATGTTGCCAGGCCACAGGGTACCACCATCAAACCTCAGTCATGTTCCCAGTGCACAGGGTTCCTCCATCCTACCTCAATCATGTTCCCAGGACACAGGTTTCCAGAATCAAACCAAAGTCAAGTTCCCAGGCCATGGGTTTCCAGTAACAGGCCTCAGTCATGTTTCCAGGGCACAGGGTTCCACAATCAAACCTCAGTCATGTTCCCAGGACAAAGGTGTCCAGAATCAAACCTCAGTCATGTTCCCAGGGAACAGGGTTCCAGA
Source organism: Balaenoptera physalus (assembly GCF_965194825.1). Taxonomy (NCBI): domain Eukaryota; kingdom Metazoa; phylum Chordata; class Mammalia; order Artiodactyla; family Balaenopteridae; genus Balaenoptera; species Balaenoptera physalus. Next base: position 24,714,981 of record NC_138894.1, read on the forward strand.
AACAAACCTCAGTCATGTTGCCAGGCCACAGGTTTCCACCATCAAACCTCAGACATGTTCCAAAGCCACAGGGTTCCAGAATCAAAGCTCAGTCATGTTCCCAGGCCACAGGGTTCCACAATCCACTGATGTCATGTTCCCAGGCCACAGGGTTCCAGAATCAAACCTCAGTTATGTTCCCAGGCCACAGGGTTCCAGAATCAAGCCTCCCCCATATTCCCAGGCCACAGGGTTCCACAATTAAACCTCAGTCATATTCCCAGGCCACAGGGTTCCACCATCAAACCTCCATTCTGTTGCCAGGCCACGGTTCCACCATCAAGCCTCAGTCATGTTCCCAGGCCTGAGGGTTCCACAATCAAACCTCTGTCATGTTGCCAGGCCACAGGGTTCCACCATCAAACCTCAGTCCTGTTGCCAGGCCACAGGGTTCAACCATCAAACCTCAGTCATTTTCCCAGGAAACAGGGTTCAAGAATCAAGCCTCCCTCATATTCCCAGGCCACAGGGTTCCACAATTAAACCTCAGTCATATTCCCAGACCAAAGGTTTCAACCATCAAACCTCAGTCATGTTCCCAGGAAACAGGGTTTCACAATCAAACCAATGTCATGTTCCGAGGCCACGGGGTTACAGTATTAGGCCTCAGTCATGTTCCCAGGGCACAGGGTTCCACCATCAAACCTCAGTCATGTTGCCAGTCCACAGGTTTCTGCGATCAAACCACATTCAACTTCCCAGGCCACAGGGTTCCAGAATCAAGCCTCAGTCATGTTGCCAGGCCACAGGGTACCACCATCAAACCTCAGTCATGTTCCCAGTGCACAGAGTTCCTCCATCCTACCTCAATCATGTTCCCAGGACACAGGTTTCCAGAATCAAACCAAAGTCAAGTTCCCAGGCCATGGGTTTCCAGTAGCAGGCCTCAGTCTTGTTTCCAGGGCACAGGGTTCCACAATCAAACCTCAGTCATGTTGCCAGGCCACAGGGTACCACCATCATACCTCAGTCATATTCCCAGGCCACAGGTTTCCAGAATCAATCCGATTTCATGTTCCCAGGCAACAGGGTACCAGAATCCAAACCGATGTCATGTTCCCAGGCCACAGGTTTCCACCATCAAATCTCAGTCCTGTTGCCAGTCCACAGGTTTCTGCCATCAAACCTCAGTCAAGTTCCCAGGCCACAGATTTCCACAATCAAACCTCAGTCATATTCCCAGGACACATGGTTCCAGAATCAAACCTCAGTCATTTTCCCAGTCCACAGGGTTCCAGAACCAAGTCTCAGTCAGGTTCCCAGGGCACAGTGTTCCACAATCTAAACAGATGTCATGTTCCCAGGTCACAGGTTTCCAGAATCATGCCTCAGGCATGTTCCCAGGCCACAGGGATCCAGAATCAAACCTCAGTCATGTTGCCAGGCCATAGGGTACGACCATCAAACCTCAGTCATATTGCCAGGCCACAGGTTTCCAGAATCAAACCTATTTCATGTTTCCAGGCAACAGGGTACCAGAATCCAAACCGATGTCATGTTCCCAGGCCACAGGGTTCCACCATTAAATCTCAGTCCTGTTGCCAGGCCACAGGGTTCTACCATCAAGCCTCAGTCATGTTCCCAAGCTGAGGGTTCAACCATCAAACCTCAGTCATGTTCCCAGGAAACAGGGTTCCAGAATCAAACCAATGTCATGTTCCCAGGCCACGGGGTTCAAGTATCAGACCTCAGTCATGTTCCCAGTGCACAGGGTTCCACCATCAAACCTCAGTCATGTTGCCAGTCCACAGGTTTCTGCGATCAAACCACATTCAAGTTCCCAGGCCACAGGGTTCCAGAATCAAGCCTCAGTCATGTTGCCAGGCCACAGGGTACCACCATCAAACCTCAGTCATGTTCCCAGTGCACAGGGTTCCTCCATCCTACCTCAATCATGTTCCCAGGACACAGGTTTCCAGAATCAAACCAAAGTCAAGTTCCCAGGCCATGGGTTTCCAGTAACAGGCCTCAGTCATGTTTCCAGGGCACAGGGTTCCACAATCAAACCTCAGTCATGTTCCCAGGACAAAGGTGTCCAGAATCAAACCTCAGTCATGTTCCCAGGGAACAGGGTTCCAGAAACAAACCTCAGTCATGTTGCCAGGCCACAGGTTTCCACCATCAAACCTCAGACATGTTCCAAAGCCACAGGGTTCCAGAATCAAAGCTCAGTCATGTTCCCAGGCCACAGGGTTCCACAATCCACTGATGTCATGTTCCCAGGCCACAGGGTTCCACCATCAAACCTCCATTCTGTTGCCAGGCCACGGTTCCACCATCAAGCCTCAGTCATGTTCCCAGGCCTGAGGGTTCCACAATCAAACCTCTGTCATGTTGCCAGGCCACAGGGTTCCACCATCAAACCTCAGTCCTGTTGCCAGGCCACAGGGTTCAACCATCAAACCTCAGTCATTTTCCCAGGAAACAGGGTTCAAGAATCAAGCCTCCCTCATATTCCCAGGCCACAGGGTTCCACAATTAAACCTCAGTCATATTCCCAGACCAAAGGTTTCAACCATCAAACCTCAGTCATGTTCCCAGGAAACAGGGTTTCACAATCAAACCAATGTCATGTTCCGAGGCCACGGGGTTACAGTATTAGGCCTCAGTCATGTTCCCAGGGCACAGGGTTCCACCATCAAACCTCAGTCATGTTGCCAGTCCACAGGTTTCTGCGATCAAACCACATTCAACTTCCCAGGCCACAGGGTTCCAGAATCAAGCCTCAGTCATGTTGCCAGGCCACAGGGTACCACCATCAAACCTCAGTCATGTTCCCAGTGCACAGAGTTCCTCCATCCTACCTCAATCATGTTCCCAGGACACAGGTTTCCAGAATCAAACCAAAGTCAAGTTCCCAGGCCATGGGTTTCCAGTAGCAGGCCTCAGTCTTGTTTCCAGGGCACAGGGTTCCACAATCAAACCTCAGTCATGTTGCCAGGCCACAGGGTACCACCATCATACCTCAGTCATATTCCCAGGCCACAGGTTTCCAGAATCAATCCGATTTCATGTTCCCAGGCAACAGGGTACCAGAATCCAAACCGATGTCATGTTCCCAGGCCACAGGTTTCCACCATCAAATCTCAGTCCTGTTGCAAGGCCACAGGCTTCCACCATCAAGCCTCAGTCATTTTCCCAAGCCTGAGGGTTCCAAATTCAAACCTCTGTCATGTTGCCAGGCCACAGGGTTCAATCATCAAACCTCAGTCATGTTCCCAGGAAACAGGGTTCAGGAATCAAACCAATGTCATGTTCCCAGGCCACAGGGTTCCAGAATCAAGCCTCAGTCATGTTGCCAGGCCACAGGGTACCACCATCAAACCTCAGTCATGTTCCCAGTGCACAGGGTTCCTCCATCAAACTTCAATCATGTTCCCAGGACACATGTTTCCAGAATCAAACCAAAGTCAAGTTCCCAGGGCATGGGTTTCCAGTACCAGGCCTCAGTCATGTTTCCAGGGCAAAGGGTTCCACAATCAAACCTCAGTCATGTTGCCAGTCCACAGGTTTCTGCCATCAAACCTCAGTCAAGTTCCAAGGCCACAGATTTCCAGAATCAACCTCAGTCATATTACCAGGACACATGGTTCCAGAATCAAACCTCAGTCATGTTCGCAGGCCACAGGGTTCCACAATCAAACCTCAGTCATGTTCCCAGGACAAAGGTGTCCAGAATCAAACCTCAGTTATGTTCCCAGGGAACAGGGTTCCAGAAACAAACCTCAGTCATGTTGCCAGGCCACAGGTTTCCACCATCAAACCTCAGACATGTTCCCAAGCCACAGGGTTCCAGAATCAAACCTCAGTCATGTTCCCAGGCCACAGGGTTCCACAATCCACTGATGTCATGTTCCCAGGCCACAGGGTTCCAGAATCAAGCCTCCCTCATATTCCCAGGCCACAGGGTTCCACAATTAAACCTCAGTCCTATTCCCAGGCCACAGGGTTCCACCATCAAACCTCCATCCTGTTGCCAGGCCACGGTTCCACCATCAAGCCTCAGTCATGTTCCCAGGCCTGAGGGTTCCACAGTCAAACCTCAGTCATATTCCCAGTCCACAGGGTTCCAGAACCAAGTCTCAGTCAGGTTCCCAGGGCACAGTGTTCCACAATCTAAACAGATGTCATGTTCCCAGGTCACAGGTTTCCAGAATCATGCCTCAGGCATGTTCCCAGGCCACAGGGATCCAGAATCAAACCTCAGTCATGTTGCCAGGCCATAGGGTACCACAATCAAACCTCAGTCATATTGCCAGGCCACAGGTTTCCAGAATCAAACCGATGTCATGTTCCCAGGCCACAGGGTTCCACCATTAAATCTCAGTCCTGTTGCCAGGCCACAGGGTTCTACCATCAAGCCTCAGTCATGTTCCCAGGCCACAGGGATCCAGAATCAAACCTCAGTCATGTTGCCAGGCCATAGGGTACCACCATCAAACCTCAGTCATATCGCCAGGCCACAGGTTTCCAGAATCAAACCAATGTCATGTTCCCAGGCCACAGGGTTCCACAATCAAACCTCAGTCATGTTGCCAGGCCACAGGGTACCACCATCATACCTCAGTCATGTTCCCAGGCCACAGGATTCCACAATCTCACATCAGTCATGTTCCCAGGTCAATGGTTTCCAGAATCAAACCTCAGTCATATTCCCAGGCCACATGGTTCCAGAATCAAACCTCAGTCATGTTCCCAGGACAAAGGGATCCAGAATAAAACCTCAGTCATGTTCCCAGGCCACAGGGTTCCAGAAGCAAGCCTCACTCATATTCCCAGGCCACAGGGTTCCACAATTAAACCTGTGTCATATTCCCAGGCCAGAGGTTTCCACAATCAAACCTCAGTCCTGTTGCCAGGCCACGGTTCCACCATCAAGCCTCAGTCATGTTCCCAGGCCAGAGTGTTCCACATCCAAACCTAAGTCATGTTGCCAGGCCACAGGGTTCCACCATCAAACCTCAGTCCTGTTGCCAGGCCACAGGGTTCAACCATCAAACCTCAGTCATTTTCCCAAGAAACAGGGTTCAAGAATCAAGCCTCCCTCATATTCCCAGGCCACAGGGTTCCACAATTAAACCTCAGTCATATTCCCAGACCAAAGGTTTCAACCATCAAACCTCAGTCATGTTCCCAGGAAACAGGGTTTCACAATCAAACCAATGTCATGTTCCGAGGCCACGGGGTTACAGTATTAGACCTCAGTCATGTTCCCAGGGCACAGGGTTCCACCATCAAACCTCAGTCATGTTGGCAGTCCACAGTTTTCTGCGATCAAACCACATTCAAATTCCCAGGCCACAGGGTTCCAGAATCAAGCCTCAGACATGTTGCCAGGCCACAGGGTACCACCATCAAACCTCAGTCATGTTCCCAGTGCACAGGGTTCCTCCATCAAACCGCAGTCATGTTCCCAGTGCACAGGGCTCCAGAATCAAACCAAAGTCAAGTTCCCAGGCCATGGGTTTCCAGTACCAGGCCTCAGTCATGTTTCCAGGGCACAGGGTTACACAATCAAACTTCAGTCATGTTGCCAGTCCACAGGTTTCTGCCATCAAACCTCAGTCAAGTTCCCAGGCCACAGATTTCCACAATCAAACCTCAGTCATATTCCCAGGACACATGGTTCCAGAATCAAACCTCAGTCATATTCCCAGTCCACAGGGTTCCAGAACCAAGTCTCAGTCAGGTTCCCAGGGCACAGTGTTCCACAATCTAAACAGATGTCATGTTCCCAGGTCACAGGTTTCCAGAATCATGCCTCAGGCATGTTCCCAGGCCACAGGGATCCAGAATCAAACCTCAGTCATGTTGCCAGGCCATAGGGTACCACCATCAAACCTCAGTCATATTGCCAGGCCACAGGTTTCCAGAATCAAACCGATTTCATGTTCCCAGGCCACAGGGTTCCACCATTAAATCTCAGTCCTGTTGCCAGGCCACAGGGTTCTACCATCAAGCCTCAGTCATGTTCCCAGGCCACAGGGATCCAGAATCAAACCTCAGTCATGTTGCCAGGCCATAGGGTACCACCATCAAACCTCAGTCATATTGCCAGGCCACAGGTTTCCAGAATCAAACCAATGTCATGTTCCCAGGCCACAGGGTTCCACAATCAAACCTCAGTCATGTTGCCAGGCCACAGGGTACCACCATCATACCTCAGTCATGTTCCCAGGCCACAGGATTCCACAATCTCACATCAGTCATGTTCCCAGGTCAATGGTTTCCAGAATCAAACCTCAGTCATATTCCCAGGCCACATGGTTCCAGAATCAAACCTCAGTCATGTTCCCAGGACAAAGGGATCCAGAATAAAACCTCAGTCATGTTCCCTGGACACAGGTTCCAAAAATAAAATCGCCGGCATGTTCTCAGGCCACAGGGTTCCAGAAGCAAGCCTCACTCATATTCCCAGGCCACAGGGTTCCACAATTAAACCTGTGTCATATTCCCAGGCCAGAGGTTTCCACAATCAAACCTCAGTCCTGTTGCCAGGCCACGGTTCCACCATCAAGCCTCAGTCATGTTCCCAGGCCAGAGTGTTCCACATCCAAACCTAAGTCATGTTGCCAGGCCACAGGGTTCCACCATCAAACCTCAGTCCTGTTGCCAGGCCACAGGGTTCAACCATCAAACCTCAGTCATTTTCCCAAGAAACAGGGTTCAAGAATCAAGCCTCCCTCATATTCCCAGGCCACAGGGTTCCACAATTAAACCTCAGTCATATTCCCAGACCAAAGGTTTCAACCATCAAACCTCAGTCATGTTCCCAGGAAACAGGGTTCCAGAATCAAACCAATGTCATGTTCCGAGGGCACGGGGTTCCAGTATTAGGCCTCAGTCATGTTCCCAGGCCACAGGGTTCCACCATCAAACCTCAGTCATGTTGGCAGTCCTCAGGTTTCTGCGATCAAACTACATTCAACTTCCCAGGCCACAGGGTTCCAGAATCAAGCCTCAGTCATGTTGCCAGGCCACAGGTTACCACCATCAATCCTCAGTCATGTTCCCAGTGCACAGGGTTCCTCCATCAAACCTCAATCATGTTCCCAGGACACAGGTTTCCAGAATCAAACCAAAGTCAAGTTCCCAGGCCATGGGTTTCCAGTAGCAGGCCTCAGTCATGTTTCCAGGGCACAGGGTTCCACAATCAAACCTCAGTCATGTTGCCAGGCCACAGGGTACCACCATCATACCTCAGTCATGTTCCCAGGCCACAGGATTCCACAATCTCACATCAGTCATGTTCCCAGGTCAATGGTTTCCAGAATTAAACCTCAGTCATATTCCCAGGCCACATGGTTCCAGAATCAAACCTCAGTCATGTTCCCAGGACAAAGGGATCCAGAATAAAACCTCAGTCATGTTCCCTGGACACAGGTTCCAAAAATAAAATCCCCGGCATGTTCCCAGGCCACAGGGTTCCAGAAGCAAGCCTCACTCATATTCCCAGGCCACAGGGTTCCACAATTAAACCTCAGTCATATTCCCAGGCCAGAGGTTTCCACAATCAAACCTCAGTCCTGTTGCCAGGCCACGGTTCCACCATCAAGCCTCAGTCATGTTCCCAGGCCAGAGTGTTCCACAACCAAACCTAAGTCATCTTGCCAAGCCACAGGGTTCCACCAACTAACCTCAGTCCTGTTGCCAGGCCACAGGGTTCAACCATCAAACCTCAGTCATTTTCCCAGGAAACAGGGTTAAAGAATCAAGCCTCCCTCATATTCCCAGGCCACAGGGTTCCACAATTAAACCTCAGTCATATTTCCAGACCAAAGGTTTCAACCATCAAACCTCAGTCATGTTCCCAGGAAACAGGGTTTCACAATCAAACCAATGTCATGTTCCGAGGCCACGGGGTTACAGTATTAGGCCTCAGTCATGTTCCCAGGGCACAGGGTTCCACCATCAAACCTCAGTCATGTTGGCAGTCCACAGTTTTCTGCGATCAAACCACATTCAAATTCCCAGGCCACAGGGTTCCAGAATCAAGCCTCACTCATATTCCCAGGCCTCAGGGTTCCACAATTAAACCTCAGTCATATTCCCAGGCCAGAGGGTTCCACAATCAAAGCTAAGTCATCTTGCCAGGCCACAGGGTTCCACCATCAAACCTCAGTCCTGTGACCAGGCCACAGGCTTTCACCATCAAGCCTCAGTCACGTTCCCAAGCCTGAGGGTTCCACCATCAAACCTCTGTCATGTTGCCAGATCACAGGGTTACAGAATTAAACCACAGTCATATTCCCAGGCCAGAGGGTTCCACAGTCAAACCTCAGTCATGTTACCATGCCACAGGGTTCCAGAATCCAACCGATGTCATGTTCCCTGGCCACAGGATTCCAAAATCTATCCTCAGTCATGTTCCCAGGCCACAGGGTTCCAGAATAAAACCTCAGTCATATTCCCAGTTCACAGGGTTCCAGAACAAAGCCTCAGTCAGGTTCCCAGGGCACAGTATTCCACAATCTAAACAGATGTCATGTTCCCAGGTCACAGGTTTCCAGAATCACGCCTCATTCATGTTCCCAGGCCACAGGGATCCACCATCAAGCCTCAGTCAAGTTCCCAAGCCTGAGGGTTCCACAATCAAACCTCATTCATGTTCCCAGTGCACAGGGTTCTTCCATCAAACCTCAATCATGTTCCCAGGACACAGGTTTCCAGAATCAAACCAAAGTCAAGTTCCCAGGCCATGGGTTTCCAGTACCAGGCCTCAGTCATGTTTCCAGGGCACAGGGTTCCACAATCAAACCTCAGTCATGTTGCCAGTCCACAGGTTTCTGCCATCAAACCTCAGTCAAGTTCCCAGGCCACAGATTTCCAGAATCAAACCTCAGTCATATTCCCAGGAAACATGGTTCCAGAAACAAACCTCAGTCATGTTCGCAGGCCACAGGGTTCCACAATCAAACCTCAGTCATGTTCCCAGGAAAAAGGTGTCCAGAATCAAACCTCAGTCATGTTCCCAGGGAACAGGGTTCCAGAAACAAACCTCAGTCATGATGCCAGGCCACAGGTTACCACCATCAAACCTCAGACATGTTCCCAGGACACAGGGTTCCAAAATCAAACCGTTCTCATGTTCCCAGGCCACAGGGTTCCACAATCCACTGATGTCATGTTCCCAGGCCACAGGGTTCCAGAATCACGCCTCAGTCATATTCCCAGGCCACAGGGTTCCAGAATTAAACCTCAGTCATATTCCCAGGCCAGAGGTTTCCAGAATCCAACCGATGTCATGTTCCCAGGCCACAGGGTTCTAGAACCAAGCCTCAGTCAGGTTCCCAGGCCTCAGGGATCCAGAATCAAACCTCAGTCATGTTGCCAGGCCATAGGGTACCACCATCAAACCTCAGTCATATTCCCAGTCCACAGGTTTCCAGAATCAAACCGATTTCATGTTCCCAGGCAACAGGGTACCAGAATCCAAACCCATGTCATGTTCCCAGGCCACAGGGTTCCACCATCAAATCTCAGTCATTTTGCCAGGCCACAGGTTTCCACCACCAAGCCTCATTCATGTTCCCAAGCCTGAGTGTTCCACAATCAAACCTAAGTCATCTTGCCAGGCCACAGGGTTCCACAATCCACTGATGTCATGTTCCCAGGCCACAGGGTTCCAGAATCAAGCCTCCCTCATATTCCCAGGCCACAGGGTTCCACAATTAAACCTCAGTCATATTCCCAGGCCAGAGGGTTCCACAATCAAACCTCAGTCCTGTTGCCAGGCCACGGTTCCACCATGAAGCCTCATTCATGTTCCCAAGCCTGAGTGTTCCACAATCAAACCTAAGTTATCTTGCCAGGCCACAGGGTTCCACAATCCACTGATGTCATGTTCCCAGGCCACAGGGTTCCAGAATCAAGCCTCCCTCATATTCCCAGAGCACAGGGTTCCACAATTAAACCTCAGTCATATTCCCAGGCCAGAGGGTTCCACAATCAAACCTCAGTCCTGTTGCCAGGCCACGGTTCCACCATGAAGCCTCAGTCATGTTCCCAGGCCTGAGTGTTCCACAATCAAAACTAAGTCATCTTGCCAGGCCACAGGGTTCCACAATCCACTGATGTCATGTTCCCAGGCCACAGGGTTCCAGAATCAAGCCTCCCTCATATTCCCAGGCCACAGGGTTCCACAATTAAACCTCAGTCATATTCCCAGGCCAGAGGGTTCCACAATCAAACCTCAGTCCTGTTGCCAGGCCACGGTTCCACCATGAAGCCTCAGTCATGTTCCCAGGCCTGAGTGTTCCACAATCAAACCTAAGTCATCTTGCCAGGCCACAGGGTTCCACAATCCACTGATGTCATGTTCCCAGGCCACAGGGTTCCAGAATCACGCCTCAGTCATATTCCCAGGCCACAGGGTTCCAGAATTAAACCTCAGTCATATTCCCAGGCCAGAGGGTTCCAGAATCCAACCGATGTCATGTTCCCAGTCCACAGGGTTCTAGAACCAAGCCTCAGTCAGGTTCCCAGGCCTCAGGGATCCAGAATCAAACCTCAGTCATGTTGCCAGGCCATAGGGTACCACCATCAAACCTCAGTCATATTCCCAGTCCACAGGTTTCCAGAATCAAACCGATTTCATGTTCCCAGGCAACAGGGTACCAGAATCCAAACCCATGTCATGTTCCCAGGCCACAGGGTTCCACCATCAAATCTCAGTCATTTTGCCAGGCCACAGGTTTCCACCACCAAGCCTCATTCATGTTCCCAAGCCTGAGTGTTCCACAATCAAACCTAAGTCATCTTGCCAGGCCACAGGGTTCCACAATCCACTGATGTCATGTTCCCAGGCCACAGGGTTCCAGAATCAAGCCTCCCTCATATTCCCAGGCCACAGGGTTCCACAATTAAACCTCAGTCATATTCCCAGGCCAGAGGGTTCCACAATCAAACCTCAGTCCTGTTGCCAGGCCACGGTTCCACCATGAAGCCTCATTCATGTTCCCAAGCCTGAGTGTTCCACAATCAAACCTAAGTCATCTTGCCAGGCCACAGTGTTCCACAATCCACTGATGTCATGTTCCCAGGCCACAGGGTTCCAGAATCAAGCCTCCCTCATATTCCCAGGCCACAGGGTTCCACAATTAAACCTCAGTCATATTCCCAGGCCAGAGGGTTCCACAATCAAACCTCAGTCCTGTTGCCAGGCCACGGTTCCACCATCAAGCCTCAGTCATGTTCCCAGGCCTGAGTGTTCCACAATCAAACCTAAGTCATCTTGCCAGGCCACAGGGTTCCACAATCCACTGATGTCATGTTCCCAGGCCACAGGGTTCCAGAATCAAGCCTCCCTCATATTCCCAGGCCACAGGTTTCCACAATTAAACCTAAGTCATATTCCCAGGCCAGAGGGTTCCACAATCAAACCTCAGTCATGTTCCCAGCAAACAGGGTTCCAGAATCAAACCTCAGTCATGTTCCGAGGCCACAGGGTTCCAGAATCAAGCCTCCCTCATATTCCCAGGCAACAGGGTTCCACAATTAAACCTCAGTCATATTCCCAGACCAGAGGTTTCAACCATCAAACCTCAGTCATGTTCCCAGGAAACAGGGTTCCAGAATCAAACCAATGTCATGTTCCGAGGGCACGGGGTTCCAGTATTAGGCCTCAGTCATGTTCCCAGGCCACAGGGTTCCACCATCAAACCTCAGTCATGTTGGCAGTCCTCAGGTTTCTGCGATCAAACCACATTCAACTTCCCAGGCCACAGGGTTCCAGAATCAAGCCTCAGTCATGTTGCCAGGCCACAGGTTACCACCATCAATCCTCAGTCATGTTCCCAGTGCACAGGGTTCCTCCATCAAACCTCAATCATGTTCCCAGGACACAGGTTTCCAGAATCAAACCAAAGTCAAGTTCCCAGGCCATGGGTTTCCAGTAGCAGGCCTCAGTCATGTTTCCAGGGCACAGGGTTCCACAATCAAACCTCAGTCATGTTGCCAGGCCACAGGGTACCACCATCATACCTCAGTCATGTTCCCAGGCCACAGGATTCCACAATCTCACATCAGTCATGTTCCCAGGTCAATGGTTTCCAGAATCAAACCTCAGTCATATTCCCAGGCCACATGGTTCCAGAATGAAACCTCAGTCATGTTCCCAGGACAAAGGGATCCAGAATAAAACCTCAGTCATGTTCCCTGGACACAGGTTCCAAAAATAAAATCCCCGGCATGTTCCCAGGCCACAGGGTTCCAGAAGCAAGCCTCACTCATATTCCCAGGCCACAGGGTTCCACAATTAAACCTGTATCATATTCCCAGGCCAGAGGTTTCCACAATCAAACCTCAGTCCTGTTGCCAGGCCACGGTTCCACCATCAAGCCTCAGTCATGTTCCCAGGCCAGAGTGTTCCACAACCAAACCTAAGTCATCTTGCCAGGCCACAGGGTTCCACCATCAAACCTCAGTCCTGTTGCCAGGCCACAGGGTTCCACCATTAAATCTCAGTCATTTTGCCAGGCCACAGGTTTCCACCACCAAGCCTCATTCATGTTCCCAAGCCTGAGTGTTCCACAATCAAACCTAAGTCATCTTGCCAGGCCACAGGGTTCCACAATCCACTGATGTCATGTTCCTAGGCCACAGGGTTCCAGAATCAAACCTCAGTTATGTTCCCAGGCCACAGGGTTGCTGAATCAAGCCTCCCTCATATTCCCAGGCCACAGGGTTCCACAATTAAACCTCAGTCATATTCCCAGGCCAGAGGGTTCCACAATCAAACCTCAGTCCTGTTGCCAGGCCACGGTTCCACCATCAAGCCTCAGTCATGTTCCCAGGCCTGAGTGTTCCACAATCAAACCTAAGTCATCTTGCCAGGCCACAGGGTTCCACAATCCACTGAAGTCATGTTCCCAGGCCACAGGGTTCCAGAATCAAGCCTCCCTCATATTCCCAGGCCACAGGTTTCCACAATTAAACCTAAGTCATATTCCCAGGCCAGAGGGTTCCACAATCAAACCTCAGTCATGTTCCCAGGAAACAGGGTTCCAGAATCAAACCTCAGTCATGTTCCGAGGCCACAGGGTTCCAGAATCAAGCCTCCCTCATATTCCCAGGCAACAGGGTTCCACAGTTAAACCTCAGTCATATTAACAGACCAGAGGTTTCAACCATCAAACCTCAGTCATGTTCCCAGGAAACAGGGTTCCAGAATCAAACCAATGTCATGTTCCGAGGGCACGGGGTTCCAGTATTAGGCCTCAGTCATGTTCCCAGGCCACAGGGTTCCACCATCAAACCTCAGTCATGTTGGCAATCCTCAGGTTTCTGCGATCAAACCACATTCAACTTCCTAGGCCACAGGGTTCCAGAATCAAGCCTCAGTCATGTTGCCAGGCCACAGGTTACCACCATCAATCCTCAGTCATGTTCCCAGTGCACAGGGTTCCTCCATCAAACCTCAATCATGTTCCCAGGACACAGGTTTCCCGAATCAAACCAAAGTCAACTTCCCAGGCCATGGGTTTCCAGAAGCAGGCCTCAGTCATGTTTCCAGGGCACAGGGTTCCACAATCAAACCTCAGTCATGTTCCCAGGACAAAGGGATCCAGAATAAAACCTCAGTCATGTTCCCTGGACACAGGTTCCAAAAATAAAATCCCCGGCATGTTCCCAGGCCACAGGGTTCCAGAAGCAAGCCTCACTCATATTCCCAGGCCACAGGGTTCCACAATTAAACCTGTGTCATATTCCCAGGCCAGAGGTTTCCACAATCAAACCTCAGTCCTGTTGCCAGGCCACGGTTCCACCATCAAGCCTCAGTCATGTTCCCAGGCCAGAGTGTTCCACAACCAAACCTAAGTCATCTTGCCAGGCCACAGGGTTCCACCATCAAACCTCAGTCCTGTTGCCAGGCCACAGGTTTCAACCATCAAACCTCAGTCATTTTCCCAGGAAACAGGGTTCAAGAATCAAGCCTCCCTCATATTCCCAGGCCACAGGGTTCCACAATTAAACCTCAGTCATATTTCCAGACCAAAGGTTTCAACCATCAAACCTCAGTCATGTTCCCAGGAAACAGGGTTTCACAATCAAACCAATGTCATGTTCCGAGGCCACGGGGTTACAGTATTAGGCCTCAGTCATGTTCCCAGGGCACAGGGTTCCACCATCAAACCTCAGTCATGTTGGCAGTCCACAGTTTTCTGCGATCAAACCACATTCAAATTCCCAGCCCACAGGGTTCCAGAATCAAGCCTCACTCATATTCCCAGGCCTCAGGGTTCCACAATTAAACCTCAGTCATATTCCCAGGCCAGAGGGTTCCACAATCAAAGCTAAGTCATCTTGCCAGGCCACAGGGTTCCACCATCAAACCTCAGTCCTCTGACCAGGCCACAGGCTTTCACCATCAAGCCTCAGTCACGTTCCCAAGCCTGAGGGTTCCACCATCAAACCTCTGTCATGTTGCCAGATCACAGGGTTACAGAATTAAACCACAGTCATATTCCCAGGCCAGAGGGTTCCACAGTCAAACCTCAGTCATGTTACCATGCCACAGGGTTCCAGAATCCAACCGATGTCATGTTCCCTGGCCACAGGATTCCAGAATCTATCCTCAGTCATGTTCCCAGGCCACAGGGTTCCAGAATAAAACCTCAGTCATATTCCCAGTTCACAGGGTTCCAGAACAAAGCCTCAGTCAGGTTCCCAGGGCACAGTATTCCACAATCTAAACAGATGTCATGTTCCCAGGTCACAGGTTTCCAGAATCACGCCTCATTCATGTTCCCAGGCCACAGGGATCCACCATCAAGCCTCAGTCAAGTTCCCAAGCCTGAGGGTTCCACAATCAAACCTCATTCATGTTCCCAGTGCACAGGGTTCTTCCATCAAACCTCAATCATGTTCCCAGGACACAGGTTTCCAGAATCAAACCAAAGTCAAGTTCCCAGGCCATGGGTTTCCAGTACCAGGCCTCAGTCATGTTTCCAGGGCACAGGGTTCCACAATCAAACCTCAGTCATGTTGCCAGTCCACAGGTTTCTGCCATCAAACCTCAGTCAAGTTCCCAGGCCACAGATTTCCAGAATCAAACCTCAGTCATATTCCCAGGACACATGGTTCCAGAATCAAACCTCAGTCATGTTCGCAGGCCACAGGGTTCCACAATCAAACCTCAGTCATGTTCCCAGGAAAAAGGTGTCCAGAATCCAACCTCAGTCATGTTTCCAGGGAACAGGGTTCGAGAAACAAACCTCAGTCATGATGCCAGGCCACAGGTTACCACCATCAAACCTCAGACATGTTCCCAGGCCACAGGGTTCCAGAATCAAACCGTTCTCATGTTCCCAGGCCACAGGGTTCCACAATCCACTGATGTCATGTTCCCAGGCCACAGGGTTCCAGAATCACGCCTCAGTCATATTCCCAGGCCACAGGGTTCCAGAATTAAACCTCAGTCATATTCCCAGGCCAGAGGGTTCCAGAATCCAACCGATGTCATGTTCCCAGTCCACAGGGTTCTAGAACCAAGCCTCAGTCAGGTTCCCAGGCCTCAGGGATCCAGAATCAAACCTCAGTCATGTTGCCAGGCCATAGGGTACCACCATCAAACCTCAGTCATATTCCCAGTCCACAGGTTTCCAGAATCAAACCGATTTCATGTTCCCAGGCAACAGGGTACCAGAATCCAAACCCATGTCATGTTCCCAGGCCACAGGGTTCCACCATCAAATCTCAGTCATTTTGCCAGGCCACAGGTTTCCACCACCAAGCCTCATTCATGTTCCCAAGCCTGAGTGTTCCACAATCAAACCTAAGTCATCTTGCCAGGCCACAGGGTTCCACAATCCACTGATGTCATGTTCCCAGGCCACAGGGTTCCAGAATCAAGCCTCCCTCATATTCCCAGGCCACAGGGTTCCACAATTAAACCTCAGTCATATTCCCAGGCCAGAGGGTTCCACAATCAAACCTCAGTCCTGTTGCCAGGCCACGGTTCCACCATGAAGCCTCATTCATGTTCCCAAGCCTGAGTGTTCCACAATCAAACCTAAGTTATCTTGCCAGGCCACAGGGTTCCACAATCCACTGATGTCATGTTCCCAGGCCACAGGGTTCCAGAATCAAGCCTCCCTCATATTCCCAGACCACAGGGTTCCACAATTAAACCTCAGTCATATTCCCAGGCCAGAGGGTTCCACAATCAAACCTCAGTCCTGTTGCCAGGCCACGGTTCCACCATGAAGCCTCAGTCATGTTCCCAGGCCTGAGTGTTCCACAATCAAACCTAAGTCATCTTGCCAGGCCACAGGGTTCCACAATCCACTGATGTCATGTTCCCAGGCCACAGGGTTCCAGAATCAAGCCTCCCTCATATTCCCAGGCCACAGGGTTCCACAATTAAACCTCAGTCATATTCCCAGGCCAGAGGGTTCCACAATCAAACCTCAGTCCTGTTGCCAGGCCACGGTTCCACCATGAAGCCTCAGTCATGTTCCCAGGCCTGAGTGTTCCACAATCAAACCTAAGTCATCTTGCCAGGCCACAGGGTTCCACAATCCACTGATGTCATGTTCCCAGGCCACAGGGTTCCAGAATCAAGCCTCCCTCATATTCCCAGGCCACAGGGTTCCACAATTAAACCTCAGTCATATTCCCAGGCCAGAGGTTTCCACAATCAAACCTCAGTCCTGTTGCCAGGCCACGGTTCCACCATGAAGCCTCAGTCATGTTCCCAGGCCTGAGTGTTCCACAATCAAACCTAAGTCATCTTGCCAGGCCACAGGGTTCCACAATCCACTGATGTCATGTTCCCAGGCCACAGCGTTCCAGAATCACGCCTCAGTCATATTCCCAGGCAACAGGGTTCCAGAATTAAACCTCAGTCATATTCCCAGGCCAGAGGGTTCCAGAATCCAACCGATGTCATGTTCCCAGTCCACAGGGTTCTAGAACCAAGCCTCAGTCAGGTTCCCAGGCCTCAGGGATCCAGAATCAAACCTCAGTCATGTTGCCAGGCCATAGGGTACCACCATCAAACCTCAGTCATATTCCCAGTCCACAGGTTTCCAGAATCAAACCGATTTCATGTTCCCAGGCAACAGGGTACCAGAATCCAAACCCATGTCATGTTCCCAGGCCACAGGGTTCCACCATCAAATCTCAGTCATTTTGCCAGGCCACAGGTTTCCACCACCAAGCCTCATTCATGTTCCCAAGCCTGAGTGTTCCACAATCAAACCTAAGTCATCTTGCCAGGCCACAGGGTTCCACAATCCACTGATGTCATGTTCCCAGGCCACAGGGTTCCAGAATCAAGACTCCCTCATATTCCCAGGCCACAGGGTTCCACAATTAAACCTCAGTCATATTCCCAGGCCAGAGGGTTCCACAATCAAACCTCAGTCCTGTTGCCAGGCCACGGTTCCACCATGAAGCCTCATTCATGTTCCCAAGCCTGAGTGTTCCACAATCAAACCTAAGTCATCTTGCCAGGCCACAGGGTTCCACAATCCACTGATGTCATGTTCCCAGGCCACAGAGTTCCAGAATCAAGCCTCCCTCATATTCCCAGGCCACAGGGTTCCACAATTAAACCTCAGTCATATTCCCAGGCCAGAGGGTTCCACAATCAAACCTCAGTAGTGTTGCCAGGCCACGGTTCCACCATGAAGCCTCAGTCATGTTCCCAGGCCTGAGTGTTCCACAATCAAACCTAAGTCATCTTGCCAGGCCACAGGGTTCCACAATCCACTGATGTCATGTTCCCAGGCCACAGGGTTCCAGAATCAAGCCTCCCTCATATTCCCAGGCCACAGGTTTCCACAATTAAACCTAAGTCATATTCCCAGGCCAGAGGGTTCCACAATCAAACCTCAGTCATGTTCCCAGGAAACAGGGTTCCAGAATCAAACCTCAGTCATGTTCCGAGGCCACAGGGTTCCAGAATCAAGCCTCCCTCATATTCCCAGGCAACAGGGTTCCACAATTAAACCTCAGTCATATTCCCAGACCAGAGGTTTCAACCATCAAACCTCAGTCATGTTCCCAGGAAACAGGGTTCCAGAATCAAACCAATGTCATGTTCCGAGGGCACGGGGTTCCAGTATTAGGCCTCAGTCATGTTCCCAGGCCACAGGGTTCCACCATCAAACCTCAGTCATGTTGGCAGTCCTCAGGTTTCTGCGATCAAACTACATTCAACTTCCCAGGCCACAGGGTTCCAGAATCAAGCCTCAGTCATGTTGCCAGGCCACAGGTTACCACCATCAATCCTCAGTCATGTTCCCAGTGCACAGGGTTCCTCCATCAAACCTCAATCATGTTCCCAGGACACAGGTTTCCCGAATCAAACCAAAGTCAACTTCCCAGGCCATGGGTTTCCAGTAGCAGGCCTCAGTCATGTTTCCAGGGCACAGGGTTCCACAATCAAACCTCAGTCATGTTTCCAGGCCACAGGGTACCACCATCATACCTCAGTCATGTTCCCAGGCCACAGGATTCCACAATCTCACATCAGTCATGTTCCCAGGTCAATGGTTTCCAGAATCAAACCTCAGTCTTATTCCCAGGCCACATGGTTCCAGAATCAAACCTCAGTCATGTTCCCAGGACAAAGGGATCCAGAATAAAACCTCAGTCATGTTCCCTGGACACAGGTTCCAATAATAAAATCCCCGGCATGTTCCCAGGCCACAGGGTTCCAGAAGCAAGCCTCACTCATATTCCCAGGCCACAGGGTTCCACAATTAAACCTGTGTCATATTCCCAGGCCAGAGGTTTCCACAATCAAACCTCAGTCCTGTTGCCAGGCCACGGTTCCACCATCAAGCCTCAGTCATGTTCCCAGGCCAGAGTGTTCCACAACCAAACCTAAGTCATCTTGCCAGGCCACAGGGTTCCACCATCAAACCTCAGTCCTGTTGCCAGGCCACAGGTTTCAACCATCAAACCTCAGTCATTTTCCCAGGAAACAGGGTTCAAGAATCAAGCCTCCCTCATATTCCCAGGCCACAGGGTTCCACAATTAAACCTCAGTCATATTTCCAGACCAAAGGTTTCAACCATCAAACCTCAGTCATGTTCCCAGGAAACAGGGTTTCACAATCAAACCAATGTCATGTTCCGAGGCCACGGGGTTACAGTATTAGGCCTCAGTCATGTTCCCAGGGCACAGGGTTCCACCATCAAACCTCAGTCATGTTGGCAGTCCACAGTTTTCTGCGATCAAACCACATTCAAATTCCCAGCCCACAGGGTTCCAGAATCAAGCCTCACTCATATTCCCAGGCCTCAGGGTTCCACAATTAAACCTCAGTCATATTCCCAGGCCAGAGGGTTCCACAATCAAAGCTAAGTCATCTTGCCAGGCCACAGGGTTCCACCATCAAACCTCAGTCCTGTGACCAGGCCACAGGCTTTCACCATCAAGCCTCAGTCACGTTCCCAAGCCTGAGGGTTCCACCATCAAACCTGTCATGTTGCCAGATCACAGGGTTACAGAATTAAACCACAGTCATATTCCCAGGCCAGAGGGTTCCACAGTCAAACCTCAGTCATGTTACCATGCCACAGGGTTCCAGAATCCAACCGATGTCATGTTCCCTGGCCACAGGATTCCAGAATCTATCCTCAGTCATATTCCCAGGCCACAGGGTTCCAGAATAAAACCTCAGTCATATTCCCAGTTCACAGGGTTCCAGAACAAAGCCTCAGTCAGGTTCCCAGGGCACAGTATTCCACAATCTAAACAGATGTCATGTTCCCAGGTCACAGGTTTCCAGAATCACGCCTCATTCATGTTCCCAGGCCACAGGGTTCCACCATCAAGCCTCAGTCAAGTTCCCAAGCCTGAGGGTTCCACAATCAAACCTCATTCATGTTCCCAGTGCACAGGGTTCTTCCATCAAACCTCAATCATGTTCCCAGGACACAGGTTTCCAGAATCAAACCAAAGTCAAGTTCGCAGGCCATGGGTTTCCAGTACCAGGCCTCAGTCATGTTTCCAGGGCACAGGGTTCCACAATCAAACCTCAGTCATGTTGCCAGTCCACAGGTTTCTGCCATCAAACCTCAGTCAAGTTCCCAGGCCACAGATTTCCAGAATCAAACCTCAGTCATATTCCCAGGACACATGGTTCCAGAATCAAACCTCAGTCATGTTCGCAGGCCACAGGGTTCCACAATCAAACCTCAGTCATGTTCCCAGGAAAAAGGTGTCCAGAATCAAACCTCAGTCATGTTCCCAGGGAACAGGGTTCCAGAAACAAACCTCAGTCATGATGCCAGGCCACAGGTTACCACCATCAAACCTCAGACATGTTCCCAGGCCACAGGGTTCCAGAATCAAACCGTTCTCATGTTCCCAGGCCACAGGGTTCCACAATCCACTGATGTCATGTTCCCAGGCCACAGGGTTCCAGAATCACGCCTCAGTCATATTCCCAGGCCACAGGGTTCCAGAATTAAACCTCAGTCATATTCCCAGGCCAGAGGGTTCCAGAATCCAACCGATGTCATGTTCCCAGGCCACAGGGTTCTAGAACCAAGCCTCAGTCAGGTTCCCAGGCCTCAGGGATCCAGAATCAAACCTCAGTCATGTTGCCAGGCCATAGGGTACCACCATCAAACCTCAGTCATATTCCCAGTCCACAGGTTTCCAGAATCAAACCGATTTCATGTTCCCAGGCAACAGGGTACCAGAATCCAAACCCATGTCATGTTCCCAGGCCACAGGGTTCCACCATCAAATCTCAGTCATTTTGCCAGGCCACAGGTTTCCACCACCAAGCCTCATTCATGTTCCCAAGCCTGAGTGTTCCACAATCAAACCTAAGACATCTTGCCAGGCCACAGGGTTCCACAATCCACTGATGTCATGTTCCCAGGCCACAGGGTTCCAGAATCAAGCCTCCCTCATATTCCCAGGCCACAGGGTTCCACAATTAAACCTCAGTCATATTCCCAGGCCAGAGGGTTCCACAATCAAACCTCAGTCCTGTTGCCAGGCCACGGTTCCACCATGAAGCCTCATTCATGTTCCCAAGCCTGAGTGTTCCACAATCAAACCTAAGTTATCTTGCCAGGCCACAGGGGTCCACAATCCACTGATGTCATGTTCCCAGGGCACAGGGTTCCAGAATCAAGCCTCCCTCATATTCCCAGGCCACAGGGTTCCACAATTAAACCTCAGTCATATTCCCAGGCCAGAGGGTTCCACAATCAAACCTCAGTCCTGTTGCCAGGCCACGGTTCCACCATGAAGCCTCAGTCATGTTCCCAGGCCTGAGTGTTCCACAATCAAACCTAAGTCATCTTGCCAGGCCACAGGGTTCCACAATCCACTGATGTCATGTTCCCAGGCCACAGGGTTCCAGAATCAAGCCTCCCTCATATTCCCAGGCCACAGGGTTCCACAATTAAACCTCAGTCATATTCCCAGGCCAGAGGGTTCCACAATCAAACCTCAGTCCTGTTGCCAGGCCATGGTTCCACCATGAAGCCTCAGTCATCTTCCCAGGCCTGAGTGTTCCACAATCAAACCTAAGTCATCTTGCCAGGCCACAGGGTTCCACAATCCACTGATGTCATGTTCCCAGGCCACAGGGTTCCAGAATCAAGCCTCCCTCATATTCCCAGGCCACAGGGTTCCACAATTAAACCTCAGTCATATTCCCAGGCCAGAGGGTTCCACAATCAAACCTCAGTCCTGTTGCCAGGCCACGGTTCCACCATGAAGCCTCAGTCATGTTCCCAGGCCTGAGTGTTCCACAATCAAACCTAAGTCATCTTGCCAGGCCACAGGGTTCCACAATCCACTGATGTCATGTTCCCAGGCCACAGGGTTCCAGAATCACGCCTCAGTCATATTCCCAGGCCACAGGGTTCCAGAATTAAACCTCAGTCATATTCCCAGGCCAGAGGGTTCCAGAATCCAACCGATGTCATGTTCCCAGTCCACAGGGTTCTAGAACCAAGCCTCAGTCAGGTTCCCAGGCCTCAGGGATCCAGAATCAAACCTCAGTCATGTTGCCAGGCCATAGGGTACCACCATCAAACCTCAGTCATATTCCCAGTCCACAGGTTTCCAGAATCAAACCGATTTCATGTTCCCAGGCAACAGGGTACCAGAATCCAAACCCATGTCATGTTCCCAGGCCACAGGGTTCCACCATCAAATCTCAGTCATTTTGCCAGGCCACAGGTTTCCACCACCAAGCCTCATTCATGTTCCCAAGCCTGAGTGTTCCACAATCAAACCTAAGTCATCTTGCCAGGCCACAGGGTTCCACAATCCACTGATGTCATGTTCCCAGGCCACAGGGTTCCAGAATCAAGCCTCCCTCATATTCCCAGGCCACAGGGTTCCACAATTAAACCTCAGTCATATTCCCAGGCCAGAGGGTTCCACAATCAAACCTCAGTCCTGTTGCCAGGCCACGGTTCCACCATGAAGCCTCATTCATGTTCCCAAGCCTGAGTGTTCCACAATCAAACCTAAGTCATCTTGCCAGGCCACAGGGTTCCACAATCCACTGATGTCATGTTCCCAGGCCACAGGGTTCCAGAATCAAGCCTCCCTCATATTCCCAGGCCACAGGGTTCCACAATTAAACCTCAGTCATATTCCCAGGCCAGAGGATTCCACAATCAAACCTCAGTCCTGATGCCAGGCCACGGTTCCACCATGAAGCCTCAGTCATGTTCCCAGGCCTGAGTGTTCCACAATCAAACCTAAGTCATCTTGCCAGGCCACAGGGTTCCACAATCCACTGATGTCATGTTCCCAGGCCACAGGGTTCCAGAATCAAGCCTCCCTCATATTCCCAGGCCACAGGTTTCCACAATTAAACCTAAGTCATATTCCCAGGCCAGAGGGTTCCACAATCAAACCTCAGTCATGTTCCCAGGAAACAGGGTTCCAGAATCAAACCTCAGTCATGTTCCGAGGCCACAGGGTTCCAGAATCAAGCCTCCCTCATATTCCCAGGCAACAGGGTTCCACAATTAAACCTCAGTCATATTCCCAGACCAGAGGTTTCAACCATCAAACCTCAGTCATGTTCCCAGGAAACAGGGTTCCAGAATCAAACCAATGTCATGTTCCGAGGGCACGGGGTTCCAGTATTAGGCCTCAGTCAGGTTCCCAGGCCACAGGGTTCCACCATCAAACCTCATTCATGTTGGCAGTCCTCAGGTTTCTGCGATCAAACTACATTCAACTTCCCAGGCCACAGGGTTCCAGAATCAAGCCTCAGTCATGTTGCCAGGCCACAGGTTACCACCATCAATCCTCAGTCATGTTCCCAGTGCACAGGGTTCCTCCATCAAACCTCAATCATGTTCCCAGGACACAGGTTTCCAGAATCAAACCAAAGTCAAGTTCCCAGGCCATGGGTTTCCAGTAGCAGGCCTCAGTCATGTTTCCAGGGCACAGGGTTCCACAATCAAACCTCAGTCATGTTGCCAGGCCACAGGGTACCACCATCATACCTCAGTCATGTTCCCAGGCCACAGGATTCCACAATCTCACATCAGTCATGTTCCCAGGTCAATGGTTTCCAGAATCAAACCTCAGTCATATTCCCAGGCCACATGGTTCCAGAATCAAACCTCAGTCATGTTCCCAGGACAAAGGGATCCAGAATAAAACCTCAGTCATGTTCCCTGGACACAGGTTCCAAAAATAAAATCCCCGGCATGTTCCCAGGCCACAGGGTTCCAGAAGCAAGCCTCACTCATATTCCCAGGCCACAGGGTTCCACAATTAAACCTGTATCATATTCCCAGGCCAGAGGTTTCCACAATCAAACCTCAGTCCTGTTGCCAGGCCACGGTTCCACCATCAAGCCTCAGTCATGTTCCCAGGCCAGAGTGTTCCACAACCAAACCTAAGTCATCTTGCCAGGCCACAGGGTTCCACCATCAAACCTCAGTCCTGTTGCCAGGCCACAGGGTTCCACCATCAAATCTCAGTCATTTTGCCAGGCCACAGGTTTCCACCACCAAGCCTCATTCATGTTCCCAAGCCTGAGTGTTCCACAATCAAACCTAAGTCATCTTGCCAGGCCACAGGGTTCCACAATCCACTGATGTCATGTTCCCAGGCCACAGGGTTCCAGAATCAAACCTCAGTTATGTTCCCAGGCCACAGGGTTGCAGAATCAAGCCTCCCTCATATTCCCAGGCCACAGGGTTCCACAATTAAACCTCAGTCATATTCCCAGGCCAGAGGGTTCCACAATCAAACCTCAGTCCTGATGCCAGGCCACGGTTCCACCATCAAGCCTCAGTCATGTTCCCAGGCCTGAGTGTTCCACAATCAAACCTAAGTCATCTTGCCAGGCCACAGGGTTCCACAATCCACTGATGTCATGTTCCCAGGCCACAGGGTTCCAGAATCAAGCCTCCCTCATATTCCCAGGCCACAGGTTTCCACAATTAAACCTAAGTCATATTCCCAGGCCAGAGGGTTCCACAATCAAACCTCAGTCATGTTCCCAGGAAACAGGGTTCCAGAATCAAACCTCAGTCATGTTCCGAGGCCACAGGGTTCCAGAATCAAGCCTCCCTCATATTCCCAGGCAACAGGGTTCCACAATTAAACCTCAGTCATATTCCCAGACCAGAGGTTTCAACCATCAAACCTCAGTCATGTTCCCAGGAAACAGGGTTCCAGAATCAAACCAATGTCATGTTCCGAGGGCACGGGGTTCCAGTATTAGGCCTCAGTCATGTTCCCAGGCCACAGGGTTCCACCATCAAACCTCAGTCATGTTGGCAGTCCTCAGGTTTCTGCGATCAAACCACATTCAACTTCCTAGGCCACAGGGTTCCAGAATCAAGCCTCAGTCATGTTGCCAGGCCACAGGGTACCACCATCAATCCTCAGTCATGTTCCCAGTGCACAGGGTTCCTCCATCAAACCTCAATCATGTTCCCAGGACACAGGTTTCCCGAATCAAACCAAAGTCAACTTCCCAGGCCATGGGTTTCCAGTAGCAGGCCTCAGTCATGTTTCCAGGGCACAGGGTTCCACAATCAAACCTCAGTCATGTTTCCAGGCAACAGGGTACCACCATCATACCTCAGTCATGTTCCCAGGCCACAGGATTCCACAATCTCACATCAGTCATGTTCCCAGGTCAATGGTTTCCAGAATCAAACCTCAGTCTTATTCCCAGGCCACATGGTTCCAGAATCAAACCTCAGTCATGTTCCCAGGACAAAGGGATCCAGAATAAAACCTCAGTCATGTTCCCTGGACACAGGTTCCAAAAATAAAATCCCCGGCA
This sequence comes from Balaenoptera physalus, assembly GCF_965194825.1. Classification (NCBI taxonomy): domain Eukaryota; kingdom Metazoa; phylum Chordata; class Mammalia; order Artiodactyla; family Balaenopteridae; genus Balaenoptera; species Balaenoptera physalus. Next base: position 24,740,276 of record NC_138894.1, read on the forward strand.
TGTTCCCAGGCCACAGGGTTCCAGAAGCAAGCCTCACTCATATTCCCAGGCCACAGGGTTCCACAATTAAACCTGTGTCATATTCCCAGGCCAGAGGTTTCCACAATCAAACCTCAGTCCTGTTGCCAGGCCACGGTTCCACCATCAAGCCTCAGTCATGTTCCCAGGCCAGAGTGTTCCACAACCAAACCTAAGTCATCTTGCCAGGCCACAGGGTTCCACCATCAAACCTCAGTCCTGTTGCCAGGCCACAGGTTTCAACCATCAAACCTCAGTCATTTTCCCAGGAAACAGGGTTCAAGAATCAAGCCTCCCTCATATTCCCAGGCCACAGGGTTCCACAATTAAACCTCAGTCATATTTCCAGACCAAAGGTTTCAACCATCAAACCTCAGTCATGTTCCCAGGAAACAGGGTTTCACAATCAAACCAATGTCATGTTCCGAGGCCACGGGGTTACAGTATTAGGCCTCAGTCATGTTCCCAGGGCACAGGGTTCCACCATCAAACCTCAGTCATGTTGGCAGTCCACAGTTTTCTGCGATCAAACCACATTCAAATTCCCAGCCCACAGGGTTCCAGAATCAAGCCTCACTCATATTCCCAGGCCTCAGGGTTCCACAATTAAACCTCAGTCATATTCCCAGGCCAGAGGGTTCCACAATCAAAGCTAAGTCATCTTGCCAGGCCACAGGGTTCCACCATCAAACCTCAGTCCTGTGACCAGGCCACAGGCTTTCACCATCAAGCCTCAGTCACGTTCCCAAGCCTGAGGGTTCCACCATCAAACCTCTGTCATGTTGCCAGATCACAGGGTTACAGAATTAAACCACAGTCATATTCCCAGGCCAGAGGGTTCCACAGTCAAACCTCAGTCATGTTACCATGCCACAGGGTTCCAGAATCCAACCGATGTCATGTTCCCTGGCCACAGGATTCCAGAATCTATCCTCAGTCATGTTCCCAGGCCACAGGGTTCCAGAATAAAACCTCAGTCATATTCCCAGTTCACAGGGTTCCAGAACAAAGCCTCAGTCAGGTTCCCAGGGCACAGTATTCCACAATCTAAACAGATGTCATGTTCCCAGGTCACAGGTTTCCAGAATCACGCCTCATTCATGTTCCCAGGCCACAGGGATCCACCATCAAGCCTCAGTCAAGTTCCCAAGCCTGAGGGTTCCACAATCAAACCTCATTCATGTTCCCAGTGCACAGGGTTCTTCCATCAAACCTCAATCATGTTCCCAGGACACAGGTTTCCAGAATCAAACCAAAGTCAAGTTCCCAGGCCATGGGTTTCCAGTACCAGGCCTCAGTCATGTTTCCAGGGCACAGGGTTCCACAATCAAACCTCAGTCATGTTGCCAGTCCACAGGTTTCTGCCATCAAACCTCAGTCAAGTTCCCAGGCCACAGATTTCCAGAATCAAACCTCAGTCATATTCCCAGGACACATGGTTCCAGAATCAAACCTCAGTCATGTTCGCAGGCCACAGGGTTCCACAATCAAACCTCAGTCATGTTCCCATTAAAAAGGTGTCCAGAATCCAACCTCAGTCATGTTTCCAGGGAACAGGGTTCCAGAAACAAACCTCAGTCATGATGCCAGGCCACAGGTTACCACCATCAAACCTCAGACATGTTCCCAGGCCACAGGGTTCCAGAATCAAACCGTTCTCATGTTCCCAGGCCACAGGGTTCCACAATCCACTGATGTCATGTTCCCAGGCCACAGGGTTCCAGAATCACGCCTCAGTCATATTCCCAGGCCACAGGGTTCCAGAATTAAACCTCAGTCATATTCCCAGGCCAGAGGGTTCCAGAATCCAACCGATGTCATGTTCCCAGGCCCCAGGGTTCTAGAACCAAGCCTCAGTCAGGTTCCCAGGCCTCAGGGATCCAGAATCAAACCTCAGTCATGTTGCCAGGCCATAGGGTACCACCATCAAACCTCAGTCATATTCCAAGTCCACAGGTTTCCAGAATCAAACCGATTTCATGTTCCCAGGCAACAGGGTACCAGAATCCAAACCCATGTCATGATCCCAGGCCACAGGGTTCCACCATCAAATCTCAGTCATTTTGCCAGGCCACAGGTTTCCACCACCAAGCCTCATTCATGTTCCCAAGCCTGATTGTTCCACAACCAAACCTAAGTCATCTTGCCAGGCCACAGGGTTCCACAATCCACTGATGTCATGTTCCCAGGCCACAGGGTTCCAGAATCAAACCTCAGTTATGTTCCCAGGCCACAGGGTTCCAGAATCAAGCCTCCCTCATATTCCCAGGCCACAGGGTTCCACAATTAAACCTCAGTCATATTCCCAGGCCAGAGGGTTCCACAATCAAACCTCAGTCCTGTTGCCAGGCCACGGTTCCACCATCAAGCCTCAGTCATGTTCCCAGGCCTGAGTGTTCCACAATCAAACCTAAGTCATCTTGCCAGGCCACAGGGTTCCACAATCCACTGATGTCATGTTCCCAGGCCACAGGGTTCCAGAATCAAGCCTCCCTCATATTCCCAGGCCACAAGTTTCCACAATTAAACCTAAGTCATATTCCCAGGCCAGAGGGTTCCACAATCAAACCTCAGTCTTGTTGCCAGGCCACGGTTCCACCTTCAAACCTCAGTCATGTTCCCAGGCCACAGGGTTCTTCCAACAAATCTCAGTCATGTTCCCAGGCCACAGGATTCCACAATCTCACATCAGTCATGTTCCCAGGCCAATGGTTTCCAGAATCAAACCTCAGTCATATTCCCAGGCCACATGGTTCCAGAATCAAACCTCAGTCATGTTCCCAGGACACATGGTTCCAGAATAAAACCTCAGCCATGTTCCCTGGACACCGGTTCCAAAAATAAAACCCCAGTCATGTTCCCAGGCCACAGGGTTCCAGAATCAAGCCTCACTCATATTCCCAGGCCTGAGTGTTCCACAATCAAACCTAAATCATCTTGCCAGCCCACAGGGTTCCACAATCCACTGATGTCATGTTCCCAGGCCACAGGGTTCCAGAATCAAGCCTCCCTCATATTCCCAGGCCACAGGTTTCCACAATTAAACCTAAGTCATATTCCCAGGCCAGAGGGTTCCACAATCAAACCTCAGTCATGTTCCCAGGAAACAGGGTTCCAGAATCAAACCTCAGTCATGTTCCGAGGCCACAGGGTTCCAGAATCAAGCCTCCCTCATATTCCCAGGCAACAGGGTTCCACAATTAAACCTCAGTCATATTCCCAGACCAGAGGTTTCAACCATCAAACCTCAGTCATGTTCCCAGGAAACAGGGTTCCAGAATCAAACCAAGGTCATGTTCCGAGCGCACGGGGTTCCAGTATCAGGCCTCAGTCATGTTCCCAGGCCACAGGGTTCCACCATCAAACCTCAGTCATGTTGGCAGTCCTCAGGTTTCTGCGATCAAACCACATTCAACTTCCCAGGCCACAGGGTTCCAGAATCAAGCCTCAGTCATGTTGCCAGGCCACAGGTTACCACCATCAATCCTCAGTCATGTTCCCAGTGCACAGGGTTCCTCCATCAAACCTCAATCATGTTCCCAGGACACAGGTTTCCCGAATCAAACCAAAGTCAAGTTCCCAGGCCATGGTTTTCCAGTACCAGGCCTCAGTCATGTTTCCAGGGCACAGGGTTCCACAATCAAACCTCAGTCATGTTGCCAGTCCACAGGTTTCTGCCATCAAACCTCAGTCAAGTTCCCAGGCCTCAGATTTCCAAAATCAAACCTCAGTCATATTCCCAGGACACATGATTCCAGAACCAAACCTCAGTCATGTTCGCAGGCCACAGGGTTTCACAATCAAACCTCAGTCATATTCCCAGGACAAAGGTGTCCAGAATCAAACCTCAGGCATGTTCCCAGGGAACAGGGTTCCAGAAACAAACCTCAGTCATGTTGCCAGGCCACAGGTTTCCACCATCAAACCTTCAGACATGTTCCCAGGCGACAGGTTTCCAGAACCAAACCGTTCTCATGTTCCCAGGCCACAGGGTTCCACAATCCACTGATGTCATGTTCCCAGGCCACAGGGTTTCAGAATCAACCTCAGTTATGTTCCCAGGCCACAGGGTTCCAGAATCAAGCCTCCCTCATATTCCCAGGCCACAGGGTTCCACAATTAAACCTCAGTCATATTCCCAGGCCAGAGGGTTCAACAATCAAACCTCAGTCCTGTTGCCAGGCCACGGTTCCACCATCAAGCCTCAGTCATGTGCCCAGGCCTGAGTGTTCCACAATCAAACCTAAGACATCTTGCCAGGCCACAGAGTTCCACAATCCACTGATGTCATGTTCCCAGGCCACTGGGTTCCAGAATCAAGCCTCCCTCATATTCCCAGGTCACAGGGTTCCACAATTAAACCTAAGTCATATTCCCAGGCCAGAGGGTTCCACAATCAAACCTCAGTCCTCTTGCCAGGCCACGGTTCCACCATCAAACCTCAGTCACGTTCCCAGGCCACAGGGTTCTTCCATCAAACCTCAGTCATGTTCCCAGGCCACAGGATTCCACAATCTCACATCAGTCATGTTCCCAGGCCAATGGTTTCCAGAATCAAACCTGAGTCATATTCCCAGGCCACATGGTTCCAGAATCAAACCTCAGTCATGTTCCCAGGACACATGGTTCCAGAATAAAACCTCAGCCATGTTCCCTGGACACAGGTTCCAAAAATAAAACCCCAGGCATGTTCCCAGGCCACAGGGTTCCAGAATCAAGCCTCACTCATACTCCCAGGCCTCAGGGTTCCACAATTAAACCTCAGTCATATTCCCAGGCCAGAGGGTTCCACAATCAAAGCTAAGTCATCTTGCCAGGCCACAGGGTTCCACCATCAAACCTCAGTCCTGTGACCAGGCCACAGGCTTCCACCATCAAGCCTCAGTCACGTTCCCAAGCCTGAGGGTTCCACCATCAAACCTCTGTCATGTTGCCAGATCACAGGGTTACAGAATTAAACCACAGTCATATTCCCAGGCCAGAGGGTTCCACAGTCAAACCTCAGTCATGTTACCATGCCACAGGGTTCCAGAATCCAACCGATGTCAAGTTCCCTGGCCACAGGGTTCCAGAATCTATCCTCAGTCATGTTCCCAGGCCACAGGGTTACAGAATAAAACCTCAGTCATATTCCCAGTTCACAGGGTTCCAGAACAAAGCCTCAGTCAGGTTCCCAGGGCACAGTATTGCACAATCTAAACAGATGTCATGTTCCCAGGTCACAGGTTTCCAGAATCACGCCTCATTCATGTTCCCAGGCCACAGGGATCCACCATCAAGCCTCAGTCAAGTTCCCAAGCCTGAGGGTTCCACAATCAAACCTCATTCATGTTCCCAGTGCACAGGGTTCTTCCATCAAACCTCAATCATGTTCCCAGGACACAGGTTTCCAGAATCAAACCAAAGTCAAGTTCCCAGGCCATGGGTTTCCAGTACCAGGCCTCAGTCATGTTTCCAGGGCACAGGGTTCCACAATCAAACCTCAGTCATGTTGCCAGTCCACAGGTTTCTGCCATCAAACCTCAGTCAAGTTCCCAGGCCACAGATTTCCAGAATCAAACCTCAGTCATATTCCCAGGACACATGGTTCCAGAATCAAACCTCAGTCATGTTCGCAGGCCACAGGGTTCCACAATCAAACCTCAGTCATGTTCCCAGGAAAAAGGTGTCCAGAATCCAACCTCAGTCATGTTTCCAGGGAACAGGGTTCGAGAAACAAACCTCAGTCATGATGCCAGGCCACAGGTTACCACCATCAAACCTCAGACATGTTCCCAGGCCACAGGGTTCCAGAATCAAACCGTTCTCATGTTCCCAGGCCACAGGGTTCCACAATCCACTGATGTCATGTTCCCAGGCCACAGGGTTCCAGAATCACGCCTCAGTCATATTCCCAGGCCACAGGGTTCCAGAATTAAACCTCAGTCATATTCCCAGGCCAGAGGGTTCCAGAATCCAACCGATGTCATGTTCCCAGGCCACAGGGTTCTAGAACCAAGCCTCAGTCAGGTTCCCAGGCCTCAGGGATCCAGAATCAAACCTCAGTCATGTTGCCAGGCCATAGGGTACCACCATCAAACCTCAGTCATATTCCCAGGCCACATGGTTCCAGAATCAAACCTCAGTCATATTCCCAGGCCACATGGTTCCACAATCAAACCTCATTCATGTTCCCAGTGCACAGGGTTCTTCCATCAAACCTCAATCATGTTCCCAGGACACAGGTTTCCAGAATCAAACCGATTTCATGTTCCCAGGCAACAGGGTACCAGAATCCAAACCCATGTCATGTTCCCAGGCCACACGGTTCCACCATCAAATCTCAGTCATTTTGCCAGGCCACAGGTTTCCACCACCAAGCCTCATTCATGTTCCCAAGCCTGAGTGTTCCACAATCAAACCTAAGTCATCTTGCCAGGCCACAGTGTTCCACAATCCACTGATGTCATGTTCCCAGGCCACAGGGTTCCAGAATCAAACCTCAGTTATGTTCCCAGGCCACAGGGTTGCAGAATCAAGCCTCCCTCATATTCCCAGGCCACAGGGTTCCACAATTAAACCTCAGTCATATTCCCAGGCCAGAGGGTTCCACAATCAAACCTCAGTCCTGTTGCCAGGCCACGGTTCCACCATCAAGCCTCAGTCATGTTCCCAGGCCTGAGTGTTCCACAATCAAACCTAAGTCATCGTGCCAGGCCACAGGGTTCCACAATCCACTGATGTCATGTTCACAGGCCACAGGGTTCCAGAATCAAGCCTCCCTCATATTCCCAGGCCACAGGTTTCCACAATTAAACCTAAGTCATATTCCCAGGCCAGAGGGTTCCACAATCAAACCTCAGTCTTGTTGCCAGGCCACGGTTCCACCATGAAGCCTCAGTCATGTTCCCAGTCCAGAGTGTTCCACAATCAAACCTAAGTCATCTTGCCTGGCCACAGGTTTCCACCATCAAACATCAGTCCTGTGACCAGGCCACAGGCTTCCACCATCAAGCCTCAGTCATGTTCCCAAGCCTGAGGGTTCCACAATCAAACCTCTGTCATGTTGCCAGATCACAGGGTTACAGAATTAAACCACAGTCATAATCCCTGGCCAGACGGTTCCACAGTCAAACCTCAGTCATGTTACCATGCCACAGGGTTCCAGAATCCAACCGATGTCATGTTCCCTGGCCACAGGGTTCCAGTATCTATCCTCAGTCATGTTCCCAGGCCACAGGGTTCCAGAACCAAGCCTCAGTCAGGTTCCCAGGGCACAGTATTCCACAATCTAAACAGATGTCATATTCCCAGGTCACAGGTTTCCAGAATCACGCCTCAGTCATGTTCCCAGGCCACAGGGATTCAGAATCATACCTCAGTCATGTTGCCAGGCCATAGGGTACCACCATCAAACATCAGTCATATTCCCAGTCCACAGGTTTCTAGAATCAAACCGATTTCATGTTCCCAGGCAACAGGGTACCAGAATCCAAACCGATGTCATGTTCCCAGGCCACAGGGTTCCACCATTAAATCTCAGTCCTCTTGCCAGGCCACAGGGTTCTACCATCAAGCCTCAGTCATGTTCCCAAGCCTGAGGGTTCAACCATCAAACCTCAGTCATGTTCCCAGGAAACAGGGTTCCAGAATCAAACCAATGTCATGTTCCCAGGCCACGGGGTTCCAGTATCAGGCCTCAGTCATGTTCCCAGTGCACAGGGTTCCACCATCAAACCTCAGTCATGTTGCCAGTCCACAGGTTTCTGCGATCAAACCACATTCAAGTTCCCAGGACACAGGGTTCCAGAATCAAGCCTCAGTCATTTTGCCAGGCCACAGGGTACCACCATCAAACCTCAGTCATGTTCCCAGTGCACAGGGTTCCTCCATCCTACCTCAATCATGTTCCCAGGACACAGGTTTCCAGAATCAAACCAAAGTCAAGTTCCCAGGCCATGGGTTTCCAGTAGCAGGCCTCAGTCATGTTTCCAGGGCACAGGGTTCCACAATCAAACCTCAGTCATGTTGCCAGGCCACAGGGTACCACCATCATACCTCAGTCATATTCCCAGGCCACAGGTTTCCAGAATCAAACCGATTTCATCTTCCCAGGCAACGGGGTACCAGAATCCAAACCGATGTCATGTTCCCAGGCCACAGGGTTCCACCATCAAATCTCAGTCCTGTTGCCAGGCCACAGGCTTCCACCATCAAGCCTCAGTCACTTTCCCAAGCCTGAGGGTTCCAAATTCAAACCTCTGTCATGTTGCCAGGCCACAGGGTTCAACCATCAAACCTCAGTCATGTTCCCAGGAAACAGGGTTCCAGAATCAAACCAATGTCATGTTCCCAGGCCACAGGGTTCCAGAATCAAGCCTCAGTCATGTTGCCAGGCCACAGGGTACCACCATCAAACCTCAGTCATGTTCCCTGTGCACAGGGTTCCTCCATCAAACTTCAATCATGTTCCCAGGACACATGTTTCCAGAATCAAACCAAAGTCAAGTTCCCAGGCCATGGGTTTCCAGTACCAGGCCTCAGTCATGTTTCCAGGGCACAGGGTTCCACAATCAAACCTCAGTCATGTTGCCAGTCCACAGGTTTCTGGCATCAAACCTCAGTCAAGTTCCAAGGCCACAGATTTCCAGAATCAACCTCAGTCATATTCCCAGGACACATGGTTCCAGAATCAAACCTCAGTCATGTTCGCAGGCCACAGGGTTCCACAATCAAACCTCAGTCATGTTCCCAGGACAAAGGTGTCCAGAATCAAACCTCCGTCATGTTCCCAGGGAACAGGGTTCCAGAAACAAACCTCAGTCATGTTGCCAGGCCACAGGTTTCCACCATCAAACCTCAGACATGTTCCCAAGCCACAGGGTTCCAGAATCAAACCTCAGTCATGTTCCCAGGCCACAGGGTTCCACAATTAAACCTCAGTCATATTCCCAGGCCACAGGGTTCCACCATCAAACCTCCATCCTGTTGCCAGGCCACGGTTCCACCATCAAGCCTCAGTCATGTTCCCAGGCCTGAGGGTTCCACAATCAAACCTCTGTCATGTTGCCAGGCCACAGGGTTCCACCATCAAACCTCAGTCCTGTTGCCAAGCCACAGGGTTCAACCATCAAACCTCAGTCATTTTCCCAGGAAACAGGGTTCAAGAATCAAGCCTCCCTCATATTCCCAGGCCACAGGGTTCCACAATTAAACCTCAGTCATATTCCCAGACCAAAGGTTTCAACCATCAAACCTCAGTCATGTTCCCAGGAAACAGGGTTTCACAATCAAACCAATGTCATGTTCCGAGGCCACGGGGTTACAGTATTAGGCCTCAGTCATGTTCCCAGGGCACAGGGTTCCACCATCAAACCTCAGTCATGTTGCCAGTCCACAGGTTTCTGCGATCAAACCACATTCAAGTTCCCAGGCCACAGGGTTCCAGAATCAAGCCTCAGTCATGTTGCCAGGCCACAGGGTACCACCATCAAACCTCAGTCATGTTCCCAGTGCACAGAGTTCCTCCATCCTACCTCAATCATGTTCCCAGGACACAGGTTTCCAGAATCAAACCAAAGTCAAGTTCCCAGGCCATGGGTTTCCAGTAGCAGGCCTCAGTCTTGTTTCCAGGGCACAGGGTTCCACAATCAAACCTCAGTCATGTTGCCAGGCCACAGGGTACCACCATCATACCTCAGTCATATTCCCAGGCCACAGGTTTCCAGAATCAATCCGATTTCATGTTCCCAGGCAACAGGGTACCAGAATCCAAACCGATGTCATGTTGCCAGTCCACAGGTTTCTGCCATCAAACCTCAGTCAAGTTCCAAGGCCACAGATTTCCAGAATCAACCTCAGTCATATTACCAGGACACATGGTTCCAGAATCAAACCTCAGTCATGTTCGCAGGCCACAGGGTTCCACAATCAAACCTCAGTCATGTTCCCAGGACAAAGGTGTCCAGAATCAAACCTCAGTCATGTTCCCAGGGAACAGGGTTCCAGAAACAAACCTCAGTCATGTTGCCAGGCCACAGGTTTCCACAATCAAACCTCAGACATGTTCCCAAGCCACAGGGTTCCAGAATCAAACCTCAGTCATGTTCCCAGGCCACAGGGTTCCACAATCCACTGATGTCATGTTCCCAGGCCACAGGGTTCCAGAATCAAACCTCAGTTATGTTCCCAGGCCACAGGGTTCCAGAATCAAGCCTCCCTCATATTCCCAGGCCACAGGGTTCCACAATTAAACCTCAGTCATATTCCCAGGCCACAGGGTTCCACCATCAAACCTCCATCCTGTTGCCAGGCCACGGTTCCACCATCAAGCCTCAGTCATGTTCCCAGGCCTGAGGGTTCCACAGTCAAACCTCAGTCATATTCCCAGTCCACAGGGTTCCAGAACCAAGTCTCAGTCAGGTTCCCAGGGCACAGTGTTCCACAATCTAAACAGATGTCATGTTCCCAGGTCACAGGTTTCCAGAATCATGCCTCAGGCATGTTCCCAGGCCACAGGGATCCAGAATCAAACCTCAGTCATGTTGCCAGGCCATAGGGTACCACCATCAAACCTCAGTCATATTGCCAGGCCACAGGTTTCCAGAATCAAACCGATGTCATATTCCCAGGCCACAGGGTTCCACCATTAAATCTCAGTCCTGTTGCCAGGCCACAGGGTTCTACCATCAAGCCTCAGTCATGTTCCCAGGCCACAGGGATCCAGAATCAAACCTCAGTCATGTTGCCAGGCCATAGGGTACCACCATCAAACCTCAGTCATATTGCCAGGCCACAGGTTTCCAGAATCAAACCAATGTCATGTTCCCAGGCCACAGGGTTCCACAATCAAACCTCAGTCATGTTGCCAGGCCACAGGGTGCCACCATCATACCTCAGTCATGTTCCCAGGCCACAGGATTCCACAATCTCACATCAGTCATGTTCCCAGGTCAATGGTTTCCAGAATCAAACCTCAGTCATATTCCCAGGCCACATGGTTCCAGAATCAAACCTCAGTCATTTTCCCAGGACAAAGGGATCCAGAATAAAACCTCAGTCATGTTCCCTGGACACAGGTTCCAAAAATAAAATCCCCGGCATGTTCTCAGGCCACAGGGTTCCAGAAGCAAGCCTCACTCATATTCCCAGGCCACAGGGTTCCACAATTAAACCTGTGTCATATTCCCAGGCCAGAGGTTTCCACAATCAAACCTCAGTCCTGTTGCCAGGCCACGGTTCCACCATCAAGCCTCAGTCATGTTCCCAGGCCAGAGTGTTCCACATCCAAACCTAAGTCATGTTGCCAGGCCACAGGGTTCCACCATCAAACCTCAGTCCTGTTGCCAGGCCACAGGGTACAACCATCAAACCTCAGTCATTTTCCCAAGAAACAGGGTTCAAGAATCAAGCCTCCCTCATATTCCCAGGCCACAGGGTTCCACAATTAAACCTCAGTCATATTCCCAGACCAAAGGTTTCAACCATCAAACCTCAGTCATGTTCCCAGGAAACAGGGTTTCACAATCAAACCAATGTCATGTTCCGAGGCCACGGGGTTACAGTATTAGACCTCAGTCATGTTCCCAGGGCACAGGGTTCCACCATCAAACCTCAGTCATGTTGGCAGTCCACAGTTTTCTGCGATCAAACCACATTCAAATTCCCAGGCCACAGGGTTCCAGAATCAAGCCTCAGACATGTTGCCAGGCCACAGGGTACCACCATCAAACCTCAGTCATGTTCCCAGTGCACAGGGTTCCTCCATCAAACCGCAGTCATGTTCCCAGTGCACAGGGCTCCAGAATCAAACCAAAGTCAAGTTCCCAGGCCATGGGTTTCCAGTACCAGGCCTCAGTCATGTTTCCAGGGCACAGGGTTACACAATCAAACTTCAGTCATGTTGCCAGTCCACAGGTTTCTGCCATCAAACCTCAGTCAAGTTCCCAGGCCACAGATTTCCACAATCAAACCTCAGTCATATTCCCAGGACACATGGTTCCAGAATCAAACCTCAGTCATATTCCCAGTCCACAGGGTTCCAGAACCAAGTCTCAGTCAGGTTCCCAGGGCACAGTGTTCCACAATCTAAACAGATGTCATGTTCCCAGGTCACAGGTTTCCAGAATCATGCCTCAGGCATGTTCCCAGGCCACAGGGATCCAGAATCAAACCTCAGTCATGTTGCCAGGCCATAGGGTACCACCATCAAACATCAGTCATATTGCCAGGCCACAGGTTTCCAGAATCAAACCGATGTCATGTTCCCAGGCCACAGGGTTCCACCATTAAATCTCAGTCCTGTTGCCAGGCCACAGGGTTCTATCATTAAGCCTCAGTCATGTTCCCAAGCCTGAGGGTTCAACCATCAAACCTCAGTCATGTTCCCAGGAAACAGGGTTCCAGAATCAAACCAATGTCATGTTCCCAGGCCACGGGGTTCCAGTATCAGGCCTCAGTCATGTTCCCAGTGCACAGTATTCCACCATCAAACCTCAGTCATGTTGCCAGTCCACAGGTTTCTGCGATCAAACCACATTCAAGTTCCCAGGCCACAGGGTTCCAGAATCAAGCCTCAGTCATGTTGCCAGGACAAAGGTGTCCAGAATCAAACCTCAGTCATGTTCCCAGGGAACAGGGTTCCAGAAACAAACCTCAGTCATGTTGCCAGGCCACAGGTTTCCACCATCAAACCTCAGACATGTTCCCAAGCCACAGGGTTCCAGAATCAAACCTCAGTCATGTTCCCAGGCCACAGGGTTCCACAATCCACTGATGTCATGTTCCCAGGCCACAGGGTTTCAGAATCAAGCTCAGTTATGTTCCCAGGCCACAGGGTTCCAGAATCAAGCCTTCCTCATATTCCCAGGCCACAGGGTTCCAAAATTAAACCTCAGTCATATTCCCAGGCCAGAGGGTTCCAAAATCAAACCTCAGTCCTGTTGCCAGGCCACGGTTCCACCATCAAGCCTCAGTCATGTGCCCAGGCCTGAGTGTTCCACAATCAAACCTAAGACATCTTGCCAGGCCACAGAGTTCCACAATCCACTGATGTCATGTTCCCAGGCCACTGGGTTCCAGAATCAAGCCTCCCTCATATTCCCAGGTCACAGGGTTCCACAATTAAACCTAAGTCATATTCCCAGGCCAGAGGGTTCCACAATCAAACCTCAGTCCTGTTGCCAGGCCACGGTTCCACCATCAAACCTCAGTCACGTTCCCAGGCCACAGGGTTCTTCCATCAAACCTCAGTCATGTTCCCAGGCCACAGGATTCCACAATCTCACATCAGTCATGTTCCCAGGCCAATGGTTTCCAGAATCTAACCTGAGTCATATTCCCAGGCCACATGGTTCCAGAATCAAACCTCAGTCATATTCCCAGGCCACAGGGTTCCACCATCAAACCTCAGTCCTGTGACCAGGCCACAGGCTTCCACCATCAAGCCTCAGTCACGTTCCCAAGCCTGAGGGTTCCACCATCAAACCTCTGTCATGTTGCCAGATCACAGGGTTATAGAATTAAACCACAGTCATATTCCCAGGCCAGAGTGTTCCACAGTCAAACCTCAGTCATGTTACCATGCCACAGGGTTCCAGAATCCAACCGATGTCATGTTCCCTGGCCACAGGGTTCCAGAATCTATCCTCAGTCATGTTCCCAGGCCACAGGGTTCCAGAATAAAACCTCAGTCATATTCCCAGTTCACAGGGTTCCAGAACAAAGCCACAGTCAGGTTCCCAGGGCACAGTATTCCACAATCTAAACAGATGTCATGTTCCCAGGTCACAGGTTTCCAGAATCACGCCTCATTCATGTTCCCAGGCCACAGGGATCCACCATCAAGCCTCAGTCAGGTTCCCAAGCCTGAGGGTTCCACAATCAAACCTCATTCATGTTCCCAGTGCACAGGGTTCTTCCATCAAACCTCAATCATGTTCCCAGGACACAGGTTTCCAGAATCAAACCAAAGTCAAGTTCCCAGGCCATGGGTTTCCAGTACCAGGCCTCAGTCATGTTTCCAGGGCACAGGGTTCCACAATCAAACCTCAGTCATGTTGCCAGTCCACAGGTTTCTGCCATCAAACCTCAGTCAAGTTCCCAGGCCACAGATTTCCAGAATCAAACCTCAGTCATATTCCCAGGCCACATGGTTCCAGAATCAAACCTCAGTCATATTCCCAGGCCACATGGTTCCACAATCAAACCTCATTCATGTTCCCAGTGCACAGGGTTCTTCCATCAAACCTCAATCATGTTCCCAGGACACAGGTTTCCAGAATCAAACCGATTTCATGTTCCCAGGCAACAGGGTACCAGAATCCAAACCCATGTCATGTTCCCAGGCCACAGGGTTCCACCATCAAATCTCAGTCATTTTGCCAGGCCACAGGTTTCCACCACCAAGCCTCATTCATGTTCCCAAGCCTGAGTGCTCCACAATCAAACCTAAGTCATCTTGCCAGGCCACAGTGTTCCACAATCCACTGATGTCATGTTCCCAGGCCACAGGGTTCCAGAATCAAACCTCAGTTATGTTCCCAGGCCACAGGGTTGCAGAATCAAGCCTCCCTCATATTCCCAGGCCACAGGGTTCCACAATTAAACCTCAGTCATATTCCCAGGCCAGAGGGTTCCACAATCAAACCTCAGTCCTGTTGCCAGGCCACGGTTCCACCATCAAGCCTCAGTCATGTTCCCAGGCCTGAGTATTCCACAATCAAACCTAAGTCATCGTGCCAGGCCACAGGGTTCCACAATCCACTGATGTCATGTTCACAGGCCACAGGGTTCCAGAATCAAGCCTCCCTCATATTGCCAGGCCACAGGTTTCCACAATTAAACCTAAGTCATATTCCCAGGCCAGAGGGTTCCACAATCAAACCTCAGTCTTGTTGCCAGGCCACGGTTCCACCATGAAGCCTCAGTCATGTTCCCAGTCCAGAGTGTTCCACAATCAAACCTAAGTCATCTTGCCTGGCCACAGGTTTCCACCATCAAACATCAGTCCTGTGACCAGGCCACAGGCTTCCACCATCAAGCCTCAGTCATGTTCCCAAGCCTGAGGGTTCCACAATCAAACCTCTGTCATGTTGCCAGATCACAGGGTTACAGAATTAAACCACAGTCATAATCCCTGGCCAGACGGTTCCACAGTCAAACCTCAGTCATGTTACCATGCCACAGGGTTCCAGAATCCAACCGATGTCATGTTCCCTGGCCACCGGGTTCCAGTATCTATCCTCAGTCATGTTCCCAGGCCACAGGGTTCCAGAACCAAGCCTCAGTCAGGTTCCCAGGGCACAGTATTCCACAATCTAAACAGATGTCATATTCCCAGGTCACAGGTTTCCAGAATCACGCCTCAGTCATGTTCCCAGGCCACAGGGATTCAGAATCATACCTCAGTCATGTTGCCAGGCCATAGGGTACCACCATCAAACATCAGTCATATTCCCAGGCCACAGGTTTCTAGAATCAAACCGATTTCATGTTCCCAGGCAACAGGGTACCAGAATCCAAACCGATGTCATGTTCCCAGGCCACAGGGTTCCACCATTAAATCTCAGTCCTGTTGCCAGGCCACAGGGTTCTACCATCAAGCCTCAGTCATGTTCCCAAGCCTGAGGGTTCAACCATCAAACCTCAGTCATGTTCCCAGGAAACAGGGTTCCAGAATCAAACCAATGTCATGTTCCCAGGCCACGGGGTTCCAGTATCAGGCCTCAGTCATGTTCCCAGTGCACAGGGTTCCACCATCAAACCTCAGTCATGTTGCCAGTCCACAGGTTTCTGCGATCAAACCACATTCAAGTTCCCAGGACACAGGGTTCCAGAATCAAGCCTCAGTCATGTTGCCAGGCCACAGGGTACCACCATCAAACCTCAGTCATGTTCCCAGTGCACAGGGTTCCTCCATCCTACCTCAATCATGTTCCCAGGACACAGGTTTCCAGAATCAAACCAAAGTCAAGTTCCCAGGCCATGGGTTTCCAGTAGCAGGCCTCAGTCATGTTTCCAGGGCACAGGGTTCCACAATCAAACCTCAGTCATGTTGCCAGGCCACAGGGTACCACCATCATACCTCAGTCATATTCCCAGGCCACAGGTTTCCAGAATCAAACCGATTTCATCTTCCCAGGCAACAGGGTACCAGAATCCAAACCGATGTCATGTTCCCAGGCCACAGGGTTCCACCATCAAATCTCAGTCCTGTTGCCAGGCCACAGGCTTCCACCATCAAGCCTCAGTCACTTTCCCAAGCCTGAGGGTTCCAAATTCAAACCTCTGTCATGTTGCCAGGCCACAGGGTTCAACCATCAAACATCAGTCATGTTCCCAGGAAACAGGGTTCCAGAATCAAACCAATGTCATGTTCCCAGGCCACAGGGTTCCAGAATCAAGCCTCAGTCATGTTGCCAGGCCACAGGGTACCACCATCAAACCTCAGTCATGTTCCCTGTGCACAGGGTTCCTCCATCAAACTTCAATCATGTTCCCAGGACACATGTTTCCAGAATCAAACCAAAGTCAAGTTCCCAGGCCATGGGTTTCCAGTACCAGGCCTCAGTCATGTTTCCAGGGCACAGGGTTCCACAATCAAACCTCAGTCATGTTGCCAGTCCACAGGTTTCTGCCATCAAACCTCAGTCAAGTTCCAAGGCCACAGATTTCCAGAATCAACCTCAGTCATATTCCCAGGACACATGGTTCCAGAATCAAACCTCAGTCATGTTCGCAGGCCACAGGGTTCCACAATCAAACCTCAGTCATGTTCCCAGGACAAAGGTGTCCAGAATCAAACCTCCGTCATGTTCCCAGGGAACAGGGTTCCAGAAACAAACCTCAGTCATGTTGCCAGGCCACAGGTTTCCACCATCAAACCTCAGACATGTTCCCAAGCCACAGGGTTCCAGAATCAAACCTCAGTCATGTTCCCAGGCCACAGGGTTCCACAATTAAACCTCAGTCATATTCCCAGGCCACAGGGTTCCACCATCAAACCTCCATCCTGTGGCCAGGCCACGGTTCCACCATCAAGCCTCAGTCATGTTCCCAGGCCTGAGGGTTCCACAATCAAACCTCTGTCATGTTGCCAGGCCACAGGGTTCCACCATCAAACCTCAGTCCTGTTGCCAGGCCACAGGGTTCAACCATCAAACCTCAGTCATTTTCCCAGGAAACAGGGTTCAAGAATCAAGCCTCCCTCATATTCCCAGGCCACAGGGTTCCACAATTAAACCTCAGTCATATTCCCAGACCAAAGGTTTCAACCATCAAACCTCAGTCATGTTCCCAGGAAACAGGGTTTCACAATCAAACCAATGACATGTTCCGAGGCCACGGGGTTACAGTATTAGGCCTCAGTCATGTTCCCAGGGCACAGGGTTCCACCATCAAACCTCAGTCATGTTGGCAGTCCACAGTTTTCTGCGATCAAACCACATTCAAATTCCCAGGCCACAGGGTTCCAGAATCAAGCCTCAGTCATTTTGCCAGGCCACAGGGTACCACCATCAAACCTCAGTCATGTTCCCAGTGCACAGGGTTCCTGCATCCTACCTCAATCATGTTCCCAGGACACAGGTTTCCAGAATCAAACCAAAGTCAAGTTCCCAGGCCATGGGTTTCCAGTAGCAGGCCTCAGTCATGTTTCCAGGGCACAGGGTTCCACAATCAAACCTCAGTCATGTTGCCAGGCCACAGGGTACCACCATCATACCTCAGTCATGTTCCCAGGCCACAGGATTCCACAATCTCACATCAGTCATGTTCCCAGGTCAATGGTTTCCTGAATCAAACCTCAGTCATATTCCCAGGCCACATGGTTCCAGAATCAAACCTCAGTCATGTTCCCAGGACAAAGGGATCCAGAATAAAACCTCAGTCATGTTTCCTGGACACAGGTTCCAAAAATAAAATCCCCGGCATGTTCCCAGGCCACAGGGTTCCAGAAGCAAGCCTCACTCATATTCCCAGGCCACAGGGTTCCACAGTTAAACCTGTGTCATATTCCCAGGCCAGAGGTTTCCACAATCAAACCTCAGTCCTGTTGCCAGGCCACGGTTCCACCATCAAGCCTCAGTCATGTTCCCAGGCCAGAGTGTTCCACAACCTAACCTAAGTCATGTTGCCAGGCCACAGGGTTCCACCATTAAATCTCAGTCCTGTTGCCAGGCCACAGGGTTCTACCATCAAGCCTCAGTCATGTTCCCAAGCTGAGGGTTCAACCATCAAACCTCAGTCATGTTCCCAGGAAACAGGGTTCCAGAATCAAACCAATGTCATGTTCCCAGGCCACGGGGTTCAAGTATCAGACCTCAGTCATGTTCCCAGTGCACAGGGTTCCACCATCAAACCTCAGTCATGTTGCCAGTCCACAGGTTTCTGCGATCAAACCACATTCAAGTTCCCAGGCCACAGGGTTCCAGAATCAAGCCTCAGTCATGTTGCCAGGCCACAGGGTACCACCATCAAACCTCAGTCATGTTCCCAGTGCACAGGGTTCCTCCATCCTACCTCAATCATGTTCCCAGGACACAGGTTTCCAGAATCAAACCAAAGTCAAGTTCCCAGGCCATGGGTTTCCAGTAACAGGCCTCAGTCATGTTTCCAGGGCACAGGGTTCCACAATCAAACCTCAGTCATGTTCCCAGGACAAAGGTGTCCAGAATCAAACCTCAGTCATGTTCCCAGGGAACAGGGTTCCAGAAACAAACCTCAGTCATGTTGCCAGGCCACAGGTTTCCACCATCAAACCTCAGACATGTTCCAAAGCCACAGGGTTCCAGAATCAAAGCTCAGTCATGTTCCCAGGCCACAGGGTTCCACAATCCACTGATGTCATGTTCCCAGGCCACAGGGTTCCAGAATCAAACCTCAGTTATGTTCCCAGGCCACAGGGTTCCAGAATCAAGCCTCCCCCATATTCCCAGGCCACAGGGTTCCACAATTAAACCTCAGTCATATTCCCAGGCCACAGGGTTCCACCATCAAACCTCCATTCTGTTGCCAGGCCACGGTTCCACCATCAAGCCTCAGTCATGTTCCCAGGCCTGAGGGTTCCACAATCAAACCTCTGTCATGTTGCCAGGCCACAGGGTTCCACCATCAAACCTCAGTCCTGTTGCCAGGCCACAGGGTTCAACCATCAAACCTCAGTCATTTTCCCAGGAAACAGGGTTCAAGAATCAAGCCTCCCTCATATTCCCAGGCCACAGGGTTCCACAATTAAACCTCAGTCATATTCCCAGACCAAAGGTTTCAACCATCAAACCTCAGTCATGTTCCCAGGAATCAGGGTTTCACAATCAAACCAATGTCATGTTCCGAGGCCACGGGGTTACAGTATTAGGCCTCAGTCATGTTCCCAGGGCACAGGGTTCCACCATCAAACCTCAGTCATGTTGCCAGTCCACAGGTTTCTGCGATCAAACCACATTCAAGTTCCCAGGCCACAGGGTTCCAGAATCAAGCCTCAGTCATGTTGCCAGGCCACAGGGTACCACCATCAAACCTCAGTCATGTTCCCAGTGCACAGGGTTCCTCCATCCTACCTCAATCATGTTCCCAGGACACAGGTTTCCAGAATCAAACCAAAGTCAAGTTCCCAGGCCATGGGTTTCCAGTAGCAGGCCTCAGTCTTGTTTCCAGGGCACAGGGTTCCACAATCAAACCTCAGTCATGTTGCCAGGCCACAGGTTTCCAGAATCAATCCGATTTCATGTTCCCAGGCAACAGGGTACCAGAATCCAAACCGATGTCATGTTGCCAGTCCACAGGTTTCTGCCATCAAACCTCAGTCAAGTTCCAAGGCCACAGATTTCCAGAATCAACCTCAGTCATATTACCAGGACACATGGTTCCAGAATCAAACCTCAGTCATGTTCGCAGGCCACAGGGTTCCACAATCAAACCTCAGTCATGTTCCCAGGACAAAGGTGTCCAGAATCAAACCTCAGTCATGTTCCCAGGGAACAGGGTTCCAGAAACAAACCTCAGTCATGTTGCCAGGCCACAGGTTTCCACCATCAAACCTCAGACATGTTCCCAAGCCACAGGGTTCCAGAATCAAACCTCAGTCATGTTCCCAGGCCACAGGGTTCCACAATCCACTGATGTCATGTTCCCAGGCCACAGGGTTCCAGAATCAAACCTCAGTTATGTTCCCAGGCCACAGGGTTCAAGAATCAAGCCTCCCTCATATTCCCAGGCCACAGGGTTCCACAATTAAACCTCAGTCATATTCCCAGGCCACAGGGTTCCACCATCAAACCTCCATCCTGTTGCCAGGCCACGGTTCCACCATCAAGCCTCAGTCATGTTCCCAGGCCTGAGGGTTCCACAGTCAAACCTCAGTCATATTCCCAGTCCACAGGGTTCCAGAACCAAGTCTCAGTCAGGTTCCCAGGGCACAGTGTTCCACAATCTAAACAGATGTCATATTCCCAGGTCACAGGTTTCCAGAATCATGCCTCAGGCATGTTCCCAGGCCACAGGGATCCAGAATCAAACCTCAGTCATGTTGCCAGGCCATAGGGTACCACCATCAAACCTCAGTCATATTGCCAGGCCACAGGTTTCCAGAATCAAACCGATGTCATGTTCCCAGGCCACAGGGTTCCACCATTAAATCTCAGTCCTGTTGCCAGGCCACAGGGTTCTACCATCAAGCCTCAGTCATGTTCCCAGGCCACAGGGATCCAGAATCAAACCTCAGTCATGTTGCCAGGCCATAGGGTACCACCATCAAACCTCAGTCATATTGCCAGGCCACAGGTTTCCAGAATCAAACCAATGTCATGTTCCCAGGCCACAGGGTTCCACAATCAAACCTCAGTCATGTTGCCAGGCCACAGGGTACCACCATCATACCTCAGTCATGTTCCCAGGCCACAGGATTCCACAATCTCACATCAGTCATGTTCCCAGGTCAATGGTTTCCAGAATCAAACCTCAGTCATATTCCCAGGCCACATGGTTCCAGAATCAAACCTCAGTCATGTTCCCAGGACAAAGGGATCCAGAATAAAACCTCAGTCATGTTCCCTGGACACAGGTTCCAAAAATAAAATCCCCGGCATGTTCTCAGGCCACAGGGTTCCAGAAGCAAGCCTCACTCATATTCCCAGGCCACAGGGTTCCACAATTAAACCTGTGTCATATTCCCAGGCCAGAGGTTTCCACAATCAAACCTCAGTCCTGTTGCCAGGCCACGGTTCCACCATCAAGCCTCAGTCATGTTCCCAGGCCAGAGTGTTCCACATCCAAACCTAAGTCATGTTGCCAGGCCACAGGGTTCCACCATCAAACCTCAGTCCTGTTGCCAGGCCACAGGGTTCAACCATCAAACCTCAGTCATTTTCCCAAGAAACAGGGTTCAAGAATCAAGGCTCCCTCATATTCCCAGGCCACAGGGTTCCACAATTAAACCTCAGTCATATTCCCAGACCAAAGGTTTCAACCATCAAACCTCAGTCATGTTCCCAGGAAACAGGGTTTCACAATCAAACCAATGTCATGTTCCGAGGCCACGGGGTTACAGTATTAGACCTCAGTCATGTTCCCAGGGCACAGGGTTCCACCATCAAACCTCAGTCATGTTGGCAGTCCACAGTTTTCTGCGATCAAACCACATTCAAATTCCCAGGCCACAGGGTTCCAGAATCAAGCCTCAGACATGTTGCCAGGCCACAGGGTACCACCATCAAACCTCAGTCATGTTCCCAGTGCACAGGGTTCCTCCATCAAACCGCAGTCATGTTCCCAGTGCACAGGGCTCCAGAATCAAACCAAAGTCAAGTTCCCAGGCCATGGGTTTCCAGTACCAGGCCTCAGTCATGTTTCCAGGGCACAGGGTTACACAATCAAACTTCAGTCATGTTGCCAGTCCACAGGTTTCTGCCATCAAACCTCAGTCAAGTTCCCAGGCCACAGATTTCCACAGTCAAACCTCAGTCATATTCCCAGGACACATGGTTCCAGAATCAAACCTCAGTCATATTCCCAGTCCACAGGGTTCCAGAACCAAGTCTCAGTCAGGTTCCCAGGGCACAGTGTTCCACAATCTAAACAGATGTCATGTTCCCAGGTCACAGGTTTCCAGAATCATGCCTCAGGCATGTTCCCAGGCCACAGGTTTCCAGAATCAAGCCTCAGTCATGTTGCCAGGCCATAGGGTACCACCATCAAACCTCAGTCATATTGCCAGGCCACAGGTTTCCAGAATCAAACCGATGTCATGTTCCCAGGCCACAGGGTTCCACCATTAAATCTCAGTCCTGTTGCCAGGCCACAGGGTTCTATCATTAAGCCTCAGTCATGTTCCCAAGCCTGAGGGTTCAACCATCAAACCTCAGTCATGTTCCCAGGAAACAGGGTTCCAGAATCAAACCAATGTCATGTTCCCAGGCCACGGGGTTCCAGTATCAGGCCTCAGTCATGTTCCCAGTGCACAGGGTTCCACCATCAAACCTCAGTCATGTTGCCAGTCCACAGGTTTCTGCGATCAAACCACATTCAAGTTCCCAGGACACAGGGTTCCAGAATCACGCCTCAGTCATGTTCCCAGGCCACAGGGTTCCCGAATCAAGCCTCAGTCATGTTGCCAGGACAAAGGTGTCCAGAATCAAACCTCAGTCATGTTCCCAGGGAACAGGGTTCCAGAAACAAACCTCAGTCATGTTGCCAGGCCACAGGTTTCCACCATCAAACCTCAGACATGTTCCCAAGCCACAGGGTTCCAGAATCAAACCTCAGTCATGTTCCCAGGCCACAGGGTTCCACAATCCACTGATGTCATGTTCCCAGGCCACAGGGTTTCAGAATCAACCTCAGTTATGTTCCCAGGCCACAGGGTTCCAGAATCAAGCCTCCCTCATATTCCCAGGCCACAGGGTTCCACAATTAAACCTCAGTCATATTCCCAGGCCAGAGGGTTCCACAATCAAACCTCAGTCCTGTTGCCAGGCCACGGTTCCACCATCAAGCCTCAGTCATGTGCCCAGGCCTGAGTGTTCCACAATCAAACCTAAGACATCTTGCCAGGCCACAGAGTTCCACAATCCACTGATGTCATGTTCCCAGGCCACTGGGTTCCAGAATCAAGCCTCCCTCATATTCCCAGGTCACAGGGTTCCACAATTAAACCTAAGTCATATTCCCAGGCCAGAGGGTTCCACAATCAAACCTCAGTCCTGTTGCCAGGCCACGGTTCCACCATCAAACCTCAGTCACGTTCCCAGGCCACAGGGTTCTTCCATCAAACCTCAGTCATGTTCCCAGGCCACAGGATTCCACAATCTCACATCAGTCATGTTCCCAGGCCAATGGTTTCCAGAATCTAACCTGAGTCATATTCCCAGGCCACATGGTTCCAGAATCAAACCTCAGTCATATTCCCAGGCCACAGGGTTCCACCATCAAACCTCAGTCCTGTGACCAGGCCACAGGCTTCCACCATCAAGCCTCAGTCACGTTCCCAAGCCTGAGGGTTCCACCATCAAACCTCTGTCATGTTGCCAGATCACAGGGTTATAGAATTAAACCACAGTCATATTCCCAGGCCAGAGTGTTCCACAGTCAAACCTCAGTCATGTTACCATGCCACAGGGTTCCAGAATCCAACCGATGTCATGTTCCCTGTCCACAGGGTTCCAGAATCTATCCTCAGTCATGTTCCCAGGCCACAGGGTTCCAGAATAAAACCTCAGTCATATTCCCAGTTCACAGGGTTCCAGAACAAAGCCACAGTCAGGTTCCCAGGGCACAGTATTCCACAATCTAAACAGATGTCATGTTCCCAGGTCACAGTTTTCCAGAATCACGCCTCATTCATGTTCCTAGGCCACAGGGATCCACCATCAAGCCTCAGTCAAGTTCCCAAGCCTGAGGGTTCCACAATCAAACCTCATTCATGTTCCCAGTGCACAGGGTTCTTCCATCAAACCTCAATCATGTTCCCAGGACACAGGTTTCCAGAATCAAACCAAAGTCAAGTTCCCAGGCCATGGGTTTCCAGTACCAGGCCTCAGTCATGTTTCCAGGGCACAGGGTTCCACAATCAAACCTCAGTCATGTTGCCAGTCCACAGGTTTCTGCCATCAAACCTCAGTCAAGTTCCCAGGCCACAGATTTCCAGAATCAAACCTCAGTCATATTCCCAGGACACATGTTTCCAGAATCAAACCTCAGTTATGTTCGCAGGCCACAGGGTTCCACAATCAAACCTCTGTCATGTTCCCAGGAAAAAGGTGTCCAGAATCAAACCTCAGTCATGTTCCCAGGGAACAGGGTTCCAGAAACAAACCTCAGTCATGATGCCAGGCCACAGGTTACCACCATCAAACCTCAGACATGTTCCCAGGCCACAGGGTTCCAGAATCAAACCGTTCTCATGTTCCCAGGCCACAGGGTTCCACAATCCACTGATGTCATGTTCCCAGGCCACAGGGTTCCAGAATCACGCCTCAGTCATATTCCCAGGCCACAGGGTTCCAGAATTAAACCTCAGTCATATTCCCAGGCCAGAGGGTTCCAGAATCCAACCGATGTCATGTTCCCAGGCCACAGGGTTCTAGATCCAAGCCTCAGTCAGGTTCCCAGGCCTCAGGGATCCAGAATCAAACCTCAGTCATGTTGCCAGGCCATAGGGTACCACCATCAAACCTCAGTCATATTCCCAGTCCACAGGTTTCCAGAATCAAACCGATTTCATGTTCCCAGGCAACAGGGTACCAGAATCCAAACCCATGTCATGTTCCCAGGCCACAGGGTTCCACCATCAAATCTCAGTCATTTTGCCAGGCCACAGGTTTCCACCACCAAGCCTCATTCATGTTCCCAAGCCTGAGTGTTCCACAATCAAACCTAAGTCATCTTGCCAGGCCACAGGGTTCCACAATCCACTGATGTCATATTCCCAGGCCACAAGGTTCCAGAATCATACCTCAGTTATGTTCCCAGGCCACAGGGTTCCAGAATCAAGCCTCCCTCATATTCCCAGGTCACAGGGTTCCACAATTAAACCTCAGTCATATTCCCAGGCCAGAGGGTTCCACAATCAAACCTCAGTCCTGTTGCCAGGCCACGGTTCCACCATCAAGCCTCAGTCATGTTCCCAGGCCTGAGTGTTCCACAATCAAACCTAAGTGATCTTGCCAGGCCACAGGGTTCCACAATCCACTGATGTCATGTTCCCAGGCCACAGGGTTCCAGAATCAAGCCTCCCTCATATTCCCAGGCCACAGGTTTCCACAATTAAACCTAAGTCATATTCCCAGGCCAGAGAGTTCCACAATCAAACCTCAGTCATGTTCCCAGGAAACAGGGTTCCAGAATCAAACCTCAGTCATGTTCCGAGGCCACAGGGTTCCAGAATCAAGCCTCCCTCATATTCCCAGGCAACAGGGTTCCACAATTAAACCTCAGTCATATTCCCAGACCAGAGGTTTCAACCATCAAACCTCAGTCATGTACCCAGGAAACAGGGTTCCAGAATCAAACCAATGTCATGTTCCGAGGGCACGGGGTTCCAGTATTAGGCCTCAGTCATGTTCCCAGGCCACAGGGTTCCACCATCAAACCTCAGTCATGTTGGCAGTCCTCAGGTTTCTGCGATCAAACCACATTCAACTTCCCAGGCCACAGGGTTCCAGAATCAAACCTCACTCCTGTTGCCAGGCCACAGGTTACCACCATCAATCCTCAGTCATGTTCCCAGTGCACAGGGTTCCTCCATCAAACCTCAATCATGTTCCCAGGACACAGGTTTCCCGAATCAAACCAAAGTCAAGTTCCCAGGCCATGGGTTTCCAGTAGCAGGCCTCAGTCATGTTTCCAGGGCACAGGGTTCCACAATCAAACCTCAGTCATGTTGCCAGTCCACAGGTTTCAGCCATCAAACCTCAGTCAAGTTCCCAGGCCACAGATTTCCAAAATCAAACCTCAGTCATATTCCCAGGACACATGATTCCAGAACCAAACCTCAGTCATGTTCGCAGGCCACAGGGTTTCACAATCAAACCTCAGTCATGTTCCCAGGACAAAGGTGTCCAGAATCAAACCTCAGGCATGTTCCCAGGGAACAGGGTTCCAGAAACAAACCTCAGTCATGTTGCCAGGCCACAGGTTTCCACCATCAAACCTTCAGACATGTTCCCAGGCGACAGGGTTCCAGAACCAAACCGTTCTCATGTTCCCAGGCCACAGGGTTCCACAATCCACTGATGTCATGTTCCCAGGCCAAAGGGTTTCAGAATCAACCTCAGTTATGTTCCCAGGCCACAGGGTTCCAGAATCAAGCCTCCCTCATATTCCCAGGCCACAGGGTTCCACAATTAAACCTCAGTCATATTCCCAGGCCAGAGGGTTCCACAATCAAACCTCAGTCCTGTTGCCAGGCCACGGTTCCACCATCAAGCCTCAGTCATGTGCCCAGGCCTGAGTGTTCCACAATCAAACCGAAGTCATCTTGCCAGGCCACAGAGTTCCACAATCCACTGATGTCATGTTCCCAGGCCACTGGGTTCCAGAATCAAGCCTCCCTCATATTCCCAGGTCACAGGGTTCCACAATTAAACCTAAGTCATATTCCCAGGCCAGAGGGTTCCACGATCAAACCTCAGTCCTCTTGCCAGGCCACGGTTCCACCATCAAACCTCAGTCACGTTCCCAGGCCACAGGGTTCTTCCATCAAACCTCAGTCATGTTCCCAGGCCACAGGATTCCACAATCTCACATCAGTCATGTTCCCAGGCCAATGGTTTCCAGAATCAAACCTGAGTCATATTCCCAGGCCACATGGTTCCAGAATCAAACCTCAGTCATGTTCCCAGGACACATGGTTCCAGAATAAAACCTCAGCCATGTTCCCTGGACACAGGTTCCAAAAATAAAACCCAGGCATGTTCCCAGGCCACAGGGTTCCAGAATCAAGCCTCACTCATATTCCCAGGCCTCAGGGTTCCACAATTAAACCTCAGTCATATTCCCAGGCCAGAGGGTTCCACAATCAAAGCTAAGTCATCTTGCCAGGCCACAGGGTTCCACCATCAAACCTCAGTCACGTTCCCAAGCCTGAGGGTTCCACCATCAAACCTCTGTCATGTTGCCAGATCACAGGGTTACAGAATTAAACCACAGTCATATTCCCAGGCCAGAGGGTTCCACAGTCAAACCTCAGTCATGTTTCCAGGGCACAGGGTTACACAATCAAACTTCAGTCATGTTGCCAGTCCACAGGTTTCTGCCATCAAACCTCAGTCAAGTTCCCAGGCCACAGATTTCCACAGTCAAACCTCAGTCATATTCCCAGGACACATGGTTCCAGAATCAAACCTCAGTCATATTCCCAGTCCACAGGGTTCCAGAACCAAGTCTCAGTCAGGTTCCCAGGGCACAGTGTTCCACAATCTAAACAGATGTCATGTTCCCAGGTCACAGGTTTCCAGAATCATGCCTCAGGCATGTTCCCAGGCCACAGGTTTCCAGAATCAAGCCTCAGTCATGTTGCCAGGCCATAGGGTACCACCATCAAACCTCAGTCATATTGCCAGGCCACAGGTTTCCAGAATCAAACCGATGTCATGTTCCCAGGCCACAGGGTTCCACCATTAAATCTCAGTCCTGTTGCCAGGCCACAGGGTTCTATCATTAAGCCTCAGTCATGTTCCCAAGCCTGAGGGTTCAACCATCAAACCTCAGTCATGTTCCCAGGAAACAGGGTTCCAGAATCAAACCAATGTCATGTTCCCAGGCCACGGGGTTCCAGTATCAGGCCTCAGTCATGTTCCCAGTGCACAGGGTTCCACCATCAAACCTCAGTCATGTTGCCAGTCCACAGGTTTCTGCGATCAAACCACATTCAAGTTCCCAGGCCACAGGGTTCCTGAATCAAGCCTCAGTCATGTTGCCAGGACAAAGGTGTCCAGAATCAAACCTCAGTCATGTTCCCAGGGAACAGGGTTCCAGAAACAAACCTCAGTCATGTTGCCAGGCCACAGGTTTCCACCATCAAACCTCAGACATGTTCCCAAGCCACAGGGTTCCAGAATCAAACCTCAGTCATGTTCCCAGGCCACAGGGTTCCACAATCCACTGATGTCATGTTCCCAGGCCACAGGGTTTCAGAATCAACCTCAGTTATGTTCCCAGGCCACAGGGTTCCAGAATCAAGCCTCCCTCATATTCCCAGGCCACAGGGTTCCACAATTAAACCTCAGTCATATTCCCAGGCCAGAGGGTTCCACAATCAAACCTCAGTCCTGTTGCCAGGCCACGGTTCCACCATCAAGCCTCAGTCATGTGCCCAGGCCTGAGTGTTCCACAATCAAACCTAAGACATCTTGCCAGGCCACAGAGTTCCACAATCCACTGATGTCATGTTCCCAGGCCACTGGGTTCCAGAATCAAGCCTCCCTCATATTCCCAGGTCACAGGGTTCCACAATTAAACCTAAGTCATATTCCCAGGCCAGAGGGTTCCACAATCAAACCTCAGTCCTGTTGCCAGGCCACGGTTCCACCATCAAACCTCAGTCACGTTCCCAGGCCACAGGGTTCTTCCATCAAACCTCAGTCATGTTCCCAGGCCACAGGATTCCACAATCTCACATCAGTCATGTTCCCAGGCCAATGGTTTCCAGAATCTAACCTGAGTCATATTCCCAGGCCACATGGTTCCAGAATCAAACCTCAGTCATATTCCCAGGCCACAGGGTTCCACCATCAAACCTCAGTCCTGTGACCAGGCCACAGGCTTCCACCATCAAGCCTCAGTCACGTTCCCAAGCCTGAGGGTTCCACCATCAAACCTCTGTCATGTTGCCAGATCACAGGGTTATAGAATTAAACCACAGTCATATTCCCAGGCCAGAGTGTTCCACAGTCAAACCTCAGTCATGTTACCATGCCACAGGGTTCCAGAATCCAACCGATGTCATGTTCCCTGTCCACAGGGTTCCAGAATCTATCCTCAGTCATGTTCCCAGGCCACAGGGTTCCAGAATAAAACCTCAGTCATATTCCCAGTTCACAGGGTTCCAGAACAAAGCCACAGTCAGGTTCCCAGGGCACAGTATTCCACAATCTAAACAGATGTCATGTTCCCAGATCACAGTTTTCCAGAATCACGCCTCATTCATGTTCCTAGGCCACAGGGATCCACCATCAAGCCTCAGTCAAGTTCCCAAGCCTGAGGGTTCCACAATCAAACTTCATTCATGTTCCCAGTGCACAGGGTTCTTCCATCAAACCTCAATCATGTTCCCAGGACACAGGTTTCCAGAATCAAACCAAAGTCAAGTTCCCAGGCCATGGGTTTCCAGTACCAGGCCTCAGTTATGTTTCCAGGGCACAGGGTTCCACAATCAAACCTCAGTCATGTTGCCAGTCCACAGGTTTCTGCCATCAAACCTCAGTCAAGTTCCCAGGCCACAGATTTCCAGAATCAAACCTCAGTCATATTCCCAGGACACATGTTTCCAGAATCAAACCTCAGTTATGTTCGCAGGCCACAGGGTTCCACAATCAAACCTCAGTCATGTTCCCAGGAAAAAGGTGTCCAGAATCAAACCTCAGTCATGTTCCCAGGGAACAGGGTTCCAGAAACAAACCTCAGTCATGATGCCAGGCCACAGGTTACCACCATCAAACCTCAGACATGTTCCCAGGCCACAGGGTTCCAGAATCAAACCGTTCTCATGTTCCCAGGCCACAGGGTTCCACAATCCACTGATGTCATGTTCCCAGGCCACAGGGTTCCAGAATCACGCCTCAGTCATATTCCCAGGCCACAGGGTTCCAGAATTAAACCTCAGTCATATTCCCAGGCCAGAGGGTTCCAGAATCCAACCGATGTCATGTTCCCAGGCCACAGGGTTCTAGATCCAAGCCTCAGTCAGGTTCCCAGGCCTCAGGGATCCAGAATCAAACCTCAGTCATGTTGCCAGGCCATAGGGTACCACCATCAAACCTCAGTCATATTCCCAGTCCACAGGTTTCCAGAATCAAACCGATTTCATGTTCCCAGGCAACAGGGTACCAGAATCCAAACCCATGTCATGTTCCCAGGCCACAGGGTTCCACCATCAAATCTCAGTCATTTTGCCAGGCCACAGGTTTCCACCACCAAGCCTCATTCATGTTCCCAAGCCTGAGTGTTCCACAATCAAACCTAAGTCATCTTGCCAGGCCACAGGGTTCCACAATCCACTGATGTCATATTCCCAGGCCACAAGGTTCCAGAATCATACCTCAGTTATGTTCCCAGGCCACAGGGTTCCAGAATCAAGCCTCCCTCATATTCCCAGGCCACAGGGTTCCACAATTAAACCTCAGTCATATTCCCAGGCCAGAGGGTTCCACAATCAAACCTCAGTCCTGTTGCCAGGCCACGGTTCCACCATCAAGCCTCAGTCATGTTCCCAGGCCTGAGTGTTCCACAATCAAACCTAAGTGATCTTGCCAGGCCACAGGGTTCCACAATCCACTGATGTCATGTTCCCAGGCCACAGGGTTCCAGAATCAAGCCTCCCTCATATTCCCAGGCCACAGGTTTCCACAATTAAACCTAAGTCATATTCCCAGGCCAGAGAGTTCCACAATCAAACCTCAGTCATGTTCCCAGGAAACAGGGTTCCAGAATCAAACCTCAGTCATGTTCCGAGGCCACAGGGTTCCAGAATCAAGCCTCCCTCATATTCCCAGGCAACAGGGTTCCACAATTAAACCTCAGTCATATTCCCAGACCAGAGGTTTCAACCATCAAACCTCAGTCATGTACCCAGGAAACAGGGTTCCAGAATCAAACCAATGTCATGTTCCCAGGGCACGGGGTTCCAGTATTAGGCCTCAGTCATGTTCCCAGGCCACAGGGTTCCACCATCAAACCTCAGTCATGTTGGCAGTCCTCAGGTTTCTGCGATCAAACCACATTCAACTTCCCAGGCCACAGGGTTCCAGAATCAAGCCTCAGTCATGTTGCCAGGCCACAGGTTACCACCATCAATCCTCAGTCATGTTCCCAGTGCACAGGGTTCCTCCATCAAACCTCAATCATGTTCCCAGGACACAGGTTTCCCGAATCAAACCAAAGTCAAGTTCCCAGGCCATGGGTTTCCAGTAGCAGGCCTCAGTCATGTTTCCAGGGCACAGGGTTCCACAATCAAACCTCAGTCATGTTGCCAGTCCACAGGTTTCAGCCATCAAACCTCAGTCAAGTTCCCAGGCCACAGATTTCCAAAATCAAACCTCAGTCATATTCCCAGGACACATGATTCCAGAACCAAACCTCAGTCATGTTCGCAGGCCACAGGGTTTCACAATCAAACCTCAGTCATGTTCCCAGGACAAAGGTGTCCAGAATCAAACCTCAGGCATGTTCCCAGGGAACAGGGTTCCAGAAACAAACCTCAGTCATGTTGCCAGGCCACAGGTTTCCACCATCAAACCTTCAGACATGTTCCCAGGCGACAGGGTTCCAGAACCAAACCGTTCTCATGTTCCCAGGCCACAGGGTTCCACAATCCACTGATGTCATGTTCCCAGGCCAAAGGGTTTCAGAATCAACCTCAGTTATGTTCCCAGGCCACAGGGTTCCAGAATCAAGCCTCCCTCATATTCCCAGGCCACAGGGTTCCACAATTAAACCTCAGTCATATTCCCAGGCCAGAGGGTTCCACAATCAAACCTCAGTCCTGTTGCCAGGCCACGGTTCCACCATCAAGCCTCAGTCATGTGCCCAGGCCTGAGTGTTCCACAATCAAACCGAAGTCATCTTGCCAGGCCACAGAGTTCCACAATCCACTGATGTCTTGTTCCAAGGCCACTGGGTTCCAGAATCAAGCCTCCCTCATATTCCCAGGTCACAGGGTTCCACAATTAAACCTAAGTCATATTCCCAGGCCAGAGGGTTCCACGATCAAACCTCAGTCCTCTTGCCAGGCCACGGTTCCACCATCAAACCTCAGTCACGTTCCCAGGCCACAGGGTTCTTCCATCAAACCTCAGTCATGTTCCCAAGCCACAGGATTCCACAATCTCACATCAGTCATGTTCCCAGGCCAATGGTTTCCAGAATCAAACCTGAGTCATATTCCCAGGCCACATGGTTCCAGAATCAAACCTCAGTCATGTTCCCAGGACACATGGTTCCAGAATAAAACCTCAGCCATGTTCCCTGGACACAGGTTCCAAAAATAAAACCCAGGCATGTTCCCAGGCCACAGGGTTCCAGAATCAAGCCTCACTCATATTCCCAGGCCTCAGGGTTCCACAATTAAACCTCAGTCATATTCCCAGGCCAGAGGGTTCCACAATCAAAGCTAAGTCATCTTGCCAGGCCACAGGGTTCCACCATCAAACCTCAGTCACGTTCCCAAGCCTGAGGGTTCCACCATCAAACCTCTGTCATGTTGCCAGATCACAGGGTTACAGAATTAAACCACAGTCATATTCCCAGGCCAGAGGGTTCCACAGTCAAACCTCAGTCATGTTACCATGCCACAGGGTTCCAGAATCCAACCGATGTCATGTTCCCTGGCCACAGGGTTCCAGAATCTATCCTCAGTCATGTTCCCAGGCCACAGGGTTCCAGAATAAAACCTCAGTCATATTCCCAGTTCACAGGGTTCCAGAACAAAGCCTCAGTCAGGTTCCCAGGGCACAGTATTCCACAATCTAAACAGATGTCATGTTCCCAGGTCACAGGTTTCTAGAATCACGCCTCATTCATGTTCCCAGGCCACAGGGATCCACCATCAAGCCTCAGTCAAGTTCCCAAGCCTGAGGGTTCCACAATCAAACCACATTCATGTTCCCAGTGCACAGGGTTCTTCCATCAAACCTCAATCATGTTCCCAGGACACAGGTTTCCAGAATCAAACCAAAGTCAAGTTCCCAGGCCATGGGTTTCCAGTACCAGGCCACAGTCATGTTTCCAGGGCACAGGGTTCCACAATCAAACCTCAGTCATGTTGCCAGTCCACAGGTTTCTGCCATCAAACCTCAGTCAAGTTCCCAGGCCACAGATTTCCAGAATCAAACCTCAGTCATATTCCCAGGACACATGGTTCCAGAATCAAACCTCAGTCATGTTCGCAGGCCACAGGGTTCCACAATCAAACCTCAGTCATGTTCCCAGGAAAAAGGTGTCCAGAATCAAACCTCAGTCATGTTCCCAGGGAACAGGGTTCCAGAAACAAACCTCAGTCATGATGCCAGGCCACAGGTTACCACCATCAAACCTCAGACATGTTCCCAGGCCACAGGGTTCCAGAATCAAACCGTTCTCATGTTCCCAGGCCACAGGGTTCCACAATCCACTGATGTCATGTTCCCAGGCCACAGGGTTCCAGAATCACGCCTCAGTCATATTCCCAGGCCACAGGGTTCCAGAATTAAACCTCAGTCATATTCCCAGGCCAGAGGGTTCCAGAATCCAACCGATGTCATGTTCCCAGGCCACAGGGTTCTAGAACCAAGCCTCAGTCAGGTTCCCAGGCCTCAGGGATCCAGAATCAAACCTCAGTCATGTTGCCAGGACATAGGGTACCACCATCAAACCTCAGTCATATTCCCAGTCCACAGGTTTCCAGAATCAAACCGATTTCATGTTCCCAGGCAACAGGGTACCAGAATCCAAACCCATGTCATGTTCACAGGCCACAGGGTTCCACCATCAAATCTCAGTCATTTTGCCAGGCCACAGGTTTCCACCACCAAGCCTCATTCATGTTCCCAAGCCTGAGTGTTCCACAATCAAACCTAAGTCATCTTGCCAGGCCACAGGGTTCCACAATCCACTGATGTCATGTTCCCAGGCCACAGGGTTCCAGAATCATACCTCAGTTATGTTCCCAGGCCACAGGGTTCCAGAATCAAGCCTCCCTCATATTCCCAGGCCACAGGGTTCCACAATTAAACCTCAGTCATATTCCCAGGCCAGAGGGTTCCACAATCAAACCTCAGTCCTGTTACCAGGCCACGGTTCCACCATCAAGCCTCAGTCATGTTCCCAGGCCTGAGTGTTCCACAATCAAACCTAAGTCATCTTGCCAGGCCACAGGGTTCCACAATCCACTGATGTCAAGTTCCCAGGCCACAGGGTTCCAAAATCAAGCCTCCCTCATATTCCCAGGCCATAGGTTTCCACAATTAAACCTAAGTCATATTCCCAGGCCAGAGGGTTCCACAATCAAACCTCAGTCTTGTTGCCAGGCCACGATTCCACCATCAAACCTCAGTCATGTTCCCAGGCCACAGGGTTCTTCCATCAAATCTCAGTCATGTTCCCAGGCCACAGGATTCCACAATCTCACATCAGTCATGTTCCCAGGTCAATGGTTTCCAGAATCAAACCTCAGTCATATTCCCAGGCCACATGGTTCCAGAATCAAACCTCAGTCATGTTCCCAGGACACATGGTTCCAGAATAAAACCTCAGCCATGTTCCCTGGACACCGGTTCCAAAAATAAAACCCCAGTCATGTTCCCAGGCCACAGGGTTCCAGATTCAAGCCTCACTCATATTCCCAGGCCTCAGGGTTCCACAATTAAACCTCAGTCATATTCCCAGGCCAGAGGGTTCCACAATCAAACCTCAGTCCTGTTGCCAGGCCACGGTTCCACCATCAAGCCTCAGTCATGTTCCCAGGCCAGAGTGTTCCACAATCAAACATAAGTCATCTTGCCTGGCCACAGGTTTCCACCATCAAACATCAGTCCTGTGACCAGGCCACAGGCTTCCACCATCAAGCCTCAGTCATGTTCCCAAGCCTGAGGGTTCCACAATCAAACCTCTGTCATGTTGCCAGATCACAGGGTTACAGAATTAAACCACAGTCATAATCCGTGGCCAGACGGTTCCACAGTCAAACCTCAGTCATGTTACCATGCCACAGGGTTCCAGAATCCAACCGATGTCATGTTCCCTGGCCACAGGGTTCCAGTATCTATCCTCAGTCATGTTCCCAGGCCACAGGGTTCCAGAACCAAGCCTCAGTCAGGTTCCCAAGGCACAGTATTCCACAATCTAAACAGATGTCATATTCCCAGGTCACAGGTTTCCAGAATCACGCCTCAGTCATGTTCCCAGGCCACAGGGATCCAGAATCATACCTCAGTCATGTTGCCAGGCCATAGGGTACCACCATCAAACATCAGTCATACTCCCAGGCCACAGGTTTCCAGAATCAAACCGATTTCATGTTCCCAGGCAACAGGGTTCCACCATTAAATCTCAGTCCTGTTGCCAGGCCACAGGGTTCCACCATCAAGCCTCAGTCATGTTCCCAAGCCTGAGGGTTCCACAATCAAACCTCAGTCATGTTGCCAGGCCACAGGGTTCAACCATCAAACCTCAGTCATGTTCCCAGGAAACAGGGTTCCAGAATCAAACCAATGTCATGTTCCCAGGCCACGGGGTTGCAGTATCAGGCCTCAGTCATGTTCCCAGTGCACAGGGTTCCACCATCAAACCTCAATCATGTTGCCAGTCCACAGGTTTCTGCGATCAAATCAGAGTCAAGTTCCAGGCCACAGGCTTCGAGAATCAAGCCTCAGTCATGTTGCCAGGCCACAGGGTACCACCATCAAACCTCAGTCATGTTCCCAGGCCACAGGGTTGTTCCATTAAACCTCAGTCATATTCGCAAGCCACAGGATTCCACAATCTCACATCAGTCATGTTCCCAGGCCAATGGTTTCCGGAATCAAACCTCAGTCATATTCCCAGGACACATGGTTCCAGAATCAAACCTCAGTCATGTTCCGAGGCCACAGGGTTCCAGAATCAAGCCTCCCTCATATTCCCAGGCAACAGGGTTCCACAATTAAACCTCAGTCATATTCCCAGACCAGAGGTTTCAACCATCAAACCTCAGTTATGTTCCCAGGAAACAGGGTTCCAGAATCAAACCAATGTCATGTTCCGAGGGCACGGGGTTCCAGTATTAGGCCTCAGTCATGTTCCCAGGCCACAGGGTTCCACCATCAAACCTCAGTCATGTTGGCAGTCCTCAGGTTTCTGCGATCAAACCACATTCAACTTCCCAGGCCACAGGGTTCCAGAATCAAACCTCAGTCCTGTTGCCAGGCCACAGGTTACCACCATCAATCCTCAGTCATGTTCCCAGTGCACAGGGTTCCTCCATCAAACCTCAATCATGTTCCCAGGACACAGGTTTCCCGAATCAAACCAAAGTCAAGTTCCCAGGCCATGGGTTTCCAGTAGCAGGCCTCAGTCATGTTTCCAGGGCACAGGGTTCCACAATCAAATCTCAGTCATGTTGCCAGTCCACAGGTTTCTGCCATCAAACCTCAGTCAAGTTCCCAGGCCACAGATTTCCAAAATCAAACCTCAGTCATATTCCCAGGACACATGATTCCAGAATCAAACCTCAGTCATGTTCGCAGGCCACAGGGTTTCACAATCAAACCTCAGTCATGTTCCCAGGACAAAGGTGTCCAGAATCAAACCTCAGGCATGTTCCCAGGGAACAGGGTTCCAGAAACAAACCTCAGTCATGTTGCCAGGCCACAGGTTTCCACCATCAAACCTCAGACATGTTCCCAGGCGACAGGGTTCCAGAACCAAACCGTTCTCATGTTCCCAGGCCACAGGGTTCCACAATCCACTGATGTCATGTTCCCAGGCCACAGGGTTTCAGAATCAACCTCAGTTATGTTCGCAGGCCACAGGGTTCCAGAATCAAGCCTCCCTCATATTCCCAGGCCACAGGGTTCCACAATTAAACCTCAGTCATATTCCCAGGCCAGAGGGTTCCACAATCAAACCTCAGTCCTGTTGCCAGGCCACGGTTCTACCATCAAACCTCAGACATGTTCCCAGGCGACAGGGTTCCAGAACCAAACCGTTCTCATGTTCCCAGGCCACAGGGTTCCACAATCCACTGATGTCATGTTCCCAGGCCACAGGGTTTCCGAATCAACCTCATTTATGTTCCCAGGCCACAGGGTTCCAGAATCAAGCCTCCCTCATATTCCCAGGCCACAGGGTTCCACAATTAAACCTCAGTCATATTCCCAGGCCAGAGGGTTCCACAATCAAACCTCAGTCCTGTTGCCAGGCCACGGTTCCACCATCAAGCCTCAGTCATGTGCCCAGGCCTGAGTGTTCCACAATCAAACCTAAGACATCTTGCCAGGCCACAGAGTTCCACAATCCACTGATGTCATGTTCCCAGGCCACTGGGTTCCAGAATCAAGCCTCCCTCATATTCCCAGGTCACAGGGTTCCACAATTAAATCTCAGTCATATTCCCTGGCCAGAGGGTTCCACAATCAAACCTCAGTCCTGTTGCCATGCCACGGTTCCACCATCAAACCTCAGTCACGTTCCCAGGCCACAGGGTTCTTCCATCAAACCTCAGTCATGTTCCCAGGCCACAGGATTCCACAATCTCACATCAGTCATGTTCCCAGGCCAATGGTTTCCAGAATCAAACCTGAGTCATATTCCCAGGCCACATGGTTCCAGAATCAAACCTCAGTCATGTTCCCAGGACACATGGTTCCAGAATAAAACCTCAGCCATGTTCCCTGGACACAGGTTCCAAAAATAAAACCCCAGGCATGTTCCCAGGCCACAGGGTTCCAGAATCAAGCCTCACTCAAATTCCCAGGCCTCAGGGTTCCACAATTAAACCTCAGTCATATTCCCAGGCCAGAGGGTTCCACAATCAAAGCTAAGTCCTCTTGCCAGGCCACAGGGTTCCACCATCAAACCTCAGTCCTGTGACCAGGCCACAGGCTTCCACCTTCAAGCCTCAGTCACGTTCCCAAGCCTGAGGGTTCCACCATCAAACCTCTGTCATGTTGCCAGATCACAGGGGTACAGAATTAAACCACAGTCATATTCCCAGGCCAGAGGGTTCCACAGTCAAACCTCAGTCATGTTACCATGCCACAGGGTTCCAGAATCCAACCGATGTCATGTTCCCTGGCCACAGGGTTCCAGAATCTATCCTCAGTCATGTTCCCAGGCCACAGGGTTCCAGAATAAAACCTCAGTCATATTCCCAGTTCACAGGGTTCCAGAACAAAGCCTCAGTCAGGTCCCCAGGGCACAGTATTCCACAATCTAAACAGATGTCATGTTCCCAGGTCACAGGTTTCCAGAATCACGCCTCATTCATGTTCCCAGGCCACAGGGATCCACCATCAAGCCTCAGTCAAGTTCCCAAGCCTGAGGGTTCCACAATCAAACCTCATTCATGTTCCCAGTGCACAGGGTTCTTCCATCAAACCTCAATCATGTTCCCAGGACACAGGTTTCCAGAATCAAACCAAAGTCAAGTTCCCAGGCCATGGGTTTCCAGTACCAGGCCTCAGTCATGTTTCCAGGGCACAGGGTTCCACAATCAAACCTCAGTCATGTTGCCAGTCCACAGGTTTCTGCCATCAAACCTCAGTCAAGTTCCCAGGCCACAGATTTCCAGAATCAAACCTCAGTCATATTCCCAGGACACATGGTTCCAGAATCAAACCTCAGTCATGTTCGCAGGCCACAGGGTTCCACAATCAAACCTCAGTCATGTTCCCAGGAAAAAGGTGTCCAGAATCAAACCTCAGTCATGTTCCCAGGGAACAGGGTTCCAGAAACAAACCTCAGTCATGATGCCAGGCCACAGGTTACCACCATCAAACCTCAGACATGTTCCCAGGCCACAGGGTTCCAGAATCAAACCGTTCTCATGTTCCCAGGCCACAGGGTTCCACAATCCACTGATGTCATGTTCCCAGGCCACAGGGTTCCAGAATCACGCCTCAGTCATATTCCCAGGCCACAGGGTTCCAGAATTAAACCTCAGTCATATTCCCAGGCCAGAGGGTTCCAGAATCCAACCGATGTCATGTTCCCAGGCCACAGGGTTCTAGAACCAAGCCTCAGTCAGGTTCCCAGGCCTCAGGGATCCAGAATCAAACCTCAGTCATGTTGCCAGGACATAGGGTACCACCATCAAACCTCAGTCATATTCCCAGTCCACAGGTTTCCAGAATCAAACCGATTTCATGTTCCCAGGCAACAGGGTACCAGAATCCAAACCCATGTCATGTTCACAGGCCACAGGGTTCCACCATCAAATCTCAGTCATTTTGCCAGGCCACAGGTTTCCACCACCAAGCCTCATTCATGTTCCCAAGCCTGAGTGTTCCACAATCAAACCTAAGTCATCTTGCCAGGCCACAGGGTTCCACAATCCACTGATGTCATGTTCCCAGGCCACAGGGTTCCAGAATCATACCTCAGTTATGTTCCCAGGCCACAGGGTTCCAGAATCAAGCCTCCCTCATATTCCCAGGCCACAGGGTTCCACAATTAAACCTCAGTCATATTCCCAGGCCAGAGGGTTCCACAATCAAACCTCAGTCCTGTTACCAGGCCACGGTTCCACCATCAAGCCTCAGTCATGTTCCCAGGCCTGAGTGTTCCACAATCAAACCTAAGTCATCTTGCCAGGCCACAGGGTTCCACAATCCACTGATGTCAAGTTCCCAGGCCACAGGGTTCCAAAATCAAGCCTCCCTCATATTCCCAGGCCATAGGTTTCCACAATTAAACCTAAGTCATATTCCCAGGCCAGAGGGTTCCACAATCAAACCTCAGTCTTGTTGCCAGGCCACGATTCCACCATCAAACCTCAGTCATGTTCCCAGGCCACAGGGTTTTCCATCAAATCTCAGTCATGTTCCCAGGCCACAGGATTCCACAATCTCACATCAGTCATGTTCCCAGGTCAATGGTTTCCAGAATCAAACCTCAGTCATATTCCCAGGCCACATGGTTCCAGAATCAAACCTCAGTCATGTTCCCAGGACACATGGTTCCAGAAGAAAACCTCAGCCATGTTCCCTGGACACCGGTTCCAAAAATAAAACCCCAGTCATGTTCCCAGGCCACAGGGTTCCAGATTCAAGCCTCACTCATATTCCCAGGCCTCAGGGTTCCACAATTAAACCTCAGTCATATTCCCAGGCCAGAGGGTTCCACAATCAAACCTCAGTCCTGTTGCCAGGCCACGGTTCCACCATCAAGCCTCAGTCATGTTCCCAGGCCAGAGTGTTCCACAATCAAACATAAGTCATCTTGCCTGGCCACAGGTTTCCACCATCAAACATCAGTCCTGTGACCAGGCCACAGGCTTCCACCATCAAGCCTCAGTCATGTTCCCAAGCCTGAGGGTTCCACAATCATACCTCTGTCATGTTGCCAGATCACAGGGTTACAGAATTAAACCACAGTCATAATCCCTGGACAGACGGTTCCACAGT
The DNA here is from genome assembly GCF_965194825.1 of Balaenoptera physalus. NCBI lineage: Eukaryota > Metazoa > Chordata > Mammalia > Artiodactyla > Balaenopteridae > Balaenoptera > Balaenoptera physalus. The sequence continues at coordinate 24,780,562 of NC_138894.1, forward strand.
CAAACCTCAGTCATGTTACCATGCCACAGGGTTCCAGAATCCAACCGATGTCATGTTCCCTGGCCACAGGGTTCCAGTATCTATCCTCAGTCATGTTCCCAGGCCACAGGGTTCCAGAACCAAGCCTCAGTCAGGTTCCCAGGGCACAGTATTCCACAATCTAAACAGATGTCATATTCCCAGGTCACAGGTTTCCAGAATCACGCCTCAGTCATGTTCCCAGGCCACAGGGATCCAGAATCATACCTCAGTCATGTTGCCAGGCCATAGGGTACCACCATCAAACATCAGTCATACTCCCAGGCCACAGGTTTCCAGAATCAAACCGATTTCATGTTCCCAGGCAACAGGGTTCCACCATTAAATCTCAGTCCTGTTGCCAGGCCACAGGGTTCCACCATCAAGCCTCAGTCATGTTCCCAAGCCTGAGGGTTCCACAATCAAACCTCAGTCATGTTGCCAGGCCACAGGGTTCAACCATCAAACCTCGGTCATGTTCCCAGGAAACAGGGTTCCAGAATCAAACCAATGTCATGTTCCCAGGCCACGGGGTTGCAGTATCAGGCCTCAGTCATGTTCCCAGTGCACAGGGTTCCACCATCAAACCTCAATCATGTTGCCAGTCCACAGGTTTCTGCGATCAAATCAGAGTCAAGTTCCAGGCCACAGGCTTCGAGAATCAAGCCTCAGTCATGTTGCCAGGCCACAGGGTACCACCATCAAACCTCAGTCATGTTCCCAGGCCACAGGGTTGTTCCATTAAACCTCAGTCATATTCGCAAGCCACAGGATTCCACAATCTCACATCAGTCATGTTCCCAGGCCAATGGTTTCCGGAATCAAACCTCAGTCATATTCCCAGGACACATGGTTCCAGAATCAAACCTCAGTCATGTTCCGAGGCCACAGGGTTCCAGAATCAAGCCTCCCTCATATTCCCAGGCAACAGGGTTCCACAATTAAACCTCAGTCATATTCCCAGACCAGAGGTTTCAACCATCAAACCTCAGTTATGTTCCCAGGAAACAGGGTTCCAGAATCAAACCAATGTCATGTTCCGAGGGCACGGGGTTCCAGTATTAGGCCTCAGTCATGTTCCCAGGCCACAGGGTTCCACCATCAAACCTCAGTCATGTTGGCAGTCCTCAGGTTTCTGCGATCAAACCACATTCAACTTCCCAGGCCACAGGGTTCCAGAATCAAACCTCAGTCCTGTTGCCAGGCCACAGGTTACAACCATCAATCCTCAGTCATGTTCCCAGTGCACAGGGTTCCTCCATCAAACCTCAATCATGTTCCCAGGACACAGGTTTCCCGAATCAAACCAAAGTCAAGTTCCCAGGCCATGGGTTTTCAGTACCAGGCCTCAGTCATGTTTCCAGGGCACAGGGTTCCACAATCAAACCTCAGTCATGTTGCCAGTCCACAGGTTTCTGCCATCAAACCTCAGTCAAGTTCCCAGGCCACAGATTTCCAAAATCAAACCTCAGTCATATTCCCAGGACACATGATTCCAGAATCAAACCTCAGTCATGTTCGCAGGCCACAGGGTTTCACAATCAAACCTCAGTCATGTTCCCAGGACAAAGGTGTCCAGAATCAAACCTCAGGCATGTTCCCAGGGAACAGGGTTCCAGAAACATACCTCAGTCATGTTGCCAGGCCACAGGTTTCCACCATCAAACCTCAGACATGTTCCCAGGCGACAGGGTTCCAGAACCAAACCGTTCTCATGTTCCCAGGCCACAGGGTTCCACAATCCACTGATGTCATGTTCCCAGGCCACAGGGTTTCAGAATCAACCTCAGTTATGTTCCCAGGCCACAGGGTTCCAGAATCAAGCCTCCCTCATATTCCCAGGCCACAGGGTTCCACAATTAAACCTCAGTCATATTCCCAGGCCAGAGGGTTCCACAATCAAACCTCAGTCCTGTTGTCAGGCCACGGTTCCAACATCAAACCTCAGCCATGTTCCCAGGCGACAGGATTCCAGAACCAAACCGTTCTCATGTTCCCAGGCCACAGGGTTCCACAATCCACTGATGTCATGTTCCCAGGCCACAGGGTTTCAGAATCAACCTCAGTTATGTTCCCAGGCCACAGGGTTCCAGAATCAAGCCTCCCTCATATTCCCAGGCCACAGGGTTCCACAATTAAACCTCAGTCATATTCCCAGGCCAGAGGGTTCCACAATCAAACCTCAGTCCTGTTGCCAGGCCACGGTTCCACCATCAAACCTCAGACATGTTCCCAGGCGACAGGGTTCCAGAACCAAACCGATCTCATGTTCCCAGGCCACAGGGTTCCACAATCCACTGATGTCATGTTCCCAGGCCACAGGGTTTCAGAATCAACCTCAGTTATGTTTCCAGGCCACAGGGTTCCAGAATCAAGCCTCCCTCATATTCCCAGGCCACAGGGTTCCACAATTAAACCTCAGTCATATTCCCAGGCCAGAGGGTTCCACAATCAAACCTCAGTCAAGTTCCCAGGCCACAGATTTCCAAAATCAAACCTCAGTCATATTCCCAGGACACATGATTCCAGAATCAAACCTCAGTCATGTTCGCAGGCCACAGGGTTTCACAATCAAACCTCAGTCATGTTCCCAGGACAAAGGTGTCCAGAATCAAACCTCAGGCATGTTCCCAGGGAACAGGGTTCCAGAAACAAACCTCAGTCATGTTGCCAGGCCACAGGTTTCCACCATCAAACCTCAGTCATGTTGCCAGGCCATAGGGTACCACCATCAAACATCAGTCATACTCCCAGGCCACAGGTTTCCAGAATCAAACCGATTTCATGTTCCCAGGCAACAGGGTTCCACCATTAAATCTCAGTCCTGTTGCCAGGCCACAGGGTTCCACCATCAAGCCTCAGACATGTTCCCAAGCCTGAGGGTTCCACAATCAAACCTCAGTCATGTTGCCAGGCCACAGGGTTCAACCATCAAACCTCAGTCATGTTCCCAGGAAACAGGGTTCCAGAATCAAACCAATGTCATGTTCCCAGGCCACGGGGTTGCAGTATCAGGCCTCAGTCATGTTCCCAGTGCACAGGGTTCCACCATCAAACCTCAATCATGTTGCCAGTCCACAGGTTTCTGCGATCAAATCAGAGTCAAGTTCCAGGCCACAGGCTTCGAGAATCAAGCCTCAGTCATGTTGCCAGGCCACAGGGTACCACCATCAAACCTCAGTCATGTTCCCAGGCCACAGGGTTGTTCCATTAAACCTCAGTCATATTCGCAAGCCACAGGATTCCACAATCTCACATCAGTCATGTTCCCAGGCCAATGGTTTCCGGAATCAAACCTCAGTCATATTCCCAGGACACATGGTTCCAGAATCAAACCTCAGTCATGTTCCGAGGCCACAGGGTTCCAGAATCAAGCCTCCCTCATATTCCCAGGCAACAGGGTTCCACAATTAAACCTCAGTCATATTCCCAGACCAGAGGTTTCAACCATCAAACCTCAGTTATGTTCCCAGGAAACAGGGTTCCAGAATCAAACCAATGTCATGTTCCGAGGGCACGGGGTTCCAGTATTAGGCCTCAGTCATGTTCCCAGGCCACAGGGTTCCACCATCAAACCTCAGTCATGTTGGCAGTCCTCAGGTTTCTGCGATCAAACCACATTCAACTTCCCAGGCCACAGGGTTCCAGAATCAAACCTCAGTCCTGTTGCCAGGCCACAGGTTACCACTATCAATCCTCAGTCATGTTCCCAGTGCACAGGGTTCCTCCATCAAACCTCAATCATGTTCCCAGGACACAGGTTTCCCGAATCAAACCAAAGTCAAGTTCCCAGGCCATGGGTTTCCAGTAGCAGGCCTCAGTCATGTTTCCAGGGCACAGGGTTCCACAATCAAATCTCAGTCATGTTGCCAGTCCACAGGTTTCTGCCATCAAACCTCAGTCAAGTTCCCAGGCCACAGATTTCCAAAATCAAACCTCAGTCATATTCCCAGGACACATGATTCCAGAATCAAACCTCAGTCATGTTCGCAGGCCACAGGGTTTCACAATCAAACCTCAGTCATGTTCCCAGGACAAAGGTGTCCAGAATCAAACCTCAGGCATGTTCCCAGGGAACAGGGTTCCAGAAACAAACCTCAGTCATGTTGCCAGGCCACAGGTTTCCACCATCAAACCTCAGACATGTTCCCAGGCGACAGGGTTCCAGAACCAAACCGTTCTCATGTTCCCAGGCCACAGGGTTCCACAATCCACTGATGTCATGTTCCCAGGCCACAGGGTTTCAGAATCAACCTCAGTTATGTTCCCAGGCCACAGGGTTCCAGAATCAAGCCTCCCTCATATTCCCAGGCCACAGGGTTCCACAATTAAACCTCAGTCATATTCCCAGGCCAGAGGGTTCCACAATCAAACCTCAGTCCTGTTGCCAGGCCACGGTTCCAACATCAAACCTCAGCCATGTTCCCAGGCGACAGGATTCCAGAACCAAACCGTTCTCATGTTCCCAGGCCACAGGGTTCCACAATCCACTGATGTCATGTTCCCAGGCCACAGGGTTTCAGAATCAACCTCAGTTATGTTCCCAGGCCACAGGGTTCCAGAATCAAGCCTCCCTCATATTCCCAGGCCACAGGGTTCCACAATTAAACCTCAGTCATATTCCCAGGCCAGAGGGTTCCACAATCAAACCTCAGTCCTGTTGCCAGGCCACGGTTCCACCATCAAACCTCAGACATGTTCCCAGGCGACAGGGTTCCAGAACCAAACCGTTCTCATGTTCCCAGGTCACAGGGTTCCACAATCCACTGATGTCATGTTCCCAGGCCACAGGGTTTCAGAATCAACCTCAGTTATGTTCCCAGGCCACAGGGTTCCAGAATCAAGCCTCCCTCATATTCCCAGGCCACAGGGTTCCACAATTAAACCTCAGTCATATTCCCAGGCCAGAGGGTTCCACAATCAAACCTCAGTCAAGTTCCCAGGCCACAGATTTCCAAAATCAAACCTCAGTCATATTCCCAGGACACATGATTCCAGAATCAAACCTCAGTCATGTTCGCAGGCCACAGGGTTTCACAATCAAACCTCAGTCATGTTCCCAGGACAAAGGTGTCCAGAATCAAACCTCAGGCATGTTCCCAGGGAACAGGGTTCCAGAAACAAACCTCAGTCATGTTGCCAGGCCACAGGTTTCCACCATCAAACCTCAGTCATGTTGCCAGGCCATAGGGTACCACCATCAAACATCAGTCATACTCCCAGGCCACAGGTTTCCAGAATCAAACCGATTTCATGTTCCCAGGCAACAGGGTTCCACCATTAAATCTCAGTCCTGTTGCCAGGCCACAGGGTTCCACCATCAAGCCTCAGACATGTTCCCAAGCCTGAGGGTTCCACAATCAAACCTCAGTCATGTTGCCAGGCCACAGGGTTCAACCATCAAACCTCAGTCATGTTCCCAGGAAACAGGGTTCCAGAATCAAACCAATGTCATGTTCCCAGGCCACGGGGTTGCAGTATCAGGCCTCAGTCATGTTCCCAGTGCACAGGGTTCCACCATCAAACCTCAATCATGTTGCCAGTCCACAGGTTTCTGCGATCAAATCAGAGTCAAGTTCCAGGCCACAGGCTTCGAGAATCAAGCCTCAGTCATGTTGCCAGGCCACAGGGTACCACCATCAAACCTCAGTCATGTTCCCAGGCCACAGGGTTGTTCCATTAAACCTCAGTCATATTCGCAAGCCACAGGATTCCACAATCTCACATCAGTCATGTTCCCAGGCCAATGGTTTCCGGAATCAAACCTCAGTCATATTCCCAGGACACATGGTTCCAGAATCAAACCTCAGTCATGTTCCGAGGCCACAGGGTTCCAGAATCAAGCCTCCCTCATATTCCCAGGCAACAGGGTTCCACAATTAAACCTCAGTCATATTCCCAGACCAGAGGTTTCAACCATCAAACCTCAGTTATGTTCCCAGGAAACAGGGTTCCAGAATCAAACCAATGTCATGTTCCGAGGGCACGGGGTTCCAGTATTAGGCCTCAGTCATGTTCCCAGGCCACAGGGTTCCACCATCAAACCTCAGTCATGTTGGCAGTCCTCAGGTTTCTGCGATCAAACCACATTCAACTTCCCAGGCCACAGGGTTCCAGAATCAAACCTCAGTCCTGTTGCCAGGCCACAGGTTACCACCATCAATCCTCAGTCATGTTCCCAGTGCACAGGGTTCCTCCATCAAACCTCAATCATGTTCCCAGGACACAGGTTTCCCGAATCAAACCAAAGTCAAGTTCCCAGGCCATGGGTTTCCAGTAGCAGGCCTCAGTCATGTTTCCAGGGCACAGGGTTCCACAATCAAATCTCAGTCATGTTGCCAGTCCACAGGTTTCTGCCATCAAACCTCAGTCAAGTTCCCAGGCCACAGATTTCCAAAATCAAACCTCAGTCATATTCCCAGGACACATGATTCCAGAATCAAACCTCAGTCATGTTCGCAGGCCACAGGGTTTCACAATCAAACCTCAGTCATGTTCCCAGGACAAAGGTGTCCAGAATCAAACCTCAGGCATGTTCCCAGGGAACAGGGTTCCAGAAACAAACCTCAGTCATGTTGCCAGGCCACAGGTTTCCACCATCAAACCTCAGACATGTTCCCAGGCGACAGGGTTCCAGAACCAAACCGTTCTCATGTTCCCAGGCCACAGGGTTCCACAATCCACTGATGTCATGTTCCCAGGCCACAGGGTTTCAGAATCAACCTCAGTTATGTTCCCAGGCCACAGGGTTCCAGAATCAAGCCTCCCTCATATTCCCAGGCCACAGGGTTCCACAATTAAACCTCAGTCATATTCCCAGGCCAGAGGGTTCCACAATCAAACCTCAGTCCTGTTGCCAGGCCACGGTTCCAACATCAAACCTCAGCCATGTTCCCAGGCGACAGGATTCCAGAACCAAACCGTTCTCATGTTCCCAGGCCACAGGGTTCCACAATCCACTGATGTCATGTTCCCAGGCCACAGGGTTTCAGAATCAACCTCAGTTATGTTCCCAGGCCACAGGGTTCCAGAATCAAGCCTCCCTCATATTCCCAGGCCACAGGGTTCCACAATTAAACCTCAGTCATATTCCCAGGCCAGAGGGTTCCACAATCAAACCTCAGTCCTGTTGCCAGGCCACGGTTCCACCATCAAGCCTCAGTCATGTGCCCAGGCCTGAGTGTTCCACAATCAAACCTAAGACATCTTGCCAGGCCACAGAGTTCCACAATCCACTGATGTCATGTTCCCAGGCCACTGGGTTCCAGAATCAAGCCTCCCTCATATTCCCAGGTCACAGGGTTCCACAATTAAATCTCAGTCATATTCCCTGGCCAGAGGGTTCCACAATCAAACCTCAGTCCTGTTGCCATGCCACGGTTCCACCATCAAACCTCAGTCACGTTCCCAGGCCACAGGGTTCTTCCATCAAACCTCAGTCATGTTCCCAGGCCCCAGGATTCCACAATCTCACATCAGTCATGTTCCAAGGCCAATGGTTTCCAGAATCAAACCTGAGTCATATTCCCAGGCCACATGGTTCCAGAATCAAACCTCAGTCATGTTCCCAGGACACATGGTTCCAGAATAAAACCTCAGCCATGTTCCCTGGACACAGGTTCCAAAAATAAAACCCCAGGCATGTTCCCAGGCCACAGGGTTCCAGAATCAAGCCTCACTCAAATTCCCAGGCCTCAGGGTTCCACAATTAAACCTCAGTCATATTCCCAGGCCAGAGGGTTCCACAATCAAAGCTAAGTCCTCTTGCCAGGCCACAGGGTTCCACCATCAAACCTCAGTCCTGTGACCAGGCCACAGGCTTCCACCTTCAAGCCTCAGTCACGTTCCCAAGCCTGAGGGTTCCACCATCAAACCTCTGTCATGTTGCCAGATCACAGGGGTACAGAATTAAACCACAGTCATATTCCCAGGCCAGAGGGTTCCACAGTCAAACCTCAGTCATGTTACCATGCCACAGGGTTCCAGAATCCAACCGATGTCATGTTCCCTGGCCACAGGGTTCCAGAATCTATCCTCAGTCATGTTCCCAGGCCACAGGGTTCCAGAATAAAACCTCAGTCATATTCCCAGTTCACAGGGTTCCAGAACAAAGCCTCAGTCAGGTCCCCAGGGCACAGTATTCCACAATCTAAACAGATGTCATGTTCCCAGGTCACAGGTTTCCAGAATCACGCCTCATTCATGTTCCCAGGCCACAGGGATCCACCATCAAGCCTCAGTCAAGTTCCCAAGCCTGAGGGTTCCACAATCAAACCTCATTCATGTTCCCAGTGCACAGGGTTCTTCCATCAAACCTCAATCATGTTCCCAGGACACAGGTTTCCAGAATCAAACCAAAGTCAAGTTCCCAGGCCATGGGTTTCCAGTACCAGGCCTCAGTCATGTTTCCAGGGCACAGGGTTCCACAATCAAACCTCAGTCATGTTGCCAGTCCACAGGTTTCTGCCATCAATCCTCAGTCAAGTTCCCAGGCCACAGATTTCCAGAATCAAACCTCAGTCATATTCCCAGGACACATGGTTCCAGAATCAAACCTCAGTCATGTTCGCAGGCCACAGGGTTCCACAATCAAACCTCAGTCATGTTCCCAGGAAAAAGGTGTCCAGAATCAAACCTCAGTCATGTTCCCAGGGAACAGGGTTCCAGAAACAAACCTCAGTCATGATGCCAGGCCACAGGTTACCACCATCAAACCTCAGACATGTTCCCAGGCCACAGGTTTCCAGAATCAAACCGTTCTCATGTTCCCAGGCCACAGGGTTCCACAATCCACTGATGTCATGTTCCCAGGCCACAGGGTTCCAGAATCACGCCTCAGTCATATTCCCAGGCCACAGGGTTCCAGAATTAAACCTCAGTCATATTCCCAGGCCAGAGGGTTCCAGAATCCAACCGATGTCATGTTCCCAGGCCACAGGGTTCTAGAACCAAGCCTCAGTCAGGTTCCCAGGCCTCAGGGATCCAGAATCAAACCTCAGTCATGTTGCCAGGCCATAGGGTACCACCATCAAACCTCAGTCATATTCCCAGTCCACAGGTTTCCAGAATCAAACCGATTTCATGTTCCCAGGCAACAGGGTACCAGAATCCAAACCCATGTCATGTTCCCAGGCCACAGGGTTCCACCATCAAATCTCAGTCATTTTGCCAGGCCACAGGGTTCCACAATCCACTGATGTCATGTTCCCAGGCCACAGGGTTCCAGAATCATACCTCAGTTATGTTCCCAGGCCACAGGGTTCCAGAATCAAGCCTCCCTCATATTCCCAGGCCACAGGGTTCCACAATTAAACCTCAGTCATATTCCCAGGCCAGAGGGTTCCACAATCAAACCTCAGTCCTGTTGCCAGGCCACGGTTCCACCATCAAGCCTCAGTCATGTTCCCAGGCCTGAGTGTTCCACAATCAAACCTAAGTCATCTTGCCAGGCCACAGGGTTCCACAATCCACAGATGTCATGTTCCCAGGCCACAGGGTTCCAGAATCAAGCCTCCCTCATATTCCCAGGCCACAGGTTTCCACAATTAAACCTAAGTCATATTCCCATGCCAGAGGGTTCCACAATCAAACCTCAGTCTTGTTGCCAGGCCACGGTTCCACCATCAAACCTCAGTCATGTTCCCAGGCCACAGGGTTCTTCCATCAAATCTCAGTCATGTTCCCAGGCCACAGGATTCCACAATCTCACATCAGTCATGTTCCCAGGCCAATGGTTTCCAGAATCAAACCTCAGTCATATTCCCAGGCCACATGGTTCCAGAATCAAACCTCAGTCATGTTCCCAGGACACATGGTTCCAGAATAAAACCTCAGCCATGTTCCCTGGACACCGGTTCCAAAAATAAAACCCCAGTCATGTTCCCAGGCCACAGGGTTCCAGAATCAAGCCTCACTCATATTCCCAGGCCTCAGGGTTCCACAATTAAACCTCAGTCATATTCCCAGGCCAGAGGGTTCCACAATCAAACCTCAGTCCTGTTGCCAGGCCACGGTTCCACCATCAAGCCTCAGTCATGTTCCCAGGCCAGAGTGTTCCACAATCAAACCTAAGTCATCTTGCCTGGCCACAGGTTTCCACCATCAAACATCAGTCCTGTGACCAGGCCACAGGCTTCCACTATCAAGCCTCAGTCATGTTCCCAAGCCTGAGGGTTCCACAATCAAACCTCTGTCATGTTGCCAGATCACAGGGTTACAGAATTAAACCACAGTCATAATCCCTGGCCAGACGGTTCCACAGTCAAACCTCAGTCATGTTACCATGCCACAGGGTTCCAGAATCCAACCGATGTCATGTTCCCTGGCCACAGGGTTCCAGTATCTATCCTCAGTCATGTTCCCAGGCCACAGGGTTCCAGAACCAAGCCTCAGTCAGGTTCCCAGGGCACAGTATTCCACAATCTAAACAGATGTCATATTCCCAGGTCACAGGTTTCCAGAATCACGCCTCAGTCATGTTCCCAGGCCACAGGGATCCAGAATCATACCTCAGTCATGTTGCCAGGCCATAGGGTACCACCATCAAACATCAGTCATATTCCCAGGCCACAGGTTTCCAGAATCAAACCGATTTCATGTTCCCAGGCAACAGGGTACCAGAATCCAAGCCGATGTCATGTTCCCAGGCCACAGGGTTCCACCATTAAATCTCAGTCCTGTTGCCAGGCCACAGGGTTCCACAATCAAGCCTCAGTCATGTTCCCAAGCCTGAGGGTTCCACAGTCAAACCTCAGTCATGTTGCCAGGCCACAGGGTTCTACCATCAAACCTCAGTCATGTTCCCAGGAAACAGGGTTCCAGAATCAAACCAATGTCATGTTCCCAGGCCACGGGGTTCCAGTATCAGGCCTCAGTCATGTTCCCAGTGCACAGGGTTCCACCATCAAACCTCAATCATGTTGCCAGTCCACAGGTTTCTGCGATCAAATCAGAGTCAAGTTCCAGGCCACAGGCTTCGAGAATCAAGCCTCAGTCATGTTGCCAGGCCACAGGGTACCACCATCAAACCTCAGTCATGTTCCCAGGCCACAGGGTTGTTCCATTAAACCTCAGTCATATTCCCAGGCCACAGGATTCCACAATCTCACATCAGTCATGTTCCCAGGCCAATGGTTTCCGGAATCAAACCTCAGTCATATTCCCAGGTCACATGGTTCCAGAATCAAACCTCAGTCATGTTCCGAGGCCACAGGGTTCCAGAATCAAGCCTCCCTCATATTCCCAGGCAACAGGGTTCCACAATTAAACCTCAGTCATATTCCCAGACCAGAGGTTTCAACCATCAAACCTCAGTCATTTTCCCAGGAAACAGGGTTCCAGAATCAAACCAATGTCATGTTCCGAGGGCACGGGGTTCCAGTATTAGGCCTCAGTCATGTTCCCAGGCCACAGGGTTCCACCATCTAACCTCAGTCATGTTGCCAGTCCACAGGTTTCCGCGATCATACCACATTCAACTTCCCAGGCCACAGGGTTCCAGAATCAAGCCTCAGTCATGCTGCTAGGCCACAGGGTACCACCATCAAACCTCAGTCATCTTCCCAGTGCACAGGGTTTCTCCATCAAACCTCAATCATGTTCCCAGGACACAGGTTTCCAGAATCAAACCAAAGTCAAGTTCCCAGTCCATGGGTTTCCAGTAGCAGGCCTCAGTCAGGTTTCCAGGGCACAGGGTTCCACAATCAAACCTCAGTCATGTTGCCAGTCCACAGGTTTCTGCCATCAAACCTCAGTCAAGTTCCCAGGCCACAGATTTCCAGAATCAAACCTCAGTCATATTCCCAGGACACATGGTTCCAGAATCAAACCTCAGTCATGTTCGCAGGCCACAGGGTTCCACAATCAAACCTCAGTCATGTTCCCAGGACAAAGGTGTCCAGAATCAAACCTCAGTCATGTTCCCAGGGAACAGGGTTCCAGAAACAAACCTCAGTCATGTTGCCAGGCCACAGGTTTCCACCATCAAACCTCAGACATGTTCCCTAGCCACAGGGTTCCAGAATCAAACCGTTCTCAGGTTCCCAGGCCACAGGGTTCCACAATCCACTGATGTCATATTCCCAGGCCAAAGGGTTCCAGAATGAAACCTCAGTTATGTTCCCAGGCCACAGGGTTCCAGAATCAAGCCTCCCTCATATTCCCAGGCCACAGGGTTCCACAATTAAACCTCAGTCATATTCCCAGGCCAGAGGGTTCCACCATCAAACCTCAGTCCTTTTGCCAGGCCACGGTTCCACCATCAAGCCTCAGTCATGTTCCCAGGCCTGAGTGTTCCACAATCAAACGTAAGTCATCTTGCGAGGCCTCAGGGTTCCACCATCAAATCTCAGTCCTGTTGCCAGGCCACAGGCTTCCACCATCAAGCCTCAGTCATGTTCCCAAGCCTGAGGGTTCCACAATCAAACCTCTGTCATGTTGCCAGGCCACAGGGTTCAACCATCAAACCTCAGTCATATTCCCAGGAAACAGGGTTTCAGAATCAACCCAATGTCATGTTGCCAGGCCACAGGGTACCACCATGAAACCTCAGTCATGTTCCCAGGCCACAGTGTTTTTCCATCAAACCTCAGTCATGGTCCCAGGCCACAGGATTCCACAATCTCACATCAGTCATGTTCCCAGGCCAATGGTTTACAGAATCAAACCTCAGTCATATTCCCAGGCCTCATGATTCCAGAATCAAACCTCAGTCATGTTCCCAGGACAAGGGGTTCCAGAATAAAACCTCAGTCATGTTCCCTGGACACAGGTTCCAAAAATAAAACCCCAGGCATGTTCCCAGGCCACAGGGTTCCAGAATCAAGCCTCACTCATACTCCCAGGTCACAGGGTTCCACAATTAAACCTCAGTCATATTCCCAGGCCAGAGGGTTCCACAATGAAACCTAAGTCATCTTGCCAGGCCACAGGGTTCCACCATCAAACCTCAATCCTCTTGCAAGGCCGCAGGGTTCCACCATCAAGCCTCAGTCACGTTCCCAAGCCTGAGGGTTCCACAATCAAACCTCTGTCATGTTGCCAGGCCACAGGGTATCAGATTTAAACCACCGTCATATTCCCAAGCCAGAGGGTTCCACAGTCAAACCTCACTCATGTTCCCATGCCACAGGTTTCCCGAATCCAACCGATGTCATGTTCCCAGGCCACAGGGTTCCAGAATCAATCCTCAGTCATGTTCCCAGGCTACAGGGTTCCAGAATAAAACCTCAGTCATATTCCCAGTCCACAGGGTTCCAGAACCAAGCCTCAGTCAGGTTCCCAGGGCACAGTATTCCACAATCTAAACAGATGTCATGTTCCGAGGTCACAGGTTTCCACAATCACGCCTCAGTCATGTTCCCAGGCCACAGGGATCCAGAATCAAACCTCAGTCATGTTGCCAGCTCATAGGGTACCACCATCAAACCTCAGTCATATTCCCAGGCCACAGGTTTCCAGAATCAAACCGATTTCATGTTCCCAGGCAACAGGGTACCAAAATCCAAACCGATGTAATGTTCCCAGGCCACAGGGTTCCACCATCAAATCTCAGTCCTGTTGCCAGGCCACAGGGTTCAACCATCAAACCTCAGTCATGTTCCCAGGCCACAGGGTTCCAGAATAAAACCTCAGTTATGTTCCCAGGCCACAGGGTTCCAGAATCAAGCCTCACTCATATTCCCAGGCCAGAGTGTTCCACAATTTAACCTCAGTCATATTCCCAGGACACAGGGTTCCACAATTAAACCTCAGTCATATTCCCAGGCCAGAGGGTTCCACAATCATACCTCAGTCCTGTTTCCAGGCCACGGTTCCACCATGAAGCCTCAGTCATGTTCCCAGGCCTGAGTGTTCCACAATTAAACCTAAGTCAACTTGCCAGGCATCAGGGTTCCACCATCAACTCTCAGTCCTGTTGCCAGGCCACAGGCTTCCACCATCAAGCCTCAGTCACGTTCCCAAACCTGAGGGTTCCACAATCAAACCTCTGTCATGTTGCCAGGCCATAGGGTACCACCATCAATCCTCAGTCATATTCCCAGGCCACAGGTTTCCAGAATCAAACCGATTTCATGTTCCCTGGCAACAGGTTACCAGAATCCAAACCGATGTCATGTTCCCAGGCCACAGGGTTCCACCATCAAATCTCAGTCCTGTTGCCAGGCCACAGGTTTCCACCATCAAGCCTCAGTCATGTTCCCAAGCCTGAGGGTTCCACAATCAAACTTCAGTCATATTGCCAGGCCACAGGGTACAACCATCAAACCTCAGTCATGTTCCCAGGAAACAGGGTTCCAGAATCAAACCAATGTCATGTTCCCAGGCCACGGGGTTCCAGTATCAGGCCTCAGTCATGTTCCCAGTGCACACGGTTCCACCATCAAACCTCAGTCATGTTGCCAGTACACAGGTTTCTGCTATCAAATCACAGTCAAGTTCCCAGGCCACAGGGTTCCAGAATCAAGCCTCAGTCAGGTTGCCAGGCCACAGTGTACCACCATCAGACCTCAGTCATATTCCCAGGCCACAGGGTTCCAGAATAAAACCTCAGCCATGTTCCCTGGTCACAGGTTCCAAAAATAAAACCCCAGTCATGTTCCCAGGCCACAGGGTTCCAGAATCAAGCCTCACTCATATTCCCAGGCCACAGGGTTCCACAATTAAACCTCAGTCATATTCCCAGGTCAGAGGGTTCCTCAGTCAAACCTCAATCCTGTTGCAAGGCCACAGGCATCCACCATCAAGCCTCAGTCACGTTCCCAAGCCTGAGGGTTCCACAATCAAACCTCTGTCATGTTGCCAGGCCACAGGGTTACAGAATTAAACCACAGTCATATTCCCAGGCCAGAGGGTTCCACAGTCAAACCTCACTCATGTTCCCATGCCACATGGTTCCAGAATCCAACCGATGTCATGTTCCCTGGCTACAGGTTTCCAGAAGCTATCCTCAGTCATGTTCCCAGGCCACAGGATTCCAGAATAAAACCTCAGTCATATTCCCAGTCCACAGGGTTCCAGTATCAAGCCTCAGTCAGGTTCCCAGGGCACAGTATTCCACAATCTAAACAGATGTCATGTTCCCAGGTCACAGGTTTCCAGAATCACGCCTCAGTCATGTTCCCAGGCCACAGGGATCCAGAATCAAACCTCTGTCATGTTGCCAGGCCACAGGGTTCAACCATCAAACCTCAGTCATATTCCCAGGAAACAGGGTTCCAGAATCAACCCAATGTCATGTTGCCAGGCCACAGGGTACCACCATCAAACCTCAGTCTTGCTCCCAGGCTACAGGGATTTTCCATCAAACCTCAGTCATGTTCCCAGGCCACAGGATTCCACAATCTCACATCAGTCATGTTCCCAGGCCAATGGTTTCCAGAATCAAACCTCAGTCATATTCCCAGGCCTCATGGTTCCAGAATCAAACCTCAGTCATGTTCCCAGGACAAAGGGTTCCAGAATAAAACTTCAGTCATGTTCCCTGGACACAGGTTCCAAAAATAAAACCCCAGGCATGTTCCCAGGCCACAGGGTTCCAGAATCAAGCCTCACTCATACTTCCAGGCCACAGGGTTCCACAATTAAACCTCAGTCATATTCCCAGGCCAGAGGGTTCCACAATCAAACCTAAGTCATGTTGCCAGGCCACAGGGTTCCACCATCAAACCTCAATACTTTTGCAAGGCCACAGTCTTCCACCATCAAGCCTCAGTCACGTTCCCAAGCCTGAGGGTTCCACAATCAAACCTCTGTCATGTTGCCAGGCCACAGGGTTACAGATTTAAACCACAGTCATATTCCCAGGCCAGAGGGTTCCACAGTCAAACCTCACTCATGTTCCCATGCCACAGGATTCCAGAATCCAACCGATGTCATGTTCCCAGGCCACAGGGTTCCAGAATTCATCCTCAGTCATGTTCCCAGGCTACAGGGTTTCAGAATAAAACCTCAGTCATATTCCCAGGCCTCATGGTTCCAGAATCAAACCTCAGTCATGTTCCCAGGACAAAGGGTTCCAGAATCAAGCCTCACTCATATTCCCAGGCCACAGGGTTCCACAGTCAAACCTCAATCATCTTCCCATGCCACAGGTTTCCAGAATCCAACCGATTTCATGTTCCCAGGCCACAGGGTTCCAGAATCAATCCTCAGTCATGTTCCCAGGCCACAGGGTTCCAGAATCAATCCTCAGTTATGTTCCCTGGCTACAGGGTTCCAGAATAAAACCTCAGTCATATTCCCAGTCCACAGGGTTCCAGAACCAAGACTCAGTCAGGTTCCCAGGGCACAGTATTCCACAATCTAAACAGATGTCATGTTCCCAGGTCACAGGTTTCCAGAATCACGCCTCAGTCATGTTCAAAGGCCACAGGGATCCAGAATCATACCTCAGTCATGTTGCCAGGCCATAGGGTACCACCATCAAACCTCAGTCATATTCCCAGGACACAGGTTTCCAGAATCAAACCGATTTGATGTTCCCAGGCAACAGGGTACCAGAGTACAAACTGATGTCATGTTCCCAGGCCACAGGGTTCCACCATCAAATCTGAGTTCTGTTGCCAGGCCACAGGGTTCTACCATCAAGCCTCAGTCATGTTCCCAGGAAAAAGTGTTCCAGAATCAAACCAATGTCATGTTCCCAGGCCACGGGGTTCCAGTATCACGCCTCAGTCATGTTCCCAGTCCACAGGGATCCAGAATCAAACCTCAGTCATGTTGCCAGGCCATAGGGTACCACCATCAAACCTCAGTCATATTCCCAGGACACAGGTTTCCAGAATCAAACCGATTTCATGTTCCCAGGCAACAGGGTACCAGAATCCAAACCGATGTCATGTTCCCAGGCCACAGCGTTCCACCATCAAATCTCAGTCCTGTTGCCAGGCCACAGGCTTCCACCATCAAGCCTCAGTCATGTTCCCAAGCCTGAGGGTTCCACAATCAAACCTCAGTCATATTGCCAGGGCACAGGGTTCAACCATCAAACCTCAGTCATGTTCCCAGGAAACAGGGTTCCAGAATCAAACCTCAGTCATGTTCGCAGGCCACAGGGTTCCACAATCAAACCTCAGTCATGTTCCCAGGACAAAGGTGTCCAGAATCAAACCTCAGGCATGTTCCCAGGGAACAGGGTTCCAGAAACAAACCTCAGTCATGTTGCCAGGCCACAGGTTTCCACCATCAAACCTCAGACATGTTCCCTAGCCACAGGGTTCCAGAATCAAACCGTTCTCAGGTTCCCAGGCCACAGGGTTCCACAATCCACTGATGTCATATTCCCAGGCCAAAGGGTTCCAGAATGAAACCTCAGTTATGTTCCCAGGCCACAGGGTTCCAGAATCAAGCCTCCCTCATATTCCCAGGCCACAGGGTTCCACAATTAAACCTCAGTCATATTCCCAGGCCAGAGGGTTCCACCATCAAACCTCAGTCCTTTTGCCAGGCCACGGTTCCACCATCAAGCCTCAGTCATGTTCCCAGGCCTGAGTGTTCCACAATCAAACGTAAGTCATCTTGCGAGGCCTCAGGGTTCCACCATCAAATCTCAGTCCTGTTGCCAGGCCACAGGCTTCCACCATCCAGCCTCAGTCATGTTCCCAAGCCTGAGGGTTCCACAATCAAACCTCTGTCATGTTGCCAGGCCACAGGGTTCAACCATCAAACCTCAGTCATATTCCCAGGAAACAGGGTTTCAGAATCAACCCAATGTCATGTTGCCAGGCCACAGGGTACCACCATGAAACCTCAGTCATGTTCCCAGGCCACAGTGTTTTTCCATCAAACCTCAGTCATGGTCCCAGGCCACAGGATTCCACAATCTCACATCAGTCATGTTCCCAGGCCAATGGTTTACAGAATCAAACCTCAGTCATATTCCCAGGCCTCATGATTCCAGAATCAAACCTCAGTCATGTTCCCAGGACAAGGGGTTCCAGAATAAAACCTCAGTCATGTTCCCTGGACACAGGTTCCAAAAATAAAACCCCAGGCATGTTCCCAGGCCACAGGGTTCCAGAATCAAGCCTCACTCATACTCCCAGGTCACAGGGTTCCACAATTAAACCTCAGTCATATTCCCAGGCCAGAGGGTTCCACAATGAAACCTAAGTCATCTTGCCAGGCCACAGGGTTCCACCATCAAACCTCAATCCTCTTGCAAGGCCGCAGGGTTCCACCATCAAGCCTCAGTCACGTTCCCAAGCCTGAGGGTTCCACAATCAAACCTCTGTCATGTTGCCAGGCCACAGGGTATCAGATTTAAACCACCGTCATATTCCCAGGCCAGAGGGTTCCACAGTCAAACCTCACTCATGTTCCCATGCCACAGGTTTCCCGAATCCAACCGATGTCATGTTCCCAGGCCACAGGGTTCCAGAATCAATCCTCAGTCATGTTCCCAGGCTACAGGGTTCCAGAATAAAACCTCAGTCATATTCCCAGTCCACAGGGTTCCAGAACCAAGCCTCAGTCAGGTTCCCAGGGCACAGTATTCCACAATCTAAACAGATGTCATGTTCCGAGGTCACAGGTTTCCACAATCACGCCTCAGTCATGTTCCCAGGCCACAGGGATCCAGAATCAAACCTCAGTCATGTTGCCAGCTCATAGGGTACCACCATCAAACCTCAGTCATATTCCCAGGCCACAGGATTCCACAATCTCACATCAGTCATGTTCCCAGGCCAATGGTTTCCAGAATCAAACCTCAGTCATATTCCCAGGCCTCATGGTTCCAGAATCAAACCTCAGTCATGTTCCCAGGACAAAGGGTTCCAGAATAAAACTTCAGTCATGTTCCCTGGACACAGGTTCCAAAAATAAAACCCCAGGCATGTTCCCAGGCCACAGGGTTCCAGAATCAAGCCTCACTCATACTTCCAGGCCACAGGGTTCCACAATTAAACCTCAGTCATATTCCCAGGCCAGAGGGTTCCACAATCAAACCTAAGTCATGTTGCCAGGCCACAGGGTTCCACCATCAAACCTCAATACTTTTGCAAGGCCACAGTCTTCCACCATCAAGCCTCAGTCACGTTCCCAAGCCTGAGGGTTCCACAATCAAACCTCTGTCATGTTGCCAGGCCACAGGGTTACAGATTTAAACCACAGTCATATTCCCAGGCCAGAGGGTTCCACAGTCAAACCTCACTCATGTTCCCATGCCACAGGATTCCAGAATCCAACCGATGTCATGTTCCCAGGCCACAGGGTTCCAGAATTCATCCTCAGTCATGTTCCCAGGCTACAGGGTTTCAGAATAAAACCTCAGTCATATTCCCAGGCCTCATGGTTCCAGAATCAAACCTCAGTCATGTTCCCAGGACAAAGGGTTCCAGAATCAAGCCTCACTCATATTCCCAGGCCACAGGGTTCCACAGTCAAACCTCAATCATCTTCCCATGCCACAGGTTTCCAGAATCCAACCGATTTCATGTTCCCAGGCCACACGGTTCCAGAATCAATCCTCAGTCATGTTCCCAGGCCACAGGGTTCCAGAATCAATCCTCAGTTATGTTCCCTGGCTACAGGGTTCCAGAATAAAACCTCAGTCATATTCCCAGTCCACAGGGTTCCAGAACCAAGACTCAGTCAGGTTCCCAGGGCACAGTATTCCACAATCTAAACAGATGTCATGTTCCCAGGTCACAGGTTTCCAGAATCACGCCTCAGTCATGTTCAA
This sequence comes from Balaenoptera physalus, assembly GCF_965194825.1. Lineage (NCBI taxonomy): Eukaryota > Metazoa > Chordata > Mammalia > Artiodactyla > Balaenopteridae > Balaenoptera > Balaenoptera physalus. The sequence continues at coordinate 24,800,264 of NC_138894.1, forward strand.
AGGCCACAGGGATCCAGAATCATACCTCAGTCATGTTGCCAGGCCATAGGGTACCACCATCAAACCTCAGTCATATTCCCAGGACACAGGTTTCCAGAATCAAACCGATTTGATGTTCCCAGGCAACAGGGTACCAGAGTACAAACTGATGTCATGTTCCCAGGCCACAGGGTTCCACCATCAAATCTGAGTTCTGTTGCCAGGCCACAGGGTTCTACCATCAAGCCTCAGTCATGTTCCCAGGAAAAAGTGTTCCAGAATCAAACCAATGTCATGTTCCCAGGCCACGGGGTTCCAGTATCACGCCTCAGTCATGTTCCCAGTCCACAGGGATCCAGAATCAAACCTCAGTCATGTTGCCAGGCCATAGGGTACCACCATCAAACCTCAGTCATATTCCCAGGACACAGGTTTCCAGAATCAAACCGATTTCATGTTCCCAGGCAACAGGGTACCAGAATCCAAACCGATGTCATGTTCCCAGGCCACAGCGTTCCACCATCAAATCTCAGTCCTGTTGCCAGGCCACAGGCTTCCACCATCAAGCCTCAGTCATGTTCCCAAGCCTGAGGGTTCCACAATCAAACCTCAGTCATATTGCCAGGGCACAGGGTTCAACCATCAAACCTCAGTCATGTTCCCAGGAAACAGGGTTCCAGAATCAAACCTCAGTCATGTTCGCAGGCCACAGGGTTCCACAATCAAACCTCAGTCATGTTCCCAGGACAAAGGTGTCCAGAATCAAACCTCAGGCATGTTCCCAGGGAACAGGGTTCCAGAAACAAACCTCAGTCATGTTGCCAGGCCACAGGTTTCCACCATCAAACCTCAGACATGTTCCCTAGCCACAGGGTTCCAGAATCAAACCGTTCTCAGGTTCCCAGGCCACAGGGTTCCACAATCCACTGATGTCATATTCCCAGGCCAAAGGGTTCCAGAATGAAACCTCAGTTATGTTCCCAGGCCACAGGGTTCCAGAATCAAGCCTCCCTCATATTCCCAGGCCACAGGGTTCCACAATTAAACCTCAGTCATATTCCCAGGCCAGAGGGTTCCACCATCAAACCTCAGTCCTTTTGCCAGGCCACGGTTCCACCATCAAGCCTCAGTCATGTTCCCAGGCCTGAGTGTTCCACAATCAAACGTAAGTCATCTTGCGAGGCCTCAGGGTTCCACCATCAAATCTCAGTCCTGTTGCCAGGCCACAGGCTTCCACCATCCAGCCTCAGTCATGTTCCCAAGCCTGAGGGTTCCACAATCAAACCTCTGTCATGTTGCCAGGCCACAGGGTTCAACCATCAAACCTCAGTCATATTCCCAGGAAACAGGGTTTCAGAATCAACCCAATGTCATGTTGCCAGGCCACAGGGTACCACCATGAAACCTCAGTCATGTTCCCAGGCCACAGTGTTTTTCCATCAAACCTCAGTCATGGTCCCAGGCCACAGGATTCCACAATCTCACATCAGTCATGTTCCCAGGCCAATGGTTTACAGAATCAAACCTCAGTCATATTCCCAGGCCTCATGATTCCAGAATCAAACCTCAGTCATGTTCCCAGGACAAGGGGTTCCAGAATAAAACCTCAGTCATGTTCCCTGGACACAGGTTCCAAAAATAAAACCCCAGGCATGTTCCCAGGCCACAGGGTTCCAGAATCAAGCCTCACTCATACTCCCAGGTCACAGGGTTCCACAATTAAACCTCAGTCATATTCCCAGGCCAGAGGGTTCCACAATGAAACCTAAGTCATCTTGCCAGGCCACAGGGTTCCACCATCAAACCTCAATCCTCTTGCAAGGCCGCAGGGTTCCACCATCAAGCCTCAGTCACGTTCCCAAGCCTGAGGGTTCCACAATCAAACCTCTGTCATGTTGCCAGGCCACAGGGTATCAGATTTAAACCACCGTCATATTCCCAGGCCAGAGGGTTCCACAGTCAAACCTCACTCATGTTCCCATGCCACAGGTTTCCCGAATCCAACCGATGTCATGTTCCCAGGCCACAGGGTTCCAGAATCAATCCTCAGTCATGTTCCCAGGCTACAGGGTTCCAGAATAAAACCTCAGTCATATTCCCAGTCCACAGGGTTCCAGAACCAAGCCTCAGTCAGGTTCCCAGGGCACAGTATTCCACAATCTAAACAGATGTCATGTTCCGAGGTCACAGGTTTCCAGAATCACGCCTCAGTCATGTTCCCAGGCCACAGGGATCCAGAATCAAACCTCAGTCATGTTGCCAGCTCATAGGGTACCACCATCAAACCTCAGTCATATTCCCAGGACACAGGTTTCCAGAATCAAACCGATTTCATGTTCCCAGGCAACAGGGTACCAAAATCCAAACCGATGTAATGTTCCCAGGCCACAGGGTTCCACCATCAAATCTCAGTCCTGTTGCCAGGCCACAGGGTTCAACCATCAAACCTCAGTCATGTTCCCAGGCCACAGGGTTCCAGAATAAAACCTCAGTTATGTTCCCAGGCCACAGGGTTCCAGAATCAAGCCTCACTCATATTCCCAGGCCAGAGTGTTCCACAATTTAACCTCAGTCATATTCCCAGCACACAGGGTTCCACAATTAAACCTCAGTCATATTCCCAGGCCAGAGGGTTCCACAATCATACCTCAGTCCTGTTGCCAGGCCACGGTTCCACCATGAAGCCTCAGTCATGTTCCCAGGCCTGAGTGTTCCACAATTAAACCTAAGTCAACTTGCCAGGCATCAGGGTTCCACCATCAACTCTCAGTCCTGTTGCCAGGCCACAGGCTTCCACCATCAAGCCTCAGTCACGTTCCCAAACCTGAGGGTTCCACAATCAAACCTCTGTCATGTTGCCAGGCCATAGGGTACCACCATCAATCCTCAGTCATATTCCTAGGCCACAGGTTTCCAGAATCAAACCGATTTCATGTTCCCTGGCAACAGGTTACCAGAATCCAAACCGATGTCATGTTCCCAGGCCACAGGGTTCCACCATCAAATCTCAGTCCTGTTGCCAGGCCACAGGTTTCCACCATCAAGCCTCAGTCATGTTCCCAAGCCTGAGGGTTCCACAATCAAACTTCAGTCATATTGCCAGGCCACAGGGTACAACCATCAAACCTCAGTCATGTTCCCAGGAAACAGGGTTCCAGAATCAAACCAATGTCATGTTCCCAGGCCACGGGGTTCCAGTATCAGGCCTCAGTCATGTTCCCAATGCACACGGTTCCACCATCAAACCTCAGTCATGTTGCCAGTACACAGGTTTCTGCTATCAAATCACAGTCAAGTTCCCAGGCCACAGGGTTCCAGAATCAAGCCTCAGTCAGGTTGCCAGGCCACAGTGTACCACCATCAGACCTCAGTCATATTCCCAGGCCACAGGGTTCCAGAATAAAACCTCAGCCATGTTCCCTGGTCACAGGTTCCAAAAATAAAACCCCAGTCATGTTCCCAGGCCACAGGGTTCCAGAATCAAGCCTCACTCATATTCCCAGGCCACAGGGTTCCACAATTAAACCTCAGTCAAATTCCCAGGTCAGAGGGTTCCTCAGTCAAACCTCAATCCTGTTGCAAGGCCACAGGCATCCACCATCAAGCCTCAGTCACGTTCCCAAGCCTGAGGGTTCCACAATCAAACCTCTGTCATGTTGCCAGGCCACAGGGTTACAGAATTAAACCACAGTCATATTCCCAGGCCAGAGGGTTCCACAGTCAAACCTCACTCATGTTCCCATGCCACATGGTTCCAGAATCCAACCGATGTCATGTTCCCTGGCTACAGGTTTCCAGAAGCTATCCTCAGTCATGTTCCCAGGCCACAGGATTCCAGAATAAAACCTCAGTCATATTCCCAGTCCACAGGGTTCCAGTATCAAGCCTCAGTCAGGTTCCCAGGGCACAGTATTCCACAATCTAAACAGATGTCATGTTCCCAGGTCACAGGTTTCCAGAATCACGCCTCAGTCATGTTCCCAGGCCACAGGGATCCAGAATCAAACCTCTGTCATGTTGCCAGGCCACAGGGTTCAACCATCAAACCTCAGTCATATTCCCAGGAAACAGGGTTCCAGAATCAACCCAATGTCATGTTGCCAGGCCACAGGGTACCACCATCAAACCTCAGTCTTGCTCCCAGGCTACAGGGATTTTCCATCAAACCTCAGTCATGTTCCCAGGCCACAGGATTCCACAATCTCACATCAGTCATGTTCCCAGGCCAATGGTTTCCAGAATCAAACCTCAGTCATATTCCCAGGCCTCATGGTTCCAGAATCAAACCTCAGTCATGTTCCCAGGACAAAGGGTTCCAGAATAAAACTTCAGTCATGTTCCCTGGACACAGGTTCCAAAAATAAAACCCCAGGCATGTTCCCAGGCCACAGGGTTCCAGAATCAAGCCTCACTCATACTTCCAGGCCACAGGGTTCCACAATTAAACCTCAGTCATATTCCCAGGCCAGAGGGTTCCACAATCAAACCTAAGTCATGTTGCCAGGCCACAGGGTTCCACCATCAAACCTCAATACTTTTGCAAGGCCACAGTCTTCCACCATCAAGCCTCAGTCACGTTCCCAAGCCTGAGGGTTCCACAATCAAACCTCTGTCATGTTGCCAGGCCACAGGGTTACAGATTTAAACCACAGTCATATTCCCAGGCCAGAGGGTTCCAGAATCCAACCGATGTCATGTTCCCAGGCCACAGGGTTCCAGAATCAATCCTCAGTCATGTTCCCAGGCTACAGGGTTTCAGAATAAAACCTCAGTCATATTCCCAGGCCTCATGGTTCCAGAATCAAACCTCAGTCATGTTCCCAGGACAAAGGGTTCCAGAATCAAGCCTCACTCATATTCCCAGGCCACAGGGTTCCACAGTCAAACCTCAATCATCTTCCCATGCCACAGGTTTCCAGAATCCAACCGATTTCATGTTCCCAGGCCACAGGGTTCCAGAATCAATCCTCAGTCATGTTCCCAGGCCACAGGGTTTCAGAATCAATCCTCAGTTATGTTCCCTGGCTACAGGGTTCCAGAATAAAACCTCAGTCATATTCCCAGTCCACAGGGTTCCAGAACCAAGACTCAGTCAGGTTCCCAGGGCACAGTATTCCACAATCTAAACAGATGTCATGTTCCCAGGTCACAGGTTTCCAGAATCACGCCTCAGTCATGTTCAAAGGCCACAGGGATCCAGAATCATACCTCAGTCATGTTGCCAGGCCATAGGGTACCACCATCAAACCTCAGTCATATTCCCAGGACACAGGTTTCCAGAATCAAACCGATTTGATGTTCCCAGGCAACAGGGTACCAGAGTACAAACTGATGTCATGTTCCCAGGCCACAGGGTTCCACCATCAAATCTGAGTCCTGTTGCCAGGCCACAGGGTTCTACCATCAAGCCTCAGTCATGTTCCCAGGAAACAGTGTTCCAGAATCAAACCAATGTCATGTTCCCAGGCCACGGGGTTCCAGTATCAGGCCTCAGTCATGTTCCCAGTGCACAGTATTCCACCATCAAACCTCAGTCATGTTGCCAGTCCACAGGTTTCTGTGATTAAACCACATTCAAGTTCCCAGGCCACAGGGTTCCAGAATCAAGCCTCAGTCATGTTGCCAGGCCACAGGGTACCACCATCAAACCTCAGTCATGTTCCCAGTGCACAGGGTTCCTCCATCCTACCTCAATCATGTTCCCAGGACACAGGTTTCCAGAATCAAACCAAAGTCAAGTTCCCAGGCCATGGGTTTCCAGTACCAGGTCTCAGTCATGTTTCCAGGGCACAGGGTTCCATAATCAAACCTCAGTCATGTTGCCAGTCCACAGGTTTCTGCCATCAAACCTCAGTCAAGTTCCCAGGCCACAGATTTCCAGAATCAAACCTCAGTCATATTCCCAGGACACATGGTTCCAGAATCAAACCTCAGTCATGTTCGCAGGCCACAGGGTTCCACAATCAAACCTCAGTCATGTTCCCAGGACAAAGGTGTCCAGAATCAAACCTCAGTCATGTTCCCAGGGAAAAGGGTTCCAGAAACAAACCTCAGTCATGTTGCCAGGCCACAGGTTTCCACCATCAAACCTCAGACATGTTCCCAAGGCACAGGGCTCCAGAATCAAACTGTTCTCATGTTCCCAGGCCCCAGGGTTCCACAATCCACTGATGTCATGTTCCTAGGCCACAGGGTTCCAGAATCAAGCCTCTCTCATATTCCCAGGCCACAGGGTTCCACAATTAAACCTCAGTCATATTCCCAGGCCAGAGGGTTCCACCATCAAACCTCAGTCCTGTTGCCAGGCCACGGTTCCACCATGAAGCCTCAGTCATGTTCCCAGGCCTGAGGGTTCCACAATCAAACCTCTGTCATGTTGCCAGGCCACAGGGTTCAACCATCAAACGTCAGTCATATTCCCAGGAAACAGGGTTCCAGAATCAATCCAATGTCATGTTGCCAGGCCACAGGGTACCACCATCAAACCTCAGTCATGTTCCCAGGCCACAGGGTTTTTCCATCAAACCTCAGTCATGTTCCCAGGCCACAGGATTCCACAATCTCACATCAGTCATGTTCGCAGGCCAATGGTTTCCAGAATCAAACCTCAGTCATATTCCCAGGCCTCATGGTTCCAGAATCAAACCTCAGTCATGTTCCCAGGACAAAGGGTTCCAGAATAAAACCTCAATCATGTTCCCTGGACACAGGTTCCAAAAATAAAACCCCAGGCATGTTCCCAGGCCACAGGGGTCCAGAATCAAGCCTCACTCATATTCCCAGGCCACAGGGTTCCACAATTAAACCTCAGTCATATTCACAGGCCAGAGGGTTCCACAATCAAACCTCAGTCCTGTTGCCAGGCCACGGTTCCACCATCAAGCCTCAGTCATGGTCCCAGGCCTGAGTGTTCCACAATCAAACCTAAGTCATCTTGCCAGGCCACAGGGTTCCACAATCCACTGATGTCATGTTCCCAGGCCACAGGGTTCCAGAATCAAGCCTCCCTCATATTCCCAGGCCACAGGTTTCCACAATTAAACCTAAGTCATATTCCCAGGCCAGAGGGTTCCACAATCAAACCTCAGTCCTGTAGCCAGGCCACAGGGTTACAGAATTAAACCACAGTCATATTCCCAGGCCAGAGGGTTCCACAGACAAACCTCACTCATGTTCCCATGCCACAGGTTTCCAGAATCCAACCGATGTCATGTTCCCAGGCCACAGGTTTCCAGAATCAATCCTCAGTCATGTTCCCAGGTTACAGGGTTCCAGTATAAAACCTCAGTCATATTCCCAGTCCACAGGGTTCCAGAACCAAGCCTCAGTCAGGTTCCCAGGGCTCAGTATTCCACAATCTAAACAGATGTCATGTTCCCAGGCCACAGTTTTCCAGAATCAATCCTCAGTCATGTTCCCAGGCTACAGGGTTCCAGTATAAAACCTCAGTCATATTCCCAGTCCACAGGGTTCCAGAACCAAGCCTCAGTCAGGTTCCCAGGGCTCAGTATTCCACAATCTAAACAGATGTCATGTTCCCAGGTCACAGGTTTCCAGAATCACGCCTCAGTCATGTTCCCAGTCCACAGGGATCCAGAATCAAACCTCAGTCATGTTGCCAGGCCATAGGGTACCACCATCAAACCTCAGTCATATTCCCAGGACACAGGTTTCCAGAATCAAACCGATTTCATGTTCCCAGGCAACAGGGTACCAGAATCCAAACCGATGTCATGTTCCCAGGCAACAGCGTTCCACCATCAAATCTCAGTCCTGTTGCCAGGCCACAGGCTTCCACCATCAAGCCTCAGTCATGTTCCCAAGCCTGAGGGTTCCACAATCAAACCTCAGTCATGTTGCCAGGCCACAGGGTTCAACCATCAAACCTCAGTCATATTCCCAGGAAAGAGGGTTCCAGAATCAAACCAATGTCATGTTCCCAGGGCACGGGGTTCCAGTATCAGGCCTCAGTCATGTTCCCAGTGCACAGGGTTCCACCATCAAACCTCAATCATGTTGCCAGTCCACAGGTTTCTGCAATCAAACCACTTTCAATTTCCCAGGCCACTGGGTTCCAGAATCAAGCGTCAGTCATGTTGCCAGGACACATGGTTCCAGAATCAAACCTCAGTCTTGTTCGCAGGCCACAGGGTTCCACAATCAAACCTCAGTCATGTTCCCAGGACAAAGGTGTCTAGAATCAAACCTCAGTCATGTTCCCAGGCCACAGGTTTCCACCATCAAACCACAGACATGTTCCCAGGCCACAGGATTCCAGAATCAAACCGTTCTCATGTTCCCAGGCCACAGGGTTCCACAATCCACTGATGTCATGTTCCCAGGCCACAGGTTTCCAGAATCAAGCCTCAGTCATGTTCCCAAGCCTGAGGGTTCCACAATCAAACCTCTGTCATGTTGCCAGGCCACAGGGTTCAACCATCAAACCTCAGTCATGTTCCCAGGAAACAGGGTTCCAGAATCAAACCAATGTCATGTTTCCAGGCCACGGGGTTCCAGTATCAGGCCTCAGTCATGTTCCCAATGCACAGGGTTCCACCATCAAACCTCAGTCATGTTGCCAGTCCACAGGTTTCTGCGATCAAACCACATTCAAATTCCCAGGCCACAGGGTTCCAGAATCAAGCCTCAGTCATGTTGCCAGGCCACAGGGTACTTCCATCAAACCTCAGTCATGTTCCCAGTGCACAGGGTTCCTCCATCAAACCTCAATCATGTTCCCAGGACACAGTTTTCCAGAATCCAACCAAAGTCAAGTTCCCAGGCCATGGGTTTCCAGTACCAGGCCTCAGTCATGTTTCCAGGGCACAGGGTTCCACAATCAAACCTCAGTCATGTTGCCAGTCCTCAGGTTTCTGCCATCAAACCTCAGTCAAGTTCCCAGGCCACAGATTTCCAGAATCAAACCTCAGTCATATTCCCAGGACACATGGTTCCAGAATCAAACCTCAGTCATGTTCGCAGGCCACAGGGTTCCACAATCAAATCTCAGTCATGTTCCCAGGACAAAGGTGTCCAGAATCAAACCTCAGTCATATTCCCAGGGAACAGGGTTCCAGAAACAAACCTCAGTCATGTTGCCAGGCCACAGGTTTCCACCATTAAACCTCAGATATGTTCCCAGGCCACAGGGTTCCAGAATCAAACCGTTCTCATGTTCCCAGGCCACAGGGTTCCACAATCTCACGTCAGTCATGTTCCCAGGCCAATGGTTTCCAGAATCAAACCTCAGTCATGTTCCCAGGACACAGGGTTCCAGAATAAAACCTCAGCCATGTTCCCTGGACACAGGTTCCAATAATAAAACCCCAGTCATGTTAACAGGCGACAGGGTTCCAGAATCAAGCCTCACTCATATTCCCAGGCCACAGGGTTCCACAATTAAACCTCAGTCATATTCCCAGGCCAGAGTGTTCCACAATCAAACCTCAGTCCTGTTGCCAGGCCACGGTTCCACCATCAAGCCTCAGTCATGTTCCCAGGCCAGAGTGTTCCACAATCAAACCTAAGTCATCTTGCCAGGCCTCATGGTTCCACCATCAAACCTCAGTCCTGTTGCCAGGCCACAGGCTTCCACCTTCAAGCCTCAGTCACGTTCCGAAGCCTGAGGGTTCCACAATCAAACCTCTGTCATGTTGCCAGGCCACAGGGTTACAGAATTAAACCACAGTCATATTCCCAGGCCAGAGGGTTCCACAGTCAAACCTCAGTCTTGTTCCCATGCCACAGGGTTCAAGAATCCAACTGATGTCATGTTCCCAGGCCACAGGGTTCCAGAATCAATCCTCAGTCATATTCCCAGGCCACAGAGTTTCAGAATCAAACCTTAGTCATGTTCCCAGGTCACAGGGTTCCAGAATCAATCCTCAGTTATGTTCCCTGGCTACAGGGTTCGAGAATAAAACCTGAGTCATATTCCCAGTCCACAGGGTTCCAGAACGAAGCCTCAGTCAGGTTCCCAGGGCACATTAATCCACAATCTAAACAAATGTCATGTTCCCAGGTCACAGGTTTCCAGAATCACGCCTCAGTCATGTTCCCAGGCCACAGGGATCCAGAATCATACCTCAGTCATGTTGCCAGGCCATAGGGTACCACCATCAAACCTCAGTCATATTCCCAGGACACAGGTTTCCAGAATCAAACCGATTTCATGTTCCCAGGCAACAGGGTATCAGAGTACAAACTGATGTCATGTTCCCAGGTCACAGGGTTCCACCATCAAATCTGAGTCCTGTTGCCAGGCCACAGGGTTCTACCATCAAGCCTCAGTCATGTTCCCAAGCCTGAGGTTTCCACAATCATACCTCAGTCATGTTGACAGGCCACAGGGTTCAACCTTCAAACCTCACTCATGTTCCCTGGAAACAGGGTTCCAGAATCAAACCAATGTCATGTTCCCAGGCCACGGGGTTCCAGTATCAGGCCTAAGTCATGTTCCGAGTGCACAGTGTTCCACCATCAAACCTCAGTCATGTTGCCAGTCCACAGGTTTCTGCGATTAAACCACATTCAAGTTCCCAGGCCACAGGGTTCCAGAATTAAGCCTCAGTCATGTTGCCAGGCCACAGGGTACCACCATCAAACCTCAGTCATGTTCCCAGTGCAGAGGGTTCCTCCATCAAACCTCAATCATGTTCCCAGGACACAGGTTTCCAGAATCAAACCAAAGTCAAGTTCCTAGGCCATGGGTTTCCAGTACCAGGTCTCAGTCATGTTTCCAGGGCACAGGGTTCCACAATCAAACCTCAGTCATGTTGCCAGTCCACAGGTTTCTGCCATCAAACCTCAGTCAAGTTCCCAGGCCACAGATTTCCAGAATCAAACCTCAGTCATATTCCTAGGACACATGGTTCCAGAATCAAACCTCAGTCATATTCGCAGGCCACATGGTTCCACAATCAAACCTCAGTCATGTTCCCAGGACAAAGGTGTCCAGAATCAAACCTCAGTCATGTTCCCAGGGAACAGGGTTCCAGAAACAAACCTCAGTCATGTTGCCAGGCCACAGGTTTCCACCATCAAACCTCAGACATGTTCCCAAGCCGCAGGGTTCCAGAATCAAACTGTTCTCATGTTCCCAGGCCACAGGGATCCACAATCCACTGATGTCATGTTCCCAGGCCACAGGGTTCCAGAATCAAACCTCAGTTATGTTCCCAGGCCACAGGGTTCCAGAATAAAACCTCAGTCATATTCCCAGGCCAGAGGGTTCCACCATCAAACCTCAGTCCTGTTGCCAGGCCACAAAGTTCAACCATCAAACCTCAGTCATATTCCCAGGAAACAGGGTTCCAGAATCAATCCGATGTCATGTTGCCAGGCCACAGGGTACCACCATCAAACCTCAGTCATGTTCCCAGGCCACAGGGTTTTTCCATCAAACCTCAGTCATGTTCCCAGGCCTCAGGATTCCACAATCTCACATCAATCATGTTCCCAGGCCAATGGATTCCAGAATCAAACCTCAGTCCTATTCCCAGGCCTCATGATTCCAGAATCAAACCTCAGTCATGTTCCCAGGATAAAGGGTTCAAGAATAAAACCTCAGTCATGTTCCCTGGACACAGGTTCCAAAAATAAAACCCCAGGCATGTTCCCAGATCACAGGGTTCCAGAATCAAGCGTCCCTCATATTCCCAGGCCACAGGTTTCCACAATTAAACCTAAGTCATATTCCCAGGCCAGAGGGTTCCACAGTCAAACCTCACTCATGTTCCCATGCCACAGGTTTTCAGAATCCAACCGATGTGATGTTCCCAGGCCACAGGGTTCCAGAATCATTCCGCAGTTATGTTCCCAGGCTACAGGGTTCCAGAATAAAACCTCAGTCATATTCCCAGTCCACAGGGTTCCAAAACCAAGCCTCAGTCAGGTTCCCAGGGCACAGTATTCCACAATCTAAACAGATGTCATGTTCCCAGGTCACAGGTTTCCAGAATCACGCCTCAGTCATGTTCCCAGGCAACAGGGATCCAGAATCAAACCTCAGTCATGTTTCCAAGCCATAGGGTACCACCGTCAAACCTCAGTCATATTCCCAGGCCACAGGTTTCCAGAATCAAACCGATTTCATGTTCCCAGGCAACAGGGTACCAGCATCCAAACCGATGTCATGTTCCCAGGCCACAGGGTTCCACCGTCAAATCTCAGTCCTGTTGCCAGGCCACAGGATTCCACTATCAAGCCTCAGTCATGTTCCCAAGCCTGAGGGTTCAACCATCAAACCTCAGTCATGTTCCCAGGAAACAGGGTTCCAGAATCAAACCAATGTCATGTTCCCAGGCCACGGGGTTTCAGTATCAGGCCTCAGTCATGTTCCCATTGCACAGGGTTCCAACATCTAACCTCAGTCATGTTGCCAGTCCACAGGTTTCTGCGATCAAACCACATTCAACTTCCCAGGACACAGGGTTCCAGAATCAAGCCTCAGTCATGTTGCCAGCCCACAGGGTACCACCATCAAACCTCAGTCATGTTCCCAGTGCACAGAGTTCCTCCATCAAACCTCAATCATGTTCCCAGGACACAGGTTTCCAGTATCAAACCAAAGTGAAGTTCCCAGGCCATGGGTTTCCAGTAACAGGCCTCAGTCATGTTTCCAGGGCACAGGGTTCCACAATCAAACCTCAGTCATGTTGCCAGTCCACAGGTTTCTGCCATCAAACCTCAGTCAAGTTCCCAGGCCACAGATTTCCAGAATCAAACCTCAGTCATATTCCCAGGAAACATGGTTCCAGAATCAAAGCTCAGTCATTTTCGCAGGCCACAGGGTTCCACAATCAAACCTCAGTCATCTTCCCAGGAGAAAGGTTTCCAGAATCAAACCTCAGTCATGTTCCCAGGGAACAGGGTTCCAGAAACTAACCTCAGTCATGTTGCCAGACCACAGGTTTCCAACATCAAACCACAGACATATTCCCAGGCCACAGGATTCCAGAATCAAACCGTTCTCATGTTCCCAGGCCACAGGGTTCCACAATCCACTGATGTCATGTTCCCAGGACACAGGGTTCCAGAATCAAACCTCAGTTATGTTCCCAGGCCACAGGGTTCCAGAATCAAGCCTCCCTCATATTCCCAGGCCACAGGGTTCCACAATTAAACCTCAGTCATATTCCCAGGCCAGAGGGTTCCACAATCAAACCTCAGTCCTGTTGCCAGGCCACGGTTCCACCATGAAGCCTCAGTCATGTTCCCAGGCCAGAGTGTTCCACAATCAAACCTAAGTCATCTTGCCAGGCCACAGGGTTCCACCATCAAACCTCAGTCCTGTGACCAGGCCACAAGCTTCCACTATCTAGCCTCAGTCACGTTCCCAAGCCTGAGGGTTCCACAATCAAACCTCTGTCATGTTGCCAGATCACAGGGTTACAGAATTAAACCACAGTCATATTCCCAGGCCAGAGGTTTCCACAGTCAAACCTCACTCATGATCCCATGCCACAAGGTTCCAGAATCCAACCGATGTCTTGTTCCCTGGCCACAGGTTTCAAGAATCTATCCTCAGTCATGTTCCCAGGCCACAGGATTCCAGAATAAAACCTCAGTCATATTCCCAGTCCACAGGGTTCCAGTACCATGCCTCAGTCAGGTTCCCAGGGCACAGTATTCCACAATCTAAACAGATGTCGTGTTCCCAGGTCACAGGTTTCCAGAATCACGCCTCAGTCATGTTCCCAGGCCACAGGGATCCAGAATCAAACCTCAGTCATGTTGCCAGGCCATAGGGTACCACCATCAAACCTCAGTCATATTCCCAGGCCACAGTTTTCCAGAAACAAACCGATTTCATGTTCCCAGGCAACAGGGTACCAGAATCTAAACCGATGTCATGTTCCCAGGCAACAGGGTTCCACCATGAAATCTCAGTCCTTTTGCCAGGCCACAGGCTTCCACCATCATGCCTCAGTCACGTTCCCAAGCCTGAGGGTTCCACAATCAAACCTCTGTCATGTTGCCAGGCCACAGGGTTCAACCATCAAACCTCAGTCATATTCCCAGGAAACAGGGTTCCAGCATCAATCCAATGTCATGTTGTCAGGCCACAGGGTACCACCATCAAACCTCAGTCATGTTCCCAGGCCACAGGGTTTTTCCATGAAACCTCAGTCATGTTCCCAGGCCATAGGTTTCCACAATCTCACATCAGTCATGTTCCCAGGCCAATGGTTTCCAGAATCAAACCTAAGTCATATTCCCAGGCCTCATGGTTCCAAAATCAAACCTCAGTCATGTTCCCAGGACAAAGGGTTCCCGAATAAAACCTCAGTCATGTTCCCTGGACACAGGTTCCAAAAATAAAACCCCAGGCATGTTCCCAGGCCACAGGGTTCCAGAATCAAGCCTCACTCATATTCCCAGGCCACAGGGTTCCACAATTAAACCTCAGTCATATTCCCCGGCCAGAGGGTTCCACAATCAAACCTCAGTCCTGTTGCCAGGCCACGGTTCCACCATGAAGCCTCAGTCATGTTCCCAGGACTGAGTGTTCCACAATCAAACCTAAGTCATCTTGCCAGGCCACAGGGTTCCACAATCCAATTATGTCCTGTTCCCAGGCCACAGGGTTCCAGAATCAAGCCTCGCTCATATTCCCAGGCCACAGGTTTCCACAATTAAACCTAAGTCATTTTCCCAGGCCAGAGGGTTCCACAATCAAACCTCAGTCCTGTTGCCAGGCAACAGGGTTACAGAATTAAACCACAGTCATATTCCCAGGCCAGAGGGTTCCACAGTCAAACCTCACTCATGTTCCCATGCCACAGGTTTCCAGAATCCAACCGATGTCATGTTCCCAGGCCACAGGGTTCCAGAATCAATCCGCAGTTATGTTCCCAGGCTACAGGGTTCCAGAATAAAACCTCAGTCATATTCCCAGTCCACAGGGTTCCAGAACCAAGCCTCAGTCAGGTTCCCAGGGCACAGTATTCCACAATCTAAAGAGATGTCATGTTCCCAGGTCACAGGTTTCCAGAATCACGCCTCAGTCATGTTCCCAGGCCACAGGGATCCAGAATCAAACCTCAGTCATGTTTCCAGGCCATAGGGTACCACCGTCAAACCTCAGTCATATTCCCAGGCCACAGGTTTCCAGCATCAAACCGATTTCATGTTCCCAGGCAACAGGGTACCAGAATCCAAACCGATGTCATGTTCCCAGGCCTCAGGGTTCCACCGTCAAATCTCAGTCCTGTTGCCAGGCCACAGCGTTCCACCATCAAGCCTCAGTCATGTTCCCAAGCCTGAGGGTTCAACCATCAACCCTCAGTCATATTCCCAGGAAACAGGGTTCCAGAATCAAACCAATGTCATGTTCCCCGGCCACGGGGTTTCAGTATCAGGCCTCAGTCATGTTCCCAGTGCACAGGGTTCCTCCATCTAACCTCAGTCATGTTGCCAGTCCACAGGTTTCTGCGATCAAACCACATTCAAGTTCCCAGGCCACAGGGTTCCAGAATCAAGCCTCAGTCATGTTGCCAGGCCACAGGGTACCACCATCAAACCTCAGTCATATTCCCAGTCCACAGGGTTCCAGAATCAAACCGATTTCATGTTCCCAGGCAACAGGGTACCAGAATCGAAACCGATGTCATGTTCCCAGGCCACAGGGTTCCACCATCAAATCTCAGTCCTGTTACCAGGCCACAGGCTTCCACCATCAAGCCTCAGTCATGTTCCCAAGCCTGAGGTTTCCACAATCAAACCTCAGTCATGTTTCCAGGAAACAGGGTTCCAGAATCCAACCAATGTCATGTTCCCAGGCCAGAGTGTTCCACAATCAAACCTAAGTCATCTTGGCAGGCCACAGGGTTCCACCATGAAACCTCAATCCTGTTGCAAGGCCACAGGCTTCCACCATCAAGCCTCAGTCACGTTCCCAAGCGTGAGGGTTCCACAATCAAACCTCTGTCATGTTGCCAGGCCACAGGGTTACAGAATTAAACCACAGTCATATTCCCAGGACAGAGGGTTCCACAGGAAAACCTCACTCATGATCCCATGCCACAGGTTTCCAGAATCCAACCGATGTCATGTTCCCAGGCCACAGGGTTCCAGAATCAATCCTCAGTCGTGTTCCCAGACCACAGGGTTCCAGAATCAATCCGCAGTTATGTTCCCTAGCTACAGGTTCCAGAATAAAACCTCAGTCATATTCCCTGTCCACAGGGTTCCAGAACCAAGCCTCAGTCAGGTTCCCAGGGCACAGTATTCCACAATCTAAACAGATGTCATGTTCCCAGGTCACAGGTTTCCAGAATCACGCCTCAGTCATATTCCCAGGCCACAGGGATCCAGAATCAAACCTCAGTCATGTTGCCAGGCCATAGGGTACCACCATCAAACCTCAGTCATATTCCCAGGGCACAGGTTTCCAGAATCAAACCGATTTCATGTTCCCAGGCAACAGGGTACCAGAATCCAAACCGATGTCATGTTCCCAGGCCACAGGGTTCCAGAATCAAACCTCAGTCATGTTGCCAGGCCACAGGGTACCACCATCAAATCTCAGTCCTGTTGCCAGGCCACAGGCTTCCACCATCAAGCCTCAGTCATGTTCCCAAGCCTGAGGTTTCCACAGTCAAACCTCAGTCATGTTCCCAGGAAACAGGGTTCCAGAATCAAACCAATGTCATGTTCCCAGGCCACGGGTTTCAGTATCAGTCCTCAGTCATGTTCCCAGTGCACAGGGTTCCACATTCAGACCTCAGTCATGTTGCCAGGACACAGGTTTCTGGAATCAAATCAGAGTCAAGTTCCAGGCAACAGGTTTCCAGAATCAAGCCTCAGTCATGTTGCCAGGCCACAGGGTACCACCATCAAACCTCAGTCATGTTCCCAGGCCACAGGGTTCATCCATCTATCCTCAGTCATGTTCCAAGGCCACAGGATTCCACAATCTCACATCCGTCATGTCCCCAGGCCAATGGTTTCCAGGATCAAACCTCAGTCATATTCCCAGGCCTCAGGGTTCCAGAATCAAACCTCAGTCATGTTCCCAGGACAAAGGGTTCCAGAATAAAACCTCAGTCAACTTCCCTGGACACAGGTTTCAAAAATAAAACCCCAGGCATGTTCCCAGGCCACAGGGTTCCAGAATCAAGCCTCACTCATATTCCCAGGCCACAGGGTTCCACAATTAAACCTCAGTCATATTCCCAGGCCAGAGTGTTCCACAATCAAACCTCAGTCCTGTTTCCAGGCCACGGTTCCACCATCAACCCTCAGTCATGTTCCCAGGCCTGAGTGTTCCACAATCAAACCTAAGTCATCTTGCCAGGCCACAGGGTTCCACAATCCACTGATGTCATGTTCCCAGGCCACAGGGTTCCAGAATCAAGCCTCCCTCATATTCCCAGGCCACAGGGTTCCACAATTAAACCTCAGTCATATTCCCAGGCCACAGGGTTCCACCATCAAACCGCAGTCATGTTGCCAGTCCACAGGTTTCTGCCATCAAACCTCAGTCAAGTTCCCAGGCCACAGATTTCCAGAATCAAACCTCAGTCATATTCCCAGGACACATGGTTCCAGAATCAAACCTCAGTCATGTTCGCAGGCCACAGGGTTCCACAATCAAACCTCAGTCATGTTCCCAGGACAAAGGTGTCCAGAATCAAACCTCAGACATGTTCCCAAGCAACAGGGTTCCAGAATCAAACCTTTCTCATGTTCCCAGGCCACAGGGTTCCACAATCCACTGATGTCATGTTCCCTGGCCACAGGGTTACAGAATCAAACCTCAGTTATGGTCCCAGGCCACAGGGTTCCAGAATCAAGCCTCCCTCATATTCCCAGGTCACAGGGTTCCACAATTAAACCTCAGTCATATTCCCAGGCCAGAGGGTTCCACCATCAAACCTCTGTCATGTTGCCAGGCCACAGGTTTCAACCATCAAACCTCAGTCATATTCCCAGGAAACAGGGTTCCAGAATCAATCCAATGTCATGTTGCCAGGCCACAGGGTACCACCATCAAACCTCAGTCATATTCCCAGGCCTCATGGTTCCAGAATCAAACCTCTGTCATGTTCCCAGGACAAAGGGTTCCAAAATAAAACCTCAGTCATGTTCCCTGGACACAGGTTCCAAAAATAAAACCCCAGGCATGTTCCCAGGCCACAGGGTTCCAGAATCAAGCCTCACTCATATTCCCAGGCCACAGGTTTCCACAATTAAACCTCAGTCATATTCCCAGGCCAGAGGTTTCCACAATCAAACCTCAGTCCTGTTTCCAGGCCACGGTTCTACCATCAAGCCTCAGTCATGTTCCCAGGCCAGAGTGTTCCACAATCAAACCTAAGTCATCTTGCCAGGCCACAGGGTTCCACCATCAAATCTCAATCCTGTTGCAAGGCCACAGGCTTCCACCATCAAGCCTCAGTCACGTTCCCAAGCCTGAGGGTTCCACAATCAAACCTCTGTCATGTTGCCAGGCCACAGGGTTACAGAATTAAACCACAGTCATATTCCCAGGCCAGAGGGTTCCACAGTCAAACCTCACTCATGTTCCCATGCCACAGGTTTCCAGAATCCAACCGATATCATGTTCCCAGGCCACAGGGTTCCAGAATCAATCCTCAGTCGTGTTCCCAGGCCACAGGGTTCCAGAGTCAATCCGCAGTTATGTTCCCAGGCTACAGGGTTCCAGAATAAAACCTCAGTCATATTCCCAGTCCACAGGGTTCCAGAACCAAGACTCAGTCAGGTTCCCAGGGCACAGTATTCCACAATCTAAACAGATGTCATGTTCCCAGGTCACAGGTTTCCAAAATCATGCCTCAGTAATGTTCTCAGGCCACAGGGATCCAGAATCAAACCTCAGTCATGTGGCCAGGCCATAGGGTACCACCATCAAACCTCAGTCATATGCCTAGGCCACAGGTTTCCAGAATCAAACCGATTTCATGTTCCCAGGCAACAGGGTACCAGAATCCAAACCGATGTCATGTTCCCAGGCCACAGGGTTCCACCATTAAATCTCAGTCCTGTTGCCAGGCCACATGGTTCCACCATCAAGCCTCAGTCTTGTTCCCAAGCCTGAGGGATCCACAATCAAACCTAGTCATGTTGCCAGGCCACAGGGTTCAACCATCAAACCTCAGTCATGTTCCCAGGCCACAGGGTTCCAGAATCAAGCCTCCCTCATATTCCCAGGCCACAGGGTTCCACAATTAAACCTCAGTCATATTCCCAGGCCAGAGGGTTCCACAATCAAACCTCAGTCCTGTTGCCAGGCCACGGTTCCACCATGAAGCCTCAGTCATGTTCCCAGGCCAGAGTGTTCCACAATAAAACCTAAGTCATCTTGCCAGGCCACAGGGTTCCACCATCAAACCTCAGTCCTGTGACCAGGCCACAAGCTTCCACCATCAAGCCTCAGTCACGTTCCCAAGCATGAGGGTTCCACCATCAAACCTCTGTCATGTTGCCAGATCACAGGGTTACAGAATTAAACCACAGTCATATTCCCAGGCCAGAGGATTCCACAGTCAAACCTCACTCATGTTCCCATGCCACATGGTTCCAGAATCCAACCGATGTCATGTTCCCTGGCCACAGGTTTCCAGAAGCTATCCTCAGTCATGTTCCCAGGCCACAGGATTCCAGAATAAAACCTCAGTCATATTCCCAGTCCACAGGGTTCCAGTACCAAACCTCAGTCAGGTTCCCAGGGCACAGTATTCCACAATCTAAACAGATGTCATGTTCCCAGGTCACAGGTTTCCAGAATCACGCCTCAGTCATGTTCCCAGGCCACAGGGATCCAGAATCAAACCTCAGTCATGTTCCCAGGCCATAGGGTACCACCATCAATCCTCAGTCATATTCCCAGGCCACAGGTTTCCAGAATCAAACCGATTTCATGTTCCCAGGCAACAGGGTACCAGAATCCAAACCGATGTCATGTTCCCAGGCCACAGGGTTCCACCATCAAATCTCAGTCCTGTTGCCAGGCCACAGGCTTCCACCATCAAGCCTCAGTCATGTTCCCAAGCCTGAGGGTTCCACAATCAAACCTCTGTCATGTTGCCAGGCCACAGGGTTCAACCATGAAACCTCAGTCATGTTCCCAGGAAACAGGGTTCCAGAATCAATCCAATGTCATGTTCCCAGGCCAAGGGGTTCCAGTATCATGCCTCACTCATGTTCCCAGTGCACAGGTTTCCACCATCAAACCTCAGTCATGTTACCAGTCCACAGGTTTCTGCGATCAAATCAGAGTCAAGTTCCAGGCCACAGGGTTCCAGAATCAAGCCTCAGTCATGTTCCCAGGCCAGAGTGTTCCACAATCAAACCTAATTCATCTTGCCAGGCCACAGGGTTCCACCATCAAACCTCAGTCCTGTTGCCAGAACACAGGCTTCCACCATCAAGCCTCAGTCATGTTCCCAGGAAACAGGGTTCCACCATCAAACCTCAGTCATGTTGCCAGTCCACAGGTTTCTGCTATCAAATCAGAGTCAAGTTCCCAGGCCACAGGGTTCCAGAATCAAGCCTCAGTCATGTTGCCAGGCCACAGGGAACCACCATCAAACCTCAGTCATGTTCCCAGGCCACAGGGTTTTTCCATCAAACCTCAGTCATGTTCCCAGGCCACAGGATTCCACAATCTCACATCAGTCATGTTCCCAGGCCAATGGTTTCCAGAATCAAACCTCAGTCATATTCCCAAACACAGGGTTCCAGAATAAAACCTCAGTCATGTTCCCTTGACACAGGTTCCAAAAATAAAACCCCAGGCATGTTCCCAGGCCACAGGGTTCCAGAATCAAGCCTCACTCATATTCCCAGGCCACAGGGTTCCACAATTAACCTTCAGTCATATTCCCAGGACAGAGGGTTCCACAATCAAACCTCAGTCCTGTTGCCAGGCCACAGGCTTCCACCATCAAGCCTCAGTCATGGTCCCAAGCCTGAAGTTTCCACAATCAAACCTCTGTCATGTTGCCAGGCCACAGGGTTACACATTTAAAGCAGAGTCATATTCCCAGGCCAGACGGTTCCAAAGTCAAACCTCAGTCATGTTCCCATGCCACAGGTTTTCAGAATCCAACCGATGTCATGTTCCCAGGCCACAGGGTTCCAGAATCAATCCTCAGTCATGTTCCCAGGACACAGGAATCCAGAATCAAACTTCAGTCATATTCCCAGGCCACAGGTTTCCAGAATCAAACCGATTTCATGTTCCCAGGCAACAGGATACCAGAATCCAAACCGATTTCATGTTCCCTGGCCACAGGGTTCCACCATCAAGCCTCAGTCATGTTCCCAAGACTGAGGGTTCCACCATCAAACCTTTGTCATGTTGCCAGGCCACAGGGTTCAAACATGAAACCTCACTCATGTTCCCAGGAAACAGGGTTCCAGAATCAAACCAATGTCATGTTCCCAGGCAATGGGGTTCCACTATCAGGCCTCAGTCATGTTCCCAGGAAACAGGGTTCCAGAATCAAACCAATGTCATGTTCCCAGGCCACGGGGTTCCAGTATCAGGCCTCAGTCATGTTCCCAGTGCACAGGATTCCACTAGTAAACCTCAGTCATGCTGCCAGTCAACAGTTTTCTGCGATCAAATCAGAGTAAAGTTCCCAGCCACAGGGTTCCAGAATCAAGCCTCAGTCATGTTGCCAGGCCACAGGGTACCACCATGAAACCTCAGTCATGTTCCCAGGCCACAGGGTTCCTCCATCAAACCTCAATCATGTTCCCAGGACACAGGTTTCCAGAATCAAACCAAAGTCAATTTCCCTATCCATGGGTTTCCAGTACCAGGCCTCAGTCATGTTTCCAGGGCACAGGGTTCCACAATCAAACCTCAGTCATGTTGCCAGTCCACAGGTTTCTGCCATCAAACCTCAGTCAAGTTCCCAGGCCACAGATTTCCAGAATCAAACCTCAGTCATATTCCCAGGACACATGGTTCCAGAATCAAACCTCAGTCATGTTCGCAGGCCACAGGGTTCCACAATCAAACCTCAGTCATGTTCCCAGGAGAAAGGTGTCCAGAATCAAACCTCAGTCATGTTCCCAGGGAACAGGGTTCCAGAAACAAACCTCAGTCATATTGCCAGGCCACAGGTTTCCACCATCAAACCTCAGACATATTCCCAGGCCACAGGGTTCCAGAATCAAACCGTTCTCATATTCCCAGGCCACAGGGTTCCACAATCCACTGATGTCATGTTCCCAGGCCACAGGGTTACAGAATCCAACCGATGTTATGTTCCCAGGCCACAGGGTTCCAGAATCAATCCTCAGTCATGTTCCCAGGTCACAGGGTTCCAGATTAAAACCTCAGTCATATTCCCAGGCCACAGGGTTCCAGAATCAATCCTCAGTTATGTCCCAAGGTTACAGGGCTCCAGAATAAAACCTCAGTCATATTCCCAGTCCACAGGGTTCCAGACCAAGCCTCAGTCAGGTTCCCAGGGCACAGTATTCCACAACCTAAACAGATGTCATGTTCCCAGGTCACAGGTTTCCAGAATCACGCCTCAGTCATGTTGCCACGCCACAGGTTTCCAGAATCAAACCGATTTCATGTTCCCAGGCAACAGGGTACCAGATTCCAAACCGATGTCATGTTCCAAGGCCACAGGGTTCCACCATGAAATCTCAGTCCTGTTGCCAGTCCACAGGGTACAACCATCAAACCTCAGTCATGTTCCCAGGAAACAGGGTTCCAGAATCAAACCAATGTCATGTTCCCAGGCCACGGGGCTCCACTATCTGGCCTCAGTCATGTTCCCAGTGCACAGGGTTCCACCATCAAACCTCAGTCATGTTGCCAGTCCACAGGTTTCTGCGATCAAATCATAGTCAAGTTCCCAGGGTCAGGGTTCCAGAATCATGCCTCAGTCATGTTGCCAGGCCACAGGGTACCACCATCAAACCTCAGTCATGTTCCCAGGCCACAGGGTTCTTCCATCAAACCTCAGTCATGTTCCCAGGCCACAGGATTCCACAATCTCACATTAGTCATGTTCCCAGGCCAAAGGTTTCCAGAATCAAACCTCAGTCCTATTCCCAGGCCACATGGTTCCAGAATCAAACCTCAGTCATGTTCCCAGGACACAGGGTTCCAGAATAAAACCTCAGCCATGTTCCCTGACACAGGTTCCAAATATAAAACCCCAGTCATGTTCCCAGGCCACAAGGTTCCAGAATCAAACCTCACTCATATTCCCAGGCCACAGGGTTCCACAATTAAACCTCAGTCATTATCCCAGGCCAGAGGGTTCCACGGTCAAACCTCAGTCTTGTTCCCATGCCACAGGGTTCCAGAATACAACCGATGTCATGTTCCCAGGCCACAGGGTTCCAGAATCAAGCCTCACTCATATTCCCAGGCCACAGGGTTCCACAATCATACCTCAGTCCTGTTGCCATGCCACGGTTCCACCATGAAGCCTCAGTCTTGTTCCCAAGCCTGAGGGATCCACAATCAAACCTAGTCATGTTGCCAGGCCACAGGGTTCAACCATCAAACCTCAGTCATGTTCCCAGGCCACAGGGTTCCAGAATCAAGCCTCCCTCATATTCCCAGGCCACAGGGTTCCACAATTAAACCTCAGTCATATTCCCAGGTCAGAGGGTTCCTCAGTCAAACCTCAATCCTGTTGCAAGGCCACAGGCATCCACCATCAAGCCTCAGTCACGTTCCCAAGCCTGAGGGTTCCACAATCAAACCTCTGTCATGTTGCCAGGCCACAGGGTTACAGAATTAAACCACAGTCATATTCCCAGGCCAGAGGTTTCCACAGTCAAACCTCACTCATGTTCCCATGCCGCAGGGTTCCAGAATCCAAACGATGTCATGTTCCCAGGCCACAGGGTTCTAGAACCAAGCCTCAGTCAGGTTCCCAGGCCTCAGGGATCCAGAATCAAACCTCAGTCATGTTGCCAGGCCATAGGGTACAACCATCAAACGTCAGTCATATTCCCAGGCCGCAGGTTTCCAGAATCAAAACGATTTCATGTTCCCAGGCAACAGGGTACCAGAATCCAAACCGATGTCATGTTCCCAGGCCACAGGGTTCCACCATCAAATCTAAGTCCTTTTGCCAGGCCACAGGTTTCCACCACCAAGCCTCATTCATGTTCCCAAGCCTGAGGGTTCCACAATCAAACCTCTGTCATGTTGCCAGGCCACAGGGTTATAGAATTAAACCACAGTCATATTCCCAGGCCAGAGGATTCCACAGTCAAACCTCACTCATGTTCCCATGCCACAGGTTTCCAGAATCCAACCGATGTCATGTTCCCAGGCCACAGGGTTCCAGAATCAATCCTCAGTCGTGTTCCCAGGCCAAAGGGTTCCAGAATCAATCCGCAGGTATGTTCCCAGGCTACAGGGTTCCAGAATAAAACCTCAGTCATATTCCCAGTCCACAGGGTTCCAAAACCAAGCCTCAGTCAGGTTCCCAGGGCACAGTATTCCACAATCTAAACAGATGTCATGTTCCCAGGTCACAGGTTTCCAGAATCAGGCCTCAGTCATGTTCCCAGTCCACAGGGATCCAGAATCAAACCTCAGTCATGTTGCCAGGCCATAGGGTACCACCATCAAGCCTCCCTCATATTCCCAAGCCACAGGGTTCCACAATTAAACCTCAGTCATATTCCCAGGCCAGAGGGTTCCACCATCAAACCTCAGTCCTGTTGCCAGGCCACGGTTCCACCATCAAGCCTCTGTCATGTTCCCAGGCCTGAGGGTTCCACAATCAAACCTCTGTCATGTTGCCAGGCCACAGGGTTCAACCATCAAACCTCAGTCATTTTCCCAGGAAACAGGGTTCCAGAATCATTCCAATGTCATGTTCCCAGGCCACGGGGTTCCAGTATCAGGCCTCAGTCATGTTCCCAGGGCACAGGGTTCCACCATCAAACCTCAGTCATGTTGCCAGTCCACAGGTTTCTGCTATCAAATCAGAGTCAAGTTCCCAGGCCACAGGGTTCCAGAATCAAGCCTCAGTCATGTTGCCAGGCCACAGGGTACCACCATCAAACCTCAGTCATGTTCCCAGGCCACAGTGTTTTTCCATCAAACCTCAGTCATGTTCCCAGGCCACCGGAATCCACAATCTCACATCAGTCATTTTCCCAGGCCAATGGTTTCCAGAATCAAACCTCAGTCATATTCCCAGGCCACATGTTTCAAGAATCAAACCTCAGTCATGTTCCCAGGACAAAGGTTTCCAGAATAAAACCTCAGTCATGTTCCCTGGACACAGGTTCCAAAAATAAAACCCCAGGCAAGTTCCCAGGCCACAGGGTTTCAGAATCAAGCCTCACTCATATTGCCAGGCCACAAGGTTCCACAATTAAACCCCAGACATGTTCCCAGGCCACAGGATTCCACAATTAAACCTCAGTCATATTCCCAGGCCAGAGGGTTCCACAATCATACCTCAGTCCTGTTGCCAGGCCACGGTTCCACCATGAAGCCTCAATCATGTTCCCAGGCCAGAGTGTTCCACAATCAAACCTAAGTCATCTTGCCAGGCCACAGGGTTACAGAATTAAACCACAGTCATATTCCCAGGCCAGAGGGTTCCAGAATCAAACCTCAGTAATGTTCCCAGGCCACAGGGTTCCAGAATCAAACCTCAGTTATGTTCCCAGGCCACAGGGTTCCAGAATCAAGCCTCCCTCATATTCCCAAGCCACAGGGTTCCACAAATAAACCTCAGTCATATTCCCAGGCCACAGGGTTCCACCATCAAACCTCCATCCTGTTGCCAGGCCACGGTTCCACCATCAAGCCTCAGTCATGTTCCCAGGCCTGAGGTTTCCACAATCAAACCTCTGTCATGTTGCCAGGCCACAGGGTTCAACCATCAAACCTCAGTCATATTCCCAGGAAACAGGGTTCCAGAATCAATCCAATGTCATGTTGCCAGGCCACAGGGTACCACCATCAAACCTCAGTCATGTTCCCAGGCCACAGGGTTTTTCCATCAAACCTCAGTCATGTTCCCAGGCCACAGGATTCCACAATCTCACATCAGTCATGTTCCCAGGCCAATGGTTTCCTGAATCAAACCTCAGTCATATTCCCAGCCCTCATGGATCCAGAATCAAACCTCAGTCATGTTCGCAGGACAAAGGGTTCCAGAATAAAACCTCAGTCATGTTCCCTGGACACAGGTTCCAAAAATAAAACCCCAGGCATGTTCCCAGGCCACAGGGTTCCAGAATCAAGCCTCACTCATATTCCCAGGCCACAGGGTTCCACAATTAAACCTCAGTCATATTCCCAGGCCAGAGGGTTCCACAATCAAAGCTAAGTCATCTTGCCAGGCCACGGTTCCACCATCAAGCCTCAATCATGTGCCCAGGCCTGAGTGTTCCACAATCAAACCTAAGACATCTTGCCAGGCCACAGAGTTCCACAATCCACTGATGTCATGTTCCCAGGCCACCGGGTTCCAGAATCAAGCCTCACTCATATTCCCAGGTCACAGGGTTCCACAATTAAACCTAAGTCATATTCCCAGGCCAGAGGGTTCCACAATCAACCCTCAGTCCTGTTGCCAGGCCACGGTTCCACCATCAAACCTCAGTCACGTTCCCAGGCCACAGGGTTCTTCCATCAAACCTCAGTCATGTTCCCAGGCCAAAGGATTCCACAATCTCACATCAGTCATGTTCCCAGGCCAATGGTTCCCAGAATCAAACCTGAGTCATATTCCCAGGCCACATGGTTCCAGAATCAAACCTCAGTCATGTTCCCAGGACACATGGTTCCAGAATAAAACCTCAGCCATGTTCCCTGGACACAGGTTCCAAAAATAAAACCCCGGCATGTTCCCAGGCCACAGGGTTCCAGAATCAAGCCTCACTCATATTCCCCGGCCTCAGGGTTCCACAATTAAACCTCAGTCATATTCCCAGGCCAGAGGGTTCCACAATCAAAGCTAAGTCATCTTGCCAGGCCACAGGGTTCCACCATCAAACCTCAGTCCTGTGACCAGGCCACAGGCTTCCACCATCCAGCCTCAGTCACGTTCCCAAGCCTGAGGGTTCCACCATCAAACCTCTGTCATGTTGCCAGATCACAGGGTTACAGAATTAAACCACAGTCATATTCCCAGGCCAGAGGGTTCCACAGTCAAACCTCAGTCATGTTACCATGCCACAGGGTTCCAGAATCCAACCGATGTCATGTTCCCTGGCCACAGGGTTCCAGAATCTATCCTCAGTCATGTTCCCAGGCCACAGGGTTCCAGAATAAAACCTCAGTCATATTCAAAGTTCACAGGATTCCAGAACCAAGCCTCAGTCAGGTTCCCAGGGCACAGTATTCCACAATCTGAACAGATGTCATGTTCCCAGGTCACAGGTTTCCAGAATCACACCTCCTTCATGTTCCCAGGCCACAGGGATCCACCATCAAGCCTCAGTCAAGTTCCCAAGCCTGAGGGTTCCACAATCAAACCTCATTCATGTTCCCAGTGCACAGGGTTCTTCCATCAAACCTCAATCATGTTCCCAGGACACAGGTTTCCAGAATCAAACCAAAGTCAAGTTCCCAGGCCATGGGTTTCCAGTACCAGGCCTCAGTCATGTTGCCAGTCCACAGGTTTCTGCCATCAAACCTCAGTCAAGTTCCCAGGCCACAGATTTCCAGAATCAAACCTCAGTCATATTCCCAGGACACATGGTTCCAAAATCAAACCTCAGTCATGTTCGCAGGCCACAGGGTTCCACAATCAAACCTCAGACATGTTCCCAGGAAAAAAGTGTCCATGAATCAAACCTCAGTCATGTTCCGAGGGAACAGGGTTCCAGAAACAAACCTCAGTCATGATGCCAGGCCACAGGTTACCACCATCAAACCTCAGACATGTTCCCAGGCCACAGGGTTCCAGAATCAAACCGTTCTCATGTTCCCAGGCCACAGGGTTCCACAATCCACTGATGTCATGTTCCCAGGCCACAGGGTTCCAGAATCACGCCTCAGTCATATTCCCAGGCCACAGGGTTCCAGAATTAAACCTCCGTCATATTCCCAGGCCAGAGGGTTCCAGAATCCAACCGATGTCATGTTCCCAGGCCTCAGGGATCCAGAATCAAACCTCAGTCATGTTGCCAGGCCATAGGGTACCACCATCCAACCTCAGTCATATTCCCAGTCCACAGGTTTCCAGAATCAAACCGATTTCATGTTCCCAGGCAACAGGGTACCAGAATCCAAACCCATGTCATGTTCCCAGGCCACAGGGTTCCACCATCAAATCTCAGTCATTTTGCCAGGCCACAGGTTTCCACCACCAAGCCTCATTCATGTTCCCAAGCCTGAGTGTTCCACAATCAAACCTAAGTCATCTTGCCAGGCCACAGGGTTCCACAATCCACTGATGTCATGTTCCCAGGCGACAGGGTTCCAGAATAATACCTCAGTTATGTTCCCAGGCCACAGGGTTCCAGAATCAAGCCTCCCTCATATTCCCAGGCCACAGGGTTCCACAATTAAACCTCATACATATTCCCAGGCCAGAGGGTTCCACAATCAACCCTCAGTCCTGTTGCCAGGCCACGGTTCCACCATCAAGCCTCAGTCATGTTCCCAGGCCTGAGGTTTCCACAATCAAACCTCTGTCATGTTGCCAGGCCACAGGGTTCAACCATCAAACCTCAGTCATATTCCCAGGAAACAGGGTTCCAGAATCAATCCAATGTCATGTTGCCAGGCCACAGGGTACCACCATCAAACCTCAGTCATGTTCCCAGGCCACAGGGTTTTTCCATCAAACCTCAGTCATGTTCCCAGGCCACAGGATTCCACAATCTCACATCAGTCATGTTCCCAGGCCAATGGTTTCCTGAATCAAACCTCAGTCATATTCCCAGGCCTCATGGATCCAGAATCAAACCTCAGTCATGTTCGCAGGACAAAGGGTTCCAGAATAAAACCTCAGTCATGTTCCCTGGACACAGGTTCCAAAAATAAAACCCCAGGCATGTTCCCAGGCCACAGGGTTCCAGAATCAAGCCTCACTCATATTCCCAGGCCACAGGGTTCCACAATTAAACCTCAGTCATATTCCCAGGCCAGAGGGTTCCACAATCAAAGCTAAGTCATCTTGCCAGGCCACGGTTCCACCATCAAGCCTCAATCATGTGCCCAGGCCTGAGTGTTCCACAATCAAACCTAAGACATCTTGCCAGGCCACAGAGTTCCACAATCCACTGATGTCATGTTCCCAGGCCACCGGGTTCCAGAATCAAGCCTCCCTCATATTCCCAGGTCACAGGGTTCCACAATTAAACCTAAGTCATATTCCCAGGCCAGAGGGTTCCACAATCAAACCTCAGTCCTGTTGCCAGGCCACGGTTCCACCATCAAACCTCAGTCACGTTCCCAGGCCACAGGGTTCTTCCATCAAACCTCAGTCATGTTCCCAGGCCACAGGATTCCACAATCTCACATCAGTCATGTTCCCAGGCCAATGGTTTCCAGAATCAAACCTGAGTCATATTCCCAGGCCACATGGTTCTAGAATCAAACCTCAGTCATGTTCCCAGGACACATGGTTACAGAATAAAACCTCAGCCATGTTCCCTGGACACAGGTTCCAAAAATAAAACCCCGGCATGTTCCCAGGCCACAGGGTTCCAGAATCAAGCCTCACTCATATTCCCAGGCCTCAGGGTTCCACAATTAAACCTCAGTCATATTCCCAGGCCAGTGGGTTCCTCAATCAAACCTCAGTCCTGTTGCCAGGGCACGGTTCCACCATCAAGCCTCAGTCATTTTCCCAGGCCAGAGTGTTCCACAAGCAAACCTAAGTCATCTTGCCAGGCCACAGGGTTCCACCATCAAACCTCAGTCCTGTGGACAGGCCACAGGCATCCACCATCAAGCCTCAGTCACGTTCCCAAGCCTGAGGTTTCCACAATCAAACCTCTGTCATGTTGCCAGGCCATAGGGTTACAGAATTAAACCAAAGTCATATTCCCAGGCCACAGGGTTCCAGAATCAATTCTCAGTCAAGTTCCCAGGCCACAGGATTCCAGAATCAATCTGCAGTTATGTTCCCAGGCCACAGGGTTCCAGTATAAAACCTCAGTCATATTCCCAGTCCACAGGGTTCCAGAACCAAGCCTCAGTCAGGTTCCCAGGGCACAGTATTCCACAATCTAAACAGATGTCATGTTCCCAGGTCACAGGTTTCCAGAATCACGCCTCAGTCATATTCCCAGTCCACAGGGATCCAGAATCAAACCTCAGTCATGTTGCCAGGCCATAGGGTACCACCATCAAACCTCAGTCATATTCCCAGGCCACAGGTTTCCAGAATCAAACCGATTTCATGTTCCCAGGCAATAGGGTACCAGAATCCAAACCGATGTCATGTTCCCAGGCAACAGGGTTCCACCATCAAATCTCAGTCCTGTTGCCAGACCAAAGGGATCCACCATCAAGGCTCAGTCATGTTCCCAAGCCTAAGGGTTCCACAATCAAACCTCTGTCAATTTGCCAGGACACACGGTTACAGAATTAATCCACAGTCATATTCCGAGGCCAGAGGGTTCCACAGTCAAACCTCAGTCATGTTCCCATGCCACAGGGTTCCAGAATCCAACCGATGTTATGTTCCCAGGCCACAGGGTTCCAGAATCAATCCTCAGTCATGTTCCCAGGTCACAGGGTTCCAGATTAAAACCTCAGTCATATTCCCAGGCCACAGGGTTCCAGAATCAATCCTCAGTTATGTCCCAAGGTTACAGGGCTCCAGAATAAAACCTCAGTCATATTCCCAGTCCACAGGGTTCCAGACCAAGCCTCAGTCAGCTTCCCAGGGCACAGTATTCCACAACCTAAACAGATGTCATGTTCCCAGGTCACAGGTTTCCAGAATCACCCCTCAGTCATGTTGCCACGCCACAGGTTTCCAGAATCAAACCGATTTCATGTTCCCAGGCAACAGGGTACCAGATTCCAAACCGATGTCATGTTCCAAGGCCACAGGGTTCCACCATGAAATCTCAGTCCTGTTGCCAGTCCACAGGGTACAACCATCAAACCTCAGTCATGTTCCCAGGAAACAGGGTTCCAGAATCAAACCAATGTCATGTTCCCAGGCCACGGGGCTCCACTATCTGGCCTCAGTCATGTTCCCAGTGCACAGGGTTCCACCATCAAACCTCAGTCATGTTGCCAGTCCACAGGTTTCTGCGATCAAATCATAGTCAAGTTCCCAGGGTCAGGGTTCCAGAATCATGCCTCAGTCATGTTGCCAGGCCACAGGGTACCACCATCAAACCTCAGTCATGTTCCCAGGCCACAGGGTTCTTCCATCAAACCTCAGTCATGTTCCCAGGCCACAGGATTCCACAATCTCACATTAGTCATGTTCCCAGGCCAAAGGTTTCCAGAATCAAACCTCAGTCCTATTCCCAGGCCACATGGTTCCAGAATCAAACCTCAGTCATGTTCCCAGGCCACAGGGTTCCAGAACCAAGCCTCAGTCAGGTTCCCAGTGCACAGTATTCCACAATCTAAACAGATGTCATGTTCCCAAGTCGCAGGTTTCCAGAATCACGCCTCAGTCATGTTCCCAGGCCACAGGGATCCAGAATCATACCTCAGTCATGTTGCCAGGCCATAGGGTCCCACCATTAAACCTCAGTCATATTCCCAGGCCACAGGTTTCCAGAATCAAACCGATTTCATCTTCCCAGGCAACAGGTTACCAGAATACAAACTGATGTCATGTTCCCAGGCCACAGGGTTCCACTATCAAATCTGAATCCTGTTGCCAGGCCACAGGGTTCCACCATCAAGCCTCAGTCATGTTCCCAAGCCTGAGGCTTCCACAATCAAACCTCAGTCATGTTGCCAGGCCACAGGGTTCAACCATCAAACCTCACTCATGTTACCAGAAAACAGGGTTCCAGAATCAAACCAATGTCATGTTCCCAGGCCACGAGGTTCCAGTATCAGGCCTCAGTCATGTTCCCAGTGCACAGGTTTCCACCATCAAACCTCAGTCATATTCCCAGGCCACAGGTTTCCAGAATCAAACCGATTTCATGTTCCCAGGCAACAGGGGACCAGAATCCAAACCGATGTCATGTTCCCACTCCACAGGGTTCCACCATTAAATGTCAGTCCTGTTGCCAGGCCACAGGGTTCCACCATCAAGCCTCAGTCATGTTCCCAGGGAACAGGGTTCCAGAAACAAACCTCAGTAATGTTGCCAGGCCACAGGTTTCCACCATCAAACCTCAGACATGTTCCCAAGCCACAGGGTTCCAGATTCAAACCGTTCTCATGTTCCCAGGCCACAGGGTTCCACAATCCACTGATGTCATGTTCCCAGGCCACAGGGTTCCAGAATCAAACCTCAGTTATGTTCCCAGGCCACAGGGTTCCAGAATCAAGCCTCCCTCATATTCCCAGGCCACAGGGTTCCACAAATAAACCTCAGTCATATTCCCAGGCCACAGGGTTCCACCATCAAACCTCCATCCTGTTGCCAGGCCACGGTTCCACCATCAAGCCTCAGTCATGTTCCCAGGCCTGAGGTTTCCACAATCAAACCTCTGTCATGTTGCCAGGCCACAGGGTTCAACCATCAAACCTCAGTCATATTCCCAGGAAACAGGGGTCCAGAATCAATCCAATGTCATGTTGCCAGGCCACAGGGTACCACCATCAAACCTCAGTCATGTTCCCAGGCCACAGGGTTTTTCCATCAAACCTCAGTCATGTTCCCAGGCCACAGGATTCCACAATCTCACATCAGTCATGTTCCCAGGCCAATGGTTTCCTGAATCAAACCTCAGTCATATTCCCAGGCCTCATGGATCCAGAATCAAACCTCAGTCATGTTCGCAGGACAAAGGGTTCCAGAATAAAACCTCAGTCATGTTCCCTGGACACAGGTTCCAAAAATAAAACCCCAGGCATGTTCCCAGGCCACAGGGTTCCAGAATCAAGCCTCACTCATATTCCCAGGCCACAGGGTTCCACAATTAAACCTCAGTCATATTCCCAGGCCAGAGGGTTCCACAATCAAAGCTAAGTCATCTTGCCAGGCCACGGTTCCACCATCAAGCCTCAATCATGTGCCCAGGCCTGAGTGTTCCACAATCAAACCTAAGACATCTTGCCAGGCCACAGAGTTCCACAATCCACTGATGTCATGTTCCCAGGCCACTGGGTTCCAGAATCAAGCCTCCCTCATATTCCCAGGTCACAGGGTTCCACAATTAAACCTAAGTCATATTCCCAGCCAGAGGGTTCCACAATCAAACCTCAGTCCTGTTGCCAGGCCACGGTTCCACCATCAAACCTCAGTCACGTTCCCAGGCCACAGGATTCTTCCATCAAACCTCAGTCATGTTCCCAGGCCACAGGATTCCACAATCTCACATCAGTCATGTTCCCAGGCCAATGGTTTCCAGAATCTAACCTGAGTCATATTCCCAGGCCACATGGTTCCAGAATCAAACCTCAGTCATGTTCCCAGGACACATGGTTCCAGAATAAAACCTCAGCCATGTTCCCTGGACACAGGTTCCAAAAATAAAACCCCAGGCATGTTCCCAGTCCACAGGGTTCCAGAATCAAGCCTCACTCATATTCCCAGGCCTCAGGGTTCCACAATTAAACCTCAGTCATATTCCCAGGCCAGAGGGTTCCACAATCAAAGCTAAGTCATCTTGCCAGGCCACAGGGTTCCACCATCAAACCTCAGTCCTGTGACCAGGCCACAGGCTTCCACCATCAAGCCTCACTCACGTTCCCAAGCCTGAGGGTTCCACCATCAAACCTCTGTCATGTTGCCAGATCACAGGGTTACGGAATTAAACCACAGTCATATTCCCAGGCCAGAGGGTTCCACAGTCAAACCTCAGTCATGTTACCATGCCACAGGGTTCCAGAATCCAACCGATGTCATGTTCCCTGGCCACAGGGTTCCAGAATCTATCCTCAGTCATGTTCCCAGGCCACAGGGTTCCAGAATAAAACCTCAGTCATATTCCCAGTTCACAGGGTTCCAGAACAAAGCCTCAGTCAGGTTCCCAGGGCACAGTATTCCACAATCTAAACAGATGTCATGTTCCCAGGTCACAGGTTTCCAGAATCACGCCTCATTCATGTTCCCAGGCCACAGGGATCCACCATCAAGCCTCAGTCATGTTGCCAGGCCACAGGTTACCACCATCAATCCTCAGTCATGTTCCCAGTGCACAGGGTTCCTCCATCAAACCTCAATCATGTTCCCAGGACACAGGTTTCCCGAATCAAACCAAAGTCAAGTTCCCAGGCCATGGGTTTCCAGTACCAGGCCTCAGTCATGTTTCCAGGGCACAGGGTTCCACAATCAAACCTCAGTCATGTTGCCAGTCCACAGGTTTCTGCCATCAAACCTCAGTCAAGTTCCCAGGCCACAGATTTCCAGAATCAAACCTCAGTCATATTCCCAGGACACATGGTTCCAGAATCAAACCTCAGTCATGTTCGCAGGCCACAGGGTTCCACAATCAAACCTCAGTCATGTTCCCAGGAAAAAGGTGTCCAGAATCAAACCTCAGTCATGTTCCCAGGGAACAGGGTTCCAGAAACAAACCTCAGTCATGATGCCAGGCCACAGGTTACCACCATCAAACCTCAGACATGTTCCCAGGCCACAGGGTTCCAGAATCAAACCGTTCTCATGTTCCCAGGCCACAGGGTTCCACAATCCACTGATGTCATGTTCCCAGGCCACAGGGTTCCAGAATCACGCCTCAGTCATATTCCCAGGCCACAGGGTTCCAGAATTAAACCTCAGTCATATTCCCAGGCCAGAGGGTTCCAGAATCCAACCGATGTCATGTTCCCAGGCCACAGTGTTCTAGAACCAAGCCTCAGTCAGGTTCCCAGGCCTCAGGGATCCAGAATCAAACCTCAGTCATGTTGCGAGGCCATAGGGTACCACCATCAAACCTCAGTCATATTCCCAGTCCACAGGTTTCCAGAATCAAACCGATTTCATGTTCCCAGGCAATAGGGTACCAGAATCCAAACCCATGTCATGTTCCCAGGCCACAGGTTTCCACCATCAAATCTCAGTCATTTTGCCAGGCCACAGGTTTCCACCACCAAGCCTCATTCATGTTCCCAAGCCTGAGTGTTCCACAATCAAACCTAAGTCATCTTGCCAGGCCACAGGGTTCCACAATCCACTGATGTCATGTTCCCAGGCCACAGGGTTCCAGAATCAAACCTCAGTTATTTTCTCAGGCCACAGGGTTCCAGAATCAAGCCTCCCTCATATTCCCAGGCCACAGGGTTCCACAATTAAACCTCAGTCATATTCCCAGGCCAGAGGGTTCCACAATCAAACCTCAGTCCTGTTGCCAGGCCACGGTTCCACCATCAAGCCTCAGTCATGTTCCTAGGCCTGAGTGTTCCACAATCAAACCTAAGTCATCTTGCCAGGCCACAGGGTTCCACAATCCACTGATGTCATGTTCCCAGGCCACAGGGTTCCACAATCAAGCCTCCCTCATATTCCCAGGCCACAGGTTTCCACAATTAAACCTAAGTCATATTCCCAGGCCAGAGGGTTCCACAATCAAACCTCAGTCTTGTTGCCAGGCCACGGTTCCACCATCAAACCTCAGTCATGTTCCCAGGCCACAGGGTTCTTCCAACAAATCTCAGTCATGTTCCCAGGCCACAGGATTCCACAATCTCACATCAGTCATGTTCCCAGGCCAATGGTTTCCAGAATCAAACCTCAGTCATATTCCCAGGCCACATGGTTCCAGAATCAAACCTCAGTCATGTTCCCAGGACACATGGTTCCAGAATAAAACCTCAGCCATGTTCCCTGGACACCGGTTCCAAAAATAAAACCCCAGTCATGTTCCCAGGCCACAGGGTTCCAGAATCAAGCCTCACTCATATTCCCAGGCCTGAGTGTTCCACAATCAAACCTAAATCATCTTGCCAGGCCACAGGGTTCCACAATCCACTGATGTCATGTTCCCAGGCCACAGGGTTCCAGAATCAAGCCTCCCTCATATTCCCAGGCCACAGGTTTCCACAATTAAACCTAAGTCATATTCCCAGGCCAGAGGGTTCCACAATCAAACCTCAGTCATGTTCCCAGGAAACAGGGTTCCAGAATCAAACCTCAGTCATGTTCTGAGGCCACAGGGTTCCAGAATCAAGCCTCCCTCATATTCCCAGGCAACAGGGTTCCACAATTAAACCTCAGTCATATTCCCAGACCAGAGGTTTCAACCATCAAACCTCAGTCATGCTCCCAGGAAACAGGGTTCCAGAATCAAACCAATGTCATGTTCCGAGGGCACGGGGTTCCAGTATTAGGCCTCAGTCATGTTCCCAGGCCACAGGGTTCCACCATCAAACCTCAGTCATGTTGGCAGTCCTCAGGTTTCTGCGATCAAACCACATTCAACTTCCCAGGCCACAGGGTTCCAGAATCAAGCCTCAGTCATGTTGCCAGGCCACAGGTTACCACCATCAATCCTCAGTCATGTTCCCAGTGCACAGGGTTCCTCCATCAAACCTCAATCATGTTCCCAGGACACAGGTTTCCCGAATCAAACCAAAGTCAAGTTCCCAGGCCATGGGTTTCCAGTACCAGGCCTCAGTCATGTTTCCAGGGCACAGGGTTCCACAATCAAACCTCAGTCATGTTGCCAGTCCACAGGTTTCTGCCATCAAACCTCAGTCAAGTTCCCAGGCCACAGATTTCCAAAATCAAACCTCAGTCATATTCCCAGGACACATGATTCCAGAACCAAACCTCAGTCATGTTCGCAGGCCACAGGGTTTCACAATCAAACCTCAGTCATGTTCCCAGGACAAAGGTGTCCAGAATCAAACCTCAGGCATGTTCCCAGGGAACAGGGTTCCAGAAACAAACCTCAGTCATGTTGCCAGGCCACAGGTTTCCACCATCAAACCTTCAGACATATTCCCAGGCGACAGGGTTCCAGAACCAAACCGTTCTCATGTTCCCAGGCCACAGGATTCCACAATCCACTGCTGTCATGTTCCCAGGCCACAGGGTTTCAGAATCAACCTCAGTTATGTTCCCAGGCCACAGGGTTCCAGAATCAAGCCTCCCTCATATTCCCAGGCCACAGGGTTCCACAATTAAACCTCAGTCATACTCCCAGGCCAGAGGGTTCCACAATCAAACCTCAGTCCTGTTGCCAGGCCACGGTTCCACCATCAAGCCTCAGTCATGTGCCCAGGCCTGAGTGTTCCACAATCAAACCTAAGACATCTTGCCAGGCCACAGAGTTCCACAATCCACTGATGTCATGTTCCCAGGCCACTGGGTTCCAGAATCAAGCCTCCCTCATATTCCCAGGTCACAGGGTTCCACAATTAAACCTAAGTCATATTCCCAGGCCAGAGTGTTCCACAATCAAACCTCAGTCCTCTTGCCAGGCCACGGTTCCACCATCAAACCTCAGTCACGTTCTCAGGCCACAGGATTCTTCCATCAAACCTCAGTCATGTTCCCAGGCCACAGGATTCCACAATCTCACATCAGTCATGTTCCCAGGCCAATGGTTTCCAGAATCAAACCTGAGTCATATTCCCAGGCCACATGGTTCCAGAATCAAACCTCAGTCATGTTCCCAGGACACATGGTTCCAGAATAAAACCTCAGCCATGTTCCCTGGACACAGGTTCCAAAAATAAAACCCCAGGCATGTTCCCAGGCCACAGGGTTCCAGAATCAAGCCTCACTCATATTCCCAGGCCTCAGGGTTCCACAATTAAACCTCAGTCATATTCCCAGGCCAGAGGGTTCCACAATCAAAGCTAAGTCATCTTGCCAGGCCACAGGGTTCCACCATCAAACCTCAGTCCTGTGACCAGGCCACAGGCTTCCACCATCAAGCCTCAGTCACGTTACCAAGCCTGAGGGTTCCACCATCAAACCTCTGTCATGTTGCCAGATCACAGGGTTACAGAATTAAACCACAGTCATATTCCCAGGCCAGAGGGTTCCACAGTCAAACCTCAGTCATGTTACCATGTCACACGGTTCCAGAATCCAACCGATGTCATGTTCCCTGGCCACAGGGTTCCAGAATCTATCCTCAGTCATTTTCCCAGGCCACAGGGTTCCAGAATAAAACCTCAGTCATATTCCCAGTTCACAGGGTTCCAGAACAAAGCCTCAGTCAGGTTCCCAGGGCACAGTATTCCACAATCTAAACAGATGTCATGTTCCCAGGTCACAGGTTTCCAGAATCACGCCTCATTCATTTTCCCAGGCCACAGGGATCCACCATCAAGCCTCAGTCAAGTTCCCAAGCCTGAGGGTTCCACAATCAAACCTCATTCATGTTCCCAGTGCACAGGGTTCTTCCATCAAACCTCAATCATGTTCCCAGGACACAGGTTTCCAGAATCAAACCAAAGTCAAGTTCCCAGGCCATGGGTTTCCAGTACCAGGCGTCAGTCATGTTTCCAGGGCACAGGGTTCCACAATCAAACCTCAGTCATGTTGCCAGTCCACAGGTTTCTGCCATCAAACCTCAGTCAAGTTCCCAGGCCACAGATTTCCAGAATCAAACCTCAGTCATATTCCCAGGACACAGGTTTCCAGAATCAAACCGATTTCATCTTCCCAGGCAACAGGGTACCAGAATCCAAACCGATGTCATGTTCCCAGGCCACAGGGTTCCACCATCAAATCTCAGTCCTGTTGCCAGGCCACAGGCTTCCACCATCAAGCCTCAGTCATTTTCCCAAGCCTGAGGGTTCCAAATTCAAACCTCTGTCATGTTGCCAGGCCACATTGTTCAACCATCAAACCTCAGTCATGTTCCCAGGAAACAGGGTTCCAGAATCAAACCAATGTCATGTTCCCAGGCCACAGGGTTCCAGAATCAAGCCTCAGTCATGTTGCCAGGCCACAGGGTACCACCATCAAACCTCAGTCATGTTCCCAGTGCACAGGGTTCCTCCATCAAACTTCAATCATGTTCCCAGGACACATGTTTCCAGAATCAAACCAAAGTCAAGTTCCCAGGCCATGGGTTTCCAGTACCAGGCCTCAGTCATGTTTCCAGGGCACAGGGTTCCACAATCAAACCTCAGTCATGTTGCCAGTCCACAGGTTTCTGCCATCAAACCTCAGTCAAGTTCCAAGGCCACAGATTTCCAGAATCAACCTCAGTCATATTCCCAGGACACATGGTTCCAGAATCAAACCTCAGTCATGTTCGCAGGCCACAGGGTTCCACAATCAAACCTCAGTCATGTTCCCAGGACAAAGGTGTCCAGAATCAAACCTCAGTCATGTTCCCAGGGAACAGGGTTCCACAATCCACTGATGTCATGTTCCCAGGCCACAGGGTTCCAGAATCAAACCTCAGTTATGTTCCCAGGCCACAGGGTTCCACCATCAAACCTCCATCCTGTTGCCAGGCCACGGTTCCACCATCAAGCCTCAGTCATGTTCCCAGGCCTGAGGGTTCCACAATAAAACCTCTGTCATGTTGCCAGGCCACAGGGTTCTACCATCAAACCTCAGTCCTGTTGCCAGGCCACAGGGTTCAACCATCAAACCTCAGTCATTTTCCCAGGAAACAGGGTTCAAGAATCAAGCCTCCCTCATATTCCCAGGCCACAGGGTTCCACAATTAAACCTCAGTCATATTCCCAGACCAAAGGTTTCAACCATCAAATCTCAGTCATGTTCCCAGGAAATAGGGTTTCACAATCAAACCAATGTCATGTTCCGAGGCCATGGGGTTACAGTATTAGGCCTCAGTCATGTTCCCAGGGCACAGGGTTCCACCATCAAACCTCAGTCATGTTGGCAGTCCTCAGGTTTCTGCGATCAAACCACATTCAACTTCCCAGGCCACAGGGTTCCAGAATCAAGCCTCAGTCATATGGCCAGGCCACAGGTTACCACCATCAATCCTCAGTCATGTTCCCAGTGCACAGGGTTCCTCCATCAAACCTCAATCATGTTCCCAGGACACAGGTTTCCCGAATCAAACCAAAGTCAAGTTCCCAGGCCATGGGTTTCCAGTAGCAGGCCTCAGTCATGTTTCCAGGGCACAGGGTTCCACAATCAAACCTCAGTCATGTTGCCAGTCCACAGGTTTCTGCCATCAAACCTCAGTCAAGTTCCCAGGCCACAGATTTCCAAAATCAAACCTCAGTCATATTCCCAGGACACATGATTCCAGAATCAAACCTCAGTCATGTTCGCAGGCCACAGGGTTTCACAATCAAACCTCAGTCATGTTCCCAGGACAAAGGTGTCCAGAATCAAACCTCAGGCATGTTCCCAGGGAACAGGGTTCCAGAAACAAACCTCAGTCATGTTGCCAGGCCACAGGTTTCCACCATCAAACCTTCAGACATGTTCCCAGGCGACAGGGTTCCAGAACCAAACCGTTCTCATGTTCCCAGGCCACAGGTTTCCACAATCCACTGATGTCATGTTCCCAGGCCACAGGGTTTCAGAATCAACCTCAGTTATGTTCCCAGGCCACAGGGTTCCAGAATCAAGCCTCCCTCATATTCCCAGGCCACAGGGTTCCACAATTAAACCTCAGTCATATTCCCAGGCCAGAGGGTTCCACAATCAAACTTCAGTCCTGTTGCCAGGCCACGGTTCCACCATCAAGCCTCAGTCATGTGCCCAGGCCTGAGTGTTCCACAATCAAACCTAAGACATCTTGCCAGGCCACAGAGTTCCACAATCCACTGATGTCATGTTCCCAGGCCACTGGGTTCCAGAATCAATCCTCCCTCATATTCCCAGGTCACAGGGTTCCACAATTAAACCTAAGTCATATTCCTAGGCCAGAGGGTTCCACAATCAAACCTCAGTCCTGTTGCCAGGCCACGGTTCCACCATCAAACCTAAGTCACGTTCCCAGGCCACAGGGTTCTTCCATCAAACCTCAATCATGTTCCCAGGACACAGGTTTCCCGAATCAAACCAAAGTCAAGTTCCCTGGCCATGGGTTTCCAGTACCAGGCCTCAGTCATGTTTCCAGGGCACAGGGTTCCACAATCAAACCTCAGTCATGTTGCCAGTCCACAGGTTTCTGCCATCAAACCTCAGTCAAGTTCCCAGGCCACAGATTTCCAAAATCAAACCTCAGTCATATTCCCAGGACACATGATTCCAGAACCAAACCTCAGTCATGTTCGCAGGCCACAGGGTTTCACAATCAAACCTCAGTCATGTTCCCAGGACAAAGGTGTCCAGAATCAAACCTCAGGCATGTTCCCAGGGAACAGGGTTCCAGAAACAAACCTCAGTCATGTTGCCAGGCCACAGGTTTCCACCATCAAACCTTCAGACATGTTCCCAGGCGACAGGGTTCCAGAACCAAACCGTTCTCATGTTCCCAGGCCACAGGGTTCCACAATCCACTGATGTCATGTTCCCAGGCCACAGGGTTTCAGAATCAACCTCAGTTATGTTCCCAGGCCACAGGGTTCCAGAATCAAGCCTCCCTCATATTCCCAGGCCACAGGGTTCCACAATTAAACCTCAGTCATATTCCCAGGCCAGAGGGTTCCACAATCAAACCTCAGTCCTGTTGCCAGGCCACGGTTCCACCATCAAGCCTCAGTCATGTGCCCAGGCCTGAGTGTTCCACAATCAAACCTAAGACATCTTGCCAGGCCACAGAGTTCCACAATCCACTGATGTCATGTTCCCAGGCCACTGGGTTCAAGAATCAAGCCTCCCTCATATTCCCAGGTCACAGGTTTCCACAATTAAACCTAAGTCATATTCCCAGGCCAGAGGGTTCCACAATCAAACCTCAGTCCTCTTGCCAGGCCACGGTTCCACCGTCAAACCTCAGTCACGTTCCCAAGCCACAGGGTTCTTCCATCAAACCTCAGTCATGTTCCCAGGCCACAGGATTCCACAATCTCACATCAGTCATGTTCCCAGGCCAATGGTTTCCAGAATCAAACCTGAGTCATATTCCCAGGCCACATGGTTCCAGAATCAAACCTCAGTCATGTTCCCAGGACACATGGTTCCAGAATAAAACCTCAGCCATGTTCCCTGGACACAGGTTCCAAAAATAAAACCCCAGGCATGTTCCCAGGCCACAGGGTTCCAGAATCAAGCCTCACTCATATTCCCAGGCCTCAGGGTTCCACAATTAAACCTCAGTCATATTCCCAGGCCAGAGGGTTCCACAATCAAAGCTAAGTCATCTTGCCAGGCCACAGGGTTCCACCATCAAACCTCAGTCCTGTGACCAGGCCACAGGCTTCCACCATCAAGCCTCAGTCACGTTCCCAAGCCTGAGGGTTCCACCATCAAACCTCTGTCATGTTGCCAGATCACAGGGTTACAGAATTAAACCACAGTCATATTCCCAGGCCAGAGGGTTCCACAGTCAAACCTCAGTCATGTTACCATGCCACACGGTTCCAGAATCCAACCGATGTCATGTTCCCTGGCCACAGGGTTCCAGAATCTATCCTCAGTCATGTTCCCAGGCCACAGGGTTCCAGAATAAAACCTCAGTCATATTCCCAGTTCACAGGGTTCCAGAACAAAGCCTCAGTCAGGTTCCCAGGGCACAGTATTCCACAATCTAAACAGATGTCATGTTCCCAGGTCACAGGTTTCCAGAATCACGCCTCATTCATGTTCCCAGGCCACAGGGATCCACCATCAAGCCTCAGTCAAGTTCCCAAGCCTGAGGGTTCCACAATCAAACCTCATTCATGTTCCCAGTGCACAGGGTTCTTCCATCAAACCTCAATCATGTTCCCAGGACACAGGTTTCCAGAATCAAACCAAAGTCAAGTTCCCAGGCCATGGGTTTCCAGTACCAGGCCTCAGTCATGTTTCCAGGGCACAGGGTTCCACAATCAAACCTCAGTCATGTTGCCAGTCCACAGGTTTCTGCCATCAAACCTCAGTCAAGTTCCCAGGCCACAGATTTCCAGAATCAAACCTCAGTCATATTCCCAGGACACAGGTTTCCAGAATCAAACCGATTTCATCTTCCCAGGCAAAGGGTACCAGAATCCAAACCGATGTCATGTTCCCAGGCCACAGGGTTCCACCATCAAATCTCAGTCCTGTTGCCAGGCCACAGGCTTCTACCATCAAGCCTCAGTCATTTTCCCAAGCCTGAGGGTTCCAAATTCAAACCTCTGTCATGTTGCCAGGCCACATTGTTCAACCATCAAACCTCAGTGATGTTTCCAGGGCACAGGGTTCCACAATCAAACCTCAGTCATGTTGCCAGTCCACAGGTTTCTGCCATCAAACCTCAGTCAAGTTCCCAGGCCACAGATTTCCAAAATCAAACCTCAGTCATATTCCCAGGACACATGATTCCAGAACCAAACCTCAGTCATGTTCGCAGGCCACAGTGTTTCACAATCAAACCTCAGTCATGTTCCCAGGACAAAGGTGTCCAGAATCAAACCTCAGGCATGTTCCCAGGGAACAGGGTTCCAGAAACAAACCTCAGTCATGTTGCCAGGCCACAGGTTTCCACCATCAAACCTTCAGACATGTTCCCAGGCGACAGGGTTCCAGAACCAAACCGTTCTCATGTTCCCAGGCCACAGGGTTCCACAATCCACTGATGTCATGTTCCCAGGCCACAGGGGTTCAGAATCAACCTCAGTTATGTTCCCAGGCCACAGGGTTCCAGAATCAAGCCTCCCTCATATTCCCAGGCCACAGGGTTCCACAATTAAACCTCAGTCATATTCCCAGGCCAGAGGGTTCCACAATCAAACCTCAGTCCTGTTGCCAGGCCACGGTTCCACCATCAAGCCTCAGTCATGTGCCCAGGCCTGAGTGTTCCACAATCAAACCTACGACATCTTGCCAGGCCACAGAGTTCCACAATCCACTGATGTCATGTTCCCAGGCCACTGGGTTCCAGAATCAAGCCTCCCTCATATTCCCAGGTCACAGGGTTCCACAATTAAACCTAAGTCATATTCCCAGGCCAGAGTGTTCCACAATCAAACCTCAGTCCTCTTGCCAGGCCACGGTTCCACCATCAAACCTCAGTCACGTTCCCAGGCCACAGGGTTCTTCCATCAAACCTCAGTCATGTTCCCAGGCCACAGGATTCCACAATCTAACATCAGTCATGTTCCCAGGCCAATGGTTTCCAGAATCAAACCTCAGTCATATTCCTAGGCCACATGGTTCCAGAATCAAACCTCAGTCATGTT
The DNA here is from genome assembly GCF_965194825.1 of Balaenoptera physalus. Taxonomy (NCBI): domain Eukaryota; kingdom Metazoa; phylum Chordata; class Mammalia; order Artiodactyla; family Balaenopteridae; genus Balaenoptera; species Balaenoptera physalus. The sequence continues at coordinate 24,844,473 of NC_138894.1, forward strand.
CCCAGGACACATGGTTCCAGAATAAAACCTCAGCCATGTTCCCTGGACACCGGTTCCAAAAATAAAACCCCAGTCATGTTCCCAGGCCACAGGGTTCCAGAATCAAGCCTCACTCATATTCCCAGGCCACAGGGTTCCACAATTAAACCTCAGTCATATTCACAGGCCAGAGGGTTCCACAATCAAACCTCAGTCCTGTTGCCAGGCCACGGTTCCACCATGAAGCCTCAGTCATGTTCCCAGTCCAGAGTGTTCCACAATCAAACCTAAGTCATCTTGCCTGGCCACAGGTTTCCACCATCAAACATCAGTCCTGTGACCAGGCCACAGGCTTCCACCATCAAGCCTCAGTCATGTTCCCAAGCCTGAGGGTTCCACAATCAAACCTCTGTCATGTTGCCAGATCACAGGGTTACAGAATTAAACCACAGTCATAATCCCTGGCCAGAAGGTTCCACAGTCAAACCTCAGTCATGTTACCATGCCACAGGGTTCCAGAATCCAACCGATGTCATGTTCCCAGGCCACAGGGTTCCAGAACCAAGCCTCAGGCAGGTTCCCAGGGCACAGTATTCCACAATCTAAACAGATGTCATGTTCCCAGGTCACAGGTTTCCAGAATCACGCCTCATTCATGTTCCCAGGCCACAGGGATCCACCATCAAGCCTCAGTCAAGTTCCCAAGCCTGAGGGTTCCACAATCAAACCTCATTCATGTTCCCAGTGCACAGGGTTCTTCCATCAAACCTCAATCATGTTCCCAGGACACAGGTTTCCAGAATCAAACCAAAGTCAAGTTCCCAGGCCATGGGTTTCCAGTACCAGGCCTCAGTCATGTTTCCAGGGCACAGGGTTCCACAATCAAACCTCAGTCATGTTGCCAGGCCACAGGGTACCACCATCATACATCAGTCATGTTCCCAGGCCACAGGATTCCACAATCTCACATCAGTCATGTTCCCAGGTCAATGGTTTCCAGAATCAAACCTCAGTCTTATTCCCAGGCCACATGGTTCCAGAATCAAACCTCAGTCATGTTCCCAGGACAAAGGGATCCAGAATAAAACCTCAGTCATGTTCCCTGGACACAGGTTCCAAAAATAAAATCCCCGGCATGTTCCCAGGCCACAGGGTTCCAGAAGCAAGCCTCACTCATATTCCCAGGCCACAGGGTTCCACAATTAAACCTGTGTCATACTCCCAGGCCAGAGGTTTCCACAATCAAACCTCAGTCCTGTTGCCAGGCCACGGTTCCACCATCAAGCCTCAGTCATGTTCCCAGGCCAGAGTGTTCCACAACCAAACCTAAGTCATCTTGCCAGGCCACAGGGTTCCACCATCAAACCTTAGTCCTGTTGCCAGGCCACAGGGTTCAACCATCAAACCTCAGTCATTTTCCCAGGAAACAGGGTTAAAGAATCAAGCCTCCCTCATATTCCCAGGCCACAGGGTTCCACAATTAAACCTCAGTCATATTTCCAGACCAAAGGTTTCAACCATCAAACCTCAGTCATGTTCCCAGGAAACAGGGTTTCACAATCAAACCAATGTCATGTTCCGAGGCCACGGGGTTACAGTATTAGGCCTCAGTCATGTTCCCAGGGCACAGGGTTCCACCTTCAAACCTCAGTCATGTTGGCAGTCCACAGTTTTCTGCGATCAAACCACATTCAAATTCCCAGGTCACAGGGTTCCAGAATCAAGCTTCACTCATATTCCCAGGCCTCAGGGTTCCACAATTAAACCTCAGTCATATTCCCAGGCCAGAGGGTTCCACAATCAAAGCTAAGTCATCTTGCCAGGCCACAGGGTTCCACCATCAAACCTCAGTCCTGTGACCAGGCCACAGGCTTCCACCATCAAGCCTCAGTCACGTTCCCAAGCCTGAGGGTTCCACCATCAAACCTCTGTCATGTTGCCAGATCACAGGGTTACAGAATTAAACCACAGTCATATTCCCAGGCCAGAGGGTTCCACAGTCAAACCTCAGTCATGTTACCATGCCACACGGTTCCAGAATCCAACCGATGTCATGTTCCCTGGCCACAGGGTTCCAGAATCTATCCTCAGTCATGTTCCCAGGCCACAGGGTTCCAGAATAAAACCTCAGTCATATTCCCAGTTCACAGGGTTCCAGAACAAAGCCTCAGTCAGGTTCCCAGGGCACAGTATTGCACAATCTAAACAGATGTCATGTTCCCAGGTCACAGGTTTCCAGAATCACGCCTCATTCATGTTCCCAGGCCACAGGGATCCACCATCAAGCCTCAGTCAAGTTCCCAAGCCTGAGGGTTCCACAATCAAACCTCATTCATGTTCCCAGTGCACAGGGTTCTTCCATCAAACCTCAATCATGTTCCCAGGACACAGGTTTCCAGAATCAAACCAAAGTCAAGTTCCCAGGCCATGGGTTTCCAGTACCAGGCCTCAGTCATGTTTCCAGGGCACAGGGTTCCACAATCAAACCTCAGTCATGTTGCCAGTCCACAGGTTTCTGCCATCAAACCTCAGTCACGTTCCAAGGCCACAGATTTCCAGAATCAACCTCAGTCATATTCCCAGGACACATGGTTCCAGAATCAAACCTCAGTCATGTTCGCAGGCCACAGGGTTCCACAATCAAACCTCAGTCATGATCCCAGGACAAAGGTGTCCAGAATCAAACCTCAGTCATGTTCCCAGGGAACAGGGTTCCAGAAACAAACCTCAGTCATGTTGCCAGGCCACAGGTTTCCACCATCAAACCTCAGACATGTTCCCAAGCCACAGGGTTCCAGAATCAAACCTCAGTCATGTTCCCAGGCCACAGGGTTCCACAATCCACTGATGTCATGTTCCCAGGCCACAGGGTTCCAGAATCAAACCTCAGTTATGTTCCCAGGCCACAGGGTTCCAGAATCAAGCCTCCCTCATATTCCCAGGCCACAGTGTTCCACAATTAAACCTCAGTCATATTCCCAGGACACATGGTTCCAGAATCAAACCTCAGTCATGTTCGCAGGCCACAGGGTTCCACAATCAAACCTCAGTCATGTTCCCAGGAAAAAGGTGTCCAGAATCAAACCTCAGTCATGTTCCCAGGGAACAGGGTTCCAGAAACAAACCTCAGTCATGATGCCAGGCCACAGGTTACCACCATCAAACCTCAGACATGTTCCCAGGCCACAGGGTTCCAGAAGCAAACCGTTCTCATGTTCCCAGGCCACAGGGTTCCACAATCCACTGATGTCATGTTCCCAGGCCACAGGGTTCCAGAATCACGCCTCAGTCATATTCCCAGGCCACAGGGTTCCTGAATTAAACCTCAGTCATATTCCCAGGCCAGAGGGTTCCAGAATCCAACCGATGTCATGTTCCCAGGCCACAGGGTTCTAGAACCAAGCCTCAGTCAGGTTCCCAGGCCTCAGGGATCCAGAATCAAACCTCAGTCATGTTGCCAGGCCATAGGGTACCACCATCAAACCTCAGTCAAATTCCCAGTCCACAGGTTTCCAGAATCAAACCGATTTCATGTTCCCAGGCAACAGGGTACCAGAATCCAAACCCATGTCATGTTCCCAGGCCACAGGGTTCCACCATCAAATCTCAGTCATTTTGCCAGGCCACAGGTTTCCACCACCAAGCCTCATTCATGTTCCCAAGCCTGAGTGTTCCACAATCAAACCTAAGTCATCTTGCCAGGCCACAGGGTTCCACAATCCACTGATGTCATGTTCCCAGGCCACAGGGTTCCAGAATCAAACCTCAGTTATGTTCCCAGGCCACAGGGTTCCAGAATCAAGCCTCCCTCATATTCCCAGGCCACAGGGTACCAAAATTAGACCTCAGTCATATTCCCAGGCCAGAGGGTTCCACAATCAAACCTCAGTCCTGTTGCCAGGCCACGGTTCCACCATCAAGCCTCAGTCATGTTCCCAGGCCTGAGTGTTCCACAATCAAACCTAAGTCATCTTGCCAGGCCACAGGGTTCCACAATCCACTGATGTCAAGTTCCCAGGCCACAGGGTTCCAGAATCAAGCCTCCCTCATATTGCCAGGCCACAGGTTTCCACAATTAAACCTAAGTCATATTCCCAGGCCAGAGGGTTCCACAATCAAACCTCAGTCCTGTTGCCAGGCCACGGTTCCACCATGAAGCCTCAGTCATGTTCCCAGTCCAGAGTGTTCCACAATCAAACCTAAGTCATCTTGCCTGGCCACAGTTTTCCACCATCAAACATCAGTCCTGTGACCAGGCCACAGGCTTCCACCATCAAGCCTCAGTCATGTTCCCAAGCCTGAGGGTTCCACAATCAAACCTCTGTCATGTTGCCAGATCACAGGGTTACAGAATTAAACCACAGTCATAATCCCTGGCCAGACGGTTCCACAGTCAAACCTCAGTCATGTTACCATGCCACAGGGTTCCAGAATCCAACCGATGTCATGTTCCCTGGCCACAGGGTTCCAGTATCTATCCTCAGTCATGTTCCCAGGCCACAGGGTTCCAGAACCAATCCTCAGTCAGGTTCCCAGGGCACAGTATTCCACAATCTAAACAGATGTCATATTCCCAGGTCACAGGTTTCCAGAATCACGCCTCAGTCATGTTCCCAGGCCACAGGGATCCAGAATCATACCTCAGTCATGTTGCCAGGCCATAGGGTACCACCATCAAACATCAGTCATATTCCCAGGCCACAGGTTTCTAGAATCAAACCGATTTCATGTTCCCAGGCAACAGGGTACCAGAATCCAAACCGATGTCATGTTCCCAGGCCACAGGGTTCCACCATTAAATCTCAGTCCTGTTGCCAGGCCACAGGGATCTACCATCAAGCCTCAGTCATATTCCCAAGCCTGAGGGTTCAACCATCAAACCTCAGTCATGTTCCCAGGAAACAGGTTTCCAGAATCAAACCAATGTCATGTTCCCAAGCCACGGGGTTCCAGTATCAGGCCTCAGTCATGTTCCCAGTGCACAGGGTTCCACCATCAAACCTCAGTCATGTTGCCAGTCCACAGGTTTCTGCGATCAAACCACATTCAAGTTCCCAGGCCACAGGTTTCCAGAATCAAGGCTCAGTCATGTTGCCAGGCCACAGGGTACCACCATCAAACCTCAGTCATGTTCCCAGTGCACAGGGTTCCTCCATCCTACCTCAATCATATTCCCAGGACACAGGTTTCCAGAATCAAACCAAAATCAAGTTCCCAGGCCATGGGTTTCCAGTAGCAGGCCTCAGTCATGTTTCCAGGGCACAGGGTTCCACAATCAAGCCTCAGTCATGTTGCCAGGCCACAGGGAACCACCATCATACCTCAGTCATATTCCCAGGCCACAGGTTTCCAGAATCAAACCGATTTCATCTTCCCAGGCAACAGGGTACCAGAATCCAAACCGATGTCATGTTCCCAGGCCACAGGGTTCCACCATCAAATCTCAGTCCTGTTGCCAGGGCACAGGCTTCCACCATCAAGCCTCAGTCATTTTGCCAAGCCTGAGGGTTCCAAATTCAAACCTCTGTCATGTTGCCAGGCCACAGGGTTCAACCATCAAACCTCAGTCATGTTCCCAGGAAACAGGGTTCCAGAATCGAACCAATGTCATGTTCCCAGGCCACAGGGTTCCAGAATCAAGCCTCAGTCATGTTGGCAGGCCACAGGGTACCTCCATCAAACCTCAGTCATGTTCCCAGTGCACAGGGTTCTTCCATCAAACTTCAGTCATGTTCCCAGGACACATGTTTCCAGAATCAAACCAAAGTCAAGTTCCCAGGCCATGGGTTTCCAGTACCAGGCCTCAGTCATGTTTCCAGGGCACAGGGTTCCACAATCAAACCTCAGTCATGTTGCCAGTCCACAGGTTTCTGCCATCAAACCTCAGTCAAGTTCCAAGGCCACAGATTTCCAGAATCAACCTCAGTCATATTCCCAGGACACATGGTTCCAGAATCAAACCTCAGTCATGTTCGCAGGCCACAGGGTTCCACAATCAAACCTCAGTCATGTTCCCAGGACAAAGGTGTCCAGAATCAAACCTCAGTCATGTTCCCAGGGAACAGGGTTCCAGAAACAAACCTCAGTCGTGTTGCCAGTCCACAGGTTTGCACCATCAAACCTCAGACATGTTCCCAAGCCACAGGTTTCCAGAATCAAACCTCAGTCATGTTCCCAGGCCACAGGGTTCCACAATCCACTGATGTCATGTTCCCAGGCCACAGGGTTCCAGAATCAAACCTCAGTTATGTTCCCAGGCCACAGGGTTCCAGAATTAAACCTCAGTCATATTCCCAGGCCACAGGGTTCCACCATCAAACCTCCATCCTGTTGCCAGGCCACGGTTCCACCATCAAGCCTCAGTCATGTTCCCAGGCCTGTGGGTTCCACAATCAAACCTCTGTCATGTTGCCAGGCAACAGGGTTCCACCATCAAACCTCAGTCCTGTTGCCAGGCCACAGGGTTCAACCATCAAACCTCAGTCATTTTCCCAGGAAACAGGGTTCAAGAATCAAGCCTCCCTCATATTCCCAGGCCACAGGGTTCCACAATTAAACCTCAGTCATATTCCCAGACCAAAGGTTTCAACCATCAAACCTCAGTCATGTTCCCAGGAAACAGGGTTCCAGAATCAAACCAATGTCATGTTCCGAGGGCACGGGGTTCCAGTATTAGGCCTCAGTCATGTTCCCAGGCCACAGGGTTCCACCATCAAACCTCAGTCATGTTGGCAGTCCTCAGGTTTCTGCGATCAAACCACATTCAACTTCCCAGGCCACAGGGTTCCAGAATCAAGCCTCAGTCATGTTGCCAGGCCACAGGTTACCACCATCAATCCTCAGTCATGTTCCCAGTGCACAGGGTTCCTCCATTAAACCTCAATCATGTTCCCAGGACACAGGTTTCCCGAATCAAACCAAAGTCAAGTTCCCAGGCCATGGGTTTCCAGTACCAGGCCTCAGTCATGTTTCCAGGGCACAAGGTTCCACAATCAAACCTCAGTCATGTTGCCAGGCCACAGGGTACCACCATCATACCTCAGTCATGTTCCCAGGCCACAGGATTCCACAATCTCACATCAGTCATGTTCCCAGGTCAATGGTTTCCAGAATCAAACCTCAGTCATATTCCCAGGCCACATGGTTCCAGAATCAAACCTCAGTCATGTTCCCAGGACAAAGGGATCCAGAATAAAACCTCAGTCATGTTCCCTGGACACAGGTTCCAAAAATAAAATCCCCGGCATGTTCCCAGGCCACAGGGTTCCAGAAGCAAGCCTCACTCATATTCCCAGGCCACAGGGTTCCACAATTAAACCTGTGTCATATTCCCAGGCCAGAGGTTTCCACAATCAAACCTCAGTCCTGTTGCCAGGCCACGGTTCCACCATCAAGCCTCAGTCATGTTCCCAGGCCAGAGTGTTCCACAACCAAACCTAAGTCATCTTGCCAGGCCACAGGGTTCCACCATCAAACCTCAGTCCTGTTGCCAGGCCACAGGGTTCAACCATCAAACCTCAGTCATTTTCCCAGGAAACAGGGTTCAAGAATCAAGCCTCCCTCATATTCCCAGGCCACAGGGTTCCACAATTAAACCTCAGTCATATTTCCAGACCAAAGGTTTCAACCATCAAACCTCAGTCATGTTCCCAGGAAACAGGGTTTCACAATCAAACCAATGTCATGTTCCGAGGCCACGGGGTTACAGTATTAGGCCTCAGTCATGTTCCCAGGGCACAGGGTTCCACCATCAAACCTCAGTCATGTTGGCAGTCCACAGTTTTCTGCGATCAAACCACATTCAAATTCCCAGGCCACAGGGTTCCAGAATCAAGCCTCACTCATATTCCCAGGCCTCAGGGTTCCACAATTAAACCTCAGTCATATTCCCAGGCCAGAGGGTTCCACAATCAAAGCTAAGTCATCTTGCCAGGCCACAGGGTTCCACCATCAAATCTCAGTCCTGTGACCAGGCCACAGGCTTTCACCATCAAGCCTCAGTCACGTTCCCAAGCCTGAGGGTTCCACCATCAAACCTCTGTCATGTTGCCAGATCACAGGGTTACAGAATTAAACCACAGTCATATTCCCAGGCCAGAGGGTTCCACAGTCAAACCTCAGTCATGTTACCATGCCACAGGGTTCCAGAATCCAACCGATGTCATGTTCCCTGGCCACAGGATTCCAGAATCTATCCTCAGTCATGTTCCCAGGCCACAGGGTTCCAGAATAAAACCTCAGTCATATTCCCAGTTCACAGGGTTCCAGAACAAAGCCTCAGTCAGGTTCCCAGGGCACAGTATTCCACAATCTAAACAGATGTCATGTTCCCAGGTCACAGGTTTCCAGAATCACGCCTCATTCATGTTCCCAGGCCACAGGGATCCACCATCAAGCCTCAGTCAAGTTCCCAAGCCTGAGGGTTCCACAATCAAACCTCATTCATGTTCCCAGTGCACAGGGTTCTTCCATCAAACCTCAATCATGTTCCCAGGACACAGGTTTCCAGAATCAAACCAAAGTCAAGTTCCCAGGCCATGGGTTTCCAGTACCAGGCCTCAGTCATGTTTCCAGGGCACAGGGTTCCACAATCAAACCTCAGTCATGTTGCCAGTCCACAGGTTTCTGCCATCAAACCTCAGTCAAGTTCCCAGGCCACAGATTTCCAGAATCAAACCTCAGTCATATTCCCAGGACACATGGTTCCAGAATCAAACCTCAGTCATGTTCGCAGGCCACAGGGTTCCACAATCAAACCTCAGTCATGTTCCCAGGAAAAAGGTGTCCAGAATCAAACCTCAGTCATGTTCCCAGGGAACAGGGTTCCAGAAACAAACCTCAGTCATGATGCCAGGCCACAGGTTACCACCATCAAACCTCAGACATGTTCCCAGGCCACAGGGTTCCAGAATCAAACCGTTCTCATGTTCCCAGGCCACAGGGTTCCACAATCCACTGATGTCATGTTTCCAGGCCACAGGGTTCCAGAATCACGCCTCAGTCATATTCCCAGGCCACAGGGTTCCAGAATTAAACCTCAGTCATATTCCCAGGCCAGAGGGTTCCAGAATCCAACCGATGTCATGTTCCCAGGCCACAGGGTTCTAGAACCAAGCCTCAGTCAGGTTCCCAGGCCTCAGGGATCCAGAATCAAACCTCAGTCATGTTGCCAGGCCATAGGGTACCACGATCAAACCTCAGTCATATTCCCAGGCCACATGGTTCCAGAATCAAACCTCAGTCATATTCCCAGGCCACATGGTTCCACAATCAAACCTCATTCATGTTCCCAGTGCACAGGGTTCTTCCATCAAACCTCAATCATGTTCCCAGGACACAGGTTTCCAGAATCAAACCGATTTCATGTTCCCAGGCAACAGGGTACCAGAATCCAAACCCATGTCATGTTCCCAGGCCACAGGGTTCCACCATCAAATCTCAGTCATTTTGCCAGGCCACAGGGTTCCACCACCAAGCCTCATTCATGTTCCCAAGCCTGAGTGTTCCACAATCAAACCTAAGTCATCTTGCCAGGCCACAGGGTTCCCCAATCCACTGATGTCATGTTCCCAGGCCACAGGGTTCCAGAATCAAACCTCAGTTATGTTCCCAGGCCACAGGGTTCCAGAATCAAGCCTCCCTCATATTCCCAGGCCACAGGGTTCCAAAATTAGACCTCAGTCATATTCCCAGGCCAGAGGGTTCCACAATCAAACCTCAGTCCTGTTGCCAGGCCACGGTTCCACCATCAAGCCTCAGTCATGTTCCCAGGCCTGAGTGTTCCACAATCAAACCTAAGTCATCTTGCCAGGCCACAGGGTTCCACAATCCACTGATGTTAAGTTCCCAGGCCACAGGGTTCCAGAATCAAGCCTCCCTCATATTCCCAGGCCACAGGTTTCCACAATTAAACCTAAGTCATATTCCCAGGCCAGAGGGTTCCACAATCAAACCTCAGTCCTGTTGCCAGGCCACGGTTCCACCATGAAGCCTCAGTCATGTTCCCAGTCCAGAGTGTTCCACAATCAAACCTAAGTCATCTTGCCTGGCCACAGTTTTCCACCATCAAACATCAGTCCTGTGACCAGGCCACAGGCTTCCACCATCAAGCCTCAGTCATGTTCCCAAGCCTGAGGGTTCCACAATCAAACCTCTGTCATGTTGCCAGATCACAGGGTTACAGAATTAAACCACAGTCATAATCCCTGGCCAGACGGTTCCACAGTCAAACCTCAGTCATGTTACCATGCCACAGGGTTCCAGAATCCAACCGATGTCATGTTCCCTGGCCACAGGGTTCCAGTATCTATCCTCAGTCATGTTCCCAGGCCACAGGGTTCCAGAACCAATCCTCAGTCAGGTTCCCAGGGCACAGTATTCCACAATCTAAACAGATGTCATATTCCCAGGTCACAGGTTTCCAGAATCACGCCTCAGTCATGTTCCCAGGCCACAGGGATCCAGAATCATACCTCAGTCATGTTGCCAGGCCATAGGGTACCACCATCAAACATCAGTCATATTCCCAGGCCACAGGTTTCTAGAATCAAACCGATTTCATGTTCCCAGGCAACAGGGTACCAGAATCCAAACCGATGTCATGTTCCCAGGCCACAGGGTTCCACCATTAAATCTCAGTCCTGTTGCCAGGCCACAGGGATCTACCATCAAGCCTCAGTCATATTCCCAAGCCTGAGGGTTCAACCATCAAACCTCAGTCATGTTCCCAGGAAACAGGTTTCCAGAATCAAACCAATGTCATGTTCCCAAGCCACGGGGTTCCAGTATCAGGCCTCAGTCATGTTCCCAGTGCACAGGGTTCCACCATCAAACCTCAGTCATGTTGCCAGTCCACAGGTTTCTGCGATCAAACCACATTCAAGTTCCCAGGCCACAGGTTTCCAGAATCAAGGCTCAGTCATGTTGCCAGGCCACAGAGTACCACCATCAAACCTCAGTCATGTTCCCAGTGCACAGGGTTCCTCCATCCTACCTCAATCATATTCCCAGGACACAGGTTTCCAGAATCAAACCAAAATCAAGTTCCCAGGCCATGGGTTTCCAGTAGCAGGCCTCAGTCATGTTTCCAGGGCACAGGGTTCCACAATCAAGCCTCAGTCATGTTGCCAGGCCACAGGGAACCACCATCATACCTCAGTCATATTCCCAGGCCACAGGTTTCCAGAATCAAACCGATTTCATCTTCCCAGGCAACAGGGTACCAGAATCCAAACCGATGTCATGTTCCCAGGCCACAGGGTTCCACCATCAAATCTCAGTCCTGTTGCCAGGGCACAGGCTTCCACCATCAAGCCTCAGTCATTTTCCCAAGCCTGAGGGTTCCAAATTCAAACCTCTGTCATGTTGCCAGGCCACAGGGTTCAACCATCAAACCTCAGTCATGTTCCCAGGAAACAGGGTTCCAGAATCAAACCAATGTCATGTTCCCAGGCCACAGGGTTCCAGAATCAAGCCTCAGTCATGTTGGCAGGCCACAGGGTACCTCCATCAAACCTCAGTCATGTTCCCAGTGCACAGGGTTCTTCCATCAAACTTCAGTCATGTTCCCAGGACACATGTTTCCAGAATCAAACCAAAGTCAAGTTCCCAGGCCATGGGTTTCCAGTACCAGGCCTCAGTCATGTTTCCAGGGCACAGGGTTCCACAATCAAACCTCAGTCATGTTGCCAGTCCACAGGTTTCTGCCATCAAACCTCAGTCAAGTTCCAAGGCCACAGATTTCCAGAATCAACCTCAGTCATATTCCCAGGACACATGGTTCCAGAATCAAACCTCAGTCATGTTCGCAGGCCACAGGGTTCCACAATCAAACCTCAGTCATGTTCCCAGGACAAAGGTGTCCAGAATCAAACCTCAGTCATGTTCCCAGGGAACAGGGTTCCAGAAACAAACCTCAGTCGTGTTGCCAGTCCACAGGTTTGCACCATCAAACCTCAGACATGTTCCCAAGCCACAGGTTTCCAGAATCAAACCTCAGTCATGTTCCCAGGCCACAGGGTTCCACAATCCACTGATGTCATGTTCCCAGGCCACAGGGTTCCAGAATCAAACCTCAGTTATGTTCCCAGGCCACAGGGTTCCAGAATTAAACCTCAGTCATATTCCCAGGCCACAGGGTTCCACCATCAAACCTCCATCCTGTTGCCAGGCCACGGTTCCACCATCAAGCCTCAGTCATGTTCCCAGGCCTGTGGGTTCCACAATCAAACCTCTGTCATGTTGCCAGGCAACAGGGTTCCACCATCAAACCTCAGTCCTGTTGCCAGGCCACAGGGTTCAACCATCAAACCTCAGTCATTTTCCCAGGAAACAGGGTTCCAGAATCAAGCCTCCCTCATATTCCCAGGCCACAGGGTTCCACAATTAAACCTCAGTCATATTCCCAGACCAAAGGTTTCAACCATCAAACCTCAGTCATGTTCCCAGGAAACAGGGTTCCAGAATCAAACCAATGTCATGTTCCGAGGGCACGGGGTTCCAGTATTAGGCCTCAGTCATGTTCCCAGGCCACAGGGTTCCACCATCAAACCTCAGTCATGTTGGCAGTCCTCAGGTTTCTGCGATCAAACCACATTCAACTTCCCAGGCCACAGGGTTCCAGAATCAAGCCTCAGTCATGTTGCCAGGCCACAGGTTACCACCATCAATCCTCAGTCATGTTCCCAGTGCACAGGGTTCCTCCATCAAACCTCAATCATGTTCCCAGGACACAGGTTTCCCGAATCAAACCAAAGTCAAGTTCCCAGGCCATGGGTTTCCAGTACCAGGCCTCAGTCATGTTTCCAGGGCACAAGGTTCCACAATCAAACCTCAGTCATGTTGCCAGGCCACAGGGTACCACCATCATACCTCAGTCATGTTCCCAGGCCACAGGATTCCACAATCTCACATCAGTCATGTTCCCAGGTCAATGGTTTCCAGAATCAAACCTCAGTCATATTCCCAGGCCACATGGTTCCAGAATCAAACCTCAGTCATGTTCCCAGGACAAAGGGATCCAGAATAAAACCTCAGTCATGTTCCCTGGACACAGGTTCCAAAAATAAAATCCCCGGCATGTTCCCAGGCCACAGGGTTCCAGAAGCAAGCCTCACTCATATTCCCAGGCCACAGGGTTCCACAATTAAACCTGTGTCATATTCCCAGGCCAGAGGTTTCCACAATCAAACCTCAGTCCTGTTGCCAGGCCACGGTTCCACCATCAAGCCTCAGTCATGTTCCCAGGCCAGAGTGTTCCACAACCAAACCTAAGTCATCTTGCCAGGCCACAGGGTTCCACCATCAAACCTCAGTCCTGTTGCCAGGCCACAGGGTTCAACCATCAAACCTCTGTCATTTTCCCAGGAAACAGGGTTAAAGAATCAAGCCTCCCTCATATTCCCAGGCCACAGGGTTCCACAATTAAACCTCAGTCATATTTCCAGACCAAAGGTTTCAACCATCAAACCTCAGTCATGTTCCCAGGAAACAGGGTTTCACAATCAAACCAATGTCATGTTCCGAGGCCACGGGGTTACAGTATTAGGCCTCAGTCATGTTCCCAGGGCACAGGGTTCCACCATCAAACCTCAGTCATGTTGGCAGTCCACAGTTTTCTGCGATCAAACCACATTCAAATTCCCAGGCCACAGGGTTCCAGAATCAAGCCTCACTCATATTCCCAGGCCTCAGGGTTCCACAATTAAACCTCAGTCATATTCCCAGGCCAGAGGGTTCCACAATCAAAGCTAAGTCATCTTGCCAGGCCACAGGGTTCCACCATCAAACCTCAGTCCTGTGACCAGGCCACAGGCTTTCACCATCAAGCCTCAGTCACGTTCCCAAGCCTGAGGGTTCCACCATCAAACCTCTGTCATGTTGCCAGATCACAGGGTTACAGAATTAAACCACAGTCATATTCCCAGGCCAGAGGGTTCCACAGTCAAACCTCAGTCATGTTACCATGCCACAGGGTTCCAGAATCCAACCGATGTCATGTTCCCTGGCCACAGGATTCCAGAATCTATCCTCAGTCATGTTCCCAGGCCACAGGGTTCCAGAATAAAACCTCAGTCATATTCCCAGTTCACAGGGTTCCAGAACAAAGCCTCAGTCAGGTTCCCAGGGCACAGTATTCCACAATCTAAACAGATGTCATGTTCCCAGGTCACAGGTTTCCAGAATCACGCCTCATTCATGTTCCCAGGCCACAGGGATCCACCATCAAGCCTCAGTCAAGTTCCCAAGCCTGAGGGTTCCACAATCAAACCTCATTCATGTTCCCAGTGCACAGGGTTCTTCCATCAAACCTCAATCATGTTCCCAGGACACAGGTTTCCAGAATCAAACCAAAGTCAAGTTCCCAGGCCACAGATTTCCAGAATCAAACCTCAGTCATATTCCCAGGACACATGGTTCCAGAATCAAACCTCAGTCATGTTCGCAGGCCACAGGGTTCCACAATCAAACCTCAGTCATGTTCCCAGGAAAAAGGTGTCCAGAATCAAACCTCAGTCATGTTCCCAGGGAACAGGGTTCCAGAAACAAACCTCAGTCATGATGCCAGGCCACAGGTTACCACCATCAAACCTCAGACATGTTCCCAGGCCACAGGGTTCCAGAATAAAACTGTTCTCATGTTCCCAGGCCACAGGGTTCCACAATCCACTGATGTCATGTTCCCAGGCCACAGGGTTCCAGAATCACGCCTCAGTCATATTCCCAGGCCACAGGGTTCCAGAATTAAACCTCAGTCATATTCCCAGGCCAGAGGGTTCCAGAATTTAACCGATGTCATGTTCCCAGGCCACAGGGTTCTAGAACCAAGCCTCAGTCAGGTTCCCAGGCCTCAGGGATCCAGAATCAAACCTCAGTCATGTTGCCAGGCCATAGGGTACCACCATCAAACCTCAGTCAAATTCCCAGTCCACAGGTTTCCAGAATCAAACCGATTTCATGTTCCAGGGCAACAGGGTACCAGAATCCAAACCCATGTCATGTTCCCAGGCCACAGGATTCCACCATCAAATCTCAGTCATTTTGCCAGGCCACAGGTTTCCACCACCAAGCCTCATTCATGTTCCCAAGCCTGAGTGTTCCACAATCAAACCTAAGTCATCTTGCCAGGCCACAGGGTTCCACAATCCACTGATGTCATGTTCCCAGGCCACAGGGTTCCAGAATCAAACCTCAGTTATGTTCCCAGGCCACAGGGTTCCAGAATCAAGCCTCCCTCATATTCCCAGGCCACAGGGTTCCAAAATTAGACCTCAGTCATATTCCCAGGCCAGAGGGTTCCACAATCAAACCTCAGTCCTGTTGCCAGGCCACGGTTCCACCATCAAGCCTCAGTCATGTTCCCAGGCCTGAGTGTTCCACAATCAAACCTAAGTCATCTTCCAAGGCCACAGGGTTCCACAATCCACTGATGTCAAGTTCCCAGGCCACAGGGTTCCAGAATCAAGCCTCCCTCATATTCCCAGGCCACAGGTTTCCACAATTAAACCTAAGTCATATTCCCAGGCCAGAGGGTTCCACAATCAAACCTCAGTCCTGTTGCCACGCCACGGTTCCACCATGAAGCCTCAGTCATGTTCCCAGTCCAGAGTGTTCCACAATCAAACCTAAGTCATCTTGCCTGGCCACAGTTTTCCACCATCAAACATCAGTCCTGTGACCAGGCCACAGGCTTCCACCATCAAGCCTCAGTCATGTTCCCAAGCCTGAGGGTTCCACAATCAAACCTCTGTCATGTTGCCAGATCACAGGGTTACAGAATTAAACCACAGTCATAATCCCTGGCCAGACGGTTCCACAGTCAAACCTCAGTCATGTTACCATGCCACAGGGTTCCAGAATCCAACCGATGTCATGTTCCCTGGCCACAGGGTTCCAGTATCTATCCTCAGTCATGTTCCCAGGCCACAGGGTTCCAGAACCAATCCTCAGTCAGGTTCCCAGGGCACAGTATTCCACAATCTAAACAGATGTCATATTCCCAGGTCACAGGTTTCCAGAATCACGCCTCAGTCATGTTCCCAGGCCACAGGGATCCAGAATCATACCTCAGTCATGTTGCCAGGCCATAGGGTACCACCATCAAACATCAGTCATATTCCCAGGCCACAGGTTTCTAGAATCAAACCGATTTCATGTTCCCAGGCAACAGGGTACCAGAATCCAAACCGATGTCATGTTCCCAGGCCACAGGGTTCCACCATTAAATCTCAGTCCTGTTGCCAGGCCACAGGGATCTACCATCAAGCCTCAGTCATATTCCCAAGCCTGAGGGTTCAACCATCAAACCTCAGTCATGTTCCCAGGAAACAGGTTTCCAGAATCAAACCAATGTCATGTTCCCAAGCCACGGGGTTCCAGTATCAGGCCTCAGTCATGTTCCCAGTGCACAGGGTTCCACCATCAAACCTCAGTCATGTTGCCAGTCCACAGGTTTCTGCGATCAAACCACATTCAAGTTCCCAGGCCACAGGTTTCCAGAATCAAGGCTCAGTCATGTTGCCAGGCCACAGGGTACCACCATCAAACCTCAGTCATGTTCCCAGTGCACAGGGTTCCTCCATCCTACCTCAATCATATTCCCAGGACACAGGTTTCCAGAATCAAACCAAAATCAAGTTCCCAGGCCATGGGTTTCCAGTAGCAGGCCTCAGTCATGTTTCCAGGGCACAGGGTTCCACAATCAAGCCTCAGTCATGTTGCCAGGCCACAGGGAACCACCATCATACCTCAGTCATATTCCCAGGCCACAGGTTTCCAGAATCAAACCGATTTCATCTTCCCAGGCAACAGGGTACCAGAATCCAAACCGATGTCATGTTCCCAGGCCACAGGGTTCCACCATCAAATCTCAGTCCTGTTGCCAGGGCACAGGCTTCCACCATCAAGCCTCAGTCATTTTCCCAAGCCTGAGGGTTCCAAATTCAAACCTCTGTCATGTTGCCAGGCCACAGGGTTCAACCATCAAACCTCAGTCATGTTCCCAGGAAACAGGGTTCCAGAATCAAACCAATGTCATGTTCCCAGGCCACAGGGTTCCAGAATCAAGCCTCAGTCATGTTGGCAGGCCACAGGGTACCTCCATCAAACCTCAGTCATGTTCCCAGTGCACCGGGTTCTTCCATCAAACTTCAGTCATGTTCCCAGGACACATGTTTCCAGAATCAAACCAAAGTCAAGTTCCCAGGCCATGGGTTTCCAGTACCAGGCCTCAGTCATGTTTCCAGGGCACAGGGTTCCACAATCAAACCTCAGTCATGTTGCCAGTCCACAGGTTTCTGCCATCAAACCTCAGTCAAGTTCCAAGGCCACAGATTTCCAGAATCAACCTCAGTCATATTCCCAGGACACATGGTTCCAGAATCAAACCTCAGTCATGTTCGCAGGCCACAGGGTTCCACAGTCAAACCTCAGTCATGTTCCCAGGACAAAGGTGTCCAGAATCAAACCTCAGTCATGTTCCCAGGGAACAGGGTTCCAGAAACAAACCTCAGTCGTGTTGCCAGTCCACAGGTTTGCACCATCAAACCTCAGACATGTTCCCAAGCCACAGGTTTCCAGAATCAAACCTCAGTCATGTTCCCAGGCCACAGGGTTCCACAATCCACTGATGTCATGTTCCCAGGCCACAGGGTTCCAGAATCAAACCTCAGTTATGTTCCCAGGCCACAGGGTTCCAGAATTAAACCGCAGTCATATTCCCAGGCCACAGGGTTCCACCATCAAACCTCCATCCTGTTGCCAGGCCACGGTTCCACCATCAAGCCTCAGTCATGTTCCCAGGCCTGTGGGTTCCACAATCAAACCTCTGTCATGTTGCCAGGCAACAGGGTTCCACCATCAAACCTCAGTCCTGTTGCCAGGCCACAGGGTTCAACCATCAAACCTCAATCATTTTCCCAGGAAACAGGGTTCAAGAATCAAGCCTCCCTCATATTCCCAGGCCACAGGGTTCCACAATTAAACCTCAGTCATATTCCCAGACCAAAGGTTTCAACCATCAAACCTCAGTCATGTTCCCAGGAAACAGGGTTCCAGAATCAAACCAATGTCATGTTCCGAGGGCACGGGGTTCCAGTATTAGGCCTCAGTCATGTTCCCAGGCCACAGGGTTCCACCATCAAACCTCAGTCATGTTGGCAGTCCTCAGGTTTCTGCGATCAAACCACATTCAACTTCCCAGGCCACAGGGTTCCAGAATCAAGCCTCAGTCATGTTGCCAGGCCACAGGTTACCACCATCAATCCTCAGTCATGTTCCCAGTGCACAGGGTTCCTCCATCAAACCTCAATCATGTTCCCAGGACACAGGTTTCCCGAATCAAACCAAAGTCAAGTTCCCAGGCCATGGGTTTCCAGTACCAGGCCTCAGTCATGTTTCCAGGGCACAAGGTTCCACAATCAAACCTCAGTCATGTTGCCAGGCCACAGGGTACCACCATCATACCTCAGTCATGTTCCCAGGCCACAGGATTCCACAATCTCACATCAGTCATGTTCCCAGGTCAATGGTTTCCAGAATCAAACCTCAGTCATATTCCCAGGCCACATGGTTCCAGAATCAAACCTCAGTCATGTTCCCAGGACAAAGGGATCCAGAATAAAACCTCAGTCATGTTCCCTGGACACAGGTTCCAAAAATAAAATCCCCGGCATGTTCCCAGGCCACAGGGTTCCAGAAGCAAGCCTCACTCATATTCCCAGGCCACAGGGTTCCACAATTAAACCTGTGTCATATTCCCAGGCCAGAGGTTTCCACAATCAAACCTCAGTCCTGTTGCCAGGCCACGGTTCCACCATCAAGCCTCAGTCATGTTCCCAGGCCAGAGTGTTCCACAACCAAACCTAAGTCATCTTGCCAGGCCACAGGGTTCCACCATCAAACCTCAGTCCTGTTGCCAGGCCACAGGGTTCAACCATCAAACCTCTGTCATTTTCCCAGGAAACAGGGTTAAAGAATCAAGCCTCCCTCATATTCCCAGGCCACAGGGTTCCACAATTAAACCTCAGTCATATTTCCAGACCAAAGGTTTCAACCATCAAACCTCAGTCATGTTCCCAGGAAACAGGGTTTCACAATCAAACCAATGTCATGTTCCGAGGCCACGGGGTTACAGTATTAGGCCTCAGTCATGTTCCCAGGGCACAGGGTTCCACCATCAAACCTCAGTCATGTTGGCAGTCCACAGTTTTCTGCGATCAAACCACATTCAAATTCCCAGGCCACAGGGTTCCAGAATCAAGCCTCACTCATATTCCCAGGCCTCAGGGTTCCACAATTAAACCTCAGTCATATTCCCAGGCCAGAGGGTTCCACAATCAAAGCTAAGTCATCTTGCCAGGCCACAGGGTTCCACCATCAAACCTCAGTCCTGTGACCAGGCCACAGGCTTTCACCATCAAGCCTCAGTCACGTTCCCAAGCCTGAGGGTTCCACCATCAAACCTCTGTCATGTTGCCAGATCACAGGGTTACAGAATTAAACCACAGTCATATTCCCAGGCCAGAGGGTTCCACAGTCAAACCTCAGTCATGTTACCATGCCACAGGGTTCCAGAATCCAACCGATGTCATGTTCCCTGGCCACAGGATTCCAGAATCTATCCTCAGTCATGTTCCCAGGCCACAGGGTTCCAGAATAAAACCTCAGTCATATTCCCAGTTCACAGGGTTCCAGAACAAAGCCTCAGTCAGGTTCCCAGGGCACAGTATTCCACAATCTAAACAGATGTCATGTTCCCAGGTCACAGGTTTCCAGAATCACGCCTCATTCATGTTCCCAGGCCACAGGGATCCACCATCAAGCCTCAGTCAAGTTCCCAAGCCTGAGGGTTCCACAATCAAACCTCATTCATGTTCCCAGTGCACAGGGTTCTTCCATCAAACCTCAATCATGTTCCCAGGACACAGGTTTCCAGAATCAAACCAAAGTCAAGTTCCCAGGCCACAGATTTCCAGAATCAAACCTCAGTCATATTCCCAGGACACATGGTTCCAGAATCAAACCTCAGTCATGTTCGCAGGCCACAGGGTTCCACAATCAAACCTCAGTCATGTTCCCAGGAAAAAGGTGTCCAGAATCAAACCTCAGTCATGTTCCCAGGGAACAGGGTTCCAGAAACAAACCTCAGTCATGATGCCAGGCCACAGGTTACCACCATCAAACCTCAGACATGTTCCCAGGCCACAGGGTTCCAGAATAAAACTGTTCTCATGTTCCCAGGCCACAGGGTTCCACAATCCACTGATGTCATGTTCCCAGGCCACAGGGTTCCAGAATCACGCCTCAGTCATATTCCCAGGCCACAGGGTTCCAGAATTAAACCTCAGTCATATTCCCAGGCCAGAGGGTTCCAGAATTCAACCGATGTCATGTTCCCAGGCCACAGGGTTCTAGAACCAAGCCTCAGTCAGGTTCCCAGGCCTCAGGGATCCAGAATCAAACCTCAGTCATGTTGCCAGGCCATAGGGTACCACCATCAAACCTCAGTCAAATTCCCAGTCCACAGGTTTCCAGAATCAAACCGATTTCATGTTCCAGGGCAACAGGGTACCAGAATCCAAACCCATGTCATGTTCCCAGGCCACAGGATTCCACCATCAAATCTCAGTCATTTTGCCAGGCCACAGGTTTCCACCACCAAGCCTCATTCATGTTCCCAAGCCTGAGTGTTCCACAATCAAACCTAAGTCATCTTGCCAGGCCACAGGGTTCCACAATCCACTGATGTCATGTTCCCAGGCCACAGGGTTCCAGAATCAAACCTCAGTTATGTTCCCAGGCCACAGGGTTCCAGAATCAAGCCTCCCTCATATTCCCAGGCCACAGGGTTCCAAAATTAGACCTCAGTCATATTCCCAGGCCAGAGGGTTCCACAATCAAACCTCAGTCCTGTTGCCAGGCCACGGTTCCACCATCAAGCCTCAGTCATGTTCCCAGGCCTGAGTGTTCCACAATCAAACCTAAGTCATCTTCCAAGGCCACAGGGTTCCACAATCCACTGATGTCAAGTTCCCAGGCCACAGGGTTCCAGAATCAAGCCTCCCTCATATTCCCAGGCCACAGGTTTCCACAATTAAACCTAAGTCATATTCCCAGGCCAGAGGGTTCCACAATCAAACCTCAGTCCTGTTGCCACGCCACGGTTCCACCATGAAGCCTCAGTCATGTTCCCAGTCCAGAGTGTTCCACAATCAAACCTAAGTCATCTTGCCTGGCCACAGTTTTCCACCATCAAACATCAGTCCTGTGACCAGGCCACAGGCTTCCACCATCAAGCCTCAGTCATGTTCCCAAGCCTGAGGGTTCCACAATCAAACCTCTGTCATGTTGCCAGATCACAGGGTTACAGAATTAAACCACAGTCATAATCCCTGGCCAGACGGTTCCACAGTCAAACCTCAGTCATGTTACCATGCCACAGGGTTCCAGAATCCAACCGATGTCATGTTCCCTGGCCACAGGGTTCCAGTATCTATCCTCAGTCATGTTCCCAGGCCACAGGGTTCCAGAACCAATCCTCAGTCAGGTTCCCAGGGCACAGTATTCCACAATCTAAACAGATGTCATATTCCCAGGTCACAGGTTTCCAGAATCACGCCTCAGTCATGTTCCCAGGCCACAGGGATCCAGAATCATACCTCAGTCATGTTGCCAGGCCATAGGGTACCACCATCAAACATCAGTCATATTCCCAGGCCACAGGTTTCTAGAATCAAACCGATTTCATGTTCCCAGGCAACAGGGTACCAGAATCCAAACCGATGTCATGTTCCCAGGCCACAGGGTTCCACCATTAAATCTCAGTCCTGTTGCCAGGCCACAGGGATCTACCATCAAGCCTCAGTCATATTCCCAAGCCTGAGGGTTCAACCATCAAACCTCAGTCATGTTCCCAGGAAACAGGTTTCCAGAATCAAACCAATGTCATGTTCCCAAGCCACGGGGTTCCAGTATCAGGCCTCAGTCATGTTCCCAGTGCACAGGGTTCCACCATCAAACCTCAGTCATGTTGCCAGTCCACAGGTTTCTGCGATCAAACCACATTCAAGTTCCCAGGCCACAGGTTTCCAGAATCAAGGCTCAGTCATGTTGCCAGGCCACAGGGTACCACCATCAAACCTCAGTCATGTTCCCAGTGCACAGGGTTCCTCCATCCTACCTCAATCATATTCCCAGGACACAGGTTTCCAGAATCAAACCAAAATCAAGTTCCCAGGCCATGGGTTTCCAGTAGCAGGCCTCAGTCATGTTTCCAGGGCACAGGGTTCCACAATCAAGCCTCAGTCATGTTGCCAGGCCACAGGGAACCACCATCATACCTCAGTCATATTCCCAGGCCACAGGTTTCCAGAATCAAACCGATTTCATCTTCCCAGGCAACAGGGTACCAGAATCCAAACCGATGTCATGTTCCCAGGCCACAGGGTTCCACCATCAAATCTCAGTCCTGTTGCCAGGGCACAGGCTTCCACCATCAAGCCTAAGTCATTTTCCCAAGCCTGAGGGTTCCAAATTCAAACCTCTGTCATGTTGCCAGGCCACAGGGTTCAACCATCAAACCTCAGTCATGTTCCCAGGAAACAGGGTTCCAGAATCAAACCAATGTCATGTTCCCAGGCCACAGGGTTCCAGAATCAAGCCTCAGTCATGTTGGCAGGCCACAGGGTACCTCCATCAAACCTCAGTCATGTTCCCAGTGCACCGGGTTCTTCCATCAAACTTCAGTCATGTTCCCAGGACACATGTTTCCAGAATCAAACCAAAGTCAAGTTCCCAGGCCATGGGTTTCCAGTACCAGGCCTCAGTCATGTTTCCAGGGCACAGGGTTCCACAATCAAACCTCAGTCATGTTGCCAGTCCACAGGTTTCTGCCATCAAACCTCAGTCAAGTTCCAAGGCCACAGATTTCCAGAATCAACCTCAGTCATATTCCCAGGACACATGGTTCCAGAATCAAACCTCAGTCATGTTCGCAGGCCACAGGGTTCCACAGTCAAACCTCAGTCATGTTCCCAGGACAAAGGTGTCCAGAATCAAACCTCAGTCATGTTCCCAGGGAACAGGGTTCCAGAAACAAACCTCAGTCGTGTTGCCAGTCCACAGGTTTGCACCATCAAACCTCAGACATGTTCCCAAGCCACAGGTTTCCAGAATCAAACCTCAGTCATGTTCCCAGGCCACAGGGTTCCACAATCCACTGATGTCATGTTCCCAGGCCACAGGGTTCCAGAATCAAACCTCAGTTATGTTCCCAGGCCACAGGGTTCCAGAATTAAACCGCAGTCATATTCCCAGGCCACAGGGTTCCACCATCAAACCTCCATCCTGTTGCCAGGCCACGGTTCCACCATCAAGCCTCAGTCATGTTCCCAGGCCTGTGGGTTCCACAATCAAACCTCTGTCATGTTGCCAGGCAACAGGGTTCCACCATCAAACCTCAGTCCTGTTGCCAGGCCACAGGGTTCAACCATCAAACCTCAATCATTTTCCCAGGAAACAGGGTTCAAGAATCAAGCCTCCCTCATATTCCCAGGCCACAGGGTTCCACAATTAAACCTCAGTCATATTCCCAGACCAAAGGTTTCAACCATCAAACCTCAGTCATGTTCCCAGGAAACAGGGTTCCAGAATCAAACCAATGTCATGTTCCGAGGGCACGGGGTTCCAGTATTAGGCCTCAGTCATGTTCCCAGGCCACAGGGTTCCACCATCAAACCTCAGTCATGTTGGCAGTCCTCAGGTTTCTGCGATCAAACCACATTCAACTTCCCAGGCCACAGGGTTCCAGAATCAAGCCTCAGTCATGTTGCCAGGCCACAGGTTACCACCATCAATCCTCAGTCATGTTCCCAGTGCACAGGGTTCCTCCATCAAACCTCAATCATGTTCCCAGGACACAGGTTTCCCGAATCAAACCAAAGTCAAGTTCCCAGGCCATGGGTTTCCAGTACCAGGCCTCAGTCATGTTTCCAGGGCACAAGGTTCCACAATCAAACCTCAGTCATGTTGCCAGGCCACAGGGTACCACCATCATACCTCAGTCATGTTCCCAGGCCACAGGATTCCACAATCTCACATCAGTCATGTTCCCAGGTCAATGGTTTCCAGAATCAAACCTCAGTCATATTCCCAGGCCACATGGTTCCAGAATCAAACCTCAGTCATGTTCCCAGGACAAAGGGATCCAGAATAAAACCTCAGTCATGTTCCCTGGACACAGGTTCCAAAAATAAAATCCCCGGCATGTTCCCAGGCCACAGGGTTCCAGAAGCAAGCCTCACTCATATTCCCAGGCCACAGGGTTCCACAATTAAACCTGTGTCATATTCCCAGGCCAGAGGTTTCCACAATCAAACCTCAGTCCTGTTGCCAGGCCACGGTTCCACCATCAAGCCTCAGTCATGTTCCCAGGCCAGAGTGTTCCACAACCAAACCTAAGTCATCTTGCCAGGCCACAGGGTTCCACCATCAAACCTCAGTCCTGTTGCCAGGCCACAGGGTTCAACCATCAAACCTCTGTCATTTTCCCAGGAAACAGGGTTAAAGAATCAAGCCTCCCTCATATTCCCAGGCCACAGGGTTCCACAATTAAACCTCAGTCATATTTCCAGACCAAAGGTTTCAACCATCAAACCTCAGTCATGTTCCCAGGAAACAGGGTTTCACAATCAAACCAATGTCATGTTCCGAGGCCACGGGGTTACAGTATTAGGCCTCAGTCATGTTCCCAGGGCACAGGGTTCCACCATCAAACCTCAGTCATGTTGGCAGTCCACAGTTTTCTGCGATCAAACCACATTCAAATTCCCAGGCCACAGGGTTCCAGAATCAAGCCTCACTCATATTCCCAGGCCTCAGGGTTCCACAATTAAACCTCAGTCATATTCCCAGGCCAGAGGGTTCCACAATCAAAGCTAAGTCATCTTGCCAGGCCACAGGGTTCCACCATCAAACCTCAGTCCTGTGACCAGGCCACAGGCTTTCACCATCAAGCCTCAGTCACGTTCCCAAGCCTGAGGGTTCCACCATCAAACCTCTGTCATGTTGCCAGATCACAGGGTTACAGAATTAAACCACAGTCATATTCCCAGGCCAGAGGGTTCCACAGTCAAACCTCAGTCATGTTACCATGCCACAGGGTTCCAGAATCCAACCGATGTCATGTTCCCTGGCCACAGGATTCCAGAATCTATCCTCAGTCATGTTCCCAGGCCACAGGGTTCCAGAATAAAACCTCAGTCATATTCCCAGTTCACAGGGTTCCAGAACAAAGCCTCAGTCAGGTTCCCAGGGCACAGTATTCCACAATCTAAACAGATGTCATGTTCCCAGGTCACAGGTTTCCAGAATCACGCCTCATTCATGTTCCCAGGCCACAGGGATCCACCATCAAGCCTCAGTCAAGTTCCCAAGCCTGAGGGTTCCACAATCAAACCTCATTCATGTTCCCAGGGCACAGGGTTCTTCCATCAAACCTCAATCATGTTCCCAGGACACAGGTTTCCAGAATCAAACCAAAGTCAAGTTCCCAGGCCACAGATTTCCAGAATCAAACCTCAGTCATATTCCCAGGACACATGGTTCCAGAATCAAACCTCAGTCATGTTCGCAGGCCACAGGGTTCCACAATCAAACCTCAGTCATGTTCCCAGGAAAAAGGTGTCCAGAATCAAACCTCAGTCATGTTCCCAGGGAACAGGGTTCCAGAAACAAACCTCAGTCATGATGCCAGGCCACAGGTTACCACCATCAAACCTCAGACATGTTCCCAGGCCACAGGGTTCCAGAATAAAACTGTTCTCATGTTCCCAGGCCACAGGGTTCCACAATCCACTGATGTCATGTTCCCAGGCCACAGGGTTCCAGAATCACGCCTCAGTCATATTCCCAGGCCACAGGGTTCCAGAATTAAACCTCAGTCATATTCCCAGGCCAGAGGGTTCCAGAATTCAACCGATGTCATGTTCCCAGGCCACAGGGTTCTAGAACCAAGCCTCAGTCAGGTTCCCAGGCCTCAGGGATCCAGAATCAAACCTCAGTCATGTTGCCAGGCCATAGGGTACCACCATCAAACCTCAGTCAAATTCCCAGTCCACAGGTTTCCAGAATCAAACCGATTTCATGTTCCAGGGCAACAGGGTACCAGAATCCAAACCCATGTCATGTTCCCAGGCCACAGGATTCCACCATCAAATCTCAGTCATTTTGCCAGGCCACAGGTTTCCACCACCAAGCCTCATTCATGTTCCCAAGCCTGAGTGTTCCACAATCAAACCTAAGTCATCTTGCCAGGCCACAGGGTTCCACAATCCACTGATGTCATGTTCCCAGGCCACAGGGTTCCAGAATCAAACCTCAGTTATGTTCCCAGGCCACAGGGTTCCAGAATCAAGCCTCCCTCATATTCCCAGGCCACAGGGTTCCAAAATTAGACCTCAGTCATATTCCCAGGCCAGAGGGTTCCACAATCAAACCTCAGTCCTGTTGCCAGGCCACGGTTCCACCATCAAGCCTCAGTCATGTTCCCAGGCCTGAGTGTTCCACAATCAAACCTAAGTCATCTTCCAAGGCCACAGGGTTCCACAATCCACTGATGTCAAGTTCCCAGGCCACAGGGTTCCAGAATCAAGCCTCCCTCATATTCCCAGGCCACAGGTTTCCACAATTAAACCTAAGTCATATTCCCAGGCCAGAGGGTTCCACAATCAAACCTCAGTCCTGTTGCCACGCCACGGTTCCACCATGAAGCCTCAGTCATGTTCCCAGTCCAGAGTGTTCCACAATCAAACCTAAGTCATCTTGCCTGGCCACAGTTTTCCACCATCAAACATCAGTCCTGTGACCAGGCCACAGGCTTCCACCATCAAGCCTCAGTCATGTTCCCAAGCCTGAGGGTTCCACAATCAAACCTCTGTCATGTTGCCAGATCACAGGGTTACAGAATTAAACCACAGTCATAATCCCTGGCCAGACGGTTCCACAGTCAAACCTCAGTCATGTTACCATGCCACAGGGTTCCAGAATCCAACCGATGTCATGTTCCCTGGCCACAGGGTTCCAGTATCTATCCTCAGTCATGTTCCCAGGCCACAGGGTTCCAGAACCAATCCTCAGTCAGGTTCCCAGGGCACAGTATTCCACAATCTAAACAGATGTCATATTCCCAGGTCACAGGTTTCCAGAATCACGCCTCAGTCATGTTCCCAGGCCACAGGGATCCAGAATCATACCTCAGTCATGTTGCCAGGCCATAGGGTACCACCATCAAACATCAGTCATATTCCCAGGCCACAGGTTTCTAGAATCAAACCGATTTCATGTTCCCAGGCAACAGGGTACCAGAATCCAAACCGATGTCATGTTCCCAGGCCACAGGGTTCCACCATTAAATCTCAGTCCTGTTGCCAGGCCACAGGGATCTACCATCAAGCCTCAGTCATATTCCCAAGCCTGAGGGTTCAACCATCAAACCTCAGTCATGTTCCCAGGAAACAGGTTTCCAGAATCAAACCAATGTCATGTTCCCAAGCCACGGGGTTCCAGTATCAGGCCTCAGTCATGTTCCCAGTGCACAGGGTTCCACCATCAAACCTCAGTCATGTTGCCAGTCCACAGGTTTCTGCGATCAAACCACATTCAAGTTCCCAGGCCACAGGTTTCCAGAATCAAGGCTCAGTCATGTTGCCAGGCCACAGGGTACCACCATCAAACCTCAGTCATGTTCCCAGTGCACAGGGTTCCTCCATCCTACCTCAATCATATTCCCAGGACACAGGTTTCCAGAATCAAACCAAAATCAAGTTCCCAGGCCATGGGTTTCCAGTAGCAGGCCTCAGTCATGTTTCCAGGGCACAGGGTTCCACAATCAAGCCTCAGTCATGTTGCCAGGCCACAGGGAACCACCATCATACCTCAGTCATATTCCCAGGCCACAGGTTTCCAGAATCAAACCG
This sequence comes from Balaenoptera physalus, assembly GCF_965194825.1. Lineage (NCBI taxonomy): Eukaryota > Metazoa > Chordata > Mammalia > Artiodactyla > Balaenopteridae > Balaenoptera > Balaenoptera physalus. The sequence goes on from NC_138894.1 coordinate 24,872,423, forward strand.
ATTTCATCTTCCCAGGCAACAGGGTACCAGAATCCAAACCGATGTCATGTTCCCAGGCCACAGGGTTCCACCATCAAATCTCAGTCCTGTTGCCAGGGCACAGGCTTCCACCATCAAGCCTAAGTCATTTTCCCAAGCCTGAGGGTTCCAAATTCAAACCTCTGTCATGTTGCCAGGCCACAGGGTTCAACCATCAAACCTCAGTCATGTTCCCAGGAAACAGGGTTCCAGAATCAAACCAATGTCATGTTCCCAGGCCACAGGGTTCCAGAATCAAGCCTCAGTCATGTTGGCAGGCCACAGGGTACCTCCATCAAACCTCAGTCATGTTCCCAGTGCACCGGGTTCTTCCATCAAACTTCAGTCATGTTCCCAGGACACATGTTTCCAGAATCAAACCAAAGTCAAGTTCCCAGGCCATGGGTTTCCAGTACCAGGCCTCAGTCATGTTTCCAGGGCACAGGGTTCCACAATCAAACCTCAGTCATGTTGCCAGTCCACAGGTTTCTGCCATCAAACCTCAGTCAAGTTCCAAGGCCACAGATTTCCAGAATCAACCTCAGTCATATTCCCAGGACACATGGTTCCAGAATCAAACCTCAGTCATGTTCGCAGGCCACAGGGTTCCACAGTCAAACCTCAGTCATGTTCCCAGGACAAAGGTGTCCAGAATCAAACCTCAGTCATGTTCCCAGGGAACAGGGTTCCAGAAACAAACCTCAGTCGTGTTGCCAGTCCACAGGTTTGCACCATCAAACCTCAGACATGTTCCCAAGCCACAGGTTTCCAGAATAAAACCTCAGTCATGTTCCCAGGCCACAGGGTTCCACAATCCACTGATGTCATGTTCCCAGGCCACAGGGTTCCAGAATCAAACCTCAGTTATGTTCCCAGGCCACAGGGTTCCAGAATTAAACCGCAGTCATATTCCCAGGCCACAGGGTTCCACCATCAAACCTCCATCCTGTTGCCAGGCCACGGTTCCACCATCAAGCCTCAGTCATGTTCCCAGGCCTGTGGGTTCCACAATCAAACCTCTGTCATGTTGCCAGGCAACAGGGTTCCACCATCAAACCTCAGTCCTGTTGCCAGGCCACAGGGTTCAACCATCAAACCTCAGTCATTTTCCCAGGAAACAGGGTTCAAGAATCAAGCCTCCCTCATATTCCCAGGCCACAGGGTTCCACAATTAAACCTCAGTCATATTCCCAGACCAAAGGTTTCAACCATCAAACCTCAGTCATGTTCCCAGGAAACAGGGTTCCAGAATCAAACCAATGTCATGTTCCGAGGGCACGGGGTTCCAGTATTAGGCCTCAGTCATGTTCCCAGGCCACAGGGTTCCACCATCAAACCTCAGTCATGTTGGCAGTCCTCAGGTTTCTGCGATCAAACCACATTCAACTTCCCAGGCCACAGGGTTCCAGAATCAAGCCTCAGTCATGTTGCCAGGCCACAGGTTACCACCATCAATCCTCAGTCATGTTCCCAGTGCACAGGGTTCCTCCATCAAACCTCAATCATGTTCCCAGGACACAGGTTTCCCGAATCAAACCAAAGTCAAGTTCCCAGGCCATGGGTTTCCAGTACCAGGCCTCAGTCATGTTTCCAGGGCACAGGGTTCCACAATCAAACCTCAGTCATGTTGCCAGGCCACAGGGTACCACCATCATACCTCAGTCATGTTCCCAGGCCACAGGATTCCACAATCTCACATCAGTCATGTTCCCAGGTCAATGGTTTCCAGAATCAAACCTCAGTCATATTCCCAGGCCACATGGTTCCAGAATCAAACCTCAGTCATGTTCCCAGGACAAAGGGATCCAGAATAAAACCTCAGTCATGTTCCCTGGACACAGGTTCCAAAAATAAAATCCCCGGCATGTTCCCAGGCCACAGGGTTCCAGAAGCAAGCCTCACTCATATTCCCAGGCCACAGGGTTCCACAATTAAACCTGTGTCATGTTCCCAGGCCAGAGGTTTCCACAATCAAACCTCAGTCCTGTTGCCAGGCCACGGTTCCACCATCAAGCCTCAGTCATGTTCCCAGGCCAGAGTGTTCCACAACCAAACCTAAGTCATCTTGCCAGGCCACAGGGTTCCACCATCAAACCTCAGTCCTGTTGCCAGGCCACAGGGTTCAACCATCAAACCTCAGTCATTTTCCCAGGAAACAGGGTTCAAGAATCAAGCCTCCCTCATATTCCCAGGCCACAGGGTTCCACAATTAAACCTCAGTCATATTTCCAGACCAAAGGTTTCAACCATCAAACCTCAGTCATGTTCCCAGGAAACAGGGTTTCACAATCAAACCAATGTCATGTTCCGAGGCCACGGGGTTACAGTATTAGGCCTCAGTCATGTTCCCAGGGCACAGGGTTCCACCATCAAACCTCAGTCATGTTGGCAGTCCACAGTTTTCTGCGATCAAACCACATTCAAATTCCCAGGCCACAGGGTTCCAGAATCAAGCCTCACTCATATTCCCAGGCCTCAGGGTTCCACAATTAAACCTCAGTCATATTCCCAGGCCAGAGGGTTCCACAATCAAAGCTAAGTCATCTTGCCAGGCCACAGGGTTCCACCATCAAACCTCAGTCCTGTGACCAGGCCACAGGCTTTCACCATCAAGCCTCAGTCACGTTCCCAAGCCTGAGGGTTCCACCATCAAACCTCTGTCATGTTGCCAGATCACAGGGTTACAGAATTAAACCACAGTCATATTCCCAGGCCAGAGGGTTCCACAGTCAAACCTCAGTCATGTTACCATGCCACAGGGTTCCAGAATCCAACCGATGTCATGTTCCCTGGCCACAGGATTCCAGAATCTATCCTCAGTCATGTTCCCAGGCCACAGGGTTCCAGAATAAAACCTCAGTCATATTCCCAGTTCACAGGGTTCCAGAACAAAGCCTCAGTCAGGTTCCCAGGGCACAGTATTCCACAATCTAAACAGATGTCATGTTCCCAGGTCACAGGTTTCCAGAATCACGCCTCATTCATGTTCCCAGGCCACAGGGATCCACCATCAAGCCTCAGTCAAGTTCCCAAGCCTGAGGGTTCCACAATCAAACCTCATTCATGTTCCCAGTGCACAGGGTTCTTCCATCAAACCTCAATCATGTTCCCAGGACACAGGTTTCCAGAATCAAACCAAAGTCAAGTTCCCAGGCCATGGGTTTCCAGTACCAGGCCTCAGTCATGTTTCCAGGGCACAGGGTTCCACAATCAAACCTCAGTCATGTTGCCAGTCCACAGGTTTCTGCCATCAAACCTCAGTCAAGTTCCCAGGCCACAGATTTCCAGAATCAAACCTCAGTCATATTCCCAGGACACATGGTTCCAGAATCAAACCTCAGTCATGTTCGCAGGCCACAGGGTTCCACAATCAAACCTCAGTCATGTTCCCAGGAAAAAGGTGTCCAGAATCAAACCTCAGTCATGATCCCAGGGAACAGGGTTCCAGAAACAAACCTCAGTCATGATGCCAGGCCACAGGTTACCACCATCAAACCTCAGACATGTTCCCAGGCCACAGGGTTCCAGAATCAAACCGTTCTCATGTTCCCAGGCCACAGGGTTCCACAATCCACTGATGTCATGTTCCCAGGCCACAGGGTTCCAGAATCACGCCTCAGTCATATTCCCAGGCCACAGGGTTCCAGAATTAAACCTCAGTCATATTCCCAGGCCAGAGGGTTCCAGAATCCAACCGATGTCATGTTCCCAGGCCACAGGGTTCTAGAACCAAGCCTCAGTCAGGTTCCCAGGCCTCAGGGATCCAGAATCAAACCTCAGTCATGTTGCCAGGCCATAGGGTACCACCATCAAACCTCAGTCAAATTCCCAGTCCACAGGTTTCCAGAATCAAACCGATTTCATGTTCCCAGGCAACAGGGTACCAGAATCCAAACCCATGTCATGTTCCCAGGCCACAGGGTTCCACCATCAAATCTCAGTCATTTTGCCAGGCCACAGGTTTCCACCACCAAGCCTCATTCATGTTCCCAAGCCTGAGTGTTCCACAATCAAACCTAAGTCATCTTGCCAGGCCACAGGGTTCCACAATCCACTGATGTCATGTTCCCAGGCCACAGGGTTCCAGAATCAAGCCTCCCTCATATTCCCAGGCCACAGGGTTCCACAATTAAACCTCAGTCATATTCCCAGGCCAGAGGGTTCCACAATCAAACCTCAGTCCTGTTGCCAGGCCACGGTTCCACCATCAAGCCTCAGTCATGTTCCCAGGCCTGAGTGTTCCACAATCAAACCTAAGTCATCTTGCCAGGCCAAAGGGTTCCACAATCCACTGATGTCATGTTCCCAGGCCACAGGGTTCCAGAGTCAAGCCTCCCTCATATTCCCAGCCCCCAGGTTTCCACAATTAAACCTAAGTCATATTCCCAGGCCAGAGGGTTCCACAATCAAACCTCAGTCTTGTTGCCAGGCCACGGTTCCACCATCAAACCTCAGTCATGTTCCCAGGCCACAGGGTTCTTCCAACAAATCTCAGTCATGTTCCCAGGCCACAGGATTCCACAATCTCACATCCGTCATGTTCCCAGGCCACAGGTTTCCAGAATCAAACCGATTTCATGTTCCCAGGCAACAGGGTACCAGAATCCAAACCGATGTCATGTTCCCAGGCCACAGGGTTCCACCATTAAATCTCAGTCCTGTTGCCAGGCCACAGGGTTCTACCATCAAGCCTCAGTCATGTTCCCAAGCCTGAGGGTTCAACCATCAAACCTCAGTCATGTTCCCAGGAAACAGGGTTCCAGAATCAAACCAATGTCATGTTCCCAGGCCACGGGGTTCCAGTATCAGGCCTCAGTCATGTTCCCAGTGCACAGGGTTCCACCATCAAACCTCAGTCATGTTGCCAGTCCACAGGTTTCTGCGATCAAACCACATTCAAGTTCCCAGGACACAGGGTTCCAGAATCAAGCCTCAGTCATGTTGCCAGGCCACAGGGTACCACCATCAAACCTCAGTCATGTTCCCAGTGCACAGGGTTCCTCCATCCTACCTCAATCATGTTCCCAGGACACAGGTTTCCAGAATCAAACCAAAGTCAAGTTCCCAGGCCATGGGTTTCCAGTAGCAGGCCTCAGTCATGTTTCCAGGGCACAGGGTTCCACAGTCAAACCTCAGTCATATTGCCAGGCCACAGCGTACCACCATCATACCTCAGTCATATTCCCAGGCCACAGGTTTCCAGAATCAAACCGATTTCATCTTCCCAGGCAACAGGGTACCAGAATCCAAACCGATGTCATGTTCCAGGCCACAGGGTTCCACCATCAAATCTCAGTCCTGTTGCCAGGCCACAGGCTTCCACCATCAAGCCTCAGTCATTTTCCCAAGCCTGAGGGTTCCAAATTCAAACCTCTGTCATGTTGCCAGGCCACAGGGTTCAACCATCAAACCTCAGTCATGTTCCCAGGAAACAGGGTTCCAGAATCAAACCAATGTCATGTTCCCAGGCCACAGGGTTCCAGAATCAAGCCTCAGTCATGTTGCCAGGCCACAGGGTACCACCATCAAACCTCAGTCATGTTCCCTGTGCACAGGGTTCCTCCATCAAACTTCAATCATGTTCCCAGGACACATGTTTCCAGAATCAAACCAAAGTCAAGTTCCTAGGCCATGGGTTTCCAGGACCAGGCCTCAGTCATGTTTCCAGGGCACAGGGTTCCACAATCAAACCTCAGTCATGTTGCCAGTCCACAGGTTTCTGCCATCAAACCTCAGTCAAGTTCCAAGGCCACAGATTTCCAGAATCAACCTCAGTCATATTCCCAGGACACATGGTTCCAGAATCAAACCTCAGTCATGTTCGCAGGCCACAGGGTTCCACAATCAAACCTCAGTCATGTTCCCAGGACAAAGGTGTTCAGAATCAAACCTCAGTCATGTTCCCAGGGAACAGGGTTCCAGAAACAAACCTCAGTCATGTTGCCAGGCCACAGGTTTCCACCATCAAACCTCAGACATGTTCCCAAGCCACAGGGTTCCAGAATCAAACCTCAGTCATGTTCCCAGGCCACAGGGTTCCACAATCCACTGATGTCATGTTCCCAGGCCACAGGGTTCCAGAATCAAACCTCAGTTATGTTCCCAGGCCACAGGGTTCCAGAATCAAGCCTCCCTCATATTCCCAGGCCACAGGGTTCCACAATTAAACCTCAGTCATATTCCCAGGCCACAGGGTTCCACCATCAAACCTCCTTCCTGTTGCCAGGCCACGGTTCCACCATCAAGCCTCAGTCATCTTCCCAGGCCTGAGGGTTCCACAATCAAACCTCTGTCATGTTGCCAGGCCACAGGGTTCCACCATCAAACCTCAGTCCTGTTGCCAGGCCACAGGGTTCAACCATCAAACCTCAGTCATTTTCCCAGGAAACAGGGTTCAAGAATCAAGCCTTCCTCATATTCCCAGGCCACAGGGTTCCACAATTAAACCTCAGTCATATTCCCAGACCAAAGGTTTCAACCATCAAACCTCAATCATGTTCCCAGGACACAGGTTTCCAGAATCAAACCAAAGTCAAGTTCACAGGCCATGGGTTTCCAGTAGCAGGCCTCAGTCATGTTTCCAGGGCACAGGGTTCCACAATCAAACCTCAGTCATGTTGCCAGGCCACAGGGTACCACCATCATACCTCAGTCATGTTCCCAGGCCACAGGATTCCACAATCTCACATCAGTCATGTTCCCAGGTCAATGGTTTCCAGAATCAAACCTCAGTCATATTCCCAGGCCACATGGTTCCAGAATCAAACCTCAGTCATGTTCCCAGGACAAAGGGATCCAGAATCAAACCTCAGTCATGTTCCCAGTGCACAGGGTTCCTCCATCAAACCGCAGTCATGTTCCCAGTGCACAGGGCTCCAGAATCAAACCAAAGTCAAGTTCCCAGGCCATGGGTTTTCAGTACCAGGACTCAGTCATGTTTCCAGGGCACAGGGTTACACAATCAAACTTCAGTCATGTTGCCAGTCCACAGGTTTCTGCCATCAAACCTCAGTCAAGTTCCCAGGCCACAGATTTCCACAATCAAACCTCAGTCATATTCCCAGGACACATGGTTCCAGAATCAAACCTCAGTCATATTCCCAGTCCACAGGGTTCCAGAACCAAGTCTCAGTCAGGTTCGCAGGGCACAGTGTTCCACAATCTAAACAGATGTCATGTTCCCAGGTCACAGGTTTCCAGAATCATGCCTCAGGCATGTTCCCAGGCCACAGGGATCCAGAATCAAACCTCAGTCATGTTGCCAGGCCATAGGGTACGACCATCAAACCTCAGTCATATTGCCAGGCCACAGGTTTCCAGAATCAAACCGATGTCATGTTCCCAGGCCAAAGGGTTCCACCATTAAATCTCAGTCCTGTTGCCAGGCCACAGGGTTCTACCATTAAGCCTCAGTCATGTTCCCAAGCCTGAGGGTTCAACCATCAAACCTCAGTCATGTTCAAAGGAAACAGGGTTCCAGAATCAAACCAATGTCATGTTCCCAGGCCACGGGGTTCCAGTATCAGGCCTCAGTCATGTTCCCAGTGCACAGGGTTCCACCATCAAACCTCAGTCATGTTGCCAGTCCACAGGTTTCTGCGATCAAACCACATTCAAGTTCCCAGGCCACAGGGTTCCAGAATCAAGCCTCAGTCATGTTGCCAGGCCACAGGGTACCACCATCAAACGTCAGTCATGTTCCCAGTGCACAGGGTTCCTCCATCCTACCTCAATCATGTTCCCAGGACACAGGTTTCCAGAATCAAACCAAAGTCAAGTTCCCAGGCCATGGGTTTCCAGTAGGAGGCCTCAGTCATGTTTCCAGGGCAAAGGGTTCCACAATCAAACCTCAGTCATGTTGCCAGGCCACAGGGTACCACCATCATACCTCAGTCATATTCCCAGGCCACAGGGTTCCACAATTAAACCTCAGTCATATTCCCAGGCCAGAGGGTTCCACAATCAAATCTCAGTCCTGTTGCCAGGCCACGGTTCCACCATCAAGCCTCAGTCATGTGCCCAGGCCTGAGTGTTCCACAATCAAACCTAAGACATCTTGCCAGGCCACAGGTTCCACAATCCACTGATGTCATGTTCCCAGGCCACTGGGTTCCAGAATCAAGCCTCCCTCATATTCCCAGGCCACAGGGTTCCACAATTAAACCTAAGTCATATTCCCAGGCCAGAGGGTTCCACAATCAAACCTCAGTCCTGTTGCCAGGCCACGGTTCCACCATCAAACCTCAGTCACGTTCCCAGGCCACAGGGTTCTTCCATCAAACCTCAGTCATGTTCCCAGGCCACAGGATTCCACAATCTCACATCAGTCATGTTCCCAGGCCAATGGTTTCCAGAATCTAACCTGAGTCATATTCCCAGGCCACATGGTTCCAGAATCAAACCTCAGTCATATTCCCAGGCCACAGGGTTCCACCATCAAACCTCACTCCTGTGACCAGGCCACAGTCTTCCACCATCAAGCCTCAGTCACGTTCCCAAGCCTAAGGGTTCCACCATCAAACCTCTGTCATGTTGCCAGATCACAGGGTTACAGAATTAAACCACAGTCATCTTCCCAGGCCAGAGGGTTCCACAGTCAAACCTCAGTCATGTTACCATGCCACAGGGTTCCAGAATCCAACCGATGTCATGTTCCCTGGCCACAGGGTTCCAGAATCTATCCTCAGTCATGTTCCCAGGCCACAGGGTTCCAGAATAAAACCTCAGTCATATTCCCAGTTCACAGGGTTCCAGAACAAAGCCACAGTCAGGTTCCCAGGGCACAGTATTCCACAATCTAAACAGATGTCATGTTCCCAGTTCACAGGTTTCCAGAATCACGCCTCATTCATGTTCCCAGGCCACAGGGATCCACCATCAAGCCTCAGTCAAGTTCCCAAGCCTGAGGGTTCCACAATCAAACCTCATTCATGTTCCCAGTGCACAGGGTTCTTCCATCAAACCTCAATCATGTTCCCAGGACACAGGTTTCCAGAATCAAACCAAAGTCAAGTTCCCAGGCCATGGGTTTCCAGTACCAGGCCTCAGTCATGTTTCCAGGGCACAGGGTTCCACAATCAAACCTCAGTCATGTTGCCAGTCCACAGGTTTCTGCCATCAAACCTCAGTCAAGTTCCCAGGCCACAGATTTCCAGAATCAAACCTCAGTCATATTCCCAGGACACATGGTTCCAGAATCAAACCTCAGTCATGTTCGCAGGCCACAGGGTTCCACAATCAAACCTCAGTCATGCTCCCAGGAAAAAGGTGTCCAGAATCAAACCTCAGTCATGTTCCCAGGGAACAGGGTTCCAGAAACAATCCTCAGTCATGATGCCAGGCCACAGGTTACCACCATCAAACCTCAGACATGTTCCCAGGCCACAGGGTTCCAGAATCAAACCGTTCTCATGTTCCCAGGCCACAGGGTTCCACAATCCACTGATGTCATGTTCCCAGGCCACAGGGTTCCAGAATCACGCCTCAGTCATATTCCCAGGCCACAGGGTTCCAGAATTAAACCTCAGTCATATTCCCAGGCCAGAGGGTTCCAGAATCCAACCGATGTCATGTTCCCAGGCCACAGGGTTCTAGATCCAAGCCTCAGTCAGGTTCCCAGGCCTCAGGGATCCAGAATCAAACCTCAGTCATGTTGCCAGGCCATAGGGTACCACCATCCAACCTCAGTCATATTCCCAGTCCACAGGTTTCCAGAATCAAACCGATTTCATGTTCCCAGGCAACAGGGTACCAGAATCCAAACCCATGTCATGTTCCCAGGCCACAGGGTTCCACCATCAAATCTCAGTCATTTTGCCAGGCCACAGGTTTCCACCACCAAGCCTCATTCATGTTCCCAAGCCTGAGTGTTCCACAATCAAACCTAAGTCATCTTGCCAGGCCACAGGGTTCCACAATCCACTGATGTCATATTCCCAGGCCACAAGGTTCCAGAATCATACCTCAGTTATGTTCCCAGGCCACAGGGTTCCAGAATCAAGCCTCCCTCATATTCCCAGGCCACAGGGTTCCACAATTAAACCTCAGTCATATTCCCAGGCCAGAGGGTTCCACAATCAAACCTCAGTCCTGTTGCCAGGCCACGGTTCCACCATCAAGCCTCAGTCATGTTCCCAGGCCTGAGTGTTCCACAATCAAACCTAAGTCATCTTGCCAGGCCACAGCGTTCCACCATCAAACCTCAGTCATGTTCCCAGGAAACAGGGTTCCAGAATCAAACCAATGTCATGTTCCGAGGGCACGGGGTTCCAGTATTAGGCCTCAGTCATGTTCCCAGGCAACAGGGTTCCACCATCAAACCTCAGTCATGTTGGCAGTCCTCAGGTTTCTGCGATCAAACCACATTCAAATTCCCAGGCCACAGGGTTCCAGAATCAAGCCTCAATCATGTTGCCAGGCCACAGGATACCACCATCAATCCTCAGTCATGTTCCCAGTGCACAGGGTTCCTCCATCAAACCTCAATCATGTTCCCAGGACACAGGTTTCCAGAATCAAACCAAGGTCAAGTTCCCAGGCCATGGGTTTCCAGTACCAGGCCTCAGTCATGTTTCCAGGGCACAGGGTTCCACAATCAAACCTCAGTCATGTTGCCAGTCCACAGGTTTCTGCCATCAAACCTCAGTCAAGTTCCCAGGCCACAGAATTCCAAAATCAAACCTCAGTCATATTCCCAGGACACATGATTCCAGAATCAAACCTCAGTCATGTTCGCAGGCCACAGGGTTTCACAATCAAACCTCAGTCATGTTCCCAGGACAAAGGTGTCCAGAATCAAGCCTCAGTCATGTTGCCAGTCCACAGGGTACCACCATCAAATCTCAGTCATGTTCCCAGGCCACAGGTTTCTTCCATCAAACCTCAGTCATGTTCCCAGGCCACAGGATTCCACAATCTCACATCAGTCATGTTCCCAGGCCAATGGTTTCCAGAATAAAACCTCAGTCATGTTCCCAGGACACAGGGTTCCAGAATAAAACCTCAGCCATGTTCCCTGGACACAGGTTCCAAAAATAAAACCCCAGGCATTTTCCCAGGCCACAGGGTTCCAGAATCAAGCCTCACTCATATTCCCAGGCCTCAGGGTTCCACAATTAAACCTCAGTCATATTCCCAGGCCAGAGGGTTCCACAATCAAAGCTAAGTCATCTTGCCAGGCCACAGGGTTCCATCATCAAACCGCAGTCCTGTGACCAGGCCACAGGCTTCCACCATCAAGCCTCAGTCACGTTCCCAAGCCTGAGGGTTCCATCATCAAACCTCTGTCATGTTGCCAGATCACAGGGTTACAGAATTAAACCACAGTCATATTCCCAGGCCAGAGGGTTCCACAGTCAAAGCTCAGTCATGTTACCATGCCACAGGGTTCCAGAATCCAACCGATGTCATGTTCCCTGGCCACAGGATTCCAGAATCTATCCTCAGTCATGTTCCCAGGCCACAGGGTTCCAGAAGAAAACCTCAGTCATATTCCCAGTTCACAGGGTTCCAGAACAAAGCCTCAGTCAGGTTCCCAGGGCACAGTATTCCACAATCTAAACAGATGTCATGTTCCCAGGTCACAGGTTTCCAGAATCACGCCTCATTCATGTTCCCAGGCCACAGGGATCCACCATCAAGCCTCAGTCAAGTTCCCAAGCCTGAGGGTTCCACAATCAAACCTCATTCATGTTCCCAGTGCACAGGGTTCTTCCATCAAACCTCAATCATGTTCCCAGGACACAGGTTTCCAGAATCAAACCAAAGTCAAGTTCCCAGGCCATGGGTTTCCAGTACCAGGCCTCAGTCATGTTTCCAGGGCACAGGGTTCCACAATCAAACCTCAGTCATGTTGCCAGTCCACAGGTTTCTGCCATCAAACCTCAGTCAAGTTCCCAGGCCACAGATTTCCAGAATCAAACCTCAGTCATATTCCCAGGACACATGGTTCCAGAATCAAACCTCAGTCATGTTCGCAGGCCACAGGGTTCCACAATCAAACCTCAGTCATGTTCCCAGGAAAAAGGTGTCCAGAATCAAACCTCAGTCATGTTCCCAGGGAACAGGGTTCCAGAAACAAACCTCAGTCATGATGCCAGGCCACAGGTTACCACCATCAAACCTCAGACATGTTCCCAGGCCACAGGGTTCCAGAATCAAACCGTTCTCATGTTCCCAGGCCACAGGGTTCCACAATCCACTGATGTCATGTTCCCAGGCCACAGGGTTCCAGAATCACGCCTCAGTCATATTCCCAGGCCACAGGGTTCCAGAATTAAACCTCAGTCATATTCCCAGGCCAGAGGGTTCCAGAATCCAACCGATGTCATTTTCCCAGGCCTCAGGGATCCAGAATCAAACCTCAGTCATGTTGCCAGGCCATAGGGTACCACCATCCAACCTCAGTCATATTCCCAGTCCACAGGTTTCCAGAATCAAACCGATTTCATGTTCCCAGGCAACAGGGTACCAGAATCCAAACCCATGTCATGTTCCCAGGCCACAGGGTTCCACCATCAAATCTCAGTCATTTTGCCAGGCCACAGGTTTCCACCACCAAGCCTCATTCATGTTCCCAAGCCTGAGTGTTCCACAATCAAACCTAAGTCATCTTGCCAGGCGACAGGGTTCCACAATCCACTGATGTCATGTTCCCAGGCCACAGGGTTCCAGAATCAAACCTCAGTTATGTTCCCAGGCCACAGGGTTCCAGAATCAAGCCTCCCTCATATTCCCAGGACACAGGGTTCCACAATTAAACCTCAGTCATATTCCCAGGCCAGAGGGTTCCACAATCAAACCTCAGTTCTGTTGCCAGGCCACGGTTCCACCATCAAGCCTCAGTCATGTTCCCAGGCCTGAGTGTTCCACAATCAAACCTAAGTCATCTTGCCAGGCCACAGGGTTCCACAATCCACTGATGTCATGTTCCCAGGCCACAGGGTTCCAGAATCAAGCCTCCCTCATATTCCCAGGCCACAGGTTTCCACAATTAAACCTAAGTCATATTCCCAGGCCAGAGGGTTCCACAATCAAACCTCAGTCTTGTTGCCAGGCCACGGTTCCACCATCAAACCTCAGTCATGTTCCCAGGCCACAGGGTTCTTCCATCAAATCTCAGTCATGTTCCCAGGCCACAGGATTCCACAATCTCACATCAGTCATGTTCCCAGGCCAATGGTTTCCAGAATCAAACCTCAGTCATATTCCCAGGCCACATGGTTCCAGAATCAAACCTCAGTCATGTTCCCAGGACACATGGTTGCAGAATAAAACCTCAGCCATGTTCCCTGGACACCGGTTCCAAAAATAAAACCCCATTCATGTTCCCAGGCCACAGGGATCCAGAATCAAGCCTCACTCATATTCCCAGGCCTGAGTGTTCCACAATCAAATCTAAGTCATCTTGCCAGGCCACAGGGTTCCACAATCCACTGATGTCATGTTCCCAGGCCACAGGGTTCCTGAATCAAGCCTCCCTCATATTCCCAGGCCACAGGTTTCCACAATTAAACCTCAGTCATATTCCCAGGCCAGAGGGTTCCACAATCAAACCTCAGTCCTGTTGCCAGGCCACGGTTCCACCATCAAGCCTCAGTCATGTTCCCAGGGCAGAGTGTTCCACAATCAAACCTAAGTCATCTTGCCTGGCCACAGGTTTCCACCATCAAACATCAGTCCTGTGACCAGGCCACAGGCTTCCACCATCAAGCCTCAGTCATGTTCCCAAGCCTGAGGTTTCCACAATCAAACCTCTGTCATGTTGCCAGATCACAGGGTTACAGAATTAAACCACAGTCATAATCCCTGGCCAGACGGTTCCACAGTCAAACCTCAGTCATGTTACCATGCCACAGTGTTCCAGAATCCAACCGATGTCATGTTCCCTGGCCACAGGGTTCCAGTATCTATCCTCAGTCATGTTCCCAGGCCACAGGGTTCCAGAACCAAGCCTCAGTCAGGTTCCCAGGGCACAGTATTCCACAATCTAAACAGATGTCATATTCCCAGGTCACAGGTTTCCAGAATCACGCCTCAGTCATGTTCCCAGGCCACAGGGATCCAGAATCATACCTCAGTCATGTTGCCAGGCCATAGGGTACCACCATCAAACATCAGTCATACTCCCAGGCCACAGGTTTCCAGAATCAAACCGATTTCATGTTCCCAGGAAACAGGGTTCCAGAATCAAACCAATGTCATGTTCCCAGGCCACGGGGTTGCAGTATCAGGCCTCAGTCATGTTCCCAGTGCACAGGGTTCCACCATCAAACCTCAATCATGTTGCCAGTCCACAGGTTTCTGCGATCAAATCAGAGTCAAGTTCCAGGCCACAGGCTTCGAGAATCAAGCCTCAGTCATATTGCCAGGCCACAGGGTACCACCATCAAACCTCAGTCATGTTCCCAGGCCACAGGGTTATTCCATTAAACCTCAGTCATATTTGCAAGCCACAGGATTCCACAATCTCACATCAGTCATGTTCCCAGGCCAATGGTTTCCGGAATCAAACCTCAGTCATATTCCCAGGACACATGGTTCCAGAATCAAACCTCAGTCATGTTCCGAGGCCACAGGGTTCCAGAATCAAGCCTCCCTCATATTCCCAGGCAACAGGGTTCCACAATTAAACCTCAGTCATATTCCCAGACCAGAGGTTTCAACCATCAAACCTCAGTTATGTTCCCAGGAAACAGGGTTCCAGAATCAAAGCAATGTCATGTTCCGAGGGCACGGGGTTCCAGTATTAGGCCTCAGTCATGTTCCCAGGCCACAGGGTTCCACCATCAAACCTCAGTCATGTTGGCAGTCCTCAGGTTTCTGCGATCAAACCACATTCAACTTCCCAGGCCACAGGGTTCCAGAATCAAACCTCAGTCCTGTTGCCAGGCCACAGGTTACCACCATCAATCCTCAGTCATGTTCCCAGTGCACAGGGTTCCTCCATCAAACCTCAATCATGTTCCCAGGACACAGGTTTCCCGAATCAAACCAAAGTCAAGTTCCCAGGCCATGGGTTTTCAGTACCAGGCCTCAGTCATGTTTCCAGGGCACAGGGTTCCACAATCAAACCTCAGTCATGTTGCCAGTCCACAGGTTTCTGCCATCAAACCTCAGTCAAGTTCCCAGGCCACAGATTTCCAAAATCAAACCTCAGTCATATTCCCAGGACACATGATTCCAGAATCAAACCTCAGTCATGTTCGCAGGCCACAGGGTTTCACAATCAAACCTCAGTCATGTTCCAAGGAAAAAGGAGTCCAGAATCAAACCTCAGGCATGTTCCCAGGGAACAGGGTTCCAGAAACAAACCTCAGTCATGTTGCCAGGCCATAGGGTACCACCATCAAACATCAGTCATACTCCCAGGCCACAGGTTTCCAGAATCAAACCGATTTCATGTTCCCAGGCAACAGGGTTCCACCATTAAATCTCAGTCCTGTTGCCAGGCCACAGGGTTCCACCATCAAGCCTCAGTCATGTTCCCAAGCCTGAGGGTTCCACAATCAAACCTCAGTCATGTTGCCAGGCCACAGGGTTCAACCATCAAACCTCAGTCATGTTCCCAGGAAACAGGGTTCCAGAATCAAACCAATGTCATGTTCCCAGGCCACGGGGTTGCAGTATCAGGCCTCAGTCATGTTCCCAGTGCACAGGGTTCCACCATCAAACCTCAATCATGTTGCCAGTCCACAGGTTTCTGCGATCAAATCAGAGTCAAGTTCCAGGCCACAGGCTTCGAGAATCAAGCCTCAGTCATGTTGCCAGGCCATAGGGTACCACCATCAAACATCAGTCATACTCCCAGGCCACAGGTTTCCAGAATCAAACCGATTTCATGTTCCCAGGCAACAGGGTTCCACCATTAAATCTCAGTCCTGTTGCCAGGCCACAGGGTTCCACCATCAAGCCTCAGTCATGTTCCCAAGCCTGAGGGTTCAACCATCAAACCTCAGTCATGTTCCCAGGACACAGGTTTCCAGAATCAAACCAAAGTCAAGTTCCCAGGCCATGGGTTTCCAGTACCAGGCCTCAGTCATGTTTCCAGGGCACAGGGTTCCACAATCAAACCTCAGTCATGTTGCCAGTCCACAGGTTTCTGCCATCAAACCTCAGTCAAGTTCCCAGGCCACAGATTTCCAGAATCAAACCTCAGTCATATTCCCAGGACACATGGTTCCAGAATCAAACCTCAGTCATGTTCGCAGGCCACAGGGTTCCACAATCAAACCTCAGTCATGCTCCCAGGAAAAAGGTGTCCAGAATCAAACCTCAGTCATGTTCCCAGGGAACAGGGTTCCAGAAACAATCCTCAGTCATGATGCCAGGCCACAGGTTACCACCATCAAACCTCAGACATGTTCCCAGGCCACAGGGTTCCAGAATCAAACCGTTCTCATGTTCCCAGGCCACAGGGTTCCACAATCCACTGATGTCATGTTCCCAGGCCACAGGGTTCCAGAATCACGCCTCAGTCATATTCCCAGGCCACAGGGTTCCAGAATTAAACCTCAGTCATATTCCCAGGCCAGAGGGTTCCAGAATCCAACCGATGTCATGTTCCCAGGCCACAGGGTTCTAGATCCAAGCCTCAGTCAGGTTCCCAGGCCTCAGGGATCCAGAATCAAACCTCAGTCATGTTGCCAGGCCATAGGGTACCACCATCCAACCTCAGTCATATTCCCAGTCCACAGGTTTCCAGAATCAAACCGATTTCATGTTCCCAGGCAACAGGGTACCAGAATCCAAACCCATGTCATGTTCCCAGGCCACAGGGTTCCACCATCAAATCTCAGTCATTTTGCCAGGCCACAGGTTTCCACCACCAAGCCTCATTCATGTTCCCAAGCCTGAGTGTTCCACAATCAAACCTAAGTCATCTTGCCAGGCCACAGGGTTCCACAATCCACTGATGTCATATTCCCAGGCCACAAGGTTCCAGAATCATACCTCAGTTATGTTCCCAGGCCACAGGGTTCCAGAATCAAGCCTCCCTCATATTCCCAGGCCACAGGGTTCCACAATTAAACCTCAGTCATATTCCCAGGCCAGAGGGTTCCACAATCAAACCTCAGTCCTGTTGCCAGGCCACGGTTCCACCATCAAGCCTCAGTCATGTTCCCAGGCCTGAGTGTTCCACAATCAAACCTAAGTCATCTTGCCAGGCCACAGCGTTCCACCATCAAACCTCAGTCATGTTCCCAGGAAACAGGGTTCCAGAATCAAACCAATGTCATGTTCCGAGGGCACGGGGTTCCAGTATTAGGCCTCAGTCATGTTCCCAGGCAACAGGGTTCCACCATCAAACCTCAGTCATGTTGGCAGTCCTCAGGTTTCTGCGATCAAACCACATTCAAATTCCCAGGCCACAGGGTTCCAGAATCAAGCCTCAATCATGTTGCCAGGCCACAGGATACCACCATCAATCCTCAGTCATGTTCCCAGTGCACAGGGTTCCTCCATCAAACCTCAATCATGTTCCCAGGACACAGGTTTCCAGAATCAAACCAAGGTCAAGTTCCCAGGCCATGGGTTTCCAGTACCAGGCCTCAGTCATGTTTCCAGGGCACAGGGTTCCACAATCAAACCTCAGTCATGTTGCCAGTCCACAGGTTTCTGCCATCAAACCTCAGTCAAGTTCCCAGGCCACAGAATTCCAAAATCAAACCTCAGTCATATTCCCAGGACACATGATTCCAGAATCAAACCTCAGTCATGTTCGCAGGCCACAGGGTTTCACAATCAAACCTCAGTCATGTTCCCAGGACAAAGGTGTCCAGAATCAAGCCTCAGTCATGTTGCCAGTCCACAGGGTACCACCATCAAATCTCAGTCATGTTCCCAGGCCACAGGTTTCTTCCATCAAACCTCAGTCATGTTCCCAGGCCACAGGATTCCACAATCTCACATCAGTCATGTTCCCAGGCCAATGGTTTCCAGAATAAAACCTCAGTCATGTTCCCAGGACACAGGGTTCCAGAATAAAACCTCAGCCATGTTCCCTGGACACAGGTTCCAAAAATAAAACCCCAGGCATTTTCCCAGGCCACAGGGTTCCAGAATCAAGCCTCACTCATATTCCCAGGCCTCAGGGTTCCACAATTAAACCTCAGTCATATTCCCAGGCCAGAGGGTTCCACAATCAAAGCTAAGTCATCTTGCCAGGCCACAGGGTTCCATCATCAAACCGCAGTCCTGTGACCAGGCCACAGGCTTCCACCATCAAGCCTCAGTCACGTTCCCAAGCCTGAGGGTTCCATCATCAAACCTCTGTCATGTTGCCAGATCACAGGGTTACAGAATTAAACCACAGTCATATTCCCAGGCCAGAGGGTTCCACAGTCAAAGCTCAGTCATGTTACCATGCCACAGGGTTCCAGAATCCAACCGATGTCATGTTCCCTGGCCACAGGATTCCAGAATCTATCCTCAGTCATGTTCCCAGGCCACAGGGTTCCAGAAGAAAACCTCAGTCATATTCCCAGTTCACAGGGTTCCAGAACAAAGCCTCAGTCAGGTTCCCAGGGCACAGTATTCCACAATCTAAACAGATGTCATGTTCCCAGGTCACAGGTTTCCAGAATCACGCCTCATTCATGTTCCCAGGCCACAGGGATCCACCATCAAGCCTCAGTCAAGTTCCCAAGCCTGAGGGTTCCACAATCAAACCTCATTCATGTTCCCAGTGCACAGGGTTCTTCCATCAAACCTCAATCATGTTCCCAGGACACAGGTTTCCAGAATCAAACCAAAGTCAAGTTCCCAGGCCATGGGTTTCCAGTACCAGGCCTCAGTCATGTTTCCAGGGCACAGGGTTCCACAATCAAACCTCAGTCATGTTGCCAGTCCACAGGTTTCTGCCATCAAACCTCAGTCAAGTTCCCAGGCCACAGATTTCCAGAATCAAACCTCAGTCATATTCCCAGGACACATGGTTCCAGAATCAAACCTCAGTCATGTTCGCAGGCCACAGGGTTCCACAATCAAACCTCAGTCATGTTCCCAGGAAAAAGGTGTCCAGAATCAAACCTCAGTCATGTTCCCAGGGAACAGGGTTCCAGAAACAAACCTCAGTCATGATGCCAGGCCACAGGTTACCACCATCAAACCTCAGACATGTTCCCAGGCCACAGGGTTCCAGAATCAAACCGTTCTCATGTTCCCAGGCCACAGGGTTCCACAATCCACTGATGTCATGTTCCCAGGCCACAGGGTTCCAGAATCACGCCTCAGTCATATTCCCAGGCCACAGGGTTCCAGAATTAAACCTCAGTCATATTCCCAGGCCAGAGGGTTCCAGAATCCAACCGATGTCATTTTCCCAGGCCTCAGGGATCCAGAATCAAACCTCAGTCATGTTGCCAGGCCATAGGGTACCACCATCCAACCTCAGTCATATTCCCAGTCCACAGGTTTCCAGAATCAAACCGATTTCATGTTCCCAGGCAACAGGGTACCAGAATCCAAACCCATGTCATGTTCCCAGGCCACAGGGTTCCACCATCAAATCTCAGTCATTTTGCCAGGCCACAGGTTTCCACCACCAAGCCTCATTCATGTTCCCAAGCCTGAGTGTTCCACAATCAAACCTAAGTCATCTTGCCAGGCGACAGGGTTCCACAATCCACTGATGTCATGTTCCCAGGCCACAGGGTTCCAGAATCAAACCTCAGTTATGTTCCCAGGCCACAGGGTTCCAGAATCAAGCCTCCCTCATATTCCCAGGACACAGGGTTCCACAATTAAACCTCAGTCATATTCCCAGGCCAGAGGGTTCCACAATCAAACCTCAGTTCTGTTGCCAGGCCACGGTTCCACCATCAAGCCTCAGTCATGTTCCCAGGCCTGAGTGTTCCACAATCAAACCTAAGTCATCTTGCCAGGCCACAGGGTTCCACAATCCACTGATGTCATGTTCCCAGGCCACAGGGTTCCAGAATCAAGCCTCCCTCATATTCCCAGGCCACAGGTTTCCACAATTAAACCTAAGTCATATTCCCAGGCCAGAGGGTTCCACAATCAAACCTCAGTCTTGTTGCCAGGCCACGGTTCCACCATCAAACCTCAGTCATGTTCCCAGGCCACAGGGTTCTTCCATCAAATCTCAGTCATGTTCCCAGGCCACAGGATTCCACAATCTCACATCAGTCATGTTCCCAGGCCAATGGTTTCCAGAATCAAACCTCAGTCATATTCCCAGGCCACATGGTTCCAGAATCAAACCTCAGTCATGTTCCCAGGACACATGGTTGCAGAATAAAACCTCAGCCATGTTCCCTGGACACCGGTTCCAAAAATAAAACCCCATTCATGTTCCCAGGCCACAGGGATCCAGAATCAAGCCTCACTCATATTCCCAGGCCTGAGTGTTCCACAATCAAATCTAAGTCATCTTGCCAGGCCACAGGGTTCCACAATCCACTGATGTCATGTTCCCAGGCCACAGGGTTCCTGAATCAAGCCTCCCTCATATTCCCAGGCCACAGGTTTCCACAATTAAACCTCAGTCATATTCCCAGGCCAGAGGGTTCCACAATCAAACCTCAGTCCTGTTGCCAGGCCACGGTTCCACCATCAAGCCTCAGTCATGTTCCCAGGGCAGAGTGTTCCACAATCAAACCTAAGTCATCTTGCCTGGCCACAGGTTTCCACCATCAAACATCAGTCCTGTGACCAGGCCACAGGCTTCCACCATCAAGCCTCAGTCATGTTCCCAAGCCTGAGGTTTCCACAATCAAACCTCTGTCATGTTGCCAGATCACAGGGTTACAGAATTAAACCACAGTCATAATCCCTGGCCAGACGGTTCCACAGTCAAACCTCAGTCATGTTACCATGCCACAGTGTTCCAGAATCCAACCGATGTCATGTTCCCTGGCCACAGGGTTCCAGTATCTATCCTCAGTCATGTTCCCAGGCCACAGGGTTCCAGAACCAAGCCTCAGTCAGGTTCCCAGGGCACAGTATTCCACAATCTAAACAGATGTCATATTCCCAGGTCACAGGTTTCCAGAATCACGCCTCAGTCATGTTCCCAGGCCACAGGGATCCAGAATCATACCTCAGTCATGTTGCCAGGCCATAGGGTACCACCATCAAACATCAGTCATACTCCCAGGCCACAGGTTTCCAGAATCAAACCGATTTCATGTTCCCAGGAAACAGGGTTCCACCATTAAATCTCAGTCCTTTTGCCAGGCCACAGGGTTCCACCATCAAGCCTCAGTCATGTTCCCAAGCCTGAGGGTTCCACAATCAAACCTCAGTCATGTTGCCAGGCCACAGGGTTCAACCATCAAACCTCAGTCATGTTCCCAGGAAACAGGGTTCCAGAATCAAACCAATGTCATGTTCCCAGGCCACGGGGTTGCAGTATCAGGCCTCAGTCATGTTCCCAGTGCACAGGGTTCCACCATCAAACCTCAATCATGTTGCCAGTCCACAGGTTTCTGCGATCAAATCAGAGTCAAGTTCCAGGCCACAGGCTTCGAGAATCAAGCCTCAGTCATATTGCCAGGCCACAGGGTACCACCATCAAACCTCAGTCATGTTCCCAGGCCACAGGGTTATTCCATTAAACCTCAGTCATATTTGCAAGCCACAGGATTCCACAATCTCACATCAGTCATGTTCCCAGGCCAATGGTTTCCGGAATCAAACCTCAGTCATATTCCCAGGACACATGGTTCCAGAATCAAACCTCAGTCATGTTCCGAGGCCACAGGGTTCCAGAATCAAGCCTCCCTCATATTCCCAGGCAACAGGGTTCCACAATTAAACCTCAGTCATATTCCCAGACCAGAGGTTTCAACCATCAAACCTCAGTTATGTTCCCAGGAAACAGGGTTCCAGAATCAAACCAATGTCATGTTCCGAGGGCACGGGGTTCCAGTATTAGGCCTCAGTCATGTTCCCAGGCCACAGGGTTCCACCATCAAACCTCAGTCATGTTGGCAGTCCTCAGGTTTCTGCGATCAAACCACATTCAACTTCCCAGGCCACAGGGTTCCAGAATCAAACCTCAGTCCTGTTGCCAGGCCACAGGTTACCACCATCAATCCTCAGTCATGTTCCCAGTGCACAGGGTTCCTCCATCAAACCTCAATCATGTTCCCAGGACACAGGTTTCCCGAATCAAACCAAAGTCAAGTTCCCAGGCCATGGGTTTTCAGTACCAGGCCTCAGTCATGTTTCCAGGGCACAGGGTTCCACAATCAAACCTCAGTCATGTTGCCAGTCCACAGGTTTCTGCCATCAAACCTCAGTCAAGTTCCCAGGCCACAGATTTCCAAAATCAAACCTCAGTCATATTCCCAGGACACATGATTCCAGAATCAAACCTCAGTCATGTTCGCAGGCCACAGGGTTTCACAATCAAACCTCAGTCATGTTCCAAGGAAAAAGGAGTCCAGAATCAAACCTCAGGCATGTTCCCAGGGAACAGGGTTCCAGAAACAAACCTCAGTCATGTTGCCAGGCCATAGGGTACCACCATCAAACATCAGTCATACTCCCAGGCCACAGGTTTCCAGAATCAAACCGATTTCATGTTCCCAGGCAACAGGGTTCCACCATTAAATCTCAGTCCTGTTGCCAGGCCACAGGGTTCCACCATCAAGCCTCAGTCATGTTCCCAAGCCTGAGGGTTCCACAATCAAACCTCAGTCATGTTGCCAGGCCACAGGGTTCAACCATCAAACCTCAGTCATGTTCCCAGGAAACAGGGTTCCAGAATCAAACCAATGTCATGTTCCCAGGCCACGGGGTTGCAGTATCAGGCCTCAGTCATGTTCCCAGTGCACAGGGTTCCACCATCAAACCTCAATCATGTTGCCAGTCCACAGGTTTCTGCGATCAAATCAGAGTCAAGTTCCAGGCCACAGGCTTCGAGAATCAAGCCTCAGTCATGTTGCCAGGCCATAGGGTACCACCATCAAACATCAGTCATACTCCCAGGCCACAGGTTTCCAGAATCAAACCGATTTCATGTTCCCAGGCAACAGGGTTCCACCATTAAATCTCAGTCCTGTTGCCAGGCCACAGGGTTCCACCATCAAGCCTCAGTCATGTTCCCAAGCCTGAGGGTTCCACAATCAAACCTCAGTCATGTTGCCAGGCCACAGGGTTCAACCATCAAACCTCAGTCATGTTCCCAGGAAACAGGGTTCCAGAATCAAACCAATGTCATGTTCCCAGGCCACGGGGTTGCAGTATCAGGCCTCAGTCATGTTCCCAGTGCACAGGGTTCCACCATCAAACCTCAATCATGTTGCCAGTCCACAGGTTTCTGCGATCAAATCAGAGTCAAGTTCCAGGCCACAGGCTTCGAGAATCAAGCCTCAGTCATGTTGCCAGGCCACAGGGTACCACCATCAAACCTCAGTCATGTTCCCAGGCCACAGGGTTGTTCCATTAAACCTCAGTCATATTCGCAAGCCACAGGATTCCACAATCTCACATCAGTCATGTTCCCAGGCCAATGGTTTCCGGAATCAAACCTCAGTCATATTCCCAGGACACATGGTTCCAGAATCAAACCTCAGTCATGTTCCGAGGCCACAGGGTTCCAGAATCAAGCCTCCCTCATATTCCCAGGCAACAGGGTTCCACAATTAAACCTCAGTCATATTCCCAGACCAGAGGTTTCAACCATCAAACCTCAGTTATGTTCCCAGGAAACAGGGTTCCAGAATCAAACCAATGTCATGTTCCGAGGGCACGGGGTTCCAGTATTAGGCCTCAGTCATGTTCCCAGGCCACAGGGTTCCACCATCAAACCTCAGTCATGTTGGCAGTCCTCAGGTTTCTGCGATCAAACCACATTCAAATTCCCAGGCCACAGGGTTCCAGAATCAAACCTCAGTCCTGTTGCCAGGCCACAGGTTACCACCATCAATCCTCAGTCATGTTCCCAGTGCACAGGGTTCCTCCATCAAACCTCAATCATGTTCCCAGGACACAGGTTTCCCGAATCAAACCAAAGTCAAGTTCCCAGGCCATGGGTTTTCAGTACCAGGCCTCAGTCATGTTTCCAGGGCACAGGGTTCCACAATCAAACCTCAGTCATGTTGCCAGTCCACAGGTTTCTGCCATCAAACCTCAGTCAAGTTCCCAGGCCACAGATTTCCAAAATCAAACCTCAGTCATATTCCCAGGACACATGATTCCAGAATCAAACCTCAGTCATGTTCGCAGGCCACAGGGTTTCACAATCAAACCTCAGTCATGTTCCAAGGAAAAAGGAGTCCAGAATCAAACCTCAGGCATGTTCCCAGGGAACAGGGTTCCAGAAACAAACCTCAGTCATGTTGCCAGGCCATAGGGTACCACCATCAAACATCAGTCATACTCCCAGGCCACAGGTTTCCAGAATCAAACCGATTTCATGTTCCCAGGCAACAGGGTTCCACCATTAAATCTCAGTCCTGTTGCCAGGCCACAGGGTTCCACCATCAAGCCTCAGTCATGTTCCCAAGCCTGAGGGTTCCACAATCAAACCTCAGTCATGTTGCCAGGCCACAGGGTTCAACCATCAAACCTCAGTCATGTTCCCAGGAAACAGGGTTCCAGAATCAAACCAATGTCATGTTCCCAGGCCACGGGGTTGCAGTATCAGGCCTCAGTCATGTTCCCAGTGCACAGGGTTCCACCATCAAACCTCAATCATGTTGCCAGTCCACAGGTTTCTGCGATCAAATCAGAGTCAAGTTCCAGGCCACAGGCTTCGAGAATCAAGCCTCAGTCATGTTGCCAGGCCATAGGGTACCACCATCAAACATCAGTCATACTCCCAGGCCACAGGTTTCCAGAATCAAACCGATTTCATGTTCCCAGGCAACAGGGTTCCACCATTAAATCTCAGTCCTGTCGCCAGGCCACAGGGTTCCACCATCAAGCCTCAGTCATGTTCCCAAGCCTGAGGGTTCCACAATCAAACCTCAGTCATGTTGCCAGGCCACAGGGTTCAACCATCAAACCTCAGTCATGTTCCCAGGAAACAGGGTTCCAGAATCAAACCAATGTCATGTTCCCAGGCCACGGGGTTGCAGTATCAGGCCTCAGTCATGTTCCCAGTGCACAGGGTTCCACCATCAAACCTCAATCATGTTGCCAGTCCACAGGTTTCTGCGATCAAATCAGAGTCAAGTTCCAGGCCACAGGCTTCGAGAATCAAGCCTCAGTCATGTTGCCAGGCCACAGGGTACCACCATCAAACCTCAGTCATGTTCCCAGGCCACAGGGTTGTTCCATTAAACCTCAGTCATATTCGCAAGCCACAGGATTCCACAATCTCACATCAGTCATGTTCCCAGGCCAATGGTTTCCGGAATCAAACCTCAGTCATATTCCCAGGACACATGGTTCCAGAATCAAACCTCAGTCATGTTCCGAGGCCACAGGGTTCCAGAATCAAGCCTCCCTCATATTCCCAGGCAACAGGGTTCCACAATTAAACCTCAGTCATATTCCCAGACCAGAGGTTTCAACCATCAAACCTCAGTTATGTTCCCAGGAAACAGGGTTCCAGAATCAAACCAATGTCATGTTCCGAGGGCACGGGGTTCCAGTATTAGGCCTCAGTCATGTTCCCAGGCCACAGGGTTCCACCATCAAACCTCAGTCATGTTGGCAGTCCTCAGGTTTCTGCGATCAAACCACATTCAACTTCCCAGGCCACAGGGTTCCAGAATCAAACCTCAGTCCTGTTGCCAGGCCACAGGTTACCACCATCAATCCTCAGTCATGTTCCCAGTGCACAGGGTTCCTCCATCAAACCTCAATCATGTTCCCAGGACACAGGTTTCCCGAATCAAACCAAAGTCAAGTTCCCAGGCCATGGGTTTCCAGTAGCAGGCCTCAGTCATGTTTCCAGGGCACAGGGTTCCACAATCAAACCTCAGTCATGTTGCCAGTCCACAGGTTTCTGCCATCAAACCTCAGTCAAGTTCCCAGGCCACAGATTTCCAAAATCAAACCTCAGTCATATTCCCAGGACACATGATTCCAGAATCAAACCTCAGTCATGTTCGCAGGCCACAGGGTTTCACAATCAAACCTCAGTCATGTTCCCAGGACAAAGGTGTCCAGAATCAAACCTCAGGCATGTTCCCAGGGAACAGGGTTCCAGAAACAAACCTCAGTCATGTTGCCAGGCCACAGGTTTCCACCATCAAACCTCAGTCATGTTGCCAGGCCATAGGGTACCACCATCAAACATCAGTCATACTCCCAGGCCACAGGTTTCCAGAATCAAACCGATTTCATGTTCCCAGGCCACGGGGTTGCAGTATCAGGCCTCAGTCATGTTCCCAGTGCACAGGGTTCCACCATCAAACCTCAATCATGTTGCCAGTCCACAGGTTTCTGCGATCAAATCAGAGTCAAGTTCCAGGCCACAGGCTTCGAGAATCAAGCCTCAGTCATATTGCCAGGCCACAGGGTTCCACCATCAAATCTCAGTCATGTTGGCAGTCCTCAGGTTTCTGCGATCAAACCACATTCAACTTCCCAGGCCACAGGGTTCCAGAATCAAACCTCACTCCTGTTGCCAGGCCACAGGTTACCACCATCAATCCTCAGTCATGTTCCCAGTGCACAGGGTTCCTCCATCAAACCTCAATCATGTTCCCAGGACACAGGTTTCCCGAATCAAACCAAAGTCAAGTTCCCAGGCCATGGGTTTTCAGTACCAGGCCTCAGTCATGTTTCCAGGGCACAGGGTTCCACAATCAAACCTCAGTCATGTTGCCAGTCCACAGGTTTCTGCCATCAAACCTCAGTCAAGTTCCCAGGCCACAGATTTCCAAAATCAAACCTCAGTCATATTCCCAGGACACATGATTCCAGAATCAAACCTCAGTCATGTTCGCAGGCCACAGGGTTTCACAATCAAACCTCAGTCATGTTCCCAGGACAAAGGTGTCCAGAATCAAACCTCAGGCATGTTCCCCGGGAACAGGGTTCCAGAAACAAACCTCAGTCATGTTGCCAGGCCACAGGTTTCCACCATCAAACCTCAGTCATGTTGCCAGGCCATAGGGTACCACCATCAAACCTCAGTCATGTTCCCAGGCCACAGGGTTGTTCCATTAAACCTCAGTCATATTCGCAAGCCACAGGATTCCACAATCTCACATCAGTCATGTTCCCAGGCCAATGGTTTCCGGAATCAAACCTCAGTCATATTCCCAGGACACATGGTTCCAGAATCAAACCTCAGTCATGTTCCGAGGCCACAGGGTTCCAGAATCAAGCCTCCCTCATATTCCCAGGCAACAGGGTTCCACAATTAAACCTCAGTCATATTCCCAGACCAGAGGTTTCAACCATCAAACCTCAGTTATGTTCCCAGGAAACAGGGTTCCAGAATCAAACCAATGTCATGTTCCGAGGGCACGGGGTTCCAGTATTAGGCCTCAGTCATGTTCCCAGGCCACAGGGTTCCACCATCAAACCTCAGTCATGTTGGCAGTCCTCAGGTTTCTGCGATCAAACCACATTCAACTTCCCAGGCCACAGGGTTCCAGAATCAAACCTCAGTCCTGTTGCCAGGCCACAGGTTACCACCATCAATCCTCAGTCATGTTCCCAGTGCACAGGGTTCCTCCATCAAACCTCAATCATGTTCCCAGGACACAGGTTTCCCGAATCAAACCAAAGTCAAGTTCCCAGGCCATGGGTTTCCAGTACCAGGCCTCAGTCATGTTTCCAGGGCACAGGGTTCCACAATCAAACCTCAGTCATGTTGCCAGTCCACAGGTTTCTGCCATCAAACCTCAGTCAAGTTCCCAGGCCACAGATTTCCAAAATCAAACCTCAGTCATATTCCCAGGACACATGATTCCAGAATCAAACCTCAGTCATGTTCGCAGGCCACAGGGTTTCACAATCAAACCTCAGTCATGTTCCCAGGACAAAGGTGTCCAGAATCAAACCTCAGGCATGTTCCCAGGGAACAGGGTTCCAGAAACAAACCTCAGTCATGTTGCCAGGCCACAGGTTTCCACCATCAAACCTCAGACATGTTCCCAGGCGACAGGGTTCCAGAACCAAACCGTTCTCATGTTCCCAGGCCACAGGGTTCCACAATCCACTGATGTCACGTTCCCAGGCCACAGGGTTTCAGAATCAACCTCAGTTATGTGCCCAGGCCACAGGGTTCCAGAATCAAGCCTCCCTCATATTCCCAGGCCACAGGGTTCCACAATTAAACCTCAGTCATATTCCCAGGCCAGAGGGTTCCACAATCAAACCTCAGTCCTGTTGCCAGGACACGGTTCCACCATCAAACCTCAGACATGTTCCCAGGCGACAGGGTTCCAGAACCAAACCGTTCTCATGTTCCCAGGCCACAGGGTTCCACAATCCACTGATGTCATGTTCCCAGGCCACAGGGTTTCAGAATCAACCTCAGTTATGTTCCCAGGCCACAGGGTTCCAGAATCAAGCCTCCCTCATATTACCAGGCCACAGGGTTCCACAATTAAACCTCAGTCATATTCCCAGGCCAGAGGGTTCCACAATCAAACCTCAGTCCTGTTGCCAGGCCACGGTTTCACCATCAAGCCTCAGTCATGTGCCCAGGCCTGAGTGTTCCACAATCAAACCTAAGACATCTTGCCAGGCCACAGATTTCCACAATCCACTGATGTCATGTTCCCAGGCCACTGGGTTCCAGAATCAAGCCTCCCTCATATTCCCAGGTCACAGGGTTCCACAATTAAACCTCAGTCATATTCCCAGGCCAGAGGGTTCCACAATCAAACCTCAGTCCTGTTGCCAGGCCACGGTTCCACCATCAAACCTCAGTCATGTTCCCAGGCCACAGGGTTGCTCCATTAAACCTCAGTCATATTCCCAGGCCACAGGATTCCACAATCTCACATCAGTCATGTTCCCAGGCCAATGGTTTCCAGAATCAAACCTGAGTCATATTCCCAGGCCACATGGTTCCAGAATCAAACCTCAGTCATGTTCCCAGGACACATGGTTCCAGAATAAAACCTCAGCCATGTTCCCTGGACACAGGTTCCAAAAATAAAACCCTAGGCATGTTCCCAGGCCACAGGGTTCCAGAATCAAGCCTCAGTCATATTCCCAGGCCTCAGGGTTCCACAATTAAACCTCAGTCATATTCCCAGGCCAGAGGGTTCCACAATCAAAGCTAAGTCATCTTGCCAGGCCACAGGGTTCCACCATCAAACCTCAGTCCTGTGACCAGGCCACAGGCTTCCACCATCAAGC
Source organism: Balaenoptera physalus (assembly GCF_965194825.1). Lineage (NCBI taxonomy): Eukaryota > Metazoa > Chordata > Mammalia > Artiodactyla > Balaenopteridae > Balaenoptera > Balaenoptera physalus. Next base: position 24,901,685 of record NC_138894.1, read on the forward strand.
CTCAGTCACGTTCCCAAGCCTGAGGGTTCCACCATCAAACCTCTGTCATGTTGCCAGATCACAGGTTTACAGAATTAAACCACAGTCATATTGCCAGGCCAGAGGGTTCCACAGTCAAACCTCAGTCATGTTACCATGCCACAGGGTTCCAGAATCCAACCGATGTCATGTTCCCTGGCCACAGGGTTCCAGAATCTATCCTCAGTCATGTTCCCAGGCCACAGGGTTCCAGAATAAAACCTCAGTCATATTCCCAGTTCACAGGGTTCCAGAACAAAGCCTCAGTCAGGTCCCCAGGGCACAGTATTCCACAATCTAAACAGATGTCATGTTCCCAGGTCACAGGTTTCCAGAATCACGCCTCATTCATGTTCCCAGGCCACAGGGATCCACCATCAAGCCTCAGTCAAGTTCCCAAGCCTGAGGGTTCCACAATCAAACCTCATTCATGTTCCCAGTGCACAGGGTTATTCCATCAAACCTCAATCATGTTCCCAGGACACAGGTTTCCAGAATCAAACCAAAGTCAAGTTCCCAGGCCATGGGTTTCCAGTACCAGGCCTCAGTCATGTTTCCAGGGCACAGGGTTCCACAATCAAACCTCAGTCATGTTGCCAGTCCACAGGTTTCTGCCATCAAACCTCAGTCAAGTTCCCAGGCCACAGATTTCCAGAATCAAACCTCAGTCATATTCCCAGGACACATGGTTCCAGAATCAAACCTCAGTCATGTTCGCAGGCCACAGGGTTCCACAATCAAACCTCAGTCATGTTCCCAGGAAAAAGGTGTCCAGAATCAAACCTCAGTCATGTTTCCAGGGAACAGTGTTCGAGAAACAAACCTCAGTCATGATGCCAGGCCACAGGTTACCACCATCAAACCTCAGACATGTTCCCAGGCCACAGGGTTCCAGAATCAAACCGTTCTCATGTTCCCAGGCCACAGGGTTCCACAATCCACTGATGTCATGTTCCCAGGCCACAGGGTTCCAGAATCACGCCTCAGTCATATTCCCAGGCCACAGGGTTCCAGAATTAAACCTCAGTCATATTCCCAGGCCAGAGGGTTCCAGAATCCAACCGATGTCATGTTCCCAGGCCACAGGGTTCTAGAACCAAGCCTCAGTCAGGTTCCCAGGCCTCAGGGATCCAGAATCAAACCTCAGTCATGTTGCCAGGCCATAGGGTACCACCATCCAACCTCAGTCATATTCCCAGTCCACAGGTTTCCAGAATCAAACCGATTTCATGTTCCCAGGCAACAGGGTACCAGAATCCAAACCCATGTCATGTTCCCAGGCCACAGGGTTCCACCATCAAATCTCAGTCATTTTGCCAGGCCACAGGTTTCCACCACCAAGCCTCATTCATGTTCCCAAGCCTGAGTGTTCCACAATCAAATCTAAGTCATCTTGCCAGGCCACAGGGTTCCACAATCCACTGATGTCATGTTCCCAAGCCACAGGGTTCCAGAATCATCCCTCAGTTATGTTCCCAGGCCACAGGGTTCCAGAATCAAGCCTCCCTCATATTCCCAGGCCACAGGGTTCCACAATTAAACCTCAGTCATATTCCCAGGCCAGAGGGTTCCACAATCAAACCTCAGTCCTGTTGCCAGGCCACGGTTCCACCATCAAGCCTCAGTCATGTTCCCAGGCCTGAGTGTTCCACAATCAAACCTAAGTCATCTTGCCAGGCCACAGGGTTCCACAATCCACAGATGTCATGTTCCCAGGCCACAGGGTTCCAGAATCAAGCCTCCCTCATATTCCCAGGCCACAGGTTTCCACAATTAAACCTAAGTCATATTCCCAGACCAGAGGGTTCCACAATCAAACCTCAGTCTTGTTGCCAGGCCACGGTTCCACCATCAAACCTCAGTCATGTTCCCAGGCCACAGGGTTCTTCCATCAAATCTCAGTCATGTTCCCAGGCCACAGGATTCCACAATCTCACATCAGTCATGTTCCCAGGCCAATGGTTTCCAGAATCAAACCTCAGTCATATTCCCAGGCCACATGGTTCCAGAATCAAACCTCAGTCATGTTCCCAGGACACATGGTTCCAGAATAAAACCTCAGCCATGTTCCCTGGACACCGGTTCCAAAAATAAAACCCCAGTCATGTTCCCAGGCCACAGGGTTCCAGAATCAAGCCTCACTCATATTCCCAGGCCTCAGGGTTCCACAATTAAACCTCAGTCATATTCCCAGGACAGAGGGTTCCACAATCAAAACTCAGTCCTGTTGCCAGGCCACGGTTCCACCATCAAGCCTCAGTCATGTTCCCAGGCCAGAGTGTTCCACAATCAAACCTAAGTCATCTTGCCTGGCCACAGGTTTCCACCATCAAACATCAGTCCTGTGACCAGGCCACAGGCTTCCACTATCAAGCCTCAGTCATGTTCCCAAGCCTGAGGGTTCCACAATCAAACCTCTGTCATGTTGCCAGATCACAGGGTTACAGAATTAAACCACAGTCATAATCCCTGGCCAGACGGTTCCACAGTCAAACCTCAGTCATGTTACCATGCCACAGGGTTCCAGAATCCAACCGATGTCATGTTCCCTGGCCACAGCGTTCCAGTATCTATCCTCAGTCATGTTCCCAGGCCACAGGGTTCCAGAACCAAGCCTCAGTCAGGTTCCCAGGGCACAGTATTCCACAATCTAAACAGATGTCATATTCCCAGGTCACAGGTTTCCAGAATCACGCCTCAGTCATGTTCCCAGGCCACAGGGATCCAGAATCATACCTCAGTCATGTTGCCAGGCCATAGGGTACCACCATCAAACATCAGTCATATTCCCAGGCCACAGGTTTCCAGAATCAAACCGATTTCATGTTGCCAGGCCACAGGGTTCAACCATCAAACCTCAGTCATGTTCCCAGGAAACAGGGTTCCAGAATCAAACCAATGTCATGTTCCCAGGCCACGGGGTTCCAGTATCAGGCCTCAGTCATGTTCCCATTGCACAGGGTTCCGCCATCAAAGCTCAGTCATGTTGCCAGTCCACAGGTTTCTGCGATCAAACCACATTCAAGTTCCCAGGCCCCAGGGTTCCATAATTAAGCCTCAGTCATGTTGCCAGGCCACAGGGTACCACCATCAAACCTCAGTCATATTCCCAGGACACATGGTTCCACCATCAAACCTCAGACATGTTCCCAGGCGACAGGTTTCCAGAATGAAATCGTTCCCATGTTCCCAGGCCACAGGGTTCCAGAATCAAACCTCAGTTATGTTCCCAGGCCACAGGGTTCCAGAATAAAGCCTCACTCATATTCCCAGGCCAGAGTGTTCCACAATTAAACCTCAGTCATATTCCCAGGACACAGGGTTCCACAATTAAACCTCAGTCATATTCCCAGGCCAGAGGGTTCCACAATCATACCTCAGTCCTGTTGCCAGGCCACGGTTCCACCATGAAGCCTCAGTCATGTTTCCAGGCCTGAGTGTTCCACAATCAAACCTAAGTCAACTTGCCAGGCATCAGGGTTCCACCATCAACTCTCAGTCCTGTTGCCAGGCCACAGGCTTCCACCATCAAGCCTCAGTCACGTTCCCAAACCTGAGGGTTCCACAATCAAACCTCTGTCATGTTGCCAGGCCATAGGGTACCACCATCAATCCTCAGATATATTCCCAGGCCACAGGTTTCCAGAATCAAACCGATTTCATGTTCCCTGGCAACAGGTTACCAGAATCCAAACCGATGTCATGTTCCCAGGCCACAGGGTTCCACCATCAAATCTCAGTCCTGTTGCCAGGCCACAGGTTTCCACCATCAAGCCTCAGTCATGTTCCCAAGCCTGAGGGTTCCACAATCAAACTTCAGTCATGTTGCCAGGCCACAGGGTACAACCATCAAACCTCAGTCATGTTCCCAGGAAACAGGTTTCCAGAATCAAACCAATGTCATGTTCCCAGGCCACGGGGTTCCAGTATCAGGCCTCAGTCATGTTCCCAGTGCACACGGTTCCACCATCAAACCTCAGTCATGTTGTCAGTACACAGGTTTCTGCTATCAAATCACAGTCAAGTTCCCAGGCCACAGGGTTCCAGAATCAAGCCTCAGTCAGGTTGCCAGGCCACAGGGTTCCAGAATAAAACCTCAGCCATGTTCCCTGGTCACAGGTTCCAAAAATAAAACCCCAGTCATGTTCCCAGCCCACAGGGTTCCAGAATCAAGCCTCACTCATATTCCCAGGCCACAGGGTTCCACAATTAAACCTCAGTCATGTTCCCAGGTCACAGGTTTCCAGAATCACGCCTCAGTCATGTTCCCAGGCCACAGGGATCCAGAATCATACCTCAGTCATGTTGCCAGGCCATAGGGTACCACCATCAAACCTCAGTCATATTCCCAGGACACAGGTTTCCAGAATCAAACCGATTTCATGTTCCCAGGCAACAGGGTACCAGAGTACAAACTGATGTCATGTTCCCAGGCCACAGGGTTCCACCATCAAATCTGAGTCCTGTTGCCAGGCCACAGGGTTCTACCATCAAGCCTCAGTCATGTTCCGAGGAAACAGTGTTCCAGAATCAAACCAATGTCATGTTCCCAGGCCACGGGGTTCCAGTATCAGGCCTCAGTCATGTTCCCAGTGCACAGTATTCCACCATCAAACCTCAGTCATGTTGCCAGTCCACAGGTTTCTGCGATTAAACCACATTCAAGTTCCCAGGACACAGGGTTCCAGAATCAAGCCTCAGTCATGTTGCCAGGCCACAGGGTACCACCATCAAACCTCAGTCATGTTCCCAGTGCACAGGGTTCGTCCATCCTACCTCAATCATGTTCCCAGGACACAGGTTTCCAGAATCAAACCAAAGTCAACTTCCCAGGCCATGGGTTTCCAGTACCAGGTCTCAGTCATGTTTCCAGGGCACAGGGTTCCATAATCAAACCTCAGTCATGTTGCCAGTCCACAGGTTTCTGCCATCAAACCTCAGTCAAGTTCCCAGGCCACAGATTTCCAGAATCAAACCTCAGTCATATTCCCAGGACACATGGTTCCAGAATCAAACCTCAGTCATGTTCGCAGGCCACAGGGTTCCACAATCAAACCTCAGTCATGTTCCCAGGACAAAGGTGTCCAGAATCAAACCTCAGTCATGTTCCCAGGGAAAAGGGTTCCAGAAACAAACCTCAGTCATGTTGCCAGGCCACAGGTTTCCACCATCAAACCTCAGACATGTTCCCAAGCCACAGGGTTCCAGAATCAAACTGTTCTCATGTTCCCAGGCCACAAAGTTCCACAATCCACTGATGTCATGTTCCCAGGCCACAGGGTTCCAGAATCAAGCCTCTCTCATATTCCCAGGCCACAGGGTTCCACAATTAAACCTCAGTCATATTCCCAGGCCAGAGGGTTCCACCATCAAACCTCAGTCCTGTTGCCAGGCCACGGTTCCACCATGAAGCCTCAGTCATGTTCCCAGGCCTGAGGGTTCCACAATCAAACCTCTGTCATGTTGCCAGGCCACAGCGTTCAACCATCAAACGTCAGTCATATTCCCAGGAAACAGGGTTCCAGAATCAATCCAATGTCATGTTGCCAGGCCACAGGGTACCACCATCAAACCTCAGTCATGTTCCCAGGCCACAGGGTTTTTCCATCAAACCTCAGTCATGTTCCCAGGCCACAGGATTCCACAATCTCACATCAGTCATGTTCGCAGGCCAATGGTTTCCAGAATCAAACCTCAGTCATATTCCCAGGCCTCATGGTTCCAGAATCAAATCTCAGTCATGTTCCCAGGACAAAGGGTTCCAGAATAAAACCTCAATCATGTTCCCTGGACACAGCTTCCAAAAATAAAACCCCAGGCATGTTCCCAGGCCACAGGGTTCCAGAATCAAGCCTCACTCATATTCCCAGGCCACAGGGTTCCACAATTAAACCTCAGTCATATTCACAGGCCAGAGGGTTCCACAATCAAACCTCAGTCCTGTTGCCAGGCCACGGTTCCACCATGAAGCCTCAGTCATGTTCCCAGGCCTGAGTGTTCCACAATCAAACCTAAGTCATCTTGCCAGGCCACAGGATTCCACAATCCACTGATGTCATGTTCCCAGGCCACAGGGTTCCAGAATCAAGCCTCCCTCATATTCCCAGGCCACAGGTTTCCACAATTAAACCTAAGTCATATTCCCAGGCCAGAGGGTTCCACAATCAAACCTCAGTCCTGTAGCCAGGCCACAGAGTTACAGAATTAAACCACAGTCATATTCCCAGGCCAGAGGGTTGCACAGTCAAACCTCACTCATTTTCCCATGCCACAGGTTTCCAGAATCCAACCGATGTCATGTTCCCAGGCCACAGGGTTCCAGAATCAATCCTCAGTCATGTTCCCAGGCTACAGGGTTCCAGAATAAAACCTCAGTCATATTCCCAGTCCACAGGGTTCCAGAACCAAGCCTCAGTCAGGTTCCCAGGGCACAGTATTCCACAATCTAAACAGATGTCATGTTCCCAGGTCACAGGTTTCCAGAATCACGCCTCAGTCATGTTCCCAGTACACAGGGATCCAGAATCAAACCTCAGTCATGTTGCCAGGCCATAGGGTACCACCATCAAACCTCAGTCAAATTCCCAGGACACAGGTTTCCAGAATCAAACCGATTTCATGTTCCCAGGCAACAGGGTACCAGAATCCAAACCTATGTCATGTTCCCAGGCCACAGCGGTCCACCATCAAATCTCAGTCCTGTTGCCAGGCCACAGGCTTCCACCATCAAGCCTCAGTCATGTTCCCAAGCCTGAGGGTTCCACAATCAAACCTCAGTCATGTTGCCAGGGCACAGGGTTCAACCATCAAACCTCAGTCATGTTCCCAGGAAACAGGGTTCCAGAATCAAACCAATGTCATGTTCCCAGGCCACGGGGTTCCAGTATCAGGCCTCAGTCATGTTCCCATTGCACAGGGTTCCACCATCAAAGTTCAGTCATGTTGGCAGTCCACAGGTTTCTGCAATCAAACCACTTTCAATTTCCCAGGACACTGGGTTCCACAATCAAACCTCAGTCATGTTGCCAGGCCACAGGGTTCAACCAAGAAACCTCAGTCATGTTCCCAGGAAACAGGGTTCCAGAATCAAACCAATGTCATGTTCCCAGGCCACGGGGTTCCAGTATCAGGCCTCAGTCATGTTCCCAGTGCACAGGGTTCCACCATCAAACCTCAGTCATGTTGCCAGGACACAGGTTTCTGGAATCAAATCAGAGTCAAGTTCCAGGCCACAGGTTTCCAGAATCAAGCCTCAGTCATGTTGCCAGGCCACAGGGTACCACCATCAAACCTCAGTCATGTTCCCAGGCCACAGGGTTCATCCATCTATCCTCAGTCATGTTCCAAGGCCACAGGATTCCACAATCTCACATCAGTCATGTTCCCAGGCCAATGGTTTCCAGGATCAAACCTCAGTCATATTCCCAGGCCTCAGGGTTCCAGAATCAAACCTCAGTCATGTTCCCAGGACAAAGGGTTCCAGAATAAAACCTCAGTCAACTTCCCTGGACACAGGTTTCAAAAATAAAACCCCAGGCATGTTCCCAGGCCAAAGGGTTCCAGAATCAAGCCTCACTCATATTCCCAGGCCACAGGGTTCCACAATTAAACCTCAGTCATATTCCCAGGCCAGAGTGTTCCACAATCAAACCTCAGTCCTGTTGCCAAGCCACGGTTCCACCATCAAGCCTCAGTCATGTTCCCAGGCCTGAGTGTTCCACAATCAAACCTAAGTCATCTTGCCAGGCCACAGTGTTCCACAATCCACTGATGTCATGTTCCCAGGCCACAGGGTTCCAGAATCAAGCCTCCCTCATATTCCCAGGCCACAGGGTTCCACAATTAAACCTCAGTCATATTCCCAGGCCAGAGGGTTCCACCATCAAACCGCAGTCATGTTGCTAGTCCACAGGTTTCTGCCATCAAACCTCAGTCAAGTTCCCAGGCCACAGATTTCCAGAATCAAACCTCAGTCATATTCCCAGGACACATGGTTCCAGAATCAAACCTCAGTCATGTTCGCAGGCCACAGGGTTCCACAATCAAACCTCAGTCATGTTCCCAGGACAAAGGTGTCCAGAATCAAACCTCAGACATGTTCCCAAGCAACAGGGTTCCAGAATCAAACCTTTCTCATATTCCCAGGCCACAGGGTTCCACAATCCACTGATGTCATGTTCCCAGGCCACAGGGTTACAGAATCAAACCTCAGTTATGGTCCCAGGCCAAAGGGTTCCAGAATCAAGCCTCCCTCATATTCCCAGGTCACAGGGTTCCACAATTAAACCTCAGTCATATTCCCAGGCCAGAGGGTTCCACCATCAAACCTCTGTCATGTTGCCAGGCCACAGGGTTCAACCATCAAACATCAGTCATATTCCCAGGAAACAGGGTTCCAGAATCAATCCAATGTCATGTTGCCAGGCCACAGGGTACCACCATCAAACCTCAGTCATGTTCCCAGGCCACAGGGTTTTTCCATCAAACCTCAGTCATGTTCCCAGGCCACAGGATTCCACAATCTCACATCAGTCATGTTCCCAGGCCAATGGTTTCCAGAATCAAAACTCAGTCATATTCCCAGGCCTCATGGTTCCAGAATCAAACCTCAGTCATGTTCCCAGGACAAAGGGTTCCAGAATAAAACCTCAATCATGTTCCCTGGACACAGCTTCCAAAAATAAAACCCCAGGCATGTTCCCAGGCCACAGGGTTCCATAATCAAGCCTCACTCATATTCCCAGGCCACAGGTTTCCACAATTAAACCTCAGTCATATTCCCAGGCCTCATGGTTCCAGAATCAAACCTCAGTCATGTTCCCAGGACAAAGGGTTCCAGAATAAAACCTCAATCATGTTCCCTGGACACAGTTTCCAAAAATAAAACCCCAGGCATGTTCCCAGGCCACAGGGTTCCAGAATCAAGCCTCACTCATATTCCCAGGCCACAGGGTTCCACAATTAAACCTCAGTCATATTCCCAGGCCAGAGGGTTCCACAATCAAACCTCAGTCCTGTTGCCAGGCCACGGTTCCACCTTCAAGCCTCAGTCATGTTCCCAGGCCTGAGTGTTCCACAATCAAACCTAAGTCATCTTGCCAGGCCACAGGGTTCCACAATCCACTGATGTCATGTTCCCAGGCCACAGGGTTCCAGAATCAAGCCTCCCTCATATTCCCAGGCCACAGGTTTCCACAATTAAACCTAAGTCATATTCCCAGGCCAGAGGGTTCCACAATCAAACCTCAGTCCTGTAGCCAGGCCACAGGGTTACAGAATTAAACCACAGTCATATTCCCAGCCCAGAGGGTTCCACAGTCAAACCTCACTCATGTTCCCATGCCACAGGTTTCCAGAATCCAACCGATGTCATGTTCCCAGGCCACAGGGTTCCAGAATCAATCCTCAGTCATGTTCCCAGGCTACAGGGTTCCAGAATAAAACCTCAGTCATATTCCCAGTCCACAGGGTTCCAGAACCAAGCCTCAGTCAGGTTCCCAGGGCACAGTATTCCACAATCTAAACAGATGTCATGTTCCCAGGTCACAGGTTTCCAGAATCACGCCTCAGTCATGTTCCCAGTCCACAGGGATCCAGAATCAAACCTCAGTCATGTTGCCAGGCCATAGGGTACCACCATCAAACCTCAGTCATATTCCCAGGACACAGGTTTCCAGAATCAAACCGATTTCATGTTCCCAGGCAACAGGGTACCAGAATCCAAACCGATGTCATGTTCCCAGGCCACAGCGTTCCACCATCAAATCTCAGTCCTGTTGCCAGGCCACAGGCTTCCACCATCAAGCCTCAGTCATGTTCCCAAGCCTGAGGGTTCCACAATCAAACCTCAGTCATGTTGCCAGGGCACAGGGTTCAACCATCAAACCTCAGTCATGTTCCCAGGAAACAGGGTTCCAGAATCAAACCAATGTCATGTTCCCAGGCCACGGGGTTCCAGTATCAGGCCTCAGTCATGTTCCCATTGCACAGGGTTCCACCATCAAAGTTCAGTCATGTTGGCAGTCCACAGGTTTCTGCAATCAAACCACTTTCAATTTCCCAGGCCACTGTGTTCCAGAATCAAGCCTCAGTCATGTTGCCAGGCCACAGGGTACCACCATCAAACCTCAGTCATGTTCCCAGGACACATGGTTCCAGAATCAAACCTCAGTCATGTTCGCAGGCCACAGGGTTCCACAATCAAACCTCAGTCATGTTCCCAGGACAAAGGTGTCTAGAATCAAACCTCAGTCATGTTCCCAGGGAACAGGGTTCCAGAAACAAACCTCAGTCCTGTTGCCAGGCCACAGGGTTTCAGAATCAAACCGTTCTCATGTTCCCAGGCCACAGGGTTCCACAATCCACTTATGTCATGTTCCCAGCCCACAGGGTTCCAGAATCAAACCTCAGTTATGTTCCCAGGCCACAGGGTTCCAGGAGCAAGCCTCCCTCATATTCCAAGGCCACAGGGTTCCACAGTTAAACCTCAGTCATATTCCCAGGCCAGAGGGTTCCACAATCAAACCTCAGTCCTGTGGCCAGGCCCCGGTTCCACCATCAAGCCTCAGTCATGTACCCAGGCCTGAGTGTTCCACAATCAAACCTAAGTCATCTTGTGAAGCCTCAGGGTTGCACAATGAAACCTCAGTCATGTTGCCAGTCCACAGGTTTCTGCGATCAAATCAGAGTCAAGTTCCAAGGCCACAGGGTTCCAGAATCAAGCCTCAGTCATGTTGCCAGGCCACAGGGTTCCACCATCAAACCTCAGTCATGTTGCCAGTCCACAGGTTTCTGCTATCAAATCAGAGTCAAGTTCCCAGGCCACAGGTTTCCAGAATCAAGCCTCAGTCATGTTGCCAGGCCACAGGGTACCACCATCAAACCTCAGTCATGTTCCCAAGCCACAGGGTTTTTCCATAAAACCTCAGTCATGTTCCCAAGCCACAGGATTCCACAATCTCACATCAGGCATGTTCCCAGGCCAATGGTTTCCAGAATCAATCCTCAGTCATATTCCCAGGCCACATGGTTCCAGAATCAAACCTCAGTCATGTTCCCAGGACAAAGGGTTCCAGAATAAAACCTCAGTCATGTTCCCTGGACACAGGTTCCAAAAATAAAACCCCAGGCATGTTCCCAGGCCACAGGGTTCCAGAATCAAGCCTCCCTCATATTCCCAGGCCACAGGGTTCCACAATTAAACCTCAGTCATATTCCCAGGCCAGAGGGTTCCACAATCAAAGCTCACTCATGTTCCCATGCCACAGGGTTCAGGAATCCAACTGATGTCATGTTCCCAGGCCACAGGGTTCCAGAATCAATCCTCAGTCATATTCCCAGGCCACAGGGTTCCAGAATAAAACCTCAGTCATGTTCCCAGGCCACAGGGTTCCAGAATCAATACTCAGTTATGTTCCCTGGCTACAGGGTTCCAGAATAAAACCTCAGTCATATTCCCAGTCCACAGGGTTCCAGAACCAAGCCTCAGTCAGGTTCCCAGGGCACAGTATTCCACAATCTAAACAGATGTCATGTTCCCAGGTCACAGGTTTCCAGAATCACGCCTCAGTCATGTTCCCAGGCCACAGGGATCCAGAATCATACCTCAGTCATGTTGCCAGGTCATAGGGTACCACCATCAAACCTCAGTCATATTCCCAGGCCACAGGTTTCCAGAATCAAACCGATTTCATGTTCCCAGGCAACAGGGTTCCAGAATACAAACTGATGTCATGTTCCCAGGCCACAGGGTTCCACCATCAAACCTCAGTCCTGTTGCCAGGCCACAGGGTTCCACCATCAAGCCTCAGTCATATTCCCAAGCCACAGGGTTTTTCCATCAAACCTCAGTCATGTTCCCAGGCCAAAGGTTTCCACAGTCTCACATCAGTGATGTTCCCAGGACAATGGTTTCCAGAATCAAACCTCAGTCATATTCCCAGGCCCCATGGTTCCAGAATCAAACCTCAGTCATGTTCGCAGGACACAGGGTTCCACAATCAAACCTCAGTCATGTTCCCAGGACAAAGGTGTCCAGAATGAAACCTGAGTCATTTTCCCAGGGAACAGGGTTAAAGAAACAAACCTCAGTCATGTTGCCAGGCCACAGGTTTCCACCATCAAACCTCAGACATGTTCCCAGGCCACAGGGTTCCACAATCCACTGATGTCATGTTCCCAGGCCACAGGGTTCCAGAATCAAACCGTTCTAATGTTCCCAGGCCACAAGGTTCCACAATCCACTGATGTCATGTTCCCAGGCCACAGGATTCCAGAATCAAACCTCAGATATGTTCCCAGGCCACAGGTTTCCAGAATCAAGCCTCCCTCATATTCCCAGGCCTCAGGGTTCCACAATTAAACCTCAGTCATATTCCCAGGCCAGAGGGTTCCACAATCAAAGCTCACTCATGTTCCCATGCCACAGGATTCCAGAATCCAACCGATGTCATGTTCCCAGGCCACAGGGTTCCAGAATCAATCCTCAGTCATGTTCCCAGGCTACAGGGTTCCAGAATAAAACCTCAGTCATATTCCCAGTCCACAGGGTTCCAGAACCAAGCCTCAGTCAGGTTCCCAGGGCACAGTATTCCACAATCTAAACAGATGTCATGTTCCCAGGTCACAGGTTTCCAGAATCACGCCTCAGTCATGTTCCCAGGCCACAGGGATCCAGAATCAAACCTCAGTCATGTTGCCAGGCCATAGGGTACCACCATCAAACCTCAGTCATATTTCCAGGGCACAGGTTTCCAGAAACAAACCGATTTCATGTTCCCAGGCAACAGGGTACCAGAATCCAAACCGATGTCATGTTCCCAGACCACAGGGTTCCACCATCAAATCTCAGTCCTGTTGCCAGGCCACAGGCTTTCACCATCAAGCCTCAGTCATGTTCCCAAGCCTGAGGGTTCCACAATCAAACCTCTGTCATGTTGCCAGGCCACAGGATTACAGAATTAAACCACAGTCATATTCCCAGGACAGAGGGTTCCACAGTCAAACCTCACTCATGATCCCATGCCACAGGTTTCCAGAATCCAACCGATGTCATGTTCCCAGGCCACAGGGTTCCAGTATCAAGCCTCAGTCAGGTTCCCAGGGCACAGTATTCCACAATCTAAACAGATGTCATGTTCCCAGGTCACAGGTTTCCAGAATCACGCCTCAGTCATGTTCCCAGGCCACAGGGATCCAGAATCAAACCTCAGTCATGTTGCCAGGCCATAGGGTACCACCATCAAACCTCAGTCATATTCCCAGGGCAAAGGTTTCCAGAATCAAACCGATTTCATGTTCCCAGGCAACAGGGTACCAGAATCCAAACCGATGTCATGTTCCCAGGCCACAGGGTACCACCATCAAATCTCAGTCCTGTTGCCAGGCCACAGGGTTCCACCATCAAGCCTCAGTCATGTTCCCAAGCCTGAGGGTTCCAATATCAAACCTCAGTCATGTTGCCAGGCCACAGGATTCAACCATCAAACCTCAGTCATGTTCCCAGGAAACAGGGTTCCAGAATCAAACCAATGTCATGTTCCCAGGCCACGGGATTCCAGTATCAGGCCTCAGTCATGTTCCCTGTGCACAGGGTTCCACCATCAAAGCTCAGTCATGTTGGCAGTCCACAGGTTTCTGCGATCAGACCACATTCAAGTTCCCAGGCCCCAGGGTTCCAGAATCAAGCCTCAGTCATGTTGCCAGGCCACAGGGTACCACCATCAAACCTCAGTCATGTTCCCAGGACACATGGTTCCAGAATCAAACCTCAGTCATGTTCGCAGGCCACAGCGTTCCAGAATCAAACCGTTCTCATGTTCCTAGGCCACAGGGTTCCACAATCCACTGATGTCATGTTCCCAGGCCACAGGGTTCCAGAATCACGCCTCAGTCATATTCCCAGGCCACAGGGTTCCAGAATTAAACCTCAGTCATATTCCCAGGCCAGAGGGTTCCAGAATCCAACCGATGTCATGTTCCCAGGCCTCAGGGATCCAGAATCAAACCTCAGTCATGTTGCCAGGCCATAGGGTACCACCATCCAACCTCAGTCATATTCCGAGTCCACAGGTTTCCAGAATCAAACCGATTTCATGTTCCCAGGCAACAGGGTACCAGAATCCAAACCCATGTCATGTTCCCAGGCCACAGGGTTCCACCATCAAATCTCAGTCATTTTGCCAGGCCACAGGTTTCCACCACCAAGCCTCATTCATGTTCCCAAGCCTGAGTGTTCCACAATCAAACCTAAGTCATCTTGCCAGGCCACAGGGTTCCACAATCCACTGATGTCATGTTCCCAGGCCACAGGGTTCCAGAATAATACCTCAGTTATGTTCCCAGGCCACAGGGTTCCAGAATCAAGCCTCCCTCATATTCCCAGGCCACAGGGTTCCACAATTAAACCTCATACATATTCCCAGGCCAGAGGGTTCCACAATCAACCCTCAGTCCTGTTGCCAGGCCACGGTTCCACCATCAAGCCTCAGTCATGTTCCCAGGCCTGAGGTTTCCACAATCAAACCTCTGTCATGTTGCCAGGCCACAGGGTTCAACCATCAAACCTCAGTCATATTCCCAGGAAACAGGGTTCCAGAATCAATCCAATGTCATGTTGCCAGGCCACAGGTTACCACCATCAAACCTCAGTCATGTTCCCAGGCCACAGGGTTTTTCCATCAAACCTCAGTCATGTTCCCAGGCCACAGGATTCCACAATCTCACATCAGTCATGTTCCCAGGCCAATGGTTTCCTGAATCAAACCTCAGTCATATTCCCAGGCCTCATGGATCCAGAATCAAACCTCAGTCATGTTCGCAGGACAAAGGGTTCCAGAATAAAACCTCAGTCATGTTCCCTGGACACAGGTTCCAAAAATAAAACCCCAGGCATGTTCCCAGGCCACAGGGTTCCAGAATCAAGCCTCACTCATATTCCCAGGCCACAGGGTTCCACAATTAAACCTCAGTCATATTCCCAGGCCAGAGGGTTCCACAATCAAAGCTAAGTCATCTTGCCAGGCCACGGTTCCACCATCAAGCCTCAATCATGTGCCCAGGCCTGAGTGTTCCACAATCAAACCTAAGACATCTTGCCAGGCCACAGAGTTCCACAATCCACTGATGTCATGTTCCCAGGCCACCGGGTTCCAGAATCAAGCCTCCCTCATATTCCCAGGTCACAGGGTTCCACAATTAAACCTAAGTCATATTCCCAGGCCAGAGGGTTCCACAATCAAACCTCAGTCCTGTTGCCAGGCCACGGTTCCACCATCAAACCTCAGTCACGTTCCCAGGCCACAGGGTTCTTCCATCAAACCTCAGTCATGTTCCCAGGCCACAGGATTCCACAATCTCACATCAGTCATGTTCCCAGGCCAATGGTTTCCAGAATCAAACCTGAGTCATATTCCCAGGCCACATGGTTCTAGAATCAAACCTCAGTCATGTTCCCAGGACACATGGTTACAGAATAAAACCTCAGCCATGTTCCCTGGACACAGGTTCCAAAAATAAAACCCCGGCATGTTCCCAGGCCACAGGGTTCCAGAATCAAGCCTCACTCATATTCCCAGGCCTCAGGGTTCCACAATTAAACCTCAGTCATATTCCCAGGCCAGTGGGTTCCTCAATCAAACCTCAGTCCTGTTGCCAGGGCACGGTTCCACCATCAAGCCTCAGTCATTTTCCCAGGCCAGAGTGTTCCACAAGCAAACCTAAGTCATCTTGCCAGGCCACAGGGTTCCACCATCAAACCTCAGTCCTGTGGACAGGCCACAGGCATCCACCATCAAGCCTCAGTCACGTTCCCAAGCCTGAGGTTTCCACAATCAAACCTCTGTCATGTTGCCAGGCCATAGGGTTACAGAATTAAACCAAAGTCATATTCCCAGGCCACAGGGTTCCAGAATCAATTCTCAGTCAAGTTCCCAGGCCACAGGATTCCAGAATCAATCTGCAGTTATGTTCCCAGGCCACAGGGTTCCAGAATAAAACCTCAGTCATATTCCCAGGCCACAGGGTTCCAGAATCAATCCTCAGTTATGTCCCAAGGTTACAGGGCTCCAGAATAAAACCTCAGTCATATTCCCAGTCCACAGGGTTCCAGACCAAGCCTCAGTCAGCTTCCCAGGGCACAGTATTCCACAACCTAAACAGATGTCATGTTCCCAGGTCACAGGTTTCCAGAATCACCCCTCAGTCATGTTGCCACGCCACAGGTTTCCAGAATCAAACCGATTTCATGTTCCCAGGCAACAGGGTACCAGATTCCAAACCGATGTCATGTTCCAAGGCCACAGGGTTCCACCATGAAATCTCAGTCCTGTTGCCAGTCCACAGGGTACAACCATCAAACCTCAGTCATGTTCCCAGGAAACAGGGTTCCAGAATCAAACCAATGTCATGTTCCCAGGCCACGGGGCTCCACTATCTGGCCTCAGTCATGTTCCCAGTGCACAGGGTTCCACCATCAAACCTCAGTCATGTTGCCAGTCCACAGGTTTCTGCGATCAAATCATAGTCAAGTTCCCAGGGTCAGGGTTCCAGAATCATGCCTCAGTCATGTTGCCAGGCCACAGGGTACCACCATCAAACCTCAGTCATGTTCCCAGGCCACAGGGTTCTTCCATCAAACCTCAGTCATGTTCCCAGGCCACAGGATTCCAAAATCTCACATTAGTCATGTTCCCAGGCCAAAGGTTTCCAGAATCAAACCTCAGTCCTATTCCCAGGCCACATGGTTCCAGAATCAAACCTCAGTCATGTTCCCAGGACACAGGTTTCCAGAATAAAACCTCAGCCATGTTCCCTGACACAGGTTCCAAATATAAAACCCCAGTCATGTTCCCAGGCCACAAGGTTCCAGAATCAAACCTCACTCATATTCCCAGGCCACAGGGTTCCACAATTAAACCTCAGTCATTATCCCAGGCCAGAGGGTTCCACGGTCAAACCTCAGTCTTGTTCCCATGCCACAGGGTTCCAGAATACAACCGATGTCATGTTCCCAGGCCACAGGGTTCCAGAATCAAGCCTCACTCATATTCCCAGGCCACAGGGTTCCACAATCATACCTCAGTCCTGTTGCCATGCCACGGTTCCACCATGAAGCCTCAGTCATGTTCCCAGGCCTGAGGGTTCCACAATCAAACCTAAGTCATCTTGCCAGGCCTCAGGCTTCCACCATCAACTCTCAGTCCTGTTGCCAGGCCACAGGCTTCCACCATCAAGCCTCAGTCACGTTCCCAAGCCTGAGGGTTCCACAATCAAACCTCTGTCATGTTGCCAGGCCACAGGGTTACAGAATTAAACCACAGTCATATTCCCAGGCCAGAGGGTTCCACAGTCAAACCTCACTCATGTTCCCATGCCGCAGGGTTCCAGAATCCAAACGATGTCATGTTCCCAGGCCACAGGGTTCTAGAACCAAGCCTCAGTCAGGTTCCCAGGCCTCAGGGATCCAGAATCAAACCTCAGTCATGTTGCCAGGCCATAGGGTACCACCATCAAACGTCAGTCATATTCCCAGGCCGCAGGTTTCCAGAATCAAAACGATTTCATGTTCCCAGGCAACAGGGTACCAGAATCCAAACCGATGTCATGTTCCCAGGCAACAGGGTTCCACCATCAAATCTCAGTCCTTTTGCCAGGCCACAGGTTTCCACCACCAAGCCTCATTCATGTTCCCAAGCCTGAGGGTTCCACAATCAAACCTCTGTCATGTTGCCAGGCCACAGGGTTATAGAATTAAACCACAGTCATATTCCCAGGCCAGAGGATTCCACAGTCAAACCTCACTCATGTTCCCATGCCACAGGTTTCCAGAATCCAACCGATGTCATGTTCCCAGACCACAGGGTTCCAGAATCAATCCTCAGTCGTGTTCCCAGGCCAAAGGGTTCCAGAATCAATCCGCAGGTATGTTCCCAGGCTACAGGGTTCCAGAATAAAACCTCAGTCATATTCCCAGTCCACAGGGATCCAGAACCAAGCCTCAGTCAGGTTCCCAGGGCACAGTATTCCACAATCTAAACAGATGTCATGTTCCCAGGTCACAGGTTTCCAGAATCAGGCCTCAGTCATGTTCCCAGTCCACAGGGATCCAGAATCAAACCTCAGTCATGTTGCCAGGCCATAGGGTACCACCATCAAACCTCCCTCATATTCCCAAGACACAGGGTTCCACAATTAAACCTCAGTCATATTCCCAGGCCAGAGGGTTCCACCATCAAACCTCAGTCCTGTTGCCAGGCCACGGTTCCACCATCAAGCCTCTGTCATGTTCCCAGGCCTGAGGGTTCCACAATCAAACCTCTGTCATGTTGCCAGGCCACAGGTTTCAACCATCAAACCTCAGTCATATTCCCAGGAAACAGGGTTCCAGAATCAATCCAATGTCATGTTCCCAGGCCACGGGGTTCCAGTATCAGGCCTCAGTCATGTTCCCAGGGCACAGGGTTCCACCATCAAACCTCAGTCATGTTGCCAGTCCACAGGTTTCTGCTATCAAATCAGAGTCAAGTTCCCAGGCCACAGGGTTCCAGAATCAAGCCTCAGTCATGTTGCCAGGCCACAGGGTACCACCATCAAACCTCAGTCATGTTCCCAGGCCACAGTGTTTTTCCATCAAACCTCAGTCATGTTCCCAGGCCACAGGATTCCACAATCTCACATCAGTCATTTTCCCAGGCCAATTGTTTCCAGAATCAAACCTCAGTCATATTCCCAGGCCACATGGTTCAAGAATCAAACCTCAGTCATGTTCCCAGGACAAAGGTTTCCAGAATAAAACCTCAGTCATGTTCCCTGGACACAGGTTCCAAAAATAAAATCCCAGGCAAGTTCCCAGGCCACAGGGTTTCAGAATCAAGCCTCACTCATATTCCCAGGCCACAAGGTTCCACAATTAAACCTCAGTCATATTCCCAGGCCAGAGGGTTCCACAATCATACCTCAGTCCTGTTGCCAGGCCACGGTTCCACCATGAAGCTTCAATCATGTTCCCAGGCCTGAGTGTTGCACAATCAAACCGAAGTCATCTTGCCAGGCCTCAGGCTTCCACCATCAACTCTCAGTCCTGTTGCCAGGCCACAGACTTCCACCATCAAGCCTCAGTCACGTTCCCAAACCTAGGGTTCCACAATCAAACCTCTGTCATGTTGCCAGGCCACAGGGTTACAGAATTAAACCACAGTCATATTCCCAGGCCAGAGGGTTCCACAGTCAAACTTCACTCATGTTCCCTTGCCACAGGGTTCAAGAATCCCACTGATGTCATGTTCCCAGGCCACAGGGTTCGAGAATCAATCCTCAGTCATATTCCCAGGCCACAGGGTTCCAGAATAAAACCTCAGTCATGTTCCCAGGCCACAGGGTTCCAGAACCAAGCCTCAGTCAGGTTCCCAGTGCACAGTATTCCAAAATCTAAACAGATGTCATGTTCCCAAGTCACAGGTTTCCAGAATCACGCCTCAGTCATGTTCCCAGGCCACAGGGATCCAGAATCATACCTCAGTCATGTTGCCAGGCCATAGGGTCCCACCATTAAACCTCAGTCATATTCCCAGGCCACAGGTTTCCAGAATCAAACCGATTTCATCTTCCCAGGCAACAGGTTACCAGAATACAAACTGATGTCATGTTCCCAGGCCACAGGGTTCCACCATCAAATCTGAATCCTGTTGCCAGGCCACAGGGTTCCACCATCAAGCCTCAGTCATGTTCCCAAGCCTGAGGCTTCCACAATCAAACCTCAGTCATGTTGCCAGGCCACAGGGTTCAACCATCAAACCTCACTCATGTTCCCAGAAAACAGGGTTCCAGAATCAAACCAATGTCATGTTCCCAGGCCACGAGGTTCCAGTATCAGGCCTCAGTCATGTTCCCAGTGCACAGGTTTCCACCATCAAACCTCAGTCATATTCCCAGGCCACAGGTTTCCAGAATCAAACCGATTTCATGTTCCCAGGCAACAGGGTACCAGAATCCAAACCGATGTCATGTTCCCACTCCACAGGGTTCCACCATTAAATGTCAGTCCTGTTGCCAGGCCACAGGGTTCCACCATCAAGCCTCAGTCATGTTCCCAGGGAACAGGGTTCCAGAAACAAACCTCAGTAATGTTGCCAGGCCACAGGTTTCCACCATCAAACCTCAGACATGTTCCCAAGCCACAGGGTTCCAGAATCAAACCGTTCTCATGTTCCCAGGCCACAGCTTTCCACAATCCACTGATGTCATGTTCCCAGGCCACAGGGTTCCAGAATCAAACCTCAGTTATGTTCCCAGGCCACAGGGTTCCAGAATCAAGCCTCCCTCATATTCCCAGGCCACAGGGTTCCACAAATAAACCTCAGTCATATTCCCAGGCCACAGGGTTCCACCATCAAACCTCCATCCTGTTGCCAGGCCACGGTTCCACCATCAAGCCTCAGTCATGTTCCCAGGCCTGAGGTTTCCACAATCAAACCTCTGTCATGTTGCCAGGCCACAGGGTTCAACCATCAAACCTCAGTCATGTTCCCAGGCCACAGGGTTTTTCCATCAAACCTCAGTCATGTTCCCAGGCCACAGGATTCCACAATCTCACATCAGTCATGTTCCCAGGCCAATGGTTTCCTGAATCAAACCTCAGTCATATTCCCAGGCCTCATGGATCCAGAATGAAACCTCAGTCATGTTCGCAGGACAAAGGGTTCCAGAATAAAACCTCAGTCATGTTCCCTGGACACAGGTTCCAAAAATAAAACCCCAGGCATGTTCCCAGGCCACAGGGTTCCAGAATCAAGCCTCACTCATATTCCCAGGCCACAGGGTTCCACAATTAAACCTCAGTCATATTCCCAGGCCAGAGGGTTCCACAATCAAAGCTAAGTCATCTTGCCAGGCCACGGTTCCACCATCAAGCCTCAATCATGTGCCCAGGCCTGAGTGTTCCACAATCAAACCTAAGACATCTTGCCAGGCCACAGAGTTCCACAATCCACTGATGTCATGTTCCCAGGCCACTGGGTTCCAGAATCAAGCCTCCCTCATATTCCCAGGTCACAGGGTTCCACAATTAAACCTAAGTCATATTCCCAGGCCAGAGGGTTCCACAATCAAACCTCAGTCCTGTTGCCAGGCCACGGTTCCACCATCAAACCTCAGTCACGTTCCCAGGCCACAGGGTTCTTCCATCAAACCTCAGTCATGTTCCCAGGCCACAGGATTCCACAATCTCACATCAGTCATGTTCCCAGGCCAATGGTTTCCAGAATCTAACCTGAGTCATATTCCCAGGCCACATGGTTCCAGAATCAAACCTCAGTCATGTTCCCAGGACAAATGGTTCCAGAATAAAACCTCAGCCATGTTCCCTGGACACAGGTTCCAAAAATAAAACCCCAGGCATGTTCCCAGGCCACAGGGTTCCAGAATCAAGCCTCACTCATATTCCCAGGCCTCAGGGTTCCACAATTAAACCTCAGTCATATTCCCAGGCCAGAGGGTTCCACAATCAAAGCTAAGTCATCTTGCCAGGCCACAGGGTTCCACCATCAAACCTCAGTCCTGTGACCAGGCCACAGGCTTCCACCATCAAGCCTCACTCACGTTCCCAAGCCTGAGGGTTCCACCATCAAACCTCTGTCATGTTGCCAGATCACAGGGTTACGGAATTAAACCACAGTCATATTCCCAGGACAGAGGGTTCCACAGTCAAACCTCAGTCATGTTACCATGCCACAGGGTTCCAGAATCCAACCGATGTCATGTTCCCTGGCCACAGGGTTCCAGAATCTATCCTCAGTCATGTTCCCAGGCCACAGGGTTCCAGAATAAAACCTCAGTCATATTCCCAGTTCACAGGGTTCCAGAACAAAGCCTCAGTCAGGTTCCCAGGGCACAGTATTCCACAATCTAAACAGATGTCATGTTCCCAGGTCACAGGTTTCCAGAATCACGCCTCATTCATGTTCCCAGGCCACAGGGATCCACCATCAAGCCTCAGTCAAGTTCCCAAGCCTGAGGGTTCCACAATCAAACCTCATTCATGTTCCCAGTGCACAGGGTTCTTCCATCAAACCTCAATCATGTCCCCAGGACACAGGTTTCCAGAATCAAACCAAAGTCAAGTTCCCAGGCCATGGGTTTCCAGTACCAGGCCTCAGTCATGTTTCCAGGGCACAGGGTTCCACAATCAAACCTCAGTCATGTTGCCAGTCCACAGGTTTCTGCCATCAAACCTCAGTCAAGTTCCCAGGCCACAGATTTCCAGAATCAAACCTCAGTCATATTCCCAGGACACATGGTTCCAGAATCAAACCTCAGTCATGTTCGCAGGCCACAGGGTTTCACAATCAAACCTCAGTCATGTTCCAAGGAAAAAGGAGTCCAGAATCAAACCTCAGGCATGTTCCCAGGGAACAGGGTTCCAGAAACAAACCTCAGTCATGTTGCCAGGCCATAGGGTACCACCATCAAACATCAGTCATACTCCCAGGCCACAGGTTTCCAGAATCAAACCGATTTCATGTTCCCAGGCAACAGGGTTCCACCATTAAATCTCAGTCCTGTTGCCAGGCCACAGGGTTCCACCATCAAGCCTCAGTCATGTTCCCAAGCCTGAGGGTTCCACAATCAAACCTCAGTCATGTTGCCAGGCCACAGGGTTCAACCATCAAACCTCAGTCATGTTCCCAGGAAACAGGGTTCCAGAATCAAACCAATGTCATGTTCCCAGGCCACGGGGTTGCAGTATCAGGCCTCAGTCATGTTCCCAGTGCACAGGGTTCCACCATCAAACCTCAATCATGTTGCCAGTCCACAGGTTTCTGCGATCAAATCAGAGTCAAGTTCCAGGCCACAGGCTTCGAGAATCAAGCCTCAGTCATGTTGCCAGGCCACAGGGTACCACCATCAAACCTCAGTCATGTTCCCAGGCCACAGGGTTGTTCCATTAAACCTCAGTCATATTCGCAAGCCACAGGATTCCACAATCTCACATCAGTCATGTTCCCAGGCCAATGGTTTCCGGAATCAAACCTCAGTCATATTCCCAGGACACATGGTTCCAGAATCAAACCTCAGTCATGTTCCGAGGCCACAGGGTTCCAGAATCAAGCCTCCCTCATATTCCCAGGCAACAGGGTTCCACAATTAAACCTCAGTCATATTCCCAGACCAGAGGTTTCAACCATCAAACCTCAGTTATGTTCCCAGGAAACAGGGTTCCAGAATCAAACCAATGTCATGTTCCGAGGGCACGGGGTTCCAGTATTAGGCCTCAGTCATGTTCCCAGGCCACAGGGTTCCACCATCAAACCTCAGTCATGTTGGCAGTCCTCAGGTTTCTGCGATCAAACCACATTCAACTTCCCAGGCCACAGGGTTCCAGAATCAAACCTCAGTCCTGTTGCCAGGCCACAGGTTACCACCATCAATCCTCAGTCATGTTCCCAGTGCACAGGGTTCCTCCATCAAACCTCAATCATGTTCCCAGGACACAGGTTTCCCGAATCAAACCAAAGTCAAGTTCCCAGGCCATGGGTTTCCAGTAGCAGGCCTCAGTCATGTTTCCAGGGCACAGGGTTCCACAATCAAACCTCAGTCATGTTGCCAGTCCACAGGTTTCTGCCATCAAACCTCAGTCAAGTTCCCAGGCCACAGATTTCCAAAATCAAACCTCAGTCATATTCCCAGGACACATGATTCCAGAATCAAACCTCAGTCATGTTCGCAGGCCACAGGGTTTCACAATCAAACCTCAGTCATGTTCCCAGG
The DNA here is from genome assembly GCF_965194825.1 of Balaenoptera physalus. NCBI lineage: Eukaryota > Metazoa > Chordata > Mammalia > Artiodactyla > Balaenopteridae > Balaenoptera > Balaenoptera physalus. The sequence goes on from NC_138894.1 coordinate 24,925,466, forward strand.
ACAAAGGTGTCCAGAATCAAACCTCAGGCATGTTCCCAGGGAACAGGGTTCCAGAAACAAACCTCAGTCATGTTGCCAGGCCACAGGTTTCCACCATCAAACCTCAGTCATGTTGCCAGGCCATAGGGTACCACCATCAAACATCAGTCATACTCCCAGGCCACAGGTTTCCAGAATCAAACCGATTTCATGTTCCCAGGCCACGGGGTTGCAGTATCAGGCCTCAGTCATGTTCCCAGTGCACAGGGTTCCACCATCAAACCTCAATCATGTTGCCAGTCCACAGGTTTCTGCGATCAAATCAGAGTCAAGTTCCAGGCCACAGGCTTCGAGAATCAAGCCTCAGTCATATTGCCAGGCCACAGGGTTCCACCATCAAATCTCAGTCATGTTGGCAGTCCTCAGGTTTCTGCGATCAAACCACATTCAACTTCCCAGGCCACAGGGTTCCAGAATCAAACCTCACTCCTGTTGCCAGGCCACAGGTTACCACCATCAATCCTCAGTCATGTTCCCAGTGCACAGGGTTCCTCCATCAAACCTCAATCATGTTCCCAGGACACAGGTTTCCCGAATCAAACCAAAGTCAAGTTCCCAGGCCATGGGTTTTCAGTACCAGGCCTCAGTCATGTTTCCAGGGCACAGGGTTCCACAATCAAACCTCAGTCATGTTGCCAGTCCACAGGTTTCTGCCATCAAACCTCAGTCAAGTTCCCAGGCCACAGATTTCCAAAATCAAACCTCAGTCATATTCCCAGGACACATGATTCCAGAATCAAACCTCAGTCATGTTCGCAGGCCACAGGGTTTCACAATCAAACCTCAGTCATGTTCCCAGGACAAAGGTGTCCAGAATCAAACCTCAGGCATGTTCCCCGGGAACAGGGTTCCAGAAACAAACCTCAGTCATGTTGCCAGGCCACAGGTTTCCACCATCAAACCTCAGTCATGTTGCCAGGCCATAGGGTACCACCATCAAACCTCAGTCATGTTCCCAGGCCACAGGGTTGTTCCATTAAACCTCAGTCATATTCGCAAGCCACAGGATTCCACAATCTCACATCAGTCATGTTCCCAGGCCAATGGTTTCCGGAATCAAACCTCAGTCATATTCCCAGGACACATGGTTCCAGAATCAAACCTCAGTCATGTTCCGAGGCCACAGGGTTCCAGAATCAAGCCTCCCTCATATTCCCAGGCAACAGGGTTCCACAATTAAACCTCAGTCATATTCCCAGACCAGAGGTTTCAACCATCAAACCTCAGTTATGTTCCCAGGAAACAGGGTTCCAGAATCAAACCAATGTCATGTTCCGAGGGCACGGGGTTCCAGTATTAGGCCTCAGTCATGTTCCCAGGCCACAGGGTTCCACCATCAAACCTCAGTCATGTTGGCAGTCCTCAGGTTTCTGCGATCAAACCACATTCAACTTCCCAGGCCACAGGGTTCCAGAATCAAACCTCAGTCCTGTTGCCAGGCCACAGGTTACCACCATCAATCCTCAGTCATGTTCCCAGTGCACAGGGTTCCTCCATCAAACCTCAATCATGTTCCCAGGACACAGGTTTCCCGAATCAAACCAAAGTCAAGTTCCCAGGCCATGGGTTTCCAGTACCAGGCCTCAGTCATGTTTCCAGGGCACAGGGTTCCACAATCAAACCTCAGTCATGTTGCCAGTCCACAGGTTTCTGCCATCAAACCTCAGTCAAGTTCCCAGGCCACAGATTTCCAAAATCAAACCTCAGTCATATTCCCAGGACACATGATTCCAGAATCAAACCTCAGTCATGTTCGCAGGCCACAGGGTTTCACAATCAAACCTCAGTCATGTTCCCAGGACAAAGGTGTCCAGAATCAAACCTCAGGCATGTTCCCAGGGAACAGGGTTCCAGAAACAAACCTCAGTCATGTTGCCAGGCCACAGGTTTCCACCATCAAACCTCAGACATGTTCCCAGGCGACAGGGTTCCAGAACCAAACCGTTCTCATGTTCCCAGGCCACAGGGTTCCACAATCCACTGATGTCATGTTCCCAGGCCACAGGGTTTCAGAATCAACCTCAGTTATGTGCCCAGGCCACAGGGTTCCAGAATCAAGCCTCCCTCATATTCCCAGGCCACAGGGTTCCACAATTAAACCTCAGTCATATTCCCAGGCCAGAGGGTTCCACAATCAAACCTCAGTCCTGTTGCCAGGACACGGTTCCACCATCAAACCTCAGACATGTTCCCAGGCGACAGGGTTCCAGAACCAAACCGTTCTCATGTTCCCAGGCCACAGGGTTCCACAATCCACTGATGTCATGTTCCCAGGCCACAGGGTTTCAGAATCAACCTCAGTTATGTTCCCAGGCCACAGGGTTCCAGAATCAAGCCTCCCTCATATTACCAGGCCACAGGGTTCCACAATTAAACCTCAGTCATATTCCCAGGCCAGAGGGTTCCACAATCAAACCTCAGTCCTGTTGCCAGGCCACGGTTTCACCATCAAGCCTCAGTCATGTGCCCAGGCCTGAGTGTTCCACAATCAAACCTAAGACATCTTGCCAGGCCACAGATTTCCACAATCCACTGATGTCATGTTCCCAGGCCACTGGGTTCCAGAATCAAGCCTCCCTCATATTCCCAGGTCACAGGGTTCCACAATTAAACCTCAGTCATATTCCCAGGCCAGAGGGTTCCACAATCAAACCTCAGTCCTGTTGCCAGGCCACGGTTCCACCATCAAACCTCAGTCATGTTCCCAGGCCACAGGGTTGCTCCATTAAACCTCAGTCATATTCCCAGGCCACAGGATTCCACAATCTCACATCAGTCATGTTCCCAGGCCAATGGTTTCCAGAATCAAACCTGAGTCATATTCCCAGGCCACATGGTTCCAGAATCAAACCTCAGTCATGTTCCCAGGACACATGGTTCCAGAATAAAACCTCAGCCATGTTCCCTGGACACAGGTTCCAAAAATAAAACCCTAGGCATGTTCCCAGGCCACAGGGTTCCAGAATCAAGCCTCAGTCATATTCCCAGGCCTCAGGGTTACACAATTAAACCTCAGTCATATTCCCAGGCCAGAGGGTTCCACAATCAAAGCTAAGTCATCTTGCCAGGCCACAGGGTTCCACCATCAAACCTCAGTCCTGTGACCAGGCCACAGGCTTCCACCATCAAGCCTCAGTCACGTTCCCAAGCCTGAGGGTTCCACCATCAAACCTCTGTCATGTTGCCAGATCACAGGTTTACAGAATTAAACCACAGTCATATTCCCAGGCCAGAGGGTTCCACAGTCAAACCTCAGTCATGTTACCATGCCACAGGGTTCCAGAATCCAACCGATGTCATGTTCCCTGGCCACAGGGTTCCAGAATCTATCCTCAGTCATGTTCCCAGGCCACAGGGTTCCAGAATAAAACCTCAGTCATATTCCCAGTTCACAGGGTTCCAGAACAAAGCCTCAGTCAGGTCCCCAGGGCACAGTATTCCACAATCTAAACAGATGTCATGTTCCCAGGTCACAGGTTTCCAGAATCACGCCTCATTCATGTTCCCAGGCCACAGGGATCCACCATCAAGCCTCAGTCAAGTTCCCAAGCCTGAGGGTTCCACAATCAAACCTCATTCATGTTCCCAGTGCACAGGGTTATTCCATCAAACCTCAATCATGTTCCCAGGACACAGGTTTCCAGAATCAAACCAAAGTCAAGTTCCCAGGCCATGGGTTTCCAGTACCAGGCCTCAGTCATGTTTCCAGGGCACAGGGTTCCACAATCAAACCTCAGTCATGTTGCCAGTCCACAGGTTTCTGCCATCAAACCTCAGTCAAGTTCCCAGGCCACAGATTTCCAGAATCAAACCTCAGTCATATTCCCAGGACACATGGTTCCAGAATCAAACCTCAGTCATGTTCGCAGGCCACAGGGTTCCACAATCAAACCTCAGTCATGTTCCCAGGAAAAAGGTGTCCAGAATCAAACCTCAGTCATGTTTCCAGGGAACAGTGTTCGAGAAACAAACCTCAGTCATGATGCCAGGCCACAGGTTACCACCATCAAACCTCAGACATGTTCCCAGGCCACAGGGTTCCAGAATCAAACCGTTCTCATGTTCCCAGGCCACAGGGTTCCACAATCCACTGATGTCATGTTCCCAGGCCACAGGGTTCCAGAATCACGCCTCAGTCATATTCCCAGGCCACAGGGTTCCAGAATTAAACCTCAGTCATATTCCCAGGCCAGAGGGTTCCAGAATCCAACCGATGTCATGTTCCCAGGCCACAGGGTTCTAGAACCAAGCCTCAGTCAGGTTCCCAGGCCTCAGGGATCCAGAATCAAACCTCAGTCATGTTGCCAGGCCATAGGGTACCACCATCCAACCTCAGTCATATTCCCAGTCCACAGGTTTCCAGAATCAAACCGATTTCATGTTCCCAGGCAACAGGGTACCAGAATCCAAACCCATGTCATGTTCCCAGGCCACAGGGTTCCACCATCAAATCTCAGTCATTTTGCCAGGCCACAGGTTTCCACCACCAAGCCTCATTCATGTTCCCAAGCCTGAGTGTTCCACAATCAAATCTAAGTCATCTTGCCAGGCCACAGGGTTCCACAATCCACTGATGTCATGTTCCCAAGCCACAGGGTTCCAGAATCATCCCTCAGTTATGTTCCCAGGCCACAGGGTTCCAGAATCAAGCCTCCCTCATATTCCCAGGCCACAGGGTTCCACAATTAAACCTCAGTCATATTCCCAGGCCAGAGGGTTCCACAATCAAACCTCAGTCCTGTTGCCAGGCCACGGTTCCACCATCAAGCCTCAGTCATGTTCCCAGGCCTGAGTGTTCCACAATCAAACCTAAGTCATCTTGCCAGGCCACAGGGTTCCACAATCCACAGATGTCATGTTCCCAGGCCACAGGGTTCCAGAATCAAGCCTCCCTCATATTCCCAGGTCACAGGTTTCCACAATTAAACCTAAGTCATATTCCCAGACCAGAGGGTTCCACAATCAAACCTCAGTCTTGTTGCCAGGCCACGGTTCCACCATCAAACCTCAGTCATGTTACCATGCCACAGGGTTCCAGAATCCAACCGATGTCATGTTCCCTGGCCACAGGGTTCCAGAATCTATCCTCAGTCATGTTCCCAGGCCACAGGGTTCCAGAATAAAACCTCAGTCATATTCCCAGTTCACAGGGTTCCAGAACAAAGCCACAGTCAGGTTCCCAGGGCACAGTATTCCACAATCTAAACAGATGTCATGTTCCCAGTTCACAGGTTTCCAGAATCACGCCTCATTCATGTTCCCAGGCCACAGGGATCCACCATCAAGCCTCAGTCAAGTTCCCAAGCCTGAGGGTTCCACAATCAAACCTCATTCATGTTCCCAGTGCACAGGGTTCTTCCATCAAACCTCAATCATGTTCCCAGGACACAGGTTTCCAGAATCAAACCAAAGTCAAGTTCCCAGGCCATGGGTTTCCAGTACCAGGCCTCAGTCATGTTTCCAGGGCACAGGGTTCCACAATCAAACCTCAGTCATGTTGCCAGTCCACAGGTTTCTGCCATCAAACCTCAGTCAAGTTCCCAGGCCACAGATTTCCAGAATCAAACCTCAGTCATATTCCCAGGACACATGGTTCCAGAATCAAACCTCAGTCATGTTCGCAGGCCACAGGGTTCCACAATCAAACCTCAGTCATGTTCCCAGGACAAAGGTGTCCAGAATCAAACCTCAGTCATGTTCCCAGGGAAAAGGGTTCCAGAAACAAACCTCAGTCATGTTGCCAGGCCACAGGTTTCCACCATCAAACCTCAGACATGTTCCCAAGCCACAGGGTTCCAGAATCAAACTGTTCTCATGTTCCCAGGCCACAAAGTTCCACAATCCACTGATGTCATGTTCCCAGGCCACAGGGTTCCAGAATCAAGCCTCTCTCATATTCCCAGGCCACAGGGTTCCACAATTAAACCTCAGTCATATTCCCAGGCCAGAGGGTTCCACCATCAAACCTCAGTCCTGTTGCCAGGCCACGGTTCCACCATGAAGCCTCAGTCATGTTCCCAGGCCTGAGGGTTCCACAATCAAACCTCTGTCATGTTGCCAGGCCACAGCGTTCAACCATCAAACGTCAGTCATATTCCCAGGAAACAGGGTTCCAGAATCAATCCAATGTCATGTTGCCAGGCCACAGGGTACCACCATCAAACCTCAGTCATGTTCCCAGGCCACAGGGTTTTTCCATCAAACCTCAGTCATGTTCCCAGGCCACAGGATTCCACAATCTCACATCAGTCATGTTCGCAGGCCAATGGTTTCCAGAATCAAACCTCAGTCATATTCCCAGGCCTCATGGTTCCAGAATCAAATCTCAGTCATGTTCCCAGGACAAAGGGTTCCAGAATAAAACCTCAATCATGTTCCCTGGACACAGCTTCCAAAAATAAAACCCCAGGCATGTTCCCAGGCCACAGGGTTCCAGAATCAAGCCTCACTCATATTCCCAGGCCACAGGGTTCCACAATTAAACCTCAGTCATATTCACAGGCCAGAGGGTTCCACAATCAAACCTCAGTCCTGTTGCCAGGCCACGGTTCCACCATGAAGCCTCAGTCATGTTCCCAGGCCTGAGTGTTCCACAATCAAACCTAAGTCATCTTGCCAGGCCACAGGATTCCACAATCCACTGATGTCATGTTCCCAGGCCACAGGGTTCCAGAATCAAGCCTCCCTCATATTCCCAGGCCACAGGTTTCCACAATTAAACCTAAGTCATATTCCCAGGCCAGAGGGTTCCACAATCAAACCTCAGTCCTGTAGCCAGGCCACAGAGTTACAGAATTAAACCACAGTCATATTCCCAGGCCAGAGGGTTCCACAGTCAAACCTCACTCATTTTCCCATGCCACAGGTTTCCAGAATCCAACCGATGTCATGTTCCCAGGCCACAGGGTTCCAGAATCAATCCTCAGTCATGTTCCCAGGCTACAGGGTTCCAGAATAAAACCTCAGTCATATTCCCAGTCCACAGGGTTCCAGAACCAAGCCTCAGTCAGGTTCCCAGGGCACAGTATTCCACAATCTAAACAGATGTCATGTTCCCAGGTCACAGGTTTCCAGAATCACGCCTCAGTCATGTTCCCAGTCCACAGGGATCCAGAATCAAACCTCAGTCATGTTGCCAGGCCATAGGGTACCACCATCAAACCTCAGTCAAATTCCCAGGACACAGGTTTCCAGAATCAAACCGATTTCATGTTCCCAGGCAACAGGGTACCAGAATCCAAACCTATGTCATGTTCCCAGGCCACAGCGGTCCACCATCAAATCTCAGTCCTGTTGCCAGGCCACAGGCTTCCACCATCAAGCCTCAGTCATGTTCCCAAGCCTGAGGGTTCCACAATCAAACCTCAGTCATGTTGCCAGGGCACAGGGTTCAACCATCAAACCTCAGTCATGTTCCCAGGAAACAGGGTTCCAGAATCAAACCAATGTCATGTTCCCAGGCCACGGGGTTCCAGTATCAGGCCTCAGTCATGTTCCCATTGCACAGGGTTCCACCATCAAAGTTCAGTCATGTTGGCAGTCCACAGGTTTCTGCAATCAAACCACTTTCAATTTCCCAGGACACTGGGTTCCACAATCAAACCTCAGTCATGTTGCCAGGCCACAGGGTTCAACCAAGAAACCTCAGTCATGTTCCCAGGAAACAGGGTTCCAGAATCAAACCAATGTCATGTTCCCAGGCCACGGGGTTCCAGTATCAGGCCTCAGTCATGTTCCCAGTGCACAGGGTTCCACCATCAAACCTCAGTCATGTTGCCAGGACACAGGTTTCTGGAATCAAATCAGAGTCAAGTTCCAGGCCACAGGTTTCCAGAATCAAGCCTCAGTCATGTTGCCAGGCCACAGGGTACCACCATCAAACCTCAGTCATGTTCCCAGGCCACAGGGTTCATCCATCTATCCTCAGTCATGTTCCAAGGCCACAGGATTCCACAATCTCACATCAGTCATGTTCCCAGGCCAATGGTTTCCAGGATCAAACCTCAGTCATATTCCCAGGCCTCAGGGTTCCAGAATCAAACCTCAGTCATGTTCCCAGGACAAAGGGTTCCAGAATAAAACCTCAGTCAACTTCCCTGGACACAGGTTTCAAAAATAAAACCCCAGGCATGTTCCCAGGCCAAAGGGTTCCAGAATCAAGCCTCACTCATATTCCCAGGCCACAGGGTTCCACAATTAAACCTCAGTCATATTCCCAGGCCAGAGTGTTCCACAATCAAACCTCAGTCCTGTTGCCAGGCCACGGTTCCACCATCAAGCCTCAGTCATGTTCCCAGGCCTGAGTGTTCCACAATCAAACCTAAGTCATCTTGCCAGGCCACAGTGTTCCACAATCCACTGATGTCATGTTCCCAGGCCACAGGGTTCCAGAATCAAGCCTCCCTCATATTCCCAGGCCACAGGGTTCCACAATTAAACCTCAGTCATATTCCCAGGCCAGAGGGTTCCACCATCAAACCGCAGTCATGTTGCTAGTCCACAGGTTTCTGCCATCAAACCTCAGTCAAGTTCCCAGGCCACAGATTTCCAGAATCAAACCTCAGTCATATTCCCAGGACACATGGTTCCAGAATCAAACCTCAGTCATGTTCGCAGGCCACAGGGTTCCACAATCAAACCTCAGTCATGTTCCCAGGACAAAGGTGTCCAGAATCAAACCTCAGACATGTTCCCAAGCAACAGGGTTCCAGAATCAAACCTTTCTCATATTCCCAGGCCACAGGGTTCCACAATCCACTGATGTCATGTTCCCAGGCCACAGGGTTACAGAATCAAACCTCAGTTATGGTCCCAGGCCAAAGGGTTCCAGAATCAAGCCTCCCTCATATTCCCAGGTCACAGGGTTCCACAATTAAACCTCAGTCATATTCCCAGGCCAGAGGGTTCCACCATCAAACCTCTGTCATGTTGCCAGGCCACAGGGTTCAACCATCAAACCTCAGTCATATTCCCAGGAAACAGGGTTCCAGAATCAATCCAATGTCATGTTGCCAGGCCACAGGGTACCACCATCAAACCTCAGTCATGTTCCCAGGCCACAGGGTTTTTCCATCAAACCTCAGTCATGTTCCCAGGCCACAGGATTCCACAATCTCACATCAGTCATGTTCCCAGGCCAATGGTTTCCAGAATCAAACCTCAGTCATATTCCCAGGCCTCATGGTTCCAGAATCAAACCTCTGTCATGTTCCCAGGACAAAGGGTTCCAGAATAAAACCTCAGTCATGTTCCCTGGACACAGGTTCCAAAAATAAAACCCCAGGCATGTTCCCAGGCCACAGGGTTCCATAATCAAGCCTCACTCATATTCCCAGGCCACAGGTTTCCACAATTAAACCTCAGTCATATTCCCAGGCCTCATGGTTCCAGAATCAAACCTCAGTCATGTTCCCAGGACAAAGGGTTCCAGAATAAAACCTCAATCATGTTCCCTGGACACAGGTTCCAAAAATAAAACCCCAGGCATGTTCCCAGGCCACAGGGTTCCAGAATCAAGCCTCACTCATATTCCCAGGCCACAGGGTTCCACAATTAAACCTCAGTCATATTCACAGGCCAGAGGGTTCCACAATCAAACCTCAGTCCTGTTGCCAGGCCACGGTTCCACCTTCAAGCCTCAGTCATGTTCCCAGGCCTGAGTGTTCCACAATCAAACCTAAGTCATCTTGCCAGGCCACAGGGTTCCACAATCCACTGATGTCATGTTCCCAGGCCACAGGGTTCCAGAATCAAGCCTCCCTCATATTCCCAGGCCACAGGTTTCCACAATTAAACCTAAGTCATATTCCCAGGCCAGAGGGTTCCACAATCAAACCTCAGTCCTGTAGCCAGGCCACAGGGTTACAGAATTAAACCACAGTCATATTCCCAGGCCAGAGGGTTCCACAGTCAAACCTCACTCATGTTCCCATGCCACAGGTTTCCAGAATCCAACCGATGTCATGTTCCCAGGCCACAGGGTTCCAGAATCAATCCTCAGTCATGTTCCCAGGCTACAGGGTTCCAGAATAAAACCTCAGTCATATTCCCAGTCCACAGGGTTCCAGAACCAAGCCTCAGTCAGGTTCCCAGGGCACAGTATTCCACAATCTAAACAGATGTCATGTTCCCAGGTCACAGGTTTCCAGAATCACGCCTCAGTCATGTTCCCAGTCCACAGGGATCCAGAATCAAACCTCAGTCATGTTGCCAGGCCATAGGGTACCACCATCAAACCTCAGTCATATTCCCAGGACACAGGTTTCCAGAATCAAACCGATTTCATGTTCCCAGGCAACAGGGTACCAGAATCCAAACCGATGTCATGTTCCCAGGCCACAGCGTTCCACCATCAAATCTCAGTCCTGTTGCCAGGCCACAGGCTTCCACCATCAAGCCTCAGTCATGTTCCCAAGCCTGAGGGTTCCACAATCAAACCTCAGTCATGTTGCCAGGGCACAGGGTTCAACCATCAAACCTCAGTCATGTTCCCAGGAAACAGGGTTCCAGAATCAAACCAATGTCATGTTCCCAGGCCACGGGGTTCCAGTATCAGGCCTCAGTCATGTTCCCATTGCACAGGGTTCCACCATCAAAGTTCAGTCATGTTGGCAGTCCACAGGTTTCTGCAATCAAACCACTTTCAATTTCCCAGGCCACTGTGTTCCAGAATCAAGCCTCAGTCATGTTGCCAGGCCACAGGGTACCACCATCAAACCTCAGTCATGTTCCCAGGACACATGGTTCCAGAATCAAACCTCAGTCATGTTCGCAGGCCACAGGGTTCCACAATCAAACCTCAGTCATGTTCCCAGGACAAAGGTGTCTAGAATCAAACCTCAGTCATGTTCCCAGGGAACAGGGTTCCAGAAACAAACCTCAGTCCTGTTGCCAGGCCACAGGGTTTCAGAATCAAACCGTTCTCATGTTCCCAGGCCACAGGGTTCCACAATCCACTTATGTCATGTTCCCAGCCCACAGGGTTCCAGAATCAAACCTCAGTTATGTTCCCAGGCCACAGGGTTCCAGGAGCAAGCCTCCCTCATATTCCAAGGCCACAGGGTTCCACAGTTAAACCTCAGTCATATTCCCAGGCCAGAGGGTTCCACAATCAAACCTCAGTCCTGTGGCCAGGCCCCGGTTCCACCATCAAGCCTCAGTCATGTACCCAGGCCTGAGTGTTCCACAATCAAACCTAAGTCATCTTGTGAAGCCTCAGGGTTGCACAATGAAACCTCAGTCATGTTGCCAGTCCACAGGTTTCTGCGATCAAATCAGAGTCAAGTTCCAAGGCCACAGGGTTCCAGAATCAAGCCTCAGTCATGTTGCCAGGCCACAGGGTTCAACCATCAAACCTCAGTCATATTCCCAGGAAACAGGGTTCCAGAATCAAACCAATGTCATGTTCCCAGGGCACGGGGTTCCAGTATCAGGCCTCAGTCATGTTCCCAGTGCACAGGGTTCCACCATCAAACCTCAGTCATGTTGCCAGTCCACAGGTTTCTGCTATCAAATCAGAGTCAAGTTCCCAGGCCACAGGTTTCCAGAATCAAGCCTCAGTCATGTTGCCAGGCCACAGGGTACCACCATCAAACCTCAGTCATGTTCCCAAGCCACAGGGTTTTTCCATAAAACCTCAGTCATGTTCCCAAGCCACAGGATTCCACAATCTCACATCAGGCATGTTCCCAGGCCAATGGTTTCCAGAATCAATCCTCAGTCATATTCCCAGGCCACATGGTTCCAGAATCAAACCTCAGTCATGTTCCCAGGACAAAGGGTTCCAGAATAAAACCTCAGTCATGTTCCCTGGACACAGGTTCCAAAAATAAAACCCCAGGCATGTTCCCAGGCCACAGGGTTCCAGAATCAAGCCTCCCTCATATTCCCAGGCCACAGGGTTCCACAATTAAACCTCAGTCATATTCCCAGGCCAGAGGGTTCCACAATCAAAGCTCACTCATGTTCCCATGCCACAGGGTTCAGGAATCCAACTGATGTCATGTTCCCAGGCCACAGGGTTCCAGAATCAATCCTCAGTCATATTCCCAGGCCACAGGGTTCCAGAATAAAACCTCAGTCATGTTCCCAGGCCACAGGGTTCCAGAATCAATACTCAGTTATGTTCCCTGGCTACAGGGTTCCAGAATAAAACCTCAGTCATATTCCCAGTCCACAGGGTTCCAGAACCAAGCCTCAGTCAGGTTCCCAGGGCACAGTATTCCACAATCTAAACAGATGTCATGTTCCCAGGTCACAGGTTTCCAGAATCACGCCTCAGTCATGTTCCCAGGCCACAGGGAGCCAGAATCATACCTCAGTCATGTTGCCAGGTCATAGGGTACCACCATCAAACCTCAGTCATATTCCCAGGCCACAGGTTTCCAGAATCAAACCGATTTCATGTTCCCAGGCAACAGGGTTCCAGAATACAAACTGATGTCATGTTCCCAGGCCACAGGGTTCCACCATCAAACCTCAGTCCTGTTGCCAGGCCACAGGGTTCCACCATCAAGCCTCAGTCATATTCCCAAGCCACAGGGTTTTTCCATCAAACCTCAGTCATGTTCCCAGGCCAAAGGTTTCCACAGTCTCACATCAGTGATGTTCCCAGGACAATGGTTTCCAGAATCAAACCTCAGTCATATTCCCAGGCCCCATGGTTCCAGAATCAAACCTCAGTCATGTTCGCAGGACACAGGGTTCCACAATCAAACCTCAGTCATGTTCCCAGGACAAAGGTGTCCAGAATGAAACCTGAGTCATTTTCCCAGGGAACAGGGTTCCAGAAACAAACCTCAGTCATGTTGCCAGGCCACAGGTTTCCACCATCAAACCTCAGACATGTTCCCAGGCCACAGGGTTCCACAATCCACTGATGTCATGTTCCCAGGCCACAGGGTTCCAGAATCAAACCGTTCTAATGTTCCCAGGCCACAAGGTTCCACAATCCACTGATGTCATGTTCCCAGGCCACAGGTTTCCAGAATCAAGCCTCCCTCATATTCCCAGGCCTCAGGGTTCCACAATTAAACCTCAGTCATATTCCCAGGCCAGAGGGTTCCACAATCAAAGCTCACTCATGTTCCCATGCCACAGGATTCCAGAATCCAACCGATGTCATGTTCCCAGGCCACAGGGTTCCAGAATCAATCCTCAGTCATGTTCCCAGGCTACAGGGTTCCAGAATAAAACCTCAGTCATATTCCCAGTCCACAGGGTTCCAGAACCAAGCCTCAGTCAGGTTCCCAGGGCACAGTATTCCACAATCTAAACAGATGTCATGTTCCCAGGTCACAGGTTTCCAGAATCACGCCTCAGTCATGTTCCCAGGCCACAGGGATCCAGAATCAAACCTCAGTCATGTTGCCAGGCCATAGGGTACCACCATCAAACCTCAGTCATATTCCCAGGGCAAAGGTTTCCAGAATCAAACCGATTTCATGTTCCCAGGCAACAGGGTACCAGAATCCAAACCGATGTCATGTTCCCAGGCCACAGGGTACCACCATCAAATCTCAGTCCTGTTGCCAGGCCACAGGGTTCCACCATCAAGCCTCAGTCATGTTCCCAAGCCTGAGGGTTCCAATATCAAACCTCAGTCATGTTGCCAGGCCACAGGATTCAACCATCAAACCTCAGTCATGTTCCCAGGAAACAGGGTTCCAGAATCAAACCAATGTCATGTTCCCAGGCCACGGGATTCCAGTATCAGGCCTCAGTCATGTTCCCTGTGCACAGGGTTCCACCATCAAAGCTCAGTCATGTTGGCAGTCCACAGGTTTCTGCGATCAGACCACATTCAAGTTCCCAGGCCCCAGGGTTCCAGAATCAAGCCTCAGTCATGTTGCCAGGCCACAGGGTACCACCATCAAACCTCAGTCATGTTCCCAGGACACATGGTTCCAGAATCAAACCTCAGTCATGTTCGCAGGCCACAGCGTTCCAGAATCAAACCGTTCTCATGTTCCCAGGCCACAGGGTTCCACAATCCACTGATGTCATGTTCCCAGGCCACAGGGTTCCAGAATCACGCCTCAGTCATATTCCCAGGCCACAGGGTTCCAGAATTAAACCTCAGTCATATTCCCAGGCCAGAGGGTTCCAGAATCCAACCGATGTCATGTTCCCAGGCCTCAGGGATCCAGAATCAAACCTCAGTCATGTTGCCAGGCCATAGGGTACCACCATCCAACCTCAGTCATATTCCGAGTCCACAGGTTTCCAGAATCAAACCGATTTCATGTTCCCAGGCAACAGGGTACCAGAATCCAAACCCATGTCATGTTCCCAGGCCACAGGGTTCCACCATCAAATCTCAGTCATTTTGCCAGGCCACAGGTTTCCACCACCAAGCCTCATTCATGTTCCCAAGCCTGAGTGTTCCACAATCAAACCTAAGTCATCTTGCCAGGCCACAGGGTTCCACAATCCACTGATGTCATGTTCCCAGGCCACAGGGTTCCAGAATAATACCTCAGTTATGTTCCCAGGCCACAGGGTTCCAGAATCAAGCCTCCCTCATATTCCCAGGCCACAGGGTTCCACAATTAAACCTCATACATATTCCCAGGCCAGAGGGTTCCACAATCAACCCTCAGTCCTGTTGCCAGGCCACGGTTCCACCATCAAGCCTCAGTCATGTTCCCAGGCCTGAGGTTTCCACAATCAAACCTCTGTCATGTTGCCAGGCCACAGGGTTCAACCATCAAACCTCAGTCATATTCCCAGGAAACAGGGTTCCAGAATCAATCCAATGTCATGTTGCCAGGCCACAGGTTACCACCATCAAACCTCAGTCATGTTCCCAGGCCACAGGGTTTTTCCATCAAACCTCAGTCATGTTCCCAGGCCACAGGATTCCACAATCTCACATCAGTCATGTTCCCAGGCCAATGGTTTCCTGAATCAAACCTCAGTCATATTCCCAGGCCTCATGGATCCAGAATCAAACCTCAGTCATGTTCGCAGGACAAAGGGTTCCAGAATAAAACCTCAGTCATGTTCCCTGGACACAGGTTCCAAAAATAAAACCCCAGGCATGTTCCCAGGCCACAGGGTTCCACAATCAAGCCTCACTCATATTCCCAGGCCACAAGGTTCCACAATTAAACCTCAGTCA
The DNA here is from genome assembly GCF_965194825.1 of Balaenoptera physalus. Lineage (NCBI taxonomy): Eukaryota > Metazoa > Chordata > Mammalia > Artiodactyla > Balaenopteridae > Balaenoptera > Balaenoptera physalus. Next base: position 24,940,626 of record NC_138894.1, read on the forward strand.
TATTCCCAGGCCAGAGGGTTCCACAATCATACCTCAGTCCTGTTGCCAGGCCACGGTTCCACCATGAAGCTTCAATCATGTTCCCAGGCCTGAGTGTTGCACAATCAAACCGAAGTCATCTTGCCAGGCCTCAGGCTTCCACCATCAACTCTCAGTCCTGTTGCCAGGCCACAGGCTTCCACCATCAAGCCTCAGTCACGTTCCCAAACCTAGGGTTCCACAATCAAACCTCTGTCATGTTGCCAGGCCACAGGGTTACAGAATTAAACCACAGTCATATTCCCAGGCCAGAGGGTTCCACAGTCAAACTTCACTCATGTTCCCTTGCCACAGGGTTCAAGAATCCCACTGATGTCATGTTCCCAGGCCACAGGGTTCGAGAATCAATCCTCAGTCATATTCCCAGGCCACAGGGTTCCAGAATAAAACCTCAGTCATGTTCCCAGGCCACAGGGTTCCAGAACCAAGCCTCAGTCAGGTTCCCAGTGCACAGTATTCCAAAATCTAAACAGATGTCATGTTCCCAAGTCACAGGTTTCCAGAATCACGCCTCAGTCATGTTCCCAGGCCACAGGGATCCAGAATCATACCTCAGTCATGTTGCCAGGCCATAGGGTCCCACCATTAAACCTCAGTCATATTCCCAGGCCACAGGTTTCCAGAATCAAACCGATTTCATCTTCCCAGGCAACAGGTTACCAGAATACAAACTGATGTCATGTTCCCAGGCCACAGGGTTCCACCATCAAATCTGAATCCTGTTGCCAGGCCACAGGGTTCCACCATCAAGCCTCAGTCATGTTCCCAAGCCTGAGGCTTCCACAATCAAACCTCAGTCATGTTGCCAGGCCACAGGGTTCAACCATCAAACCTCACTCATGTTCCCAGAAAACAGGGTTCCAGAATCAAACCAATGTCATGTTCCCAGGCCACGAGGTTCCAGTATCAGGCCTCAGTCATGTTCCCAGTGCACAGGTTTCCACCATCAAACCTCAGTCATATTCCCAGGCCACAGGTTTCCAGAATCAAACCGATTTCATGTTCCCAGGCAACAGGGTACCAGAATCCAAACCGATGTCATGTTCCCACTCCACAGGGTTCCACCATTAAATGTCAGTCCTGTTGCCAGGCCACAGGGTTCCACCATCAAGCCTCAGTCATGTTCCCAGGGAACAGGGTTCCAGAAACAAACCTCAGTAATGTTGCCAGGCCACAGGTTTCCACCATCAAACCTCAGACATGTTCCCAAGCCACAGGGTTCCAGAATCAAACCGTTCTCATGTTCCCAGGCCACAGCTTTCCACAATCCACTGATGTCATGTTCCCAGGCCACAGGGTTCCAGAATCAAACCTCAGTTATGTTCCCAGGCCACAGGGTTCCAGAATCAAGCCTCCCTCATATTCCCAGGCCACAGGGTTCCACAAATAAACCTCAGTCATATTCCCAGGCCACAGGGTTCCACCATCAAACCTCCATCCTGTTGCCAGGCCACGGTTCCACCATCAAGCCTCAGTCATGTTCCCAGCCCTGAGGTTTCCACAATCAAACCTCTGTCATGTTGCCAGGCCACAGGGTTCAACCATCAAACCTCAGTCATGTTCCCAGGCCACAGGGTTTTTCCATCAAACCTCAGTCATGTTCCCAGGCCACAGGATTCCACAATCTCACATCAGTCATGTTCCCAGGCCAATGGTTTCCTGAATCAAACCTCAGTCATATTCCCAGGCCTCATGGATCCAGAATGAAACCTCAGTCATGTTCGCAGGACAAAGGGTTCCAGAATAAAACCTCAGTCATGTTCCCTGGACACAGGTTCCAAAAATAAAACCCCAGGCATGTTCCCAGGCCACAGGGTTCCAGAATCAAGCCTCACTCATATTCCCAGGCCACAGGGTTCCACAATTAAACCTCAGTCATATTCCCAGGCCAGAGGGTTCCACAATCAAAGCTAAGTCATCTTGCCAGGCCACGGTTCCACCATCAAGCCTCAATCATGTGCCCAGGCCTGAGTGTTCCACAATCAAACCTAAGACATCTTGCCAGGCCACAGAGTTCCACAATCCACTGATGTCATGTTCCCAGGCCACTGGGTTCCAGAATCAAGCCTCCCTCATATTCCCAGGTCACAGGGTTCCACAATTAAACCTAAGTCATATTCCCAGGCCAGAGGGTTCCACAATCAAACCTCAGTCCTGTTGCCAGGCCACGGTTCCACCATCAAACCTCAGTCACGTTCCCAGGCCACAGGGTTCTTCCATCAAACCTCAGTCATGTTCCCAGGCCACAGGATTCCACAATCTCACATCAGTCATGTTCCCAGGCCAATGGTTTCCAGAATCTAACCTGAGTCATATTCCCAGGCCACATGGTTCCAGAATCAAACCTCAGTCATGTTCCCAGGACAAATGGTTCCAGAATAAAACCTCAGCCATGTTCCCTGGACACAGGTTCCAAAAATAAAACCCCAGGCATGTTCCCAGGCCACAGGGTTCCAGAATCAAGCCTCACTCATATTCCCAGGCCTCAGGGTTCCACAATTAAACCTCAGTCATATTCCCAGGCCAGAGGGTTCCACAATCAAAGCTAAGTCATCTTGCCAGGCCACAGGGTTCCACCATCAAACCTCAGTCCTGTGACCAGGCCACAGGCTTCCACCATCAAGCCTCACTCACGTTCCCAAGCCTGAGGGTTCCACCATCAAACCTCTGTCATGTTGCCAGATCACAGGGTTACGGAATTAAACCACAGTCATATTCCCAGGACAGAGGGTTCCACAGTCAAACCTCAGTCATGTTACCATGCCACAGGGTTCCAGAATCCAACCGATGTCATGTTCCCTGGCCACAGGGTTCCAGAATCTATCCTCAGTCATGTTCCCAGGCCACAGGGTTCCAGAATAAAACCTCAGTCATATTCCCAGTTCACAGGGTTCCAGAACAAAGCCTCAGTCAGGTTCCCAGGGCACAGTATTCCACAATCTAAACAGATGTCATGTTCCCAGGTCACAGGTTTCCAGAATCACGCCTCATTCATGTTCCCAGGCCACAGGGATCCACCATCAAGCCTCAGTCAAGTTCCCAAGCCTGAGGGTTCCACAATCAAACCTCATTCATGTTCCCAGTGCACAGGGTTCTTCCATCAAACCTCAATCATGTCCCCAGGACACAGGTTTCCAGAATCAAACCAAAGTCAAGTTCCCAGGCCATGGGTTTCCAGTACCAGGCCTCAGTCATGTTTCCAGGGCACAGGGTTCCACAATCAAACCTCAGTCATGTTGCCAGTCCACAGGTTTCTGCCATCAAACCTCAGTCAAGTTCCCAGGCCACAGATTTCCAGAATCAAACCTCAGTCATATTCCCAGGACACATGGTTCCAGAATCAAACCTCAGTCATGTTCGCAGGCCACAGGGTTCCACAATCAAACCTCAGTCATGTTCCCAGGAAAAAGGTGTCCAGAATCAAACCTCAGTCATGTTCCCAGGGAACAGGGTTCCAGAAACAAACCTCAGTCATGATGCCAGGCCACAGGTTACCACCATCAAACCTCAGTCATATTCCCAGTCCACAGGTTTCCAGAATCAAACCGATTTCATGTTCCCAGGCAACAGGGTACCAGAATCCAAACCCATGTCATGTTCCCAGGCCACAGGTTTCCACCATCAAATCTCAGTCATTTTGCCAGGCCACAGGTTTCCACCACCAAGCCTCATTCATGTTCCCAAGCCTGAGTGTTCCACAATCAAACCTAAGTCATCTTGCCAGGCCACAGGGTTCCACAATCCACTGATGTCATGTTCCCAGGCCACAGGGTTCCAGAATCAAACCTCAGTTATTTTCTCAGGCCACAGGGTTCCAGAATCAAGCCTCCCTCATATTCCCAGGCCACAGGGTTCCACAATTAAACCTCAGTCATATTCCCAGGCCAGAGGGTTCCACAATCAAACCTCAGTCCTGTTGCCAGGCCACGGTTCCACCATCAAGCCTCAGTCATGTTCCTAGGCCTGAGTGTTCCACAATCAAACCTAAGTCATCTTGCCAGGCCACAGGGTTCCACAATCCACTGATGTCATGTTCCCAGGCCACAGGGTTCCAGAATCAAGCCTCCCTCATATTCCCAGGCCACAGGTTTCCACAATTAAACCTAAGTCATATTCCCAGGCCAGAGGGTTCCACAATCAAACCTCAGTCTTGTTGCCAGGCCACGGTTCCACCATCAAACCTCAGTCATGTTCCCAGGCCACAGGGTTCTTCCAACAAATCTCAGTCATGTTCCCAGGCCACAGGATTCCACAATCTCACATCAGTCATGTTCCCAGGCCAATGGTTTCCAGAATCAAACCTCAGTCATATTCCCAGGCCACATGGTTCCAGAATCAAACCTCAGTCATGTTCCCAGGACACTTGGTTCCAGAATAAAACCTCAGCCATGTTCCCTGGACACCGGTTCCAAAAATAAAACTCCAGTCATGTTCCCAGGCCACAGGGTTCCAGAATCAAGCCTCACTCATATTCCCAGGCCTGAGTGTTCCACAATCAAACCTAAATCATCTTGCCAGGCCACAGGGTTCCACAATCCACTGATGTCATGTTCCCAGGCCACAGGGTTCCAGAATCAAGCCTCCCTCATATTCCCAGGCCACAGGTTTCCACAATTAAACCTAAGTCATATTCCCAGACCAGAGGTTTCAACCATCAAACCTCAGTCATGTTCCCAGGAAACAGGGTTCCAGAATCAAACCAATGTCACGTTCCGAGGGCACGGGGTTCCAGTATTAGGCCTCAGTCATGTTCCCAGGCCACAGGGTTCCACCATCAAACCTCAGTCATGTTGGCAGTCCTCAGGTTTCTGCGATCAAACCACATTCAACTTCCCAGGCCACAGGGTTCCAGAATCAAGCCTCAGTCATGTTGCCAGGCCACAGGTTACCACAATCAATCCTCAGTCATGTTCCCAGTGCACAGGGTTCCTCCATCAAACCTCAATCATGTTCCCAGGACACAGGTTTCCGGAATCAAACCAAAGTCAAGTTCCCAGGCCATGGGTTTCCAGTACCAGGCCTCAGTCATGTTTCCAGGGCACAGGGTTCCACAATCAAACCTCAGTCATGTTGCCAGTCCACAGGTTTCTGCCATCAAACCTCAGTCAAGTTCCCAGGCCACAGATTTCCAAAATCAAACCTCAGTCATATTCCCAGGACACATGATTCCAGAACCAAACCTCAGTCATGTTCGCAGGCCACAGGGTTTCACAATCAAACCTCAGTCATGTTCCCAGGACAAAGGTGTCCAGAATCAAACCTCAAGCATGTTCCCAGGGAACAGGGTTCCAGAAACAAACCTCAGTCATGTTGCCAGGCCACAGGTTTCCACCATCAAACCTTCAGACATGTTCCCAGGCGACAGGGTTCCAGAACCAAACCGTTCTCATGTTCCCAGGCCACAGGGTTCCACAATCCACTGCTGTCATGTTCCCAGGCCACAGGGTTTCAGAATCAACCTCAGTTATGTTCCCAGGCCACAGGGTTCCAGAATCAAGCCTCCCTCATATTCCCAGGCCACAGGGTTCCACAATTAAACCTCAGTCATACTCCCAGGCCAGAGGGTTCCACAATCAAACCTCAGTCCTGTTGCCAGGCCACGGTTCCACCATCAAGCCTCAGTCATGTGCCCAGGCCTGAGTGTTCCACAATCAAACCTAAGACATCTTGCCAGGCCACAGAGTTCCACAATCCACTGATGTCATGTTCCCAGGCCACTGGGTTCCAGAATCAAGCCTCCCTCATATTCCCAGGTCACAGGGTTCCACAATTAAACCTAAGTCATATTCCCAGGCCAGAGTGTTCCACAATCAAACCTCAGTCCTCTTGCCAGGCCACGGTTCCACCATCAAACCTCAGTCACGTTCCCAGGCCACAGGATTCTTCCATCAAACCTCAGTCATGTTCCCAGGCCACAGGATTCCACAATCTCACATCAGTCATGTTCCCAGGCCAATGGTTTCCAGAATCAAACCTGAGTCATATTCCCAGGCCACATGGTTCCAGAATCAAACCTCAGTCATGTTCCCAGGACACATGGTTCCAGAATAAAACCTCAGCCATGTTCCCTGTACACAGGTTCCAAAAATAAAACCCCAGGCATGTTCCCAGGCCACAGGGTTCCAGAATCAAGCCTCACTCATATTCCCAGGCCTCAGGGTTCCACAATTAAACCTCAGTCATATTCCCAGGCCAGAGGGTTCCACAGTCAAACCTTAGTCATGTTACCATGCCACACGGTTCCAGAATCCAACCGATGTCATGTTCCCTGGCCACAGGGTTCCAGAATCTATCCTCAGTCATGTTCCCAGGCCACAGGGTTCCAGAATAAAACCTCAGTCATATTCCCAGTTCACAGGGTTCCAGAACAAAGCCTCAGTCAGGTTCCCAGGGCACAGTATTCCACAATCTAAACAGATGTCATGTTCCCAGGTCACAGGTTTCCAGAATCACGCCTCATTCATGTTCCCAGGCCACAGGGATCCACCATCAAGCCTCAGTCAAGTTCCCAAGCCTGAGGGTTCCACAATCAAACCTCATTCATGTTCCCAGTGCACAGGGTTCTTCCATCAAACCTCAATCATGTTCCCAGGACACAGGTTTCCAGAATCAAACCAAAGTCAAGTTCCCAGGCCATGGGTTTCCAGTACCAGGCCTCAGTCATGTTTCCAGGGCACAGGGTTCCACAATCAAACCTCAGTCATGTTGCCAGTCCACAGGTTTCTGCCATCAAACCTCAGTCAAGTTCCCAGGCCACAGATTTCCAGAATCAAACCTCAGTCATATTCCCAGGACACAGGTTTCCAGAATCAAACCGATTTCATCTTCCCAGGCAACAGGGTACCAGAATCCAAACCGATGTCATGTTCCCAGGCCACAGGGTTCCACCATCAAATCTCAGTCCTGTTGCCAGGCCACAGGCTTCTACCATCAAGCCTCAGTCATTTTCCCAAGCCTGAGGGTTCCAAATTCAAACCTCTGTCATGTTGCCAGGCCACATTGTTCAACCATCAAACCTCAGTCATGTTCCCAGGAAACAGGGTTCCAGAATCAAACCAATGTCATGTTCCCAGGCCACAGGGTTCCAGAATCAAGCCTCAGTCATGTTGCCAGGCCACAGGGTACCACCATCAAACCTCAGTCATGTTCCCAGTGCACAGGGTTCCTCCATCAAACTTCAATCATGTTCCCAGGACACATGTTTCCAGAATCAAACCAAAGTCAAGTTCCCAGGCCATGGGTTTCCAGTACCAGGCCTCAGTCATGTTTCCAGGGCACAGGGTTCCACAATCAAACCTCAGTCATGTTGCCAGTCCACAGGTTTCTGCCATCAAACCTCAGTCAAGTTCCAAGGCCACAGATTTCCAGAATCAACCTCAGTCATATTCCCAGGACACATGGTTCCAGAATCAAACCTCAGTCATGTTCGCAGGCCACAGGGTTCCACAATCAAACCTCAGTCATGTTCCCAGGACAAAGGTGTCCAGAATCAAACCTCAGTCATGTTCCCAGGGAGCAGGGTTCCACAATCCACTGATGTCATGTTCCCAGGCCACAGGGTTCCAGAATCAAACCTCAGTTATGTTCCCAGGCCACAGGGTTCCACCATCAAACCTCCATCCTGTTGCCAGGCCACGGTTCCACCATCAAGCCTCAGTCATGTTCCCAGGTCTGAGGGTTCCACAATAAAACTTCTGTCATGTTGCCAGGCCACAGGGTTCTACCATCAAACCTCAGTCCTGTTGCCAGGCCACAGGGTTCAACCATCAAACCTCAGTCATTTTCCCAGGAAACAGGGTTCAAGAATCAAGCCTCCCTCATATTCGCAGGCCACAGGGTTCCACAATTAAACCTCAGTCATATTCCCAGACCAAAGGTTTCAACCATCAAATCTCAGTCATGTTCCCAGGAAACAGGGTTTCACAATCAAACCAATGTCATGTTCCGAGGCCACGGGGTTACAGTATTAGGCCTCAGTCATGTTCCCAGGGCACAGGGTTCCACCATCAATCCTCAGTCATATTCCCAGTCCACAGGGTTCCAGAACCAAGTCTCAGTCAGGTTCCCAGGGCACAGTGTTCCACAATCTAAACAGATGTCATGTTCCCAGGTCACAGGTTTCCAGAATCACGCCTCAGTCATGTTCCCAGTCCACAGGGATCCAGAATCAAACCGATTTCATGTTCCCAGGCAACAGGGTACCAGAATCCAAACCCATGTCATGTTCCCAGGCCACAGGGTTCCACCATCAAATCTCAGTCATTTTGCCAGGCCACAGGTTTCCACCACCAAGCCTCATTCATGTTCCCAAGCCTGAGTGTTCCACAATCAAACCTAAGTCATCTTGCCAGGCCACAGGGTTCCACAATCCACTGATGTCATGTTCCCAGGCCACAGGGTTCCAGAATCAAACCTCAGTTATGTTCCCACGCCACAGGGTTCCAGAATCAAGCCTCCCTCATATTCCCAGGCCACAGGGTTCCACAATTAAACCTCAGTCATATTCCCAGGCCAGAGGGTTCCACAATCAAACCTCAGTCCTGTTGCCAGGCCACGGTTCCACCATCAAGCCTCAGTCATGTTCCCAGGCCTGAGTGTTCCACAATCAAACCTAAGTCATCTTGCCAGGCCACAGGGTTCCACAATCCACTGATGTCATGTTCCCAGGCCACAGGGTTCCAGAATCAAGCCTCCCTCATATTCCCAGGCCACAGGTTTCCACAATTAAACCTAAGTCATATTCCCAGGCCAGAGGGTTCCACAATCAAACCTCAGTCTTGTTGCCAGGCCACGGTTCCACCATCAAACCTCAGTCATGTTCCCAGGCCACAGGGTTCTTCCAACAAATCTCAGTCATGTTCCCAGGCCACAGGATTCCACAATCTCACATCAGTCATGTTCCCAGGCCAATGGTTTCCAGAATCAAACCTCAGTCATATTCCCAGGCCACATGGTTCCAGAATCAAACCTCAGTCATGTTCCCAGGACACATGGTTCCAGAATAAAACCTCAGCCATGTTCCCTGGACACCGGTTCCAAAAATAAAACCCCAGTCATGTTCCCAGGCCACAGGGTTCCAGAATCAAGCCTCACTCATATTCCCAGGCCTGAGTGTTCCACTATCAAACCTAAATCATCTTGCCAGGCCACAGGGTTCCACAATCCACTGATGTCATGTTCCCAGGCCACAGGGTTCCAGAATCAAGCCTCCCTCATATTCCCAGGCCACAGGTTTCCACAATTAAACCTAAGTCATATTCCCAGACCAGAGGTTTCAACCATCAAACCTCACTCATGTTCCCAGGAAACAGGGTTCCAGAATCAAACCAATGTCATGTTCCGAAGGCACGGGGTTCCAGTATTAGGCCTCAGTCATGTTCCCAGGCCACAGGGTTCCACCATCAAACCTCAGTCATGTTGGCAGTCCTCAGGTTTCTGCGATCAAACCACATTCAACTTCCCAGGCCACAGGGTTCCAGAATCAAGCCTCAGTCATGTTGCCAGGCCACAGGTTACCACCATCAATCCTCAGTCATGTTCCCAGTGCACAGGGTTCCTCCATCAAACCTCAATCATGTTCCCAGGACACAGGTTTCCCGAATCAAACCAAAGTCAAGTTCCCAGGCCATGGGTTTCCAGTACCAGGCCTCAGTCATGTTTCCAGGGCACAGGGTTCCACAATCAAACCTCAGTCATGTTGCCAGTCCACAGGTTTCTGCCATCAAACCTCAGTCAAGTTCCCAGGCCACAGATTTCCAAAATCAAACCTCAGTCATATTCCCAGGACACATGATTCCAGAACCAAACCTCAGTCATGTTCGCAGGCCACAGTGTTTCACAATCAAACCTCAGTCATGTTCCCAGGACAAAGGTGTCCAGAATCAAACCTCAGGCATGTTCACAGGGAACAGGGTTCCAGAAACAAACCTCAGTCATGTTGCCAGGCCACAGGTTTCCACCATCAAACCTTCAGACATGTTCCCAGGCGACAGGGTTCCAGAACCAAACTGTTCTCATGTTCCCAGGCCACAGGGTTCCACAATCCACTGATGTCATGTTCCCAGGCCACAGGGGTTCAGAATCAACCTCAGTTATGTTCCCAGGCCACAGGGTTCCAGAATCAAGCCTCCCTCATATTCCCAGGCCACAGGGTTCCACAATTAAACCTCAGTCATATTCCCAGGCCAGAGGGTTCCACAATCAAACCTCAGTCCTGTTGCCAGGCCACGGTTCCACCATCAAGCCTCAGTCATGTGCCCAGGCCTGAGTGTTCCACGATCAAACCTAAGACATCTTGCCAGGCCACAGAGTTCCACAATCCACTGATGTCATGTTCCCAGGCCACTGGGTTCCAGAATCAAGCCTCCCTCATATTCCCAGGTCACAGGGTTCCACAATTAAACCTAAGTCATATTCCCAGGCCAGAGTGTTCCACAATCAAACCTCAGTCCTCTTGCCAGGCCACGGTTCCACCATCAAACCTCAGTCACGTTCCCAGGCCACAGGGTTCTTCCATCAAACCTCAGTCATGTTCCCAGGCCACAGGATTCCACAATCTAACATCAGTCATGTTCCCAGGCCAATGGTTTCCAGAATCAAACCTGAGTCATATTCCTAGGCCACATGGTTCCAGAATCAAACCTCAGTCATGTTCCCAGGACACATGGTTCCAGAATAAAACCTCAGCCATGTTCCCTGGACACCGGTTCCAAAAATAAAACCCCAGTCATGTTCCCAGGCCACAGGGTTCCAGAATCAAGCCTCACTCATATTCCCAGGCCACAGGGTTCCACAATTAAACCTTAGTCATATTCACAGGCCAGAGGGTTCCACAATCAAACCTCAGTCCTGTTGCCAGGCCACGGTTCCACCATGAAGCCTCAGTCATGTTCCCAGTCCAGAGTGTTCCACAATCAAACCTAAGTCATCTTGCCTGGCCACAGGTTTCCACCATCAAACATCAGTCCTGTGACCAGGCCACAGGCTTCCACCATCAAGCCTCAGTCATGTTCCCAAGCCTGAGGGTTCCACAATCAAACCTCTGTCATGTTGCCAGATCACAGGGTTACAGAATTAAACCACAGTCATAATCCCTGGCCAGAAGGTTCCACAGTCAAACCTCAGTCATGTTACCATGCCACAGGGTTCCAGAATCCAACCGATGTCATGTTCCCAGGCCACAGGGTTCCAGAACCAAGCCTCAGTCAGGTTCCCAGGGCACAGTATTCCACAATCTAAACAGATGTCATGTTCCCAGGTCACAGGTTTCCAGAATCACGCCTCATTCATGTTCCCAGGCCACAGGGATCCACCATCAAGCCTCAGTCAAGTTCCCAAGCCTGAGGGTTCCACAATCAAACCTCATTCATGTTCCCAGTGCAAAGGTTTCTTCCATCAAACCTCAATCATGTTCCCAGGACACAGGTTTCCAGAATCAAACCAAAGTCAAGTTCCCAGGCCATGGGTTTCCAGTACCAGGCCTCAGTCATGTTTCCAGGGCACAGGGTTCCACAATCAAACCTCAGTCATGTTGCCAGGCCACAGGGTACCACCATCATACCTCAGTCATGTTCCCAGGCCACAGGATTCCACAATCTCACATCAGTCATGTTCCCAGGTCAATGGTTTCCAGAATCAAACCTCAGTCATATTCCCAGGCCACATGGTTCCAGAATCAAACCTCAGTCATGTTCCCAGGACAAAGGGATCCAGAATAAAACCTCAGTCATGTTCCCTGGACACAGGTTCCAAAAATAAAATCCCCGGCATGTTCCCAGGCCACAGGGTTCCAGAAGCAAGCCTCACTCATATTCCCAGGCCACAGGGTTCCACAATTAAACCTGTGTCATATTCCCAGGCCAGAGGTTTCCACAATCAAACCTCAGTCCTGTTGCCAGGCCACGGTTCCACCATCAAGCCTCAGTCATGTTCCCAGGCCAGAGTGTTCCACAACCAAACCTAAGTCATCTTGCCAGGCCACAGGGTTCCACCATCAAACCTCAGTCCTGTTGCCAGGCCACAGGGTTCAACCATCAAACCTCAGTCATTTTCCCAGGAAACAGGGTTCAAGAATCAAGCCTCCCTCATATTCCCAGGCCACAGGGTTCCACAATTAAACCTCAGTCATATTTCCAGACCAAAGGTTTCAACCATCAAACCTCAGTCATGTTCCCAGGAAACAGGGTTTCACAATCAAACCAATGTCATGTTCCGAGGCCACGGGGTTACAGTATTAGGCCTCAGTCATGTTCCCAGGGCACAGGGTTCCACCATCAAACCTCAGTCATGTTGGCAGTCCACAGTTTTCTGCGATCAAACCACATTCAAATTCCCAGGCCACAGGGTTCCAGAATCAAGCCTCACTCATATTCCCAGGCCTCAGGTTTCCACAATTAAACCTCAGTCATATTCCCAGGCCAGAGGGTTCCACAATCAAAGCTAAGTCATCTTGCCAGGCCACAGGGTTCCACCATCAAACCTCAGTCCTGTGACCAGGCCACAGGCTTTCACCATCAAGCCTCAGTCACGTTCCCAAGCCTGAGGGTTCCACCATCAAACCTCTGTCATGTTGCCAGATCACAGGGTTACAGAATTAAACCACAGTCATATTCCCAGGCCAGAGGGTTCCACAGTCAAACCTCAGTCATGTTACCATGCCACACGGTTCCAGAATCCAACCGATGTCATGTTCCCTGGCCACAGGATTCCAGAATCTATCCTCAGTCATGTTCCCAGGCCACAGGGTTCCAGAATAAAACCTCAGTCATATTCCCAGTTCACAGGGTTCCAGAAAAAGCCTCAGTCAGGTTCCCAGGGCACAGTATTCCACAATCTAAACAGATGTCATGTTCCCAGGTCACAGGTTTCCAGAATCACGCCTCATTCATGTTCCCAGGCCACAGGGATCCACCATCAAGCCTCAGTCAAGTTCCCAAGCCTGAGGGTTCCACAATCAAACCTCATTCATGTTCCCAGTGCACAGGGTTCTTCCATCAAACCTCAATCATGTTCCCAGGACACAGGTTTCCAGAATCAAACCAAAGTCAAGTTCCCAGGCCATGGGTTTCCAGTACCAGGCCTCAGTCATGTTTCCAGGGCACAGGGTTCCACAATCAAACCTCAGTCATGTTGCCAGTCCACAGGTTTCTGCCATCAAACCTCAGTCAAGTTCCCAGGCCACAGATTTCCAGAATCAAACCTCAGTCATATTCCCAGGACACATGGTTCCAGAATCAAACCTCAGTCATGTTCGCAGGCCACAGGGTTCCACAATCAAACCTCAGTCATGTTCCCAGGAAAAAGGTGTCCAGAATCAAACCTCAGTCATGTTCCCAGGGAACAGGGTTCCAGAAACAAACCTCAGTCATGATGCCAGGCCACAGGTTACCACCATCAAACCTCAGACATGTTCCCAGGCCACAGGGTTCCAGAATCAAACCGTGCTCATGTTCCCAGGCCACAGGGTTCCACAATCCACTGATGTCATGTTCCCAGGCCACAGGGTTCCAGAATCACGCCTCAGTCATATTCCCAGGCCACAGGGTTCCAGAATTAAACCTCAGTCATATTCCCAGGCCAGAGGGTTCCAGAATCCAACCGATGTCATGTTCCCAGGCCACAGGGTTCTAGAACCAAGCCTCAGTCAGGTTCCCAGGCCTCAGGGATCCAGAATCAAACCTCAGTCATGTTGCCAGGCCATAGGGTACCACGATCAAACCTCAGTCATATTCCCAGGCCACAAGGTTCCAGAATCAAACCTCAGTCATATTCCCAGGCCACATGGTTCCACAATCAAACCTCATTCATGTTCCCAGTGCACAGGGTTCTTCCATCAAACCTCAATCATGTTCCCAGGACACAGGTTTCCAGAATCAAACCGATTTCATGTTCCCAGGCAACAGGGTACCAGAATCCAAACCCATGTCATGTTCCCAGGCCACAGGGTTCCACCATCAAATCTCAGTCATTTTGCCAGGCCACAGGGTTCCACCACCAAGCCTCATTCATGTTCCCAAGCCTGAGTGTTCCACAATCAAACCTAAGTCATCTTGCCAGGCCACAGGGTTCCACAATCCACTGATGTCATGTTCCCAGGCCACAGGGTTCCAGAATCAAACCTCAGTTATGTTCCCAGGCCACAGGGTTCCAGAATCAAGCCTCCCTCATATTCCCAGGCCACAGGGTTCCAAAATTAGACCTCAGTCATATTCCCAGGCCAGAGGGTTCCACAATCAAACCTCAGTCCTGTTGCCAGGCCACGGTTCCACCATCAAGCCTCAGTCATGTTCCCAGGCCTGAGTGTTCCACAATCAAACCTAAGTCATCTTGCCAGGACACAGGGTTCCACAATCCACTGATGTTAAGTTCCCAGGCCACAGGGTTCCAGAATCAAGCCTCCCTCATATTCCCAGGCCACAGGTTTCCACAATTAAACCTAAGTCATATTCCCAGGCCAGAGGGTTCCACAATCAAACCTCAGTCCTGTTGCCAGGCCACGGTTCCACCATGAAGCCTCAGTCATGTTCCCAGTCCAGAGTGTTCCACAATCAAACCTAAGTCATCTTGCCTGGCCACAGTTTTCCACCATCAAACATCAGTCCTGTGACCAGGCCACAGGCTTCCACCATCAAGCCTCAGTCATGTTCCCAAGCCTGAGGGTTCCACAATCAAACCTCTGTCATGTTGCCAGATCACAGGGTTACAGAATTAAACCACAGTCATAATCCCTGGCCAGACGGTTCCACAGTCAAACCTCAGTCATGTTACCATGCCACAGGGTTCCAGAATCCAACCGATGTCATGTTCCCTGGCCACAGGGTTCCAGTATCTATCCTCAGTCATGTTCCCAGGCCACAGGGTTCCAGAACCAATCCTCAGTCAGGTTCCCAGGGCACAGTATTCCACAATCTAAACAGATGTCATATTCCCAGGTCACAGGTTTCCAGAATCACGCCTCAGTCATGTTCCCAGGCCACAGGGATCCAGAATCATACCTCAGTCATGTTGCCAGGCCATAGGGTACCACCATCAAACATCAGTCATATTCCCAGGCCACAGGTTTCTAGAATCAAACCGATTTCATGTTCCCAGGCAACAGGGTACCAGAATCCAAACCGATGTCATGTTCCCAGGCCACAGGGTTCCACCATTAAATCTCAGTCCTGTTGCCAGGCCACAGGGATCTACCATCAAGCCTCAGTCATATTCCCAAGCCTGAGGGTTCAACCATCAAACCTCAGTCATGTTCCCAGGAAACAGGTTTCCAGAATCAAACCAATGTCATGTTCCCAAGCCACGGGGTTCCAGTATCAGGCCTCAGTCATGTTCCCAGTGCACAGGGTTCCACCATCAAACCTCAGTCATGTTGCCAGTCCACAGGTTTCTGCGATCAAACCACATTCAAGTTCCCAGGCCACAGGTTTCCAGAATCAAGGCTCAGTCATGTTGCCAGGCCACAGGGTACCACCATCAAACCTCAGTCATGTTCCCAGTGCACAGGGTTCCTCCATCCTACCTCAATCATATTCCCAGGACACAGGTTTCCAGAATCAAACCAAAATCAAGTTCCCAGGCCATGGGTTTCCAGTAGCAGGCCTCAGTCATGTTTCCAGGGCACAGGGTTCCACAATCAAGCCTCAGTCATGTTGCCAGGCCACAGGGAACCACCATCATACCTCAGTCATATTCCCAGGCCACAGGTTTCCAGAATCAAACCGATTTCATCTTCCCAGGCAACAGGGTACCAGAATCCAAACCGATGTCATGTTCCCAGGCCACAGGGTTCCACCATCAAATCTCAGTCCTGTTGCCAGGGCACAGGCTTCCACCATCAAGCCTCAGTCATTTTCCCAAGCCTGAGGGTTCCAAATTCAAACCTCTGTCATGTTGCCAGGCAACAGGGTTCAACCATCAAACCTCAGTCATGTTCCCAGGAAACAGGGTTCCAGAATCAAACCAATGTCATGTTCCCAGGCCACAGGGTTCCAGAATCAAGCCTCAGTCATGTTGGCAGGCCACAGGGTACCTCCATCAAACCTCAGTCATGTTCCCAGTGCACCGGGTTCTTCCATCAAACTTCAGTCATGTTCCCAGGACACATGTTTCCAGAATCAAACCAAAGTCAAGTTCCCAGGCCATGGGTTTCCAGTACCAGGCCTCAGTCATGTTTCCAGGGCACAGGGTTCCACAATCAAACCTCAGTCATGTTGCCAGTCCACAGGTTTCTGCCATCAAACCTCAGTCAAGTTCCAAGGCCACAGATTTCCAGAATCAACCTCAGTCATATTCCCAGGACACATGGTTCCAGAATCAAACCTCAGTCATGTTCGCAGGCCACAGGGTTCCACAATCAAACCTCAGTCATGTTCCCAGGACAAAGGTGTCCAGAATCAAACCTCAGTCATATTCCCAGGGAACAGGGTTCCAGAAACAAACCTCAGTCGTGTTGCCAGTCCACAGGTTTGCACCATCAAACCTCAGACATGTTCCCAAGCCACAGGTTTCCAGAATCAAACCTCAGTCATGTTCCCAGGCCACAGGGTTCCACAATCCACTGATGTCATGTTCCCAGGCCACAGGGTTCCAGAATCAAACCTCAGTTATGTTCCCAGGCCACAGGGTTCCAGAATTAAACCTCAGTCATATTCCCAGGCCACAGGGTTCCACCATCAAACCTCCATCCTGTTGCCAGGCCACGGTTCCACCATCAAGCCTCAGTCATGTTCCCAGGCCTGTGGGTTCCACAATCAAACCTCTGTCATGTTGCCAGGCAACAGGGTTCCACCATCAAACCTCAGTCCTGTTGCCAGGCCACAGGGTTCAACCATCAAACCTCAGTCATTTTCCCAGGAAACAGGGTTCAAGAATCAAGCCTCCCTCATATTCCCAGGCCACAGGGTTCCACAATTAAACCTCAGTCATATTCCCAGACCAAAGGTTTCAACCATCAAACCTCAGTCATGTTCCCAGGAAACAGGGTTCCAGAATCAAACCAATGTCATGTTCCGAGGGCACGGGGTTCCAGTATTAGGCCTCAGTCATGTTCCCAGGCCACAGGGTTCCACCATCAAACCTCAGTCATGTTGGCAGTCCTCAGGTTTCTGCGATCAAACCACATTCAACTTCCCAGGCCACAGGGTTCCAGAATCAAGCCTCAGTCATGTTGCCAGGCCACAGGTTACCACCATCAATCCTCAGTCATGTTCCCAGTGCACAGGGTTCCTCCATCAAACCTCAATCATGTTCCCAGGACACAGGTTTCCCGAATCAAACCAAAGTCAAGTTCCCAGGCCATGGGTTTCCAGTACCAGGCCTCAGTCATGTTTCCAGGGCACAGGGTTCCACAATCAAACCTCAGTCATGTTGCCAGGCCACAGGGTACCACCATCATACCTCAGTCATGTTCCCAGGCCACAGGATTCCACAATCTCACATCAGTCATGTTCCCAGGTCAATGGTTTCCAGAATCAAACCTCAGTCATATTCTCAGGCCACATGGTTCCAGAATCAAACCTCAGTCATGTTCCCAGGACAAAGGGATCCAGAATAAAACCTCAGTCATGTTCCCTGGACACAGGTTCCAAAAATAAAATCCCCGGCATGTTCCCAGGCCACAGGGTTCCAGAAGCAAGCCTCACTCATATTCCCAGGCCACAGGGTTCCAGAAGCAAGCCTCACTCATATTCCCAGGCCACAGGGTTCCACAATTAAACCTGTGTCATATTCCCAGGCCAGAGGTTTCCACAATCAAACCTCAGTCCTGTTGCCAGGCCACGGTTCCACCATCAAGCCTCAGTCATGTTCCCAGGCCAGAGTGTTCCACAACCAAACCTAAGTCATCTTGCCAGGCCACAGGGTTCCACCATCAAACCTCAGTCCTGTTGCCAGGCCACAGGGTTCAACCATCAAACCTCAGTCATTTTCCCAGGAAACAGGGTTCAAGAATCAAGCCTCCCTCATATTCCCAGGCCACAGGGTTCCACAATTAAACCTCAGTCATATTTCCAGACCAAAGGTTTCAACCATCAAACCTCAGTCATGTTCCCAGGAAACAGGGTTTCACAATCAAACCAATGTCATGTTCCGAGGCCACGGGGTTACAGTATTAGGCCTCAGTCATGTTCCCAGGGCACAGGGTTCCACCATCAAACCTCAGTCATGTTGGCAGTCCACAGTTTTCTGCGATCAAACCACATTCAAATTCCCAGGCCACAGGGTTCCAGAATCAAGCCTCACTCATATTCCCAGGCCTCAGGGTTCCACAATTAAACCTCAGTCATATTCCCAGGCCAGAGGGTTCCACAATCAAAGCTAAGTCATCTTGCCAGGCCACAGGGTTCCACCATCAAACCTCAGTCCTGTGACCAGGCCACAGGCTTTCACCATCAAGCCTCAGTCACGTTCCCAAGCCTGAGGGTTCCACCATCAAACCTCTGTCATGTTGCCAGATCACAGGGTTACAGAATTAAACCACAGTCATATTCCCAGGCCAGAGGGTTCCACAGTCAAAGCTCAGTCATGTTACCATGCCACAGGGTTCCAGAATCCAACCGATGTCATGTTCCCTGGCCACAGGATTCCAGAATCTATCCTCAGTCATGTTCCCAGGCCACAGGGTTCCAGAATAAAACCTCAGTCATATTCCCAGTTCACAGGGTTCCAGAACAAAGCCTCAGTCAGGTTCCCAGGGCACAGTATTCCACAATCTAAACAGATGTCATGTTCCCAGGTCACAGGTTTCCAGAATCACGCCTCATTCATGTTCCCAGGCCACAGGGATCCACCATCAAGCCTCAGTCAAGTTCCCAAGCCTGAGGGTTCCACAATCAAACCTCATTCATGTTCCCAGTGCACAGGGTTCTTCCATCAAACCTCAATCATGTTCCCAGGACACAGGTTTCCAGAATCAAACCAAAGTCAAGTTCCCAGGCCATGGGTTTCCAGTACCAGGCCTCAGTCATGTTTCCAGGGCACAGGGTTCCACAATCAAACCTCAGTCATGTTGCCAGTCCACAGGTTTCTGCCATCAAACCTCAGTCAAGTTCCCAGGCCACAGATTTCCAGAATCAAACCTCAGTCATATTCCCAGGACACATGGTTCCAGAATCAAACCTCAGTCATGTTCGCAGGCCACAGGGTTCCACAATCAAACCTCAGTCATGTTCCCAGGAAAAAGGTGTCCAGAATCAAACCTCAGTCATGTTCCCAGGGAACAGGGTTCCAGAAACAAACCTCAGTCATGATGCCAGGCCACAGGTTACCACCATCAAACCTCAGACATGTTCCCAGGCCACAGGGTTCCAGAATCAAACCGTTCTCATGTTCCCAGGCCACAGGGTTCCACAATCCACTGATGTCATGTTCCCAGGCCACAGGGTTCCAGAATCACGCCTCAGTCATATTCCCAGGCCACAGGGTTCCAGAATTAAACCTCAGTCATATTCCCAGGCCAGAGGGTTCCAGAATCCAACCGATGTCATGTTCCCAGGCCACAGGGTTCTAGAACCAAGCCTCAGTCAGGTTCCCAGGCCTCAGGGATCCAGAATCAAACCTCAGTCATGTTGCCAGGCCATAGGGTACCACCATCAAACCTCAGTCAAATTCCCAGTCCACAGGTTTCCAGAATCAAACCGATTTCATGTTCCCAGGCAACAGGGTACCAGAATCCAAACCCATGTCATGTTCCCAGGCCACAGGGTTCCACCATCAAATCTCAGTCATTTTGCCAGGCCACAGGTTTCCACCACCAAGCCTCATTCATATTCCCAAGCCTGAGTGTTCCACAATCAAACCTAAGTCATCTTGCCAGGCCACAGGGTTCCACAATCCACTGATGTCATGTTCCCAGGCCACAGGGTTCCAGAATCAAACTTCAGTTATGTTCCCAGGCCACAGGGTTCCAGAATCAAGCCTCCCTCATATTCCCAGGCCACAGGGTTCCACAATTAAACCTCAGTCATATTCCCAGGCCAGAGGGTTCCACAATCAAACCTCAGTCCTGTTGCCAGGCCACGGTTCCACCATCAAGCCTCAGTCATGTTCCCAGGCCTGAGTGTTCCACAATGAAACCTAAGTCATCTTGCCAGGCCACAGGGTTCCACAATCCACTGATGTCATGTTCCCAGGCCACAGGGTTCCAGAGTCAAGCCTCCCTCATATTCCCAGCCCCCAGGTTTCCACAATTAAACCTAAGTCATATTCCCAGGCCAGAGGGTTCCACAATCAAACCTCAGTCTTGTTGCCAGGCCACGGTTCCACCATCAAAACTCAGTCATGTTCCCAGGCCACAGGGTTCTTCCAACAAATCTCAGTCATGTTCCCAGGCCACAGGATTCCACAATCTCACATCAGTCATGTTCCCAGGCCAATGGTTTCCAGAATCAAACCTCAGTCATATTCCCAGGCCACATGGTTCCAGAATCAAATCTCAGTCATGTTCCCAGGACACATGGTTCCAGAATAAAACCTCAGCCATGTTCCCTGGACACCGGTTCCAAAAATAAAACCCCAGTCATGTTCCCAGGCCACAGGTTTCCAGAATCAAGCCTCACTCATATTCCCAGGCCTGAGTGTTCCACAATCAAACCTAAATCATCTTGCCAGGCCACAGGGTTCCACAATCCACAGATGTCATGTTCCCAGGCCACAGGGTTCCAGTATCAAGCCTCCCTCATATTCCCAGGCCACAGGTTTCCACAATTAAACCTAAGTCATATTCCCAGGCCAGAGGGTTCCACAATCAAACCTCAGTCATGTTCCCAGGAAACAGGGTTCCAGAATCAAACCTCAGTCATGTTCCGAGGCCACAGGGTTCCAGAATCAAGCCTCCCTCATATTCCCAGGCAACAGGGTTCCACAATTAAACCTCAGTCATGTTCCCAGACCAGAGGTTTCAACCATCAAACCTCAGTCATGTTCCCAGGAAACAGGGTTCCAGAATCAAACCAATGTCATGTTCTGAGGGCACGGGGTTCCAGTATTAGGCCTCAGTCATATTCCCAGGCCACAGGGTTCCACCATCAAACCTCAGTCATGTTGGCAGTCCTCAGGTTTCTGCGATCAAACCACATTCAACTTCCCAGGCCACAGGGTTCCAGAATCAAGCCTCAGTCATGTTGCCAGGCCACAGGTTACCACCATCAATCCTCAGTCATGTTCCCAGTGCACAGGGTTCCTCCATCAAACCTCAATCATGTTCCCAGGACACAGGTTTCCCGAATCAAACCAAAGTCAAGTTCCCAGGCCATGGGTTTCCAGTACCAGCCCTCAGTCATGTTTCCAGGGCACAGGGTTCCACAATCAAACCTCAGTCATGTTGCCAGTCCACAGGTTTCTGCCATCAAACCTCAGTCAAGTTCCCAGGCCACAGATTTCCAAAATCAAACCTCAGTCATATTCCCAGGACACATGATTCCAGAACCAAACCTCAGTCATGTTCGCAGGCCACAGGGTTTCACAATCAAACCTCAGTCATGTTCCCAGGACAAAGGTGTCCAGAATCAAACCTCAGGCATGTTCCCAGGGAACAGGGTTCCAGAAACAAACCTCAGTCATGTTGCCAGGCCACAGGTTTCCACCATCAAACCTTCAGACATGTTCCCAGGCGACAGGGTTCCAGAACCAAACCGTTCTCATGTTCCCAGGCCACAGGGTTCCACAATCCACTGATGTCATGTTCCCAGGCCACAGGGTTTCAGAATCAACCTCAGTTATGTTCCCAGGCCACAGGGTTCCAGAATCAAGCCTCCCTCATTTTCCCAGGCCACAGGGTTCCACAATTAAACCTCAGTCATATTCCCAGGCCAGAGGGTTCCACAATCAAACCTCAGTCCTCTTGCCAGGCCACGGTTCCACCATCAAACCTCAGTCACGTTCCCAGGCCACAGGGTTCTTCCATCAAACCTCAGTCATGTTCCCAGGCCACAGGATTCCACAATCTCACATCCGTCATGTTCCCAGGCCAATGGTTTCCAGAATCAAACCTGAATCATATTCCCAGGCCACATGGTTCCAGAATCAAACCTCAGTCATGTTCCCAGGACACATGGTTCCAGAATAAAACCTCAGCCATGTTCCCTGGACACAGGTTCCAAAAATAAAACCCCAGGCATGTTCCCAGGCCACAGGGTTCCAGAATCAAGCCTCACTCATATTCCCAGGCCTCAGGATTCCACAATTAAACCTCAGTCATATTCCCAGGCCAGAGGGTTCCACAATCAAAGCTAAGTCATCTTGCCAGGCCACAGGGTTCCACCATCAAACCTCAGTCCTGTGACCAGGCCACAGGCTTCCACCATCAAGCCTCAGTCACGTTCCCAAGCCTGAGGGTTCCACCATCAAACCTCTGTCATGTTGCCAGATCACAGGGTTACAGAATTAAACCACAGTCATATTCCCAGGCCAGAGGGTTCCACAGTCAAACCTCAGTCATGTTACCATGCCACACGGTTCCAGAATCCAACCGATGTCATGTTCCCTGGCCACAGGGTTCCAGAATCTATCCTCAGTCATGTTCCCAGGCCACAGGGTTCCAGAATAAAACCTCAGTCATATTCCCAGTTCACAGGGTTCCAGAACAAAGCCTCAGTCAGGTTCCCAGGGCACAGTATTCCACAATCTAAACAGATGTCATGTTCCCAGGTCACAGGTTTCCAGAATCACGCCTCATTCATGTTCCCAGGCCACAGGGATCCACCATCAAGCCTCAGTCAAGTTCCCAAGCCTGAGGGTTCCACAATCAAACCTCATTCATGTTCCCAGTGCACAGGGTTCTCCCATCAAACCTCAATCATGTTCCCAGGACACAGGTTTCCAGAATCAAACCAAAGTCAAGTTCCCAGGCCATGGGTTTCCAGTACCAGGCCTCAGTCATGTTTCCAGGGCACAGGGTTCCACAATCAAACCTCAGTCATGTTGCCAGTCCACAGGTTTCTGCCATCAAACCTCAGTCAAGTTCCCAGGCCACAGATTTCCAGAATCAAACCTCAGTCATATTCCCAGGACACATGGTTCCAGAATCAAACCTCAGTCATGTTCGCAGGCCACAGGCTTCCACAATCAAACCTCAGTCATGTTCCCAGGAAAAAGGTGTCCAGAATCCAACCTCAGTCATGTTTCCAGGGAACAGGGTTCGAGAAACAAACCTCAGTCATGATGCCAGGCCACAGGTTACCACCATCAAACCTCAGACATGTTCCCAGGCCACAGGGTTCCAGAATCAAACCGTTCTCATGTTCCCAGGCCACAGGGTTCCACAATCCACTGATGTCATGTTCCCAGGCCACAGGGTTCCAGAATCACGCCTCAGTCATATTCCCAGGCCACAGGGTTCCAGAATTAAACCTCAGTCATATTCCCAGGCCAGAGGGTTCCAGAATCCAACCGATGTCATGTTCCCAGGCCACAGGGTTCTAGAACCAAGCCTCAGTCAGGTTCCCAGGCCTCAGGGATCCAGAATCAAACCTCAGTCATGTTGCCAGGCCATAGGGTACCACCATCAAACCTCAGTCATATTCCCAGGCCACATGGTTCCAGAATCAAACCTCAGTCATATTCCCAGGCCACATGGTTCCACAATCAAACCTCATTCATGTTCCCAGTGCACAGGGTTCTTCCATCAAACCTCAATCATGTTCCCAGGACACAGGTTTCCAGAATCAAACCGATTTCATGTTCCCAGGCAACAGGGTACCAGAATCCAAACCCATGTCATGTTCCCAGGCCACAGGGTTCCACCATCAAATCTCAGTCATTTTGCCAGGCCACAGGGTTCCACCACCAAGCCTCATTCATTTTCCCAAGCCTGAGTGTTCCACAATCAAACCTAAGTCATCTTGCCAGGCCACAGTGTTCCACAATCCACTGATGTCATGTTCCCAGGCCACAGGGTTCCAGAATCAAACCTCAGTTATGTTCCCAGGCCACAGGGTTCCAGAATCAAGCCTCCCTCATATTCCCAGGCCACAGGGTTCCACAATTAAACCTCAGTCATATTCCCAGGCCAGAGGGTTCCACAATCAAACCTCAGTCCTGTTGCCAGGCCACGGTTCCACCATCAAGCCTCAGTCATGTTCCCAGGCCTGAGTGTTCCACAATCAAACCTAAGTCATCTTGCCTGGCCACAGGGTTCCACAATCCACTGATGTCATGTTCACAGGCCACAGGGTTCCAGAATCAAGCCTCCCTCATATTCCCAGGCCACAGGTTTCCACAATTAAACCTAAGTCATATTCCCAGGCCAGAGGGTTCCACAATCAAACCTCAGTCTTGTTGCCAGGCCACGGTTCCACCATGAAGCCTCAGTCATGTTCCCAGTCCAGAGTGTTCCACAATCAAACCTAAGTCATCTTGCCTGGCCACAGGTTTCCACCATCAAACATCAGTCCTGTGACCAGGCCACAGGCTTCCACCATCAAGCCTCAGTCATGTTCCCAAGCCTGAGGGTTCCACAATCAAACCTCTGTCATGTTGCCAGATCACAGGGTTACAGAATTAAACCACAGTCATAATCCCTGGCCAGACGGTTCCACAGTCAAACCTCAGTCATGTTACCATGCCACAGGGTTCCAGAATCCAACCTATGTCATGTTCCCTGGCCACAGAGTTCCAGTATCTATCCTCAGTCATGTTCCCAGGCCACAGGGTTCCAGAACCAAGCCTCAGTCAGGTTCCCAGGGCACAGTATTCCACAATCTAAACAGATGTCATATTCCCAGGTCACAGGTTTCCAGAATCACGCCTCAGTCATGTTCCCAGGCCACAGGGATCCAGAATCATACCTCAGTCATGTTGCCAGGCCATAGGGTACCACCATCAAACATCAGTCATATTCCCAGGCCACAGGTTTCTAGAATCAAACCGATTTCATGTTCCCAGGCAACAGGGTACCAGAATCCAAACCGATGTCATGTTCCCAGGCCACAGGTTTCCACCTTTAAATCTCAGTCCTGTTGCCAGGCCACAGGGTTCTACCATCAAGCCTCAGTCATGTTCCCAAGCCTGAGGGTTCAACCATCAAACCTCAGTCATGTTCCCAGGAAACAGGGTTCCAGAATCAAACCAATATCATGTTCCCAGGCCACGGGGTTCCAGTATCAGGCCTCAGTCATGTTCCCAGTGCACAGGGTTCCACCATCAAACCTCAGTCATGTTGCCAGTCCACAGGTTTCTGCGATCAAACCACATTCAAGTTCCCAGGCCACAGGGTTCCAGAATCAAGCCTCAGTCATGTTGCCAGGCCACAGGGTACCACCATCAAACCTCAGTCATGTTCCCAGTGCACAGGGTTCCTCCATCCTACCTCAATCATGTTCCCAGGACACAGGTTTCCAGAATCAAACCAAAGTCAAGTTCCCAGGCCATGGGTTTCCAGTAGCAGGCCTCAGTCATGTTTCCAGGGCACAGGGTTCCACAGTCAAACCTCAGTCATATTGCCAGGCCATAGGGTACCACCATCAAACCTCAGTCATATTCCCAGGCCACAGGTTTCCAGAATCAAACCGATTTCATCTTCCCAGGCAACAGGGTACCAGAATCCAAACCGATGTCATGTTCCAGGCCACAGGGTTCCACCATCAAATCTCAGTCCTGTTGCCAGGCCACAGGCTTCCACCATCAAGCCTCAGTCATTTTCCCAAGCCTGAGGGTTCCAAATTCAAACCTCTGTCATGTTGCCAGGCCACAGGGTTCAACCATCAAACCTCAGTCATGTTCCCAGGAAACAGGGTTCCAGAATCAAACCAATGTCATGTTCCCAGGCCACAGGGTTCCAGAATCAAGCCTCAGTCATGTTGCCAGGCCACAGGGTACCACCATCAAACCTCAGTCATGTTCCCTGTGCACAGGGTTCCTCCATCAAACTTCAATCATGTTCCCAGGACACATGTTTCCAGAATCAAACCAAAGTCAAGTTCCTAGGCCATGGGTTTCCAGTACCAGGCCTCAGTCATGTTTCCAGGGCACAGGGTTCCACAATCAAACCTCAGTCATGTTGCCAGTCCACAGGTTTCTGCCATCAAACCTCAGTCAAGTTCCAAGGCCACAGATTTCCAGAATCAACCTCAGTCATATTCCCAGGACACATGGTTCCAGAATCAAACCTCAGTCATGTTCGCAGGCCACCGGGTTCTACAATCAAACCTCAGTCATGTTCCCAGGACAAAGGTGTTCAGAATCAAACCTCAGTCATGTTTCCAGGGCACAGGGTTACACAATCAAACTTCAGTCATGTTGCCAGTCCACAGGTTTCTGCCATCAAACCTCAGTCAAGTTCCCAGGCCACAGATTTCCACAATCAAACCTCAGTCATATTCCCAGGACACATGGTTCCAGAATCAAACCTCAGTCATATTCCCAGTCCACAGGGTTCCAGAACCAAGTCTCAGTCAGGTTCGCAGGGCACAGTGTTCCACAATCTAAACAGATGTCATGTTCCCAGGTCACAGGTTTCCAGAATCATGCCTCAGGCATGTTCCCAGGCCACAGGGATCCAGAATCAAACCTCAGTCATGTTGCCAGGCCATAGGGTACGACCATCAAACCTCAGTCATATTGCCAGGCCACAGGTTTCCAGAATCAAACCGATGTCATGTTCCCAGGCCAAAGGGTTCCACCATTAAATCTCAGTCCTGTTGCCAGGCCACAGGGTTCTACCATTAAGCCTCAGTCATGTTCCCAAGCCTGAGGGTTCAACCATCAAACCTCAGTCATGTTCCCAGGAAACAGGGTTCCAGAATCAAACCAATGTCATGTTCCCAGGCCACGGGGTTCCAGTATCAGGCCTCAGTCATGTTCCCAGTGCACAGGGTTCCACCATCAAACCTCAGTCATGTTGCCAGTCCACAGGTTTCTGCGATCAAACCACATTCAAGTTCCCAGGCCACAGGGTTCCAGAATCAAGCCTCAGTCATGTTGCCAGGCCACAGGGTACCACCATCAAACGTCAGTCATGTTCCCAGTGCACAGGGTTCCTCCATCCTACCTCAATCATGTTCCCAGGACACAGGTTTCCAGAATCAAACCAAAGTCAAGTTCCCAGGCCATGGGTTTCCAGTAGGAGGCCTCAGTCATGTTTCCAGGGCACAGGGTTCCACAATCAAACCTCAGTCATGTTGCCAGGCCACAGGGTACCACCATCATACCTCAGTCATATTCCCAGGACACAGGTTTCCAGAATCAAACCGATTTCATCTTCCCAGGCAACAGGGTACCAGAATCCAAACCGATGTCATGTTCCCAGGCCACAGGGTTCCACCATCAAATCTCAGTCCTGTTGCCAGGCCACAGGCTTCCAGCATCAAGCCTCAGTCATTTTCCCAAGCCTGAGGGTTCCAAATTCAAACCTCTGTCATGTTTCCAGGCCACAGGGTTCAACCATCGAACCTCAGTCATGTTCCCAGGAAACAGGGTTCCAGAATCAAACCAATGTCATGTTCCCAGGCCACAGGGTTCCAGAATCAAGCCTCAGTCATGTTGCCAGGCCACAGGGTACCACCATCAAACCTCAGTCATGTTCCCAGTGCACAGGGTTCCTCCATCAAACTTCAGTCATGTTCCCAGGACACATGTTTCCAGAATCAAACCAAAGTCAAGTTCCCAGGCCATGGGTTTCCAGTACCAGGCCTCAGTCATGTTTCCAGGGCACAGGGTTCCACAATCAAACCTCAGTCATGTTGTCAGTCCACAGGTTTCTACCATCAAACCTCAGTCAAGTTCCAAGGCCACAGATTTCCAGAATCAACCTCAGTCATATTCCCAGGACACATGGTTCCAGAATCAAACCTCAGGCATGTTCGCAGGCCACAGGGTTCCAAAATCAAACCTCAGTCATGTTCCCAGGACAAAGGTGTCCAGAATCAAACCTCAGTCATGTTCCCAGGGAACAGGGTTCCAGAAACAAACCTCAGTCATGTTGCCAGGCCACAGGTTTCCACCATCAAACCTCAGACATGTTCCCAAGCCACAGGGTTCCAGAATCAAACCTCAGTCATGTTCCCAGGCCACAGGGTTCCACAATCCACTGATGTCATGTTCCCAGGCCACAGGGTTTCAGAATCAACCTCAGTTATGTTCCCAGGCCACAGGGTTCCAGAATCAAGCCTCCCTCATATTCCCAGGCCACAGGGTTCCACAATTAAACCTCAGTCATATTCCCAGGCCAGAGGGTTCCACAATCAAATCTCAGTCCTGTTGCCAGGCCACGGTTCCACCATCAAGCCTCAGTCATATGCCCAGGCCTGAGTGTTCCACAATCAAACCTAAGACATCTTGCCAGGCCACAGGTTCCACAATCCACTGATGTCATGTTCCCAGGCCACAAGGTTCCAGAATCATACCTCAGTTATGTTCCCAGGCCACAGGGTTCCAGAATCAAGCCTCCCTCATATTCCCAGGCCACAGGGTTCCACAATTAAACCTCAGTCATATTCCCAGGCCAGAGGGTTCCACAATCAAACCTCAGTCCTGTTGCCAGGCCACGGTTCCACCATCAAGCCTCAGTCATGTTCCCAGGCCTGAGTGTTCCACAATCAAACCTAAGTCATCTTGCCAGGCCACAGCGTTCCACCATCAAACCTCAGTCATGTTCCCTGGAAACAGGGTTCCAGAATCAAACCAATGTCATGTTCCGAGGGCACGGGGTTCCAGTATTAGGCCTCAGTCATGTTCCCAGGCCACAGGGTTCCACCATCAAACCTCAGTCATGTTGGCAGTCCTCAGGTTTCTGCGATCAAACCACATTCAACTTCCCAGGCCACAGGGTTCCAGAATCAAGCCTCAGTCATGTTGCCAGGCCACAGGATACCACCATCAATCCTCAGTCATGTTCCCAGTGCACAGGGTTCCTCCATCAAACCTCAATCATGTACCCAGGACACAGGTTTCCAGAATCAAACCAAAGTCAAGTTCCCAGGCCATGGGTTTCCAGTACCAGGCCTCAGTCATGTTTCCAGGGCACAGGGTTCCACAATCAAACCTCAGTCATGTTGCCAGTCCACAGGTTTCTGCCATCAAACCTCAGTCAAGTTCCCAGGCCACAGAATTCCAAAATCAAACCTCAGTCATATTCCCAGGACACATGATTCCAGAATCAAACCTCAGTCATGTTCGCAGGCCACATGGTTTCACAATCAAACCTCAGTCATGTTCCCAGGACAAAGGTGTCCAGAATCAAGCCTCAGTCATGTTGCCAGTCCACAGGGCACCACCATCAAATCTCCGTCATGTTCCCAGGCCACAGTTTTCTTCCATCAAACCTCAGTCATGTTCCCAGGCCACAGGATTCCACAATCTCACATCAGTCATGTTCCCAGGCCAATGGATTCCAGAATAAAACCTCAGTCATGTTCCCAGGACACAGGGTTCCAGAATAAAACCTCAGCCATGTTCCCTGGACACAGGTTCCAAAAATAAAACCCCAGGCATTTTCCCAGGCCACAGGGTTCCAGAATCAAGCCTCACTCATATTCCCAGGCCTCAGGGTTCCACAATTAAACCTCAGTCATATTCCCAGGCCAGAGGGTTCCACAATCAAAGCTAAGTCATCTTGCCAGGCCACAGGGTTCCATCATCAAACCGCAGTCCTGTGACCAGGCCACAGGCTTCCACCATCAAGCCTCAGTCACGTTCCCAAGCCTGAGGGTTCCATCATCAAACCTCTGTCATGTTGCCAGATCACAGGGTTACAGAATTAAACCACAGTCATATTCCCAGGCCAGAGGGTTCCACAGTCAAAGCTCAGTCATGTTACCATTCCACAGGGTTCCAGAATCCAACCGATGTCATGTTCCCTGGCCACAGGGTTCCAGAATCTATCCTCAGTCATGTTCCCAGGCCACAGGGCTCCAGAATAAAACCTCAGTCATATTCCCAGTTCACAGGGTTCCAGAACCAAGCCTCAGTCAGGTTCCCAGGGCACAGTATTCCACAATCTAAACAGATGTCATGTTCCCAGGTCACAGGTTTCCAGAATCACGCCTCATTCATGTTCCCAGGCCACAGGGATCCACCATCAAGCCTCAGTCAAGTTCCCAAGCCTGAGGTTTCCACAATCAAACCTCATTCATGTTCCCAGTGCACAGGGTTCTTCCATCAAACCTCAATCATGTTCCCAGGACACAGGTTTCCAGAATCAAACCAAAGTCAAGTTCCCAGGCCATGGGTTTCCAGTACCAGGCCTCAGTCATGTTTCCAGGGCACAGGGTTCCACAATCAAACCTCAGTCATGTTGCCAGTCCACAGGTTTCTGCCATCAAACCTCAGTCAAGTTCCCAGGCCACAGATTTCCAGAATCAAACCTCAGTCATATTCCCAGGACACATGGTTCCAGAATCAAACCTCAGGCATGTTCGCAGGCCACAGGGTTCCAAAATCAAACCTCAGTCATGTTCCCAGGACAAAGGTGTCCAGAATCAAACCTCAGTCATGTTCCCAGGGAACAGCGTTCCAGAAACAAACCTCAGTCATGTTGCCAGGCCACAGGTTTCCACCATCAAACCTCAGACATGTTCCCAAGCCACAGGGTTCCAGAATCAAACCTCAGTCATGTTCCCAGGCCACAGGGTTCCACAATCCACTGATGTCATGTTCCCAGGCCACAGGGTTTCAGAATCAACCTCAGTTATGTTCCCAGGCCACAGGGTTCCAGAATCAAGCCTCCCTCATATTCCCAGGCCACAGGGTTCCACAATTAAACCTCAGTCATATTCCCAGGCCAGAGGGTTCCACAATCAAATCTCAGTCCTGTTGCCAGGCCACGGTTCCACCATCAAGCCTCAGTCATGTGCCCAGGCCTGAGTGTTCCACAATCAAACCTAAGACATCTTGCCAGGCCACAGGTTCCACAATCCACTGATGTCATGTTCCCAGGCCACAAGGTTCCAGAATCATACCTCAGTTATGTTCCCAGGCCACAGGGTTCCAGAATCAAGCCTCCCTCATATTCCCAGGCCACAGGGTTCCACAATTAAACCTCAGTCATATTCCCAGGCCAGAGGGTTCCACAATCAAATCTCAGTCCTGTTGCCAGGCCACGGTTCCACCATCAAGCCTCAGTCATGTTCCCAGGCCTGAGTGTTCCACAATCAAACCTAAGTCATCTTGCCAGGCCACAGCGTTCCACCATCAAACCTCAGTCATGTTCCCTGGAAACAGGGTTCCAGAATCAAACCAATGTCATGTTCCGAGGGCACGGGGTTCCAGTATTAGGCCTCAGTCATGTTCCCAGGCCACAGGGTTCCACCATCAAACCTCAGTCATGTTGGCAGTCCTCAGGTTTCTGCGTTCAAACCACATTCAACTTCCCAGGCCACAGGGTTCCAGAATCAAGCCTCAGTCATGTTGCCAGGCCACAGGATACCACCATCAATCCTCAGTCATGTTCCCAGTGCACAGGGTTCCTCCATCAAACCTCAATCATGTACCCAGGACACAGGTTTCCAGAATCAAACCAAAGTCAAGTTCCCAGGCCATGGGTTTCCAGTACCAGGCCTCAGTCATGTTTCCAGGGCACAGGGTTCCACAATCAAACCTCAGTCATGTTGCCAGTCCACAGGTTTCTGCCATCAAACCTCAGTCAAGTTCCCAGGCCACAGAATTCCAAAATCAAACCTCAGTCATATTCCCAGGACACATGATTCCAGAATCAAACCTCAGTCATGTTCGCAGGCCACATGGTTTCACAATCAAACCTCAGTCATGTTCCCAGGACAAAGGTGTCCAGAATCAAACCTCAGTCATGTTCCCAGGGAACAGGGTTCCAGAAACAAACCTCAGTCATGATGCCAGGCCACAGGTTACCACCATCAAACCTCAGACATGTTCCCAGGCCACAGGGTTCCAGAATCAAACCGTTCTCATGTTCCCAGGCCACAGGGTTCCACAATCCACTGATGTCATGTTCCCAGGCCACAGGGTTCCAGAATCACGCCTCAGTCATATTCCCAGGCCACAGGGTTCCAGAATTAAACCTCAGTCATATTCCCAGGCCAGAGGGTTCCAGAATCCAACCGATGTCATGTTCCCAGGCCTCAGGGATCCAGAATCAAACCTCAGTCATGTTGCCAGGCCATAGGGTACCACCATCCAACCTCAGTCATATTCCCAGTCCACAGGTTTCCAGAATCAAACCGATTTCATGTTCCCAGGCAACAGGGTACCAGAATCCAAACCCATGTCATGTTCCCAGGCCACAGGGTTCCACCATCAAATCTCAGTCATTTTGCCAGGCCACAGGTTTCCACCACCAAGCCTCATTCATGTTCCCAAGCCTGAGTGTTCCACAATCAAACCTAAGTCATCTTGCCAGGCCACAGGGTTCCACAATCCACTGATGTCATGTTCCCAGGCCACAGGGTTCCAGAATCAAACCTCAGTTATGTTCCCAGGCCACAGGGTTCCAGAATCAAGCCTCCCTCATATTCCCAGGACACAGGGTTCCACAATTAAACCTCAGTCATATTCCCAGGCCAGAGGGTTCCACAATCAAACCTCAGTTCTGTTGCCAGGCCACGGTTCCACCATCAAGCCTCAGTCATGTTCCCAGGCCTGAGTGTTCCACAATCAAACCTAAGTCATCTTGCCAGGCCACAGGGTTCCACAATCCACTGATGTCATGTTCCCAGGCCACAGGGTTCCAGAATCAAGCCTCCCTCATATTCCCAGGCCACAGGTTTCCACAATTAAACCTAAGTCATATTCCCAGGCCAGAGGGTTCCACAATCAAACCTCAGTCTTGTTGCCACGCCACGGTTCCACCATCAAACCTCAGTCATGTTCCCAGGCCACAGGGTTCTTCCATCAAATCTCAGTCATGTTCCCAGGCCACAGGATTCCACAATCTCACATCAGTCATGTTCCCAGGCCAATGGTTTCCAGAATCAAACCTCAGTCATATTCCCAGGCCACATGGTTCCAGAATCAAACCTCAGTCATGTTCCCAGGACACATGGTTCCAGAATAAAACCTCAGCCATGTTCCCTGGACACCGGTTCCAAAAATAAAACCCCATTCATATTCCCAGGCCACAGGGATCCAGAATCAAGCCTCACTCATATTCCCAGGCCTGAGTGTTCCACAATCAAATCTAAGTCATCTTGCCAGGCCACAGGGTTCCACAATCCACTGATGTCATGTTCCCAGGCCACAGGGTTCCTGAATCAAGCCTCCCTCATATTCCCAGGCCACAGGTTTCCACAATTAAACCTCAGTCATATTCCCAGGCCAGAGGGTTCCACAATCAAACCTCAGTCCTGTTGCCAGGCCACGGTTCCACCATCAAGCCTCAGTCAT
Source organism: Balaenoptera physalus (assembly GCF_965194825.1). Lineage (NCBI taxonomy): Eukaryota > Metazoa > Chordata > Mammalia > Artiodactyla > Balaenopteridae > Balaenoptera > Balaenoptera physalus. The sequence goes on from NC_138894.1 coordinate 24,973,947, forward strand.
GTTCCCAGGGCAGAGTGTTCCACAATCAAACCTAAGTCATCTTGCCTGGCCACAGGTTTCCACCATCAAACATCAGTCCTGTGACCAGGCCACAGGCTTCCACCATCAAGCCTCAGTCATGTTCCCAATCCTGAGGTTTCCACAATCAAACCTCTGTCATGTTGCCAGATCACAGGGTTACAGAATTAATCCACAGTCATAATCCCTGGCCAGACGGTTCCACAGTCAAACCTCAGTCATGTTACCATGCCACAGTGTTCCAGAATCCAACCGATGTCATGTTCCCTGGCCACAGGGTTCCAGTATCTATCCTCAGTCATGTTCCCAGGCCACAGGGTTCCAGAACCAAGCCTCAGTCAGGTTCCCAGTGCACAGTATTCCACAATCTAAACAGATGTCATATTCCCAGGTCACAGGTTTCCAGAATCACGCCTCAGTCATGTTCCCAGGCCACAGGGATCCAAAATCATACCTCAGTCATGTTGCCAGGCCATAGGGTACCACCATCAAACATCAGTCATACTCCCAGGCCACAGGTTTCCAGAATCAAACCGATTTCATGTTCCCAGGAAACAGGGTTCCACCATTAAATCTCAGTCCTTTTGCCAGGCCACAGGGTTCCACCATCAAGCCTCAGTCATGTTCCCAAGCCTGAGGGTTCCACAATCAAACCTCAGTCATGTTGCCAGGCCACAGGGTTCAACCATCAAACCTCAGTCATGTTCCCAGGAAACAGGGTTCCAGAATCAAACCAATGTCATGTTCCCAGGGAAAAGGGTTCCAGAAACAAACCTCAGTCATGTTGCCAGGCCACAGGTTTCTGCCATCAAACCTCAGTCAAGTTCCCAGGCCACAGATTTCCAGAATCAAACCTCAGTCATATTCCCAGGACACATGGTTCCAGAATCAAACCTCAGTCATGTTCGCAGGCCACAGGGTTCCACAATCAAACCTCAGTCATGTTCCCAGGACACAGGTGTCCAGAATCAAACCTCAGTCATGTTCCCAGGGAAAAGGGTTCCAGAAACAAACCTCAGTCATGTTGCCAGGCCACAGGTTTCCACCATCAAACCTCAGACATGTTCCCAAGCCACAGGGTTCCAGAATCAAACTGTTCTCATGTTCCCAGGCCACAGGGTTCCACAATCCACTGATGTCATGTTCCCAGGCCACAGGGTTCCAGAATCAAGCCTCTCTCATATTCCCAGGCCACAGGGTTCCACATTTAAACCTCAGTCATATTCCCAGGCCAGAGGGTTCCACCATCAAACCTCAGTCCTGTTGCCAGGCCACGGTTCCGACATGAAGCCTCAGTCATGTTCCCAGGCCTGAGGGTTCCACAATCAAACCTCTGTCATGTTGCCAGGCCACAGGGTTCAACCATCAAACGTCAGTCATATTCCCAGGAAACAGGGTTCCAGAATCAATCCAATGTCATGTTGCCAGGCCACAGGGTACCACCATCAAACCTCAGTCATGTTCCCAGGCCACAGGGTTTTTCCATCAAACCTCAGTCGTGTTCCCAGGCCACAGGATTCCACAATCTCACATCAGTCATGTTCGCAGGCCAATGGTTTCCAGAATCAAACCTCAGTCATATTCCCAGGCCTCATGGTTCCAGAATCAAACCTCAGTCATGTTCCCAGGACAAAGGGTTCTAGAATAAAACCTCAATCATGTTCCCTGGACACAGGTTCCAAAAATAAAACCCCAGGCATGTTCCCAGGCCACAGGGTTCCAGAATCAAGCCTCACTCATACTTCCAGGCCACAGGGTTCCACAATTAAACCTCAGTCATATTCCCAGGCCAGAGGGTTCCACAATCAAACCTCAGTCCTGTTGCCAGGCCACGGTTCCACCATCAAGCCTCAGTCATGTTCCCAGGCCTGAGTGTTCCACAATAAAACATAAGTCATCTTGCCAGGTCACAGGGTTCCACAATCCACTGATGTCATGTTCCCAGGCCACAGGGTTCCAGAATCAAGCCTCCCTCATCTTCCCAGGCCACAGGTTTCCACAATTAAACCTAAATTATATTCCCAGGCCAGAGGGTTCCACAATCAAACCTCAGTCCTGTAGCCAGGCCACAGGGTTACAGAATTAAACCACAGTCATATTCCCAGGCCAGAGGGTTCCACAGTCAAACCTCACTCATGTTCCCATGCCACAGGTTTCCAGAATCCAACCGATGTCATGTTCCCAGGCCACAGGGTTCCAGAATCAATCCTCAGTCATGTTCCCAGGCTACAGGGTTCCAGAATAAAACCTCAGTCATATTCCCAGTCCACAGGGTTCCAGAACCAAGCCTCAGTCAGGTTCCCAGGGCACAGTATTCCACAATCTAAACAGATGTCATGTTCCCAGGTCACAGGTTTCCAGAATCACGCCTCAGTCATGTTCCCAGTCCACAGGGATCCAGAATCAAACCTCAGTCATGTCGCCAGGCCATAGGGTACCACCATCAAACCTCAGTCATATTCCCAGGACACAGGTTTCCAGAATCAAACCGATTTCATGTTCCGAGGCAACAGGGTACCAGAATCCAAACCGATGTCATGTTCCCAGGCCACAGCGTTCCACCATCAAATCTCAGTACTGTTGCCAGGCCACAGGCTTCCACCATCAAGCCTCAGTCATGTTCCCAAGCCTGAGGGTTCCACAATCAAACCTCAGTCATGTTGCCAGGGCACAGGGTTCAACCATCAAACCTCAGTCATGTTCCCAGGAAACAGGGTTCCAGAATCAAACCAATGTCATGTTCCCAGGCCACGGGGTTCCAGTATCAGGCCTCAGGCATGTTCCCATTGCACAGGGTTCCACCATCAAAGTTCAGTCATGTTGGCAGTCCACAGGTTTCTGCAATCAAACCACTTTCAATTTCCCAGGCCAGTGGGTTCCAGAATCAAGCCACAGTCATGTTGCCAGGCCACAGGGTACCACCATCAAACCTCAGTCATGTTCCCAGGACACATGGTTCCAGAATCAAACCTCAGTCATGTTCGCAGGCCACAGGGTTCCACAATCAAACCTCAGTCATGTTCCCAGGACAAAGGTGTCTAGAATCAAACCTCAGTCATGTTCCCAGGGAACAGGGTCCCAGAAACAAACCTCAGTCCTGTTGCCAGGCCACAGGGTTTCAGAATCAAACCGTTCTCATGTTCCCAGGCCACAGGGTTCCACAATCCACTTATGTCATGTTCCCAGGCCACAGGGTTCCAGAATCAAACCTCAGTTATGTTCCCAGGCCACAGGGTTCCAGAATCAAGCCTCCCTCATATTCCAAGGCCACAGGGTTCCACAGTTAAACCTCAGTCATATTCCCAGGCCAGAGGGTTCCACAATCAAACCTCAGTCCTGTTGCCAGGCCCCGGTTCCACCATCAAGCCTCAGTCATGTACCCAGGCCTGAGTGTTCCACAATCAAACCTAAGTCATCTTGTGAAGCCTCAGGGTTGCACAATGAAACCTCAGTCATGTTGCCAGTCCACAGGTTTCTGCGATCAAATCAGAGTCAAGTTCCAAGGCCACAGGGTTCCAGAATCAAGCCTCAGTCATGTTGCCAGGCCACAGGGTTCAACCATCAAACCTCAGTCATATTCCCAGGAAACAGGGTTCCAGAATCAAACCAATGTCATGTTCCCAGGGCACGGGGTTCCAGTATCAGGCCTCAGTCATTTTCCCAGTGCACCGGGTTCCACCATCAAACCTCAATCATGTTGCCAGTCCACAGGCTTCTGCGATCAAATCAGAGTCAAATTCCCAGGCCACAGGGTTCCAGAATCAAGCCTCAGTCATGTTGCCAGGCCACAGGGTTCAACCATCAAACCTCAGTCATATTCCCAGGAAACAGGGTTCCAGAATCAAACCAATGTCATGTTCCCAGGACACGGGGTTCCAGTATCAGGCCTCAGTCATGTTCCCAGTGCACAGGGTTCCACCATCAAACCTCAGTCATGTTGCCAGTCCACAGGTTTCTGCTATCAAATCAGAGTCAAGTTCCCAGGCCACAGGTTTCCAGAATCAAGCCTCAGTCATGTTGCCAGGCCACAGGGTACCACCATCAAACCTCAGTCATGTTCCCAAGCCACAGGGTTTTTCCATAAAACCTCAGTCATGTTCCCAAGCCACAGGATTCCACAATCTCACATCAGGCATGTTCCCAGGCCAATGGTTTCCAGAATCAATCCTCAGTCATATTCCCAGGCCACATGGTTCCAGAATCAAACCTCAGTCATGTTCCCAGGACAAAGGGTTCCAGAATAAAACCTCAGTCATGTTCCCTGGACACAGGTTCCAAAAATAAAATCCCAGGCATGTTCCCAGGCCACAGGGTTCCAGAATCAAGCCTCACTCATATTCCCAGGCCACAGGGTTCCACAATTAAACCTCAGTCATATTCCCAGGCCAGAGGTTTCCAGAATCCAACCGATATTACGTTCCCAGGCCAAAGGGTTCCAGAATCAATCCTCAGTCATGTTCCCAGGCCACAGGGTTCCAGAACCAAGCCTTAGTCAGGTTGCCAGGGCACAGTATTCCACAATCTAAACAGATGTCATGTTTCCAAGTCACAGGTTTCCAGAATCACGCCTCAGTCATGTTCCCAGGCCACAGGGATCCAGAATCAAACCTCAGTCATGTTGGCAGGTCATAGGGTACCGCCATCAATCCTCAGTCATATTCCCAGGCCACAGTTTTCCAGAATCAAACCGATTTCATGTTCCCAGGCAACAGGGTACCAGAATCCAAACCGATGTCATGTTCCCAGGCCACAGGGTTCCACCATCAAATCTCAGTCCTGTTGCCAGGCCACAGGGTTCCACCATCAAGCCTCAGTCATATTCCCAAGCCTGAGGGTTCCACAATCAAACTTCAGTCATGTTGCCAGGCCACAGGGTTCAACCTTGAAACCTCAGTCATGTTCCCAGGAAACAGGGCTCCAGAATCAAACCAATGGCATGTTCCCAGGCCACGGGGTTCCAGTATCAGGCCTCAGTCATGTTCCCTGTGCACAGGTTCCACCATCAAACCTCAGTCATGTTGCCAGTCCATAGGTTTCTGCTATCAAATCAGAGTCAAGTTCCCAGGCCCCAGGATTCCAGAATCAAGCCTCAGTCATGTTGCCAGGCCACAGGGTTTTTCCATCAAACCTCAGTCATATTCCCAGGCCAAAGGTTTCCACAATCTCACATCAGTCATGTTCCCAGGCCAATGGTTTCCAGAATCAAACCTCAGTCATATTCCCAGGCCACATGGTTCCAGAATCAAACCTCAGTCATGTTTGCAGGACACAGGGTTCCACAATCAAACCTCAGTCATGTTCCCAGGACAAAGGTGTCCAGAATCAAACCTCAGTCATGTTCCCAGGGAACAGGGTTCCAGAAACAAACCTCAGTCATGTTGCCAGGCCACAGGTTTCCACCATCAACCCTCAGACATGTTCCCAGGCCAGAGGGTTCCAGAATCAAATCGTTCTCATGTTCCCAGGCCACAGGGTTCCACAATCCACTGATGTCATGTTCCCAGGCCACAGGGTTCCAGAATCAAACCGTTCTCATGTTGCCAATCCACAAGGTTCCACAATCCACTGATGTCATGTTCCCAGGCCACAGGATTCCAGAATCAAACCTCAGATATGTTCCCAGGCCACAGGGTTCCAGAATCAAGCCTCCCTCATATTCCCAGGCCACAGGGTTCCACAATTAAACCTCAGTCATATTCCCAGGCCAGAGGGTTCCACAATCAAAGCTCACTCATGTTCCCATGCCACAGGGTTCAGGAATCCAACTGATGTCATGTTCCCAGGCCACAGGGTTCCAGAATCAATCCTCAGTCATATTCCCAGGCCACAGGGTTCCAGAATAAACCCTCAGACATGTTCCCAGGCCAGAGGGTTCCAGAATCAAATCGTTCTCATGTTCCCAGGCCACAGGGTTCCACAATCCACTGATGTCATGTTCCCAGGCCACAGGTTTCCAGAATCAAACCGATTTCATGTTCCCAGGCAACAGGGTTCCAGAATACAAACTGATGTCATGTTCCCAGGCCACAGGGTTCCACCATCAACTCTCAGTCCTGTTGCCAGGCCACAGGGTTCCAGAATCAAGCCTCAGTCATGTTGCCAGGCCACAGGGTACCACCTTCAAACCTCAGTCATGTTCCCAAGCCACAGGGTTTTTCCATCAAACCTCAGTCATGTTCCCAGGCCAAAGGTTTCCACAATCTCACATCAGTGATGTTCCCAGGACAATGGTTTCCAGAATCAAACCTCAGTCATATTCCCAGGCCACATGGTTCCAGAATCAAACCTCAGTCGTGTTCGCAGGACACAGGGTTCCACAATCAAACCTCAGTCATGTTCCCAGGACAAAGGTGTCCAGAATCAAACCTGAGTCATGTTCCCAGGGAACAGGGTTCCAGAAACAAACCTCAGTCATGTTGCCAGGCCACAGGTTTCCACCATCAAACCTCAGACATGTTCCCAGGCCACAGGGTTCCACAATCCACTGATGTCATGTTCCCAGGCCACAGGGTTCCAGAATCAAACCGTTCTAATGTTCCCAGGCCACAAGGTTCCACAATCCACTGATGTCATGTTCCCAGGCCACAGGATTCCAGAATCAAACCTCAGATATGTTCCCAGGCCACAGGGTTCCAGAATCAAGCCTCCCTCATATTCCCAGGCCTCAGGGTTCCACAATTAAACCTCAGTCATATTCCCAGGCCAGAGGGTTCCACAATCAAAGCTCACTCATGTTCCCATGCCACAGGGTTCAGGAATCCAACTGATGTCATGTTCCCAGGCCACAGGGTTCCAGAATCAATCCTCAGTCATATTCCCAGGCCACAGGGTTCCAGAATAAAACCTCAGTCATGTTCCAGGGCCACAGGGTTCCAGAATCAATACTCAGTTATGTTCCCTGGCTACAGGGTTCCAGAATAAAACCTCAGTCATGTTCCAGGGCCACAGGGTTCCAGAATCAATCCGCAGTTATGTTCCCAGGCTACAGGGTTCCAGAATAAAACCTCAGTCATATTCCCAGTCCACAGGGTTCCAGAACCAAGCCTCAGTAAGGTTCCCAGGGCACAGTATTCCACAATCTAAACAGATGTCATGTTCCCAGGTCACAGGTTTCCAGAATCACGCCTCAGTCATGTTCCCAGGCCACAGGGATCCAGAATCATACCTCAGTCATGTTGCCAGGTCATAGGGTACCACCATCAAACCTCAGTCTTATTCCCAGGCCACAGGTTTCCAGAATCAAACCGATTTCATGTTCCCAGGCAACAGGGTTCCAGAATACAAACTGATGTCATGTTCCCAGGCCACAGGGTTCCACCATCAAATCTCAGTCCTGTTGCCAGGCCACAGGGTTCCACCATCAAGCCTCAGTCATGTTCCCAAGCCTGAGGGTTCCACAATCAAACCTCAGTCATGTTGCCAGGCCACAGTGTTCAACCATGAAACCTCAATCCTTTTGCAAGGCCACAGGCTTCCACCATCAAGCCTCAGTCACGTTCCCAAGCCTGAGGGTTCCACAATCAAACCTCTGTCATGTTGCCAGGCCACAGGGTATCAGATTTAAACCACAGTCATATTCCCAGGCCAGAGGGTTCCACAGTCAAACCTCACTCATGTTCCCATGCCACAGGATTCCAGAATCCAACCGATGTCATGTTCCCAGGCCACAGGGTTCCAGAATCAATCCTCAGTCATGTTCCCAGGATACAGGGTGCCAGAATCAAGCCTCACTCATATTCCCAGGCCACAGGGTTCCAGAACCAAGCCTCAGTCAGGTTCCCAGGGCACAGTATTCCACAATCTAAACAGATGTCATGTTCCCAGGTCACAGGTTTCCAGAATCACGCCTCAGTCATGTTCCCAGGCCACAGGTTTCCAGAATCAAGCCTCAGTCATGTTCCCAAGCCTGAGGGTTCCACAATCAAACCTCTGTCATGTTGCCAGGCCACAGGGTTCAACCATCAAACCTCAGTCATGTTCCCAGTGCACAGGTTTCTGGAATCAAATCAGAGTCAAGTTCCAGGCCACAGGTTTCCAGAATCAAGCCTCAGTCATGTTGCCAGGCCACAGGGTACCACCATCAAACCTCAGTCATGTTCCCAGTGCACAGGGTTCATCCATCTATCCTCAGTCATGTTCCAAGGCCACAGGATTCCACAATCTCACATCAGTCATGTTCCCAGGCCAATGGTTTCCAGGATCAAACCTCAGTCATATTCCCAGGCCTCAGGGTTCCAGAATCAAACCTCAGTCATGTTCCCAGGACAAAGGGTTCCAGAATAAAACCTCAGTCAACTTCCCTGGACACAGGTTTCAAAAATAAAACCCCAGGCATGTTCCCAGGCCACAGGGTTCCAGAATCAAGCCTCACTCATATTCCCAGGCCACAGGGTTCCACAATTAAACCTCAGTCATATTCCCAGGCCAGAGTGTTCCACAATCAAACCTCAGTCCTGTTGCCAGGCCACGGTTCCACCATCAAGCCTCAGTCATGTTCCCAGGCCTGAGTGTTCCACAATCAAACCTAAGTCATCTTGCCAGGCCACAGGGTTCCACAATCCACTGATGTCATGTTCCCAGGCCACAGGGTTCCAGAATCAAGCCTCCCTCATATTCCCAGGCCACAGGGTTCCACAATTAAACCTCAGTCATATTCCCAGGCCACAGGGTTCCACCATCAAACCGCAGTCATGTTGCCAGTCCACAGGTTTCTGCCATCAAACCTCAGTCAAGTTCCCAGGCCACAAATTTCCAGAATCAAACCTCAGTCATATTCCCAGGACACATGGTTCCACAATCAAACCTCAGTCATGTTCGCAGGCCACAGGGTTCCACAATCAAACCTCAGTCATGTTCCCAGGACAAAGGTGTCCAGAATCAAACCTCAGACATGTTCCCAAGCAACAGGTTTCCAGAATCAAACCTTTCTCATGTTCCCAGGCCACAGGGTTCCACAATCCACTGATGTCATGTTCCCAGGCCACAGGGTTACAGAATCAAACCTCAGTTATGGTCCCAGGCCACAGGGTTCCAGAATCAAGCCTCCCTCATATTCCCAGGTCACAGGGTTCCACAATTAAACCTCAGTCATATTCCCAGGCCAGAGGGTTCCACCATCAAACCCCTGTCATGTTGCCAGGCCACAGGGTTCAACCATCAAACCTCAGTCATATTCCCAGGAAACAGGGTTCCAGAATCAATCCAATGTCATGTTGCCAGGCCACAGGGTACCACCATCAAACCTCAGTCATGTTCCCAGGCCACAGGGTTTTTCCATCAAACCTCAGTCATGTTCCCAGGCCACAGGATTCCACAATCTCACATCAGTCATGTTCCCAGGCCAATGGTTTCCAGAATCAAACCTCAGTCATATTCCCAGGCCTCATGGTTCCAGAATCAAACCTCTGTCATTTTCCCAGGACAAAGGGTTCCAGAATAAAACCTCAGTCATGTTCCCTGGACACAGGTTCCAAAAATAAAACCCCAGGCATGATCCCAGGCCACAGGGTTCCAGAATCAAGCCTCACTCATATTCCCAGGCCACAGGGTTCCACAATTAAACCTCAGTCATATTCCCAGGCCAGAGGGTTCCACAATCAAACCTCAGTCCTGTTTCCAGGCCACGGTTCCACCATCAAGCGTCAGTCATGTTCCCAGGCCAGAGTGTTCCACAATCAAACCTAAGTCATCTTGCCAGGCCACAGGGTTCCACCATCAAACCTCAATCCTGTTGCAAGGCCACAGGCTTCCACCATCAAGCCTCAGTCACGTTCCCAAGCCTGAGGGTTCCACAATCAAGCCTCAGTCATGTTGCCAGGCCACAGGGTACCACCTTCAAACCTCAGTCATGTTCCCAAGCCACAGGGTTTTTCCATCAAACCTCAGTCATGTTCCCAGGCCAAAGGTTTCCACAATCTCACATCAGTGATGTTCCCAGGACAATGGTTTCCAGAATCAAACCTCAGTCATATTCCCAGGCCACATGGTTCCAGAATCAAACCTCAGTCGTGTTCGCAGGACACAGGGTTCCACAATCAAACCTCAGTCATGTTCCCAGGACAAAGGTGTCCAGAATCAAACCTGAGTCATGTTCCCAGGGAACAGGGTTCCAGAAACAAACCTCAGTCATGTTGCCAGGCCACAGGTTTCCACCATCAAACCTCAGACATGTTCCCAGGCCACAGGGTTCCACAATCCACTGATGTCATGTTCCCAGGCCACAGGGTTCCAGAATCAAACCGTTCTAATGTTCCCAGGCCACAAGGTTCCACAATCCACTGATGTCATGTTCCCAGGCCACAGGATTCCAGAATCAAACCTCAGATATGTTCCCAGGCCACAGGGTTCCAGAATCAAGCCTCCCTCATATTCCCAGGCCTCAGGGTTCCACAATTAAACCTCAGTCATATTCCCAGGCCAGAGGGTTCCACAATCAAAGCTCACTCATGTTCCCATGCCACAGGGTTCAGGAATCCAACTGATGTCATGTTCCCAGGCCACAGGTGTCCAGAATCAATCCTCAGTCATATTCCCAGGCCACAGGGTTCCAGAATAAAACCTCAGTCATGTTCCAGGGCCACAGGGTTCCAGAATCAATACTCAGTTATGTTCCCTGGCTACAGGGTTCCAGAATAAAACCTCAGTCATGTTCCAGGGCCACAGGGTTCCAGAATCAATCCGCAGTTATGTTCCCAGGCTACAGGGTTCCAGAATAAAACCTCAGTCATATTCCCAGTCCACAGGGTTCCAGAACCAAGCCTCAGTAAGGTTCCCAGGGCACAGTATTCCACAATCTAAACAGATGTCATGTTCCCAGGTCACAGGTTTCCAGAATCACGCCTCAGTCATGTTCCCAGGCCACAGGGATCCAGAATCATACCTCAGTCATGTTGCCAGGTCATAGGGTACCACCATCAAACCTCAGTCTTATTCCCAGGACACAGGTTTCCAGAATCAAACCGATTTCATGTTCCCAGGCAACAGGGTTCCAGAATACAAACTGATGTCATGTTCCCAGGCCACAGGGTTCCACCATCAAATCTCAGTCCTGTTGCCAGGCCACAGGGTTCCACCATCAAGCCTCAGTCATGTTCCCAAGCCTGAGGGTTCCACAATCAAACCTCAGTCATGTTGCCAGGCCACAGTGTTCAACCATGAAACCTCAATCCTTTTGCAAGGCCACAGGCTTCCACCATCAAGCCTCAGTCACGTTCCCAAGCCTGAGGGTTCCACAATCAAACCTCTGTCATGTTGCCAGGCCACAGGGTATCAGATTTAAACCACAGTCATATTCCCAGGCCAGAGGGTTCCACAGTCAAACCTCACTCATGTTCCCATGCCACAGGATTCCAGAATCCAACCGATGTCATGTTCCCAGGCCACAGGGTTCCAGAATCAATCCTCAGTCATGTTCCCAGGATACAGGGTGCCAGAATCAAGCCTCACTCATATTCCCAGGCCACAGGGTTCCAGAACCAAGCCTCAGTCAGGTTCCCAGGGCACAGTATTCCACAATCTAAACAGATGTCATGTTCCCAGGTCACAGGTTTCCAGAATCACGCCTCAGTCATGTTCCCAGTCCACAGGTTTCCAGAATCAAGCCTCAGTCATGTTCCCAAGCCTGAGGGTTCCACAATCAAACCTCTGTCATGTTGCCAGGCCACAGGGTTCAACCATCAAACCTCAGTCATGTTCCCAGTGCACAGGTTTCTGGAATCAAATCAGAGTCAAGTTCCAGGCCACAGGTTTCCAGAATCAAGCCTCAGTCATGTTGCCAGGCCACAGGGTACCACCATCAAACCTCAGTCATGTTCCCAGTGCACAGGGTTCATCCATCTATCCTCAGTCATGTTCCAAGGCCACAGGATTCCACAATCTCACATCAGTCATGTTCCCAGGCCAATGGTTTCCAGGATCAAACCTCAGTCATATTCCCAGGCCTCAGGGTTCCAGAATCAAACCTCAGTCATGTTCCCAGGACAAAGGGTTCCAGAATAAAACCTCAGTCAACTTCCCTGGACACAGGTTTCAAAAATAAAACCCCAGGCATGTTCCCAGGCCACAGGGTTCCAGAATCAAGCCTCACTCATATTCCCAGGCCACAGGGTTCCACAATTAAACCTCAGTCATATTCCCAGGCCAGAGTGTTCCACAATCAAACCTCAGTCCTGTTGCCAGGCCACGGTTCCACCATCAAGCCTCAGTCATGTTCCCAGGCCTGAGTGTTCCACAATCAAACCTAAGTCATCTTGCCAGGCCACAGGGTTCCACAATCCACTGATGTCATGTTCCCAGGCCACAGGGTTCCAGAATCAAGCCTCCCTCATATTCCCAGGCCACAGGGTTCCACAATTAAACCTCAGTCATATTCCCAGGCCACAGGGTTCCACCATCAAACCGCAGTCATGTTGCCAGTCCACAGGTTTCTGCCATCAAACCTCAGTCAAGTTCCCAGGCCACAAATTTCCAGAATCAAACCTCAGTCATATTCCCAGGACACATGGTTCCACAATCAAACCTCAGTCATGTTCGCAGGCCACAGGGTTCCACAATCAAACCTCAGTCATGTTCCCAGGACAAAGGTGTCCAGAATCAAACCTCAGACATGTTCCCAAGCAACAGGTTTCCAGAATCAAACCTTTCTCATGTTCCCAGGCCACAGGGTTCCACAATCCACTGATGTCATGTTCCCAGGCCACAGGGTTACAGAATCAAACCTCAGTTATGGTCCCAGGCCACAGGGTTCCAGAATCAAGCCTCCCTCATATTCCCAGGTCACAGGGTTCCACAATTAAACCTCAGTCATATTCCCAGGCCAGAGGGTTCCACCATCAAACCTCTGTCATGTTGCCAGGCCACAGGGTTCAACCATCAAACCTCAGTCATATTCCCAGGAAACAGGGTTCCAGAATCAATCCAATGTCATGTTGCCAGGCCACACGGTACCACCATCAAACCTCAGTCATGTTCCCAGGCCACAGGGTTTTTCCATCAAACCTCAGTCATGTTCCCAGGCCACAGGATTCCACAGTCTCACATCAGTCATGTTCCCAGGCCAATGGTTTCCAGAATCAAACCTCAGTCATATTCCCAGGCCTCATGGTTCCAGAATCAAACCTCTGTCATGTTCCCAGGACAAAGGGTTCCAGAATAAAACCTCAGTCATGTTCCCTGGACACAGGTTCCAAAAATAAAACCCCAGGCATGTTCCCAGGCCACAGGGTTCCAGAATCAAGCCTCACTCATATTCCCAGGCCACAGGGTTCCACAATTAAACCTCAGTCATATTCCCAGGCCAGAGGGTTCCACAATCAAACCTCAGTCCTGTTTCCAGGCCACGGTTCCACCATCAAGCGTCAGTCATGTTCCCAGGCCAGAGTGTTCCACAATCAAACCTAAGTCATCTTGCCAGGCCACAGGGTTCCACCATCAAACCTCAATCCTGTTGCAAGGCCACAGGCTTCCACCATCAAGCCTCAGTCACGTTCCCAAGCCTGAGGGTTCCACAATCAAGCCTCAGTCATGTTGCCAGGCCACAGGGTACCACCTTCAAACCTCAGTCATGTTCCCAAGCCACAGGGTTTTTCCATCAAACCTCAGTCATGTTCCCAGGCCAAAGGTTTCCACAATCTCACATCAGTGATGTTCCCAGGACAATGGTTTCCAGAATCAAACCTCAGTCATATTCCCAGGCCACATGGTTCCAGAATCAAACCTCAGTCGTGTTCGCAGGACACAGGGTTCCACAATCAAACCTCAGTCATGTTCCCAGGACAAAGGTGTCCAGAATCAAACCTGAGTCATGTTCCCAGGGAACAGGGTTCCAGAAACAAACCTCAGTCATGTTGCCAGGCCACAGGTTTCCACCATCAAACCTCAGACATGTTCCCAGGCCACAGGGTTCCACAATACACTGATGTCATGTTCCCAGGCCACAGGGTTCCAGAATCAAACCGTTCTAATGTTCCCAGGCCAGAAGGTTCCACAATCCACTGATGTCATGTTCCCAGGCCACAGGATTCCAGAATCAAACCTCAGATATGTTCCCAGGCCACAGGGTTCCAGAATCAAGCCTCCCTCATATTCCCAGGCCTCAGGGTTCCACAATTAAACCTCAGTCATATTCCCAGGCCAGAGGGTTCCACAATCAAAGCTCACTCATGTTCCCATGCCACAGGGTTCAGGAATCCAACTGATGTCATGTTCCCAGGCCACAGGGTTTCAGAATCAATCCTCAGTCATATTCCCAGGCCACAGGGTTCCAGAATAAAACCTCAGTCATGTTCCAGGGCCACAGGGTTCCAGAATCAATACTCAGTTATGTTCCCTGGCTACAGGGTTCCAGAATAAAACCTCAGTCATGTTCCAGGGCCACAGGGTTCCAGAATCAATCCGCAGTTATGTTCCCAGGCTACAGGGTTCCAGAATAAAACCTCAGTCATATTCCCAGTCCACAGGGTTCCAGAACCAAGCCTCAGTAAGGTTCCCAGGGCACAGTATTCCACAATCTAAACAGATGTCATGTTCCCAGGTCACAGGTTTCCAGAATCACGCCTCAGTCATGTTCCCAGGCCACAGGGATCCAGAATCATACCTCAGTCATGTTGCCAGGTCATAGGGTACCACCATCAAACCTCAGTCTTATTCCCAGGCCACAGGTTTCCAGAATCAAACCGATTTCATGTTCCCAGGCAACAGGGTTCCAGAATACAAACTGATGTCATGTTCCCAGGCCACAGGGTTCCACCATCAAATCTCAGTCCTGTTGCCAGGCCACAGGGTTCCACCATCAAGCCTCAGTCATGTTCCCAAGCCTGAGGGTTCCACAATCAAACCTCAGTCATGTTGCCAGGCCACAGTGTTCAACCATGAAACCTCAATCCTTTTGCAAGGCCACAGGCTTCCACCATCAAGCCTCAGTCACGTTCCCAAGCCTGAGGGTTCCACAATCAAACCTCTGTCATGTTGCCAGGCCACAGGGTATCAGATTTAAACCACAGTCATATTCCCAGGCCAGAGGGTTCCACAGTCAAACCTCACTCATGTTCCCATGCCACAGGATTCCAGAATCCAACCGATGTCATGTTCCCAGGCCACAGGGTTCCAGAATCAATCCTCAGTCATGTTCCCAGGATACAGGGTGCCAGAATCAAGCCTCACTCATATTCCCAGGCCACAGGGTTCCAGAACCAAGCCTCAGTCAGGTTCCCAGGGCACAGTATTCCACAATCTAAACAGATGTCATGTTCCCAGGTCACAGGTTTCCAGAATCACGCCTCAGTCATGTTCCCAGGCCACAGGTTTCCAGAATCAAGCCTCAGTCATGTTCCCAAGCCTGAGGGTTCCACAATCAAACCTCTGTCATGTTGCCAGGCCACAGGGTTCAACCATCAAACCTCAGTCATGTTCCCAGTGCACAGGTTTCTGGAATCAAATCAGAGTCAAGTTCCAGGCCACAGGTTTCCAGAATCAAGCCTCAGTCATGTTGCCAGGCCACAGGGTACCACCATCAAACCTCAGTCATGTTCCCAGTGCACAGGGTTCATCCATCTATCCTCAGTCATGTTCCAAGGCCACAGGATTCCACAATCTCACATCAGTCATGTTCCCAGGCCAATGGTTTCCAGGATCAAACCTCAGTCATATTCCCAGGCCTCAGGGTTCCAGAATCAAACCTCAGTCATGTTCCTAGGACAAAGGGTTCCAGAATAAAACCTCAGTCAACTTCCCTGGACACAGGTTTCAAAAATAAAACCCCAGGCATGTTCCCAGGCCACAGGGTTCCAGAATCAAGCCTCACTCATATTCCCAGGCCACAGGGTTCCACAATTAAACCTCAGTCATATTCCCAGGCCAGAGTGTTCCACAATCAAACCTCAGTCCTGTTGCCAGGCCACGGTTCCACCATCAAGCCTCAGTCATGTTCCCAGGCCTGAGTGTTCCACAATCAAACCTAAGTCATCTTGCCAGGCCACAGGGTTCCACAATCCACTGATGTCATGTTCCCAGGCCACAGGGTTCCAGAATCAAGCCTCCCTCATATTCCCAGGCCACAGGGTTCCACAATTAAACCTCAGTCATATTCCCAGGCCACAGGGTTCCACCATCAAACCGCAGTCATGTTGCCAGTCCACAGGTTTCTGCCATCAAACCTCAGTCAAGTTCCCAGGCCACAAATTTCCAGAATCAAACCTCAGTCATATTCCCAGGACACATGGTTCCAGAATCAAACCTCAGTCATGTTCCCAGGACAAAGGTGTCCAGAATCAAACCTCAGACATGTTCCCAAGCAACAGGTTTCCAGAATCAAACCTTTCTCATGTTCCCAGGCCACAGGGTTCCACAATCCACTGATGTCATGTTCCCAGGCCACAGGGTTACAGAATCAAACCTCAGTTATGGTCCCAGGCCACAGGGTTCCAGAATCAAGCCTCCCTCATATTCCCAGGTCACAGGGTTCCACAATTAAACCTCAGTCATATTCCCAGGCCAGAGGGTTCCACCATCAAACCTCTGTCATGTTGCCAGGCCACAGGGTTCAACCATCAAACCTCAGTCATATTCCCAGGAAACAGGGTTCCAGAATCAATCCAATGTCATGTTGCCAGGCCACAGGGTACCACCATCAAACCTCAGTCATGTTCCCAGGCCACAGGGTTTTTCCATCAAACCTCAGTCATGTTCCCAGGCCACAGGATTCCACAATCTCACATCAGTCATGTTCCCAGGCCAATGGTTTCCAGAATCAAACCTCAGTCATATTCCCAGGCCTCATGGTTCCAGAATCAAACCTCTGTCATGTTCCCAGGACAAAGGGTTCCAGAATAAAACCTCAGTCATGTTCCCTGGACACAGGTTCCAAAAATAAAACCCCAGGCATGTTCCCAGGCCACAGGGTTCCAGAATCAAGCCTCCCTCATATTCCCAGGCCACAGGGTTCCACAATTAAACCTCAGTCATATTCCCAGGCCAGAGGGTTCCACAATCAAACCTCAGTCCTGTTGCCAGGCCACGGTTCCACCATCAAGCCTCAGTCATGTTCCCAGGCCTGAGTGTTCCACAATAAAACATAAGTCATCTTGCCAGGTCACAGGGTTCCACAATCCACTGATGTCATGTTCCCAGGCCACAGGGTTCCAGAATCAAGCCTCCCTCATCTTCCCAGGCCACAGGTTTCCACAATTAAACCTAAATTATATTCCCAGGCCAGAGAGTTCCACAATCAAACCTCAGTCCTGTAGCCAGGCCACAGGGTTACAGAATTAAACCACAGTCATATTCCCAGGCCAGAGGGTTCCACAGTCAAACCTCACTCATGTTCCCATGCCACAGGTTTCCAGAATCCAACCGATGTCATGTTCCCAGGCCACAGGGTTCCAGAATCAATCCTCAGTCATGTTCCCAGGCTACAGGGTTCCAGAATAAAACCTCAGTCATATTCCCAGTCCACAGGGTTCCAGAACCAAGCCTCAGTCAGGTTCCCAGGGCACAGTATTCCACAATCTAAACAGATGTCATGTTCCCAGGTCACAGGTTTCCAGAATCACGCCTCAGTCATGTTCCCAGTCCACAGGGATCCAGAATCAAACCTCAGTCATGTCGCCAGGCCATAGGGTACCACCATCAAACCTCAGTCATATTCCCAGGACACAGGTTTCCAGAATCAAACCGATTTCATGTTCCGAGGCAACAGGGTACCAGAATCCAAACCGATGTCATGTTCCCAGGCCACAGCGTTCCACCATCAAATCTCAGTACTGTTGCCAGGCCACAGGCTTCCACCATCAAGCCTCAGTCATGTTCCCAAGCCTGAGGGTTCCACAATCAAACCTC
The DNA here is from genome assembly GCF_965194825.1 of Balaenoptera physalus. Lineage (NCBI taxonomy): Eukaryota > Metazoa > Chordata > Mammalia > Artiodactyla > Balaenopteridae > Balaenoptera > Balaenoptera physalus. The sequence continues at coordinate 24,991,797 of NC_138894.1, forward strand.
AGTCATGTTGCCAGGGCACAGGGTTCAACCATCAAACCTCAGTAATGTTCCCAGGAAACAGGGTTCCAGAATCAAACCAATGTCATGTTCCCAGGCCACGGGGTTCCAGTATCAGGCCTCAGTCATGTTCCCATTGCACAGGGTTCCACCATCAAAGTTCAGTCATGTTGGCAGTCCACAGGTTTCTGCAATCAAACCACTTTCAATTTCCCAGGCCACTGTGTTCCAGAATCAAGCCTCAGTCATGTTGCCAGGCCACAGGGTACCACCATCAAACCTCAGTCATGTTCCCAGGACACATGGTTCCAGAATCAAACCTCAGTCATGTTCGCAGGCCACAGGGTTCCACAATCAAACCTCAGTCATGTTCCCAGGACAAAGGTGTCTAGAATCAAACCTCAGTCATGTTCCCAGGGAACAGGGTTCCAGAAACAAACCTCAGTCCTGTTGCCAGGCCACAGGGTTTCAGAATCAAACCGTTCTCATGTTCCCAGGCCACAGGGTTCCACAATCCACTTATGTCATGTTCCCAGCCCACAGGGTTCCAGAATCAAACCTCAGTTATGTTCCCAGGCCACAGGGTTCCAGGAGCAAGCCTCCCTCATATTCCAAGGCCACAGGGTTCCACAGTTAAACCTCAGTCATATTCCCAGGCCAGAGGGTTCCACAATCAAACCTCAGTCCTGTGGCCAGGCCCCGGTTCCACCATCAAGCCTCAGTCATGTACCCAGGCCTGAGTGTTCCACAATCAAACCTAAGTCATCTTGTGAAGCCTCAGGGTTGCACAATGAAACCTCAGTCATGTTGCCAGTCCACAGGTTTCTGCGATCAAATCAGAGTCAAGTTCCAAGGCCACAGGGTTCCAGAATCAAGCCTCAGTCATGTTGCCAGGCCACAGGATTCAACCATCAAACCTCAGTCATATTCCCAGGAAACAGGGTTCCAGAATCAAACCAATGTCATGTTCCCAGGGCACGGGGTTCCAGTATCAGGCCTCAGTCATGTTCCCAGTGCACAGGGTTCCACCATCAAACCTCAGTCATGTTGCCAGTCCACAGGTTTCTGCTATCAAATCAGAGTCAAGTTCCCAGGCCACAGGTTTCCAGAATCAAGCCTCAGTCATGTTGCCAGGCCACAGGGTACCACCATCAAACCTCAGTCATGTTCCCAAGCCACAGGGTTTTTCCATAAAACCTCAGTCATGTTCCCAAGCCACAGGATTCCACAATCTCACATCAGGCATGTTCTCAGGCCAATGGTTTCCAGAATCAATCCTCAGTCATATTCCCAGGCCACATGGTTCCAGAATCAAACCTCAGTCATGTTCCCAGGACAAAGGGTTCCAGAATAAAACCTCAGTCATGTTCCCTGGACACAGGTTCCAAAAATAAAACCCCAGGCATGTTCCCAGGCCACAGGGTTCCAGAATCAAGCCTCCCTCATATTCCCAGGCCACAGGGTTCCACAATTAAACCTGAGTCATATTCCCAGGCCAGAGGGTTCCACAATCAAAGCTCACTCATGTTCCCATGCCACAGGGTTCAGGAATCCAACTGATGTCATGTTCCCAGGCCACAGGGTTCCAGAATCAATCCTCAGTCATATTCCCAGGCCACAGGGTTCCAGAATAAAACCTCAGTCATGTTCCCAGGCCACAGGGTTCCAGAATCAATACTCAGTTATGTTCCCTGGCTACAGGGTTCCAGAATAAAACCTCAGTCATATTCCCAGTCCACAGGGTTCCAGAACCAAGCCTCAGTCAGGTTCCCAGGGCAAAGTATTCCACAATCTAAACAGATGTCATGTTCCCAGGTCACAGGTTTCCAGAATCACGCCTCAGTCATGTTCCCAGGCCACAGGGATCCAGAATCATACCTCAGTCATGTTGCCAGGTCATAGGGTACCACCATCAAACCTCAGTCATATTCCCAGGCCACAGGTTTCCAGAATCAAACCGATTTCATGTTCCCAGGCAACAGGGTTCCAGAATACAAACTGATGTCATGTTCCCAGGCCACAGGGTTCCACCATCAAACCTCAGTCCTGTTGCCAGGCCACAGGGTTCCACCATCAAGCCTCAGTCATATTCCCAAGCCACAGGGTTTTTCCATCAAACCTCAGTCATGTTCCCAGGCCAAAGGTTTCCACAGTCTCACATCAGTGATGTTCCCAGGACAATGGTTTCCAGAATCAAACCTCAGTCATATTCCCAGGCCACATGGTTCCAGAATCAAACCTCAGTCATGTTCGCAGGACACAGGGTTCCACAATCAAACCTCAGTCATGTTCCCAGGACAAAGGTGTCCAGAATGAAACCTGAGTCATGTTCCCAGGGAACAGGGTTCCAGAAACAAACCTCAGTCATGTTGCCAGGCCACAGGTTTCCACCATCAAACCTCAGACATGTTCCCAGGCCACAGGGTTCCACAATCCACTGATGTCATGTTCCCAGGCCACAGGGTTCCAGAATCAAACCGTTCTAATGTTCCCAGGCCACAAGGTTCCACAATCCACTGATGTCATGTTCCCAGGCCACAGGATTCCAGAATCAAACCTCAGATATGTTCCCAGGCCACAGGTTTCCAGAATCAAGCCTCCCTCATATTCCCAGGCCTCAGGGTTCCACAATTAAACCTCAGTCATATTCCCAGGCCAGAGGGTTCCACAATCAAAGCTCACTCATGTTCCCATGCCACAGGATTCCAGAATCCAACCGATGTCATGTTCCCAGGCCACAGGGTTCCAGAATCAATCCTCAGTCATGTTCCCAGGCTACAGGGTTCCAGAATAAAACCTCAGTCATATTCCCAGTCCACAGGGTTCCAGAACCAAGCCTCAGTCAGGTTCCCAGGGCACAGTATTCCACAATCTAAACAGATGTCATGTTCCCAGGTCACAGGTTTCCAGAATCACGCCTCAGTCATGTTCCCAGGCCACAGGGATCCAGAATCAAACCTCAGTCATGTTGCCAGGCCATAGGGTACCACCATCAAACCTCAGTCATATTCCCAGGGCAAAGGTTTCCAGAATCAAACCGATTTCATGTTCCCAGGCAACAGGGTACCAGAATCCAAACCGATGTCATGTTCCCAGGCCACAGGGTACCACCATCAAATCTCAGTCCTGTTGCCAGGCCACAGGGTTCCACCATCAAGCCTCAGTCATGTTCCCAAGCCTGAGGGTTCCAATATCAAACCTCAGTCATGTTGCCAGGCCACAGGGTTCAACCATCAAACCTCAGTCATGTTCCCAGGAAACAGGGTTCCAGAATCAAACCAATGTCATGTTCCCAGGCCACGGGATTCCAGTATCAGGCCTCAGTCATGTTCCCTGTGCACAGGGTTCCACCATCAAAGCTCAGTCATGTTGGCAGTCCACAGGTTTCTGCGATCAGACCACATTCAAGTTCCCAGGCCCCAGGGTTCCAGAATCAAGCCTCAGTCATGTTGCCAGGCCACAGGGTACCACCATCAAACCTCAGTCATGTTCCCAGGACACATGGTTCCAGAATCAAACCTCAGTCATGTTCGCAGGCCACAGGGTTCCACAATCAAACCTTAGACATGTTCCCAGGACAAAGGTGTCTAGAATCAAGCCTCACTCATATTCCCAGGCCATAGGTTTCCACAATTAAACCTCAGTCATATTCCCAGGCCAGAGGGTTCCTCAATCAAACCTCAGTCCTGTTGCCAGGCCACGGTTCTACCATTAAGCCTCAGTCATGTTCCCAGGCCAGAGTGTTCCACAATCAAACCTAAGTCATCTTGCCAGGCCACAGGGTTCCACCATCAAACCTCAATCCTGTTGCAAGGCCACAGGCTTCCACCATCAAGCCTCAGTCACGTTCCCAAGCCTGAGGGTTCCACAATCAAACCTCTGTCATGTTGCCAGGCCACAGGGTTACAGAATTAAACCACAGTCAAATTCCAAGGCCAGAGGTTTCCACAGTCAAACCTCACTCATGTTCCCATGCCACAGGTTTCCAGAATCCAACCGATGTCATGTTCCCAGGCCACAGGGTTCCAGAATCAATCCGCAGTTATGTTCCCAGGCTACAGGGTTCCAGAATAAAACCTCAGTCATATTCCCAGTGCACAGGGTTCCAGAACCAAACCTCAGTCAGGTTCCCAGGGCACAGTATTCCACAATCTAAAGAGATGTCATGTTCCCAGGTCACAAGTTTCCAGAATCACGCCTCAGTCATGTTCCCAGGCCACAGGGATCCAGAATCAAACCTCAGTCATGTTTCCAGGCCATAGGGTACCACCGTCAAACCTCAGTCATATTCCCAGGCCACAGGTTTCCAGAATCAAACCGATTTCATGTTCCCAGGCAACAGGGTACCAGAATCCAAACCGATGTCATGTTCCCAGGCCTCAGGGTTCCACCGTCAAATCTCAGTCCTGTTGCCAGGCCACAGCGTTCCACCATCAAGCCTCAGTCATGTTCCCAAGCCTGAGGGTTCAACCATCAACCCTCAGTCATATTCCCAGGAAACAGGGTTCCAGAATCAAACCAATGTCATGTTCCCCGGCCACGGGGTTCCAGTATCAGGCCTCAGTCATGTTCCCAGTGCACAGGGTTCCACCATCAAACCTCAGTCATGTTGCCAGTCCACAGGTTTCTGCGATCAAACGACATTCAAGTTCCCAGGCCACAGGGTTCCAGAATCAAACCGATTTCATGTTCCCAGGCCACAGGGTACCAGAATCGAAACCGATGTCATGTTCCCAGGCCACAGGGTTCCACCATCAAATCTCAGTCCTGTTACCAGGCCACAGGCTTCCACCATCAAGCCTCAGTCATGTTCCCAAGCCTGAGGGTTGCACAATCAAACCTCTGTCATGTTGCCAGGCCACAGGGTTCAACCATCAAACCTCAGTCATATTCCCAGGAAACAGGGTTCCAGAATCAAACCAATGTCATGTTCCCAGGCCACAGGGTTCCAGAATCAATCCTCAGTCATGTTGCCAGGCCACAGGGTACGACCATCAATCTCAGTCCTGTTGCCAGGCCACAGGCTTCCACCATCAAGCCTCAGTCATGTTCCCAAGCCTGAGGTTTCCACAATCAAACCTCAGTCATGTTTCCAGGAAACAGGGTTCCAGAATCCAACCAATGTCATGTTCCCAGGCCAGAGTGTTCCACAATCAAACCTAAGTCATCTTGGCAGGCCACAGGGTTCCACCATCAAACCTCAATCCTGTTGCAAGGCCACAGGCTTCCACCATCAAGCCTCAGTCACGTTCCCAAGCGTGAGGGTTCCACAATCAAACCTCTGTCATGTTGCCAGGCCACAGGATTACAGAATTAAACCACAGTCATATTCCCAGGACAGAGGGTTCCACAGTCAAACCTCACTCATGATCCCATGCCACAGGTTTCCAGAATCCAACCGATGTCATGTTCCCAGGCCACAGGGTTCCAGAATCAATCCTCAGTCGTGTTCCCAGACCACAGGGTTCCAGAATCAATCCGCAGTTATGTTCCCAGGCTACAGGGTTCCAGAATAAAACCTCAGTCATATTCCCTGTCCACAGGGTTCCAGAACCAAGCCTCAGTCAGGTTCCCAGGGCACAGTATTCCACAATCTAAACAGATGTCATGTTCCCAGGTCACAGGTTTCCAGAATCACGCCTCAGTCATGTTCCCAGGCCACAGGGATCCAGAATCAAACCTCAGTCATGTTGCCAGGCCATAGGGTACCACCATCAAACCTCAGTCATATTCCCAGGGCACAGGTTTCCAGAAACAAACCGATTTCATGTTCCCAGGCAACAGGGTACCAGAATCCAAACCGATGTCATGTTCCCAGACCACAGGGTTCCACCATCAAATCTCAGTCCTGTTGCCAGGCCACAGGCTTTCACCATCAAGCCTCAGTCATGTTCCCAAGCCTGAGGGTTCCACAATCAAACCTCTGTCATGTTGCCAGGCCACAGGGTTCAACCATCAAACCTCAGTCATGTTCCCAGGAAACAGGGTTCCAGAATCAAACCAATGTCATGTTCCCAGGCCACAGGGTTCCAGAATAAAACCTCAGTCATGTTGCCAGGCCACAGGGTACCACCATCAAATCTCAGTCCTGTTGCCAGGCCACAGGCTTCCACCATCAAGCCTCAGTCATGTTCCCAAGCCTGAGGTTTCCACAATCAAACCTCAGTCATGTTCCCAGGAAACAGGGTTCCAGAATCAAACCAATGTCATGTTCCCAGGCCACGGGTTTCAGTATCAGTCCTCAGTCATGTTCCCAGTGCACAGGGTTCCACAATCAAACCTCAGTCATGTTGCCAGGCCACAGGGTTCAACCAAGAAACCTCAGTCATGTTCCCAGGAAACAGGGTTCCAGAATCAAACCAATGTCATGTTCCCAGGCCACGGGGTTCCAGTATCAGGCCTCAGTCATGTTCCCAGTGCACAGGGTTCCACCATCAAACCTCAGTCATGTTGCCAGGACACAGGTTTCTGGAATCAAATCAGAGTCAAGTTCCAGGCCACAGGTTTCCAGAATCAAGCCTCAGTCATGTTGCCAGGCCACAGGGTACCATCATCAAACCTCAGTCATGTTCCCAGGCCACAGGGTTCATCCATCTATCCTCAGTCATGTTCCAAGGCCACAGGATTCCACAATCTCACATCAGTCATGTTCCCAGGTCAATGGTTTCCAGGATCAAACCTCAGTCATATTCCCAGGCCTCAGGGTTCCAGAATCAAACCTCAGTCATGTTCCCAGGACAAAGGGTTCCAGAATAAAACCTCAGTCAACTTCCCTGGACACAGGTTTCAAAAATAAAACCCCAGGCATGTTCCCAGGCCACAGGGTTCCAGAATCAAGCCTCCCTCATATTCCCAGGCCACAGGGTTCCACAATTAAACCTCAGTCATATTCCCAGGCCAGAGGGTTCCACCATCAAACCGCAGTCATGTTGCTAGTCCACAGGTTTCTGCCATCAAACCTCAGTCAAGTTCCCAGGCCACAGATTTCCAGAATCAAACCTCAGTCATATTCCCAGGACACATGGTTCCAGAATCAAACCTCAGTCATGTTCGCAGGCCACATGGTTCCACAATCAAACCTCAGTCATGTTCCCAGGACAAAAGTGTCCAGAATCAAACCTCAGACATGTTCCCAAGCAACAGGGTTCCAGAATCAAACCTTTCTCATGTTCCCAGGCCACAGGGTTCCACAATCCACTGATGTCATGTTCCCAGGCCACAGGGTTACAGAATCAAACCTCAGTTATGGTCCCAGGCCACAGGGTTCCAGAATCAAGCCTCCCTCATATTCCCAGGTCACAGGGTTCCACAATTAAACCTCAGTCATATTCCCAGGCCAGAGGGTTCCACCATCAAACCTCTGTCATGTTGCCAGGCCACAGGGTTCAACCATCAAACCTCAGTCATATTCCCAGGAAACAGGGTTCCAGAATCAATCCAATGTCATGTTGCCAGGCCACAGGGTACCACCATCAAACCTCAGTCATGTTCCCAGGCCACAGGGTTTTTCCATCAAACCTCAGTCATGTTCCCAGGCCACAGGATTCCACAATCTCACATCAGTCATGTTCCCAGGCCAATGGTTTCCAGAATCAAACCTCAGTCATATTCCCAGGCCTCATGGTTCCAGAATCAAACCTCTGTCATGTTCCCAGGACAAAGGGTTCCAGAATAAAACCTCAGTCATGTTCCCTGGACACAGGTTCCAAAAATAAAACCCCAGGCATGTTCCCAGGCCACAGGGTTCCATAATCAAGCCTCACTCATATTCCCAGGCCACAGGTTTCCACAATTAAACCTCAGTCATATTCCCAGGCCTCATGGTTCCAGAATCAAACCTCAGTCATGTTCCCAGGACAAAGGGGTCCAGAATAAAACCTCAATCATGTTCCCTGGACACAGGTTCCAAAAATAAAACCCCAGGCATGTTCCCAGGCCACAGGGTTCCAGAATCAAGCCTCACTCATATTCCCAGGCCACAGGGTTCCACAATTAAACCTCAGTCATATTCACCGGCCAGAGGGTTCCACAATCAAACCTCAGTCCTGTTGCCAGGCCACGGTTCCACCATCAAGCCTCAGTCATGTTCCCAGGCCTGAGTGTTCCACAATCAAACCTAAGTCATCTTGCCAGGCCACAGGGTTCCACAATCCACTGATGTCATGTTCCCAGGCCACAGGGTTCCAGAATCAAGCCTCCCTCATATTCCCAGGCCACAGGTTTCCACAATTAAACCTAAGTCATATTCCCAGGCCAGAGGGTTCCAAAATCAAACCTCAGTCCTGTAGCCAGGCCACAGGGTTACAGAATTAAACCACAGTCATATTCCCAGGCCAGAGGGTTCCACAGTCAAACCTCACTCATGTTCCCATGCCACAGGTTTCCAGAATCCAACCGATGTCATGTTCCCAGGCCACAGGGTTCCAGAATCAATCCTCAGTCATGTTCCCAGGCTACAGGGTTCCAGAATAAAACCTCAGTCATATTCCCAGTCCACAGGGTTCCAGAACCAAGCCTCAGTCAGGTTCCCAGGGCACAGTATTCCACAATCTAAACAGATGTCATGTTCCCAGGTCACAGGTTTCCAGAATCACGCCTCAGTCATGTTCCCAGTCCACAGGGATCCAGAATCAAACCTCAGTCATGTTGCCAGGCCATAGGGTACCACCATCAAACCTCAGTCATATTCCCAGGACACAGGTTTCCAGAATCAAACCGATTTCATGTTCCCAGGCAACAGGGTACCAGAATCCAAACCGATGTCATGTTCCCAGGCCACAGCGTTCCACCATCAAATCTCAGTCCTGTTGCCAGGCCACAGGCTTCCACCATCAAGCCTCAGTCATGTTCCCAAGCCTGAGGGTTCCACAATCAAACCTCTGTCATGTTGCCAGATCACAGGGTTCAACCATCAAACCTCAATCATGTTCCCAGGAAACAGGGTTCCAGAATCAAACCAATGTCATGTTCCCAGGCCACGGGGTTCCAGTATCAGGCCTCAGTCATGTTCCCATTGCACAGGGTTCCACCATCAAAGTTCAGTCATGTTGGCAGTCCACAGGTTTCTGCAATCAAACCACTTTCAATTTCCCAGGCCACTGTGTTCCAGAATCAAGCCTCAGTCATGTTGCCAGGCCACAGGGTACCACCATCAAACCTCAGTCATGTTCCCAGGACACATGGTTCCAGAATCAAACCTCAGTCATGTTCGCAGGCCACAGGGTTCCACAATCAAACCTCAGTCATGTTCCCAGGACAAAGGTGTCTAGAATCAAACCTCAGTCATGTTCCCAGGGAACAGGGTTCCAGAAACAAACCTCAGTCCTGTTGCCAGGCCACAGGGTTTCAGAATCAAACCGTTCTCATGTTCCCAGGCCACAGGGTTCCACAATCCACTTATGTCATGTTCCCAGCCCACAGGGTTCCAGAATCAAACCTCAGTTATGTTCCCAGGCCACAGGGTTCCAGGAGCAAGCCTCCCTCATATTCCAAGGCCACAGGGTTCCACAGTTAAACCTCAGTCATATTCCCAGGCCAGAGGGTTCCACAATCAAACCTCAGTCCTGTGGCCAGGCCCCGGTTCCACCATCAAGCCTCAGTCATGTACCCAGGCCTGAGTGTTCCACAATCAAACCTAAGTCATCTTGTGAAGCCTCAGGGTTGCACAATGAAACCTCAGTCATGTTGCCAGTCCACAGGTTTCTGCGATCAAATCAGAGTCAAGTTCCAAGGCCACAGGGTTCCAGAATCAAGCCTCAGTCATGTTGCCAGGCCACAGGGTTCAACCATCAAACCTCAGTCATATTCCCAGGAAACAGGGTTCCAGAATCAAACCAATGTCATGTTCCCAGGGCACGGGGTTCCAGTATCAGGCCTCAGTCATGTTCCCAGTGCACAGGGTTCCACCATCAAACCTCAGTCATGTTGCCAGTCCACAGGTTTCTGCTATCAAATCAGAGTCAAGTTCCCAGGCCACAGGTTTCCAGAATCAAGCCTCAGTCATGTTGCCAGGCCACAGGGTACCACCATCAAACCTCAGTCATGTTCCCAAGCCACAGGGTTTTTCCATAAAACCTCAGTCATGTTCCCAAGCCACAGGATTCCACAATCTCACATCAGGCATGTTCTCAGGCCAATGGTTTCCAGAATCAATCCTCAGTCATATTCCCAGGCCACATGGTTCCAGAATCAAACCTCAGTCATGTTCCCAGGACAAAGGGTTCCAGAATAAAACCTCAGTCATGTTCCCTGGACACAGGTTCCAAAAATAAAACCCCAGGCATGTTCCCAGGCCACAGGGTTCCAGAATCAAGCCTCCCTCATATTCCCAGGCCACAGGGTTCCACAATTAAACCTCAGTCATATTCCCAGGCCAGAGGGTTCCACAATCAAAGCTCACTCATGTTCCCATGCCACAGGGTTCAGGAATCCAACTGATGTCATGTTCCCAGGCCACAGGGTTCCAGAATCAATCCTCAGTCATATTCCCAGGCCACAGGGTTCCAGAATGAAACCTCAGTCATGTTCCCAGGCCACAGGGTTCCAGAATCAATACTCAGTTATGTTCCCTGGCTACAGGGTTCCAGAATAAAACCTCAGTCATATTCCCAGTCCACAGGGTTCCAGAACCAAGCCTCAGTCAGGTTCCCAGGGCACAGTATTCCACAATCTAAACAGATGTCATGTTCCCAGGTCACAGGTTTCCAGAATCACGCCTCAGTCATGTTCCCAGGCCACAGGGATCCAGAATCATACCTCAGTCATGTTGCCAGGTCATAGGGTACCACCATCAAACCTCAGTCATATTCCCAGGCCACAGGTTTCCAGAATCAAACCGATTTCATGTTCCCAGGCAACAGGGTTCCAGAATACAAACTGATGTCATGTTCCCAGGCCACAGGGTTCCACCATCAAACCTCAGTCCTGTTGCCAGGCCACAGGGTTCCACCATCAAGCCTCAGTCATATTCCCAAGCCACAGGGTTTTTCCATCAAACCTCAGTCATGTTCCCAGGCCAAAGGTTTCCACAGTCTCACATCAGTGATGTTCCCAGGACAATGGTTTCCAGAATCAAACCTCAGTCATATTCCCAGGCCACATGGTTCCAGAATCAAACCTCAGTCATGTTCGCAGGACACAGGGTTCCACAATCAAACCTCAGTCATGTTCCCAGGACAAAGGTGTCCAGAATGAAACCTGAGTCATGTTCCCAGGGAACAGGGTTCCAGAAACAAACCTCAGTCATGTTGCCAGGCCACAGGTTTCCACCATCAAACCTCAGACATGTTCCCAGGCCACAGGGTTCCACAATCCACTGATGTCATGTTCCCAGGCCACAGGGTTCCAGAATCAAACCGTTCTAATGTTCCCAGGCCACAAGGTTCCACAATCCACTGATGTCATGTTCCCAGGCCACAGGATTCCAGAATCAAACCTCAGATATGTTCCCAGGCCACAGGTTTCCAGAATCAAGCCTCCCTCATATTCCCAGGCCTCAGGGTTCCACAATTAAACCTCAGTCATATTCCCAGGCCAGAGGGTTCCACAATCAAAGCTCACTCATGTTCCCATGCCACAGGATTCCAGAATCCAACCGATGTCATGTTCCCAGGCCACAGGGTTCCAGAATCAATCCTCAGTCATGTTCCCAGGCTACAGGGTTCCAGAATAAAACCTCAGTCATATTCCCAGTCCACAGGGTTCCAGAACCAAGCCTCAGTCAGGTTCCCAGGGCACAGTATTCCACAATCTAAACAGATGTCATGTTCCCAGGTCACAGGTTTCCAGAATCACGCCTCAGTCATGTTCCCAGGCCACAGGGATCCAGAATCAAACCTCAGTCATGTTGCCAGGCCATAGGGTACCACCATCAAACCTCAGTCATATTCCCAGGGCAAAGGTTTCCAGAATCAAACCGATTTCATGTTCCCAGGCAACAGGGTACCAGAATCCAAACCGATGTCATGTTCCCAGGCCACAGGGTACCACCATCAAATCTCAGTCCTGTTGCCAGGCCACAGGGTTCCACCATCAAGCCTCAGTCATGTTCCCAAGCCTGAGGGTTCCAATATCAAACCTCAGTCATGTTGCCAGGCCACAGGGTTCAACCATCAAACCTCAGTCATGTTCCCAGGAAACAGGGTTCCAGAATCAAACCAATGTCATGTTCCCAGGCCACGGGATTCCAGTATCAGGCCTCAGTCATGTTCCCTGTGCACAGGGTTCCACCATCAAAGCTCAGTCATGTTGGCAGTCCACAGGTTTCTGCGATCAGACCACATTCAAGTTCCCAGGCCCCAGGGTTCCAGAATCAAGCCTCAGTCATGTTGCCAGGCCACAGGGTACCACCATCAAACCTCAGTCATGTTCCCAGGACACATGGTTCCAGAATCAAACCTCAGTCATGTTCGCAGGCCACAGGGTTCCACAATCAAACCTTAGTCATGTTCCCAGGACAAAGGTGTCTAGAATCAAGCCTCACTCATATTCCCAGGCCATAGGTTTCCACAATTAAACCTCAGTCATATTCCCAGGCCAGAGGGTTCCTCAATCAAACCTCAGTCCTGTTGCCAGGCCACGGTTCTACCATTAAGCCTCAGTCATGTGCCCAGGCCTGAGTGTTCCACAATCAAACCTAAGTCATCTTGCCAGGCCACAGGGTTCCACCATCAAACCTCAATCCTGTTGCAAGGCCACAGGCTTCCACCATCAAGCCTCAGTCACGTTCCCAAGCCTGAGGGTTCCACAATCAAACCTCTGTCATGTTGCCAGGCCACAGGGTTACAGAATTAAACCACAGTCAAATTCCAAGGCCAGAGGTTTCCACAGTCAAACCTCACTCATGTTCCCATGCCACAGGTTTCCAGAATCCAACCGATGTCATGTTCCCAGGCCACAGGGTTCCAGAATCAATCCGCAGTTATGTTCCCAGGCTACAGGGTTCCAGAATAAAACCTCAGTCATATTCCCAGTGCACAGGGTTCCAGAACCAAACCTCAGTCAGGTTCCCAGGGCACAGTATTCCACAATCTAAAGAGATGTCATGTTCCCAGGTCACAGGTTTCCAGAATCACGCCTCAGTCATGTTCCCAGGCCACAGGGATCCAGAATCAAACCTCAGTCATGTTTCCAGGCCATAGGGTACCACCGTCAAACCTCAGTCATATTCCCAGGCCACAGGTTTCCAGAATCAAACCGATTTCATGTTCCCAGGCAACAGGGTACCAGAATCCAAACCGATGTCATGTTCCCAGGCCTCAGGGTTCCACCGTCAAATCTCAGTCCTGTTGCCAGGCCACAGCGTTCCACCATCAAGCCTCAGTCATGTTCCCAAGCCTGAGGGTTCAACCATCAACCCTCAGTCATATTCCCAGGAAACAGGGTTCCAGAATCAAACCAATGTCATGTTCCCCGGCCACGGGGTTCCAGTATCAGGCCTCAGTCATGTTCCCAGTGCACAGGGTTCCACCATCAAACCTCAGTCATGTTGCCAGTCCACAGGTTTCTGCGATCAAACGACATTCAAGTTCCCAGGCCACAGGGTACCAGAATCGAAACCGATGTCATGTTCCCAGGCCACAGGGTTCCACCATCAAATCTCAGTCCTGTTACCAGGCCACAGGCTTCCACCATCAAGCCTCAGTCATGTTCCCAAGCCTGAGGGTTGCACAATCAAACCTCTGTCATGTTGCCAGGCCACAGGGTTCAACCATCAAACCTCAGTCATATTCCCAGGAAACAGGGTTCCAGAATCAAACCAATGTCATGTTCCCAGGCCACAGGGTTCCAGAATCAATCCTCAGTCATATTGCCAGGCCACAGGGTACGACCATCAATCTCAGTCCTGTTGCCAGGCCACAGGCTTCCACCATCAAGCCTCAGTCATGTTCCCAAGCCTGAGGTTTCCACAATCAAACCTCAGTCATGTTTCCAGGAAACAGGGTTCCAGAATCCAACCAATGTCATGTTCCCAGGCCAGAGTGTTCCACAATCAAACCTAAGTCATCTTGGCAGGCCACAGGGTTCCACCATCAAACCTCAATCCTGTTGCAAGGCCACAGGCTTCCACCATCAAGCCTCAGTCACGTTCCCAAGCGTGAGGGTTCCACAATCAAACCTCTGTCATGTTGCCAGGCCACAGGATTACAGAATTAAACCACAGTCATATTCCCAGGACAGAGGGTTCCACAGTCAAACCTCACTCATGATCCCATGCCACAGGTTTCCAGAATCCAACCGATGTCATGTTCCCAGGCCACAGGGTTCCAGAATCAATCCTCAGTCGTGTTCCCAGACCACAGGGTTCCAGAATCAATCCGCAGTTATGTTCCCAGGCTACAGGGTTCCAGAATAAAACCTCAGTCATATTCCCTGTCCACAGGGTTCCAGAACCAAGCCTCAGTCAGGTTCCCAGGGCACAGTATTCCACAATCTAAACAGATGTCATGTTCCCAGGTCACAGGTTTCCAGAATCACGCCTCAGTCATGTTCCCAGGCCACAGGGATCCAGAATCAAACCTCAGTCATGTTGCCAGGCCATAGGGTACCACCATCAAACCTCAGTCATATTCCCAGGGCACAGGTTTCCAGAAACAAACCGATTTCATGTTCCCAGGCAACAGGGTACCAGAATCCAAACCGATGTCATGTTCCCAGACCACAGGGTTCCACCATCAAATCTCAGTCCTGTTGCCAGGCCACAGGCTTTCACCATCAAGCCTCAGTCATGTTCCCAAGCCTGAGGGTTCCACAATCAAACCTCTGTCATGTTGCCAGGCCACAGGGTTCAACCATCAAACCTCAGTCATGTTCCCAGGAAAAAGGGTTCCAGAATCAAACCAATGTCATGTTCCCAGGCCACAGGGTTCCAGAATCAATCCTCAGTCATATTGCCAGGCCACAGGGTACGACCATCAATCTCAGTCCTGTTGCCAGGCCACAGGCTTCCACCATCAAGCCTCAGTCATGTTCCCAAGCCTGAGGTTTCCACAATCAAACCTCAGTCATGTTTCCAGGAAACAGGGTTCCAGAATCCAACCAATGTCATGTTCCCAGGCCAGAGTGTTCCACAATCAAACCTAAGTCATCTTGGCAGGCCACAGGGTTCCACCATCAAACCTCAATCCTGTTGCAAGGCCACAGGCTTCCACCATCAAGCCTCAGTCACGTTCCCAAGCGTGAGGGTTCCACAATCAAACCTCTGTCATGTTGCCAGGCCACAGGATTACAGAATTAAACCACAGTCATATTCCCAGGACAGAGGGTTCCACAGTCAAACCTCACTCATGATCCCATGCCACAGGTTTCCAGAATCCAACCGATGTCATGTTCCCAGGCCACAGGGTTCCAGAATCAATCCTCAGTCGTGTTCCCAGACCACAGGGTTCCAGAATCAATCCGCAGTTATGTTCCCAGGCTACAGGGTTCCAGAATAAAACCTCAGTCATATTCCCTGTCCACAGGGTTCCAGAACCAAGCCTCAGTCAGGTTCCCAGGGCACAGTATTCCACAATCTAAACAGATGTCATGTTCCCAGGTCACAGGTTTCCAGAATCACGCCTCAGTCATGTTCCCAGGCCACAGGGATCCAGAATCAAACCTCAGTCATGTTGCCAGGCCATAGGGTACCACCATCAAACCTCAGTCATATTCCCAGGGCACAGGTTTCCAGAAACAAACCGATTTCATGTTCCCAGGCAACAGGGTACCAGAATCCAAACCGATGTCATGTTCCCAGACCACAGGGTTCCACCATCAAATCTCAGTCCTGTTGCCAGGCCACAGGCTTTCACCATCAAGCCTCAGTCATGTTCCCAAGCCTGAGGGTTCCACAATCAAACCTCTGTCATGTTGCCAGGCCACAGGGTTCAACCATCAAACCTCAGTCATGTTCCCAGGAAACAGGGTTCCAGAATCAAACCAATGTCATGTTCCCAGGCCACAGGGTTCCAGAATCAAACCTCAGTCATGTTGCCAGGCCACAGGGTACCACCATCAAATCTCAGTCCTGTTGCCAGGCCACAGGCTTCCACCATCAAGCCTCAGTCATGTTCCCAAGCCTGAGGTTTCCACAATCAAACCTCAGTCATGTTCCCAGGAAACAGGGTTCCAGAATCAAACCAATGTCATGTTCCCAGGCCACGGGTTTCAGTATCAGTCCTCAGTCATGTTCCCAGTGCACAGGGTTCCACAATCAAACCTCAGTCATGTTGCCAGGCCACAGGGTTCAACCAAGAAACCTCAGTCATGTTCCCAGGAAACAGGGTTCCAGAATCAAACCAATGTCATGTTCCCAGGCCACGGGGTTCCAGTATCAGGCCTCAGTCATGTTCCCAGTGCACAGGGTTCCACCATCAAACCTCAGTCATGTTGCCAGGACACAGGTTTCTGGAATCAAATCAGAGTCAAGTTCCAGGCCACAGGTTTCCAGAATCAAGCCTCAGTCATGTTGCCAGGCCACAGGGTACCATCATCAAACCTCAGTCATGTTCCCAGGCCACAGGGTTCATCCATCTATCCTCAGTCATGTTCCAAGGCCACAGGATTCCACAATCTCACATCAGTCATGTTCCCAGGCCAATGGTTTCCAGGATCAAACCTCAGTCATATTCCCAGGCCTCAGGGTTCCAGAATCAAACCTCAGTCATGTTCCCAGGACAAAGGGTTCCAGAATAAAACCTCAGTCAACTTCCCTGGACACAGGTTTCAAAAATAAAACCCCAGGCATGTTCCCAGGCCACAGGGTTCCAGAATCAAGCCTCACTCATATTCCCAGGCCACAGGGTTCCACAATTAAACCTCAGTCATATTCCCAGGCCAGAGTGTTCCACAATCAAACCTCAGTCCTGTTGCCAGGCCACGGTTCCACCATCAAGCCTCAGTCATGTTCCCAGGCCTGAGTGTTCCACAATCAAACCTAAGTCATCTTGCCAGGCCACAGTGTTCCACAATCCACTGATGTCATGTTCCCAGGCCACAGGGTTCCAGAATCAAGCCTCCCTCATATTCCCAGGCCACAGGGTTCCACAATTAAACCTCAGTCATATTCCCAGGCCAGAGGGTTCCACCATCAAACCGCAGTCATGTTGCTAGTCCACAGGTTTCTGCCATCAAACCTCAGTCAAGTTCCCAGGCCACAGATTTCCAGAATCAAACCTCAGTCATATTCCCAGGACACATGGTTCCAGAATCAAACCTCAGTCATGTTCGCAGGCCACATGGTTCCACAATCAAACCTCAGTCATGTTCCCAGGACAAAAGTGTCCAGAATCAAACCTCAGACATGTTCGCAAGCAACAGGGTTCCAGAATCAAACCTTTCTCATGTTCCCAGGCCCCAGGGTTCCACAATCCACTGATGTCATGTTCCCAGGCCACAGGGTTACAGAATCAAACCTCAGTTATGGTCCCAGGCCACAGGGTTCCAGAATCAAGCCTCCCTCATATTCCCAGGTCACAGGGTTCCACAATTAAACCTCAGTCATATTCCCAGGCCAGAGGGTTCCACCATCAAACCTCTGTCATGTTGCCAGGCCACAGGGTTCAACCATCAAACCTCAGTCATATTCCCAGGAAACAGGGTTCCAGAATCAATCCAATGTCATGTTGCCAGGCCACAGGGTACCACCATCAAACCTCAGTCATGTTCCCAGGCCACAGGGTTTTTCCATCAAACCTCAGTCATGTTCCCAGGCCACAGGATTCCACAATCTCACATCAGTCATGTTCCCAGGCCAATGGTTTCCAGAATCAAACCTCAGTCATATTCCCAGGCCTCATGGTTCCAGAATCAAACCTCTGTCATGTTCCCAGGACAAAGGGTTCCAGAATAAAACCTCAGTCATGTTCCCTGGACACAGGTTCCAAAAATAAAACCCCAGGCATGTTCCCAGGCCACAGGGTTCCATAATCAAGCCTCACTCATATTCCCAGGCCACAGGTTTCCACAATTAAACCTCAGTCATATTCCCAGGCCTCATGGTTCCAGAATCAAACCTCAGTCATGTTCCCAGGACAAAGGGGTCCAGAATAAAACCTCAATCATGTTCCCTGGACACAGGTTCCAAAAATAAAACCCCAGGCATGTTCCCAGGCCACAGGGTTCCAGAATCAAGCCTCACTCATATTCCCAGGCCACAGGGTTCCACAATTAAACCTCAGTCATATTCACCGGCCAGAGGGTTCCACAATCAAACCTCAGTCCTGTTGCCAGGCCACGGTTCCACCATCAAGCCTCAGTCATGTTCCCAGGCCTGAGTGTTCCACAATCAAACCTAAGTCATCTTGCCAGGCCACAGGGTTCCACAATCCACTGATGTCATGTTCCCAGGCCACAGGGTTCCAGAATCAAGCCTCCCTCATATTCCCAGGCCACAGGTTTCCACAATTAAACCTAAGTCATATTCCCAGGCCAGAGGGTTCCAAAATCAAACCTCAGTCCTGTAGCCAGGCCACAGGGTTACAGAATTAAACCACAGTCATATTCCCAGGCCAGAGGGTTCCACAGTCAAACCTCACTCATGTTCCCATGCCACAGGTTTCCAGAATCCAACCGATGTCATGTTCCCAGGCCACAGGGTTCCAGAATCAATCCTCAGTCATGTTCCCAGGCTACAGGGTTCCAGAATAAAACCTCAGTCATATTCCCAGTCCACAGGGTTCCAGAACCAAGCCTCAGTCAGGTTCCCAGGGCACAGTATTCCACAATCTAAACAGATGTCATGTTCCCAGGTCACAGGTTTCCAGAATCACGCCTCAGTCATGTTCCCAGTCCACAGGGATCCAGAATCAAACCTCAGTCATGTTGCCAGGCCATAGGGTACCACCATCAAACCTCAGTCATATTCCCAGGACACAGGTTTCCAGAATCAAACCGATTTCATGTTCCCAGGCAACAGGGTACCAGAATCCAAACCGATGTCATGTTCCCAGGCCACAGCGTTCCACCATCAAATCTCAGTCCTGTTGCCAGGCCACAGGCTTCCACCATCAAGCCTCAGTCATGTTCCCAAGCCTGAGGGTTCCACAATCAAACCTCAGTCATGTTGCCAGGGCACAGGGTTCAACCATCAAACCTCAATCATGTTCCCAGGAAACAGGGTTCCAGAATCAAACCAATGTCATGTTCCCAGGCCACGGGGTTCCAGTATCAGGCCTCAGTCATGTTCCCATTGCACAGGGTTCCACCATCAAAGTTCAGTCATGTTGGCAGTCCACAGGTTTCTGCAATCAAACCACTTTCAATTTCCCAGGCCACTGTGTTCCAGAATCAAGCCTCAGTCATGTTGCCAGGCCACAGGGTACCACCATCAAACCTCAGTCATGTTCCCAGGACACATGGTTCCAGAATCAAACCTCAGTCATGTTCGCAGGCCACAGGGTTCCACAATCAAACCTCAGTCATGTTCCCAGGACAAAGGTGTCTAGAATCAAACCTCAGTCATGTTCCCAGGGAACAGGGTTCCAGAAACAAACCTCAGTCCTGTTGCCAGGCCACAGGGTTTCAGAATCAAACCGTTCTCATGTTCCCAGGCCACAGGGTTCCACAATCCACTTATGTCATGTTCCCAGCCCACAGGGTTCCAGAATCAAACCTCAGTTATGTTCCCAGGCCACAGGGTTCCAGGAGCAAGCCTCCCTCATATTCCAAGGCCACAGGGTTCCACAGTTAAACCTCAGTCATATTCCCAGGCCAGAGGGTTCCACAATCAAACCTCAGTCCTGTGGCCAGGCCCCGGTTCCACCATCAAGCCTCAGTCATGTACCCAGGCCTGAGTGTTCCACAATCAAACCTAAGTCATCTTGTGAAGCCTCAGGGTTGCACAATGAAACCTCAGTCATGTTGCCAGTCCACAGGTTTCTGCGATCAAATCAGAGTCAAGTTCCAAGGCCACAGGGTTCCAGAATCAAGCCTCAGTCATGTTGCCAGGCCACAGGGTTCAACCATCAAACCTCAGTCATATTCCCAGGAAACAGGGTTCCAGAATCAAACCAATGTCATGTTCCCAGGGCACGGGGTTCCAGTATCAGGCCTCAGTCATGTTCCCAGTGCACAGGGTTCCACCATCAAACCTCAGTCATGTTGACAGTCCACAGGTTTCTGCTATCAAATCAGAGTCAAGTTCCCAGGCCACAGGTTTCCAGAATCAAGCCTCAGTCATGTTGCCAGGCCACAGGGTACCACCATCAAACCTCAGTCATGTTCCCAAGCCACAGGGTTTTTCCATAAAACCTCAGTCATGTTCCCAAGCCACAGGATTCCACAATCTCACATCAGGCATGTTCTCAGGCCAATGGTTTCCAGAATCAATCCTCAGTCATATTCCCAGGCCACATGGTTCCAGAATCAAACCTCAGTCATGTTCCCAGGACAAAGGGTTCCAGAATAAAACCTCAGTCATGTTCCCTGGACACAGGTTCCAAAAATAAAACCCCAGGCATGTTCCCAGGCCACAGGGTTCCAGAATCAAGCCTCCCTCATATTCCCAGGCCACAGGGTTCCACAATTAAACCTCAGTCATATTCCCAGGCCAGAGGGTTCCACAATCAAAGCTCACTCATGTTCCCATGCCACAGGGTTCAGGAATCCAACTGATGTCATGTTCCCAGGCCACAGGGTTCCAGAATCAATCCTCAGTCATATTCCCAGGCCACAGGGTTCCAGAATGAAACCTCAGTCATGTTCCCAGGCCACAGGGTTCCAGAATCAATACTCAGTTATGTTCCCTGGCTACAGGGTTCCAGAATAAAACCTCAGTCATATTCCCAGTCCACAGGGTTCCAGAACCAAGCCTCAGTCAGGTTCCCAGGGCACAGTATTCCACAATCTAAACAGATGTCATGTTCCCAGGTCACAGGTTTCCAGAATCACGCCTCAGTCATGTTCCCAGGCCACAGGGATCCAGAATCATACCTCAGTCATGTTGCCAGGTCATAGGGTACCACCATCAAACCTCAGTCATATTCCCAGGCCACAGGTTTCCAGAATCAAACCGATTTCATGTTCCCAGGCAACAGGGTTCCAGAATACAAACTGATGTCATGTTCCCAGGCCACAGGGTTCCACCATCAAACCTCAGTCCTGTTGCCAGGCCACAGGGTTCCACCATCAAGCCTCAGTCATATTCCCAAGCCACAGGGTTTTTCCATCAAACCTCAGTCATGTTCCCAGGCCAAAGGTTTCCACAGTCTCACATCAGTGATGTTCCCAGGACAATGGTTTCCAGAATCAAACCTCAGTCATATTCCCAGGCCACATGGTTCCAGAATCAAACCTCAGTCATGTTCGCAGGACACAGGGTTCCACAATCAAACCTCAGTCATGTTCCCAGGACAAAGGTGTCCAGAATGAAACCTGAGTCATGTTCCCAGGGAACAGGGTTCCAGAAACAAACCTCAGTCATGTTGCCAGGCCACAGGTTTCCACCATCAAACCTCAGACATGTTCCCAGGCCACAGGGTTCCACAATCCACTGATGTCATGTTCCCAGGCCACAGGGTTCCAGAATCAAACCGTTCTAATGTTCCCAGGCCACAAGGTTCCACAATCCACTGATGTCATGTTCCCAGGCCACAGGATTCCAGAATCAAACCTCAGATATGTTCCCAGGCCACAGGTTTCCAGAATCAAGCCTCCCTCATATTCCCAGGCCTCAGGGTTCCACAATTAAACCTCAGTCATATTCCCAGGCCAGAGGGTTCCACAATCAAAGCTCACTCATGTTCCCATGCCACAGGATTCCAGAATCCAACCGATGTCATGTTCCCAGGCCACAGGGTTCCAGAATCAATCCTCAGTCATGTTCCCAGGCTACAGGGTTCCAGAATAAAACCTCAGTCATATTCCCAGTCCACAGGGTTCCAGAACCAAGCCTCAGTCAGGTTCCCAGGGCACAGTATTCCACAATCTAAACAGATGTCATGTTCCCAGGTCACAGGTTTCCAGAATCACGCCTCAGTCATGTTCCCAGGCCACAGGGATCCAGAATCAAACCTCAGTCATGTTGCCAGGCCATAGGGTACCACCATCAAACCTCAGTCATATTCCCAGGGCAAAGGTTTCCAGAATCAAACCGATTTCATGTTCCCAGGCAACAGGGTACCAGAATCCAAACCGATGTCATGTTCCCAGGCCACAGGGTACCACCATCAAATCTCAGTCCTGTTGCCAGGCCACAGGGTTCCACCATCAAGCCTCAGTCATGTTCCCAAGCCTGAGGGTTCCAATATCAAACCTCAGTCATGTTGCCAGGCCACAGGGTTCAACCATCAAACCTCAGTCATGTTCCCAGGAAACAGGGTTCCAGAATCAAACCAATGTCATGTTCCCAGGCCACGGGATTCCAGTATCAGGCCTCAGTCATGTTCCCTGTGCACAGGGTTCCACCATCAAAGCTCAGTCATGTTGGCAGTCCACAGGTTTCTGCGATCAGACCACATTCAAGTTCCCAGGCCCCAGGGTTCCAGAATCAAGCCTCAGTCATGTTGCCAGGCCACAGGGTACCACCATCAAACCTCAGTCATGTTCCCAGGACACATGGTTCCAGAATCAAACCTCAGTCATGTTCGCAGGCCACAGGGTTCCACAATCAAACCTTAGTCATGTTCCCAGGACAAAGGTGTCTAGAATCATGCCTCACTCATATTCCCAGGCCATAGGTTTCCACAATTAAACCTCAGTCATATTCCCAGGCCAGAGGGTTCCTCAATCAAACCTCAGTCCTGTTGCCAGGCCACGGTTCTACCATTAAGCCTCAGTCATGTTCCCAGGCCAGAGTGTTCCACAATCAAACCTAAGTCATCTTGCCAGGCCACAGGGTTCCACCATCAAACCTCAATCCTGTTGCAAGGCCACAGGCTTCCACCATCAAGCCTCAGTCACGTTCCCAAGCCTGAGGGTTCCACAATCAAACCTCTGTCATGTTGCCAGGCCACAGGGTTACAGAATTAAACCACAGTCAAATTCCAAGGCCAGAGGTTTCCACAGTCAAACCTCACTCATGTTCCCATGCCACAGGTTTCCAGAATCCAACCGATGTCATGTTCCCAGGCCACAGGGTTCCAGAATCAATCCGCAGTTATGTTCCCAGGCTACAGGGTTCCAGAATAAAACCTCAGTCATATTCCCAGTGCACAGGGTTCCAGAACCAAACCTCAGTCAGGTTCCCAGGGCACAGTATTCCACAATCTAAAGAGATGTCATGTTCCCAGGTCACAGGTTTCCAGAATCACGCCTCAGTCATGTTCCCAGGCCACAGGGATCCAGAATCAAACCTCAGTCATGTTTCCAGGCCATAGGGTACCACCGTCAAACCTCAGTCATATTCCCAGGCCACAGGTTTCCAGAATCAAACCGATTTCATGTTCCCAGGCAACAGGGTACCAGAATCCAAACCGATGTCATGTTCCCAGGCCTCAGGGTTCCACCGTCAAATCTCAGTCCTGTTGCCAGGCCACAGCGTTCCACCATCAAGCCTCAGTCATGTTCCCAAGCCTGAGGGTTCAACCATCAACCCTCAGTCATATTCCCAGGAAACAGGGTTCCAGAATCAAACCAATGTCATGTTCCCCGGCCACGGGGTTCCAGTATCAGGCCTCAGTCATGTTCCCAGTGCACAGGGTTCCACCATCAAACCTCAGTCATGTTGCCAGTCCACAGGTTTCTGCGATCAAACGACATTCAAATTCCCAGGCCACAGGGTACCAGAATCGAAACCGATGTCATGTTCCCAGGCCACAGGGTTCCACCATCAAATCTCAGTCCTGTTACCAGGCCACAGGCTTCCACCATCAAGCCTCAGTCATGTTCCCAAGCCTGAGGGTTGCACAATCAAACCTCTGTCATGTTGCCAGGCCACAGGGTTCAACCATCAAACCTCAGTCATATTCCCAGGAAACAGGGTTCCAGAATCAAACCAATGTCATGTTCCCAGGCCACAGGGTTCCAGAATCAATCCTCAGTCATGTTGCCAGGCCACAGGGTACGACCATCAATCTCAGTCCTGTTGCCAGGCCACAGGCTTCCACCATCAAGCCTCAGTCATGTTCCCAAGCCTGAGGTTTCCACAATCAAACCTCAGTCATGTTTCCAGGAAACAGGGTTCCAGAATCCAACCAATGTCATGTTCCCAGGCCAGAGTGTTCCACAATCAAACCTAAGTCATCTTGGCAGGCCACAGGGTTCCACCATCAAACCTCAATCCTGTTGCAAGGCCACAGGCTTCCACCATCAAGCCTCAGTCACGTTCCCAAGCGTGAGGGTTCCACAATCAAACCTCTGTCATGTTGCCAGGCCACAGGATTACAGAATTAAACCACAGTCATATTCCCAGGACAGAGGGTTCCACAGTCAAACCTCACTCATGATCCCATGCCACAGGTTTCCAGAATCCAACCGATGTCATGTTCCCAGGCCACAGGGTTCCAGAATCAATCCTCAGTCGTGTTCCCAGACCACAGGGTTCCAGAATCAATCCGCAGTTATGTTCCCAGGCTACAGGGTTCCAGAATAAAACCTCAGTCATATTCCCTGTCCACAGGGTTCCAGAACCAAGCCTCAGTCAGGTTCCCAGGGCACAGTATTCCACAATCTAAACAGATGTCATGTTCCCAGGTCACAGGTTTCCAGAATCACGCCTCAGTCATGTTCCCAGGCCACAGGGATCCAGAATCAAACCTCAGTCATGTTGCCAGGCCATAGGGTACCACCATCAAACCTCAGTCATATTCCCAGGGCACAGGTTTCCAGAAACAAACCGATTTCATGTTCCCAGGCAACAGGGTACCAGAATCCAAACCGATGTCATGTTCCCAGACCACAGGGTTCCACCATCAAATCTCAGTCCTGTTGCCAGGCCACAGGCTTTCACCATCAAGCCTCAGTCATGTTCCCAAGCCTGAGGGTTCCACAATCAAACCTCTGTCATGTTGCCAGGCCACAGGGTTCAACCATCAAACCTCAGTCATGTTCCCAGGAAACAGGGTTCCAGAATCAAACCAATGTCATGTTCCCAGGCCACAGGGTTCCAGAATCAAACCTCAGTCATGTTGCCAGGCCACAGGGTACCACCATCAAATCTCAGTCCTGTTGCCAGGCCACAGGCTTCCACCATCAAGCCTCAGTCATGTTCCCAAGCCTGAGGTTTCCACAATCAAACCTCAGTCATGTTCCCAGGAAACAGGGTTCCAGAATCAAACCAATGTCATGTTCCCAGGCCACGGGTTTCAGTATCAGTCCTCAGTCATGTTCCCAGTGCACAGGGTTCCACAATCAAACCTCAGTCATGTTGCCAGGCCACAGGGTTCAACCAAGAAACCTCAGTCATGTTCCCAGGAAACAGGGTTCCAGAATCAAACCAATGTCATGTTCCCAGGCCACGGGGTTCCAGTATCAGGCCTCAGTCATGTTCCCAGTGCACAGGGTTCCACCATCAAACCTCAGTCATGTTGCCAGGACACAGGTTTCTGGAATCAAATCAGAGTCAAGTTCCAGGCCACAGGTTTCCAGAATCAAGCCTCAGTCATGTTGCCAGGCCACAGGGTACCATCATCAAACCTCAGTCATGTTCCCAGGCCACAGGGTTCATCCATCTATCCTCAGTCATGTTCCAAGGCCACAGGATTCCACAATCTCACATCAGTCATGTTCCCAGGCCAATGGTTTCCAGGATCAAACCTCAGTCATATTCCCAGGCCTCAGGGTTCCAGAATCAAACCTCAGTCATGTTCCCAGGACAAAGGGTTCCAGAATAAAACCTCAGTCAACTTCCCTGGACACAGGTTTCAAAAATAAAACCCCAGGCATGTTCCCAGGCCACAGGGTTCCAGAATCAAGCCTCACTCATATTCCCAGGCCACAGGGTTCCACAATTAAACCTCAGTCATATTCCCAGGCCAGAGTGTTCCACAATCAAACCTCAGTCCTGTTGCCAGGCCACGGTTCCACCATCAAGCCTCAGTCATGTTCCCAGGCCTGAGTGTTCCACAATCAAACCTAAGTCATCTTGCCAGGCCACAGTGTTCCACAATCCACTGATGTCATGTTCCCAGGCCACAGGGTTCCAGAATCAAGCCTCCCTCATATTCCCAGGCCACAGGGTTCCACAATTAAACCTCAGTCATATTCCCAGGCCAGAGGGTTCCACCATCAAACCGCAGTCATGTTGCTAGTCCACAGGTTTCTGCCATCAAACCTCAGTCAAGTTCCCAGGCCACAGATTTCCAGAATCAAACCTCAGTCATATTCCCAGGACACATGGTTCCAGAATCAAACCTCAGTCATGTTCGCAGGCCACAGGGTTCCACAATCAAACCTCAGTCATATTCCCAGGACAAAAGTGTCCAGAATCAAACCTCAGACATGTTCGCAAGCAACAGGGTTCCAGAATCAAACCTTTCTCATGTTCCCAGGCCACAGGGTTCCACAATCCACTGATGTCATGTTCCCAGGCCACAGGGTTACAGAATCAAACCTCAGTTATGGTCCCAGGCCACAGGGTTCCAGAATCAAGCCTCCCTCATATTCCCAGGTCACAGGGTTCCACAATTAAACCTCAGTCATATTCCCAGGCCAGAGGGTTCCACCATCAAACCTCTGTCATGTTGCCAGGCCACAGGGTTCAACCATCAAACCTCAGTCATATTCCCAGGAAACAGGGTTCCAGAATCAATCCAATGTCATGTTGCCAGGCCACAGGGTACCACCATCAAACCTCAGTCATGTTCCCAGGCCACAGGGTTTTTCCATCAAACCTCAGTCATGTTCCCAGGCCACAGGATTCCACAATCTCACATCAGTCATGTTCCCAGGCCAATGGTTTCCAGAATCAAACCTCAGTCATATTCCCAGGCCTCATGGTTCCAGAATCAAACCTCTGTCATGTTCCCAGGACAAAGGGTTCCAGAATAAAACCTCAGTCATGTTCCCTGGACACAGGTTCCAAAAATAAAACCCCAGGCATGTTCCCAGGCCACAGGGTTCCATAATCAAGCCTCACTCATATTCCCAGGCCACAGGTTTCCACAATTAAACCTCAGTCATATTCCCAGGCCTCATGGTTCCAGAATCAAACCTCAGTCATGTTCCCAGGACAAAGGGGTCCAGAATAAAACCTCAATCATGTTCCCTGGACACAGGTTCCAAAAATAAAACCCCAGGCATGTTCCCAGGCCACAGGGTTCCAGAATCAAGCCTCACTCATATTCCCAGGCCACAGGGTTCCACAATTAAACCTCAGTCATATTCACCGGCCAGAGGGTTCCACAATCAAACCTCAGTCCTGTTGCCAGGCCACGGTTCCACCATCAAGCCTCAGTCATGTTCCCAGGCCTGAGTGTTCCACAATCAAACCTAAGTCATCTTGCCAGGCCACAGGGTTCCACAATCCACTGATGTCATGTTCCCAGGCCACAGGGTTCCAGAATCAAGCCTCCCTCATATTCCCAGGCCACAGGTTTCCACAATTAAACCTAAGTCATATTCCCAGGCCAGAGGGTTCCAAAATCAAACCTCAGTCCTGTAGCCAGGCCACAGGGTTACAGAATTAAACCACAGTCATATTCCCAGGCCAGAGGGTTCCACAGTCAAACCTCACTCATGTTCCCATGCCACAGGTTTCCAGAATCCAACCGATGTCATGTTCCCAGGCCACAGGGTTCCAGAATCAATCCTCAGTCATGTTCCCAGGCTACAGGGTTCCAGAATAAAACCTCAGTCATATTCCCAGTCCACAGGGTTCCAGAACCAAGCCTCAGTCAGGTTCCCAGGGCACAGTATTCCACAATCTAAACAGATGTCATGTTCCCAGGTCACAGGTTTCCAGAATCACGCCTCAGTCATGTTCCCAGTCCACAGGGATCCAGAATCAAACCTCAGTCATGTTGCCAGGCCATAGGGTACCACCATCAAACCTCAGTCATATTCCCAGGACACAGGTTTCCAGAATCAAACCGATTTCATGTTCCCAGGCAACAGGGTACCAGAATCCAAACCGATGTCATGTTCCCAGGCCACAGCGTTCCACCATCAAATCTCAGTCCTGTTGCCAGGCCACAGGCTTCCACCATCAAGCCTCAGTCATGTTCCCAAGCCTGAGGGTTCCACAATCAAACCTCAGTCATGTTGCCAGGGCACAGGGTTCAACCATCAAACCTCAATCATGTTCCCAGGAAACAGGGTTCCAGAATCAAACCAATGTCATGTTCCCAGGCCACGGGGTTCCAGTATCAGGCCTCAGTCATGTTCCCATTGCACAGGGTTCCACCATCAAAGTTCAGTCATGTTGGCAGTCCACAGGTTTCTGCAATCAAACCACTTTCAATTTCCCAGGCCACTGTGTTCCAGAATCAAGCCTCAGTCATGTTGCCAGGCCACAGGGTACCACCATCAAACCTCAGTCATGTTCCCAGGACACATGGTTCCAGAATCAAACCTCAGTCATGTTCGCAGGCCACAGGGTTCCACAATCAAACCTCAGTCATGTTCCCAGGACAAAGGTGTCTAGAATCAAACCTCAGTCATGTTCCCAGGGAACAGGGTTCCAGAAACAAACCTCAGTCCTGTTGCCAGGCCACAGGGTTTCAGAATCAAACCGTTCTCATGTTCCCAGGCCACAGGGTTCCACAATCCACTTATGTCATGTTCCCAGCCCACAGGGTTCCAGAATCAAACCTCAGTTATGTTCCCAGGCCACAGGGTTCCAGGAGCAAGCCTCCCTCATATTCCAAGGCCACAGGGTTCCACAGTTAAACCTCAGTCATATTCCCAGGCCAGAGGGTTCCACAATCAAACCTCAGTCCTGTGGCCAGGCCCCGGTTCCACCATCAAGCCTCAGTCATGTACCCAGGCCTGAGTGTTCCACAATCAAACCTAAGTCATCTTGTGAAGCCTCAGGGTTGCACAATGAAACCTCAGTCATGTTGCCAGTCCACAGGTTTCTGCGATCAAATCAGAGTCAAGTTCCAAGGCCACAGGGTTCCAGAATCAAGCCTCAGTCATGTTGCCAGGCCACAGGGTTCAACCATCAAACCTCAGTCATATTCCCAGGAAACAGGGTTCCAGAATCAAACCAATGTCATGTTCCCAGGGCACGGGGTTCCAGTATCAGGCCTCAGTCATGTTCCCAGTGCACAGGGTTCCACCATCAAACCTCAGTCATGTTGCCAGTCCACAGGTTTCTGCTATCAAATCAGAGTCAAGTTCCCAGGCCACAGGTTTCCAGAATCAAGCCTCAGTCATGTTGCCAGGCCACAGGGTACCACCATCAAACCTCAGTCATGTTCCCAAGCCACAGGGTTTTTCCATAAAACCTCAGTCATGTTCCCAAGCCACAGGATTCCACAATCTCACATCAGGCATGTTCTCAGGCCAATGGTTTCCAGAATCAATCCTCAGTCATATTCCCAGGCCACATGGTTCCAGAATCAAACCTCAGTCATGTTCCCAGGACAAAGGGTTCCAGAATAAAACCTCAGTCATGTTCCCTGGACACAGGTTCCAAAAATAAAACCCCAGGCATGTTCCCAGGCCACAGGGTTCCAGAATCAAGCCTCCCTCATATTCCCAGGCCACAGGGTTCCACAATTAAACCTCAGTCATATTCCCAGGCCAGAGGGTTCCACAATCAAAGCTCACTCATGTTCCCATGCCACAGGGTTCAGGAATCCAACTGATGTCATGTTCCCAGGCCACAGGGTTCCAGAATCAATCCTCAGTCATATTCCCAGGCCACAGGGTTCCAGAATGAAACCTCAGTCATGTTCCCAGGCCACAGGGTTCCAGAATCAATACTCAGTTATGTTCCCTGGCTACAGGGTTCCAGAATAAAACCTCAGTCATATTCCCAGTCCACAGGGTTCCAGAACCAAGCCTCAGTCAGGTTCCCAGGGCACAGTATTCCACAATCTAAACAGATGTCATGTTCCCAGGTCACAGGTTTCCAGAATCACGCCTCAGTCATGTTCCCAGGCCACAGGGATCCAGAATCATACCTCAGTCATGTTGCCAGGTCATAGGGTACCACCATCAAACCTCAGTCATATTCCCAGGCCACAGGTTTCCAGAATCAAACCGATTTCATGTTCCCAGGCAACAGGGTTCCAGAATACAAACTGATGTCATGTTCCCAGGCCACAGGGTTCCACCATCAAACCTCAGTCCTGTTGCCAGGCCACAGGGTTCCACCATCAAGCCTCAGTCATATTCCCAAGCCACAGGGTTTTTCCATCAAACCTCAGTCATGTTCCCAGGCCAAAGGTTTCCACAGTCTCACATCAGTGATGTTCCCAGGACAATGGTTTCCAGAATCAAACCTCAGTCATATTCCCAGGCCACATGGTTCCAGAATCAAACCTCAGTCATGTTCGCAGGACACAGGGTTCCACAATCAAACCTCAGTCATGTTCCCAGGACAAAGGTGTCCAGAATGAAACCTGAGTCATGTTCCCAGGGAACAGGGTTCCAGAAACAAACCTCAGTCATGTTGCCAGGCCACAGGTTTCCACCATCAAACCTCAGACATGTTCCCAGGCCACAGGGTTCCACAATCCACTGATGTCATGTTCCCAGGCCACAGGGTTCCAGAATCAAACCGTTCTAATGTTCCCAGGCCACAAGGTTCCACAATCCACTGATGTCATGTTCCCAGGCCACAGGATTCCAGAATCAAACCTCAGATATGTTCCCAGGCCACAGGTTTCCAGAATCAAGCCTCCCTCATATTCCCAGGCCTCAGGGTTCCACAATTAAACCTCAGTCATATTCCCAGGCCAGAGGGTTCCACAATCAAAGCTCACTCATGTTCCCATGCCACAGGATTCCAGAATCCAACCGATGTCATGTTCCCAGGCCACAGGGTTCCAGAATCAATCCTCAGTCATGTTCCCAGGCTACAGGGTTCCAGAATAAAACCTCAGTCATATTCCCAGTCCACAGGGTTCCAGAACCAAGCCTCAGTCAGGTTCCCAGGGCACGGTATTCCACAATCTAAACAGATGTCATGTTCCCAGGTCACAGGTTTCCAGAATCACGCCTCAGTCATGTTCCCAGGCCACAGGGATCCAGAATCAAACCTCAGTCATGTTGCCAGGCCATAGGGTACCACCATCAAACCTCAGTCATATTCCCAGGGCAAAGGTTTCCAGAATCAAACCGATTTCATGTTCCCAGGCAACAGGGTACCAGAATCCAAACCGATGTCATGTTCCCAGGCCACAGGGTACCACCATCAAATCTCAGTCCTGTTGCCAGGCCACAGGGTTCCACCATCAAGCCTCAGTCATGTTCCCAAGCCTGAGGGTTCCAATATCAAACCTCAGTCATGTTGCCAGGCCACAGGGTTCAACCATCAAACCTCAGTCATGTTCCCAGGAAACAGGGTTCCAGAATCAAACCAATGTCATGTTCCCAGGCCACGGGATTCCAGTATCAGGCCTCAGTCATGTTCCCTGTGCACAGGGTTCCACCATCAAAGCTCAGTCATGTTGGCAGTCCACAGGTTTCTGCGATCAGACCACATTCAAGTTCCCAGGCCCCAGGGTTCCAGAATCAAGCCTCAGTCATGTTGCCAGGCCACAGGGTACCACCATCAAACCTCAGTCATGTTCCCAGGACACATGGTTCCAGAATCAAACCTCAGTCATGTTCGCAGGCCACAGGGTTCCACAATCAAACCTTAGTCATGTTCCCAGGACAAAGGTGTCTAGAATCAAGCCTCACTCATATTCCCAGGCCATAGGTTTCCACAATTAAACCTCAGTCATATTCCCAGGCCAGAGGGTTCCTCAATCAAACCTCAGTCCTGTTGCCAGGCCACGGTTCTACCATTAAGCCTCAGTCATGTTCCCAGGCCAGAGTGTTCCACAATCAAACCTAAGTCATCTTGCCAGGCCACAGGGTTCCACCATCAAACCTCAATCCTGTTGCAAGGCCACAGGCTTCCACCATCAAGCCTCAGTCACGTTCCCAAGCCTGAGGGTTCCACAATCAAACCTCTGTCATGTTGCCAGGCCACAGGGTTACAGAATTAAACCACAGTCAAATTCCAAGGCCAGAGGTTTCCACAGTCAAACCTCACTCATGTTCCCATGCCACAGGTTTCCAGAATCCAACCGATGTCATGTTCCCAGGCCACAGGGTTCCAGAATCAATCCGCAGTTATGTTCCCAGGCTACAGGGTTCCAGAATAAAACCTCAGTCATATTCCCAGTGCACAGGGTTCCAGAACCAAACCTCAGTCAGGTTCCCAGGGCACAGTATTCCACAATCTAAAGAGATGTCATGTTCCCAGGTCACAGGTTTCCAGAATCACGCCTCAGTCATGTTCCCAGGCCACAGGGATCCAGAATCAAACCTCAGTCATGTTTCCAGGCCATAGGGTACCACCGTCAAACCTCAGTCATATTCCCAGGCCACAGGTTTCCAGAATCAAACCGATTTCATGTTCCCAGGCAACAGGGTACCAGAATCCAAACCGATGTCATGTTCCCAGGCCTCAGGGTTCCACCGTCAAATCTCAGTCCTGTTGCCAGGCCACAGCGTTCCACCATCAAGCCTCAGTCATGTTCCCAAGCCTGAGGGTTCAACCATCAACCCTCAGTCATATTCCCAGGAAACAGGGTTCCAGAATCAAACCAATGTCATGTTCCCCGGCCACGGGGTTCCAGTATCAGGCCTCAGTCATGTTCCCAGTGCACAGGGTTCCACCATCAAACCTCAGTCATGTTGCCAGTCCACAGGTTTCTGCGATCAAACGACATTCAAGTTCCCAGGCCACAGGGTTCCAGAATCAAGCCTCAGTCATGTTGCCAGGCCACAGGGTACCACCATCAAACCTCAGTCATATTCCCAGTCCACAGGGTTCCAGAATCAAACCGATTTCATGTTCCCAGGCAACAGGGTACCAGAATCGAAACCGATGTCATGTTCCCAGGCCACAGGGTTCCACCATCAAATCTCAGTCCTGTTACCAGGCCACAGGCTTCCACCATCAAGCCTCAGTCATGTTCCCAAGCCTGAGGGTTGCACAATCAAACCTCTGTCATGTTGCCAGGCCACAGGGTTCAACCATCAAACCTCAGTCATATTCCCAGGAAACAGGGTTCCAGAATCAAACCAATGTCATGTTCCCAGGCCACAGGGTTCCAGAATCAATCCTCAGTCATGTTGCCAGGCCACAGGGTACGACCATCAATCTCAGTCCTGTTGCCAGGCCACAGGCTTCCACCATCAAGCCTCAGTCATGTTCCCAAGCCTGAGGTTTCCACAATCAAACCTCAGTCATGTTTCCAGGAAACAGGGTTCCAGAATCCAACCAATGTCATGTTCCCAGGCCAGAGTGTTCCACAATCAAACCTAAGTCATCTTGGCAGGCCACAGGGTTCCACCATCAAACCTCAATCCTGTTGCAAGGCCACAGGCTTCCACCATCAAGCCTCAGTCACATTCCCAAGCGTGAGGGTTCCACAATCAAACCTCTGTCATGTTGCCAGGCCACAGGATTACAGAATTAAACCACAGTCATATTCCCAGGACAGAGGGTTCCACAGTCAAACCTCACTCATGATCCCATGCCACAGGTTTCCAGAATCCAACCGATGTCATGTTCCCAGGCCACAGGGTTCCAGAATCAATCCTCAGTCGTGTTCCCAGACCACAGGGTTCCAGAATCAATCCGCAGTTATGTTCCCAGGCTACAGGGTTCCAGAATAAAACCTCAGTCATATTCCCTGTCCACAGGGTTCCAGAACCAAGCCTCAGTCAGGTTCCCAGGGCACAGTATTCCACAATCTAAACAGATGTCATGTTCCCAGGTCACAGGTTTCCAGAATCACGCCTCAGTCATGTTCCCAGGCCACAGGGATCCAGAATCAAACCTCAGTCATGTTGCCAGGCCATAGGGTACCACCATCAAACCTCAGTCATATTCCCAGGGCACAGGTTTCCAGAAACAAACCGATTTCATGTTCCCAGGCAACAGGGTACCAGAATCCAAACCGATGTCATGTTCCCAGACCACAGGGTTCCACCATCAAATCTCAGTCCTGTTGCCAGGCCACAGGCTTTCACCATCAAGCCTCAGTCATGTTCCCAAGCCTGAGGGTTCCACAATCAAACCTCTGTCATGTTGCCAGGCCACAGGGTTCAACCATCAAACCTCAGTCATGTTCCCAGGAAACAGGGTTCCAGAATCAAACCAATGTCATGTTCCCAGGCCACAGGGTTCCAGAATCAAACCTCAGTCATGTTGCCAGGCCACAGGGTACCACCATCAAATCTCAGTCCTGTTGCCAGGCCACAGGCTTCCACCATCAAGCCTCAGTCATGTTCCCAAGCCTGAGGTTTCCACAATCAAACCTCAGTCATGTTCCCAGGAAACAGGGTTCCAGAATCAAACCAATGTCATGTTCCCAGGCCACGGGTTTCAGTATCAGTCCTCAGTCATGTTCCCAGTGCACAGGGTTCCACAATCAAACCTCAGTCATGTTGCCAGGCCACAGGGTTCAACCAAGAAACCTCAGTCATGTTCCCAGGAAACAGGGTTCCAGAATCAAACCAATGTCATGTTCCCAGGCCACGGGGTTCCAGTATCAGGCCTCAGTCATGTTCCCAGTGCACAGGGTTCCACCATCAAACCTCAGTCATGTTGCCAGGACACAGGTTTCTGGAATCAAATCAGAGTCAAGTTCCAGGCCACAGGTTTCCAGAATCAAGCCTCAGTCATGTTGCCAGGCCACAGGGTACCACCATCAAACCTCAGTCATGTTCCCAGTGCACAGGGTTCATCCATCTATCCTCAGTCATGTTCCAAGGCCACAGGATTCCACAATCTCACATCAGTCATGTTCCCAGGCCAATGGTTTCCAGGATCAAACCTCAGTCATATTCCCAGGCCTCAGGGTTCCAGAATCAAACCTCAGTCATGTTCCCAGGACAAAGGGTTCCAGAATAAAACCTCAGTCAACTTCCCTGGACACAGGTTTCAAAAATAAAACCCCAGGCATGTTCCCAGGCCACAGGGTTCCAGAATCAAGCCTCACTCATATTCCCAGGCCACAGGGTTCCACAATTAAACCTCAGTCATATTCCCAGGCCAGAGTGTTCCACAATCAAACCTCAGTCCTGTTGCCAGGCCACGGTTCCACCATCAAGCCTCAGTCATGTTCCCAGGCCTGAGTGTTCCACAATCAAACCTAAGTCATCTTGCCAGGCCACAGTGTTCCACAATCCACTGATGTCATGTTCCCAGGCCACAGGGTTCCAGAATCAAGCCTCCCTCATATTCCCAGGCCACAGGGTTCCACAATTAAACCTCAGTCATATTCCCAGGCCAGAGGGTTCCACCATCAAACCGCAGTCATGTTGCTAGTCCACAGGTTTCTGCCATCAAACCTCAGTCAAGTTCCCAGGCCACAGATTTCCAGAATCAAACCTCAGTCATATTCCCAGGACACATGGTTCCAGAATCAAACCTCAGTCATGTTCGCAGGCCACAGGGTTCCACAATCAAACCTCAGTCATGTTCCCAGGACAAAAGTGTCCAGAATCAAACCTCAGACATGTTCCCAAGCAACAGGGTTCCAGAATCAAACCTTTCTCATGTTCCCAGGCCACAGGGTTCCACAATCCACTGATGTCATGTTCCCAGGCCACAGGGTTACAGAATCAAACCTCAGTTATGGTCCCAGGCCACAGGTTTCCAGAATCAAGCCTCCCTCATATTCCCAGGTCACAGGGTTCCACAATTAAACCTCAGTCATATTCCCAGGCCAGAGGGTTCCACCATCAAACCTCTGTCATGTTGCCAGGCCACAGGGTTCAACCATCAAACCTCAGTCATATTCCCAGGAAACAGGGTTCCAGAATCAATCCAATGTCATGTTGCCAGGCCACAGGGTACCACCATCAAACCTCAGTCATGTTCCCAGGCCACAGGGTTTTTCCATCAAACCTCAGTCATGTTCCCAGGCCACAGGAATCCACAATCTCACATCAGTCATGTTCCCAGGCCAATGGTTTCCAGAATCAAACCTCAGTCATATTCCCAGGCCTCATGGTTCCAGAATCAAACCTCTGTCATGTTCCCAGGACAAAGGGTTCCAGAATAAAACCTCAGTCATGTTCCCTGGACACAGGTTCCAAAAATAAAACCCCAGGCATGTTCCCAGGCCACAGGGTTCCATAATCAAGCCTCACTCATATTCCCAGGCCACAGGTTTCCACAATTAAACCTCAGTCATATTCCCAGGCCTCATGGTTCCAGAATCAAACCTCAGTCATGTTCCCAGGACAAAGGGTTCCAGAATAAAACCTCAATCATGTTCCCTGGACACAGGTTCCAAAAATAAAACCCCAGGCATGTTCCCAGGCCACAGGTTTCCAGAATCAAGCCTCACTCATATTCCCAGGCCACAGGGTTCCACAATTAAACCTCAGTCATATTCACAGGCCAGAGGGTTCCACAATCAAACCTCAGTCCTGTTGCCAGGCCACGGTTCCACCATCAAGCCTCAGTCATGTTCCCAGGCCTGAGTGTTCCACAATCAAACCTAAGTCATCTTGCCAGGCCACAGGGTTCCACAATCCACTGATGTCATGTTCCCAGGCCACAGGGTTCCAGAATCAAGCCTCCCTCATATTCCCAGGCCACAGGTTTCCACAATTAAACCTAAGTCATATTCCCAGGCCAGAGGGTTCCAAAATCAAACCTCAGTCCTGTAGCCAGGCCACAGGGTTACAGAATTAAACCACAGTCATATTCCCAGGCCAGAGGGTTCCACAGTCAAACCTCACTCATGTTCCCATGCCACAGGTTTCCAGAATCCAACCGATGTCATGTTCCCAGGCCACAGGGTTCCAGAATCAATCCTCAGTCATGTTCCCAGGCTACAGGGTTCCAGAATAAAACCTCAGTCATATTCCCAGTCCACAGGGTTCCAGAACCAAGCCTCAGTCAGGTTCCCAGGGCACAGTATTCCACAATCTAAACAGATGTCATGTTCCCAGGTCACAGGTTTCCAGAATCACGCCTCAGTCATGTTCCCAGTCCACAGGGATCCAGAATCAAACCTCAGTCATGTTGCCAGGCCATAGGGTACCACCATCAAACCTCAGTCATATTCCCAGGACACAGGTTTCCAGAATCAAACCGATTTCATGTTCCCAGGCAACAGGGTACCAGAATCCAAACCGATGTCATGTTCCCAGGCCACAGCGTTCCACCATCAAATCTCAGTCCTGTTGCCAGGCCACAGGCTTCCACCATCAAGCCTCAGTCATGTTCCCAAGCCTGAGGGTTCCACAATCAAACCTCAGTCATGTTGCCAGGGCACAGGGTTCAACCATCAAACCTCAATCATGTTCCCAGGAAACAGGGTTCCAGAATCAAACCAATGTCATGTTCCCAGGCCACGGGGTTCCAGTATCAGGCCTCAGTCATGTTCCCATTGCACAGGGTTCCACCATCAAAGTTCAGTCATGTTGGCAGTCCACAGGTTTCTGCAATCAAACCACTTTCAATTTCCCAGGCCACTGTGTTCCAGAATCAAGCCTCAGTCATGTTGCCAGGCCACAGGGTACCACCATCAAACCTCAGTCATGTTCCCAGGACACATGGTTCCAGAATCAAACCTCAGTCATGTTCGCAGGCCACAGGGTTCCACAATCAAACCTCAGTCATATTCCCAGGACAAAGGTGTCTAGAATCAAACCTCAGTCATGTTCCCAGGGAACAGGGTTCCAGAAACAAACCTCAGTCCTGTTGCCAGGCCACAGGGTTTCAGAATCAAACCGTTCTCATGTTCCCAGGCCACAGGGTTCCACAATCCACTTATGTCATGTTCCCAGCCCACAGGGTTCCAGAATCAAACCTCAGTTATGTTCCCAGGCCACAGGGTTCCAGGAGCAAGCCTCCCTCATATTCCAAGGCCACAGGGTTCCACAGTTAAACCTCAGTCATATTCCCAGGCCAGAGGGTTCCACAATCAAACCTCAGTCCTGTGGCCAGGCCCCGGTTCCACCATCAAGCCTCAGTCATGTACCCAGGCCTGAGTGTTCCACAATCAAACCTAAGTCATCTTGTGAAGCCTCAGGGTTGCACAATGAAACCTCAGTCATGTTGCCAGTCCACAGGTTTCTGCGATCAAATCAGAGTCAAGTTCCAAGGCCACAGGGTTCCAGAATCAAGCCTCAGTCATGTTGCCAGGCCACAGGGTTCAACCATCAAACCTCAGTCATATTCCCAGGAAACAGGGTTCCAGAATCAAACCAATGTCATGTTCCCAGGGCACGGGGTTCCAGTATCAGGCCTCAGTCATGTTCCCAGTGCACAGGGTTCCACCATCAAACCTCAGTCATGTTGCCAGTCCACAGGTTTCTGCTATCAAATCAGAGTCAAGTTCCCAGGCCACAGGTTTCCAGAATCAAGCCTCAGTCATGTTGCCAGGCCACAGGGTACCACCATCAAACCTCAGTCATGTTCCCAAGCCACAGGGTTTTTCCATAAAACCTCAGTCATGTTCCCAAGCCACAGGATTCCACAATCTCACATCAGGCATGTTCTCAGGCCAATGGTTTCCAGAATCAATCCTCAGTCATATTCCCAGGCCACATGGTTCCAGAATCAAACCTCAGTCATGTTCCCAGGACAAAGGGTTCCAGAATAAAACCTCAGTCATGTTCCCTGGACACAGGTTCCAAAAATAAAACCCCAGGCATGTTCCCAGGCCACAGGGTTCCAGAATCAAGCCTCCCTCATATTCCCAGGCCACAGGGTTCCACAATTAAACCTGAGTCATATTCCCAGGCCAGAGGGTTCCATAATCAAAGCTCACTCATGTTCCCATGCCACAGGGTTCAGGAATCCAACTGATGTCATGTTCCCAGGCCACAGGGTTCCAGAATCAATCCTCAGTCATATTCCCAGGCCACAGGGTTCCAGAATGAAACCTCAGTCATGTTCCCAGGCCACAGGGTTCCAGAATCAATACTCAGTTATGTTCCCTGGCTACAGGGTTCCAGAATAAAACCTCAGTCATATTCCCAGTCCACAGGGTTCCAGAACCAAGCCTCAGTCAGGTTCCCAGGGCACAGTATTCCACAATCTAAACAGATGTCATGTTCCCAGGTCACAGGTTTCCAGAATCACGCCTCAGTCATGTTCCCAGGCCACAGGGATCCAGAATCATACCTCAGTCATGTTGCCAGGTCATAGGGTACCACCATCAAACCTCAGTCATATTCCCAGGCCACAGGTTTCCAGAATCAAACCGATTTCATGTTCCCAGGCAACAGGGTTCCAGAATACAAACTGATGTCATGTTCCCAGGCCACAGGGTTCCACCATCAAACCTCAGTCCTGTTGCCAGGCCACAGGGTTCCACCATCAAGCCTCAGTCATATTCCCAAGCCACAGGGTTTTTCCATCAAACCTCGGTCATGTTCCCAGGCCAAAGGTTTCCACAGTCTCACATCAGTGATGTTCCCAGGACAATGGTTTCCAGAATCAAACCTCAGTCATATTCCCAGGCCACATGGTTCCAGAATCAAACCTCAGTCATGTTCGCAGGACACAGGGTTCCACAATCAAACCTCAGTCATGTTCCCAGGACAAAGGTGTCCAGAATGAAACCTGAGTCATGTTCCCAGGGAACAGGGTTCCAGAAACAAACCTCAGTCATGTTGCCAGGCCACAGGTTTCCACCATCAAACCTCAGACATGTTCCCAGGCCACAGGGTTCCACAATCCACTGATGTCATGTTCCCAGGCCACAGGGTTCCAGAATCAAACCGTTCTAATGTTCCCAGGCCACAAGGTTCCACAATCCACTGATGTCATGTTCCCAGGCCACAGGATTCCAGAATCAAACCTCAGATATGTTCCCAGGCCACAGGTTTCCAGAATCAAGCCTCCCTCATATTCCCAGGCCTCAGGGTTCCACAATTAAACCTCAGTCATATTCCCAGGCCAGAGGGTTCCACAATCAAAGCTCACTCATGTTCCCATGCCACAGGATTCCAGAATCCAACCGATGTCATGTTCCCAGGCCACAGGGTTCCAGAATCAATCCTCAGTCATGTTCCCAGGCTACAGGGTTCCAGAATAAAACCTCAGTCATATTCCCAGTCCACAGGGTTCCAGAACCAAGCCTCAGTCAGGTTCCCAGGGCACAGTATTCCACAATCTAAACAGATGTCATGTTCCCAGGTCACAGGTTTCCAGAATCACGCCTCAGTCATGTTCCCAGGCCACAGGGATCCAGAATCAAACCTCAGTCATGTTGCCAGGCCATAGGGTACCACCATCAAACCTCAGTCATATTCCCAGGGCAAAGGTTTCCAGAATCAAACCGATTTCATGTTCCCAGGCAACAGGGTACCAGAATCCAAACCGATGTCATGTTCCCAGGCCACAGGGTACCACCATCAAATCTCAGTCCTGTTGCCAGGCCACAGGGTTCCACCATCAAGCCTCAGTCATGTTCCCAAGCCTGAGGGTTCCAATATCAAACCTCAGTCATGTTGCCAGGCCACAGGGTTCAACCATCAAACCTCAGTCATGTTCCCAGGAAACAGGGTTCCAGAATCAAACCAATGTCATGTTCCCAGGCCACGGGATTCCAGTATCAGGCCTCAGTCATGTTCCCTGTGCACAGGGTTCCACCATCAAAGCTCAGTCATGTTGGCAGTCCACAGGTTTCTGCGATCAGACCACATTCAAGTTCCCAGGCCCCAGGGTTCCAGAATCAAGCCTCAGTCATGTTGCCAGGCCACAGGGTACCACCATCAAACCTCAGTCATGTTCCCAGGACACATGGTTCCAGAATCAAACCTCAGTCATGTTCGCAGGCCACAGGGTTCCACAATCAAACCTTAGTCATGTTCCCAGGACAAAGGTGTCTAGAATCAAGCCTCACTCATATTCCCAGGCCATAGGTTTCCACAATTAAACCTCAGTCATATTCCCAGGCCAGAGGGTTCCTCAATCAAACCTCAGTCCTGTTGCCAGGCCACGGTTCTACCATTAAGCCTCAGTCATGTTCCCAGGCCAGAGTGTTCCACAATCAAACCTAAGTCATCTTGCCAGGCCACAGGGTTCCACCATCAAACCTCAATCCTGTTGCAAGGCCACAGGCTTCCACCATCAAGCCTCATTCACGTTCCCAAGCCTGAGGGTTCCACAATCAAACCTCTGTCATGTTGCCAGGCCACAGGGTTACAGAATTAAACCACAGTCAAATTCCAAGGCCAGAGGTTTCCACAGTCAAACCTCACTCATGTTCCCATGCCACAGGTTTCCAGAATCCAACCGATGTCATGTTCCCAGGCCACAGGGTTCCAGAATCAATCCGCAGTTATGTTCCCAGGCTACAGGGTTCCAGAATAAAACCTCAGTCATATTCCCAGTCCACAGGGTTCCAGAACCAAACCTCAGTCAGGTTCCCAGGGCACAGTATTCCACAATCTAAAGAGATGTCATGTTCCCAGGTCACAGGTTTCCAGAATCACGCCTCAGTCATGTTCCCAGGCCACAGGGATCCAGAATCAAACCTCAGTCATGTTTCCAGGCCATAGGGTACCACCGTCAAACCTCAGTCATATTCCCAGGCCACAGGTTTCCAGAATCAAACCGATTTCATGTTCCCAGGCAACAGGGTACCAGAATCCAAACCGATGTCATGTTCCCAGGCCTCAGGGTTCCACCGTCAAATCTCAGTCCTGTTGCCAGGCCACAGCGTTCCACCATCAAGCCTCAGTCATGTTCCCAAGCCTGAGGGTTCAACCATCAACCCTCAGTCATATTCCCAGGAAACAGGGTTCCAGAATCAAACCAATGTCATGTTCCCCGGCCACGGGGTTCCAGTATCAGGCCTCAGTCATGTTCCCAGTGCACAGGGTTTCACCATCAAACCTCAGTCATGTTGCCAGTCCACAGGTTTCTGCGATCAAACGACATTCAAGTTCCCAGGCCACAGGGTTCCAGAATCAAGCCTCAGTCATATTGCCAGGCCACAGGGTACCACCATCAAACCTCAGTCATATTCCCAGTCCACAGGGTTCCAGAATCAAACCGATTTCATGTTCCCAGGCAACAGGGTACCAGAATCGAAACCGATGTCATGTTCCCAGGCCACAGGGTTCCACCATCAAATCTCAGTCCTGTTACCAGGCCACAGGCTTCCACCATCAAGCCTCAGTCATGTTCCCAAGCCTGAGGGTTGCACAATCAAACCTCTGTCATGTTGCCAGGCCACAGGGTTCAACCATCAAACCTCAGTCATATTCCCAGGAAACAGGGTTCCAGAATCAAACCAATGTCATGTTCCCAGGCCACAGGGTTCCAGAATCAATCCTCAGTCATGTTGCCAGGCCACAGGGTACGACCATCAATCTCAGTCCTGTTGCCAGGCCACAGGCTTCCACCATCAAGCCTCAGTCATGTTCCCAAGCCTGAGGTTTCCACAATCAAACCTCAGTCATGTTTCCAGGAAACAGGGTTCCAGAATCCAACCAATGTCATGTTTCCAGGCCAGAGTGTTCCACAATCAAACCTAAGTCATCTTGGCAGGCCACAGGGTTCCACCATCAAACCTCAATCCTGTTGCAAGGCCACAGGCTTCCACCATCAAGCCTCAGTCACGTTCCCAAGCGTGAGGGTTCCACAATCAAACCTCTGTCATGTTGCCAGGCCACAGGGCTACAGAATTAAACCACAGTCATATTCCCAGGACAGAGGGTTCCACAGTCAACCCTCACTCATGATCCCATGCCACAGGTTTCCAGAATCCAACCGATGTCATGTTCCCAGGCCACAGAGTTCCAGAATCAATCCTCAGTCGTGTTCCCAGACCACAGGGTTCCAGAATCAATCCGCAGTTATGTTCCCAGGCTACAGGGTTCCAGAATAAAACCTCAGTCATATTCCCTGTCCACAGGGTTCCAGAACCAAGCCTCAGTCAGGTTCCCAGGGCACAGTATTCCACAATCTAAACAGATGTCATGTTCCCAGGTCACAGGTTTCCAGAATCACGCCTCAGTCATGTTCCCAGGCCACAGGGATCCAGAATCAAACCTTAGTCATGTTGCCAGACCATAGGGTACCACCATCAAACCTCAGTCATATTCCCAGGGCACAGGTTTCCAGAAACAAACCGATTTCATGTTCCCAGGCAACAGGGTACCAGAATCCAAACCGATGTCATGTTCCCAGGCCACAGGGTTCCACCATCAAATCTCAGTCCTGTTGCCAGGCCACAGGCTTTCACCATCAAGCCTCAGTCATGTTCCCAAGCCTGAGGGTTCCACAATCAAACCTCTGTCATGTTGCCAGGCCACAGGGTTCAACCATCAAACCTCAGTCATATTCCCAGGAAACAGGGATCCAGAATCAATCCAATGTCATGTTGCCAGGCCACAGGGTACCACCATCAAATCTCAGTCATGTTCCCAGGCCACAGGGTTTTTCCATCAAACCTCAGTCATGTTCCCAGGCCACAGGATTCCACAATCTCACATCAGTCATGTTCCCAGGCCAATGGTTTCCAGAATCAAACCTCAGTCATATTCCAAGGCCTCATGGTTCCAGAATCAAACCTCTGTCATGTTCCCAGGACAAAGGGTTCCAGAATAAAACCTCAGTCACGTTCCCTGGACACAGGTTCCAAAAATAAAACCCCAGGCATGTTCCCAGGCCACAGGGTTCCATAATCAAGCCTCACTCATATTCCCAGGCCACAGGTTTCCACAATTAAACCTCAGTCATATTCCCAGGCCAGAGGGTTCCACAATCAAACCTCAGTCCTGTTTCCAGGCCACGGTTCCACCATCAAGCCTCAGTCATGTTCCCAGGCCAGAGTGTTCCACAATCAAACCTAAGTCATCTTGCCAGGCCACAGGGTTCCACCATCAAACCTCAATCCTGTTGCCAGGCCACAGGCTTCCACCATCAAGCCTCAGTCACGTTCCCAAGCCTGAGGGTTCCACAATCAAACCTTTGTAATGTTGCCAGGCCACAGGGTTACAGAATTAAACCACAGTCATATTCCCAGGCCAGAGGGTTCCACAGTCAAACCTCACTCATGTTCCCATGCCACAGGTTTCCAGAATCCAACCGATGTCATGTTCCCAGGCCACAGGGTTCCAGAATCAATCCTCAGTCGTGTTCCCAGGCCACAGGGTTCCAGAGTCAATCCGCAGTTATGTTCCCAGGCTACAGGGTTCCAGAATAAATCCTCAGTCATATTCCCAGTCCACAGGGTTCCAGAACCAAGACTCAGTCAGGTTCCCAGGGCACAGTATTCCACAATCTAAACAGATGTCATGTTCCCAGGTCACAGGTTTCCAAAATCATGCCTCAGTCATGTTCCCTGGCCACAGGGATCCAGAATCAAACCTCAGTCATGTTGTCAGGCCATAGGGTACCACCATCAAACCTCAGTCATATGCCTAGGCCACAGGTTTCCAGAATCAAATCGATTTCATGTTCCCAGGCAACAGGGTACCAGAATCCAAACCGATGTCATGTTCGCCGGCCACAGGGTTCCACCATTAAA
The DNA here is from genome assembly GCF_965194825.1 of Balaenoptera physalus. Classification (NCBI taxonomy): domain Eukaryota; kingdom Metazoa; phylum Chordata; class Mammalia; order Artiodactyla; family Balaenopteridae; genus Balaenoptera; species Balaenoptera physalus. The sequence goes on from NC_138894.1 coordinate 25,036,334, forward strand.
TCTCAGTCCTGTTGCCAGGCCACAGGCTTCCACCATCAAGCCTCAGTCTTGTTCCCAAGCCTGAGGGTTCCACAATCAAACCTAGTCATGTTGCCAGGCCACAGGGTTTCAGAATCCATCCGATGTCATGTTCCAAGGCCACAGGGTTCCAGAATGAATCCTCAGTCATATTCCCAGGCCACAGGGTTCCAGAATAAAACCTCAGTCATGTTCCCAGGATACAGGGTTCCAGAAACAAACCTCAGTAATGTTGCCAGGCCAAAGGTTTCAACCATCAAACCTCAGACATGTTCCCAAGCCACAGGATTCCAGAATCAAACCGTTCTCATGTTTCCAGGTCACAGGCTTCCACAATCCACTGATGTCATGTTCCCAGGCCACAGGGTTCCAAAATCAAACCTCAATTATGTTCCCAGGCCACAGGGTTCCAGAATCAAGCCTCCCTCATATTCCCAGGCCACAGGGTTCCACAATTAAACCTCAGTCATATTCCCAGGCCAGAGGGTTCCACAATCAAACCTCAGTCCTGTGACTAGGCCACAAGCTTCCACCATGAAGCCTCAGTCATGTTCCCAGGCCAGAGTGTTCCACAATAAAACCTAAGTCATCTTGCCAGGCCACAGGGTTCCACCATCAAACCTCAGTCCTGTGACTAGGCCACAAGCTTCCACCATCAAGCCTCAGTCACGTTCCCAAGCATGAGGGTTCCACAATCAAACCTCTGTCATGTTGCCAGATCACAGGGTTACAGAATTAAACCACAGTCATATTCCCAGGCCAGAGGATTCCACAGTCAAACCTCACTCATGTTCCCATGCCACATGGTTCCAGAATCCAACCGATGTCATGTTCCCTGGGCACAGGTTTCCAGAAGCTATCCTCAGTCATGTTCCCAGGCCACAGGATTCCAGAATAAAACCTCAGTCATATTCCCAGTCCACAGGGTTCCAGTACCAAACCTCAGTCAGGTTCCCAGGGCACAGTATTCCACAATCTAAACAGATGTCATGTTCCCAGGTCACAGGTTTCCAGAATCACGCCTCACTCATGTTCCCAGGCCACAGGGATCCAGAATCAAACCTCAGTCATGTTCCCAGGCCATAGGGTACCACCATCAATCCTCAGTCATATTCCCAGGCCACAGGTTTCCAGAATCAAACCGATTTCATGTTCCCAGGCAACAGGGTACCAGAATCCAAACCGATGTCATGTTCCCACGCCACAGGGTTCCACCATCAAACCTCAGTCCTGTGACTAGGCCACAAGCTTCCACCATCAAGCCTCAGTCATGTTCCCAAGCCTGAGGGTTCCACAATCAAACCTCTGTCATGTTGCCAGGCCACAGGGTTCAACCATGAAACCTCAGTCATGTTCCCAGGAAACAGGGTTCCAGAATCAAACCAATGTCATGTTCCCAGGCCACGGGGTTCCAGTATCAGGCCTCAGTCATGTTCCCAGTGCACAGGGTTCCACCATCTAACCTCAGACATGTTGCCAGTCCACAGGTTTCTGCGATCAAACCACATTCAAGTTCCCAGGCCACAGGGTACCAGAATCAAGCCTCAGTCATGTTGCCAGGCCACAGGGTACCACCATCAAACCTCAGTCATGTTCCCAGTGCACTGGGTTCCTCCATCAAACCTCAATCATGTTCCCAGGACACAGGTTTCCAGAATCAAACCAAAGTCAAGTTCCCAGGCCAATGGTTTCCTGTAGCAGGCCTCAGTCATGTTTCCAGGGCACAGGGTTCCACAATCAAACCTCAGTCATGTTGCCAGTCCACAGGTTTCTGCCATCAAACCTCAGTCAAGTTCCCAGGCCACAGATTTCCAGAATCAAACCTCAGTCATATTCCCAGGACACATGGTTCCAGAACCAAACCTCAGTCATGTTCGTAGGCCACAGGGTTCCACAATCAAACCTCAGTCATGTTCTCAGGACAAAGGTTTCCAGAATCAAACCTCAGTCATGTTCCCAGGGAACAGGGTTCCAGAAACTAACATCAGTCATGTTGCCAGGCCACAGGTTTCCACCATCAAACCACAGACATATTCCCAGGCCACAGGATTCCAGAATCAAACCGTTCTCATGTTCCCAGGCCACAGGGTTCCACAATCCACTGATGTCATGTTCCCAGGCCACAGGTTTCCAGAATCAAGCCTCAGTCATGTTCCCAAGCCTGAGGGTTCCACAATCAAACCTCTGCCATGTTGCCAGGCCACAGGGTTCAACCATCAAACCTCAGTCATGTTCCCAGGAAACAGGGTTCCAGAATCAAACCAATGTCATGTTTCCAGGCCACGGGGTTCCAGTATCAGGCCTCAGTCATGTTCCCAATGCACAGGGTTCCACCATCAAACCTCAGTCATGTTGCCAGTCCACAGGTTTCTGCGATCAAACCACATTCAAGTTCCCAGGCCACAGGGTTCCAGAATCAAGCCTCAGTCATGTTGCCACGCCACAGGGTACCTCCATCAAACCTCAGTCATGTTCCCAGTGCACAGGGTTCCTCCATCAAACCTCAATCATGTTCCCAGGACACAGTTTTCCAGAATCCAACCAAAGTCAAGTTCCCAGGCCATGGGTTTCCAGTACCAGGCCTCAGTCATGTTTCCAGGGCACAGGGTTCCACAATCAAACCTCAGTCATGTTGCCAGTCCACAGGTTTCTGCCATCAAACCTCAGTCAAGTTCCCAGGCCACAGATTTCCAGAATCAAACCTCAGTCATATTCCCAGGACACATGGTTCCAGAATCAAACCTCAGTCATGTTCGCAGGCCACAGGGTTCCACAATCAAACCTCAGTCATGTTCCCAGGACAAAGGTGTCCAGAATCAAACCTCAGTCATATTCCCAGGGAACAGGGTTCCAGAAACAAACCTCAGTCATGTTGCCAGGCCACAGGTTTCCACCATTAAACCTCAGACATGTTCCCAGGCCACAGGGTTCCAGAATCTCACATCAGTCATGTTCCCAGGCCAATGGTTTCCAGAATCAAACCTCAGTCATATTCCCAGGACACAGGGTTCCAGAATAAAACCTCAGCCATGTTCCCTGGACACAGGTTCCAATAATAAAACCGCAGTCATGTTCCCAGGCGACAGGGTTCCAGAATCAAGCCTCACTCATATTCCCAGGCCACAGGGTTCCACAATTAAACCTCAGTCATATTCCCAGGCCAGAGTGTTCCACAATCAAACCTCAGTCCTGTTGCCAGGCCACGGTTCCACCATCAAGCCTCAGTCATGTTCCCAGGCCAGAGTGTTCCACAATCAACCCTAAGTCATCTTGCCAGGCCTCAGGGTTCCACCATCAAACCTCAGTCCTGTTGCCAGGCCACAGGGTTACAGAATTAAACTACAGTCATATTCCCAGTCCAGAGGGTTCCACAGTCAAACCTCAGTCGTGTTCCCATGCCACAGGGTTCAAGAATCCAACTGATGTCATGTTCCCAGGGCACAGGGTTCCAGAATCAATCCTCAGTCATATTCCCAGGCCACAGAGTTTCAGAATCAAACCTCAGTCATGTTCCCAGGTCACAGGGTTCCAGAATCAATCCTCAGTTATGTTCCCTGGCTACAGGGTTCGAGAATAAAACCTCAGTCATATTCCCAGTCCACAGGGTTCCAGAACGAAGCCTCAGTCAGGTTCCCAGGGCACATTATTCCACAATCTAAACAAATGTCATGTTCCCAGGTCACAGGTTTCCAGAATCACGCCTCAGTCATGTTCCCAGGCCACAGGGATCCAGAATCATACCTCAGTCATGTTGCCAGGCCATAGGGTACCACCATCAAACCTCAGTCATATTCCCAGGACACAGGTTTCCAGAATCAAACCGATTTCATGTTCCCAGGCAACAGGGTACCAGAGTACAAACTGATGTCATGTTCCCAGGTCACAGGGTTCCACCATCAATTCTGAGTCCTGTTGCCAGGCCACAGGGTTCTACCATCAAACCTCACTCATGTTCCCAGGAAACAGGGTTCCAGAATCAAACCAATGTCATGTTCCCAGGCCACGGGGTTCCAGTATCAGGCCTAAGTCATGTTCCGAGTGCACAGTGTTCCACCATCAAACCTCAGTCATGTTGCCAGTCCACAAGTTTCCAGAATCAAACCAAAGTCAAGTTCCTAGGCCATGGGTTTCCAGTACCAGGTCTCAGTCATGTTTCCAGGGCACAGGGTTCCACAATCAAACCTCAGTCATGTTGCCAGTCCACAGGTTTCTGCCATCAAACCTCAGTCAAGTTCCCAGGCCACAGATTTCCAGAATCAAACCTCAGTCATATTCCCAGGACACATGGTTCCAGAATCAAACCTCAGTCATGTTCGCAGGCCACAGGGTTCCACAATCAAACCTCAGTCATGTTCCCAGGACAAAGGTGTCCAGAATCAAACCTCAGTCATGTTCCCAGGGAACAGGGTTCCAGAAACAAACCTCAGTCATGTTGCCAGGCCACAGGTTTCCACCATCAAACCTCAGACATGTTCCCAAGCCGCAGGGTTCCAGAATCAAACTGTACTCATGTTCCCAGGCCACAGGGTTCCACAATCCACTGATGTCATGTTCCCAGGTCACAGGGTTCCAGAATCAAACCTCAGTTATGTTCCCAGGCCACAGGGTTCCAGAATCAAGCCTCCCTCATATTCCCAGGCCACAGGGTTCCACAATTAAACCTCAGTCATATTCCCAGGCCAGAGGGTTCCACCATCAAACCTCAGTCCTGTTGCCAGGCCACAAAGTTCAACCATCAAACCTCAGTCATATTCCCAGGAAACAGGGTTCCAGAATCAATCCGATGTCATGTTGCCAGGCCACAGGGTACCACCATCAAACCTCAGTCATGTTCCCAGGCCACAGGGTTTTTCCATCAAACCTCAGTCATGTTCCCAGGCCACAGGATTCCACAATCTCACATCAGTCATGTTCCCAGGCCAATGGATTCCAGAATCAAACCTCAGTCATATTCCCAGGCCTCATGATTCCAGAATCAAACCTCAGTCATGTTCCCAGGACAAAGGGTTCCAGAATAAAACCTCAGTCATGTTCCCTGGACACAGGTTCCAAAAATAAAACCCCAGGCATGTTCCCAGGCCACAGGGTTCCAGAATCAAGCGTCCCTCATATTCCCAGGCCACAGGTTTCCACAATTAAACCTAAGTCATATTCCCAGGCCAGAGGGTTCCACAATCAAACCTCAGTCCTGTAGCCAGGCCACAGGGTTACAGAATTAAACCACAGTCATATTCCCAGGCCAGAGGGTTCCACAGTCAAACCTCACTCATGTTCCCATGCCACAGGTTTTCAGAATCCAACCGATGTCATGTTCCCAGGCCACAGGGTTCCAGAATCAATCCGCAGTTATGTTCCCAGGCTACAGGGTTCCAGAATAAAACGTCAGTCATATTCCCAGTCCACAGGGTTCCAAAACCAAGCCTCAGTCAGGTTCCCAGGGCACAGTATTCCACAATCTAAACAGATGTCATGTTCCCAGGTCACAGGTTTCCAGAATCACGCCTCAGTCATGTTCCCAGGCAACAGGGATCCAGAATCAAACCTCAGTCATGTTTCCAAGCCATAGGGTATCACCGTCAAACCTCAGTCATATTCCCAGGCCACAGGTTTCCAGAATCAAACCGATTTCATGTTCCCAGGCAACAGGGTACCAGAATCCAAACCGATGTCATGTTCCCAGGCCTCAGGGTTCCACCGTCAAATCTCAGTCCTGTTGCCAGGCCACAGGATTCCACTATCAAGCCTCAGTCATGTTCCCAAGCCTGAGGGTTCAACCATCAAACCTCAGTCATGTTCCCAGGATACAGGGTTCCAGAATCAAACCAATGTCATGTTCCCAGGCCACGGGGTTTCAGTATCAGGCCTCAGTCATGTTCCCATTGCACAGGGTTCCAACATCTAACCTCAGTCATGTTGCCAGTCCACAGGTTTCTGCGATCAAACCACATTCAACTTCCCAGGACACAGGGTTCCAGAATCAAGCCTCAGTCATGTTGCCAGGCCACAGGGTACCACCATCAAACCTCAGTCATGTTCCCAGTGCACTGGGTTCCTCCATCAAACCTCAATCATGTTCCCAGGACACAGGTTTCCAGAATCAAACCAAAGTCAAGTTCCCAGGCCATGGGTTTCCAGTAGCAGGCCTCAGTCATGTTTCCAGGGCACAGGGTTCCACAATCAAACCTCAGTCATGTTGCCAGTCCACAGGTTTCTGCCATCAAACCTCAGTCAAGTTCCCAGGCCACAGATTTCCAGAATCAAACCTCAGTCATATTCCCAGGACACATGGTTCCAGAACCAAACCTCAATCATGTTCGTAGGCCACAGGGTTCCACAATCAAACCTCAGTCATGTTCCCAGGACAAAGGTTTCCAGAATCAACCCTCAGTCATGTTCCCAGGGAACAGGGTTCCAGAAACTAACATCAGTCATGTTGCCAGGCCACAGGTTTCCACCATCAAACCACAGACATATTCCCAGGCCACAGGATTCCAGAATCAAACCGTTCTCATGTTCCCAGGCCACAGGGTTCCACAATCCACTGATGTCATGTTCCCAGGCCACAGGTTTCCAGAATCAAGCCTCAGTCATGTTCCCAATCCTGAGAGTTCCACAATCAATCCTCTGCCATGTTGCCAGGCCACAGGGTTCAACCATCAAACCTCAGTCATGTTCCCAGGAAACAGGGTTCCAGAATCAAACCAATGTCATGTTTCCAGGCCACGGGGTTCCAGTATCAGGCCTCAGTCATGTTCCCAATGCACAAGGTTCCACCATCAAACCTCAGTCATGTTGCCAGTCCACAGGTTTCTGCGATCAAACCACATTCAAGTACCCAGGCCACAGGGTTCCAGAATCAAGCCTCAGTCATGTTGCCACGCCACAGGGTACCTCCATCAAACCTCAGTCATGTTCCCAGTGCACAGGGTTCCTCCATCAAATCTCAATCATGTTCCCAGGACACAGTTTTCCAGAATCCAACCAAAGTCAAGTTCCCAGGCCATGGGTTTCCAGTACCAGGCCTCAGTCATGTTTCCAGGGCACAGGGTTCCACAATCAAACCTCAGTCATGTTGCCAGTCCACAGGTTTCTGCCATCAAACCTCAGTCAAGTTCCCAGGCCACAGATTTCCAGAATTAAACCTCAGTCATATTCCCAGGACACATGGTTCCAGAATCAAACCTCAGTCATGTTCCCAGGCCACAGGGTTCCACAATCAAATCTCAGTCATGTTCCCAGGACAAAGGTGTCCAGAATCAAACCTCAGTCATATTCCCAGGGAACAGGGTTCCAGAAACAAACCTCAGTCATGTTGCCAGGCCACAGGTTTCCACCATTAAACCTCAGACATGTTCCCAGGCCACAGGGTTCCAGAATCTCACATCAGTCATGTTCCCAGGCCAATGGTTTCCAGAATCAAACCTCAGTCATGTTCCCAGGACACAGGGTTCCAGAATAAAACCTCAGCCATGTTCCCTGGACACAGGTTCCAATAATAAAACCCCAGTCATGTTCCCAGGCGACAGGGTTCCAGAATCAAGCCTCACTCATATTCCCAGGCCACAGGGTTCCACAATTAAACCTCAGTCATATTGCCAGGCCAGAGTGTTCCACAATCAAACCTCAGTCCTGTTGCCAGGCCACGGTTCCACCATCAAGCCTCAGTCATGTTCCCAGGCCAGAGTGTTCCACAATCAACCCTAAGTCATCTTGCCAGGCCTCAGGGTTCCACCATCAAACCTCAGTCCTGTTGCCAGGCCACAGGGTTACAGAATTAAACTACAGTCATATTCCCAGGCCAGAGGGTTCCACAGTCAAACCTCAGTCGTGTTCCCATGCCACAGGGTTCAAGAATCAAACTGATGTCATGTTCCCAGGGCACAGGGTTCCAGAATCAATCCTCAGTCATATTCCCAGGCCACAGAGTTTCAGAATCAAACCTCAGTCATGTTCCCAGGTCACAGGGTTCCAGAATCAATCCTCAGTTATGTTCCCTGGCTACAGGGCTCGAGAATAAAACCTCAGTCATATTCCCAGTCCACAGGGTTCCAGAACGAAGCCTCAGTCAGGTTCCCAGGGCACATTATTCCACAATCTAAACAAATGTCATGTTCCCAGGTCACAGGTTTCCAGAATCACGCCTCAGTCATGTTCCCAGGCCACAGGGATCCAGAATCATACCTCAGTCATGTTGCCAGGCCATAGGGTACCACCATCAAACCTCAGTCATATTCCCAGGACACAGGTTTCCAGAATCAAACCGATTTCATGTTCCCAGGCAACAGGGTACCAGAGTACAAACTGATGTCATGTTCCCAGGTCACAGGGTTCCACCATCAAATCTGAGTCCTGTTGCCAGGCCACAGGGTTCTACCATCAAGCCTCAGTCATGTTCCCAAGCCTGAGGTTTCCACAATCAAACCTCAGTCATGTTGCCAGGCCACAGGGTTCAACCATCAAACCTCACTCATGTTCCCAGGAAACAGGGTTCCAGAATCAAAACAATGTCATGTTCCCAGGCCACGGGGTTCCAGTATCAGGCCTAAGTCATGTTCCGAGTGCACAGTGTTCCACCATCAAACCTCAGTCATGTTGCCAGTCCACAAGTTTCCAGAATCAAACCAAAGTCAAGTTCCTAGGCCATGGGTTTCCAGTACCAGGTCTCAGTCATGTTTCCAGGGCACAGGGTTCCACAATCAAACCTCAGTCATGTTGCCAGTCCACAGGTTTCTGCCATCAAACCTCAGTCAAGTTCCCAGGCCACAGATTTCCAGAATCAAACCTCAGTCATATTCCCAGGACACATGGTTCCAGAATCAAACCTCAGTCATGTTCGCAGGCCACAGGGTTCCACAATCAAACCTCAGTCATGTTCCCAGGACAAAGGTGTCCAGAATCAAACCTCAGTCATGTTCCCAGGGAACAGGGTTCCAGAAACAAACCTCAGTCATGTTGCCAGGCCACAGGTTTCCACCATCAAACCTCAGACATGTTCCCAAGCCGCAGGGTTCCAGAATCAAACTGTACTCATGTTCCCAGGCCACAGGGTTCCACAATCCACGGATGCCATGTTCCCAGGCCACACGGTTCCAGAATCAAACCTCAATTCTGTTCCCAGGCCACAGGGTTCCAGAATCAAGCCTCCCTCATATTCCCAGGCCACAGGGTTCCACAATTAAACCTCAGTCATATTCCCAGGCCAGAGGGTTCCACCATCAAACCTCAGTCCTGTTGCCAGGCCACAAAGTTCAACCATCAAACCTCAGTCATATTCCCAGGAAACAGGGTTCCAGAATCAATCCGATGTCATGTTGCCAGGCCACAGGGTACCACCATCAAACCTCAGTCATGTTCCCAGGCCACAGGGTTTTTCCATCAAACCTCAGTCATGTTCCCAGGCCACAGGATTCCACAATCTCACATCAGTCATGTTCCCAGGCCAATGGATTCCAGAATCAAACCTCAGTCATATTCCCAGGCCTCATGATTCCAGAATCAAACCTCAGTCATGTTCCCAGGACAAAGGGTTCCAGAATAAAACCTCAGTCATGTTCCCTGGACACAGGTTCCAAAAATAAAACCCCAGGCATGTTCCCAGGCCACAGGGTTCCAGAATCAAGCGTCCCTCATATTCCCAGGCCACAGGTTTCCACAATTAAACCTAAGTCATATTCCCAGGCCAGAGGGTTCCACAATCAAACCTCAGTCCTGTAGCCAGGCCACAGGGTTACAGAATTAAACCACAGTCATATTCCCAGGCCAGAGGGTTCCACAGTCAAACCTCACTCATGTTCCCATGCCACAGGTTTTCAGAATCCAACCGATGTCATGTTCCCAGGCCACAGGGTTCCAGAATCAATCCGCAGTTATGTTCCCAGGCTACAGGGTTCCAGAATAAAACGTCAGTCATATTCCCAGTCCACAGGGTTCCAAAACCAAGCCTCAGTCAGGTTCCCAGGGCACAGTATTCCACAATCTAAACAGATGTCATGTTCCCAGGTCACAGGTTTCCAGAATCACGCCTCAGTCATGTTCCCAGGCAACAGGGATCCAGAATCAAACCTCAGTCATGTTTCCAACCCATAGGGTATCACCGTCAAACCTCAGTCATATTCCCAGGCCACAGGTTTCCAGAATCAAACCGATTTCATGTTCCCAGGCAACAGGGTACCAGAATCCAAACCGATGTCATGTTCCCAGGCCTCAGGGTTCCACCGTCAAATCTCAGTCCTGTTGCCAGGCCACAGGATTCCACTATCAAGCCTCAGTCATGTTCCCAAGCCTGAGGGTTCAACCATCAAACCTCAGTCATGTTCCCAGGATACAGGGTTCCAGAATCAAACCAATGTCATGTTCCCAGGCCACGGGGTTTCAGTATCAGGCCTCAGTCATGTTCCCATTGCACAGGGTTCCAACATCTAACCTCAGTCATGTTGCCAGTCCACCCGTTTCTGCGATCAAACCACATTCAACTTCCCAGGACACAGGGTTCCAGAATCAAGCCTCAGTCATGTTGCCAGGCCACAGGGTACCACCATCAAACCTCAGTCATGTTCCCAGTGCACTGGGTTCCTCCATCAAACCTCAATCATGTTCCCAGGACACAGGTTTCCAGAATCAAACCAAAGTCAAGTTCCCAGGCCATGGGTTTCCAGTAGCAGGCCTCGGTCATGTTTCCAGGGCACAGGGTTCCACAATCAAACCTCAGTCATGTTGCCAGTCCACAGGTTTCTGCCATCAAACCTCAGTCAAGTTCCCAGGCCACAGATTTCCAGAATCAAACCTCAGTCATATTCCCAGGACACATGGTTCCAGAACCAAACCTCAGTCATGTTCGTAGGCCACAGGGTTCCACAATCAAACCTCAGTCATGTTCCCAGGACAAAGGTTTCCAGAATCAAACCTCAGTCATGTTCCCAGGGAACAGGGTTCCAGAAACTAACATCAGTCATGTTGCCAGGCCACAGGTTTCCACCATCAAACCACAGACATATTCCCAGGCCACAGGATTCCAGAATCAAACCGTTCTCATGTTCCCAGGCCACAGGGTTCCACAATCCACTGATGTCATGTTCCCAGGCCACAGGTTTCCAGAATCAAGCCTCAGTCATGTTCCCAAGCCTGAGGGTTCCACAATCAATCCTCTGCCATGTTGCCAGGCCACAGGGTTCAACCATCAAACCTCAGTCATGTTCCCAGGAAACAGGGTTCCAGAATCAAACCAATGTCATGTTTCCAGGCCACGGGGTTCCAGTATCAGGCCTCAGTCATGTTCCCAATGCACAGGGTTCCACCATCAAACCTCAGTCATGTTGCCAGTCCACAGGTTTCTGCGATCAAACCACATTCAAGTTCCCAGGCCACAGGGTTCCAGAATCAAGCCTCAGTCATGTTGCCACGCCACAGGGTACCTCCATCAAACCTCAGTCATGTTCCCAGTGCACAGGGTTCCTCCATCAAATCTCAATCATGTTCCCAGGACACAGTTTTCCAGAATCCAACCAAAGTCAAGTTCCCAGGCCATGGGTTTCCAGTACCAGGCCTCAGTCATGTTTCCAGGGCACAGGGTTCCACAATCAAACCTCAGTCATGTTGCCAGTCCACAGGTTTCTGCCATCAAACCTCAGTCAAGTTCCCAGGCCACAGATTTCCAGAATTAAACCTCAGTCATATTCCCAGGACACATGGTCCCAGAATCAAACCTCAGTCATGTTCCCAGGCCACAGGGTTCCACAATCAAATCTCAGTCATGTTCCCAGGACAAAGGTGTCCAGAATCAAACCTCAGTCATATTCCCAGGGAACAGGGTTCCAGAAACAAACCTCAGTCATGTTGCCAGGCCACAGGTTTCCACCATTAAACCTCAGACATGTTCCCAGGCCACAGGGTTCCAGAATCTCACATCAGTCATGTTCCCAGGCCAATGGTTTCCAGAATCAAACCTCAGTCATGTTCCCAGGACACAGGGTTCCAGAATAAAACCTCAGCCATGTTCCCTGGACACAGGTTCCAATAATAAAACCCCAGTCATGTTCCCAGGCGACAGGGTTCCAGAATCAAGCCTCACTCATATTCCCAGGCCACAGGGTTCCACAATTAAACCTCAGTCATATTGCCAGGCCAGAGTGTTCCACAATCAAACCTCAGTCCTGTTGCCAGGCCACGGTTCCACCATCAAGCCTCAGTCATGTTCCCAGGCCAGAGTGTTCCACAATCAACCCTAAGTCATCTTGCCAGGCCTCAGGGTTCCACCATCAAACCTCAGTCCTGTTGCCAGGCCACAGGGTTACAGAATTAAACTACAGTCATATTCCCAGGCCAGAGGGTTCCACAGTCAAACCTCAGTCGTGTTCCCATGCCACAGGGTTCAAGAATCAAACTGATGTCATGTTCCCAGGGCACAGGGTTCCAGAATCAATCCTCAGTCATATTCCCAGGCCACAGAGTTTCAGAATCAAACCTCAGTCATGTTCCCAGGTCACAGGGTTCCAGAATCAATCCTCAGTTATGTTCCCTGGCTACAGGGCTCGAGAATAAAACCTCAGTCATATTCCCAGTCCACAGGGTTCCAGAACGAAGCCTCAGTCAGGTTCCCAGGGCACATTATTCCACAATCTAAACAAATGTCATGTTCCCAGGTCACAGGTTTCCAGAATCACGCCTCAGTCATGTTCCCAGGCCACAGGGATCCAGAATCATACCTCAGTCATGTTGCCAGGCCATAGGGTACCACCATCAAACCTCAGTCATATTCCCAGGACACAGGTTTCCAGAATCAAACCGATTTCATGTTCCCAGGCAACAGGGTACCAGAGTACAAACTGATGTCATGTTCCCAGGTCACAGGGTTCCACCATCAAATCTGAGTCCTGTTGCCAGGCCACAGGGTTCTACCATCAAGCCTCAGTCATGTTCCCAAGCCTGAGGTTTCCACAATCAAACCTCAGTCATGTTGCCAGGCCACAGGGTTCAACCATCAAACCTCACTCATGTTCCCAGGAAACAGGGTTCCAGAATCAAAACAATGTCATGTTCCCAGGCCACGGGGTTCCAGTATCAGGCCTAAGTCATGTTCCGAGTGCACAGTGTTCCACCATCAAACCTCAGTCATGTTGCCAGTCCACAAGTTTCCAGAATCAAACCAAAGTCAAGTTCCTAGGCCATGGGTTTCCATTACCAGGTCTCAGTCATGTTTCCAGGGCACAGGGTTCCACAATCAAACCTCAGTCATGTTGCCAGTCCACAGGTTTCTGCCATCAAACCTCAGTCAAGTTCCCAGGCCACAGATTTCCAGAATCAAACCTCAGTCATATTCCCAGGACACATGGTTCCAGAATCAAACCTCAGTCATGTTCGCAGGCCACAGGGTTCCACAATCAAACCTCAGTCATGTTCCCAGGACAAAGGTGTCCAGAATCAAACCTCAGTCATGTTCCCAGGGAACAGGGTTCCAGAAACAAACCTCAGTCATGTTGCCAGGCCACAGGTTTCCACCATCAAACCTCAGACATGTTCCCAAGCCGCAGGGTTCCAGAATCAAACTGTACTCATGTTCCCAGGCCACAGGGTTCCACAATCCACGGATGCCATGTTCCCAGGCCACACGGTTCCAGAATCAAACCTCAATTCTGTTCCCAGGCCACAGGGTTCCAGAATCAAGCCTCCCTCATATTCCCAGGCCACAGGGTTCCACAATTAAACCTCAGTCATATTCCCAGGCCAGAGGGTTCCACCATCAAACCTCAGTCCTGTTGCCAGGCCACAAAGTTCAACCATCAAACCTCAGTCATATTCCCAGGAAACAGGGTTCCAGAATCAATCCGATGTCATGTTGCCAGGCCACAGGGTACCACCATCAAACCTCAGTCATGTTCCCAGGCCACAGGGTTTTTCCATCAAACCTCAGTCATGTTCCCAGGCCACAGGATTCCACAATCTCACATCAGTCATGTTCCCAGGCCAATGGATTCCAGAATCAAACCTCAGTCATATTCCCAGGCCTCATGATTCCAGAATCAAACCTCAGTCATGTTCCCAGGACAAAGGGTTCCAGAATAAAACCTCAGTCATGTTCCCTGGACACAGGTTCCAAAAATAAAACCCCAGGCATGTTCCCAGGCCACAGGGTTCCAGAATCAAGCGTCCCTCATATTCCCAGGCCACAGGTTTCCACAATTAAACCTAAGTCATATTCCCAGGCCAGAGGGTTCCACAATCAAACCTCAGTCCTGTAGCCAGGCCACAGGGTTACAGAATTAAACCACAGTCATATTCCCAGGCCAGAGGGTTCCACAGTCAAACCTCACTCATGTTCCCATGCCACAGGTTTTCAGAATCCAACCGATGTCATGTTCCCAGGCCACAGGGTTCCAGAATCAATCCGCAGTTATGTTCCCAGGCTACAGGGTTCCAGAATAAAACGTCAGTCATATTCCCAGTCCACAGGGTTCCAAAACCAAGCCTCAGTCAGGTTCCCAGGGCACAGTATTCCACAATCTAAACAGATGTCATGTTCCCAGGTCACAGGTTTCCAGAATCACGCCTCAGTCATGTTCCCAGGCAACAGGGATCCAGAATCAAACCTCAGTCATGTTTCCAACCCATAGGGTATCACCGTCAAACCTCAGTCATATTCCCAGGCCACAGGTTTCCAGAATCAAACCGATTTCATGTTCCCAGGCAACAGGGTACCAGAATCCAAACCGATGTCATGTTCCCAGGCCTCAGGGTTCCACCGTCAAATCTCAGTCCTGTTGCCAGGCCACAGGATTCCACTATCAAGCCTCAGTCATGTTCCCAAGCCTGAGGGTTCAACCATCAAACCTCAGTCATGTTCCCAGGATACAGGGTTCCAGAATCAAACCAATGTCATGTTCCCAGGCCACGGGGTTTCAGTATCAGGCCTCAGTCATGTTCCCATTGCACAGGGTTCCAACATCTAACCTCAGTCATGTTGCCAGTCCACCCGTTTCTGCGATCAAACCACATTCAACTTCCCAGGACACAGGGTTCCAGAATCAAGCCTCAGTCATGTTGCCAGGCCACAGGGTACCACCATCAAACCTCAGTCATGTTCCCAGTGCACTGGGTTCCTCCATCAAACCTCAATCATGTTCCCAGGACACAGGTTTCCAGAATCAAACCAAAGTCAAGTTCCCAGGCCATGGGTTTCCAGTAGCAGGCCTCAGTCATGTTTCCAGGGCACAGGGTTCCACAATCAAACCTCAGTCATGTTGCCAGTCCACAGGTTTCTGCCATCAAACCTCAGTCAAGTTCCCAGGCCACAGATTTCCAGAATCAAACCTCAGTCATATTCCCAGGACACATGGTTCCAGAACCAAACCTCAGTCATGTTCGTAGGCCACAGGGTTCCACAATCAAACCTCAGTCATGTTCCCAGGACAAAGGTTTCCAGAATCAAACCTCAGTCATGTTCCCAGGGAACAGGGTTCCAGAAACTAACATCAGTCATGTTGCCAGGCCACAGGTTTCCACCATCAAACCACAGACATATTCCCAGGCCACAGGATTCCAGAATCAAACCGTTCTCATGTTCCCAGGCCACAGGGTTCCACAATCCACTGATGTCATGTTCCCAGGCCACAGGTTTCCAGAATCAAGCCTCAGTCATGTTCCCAAGCCTGAGGGTTCCACAATCAATCCTCTGCCATGTTGCCAGGCCACAGGGTTCAACCATCAAACCTCAGTCATGTTCCCAGGAAACAGGGTTCCAGAATCAAACCAATGTCATGTTTCCAGGCCACGGGGTTCCAGTATCAGGCCTCAGTCATGTTCCCAATGCACAGGGTTCCACCATCAAACCTCAGTCATGTTGCCAGTCCACAGGTTTCTGCGATCAAACCACATTCAAGTTCCCAGGCCACAGGGTTCCAGAATCAAGCCTCAGTCATGTTGCCACGCCACAGGGTACCTCCATCAAACCTCAGTCATGTTCCCAGTGCACAGGGTTCCTCCATCAAATCTCAATCATGTTCCCAGGACACAGTTTTCCAGAATCCAACCAAAGTCAAGTTCCCAGGCCATGGGTTTCCAGTACCAGGCCTCAGTCATGTTTCCAGGGCACAGGGTTCCACAATCAAACCTCAGTCATGTTGCCAGTCCACAGGTTTCTGCCATCAAACCTCAGTCAAGTTCCCAGGCCACAGATTTCCAGAATTAAACCTCAGTCATATTCCCAGGACACATGGTCCCAGAATCAAACCTCAGTCATGTTCCCAGGCCACAGGGTTCCACAATCAAATCTCAGTCATGTTCCCAGGACAAAGGTGTCCAGAATCAAACCTCAGTCATATTCCCAGGGAACAGGGTTCCAGAAACAAACCTCAGTCATGTTGCCAGGCCACAGGTTTCCACCATTAAACCTCAGACATGTTCCCAGGCCACAGGGTTCCAGAATCAAACCGTTCTCATGTTCCCAGGCCACAGGGTTCCACAATCTCACATCAGTCATGTTCCCAGGCCAATGGTTTCCAGAATCAAACCTCAATCATGTTCCCAGGACACAGGGTTCCAGAAT
This sequence comes from Balaenoptera physalus, assembly GCF_965194825.1. Lineage (NCBI taxonomy): Eukaryota > Metazoa > Chordata > Mammalia > Artiodactyla > Balaenopteridae > Balaenoptera > Balaenoptera physalus. Next base: position 25,052,889 of record NC_138894.1, read on the forward strand.
AAAACCTCAGCCATGTTCCCTGGACACAGGTTCCAATAATAAAACCCCAGTCATGTTCCCAGGCGACAGGGTTCCAGAATCAAGCCTCACTCATATTCCCAGGCCACAGGGTTCCACAATTAAACCTCAGTCATATTCCCAGGCCAGAGTGTTCCACAATCAAACCTCAGTCCTGTTGCCAGGCCACGGTTCCACCATCAAGCCTCAGTCATGTTCCCAGGCCAGAGTGTTCCACAATCAAACCTAAGTCATCTTGCCAGGCCTCAGGGTTCCACCATCAAACCTCAGTCCTGTTGCCAGGCCACAGGCTTCCACCTTCAAGCCTCAGTCACGTTCCCAAGCCTGAGGGTTCCACAATCAAACCTCTGTCATGTTGCCCGGCCACAGGGTTACAGAATTAAACTACAGTCATATTCCCAGGCCAGAGGGTTCCACAGTCAAACCTCAGTCGTGTTCCCATGCCACAGGGTTCAAGAATCCAACTGATGTCATGTTCCCAGGGCACAGGGTTCCAGAATCAATCCTCAGTCATATTCCCAGGCCACAGAGTTTCAGAATCAAACCTCAGTCATGTTCCCAGGTCACAGGGTTCCAGAATCAATCCTCAGTTATGTTCCCTGGCTACAGGGTTCGAGAATAAAACCTCAGTCATATTCCCAGTCCACAGGGTTCCAGAACGAAGCCTCAGTCAGCTTCCCAGGGCACATTATTCCACAATCTAAACAAATGTCATGTTCCCAGGTCACAGGTTTCCAGAATCACGCCTCAGTCATGTTCCCAGGCCACAGGGATCCAGAATCATACCTCAGTCATGTTGCCAGGCCATAGGGTACCACCATCAAACCTCAGTCATATTCCCAGGACACAGGTTTCCAGAATCAAACCGATTTCATGTTCCCAGGCAACAGGGTACCAGAGTACAAACTGTTGTCATGTTCCCAGGTCACAGGGTTCCACCATCAAATCTGAGTCCTATTGCCAGGCCACAGGTTTCTACCATCAAGCCTCAGTCATGTTCCCAAGCCTGAGGTTTCCACAATCAAACCTCAGTCATGTTGCCAGGCCACAGGGTTCAACCATCAAACCTCACTCATGTTCCCAGGAAACAGGGTTCCAGAATCAAACCAATGTCATGTTCCCAGGCCACGGGGTTCCAGTATCAGGCCTAAGTCATGTTCCGAGTGCACAGTGTTCCACCATCAAACCTCAGTCATGTTGCCAGTCCACAGGTTTCTGCGATTAAACCACATTCAAGTTCCCAGGCCACAGGGTTCCAGAATCAAGCCTCAGTCATGTTGCCAGGCCACAGGGTACCACCATCAAACCTCAGTCATGTTCCCAGTGCAGAGGGTTCCTCCATCAAACCTCAATCATGTTCCCAGGACACAGGTTTCCAGAATCAAACCAAAGTCAAGTTCCTAGGCCATGGGTTTCCAGTACCAGGTCTCAGTCATGTTTCCAGGGCACAGGGTTCCACAATCAAACCTCAGTCATGTTGCCAGTCCACAGGTTTCTGCCATCAAACCTCAGTCAAGTTCCCAGGCCACAGATTTCCAGAATCAAACCTCAGTCATATTCCCAGGACACATGGTTCCAGAATCAAACCTCAGTCATGTTCGCAGGCCACAGGGTTCCACAATCAAACCTCAGTCATGTTGCCAGGCCACAGGTTTCCACCATCAAACCTCAGACATGTTCCCAAGCCGCAGGGTTCCAGAATCAAACTGTACTCATGTTCCCAGGCCACAGGGTTCCACAATCCACGGATGCCATGTTCCCAGGCCACAGGGTTCCAGAATCAAACCTCAATTCTGTTCCCAGGCCGCAGGGTTCCAGAATCAAGCCTCCCTCATATTCCCAGGCCACAGGGTTCCACAATTAAACCTCAGTCATATTCCCAGGCCAGAGGGTTCCACCATCAAACCTCAGTCCTGTTGCCAGGCCACAAAGTTCAACCATCAAACCTCAGTCATATTCCCAGGAAACAGGGTTCCAGAATCAATCCGATGTCATGTTGCCAGGCCACAGGGTACCACCATCAAACCTCAGTCATGTTCCCAGGCCACAGGATTTTTCCATCAAACCTCAGTCATGTTCCCAGGCCAAAGGATTCCACAATCTCACATCAGTCATGTTCCCAGGCCAATGGATTCCAGAATCAAACCTCAGTCATATTCCCAGGCCACATGGTTCCAGAATCAAACCTCAGTCATGTTCCCAGGACAAAGGGTTCCAGAATAAAACCTCAGTCATGTTCCCTGGACACAGGTTCCAAAAATAAAACCCCAGGCATGTTCCCAGGCCACAGGGTTCCAGAATCAAGCGTCCCTCATATTCCCAGGCCACAGGTTTCCACAATTAAACCTAAGTCATATTCCCAGGCCAGAGGGTTCCACAATCAAACCTCAGTCCTGTAGCCAGGCCACAGGGTTACAGAATTAAACCACAGTCATATTCCCAGGCCAGAGGGTTCCACAGTCAAACCTCACTCATGTTCCCATGCCACAGGTTTTCAGAATCCAACCGATGTCATGTTCCCAGGCCACAGGGTTCCAGAATCAATCCGCAGTTATGTTCCCAGGCTACAGGGTTCCAGAATAAAACCTCAGTCATATTCCCAGTCCACAGGGTTCCAAAACCAAGCCTCAGTCAGGTTCCCAGGGCACAGTATTCCACAATCTAAACAGATGTCATGTTCCCAGGTCACAGGTTTCCAGAATCACGCCTCAGTCATGTTCCCAGGCCACAGGGATCCAGAATCAAGCCTCCCTCATATTCCCAGGCCACAGGGTTCCACAATTAAACCTCAGTCATATTCCCAGGCCAGAGGGTTCCACCATCAAACCTCAGTCCTGTTGCCAGGCCACAAAGTTCAACCATCAAACCTCAGTCATATTCCCAGGAAACAGGGTTCCAGAATCAATCCGATGTCATGTTGCCAGGCCACAGGGTACCACCATCAAACCTCAGTCATGTTCCCAGGCCACAGGGTTTTTCCATCAAACCTCAGTCATGTTCCCAGGCCACAGGATTCCACAATCTCACATCAGTCATGTTCCCAGGCCAATAGATTCCAGAATCAAACCTCAGTCATATTCCCAGGCCACATGGTTCCAGAATCAAACCTCAGTCATGTTCCCAGGACAAAGGGTTCCAGAATAAAACCTCAGTCATGTTCCCTGGACACAGGTTCCAAAAATAAAACCCCAGGCATGTTCCCAGGCCACAGGGTTCCAGAATCAAGCGTCCCTCATATTCCCAGGCCACAGGTTTCCACAATTAAACCTAAGTCATATTCCCAGGCCAGAGGGTTCCACAATCAAACCTCAGTCCTGTAGCCAGGCCACAGGGTTACAGAATTAAACCACAGTCATATTCCCAGGCCAGAGGGTTCCACAGTCAAACCTCACTCATGTTCCCATGCCACAGGTTTTCAGAATCCAACCGATGTCATGTTCCCAGGCCACAGGGTTCCAGAATCAATCCGCAGGTATGTTCCCAGGCTACAGGGTTCCAGAATAAAACCTCAGTCATATTCCCAGTCCACAGGGTTCCAAAACCAAGCCTCAGTCAGGTTCCCAGGGCACAGTATTCCACAATCTAAACAGATGTCATGTTCCCAGGTCACAGGTTTCCAGAATCACGCCTCAGTGATGTTCCCAGGCCACAGGGATCCAGAATCAAACCTCAGTCATGTTGCCAGGCCATAGGGTACCACCATCAAACCTCAGTCATATTCCCAGGACACAGGTTTCCAGAGTCAAACCGATTTCATGTTCCCAGGCAACAGGGTACCAGAGTACAAACTGTTGTCATGTTCCCAGGTCACAGGGTTCCACCATCAAATCTGAGTCCTATTGCCAGGCCACAGGTTTCTACCATCAAGCCTCAGTCATGTTCCCAAGCCTGAGGTTTCCACAATCAAACCTCAGTCATGTTCCCAGGAAACAGGGTTCCAGAATCAAACCAATGTCATGTTCCCAGGCCACGGGGTTTCAGTATCAGGCCTCAGTCATGTTCCCATTGCACAGGGTTCCAACATCTAACCTCAGTCATGTTGCCAGTCCACAGGTTTCTGCGATCAAACCACATTCAACTTCCCAGGACACAGGGTTCCAGAATCAAGCCTCAGTCATGTTGCCAGGCCACAGGGTACCAACATCAAACCTCAGTCATGTTCCCAGTGCACAGAGTACCTCCATCAAACCTCAATCATGTTCCCAGGACACAGGTTTCCAGTATCAAACCAAACTCAAGTTCCCAGGCCATGGGTTTCCAGTACCAGGCCTCAGTCATGTTTCCAGGGCACAGGGTTCCACAATCAAACCTCAGTCATGTTGCCAGTCCACAGGTTTCTGCCATCAAACCTCAGTCAAGTTCCCAGGCCACAGATTTCCAGAATCAAACCTCAGTCATATTCCCAGGAAACATGGTTCCAGAATCAAAGCTCAGTCATGTTCGCAGGCCACAGGGTTCCACAATCAAACCTCAGTCATCTTCCCAGGACAAAGGTTTCCAGAATCAAACCTCAGTCATGTTCCCAGGGAACAGGGTTCCAGAAACTAACCTCAGTCATGTTGCCAGCCCACAGGTTTCCAACATCAAACCACAGACATGTTCCCAGGCCACAGGATTCCAGAATCAAACCGTTCTCATGTTCCCAGGCCACAGGGTTCCACAATCCACTGATGTCATGTTCCCAGGCCACAGGTTTCCAGAATCAAACCTCAGTTATGTTCCCAGGCCACAGGGTTCCAGAATCAAGCCTCCCTCATATTCCCAGGCCACAGGGTTCCACAATTAAACCTCAGTCATATTCCCAGGCCAGAGGGTTCCACAATCAAACCTCAGTCCTGTTGCCAGGCCACGGTTCCACCATGAAGCCTCAGTCATGTTCCCAGGCCAGAGTGTTCCACAATTAAACCTAAGTCATCTTGCCAGGCCCCAGGGTTCCACCATCAAACCTCAGTCCTGTGACCAGGCCACAAGCTTCCACTATCTAGCCTCAGTCATGTTCCCAAGCCTGAGGGTTCCACAATCAAACCTCTGTCATGTTGCCAGATCACAGGGTTACAGAATTAAACCACAGTCATATTCCCAGGCCAGAGATTTCCACAGTCAAACCTCACTCATGTTCCCATGCCACATGGTTCCAGAATCCAACCGATGTCTTGTTCCCTGGCCACAGGTTTCCAGAATCTATCCTCAGTCATGTTCCCAGGCCACAGGATTCCAGAATAAAACCTCAGTCATATTCCCAGTCCACAGGGTTCCAGTACCATGCCTCAGTCAGGTTCCCAGGGCACAGTATTCCACAATCTAAACAGATGTCATGTTCCCAGGTCACAGGTTTCCAGAATCACGCCTCAGTCATGTTCCCAGGCCACAGGGATCCAGAATCAAACCTCAGTAATGTTGCCAGGCCATAGGGTACCACCATCAAACCTCAGTCATATTCCCAGGCCACAGTTTTCCAGAAACAAACCGATTTCATGTTCCCAGGCAACAGGGTACCAGAATCTAAACCGATGTCATGTTCCCAGGCAACAGGGTTCCACCATGAAATCTCAGTCCTTTTGCCAGGCCACAGGCTTCCACCATCATGCCTCAGTCACGTTCCCAAGCCTGAGGGTTCCACAATCAAACCTCTGTCATGTTGCCAGGCCACAGGGTTCAACCATCAAACCTCAGTCATATTCCCAGGAAACAGGGTTCCAGCATCAATCCAATGTCATGTTGTCAGGCCACAGGGTACCACCATCAAACCTCAGTCATGTTCCCAGGCTACAGGGTTTTTCCATGAAACCTCAGTCATGTTCCCAGGCCATAGGATTCCACAATCTCACATCAGTCATGTTCCCAGGCCAATGGTTTCCAGAATCAAACCTCAGTCATATTCCCAGGCCTCATGGTTCCAAAATCAAACCTCAGTCATGTTCCCAGGACAAAGGGTTCCAGAATAAAACCTCAGTCATGTTCCCTGGACACAGGTTCCAAAAATAAAACCCCAGGCATGTTCCCAGGCCACAGGGTTCCAGAATCAAGCCTCACTCATATTCCCAGGCCACAGGGTTCCACAATTAAACCTCAGTCATATTCCCCGGCCAGAGGGTTCCACAATCAAACCTCAGTCCTGTTGCCAGGCCACGGTTCCACCATGAATCCTCAGTCATGTTCCCAGGACTGAGTGTTCCACAATCAAACCTAAGTCATCTTGCCAGGCCACAGGGTTCCACAATCCAATTATGTCATGTTCCCAAGCCACAGGGTTCCAGAATCAAGCCTCGCTCATATTCCCAGGCCACAGGTTTCCACAATTAAACCTAAGTCATTTTCCCAGGGCAGAGGGTTCCACAATCAAACCTCAGTCCTTTTGCCAGGCCACAGGGTTACAGAATTAAACCACAGTCATATTCCCAGGCCAGAGGGTTCCACAGTCAAACCTCACTCATGTTCCCATGCCACAGGTTTCCAGAATCCAACCGATGTCATGTTCCCAGGCCACAGGGTTCCAGAATCAATCCGCAGTTATGTTCCCAGGCTACAGGGTTCCAGAATAAAACCTCAGTCATATTCCCAGTCCCCAGTGTTCCAGAACCAAGCCTCAGTCAGGTTCCCAGGGCAGAGTATTCCACAATCTAAAGAGATGTCATGTTCCCAGGTCACAGGTTTCCAGAATCACGCCTCAGTCATGTTCCCAGGCCACAGGGATCCAGAATCAAACCTCAGTCATGTTTCCAGGCCATAGGGTACCACCGTCAAACCTCAGTCATATTCCCAGGCCACAGGTTTCCAGAATCAAACCGATTTCATGTTCCCAGGCAACAGGTTACCAGAATCCAAACCGATGTCATGTTCCCAGGCCTCAGGGTTCCACCGTCAAATCTCAGTCCTGTTGCCAGGCCACAGCATTCCACCATCAAGCCTCAGTCATGTTCCCAAGCCTGAGGGTTCAACCATCAACCCTCAGTCATATTCCCAGGAAACAGGGTTCCAGAATCAAACCAATGTCATGTTCCCCGGCCACGGGGTTTCAGTATCAGGCCTCAGTCATGTTCCCAGTGCACAGGGTTCCTCCATCTAACCTCAGTCATGTTGCCAGTCCACAGGTTTCTGCGATCAAACTACATTCAAGTTCCCAGGCCACAGGGTTCCAGAATCAAGCCTCAGTCATGTTGCCAGTCCACAGGGTACCACCATCAAACCTCAGTCATATTCCCAGTCCACAGGGTTACAGAATCAAACCGATTTCATGTTCCCAGGACACAGGGTTCCACCATCAAATCTCAGTCCTGTTACCAGGCCACAGGCTTCCACCATCAAGCCTCAGTCATGTTCCCAAGCCTGAGGGTTGCACAATCAAACCTCTGTCATGTTGCCAGGCCACAGGGTTCAACCATCAAACCTCAGTCATGTTCCCAGGAAACAGGGTTCCAGAATCAAACCAATGTCATGTTCCCAGGCCACAGGGTTCCAGAATCAATCCTCAGTCATGTTGCCAGGCCACAGGGTACGACCATCAATCTCAGTCCTGTTGCCAGGCCACAGGCTTCCACCATCAAGCCTCAGTCATGTTCCCAAGCCTGAGGTTTCCACAATCAAACCTCAGTCATGTTTCCAGGAAACAGGGTTCCAGAATCCAACCAATGTCATGTTCCCAGGCCAGAGTGTTCCACAATCAAACCTAAGTCATCTTGGCAGGCCACAGGGTTCCACCATCAAACCTCAATCCTGTTGCAAGGCCACAGGCTTACACCATCAAGCCTCAGTCACGTTCCCAAGCGTGAGGGTTCCACAATCAAACCTCTGTCATGTTGCCAGGCCACAGGGTTACAGAATTAAACCACAGTCATATTCCCAGGACAGAGGGTTCCACAGTCAAACCTCACTCATGATCCCATGCCACAGGTTTCCAGAATCCAACCGATGTCATGTTCCCAGGCCACAGGGTTCCAGAATCAATCCTCAGTCGTGTTCCCAGACCACAGAGTTTCAGAATCAATCCGCAGTTATGTTCCCAGGCTACAGGGTTCCAGAATAAAACCTCAGTCATATTCCCTGTCCACAGGGTTCCAGAACCAAGCCTCAGTCAGATTCCCAGGGCACAGTATTCCACAATCTAAACAGATGTCATGTTCCCAGGTCACAGGTTTCCAGAATCACGCCTCAGTCATGTTCCCAGGCCACAGGGATCCAGAATCAAACCTCAGTCATGTTGCCAGGCCATAGGGTACCACCATCAAACGTCAGTCATATTCCCAAGGCACAGGTTTCCAGAATCAAACCGATTTCATGTTCCCAGGCAACAGGGTACCAGAATCCAAACCGATGTCATGTTCCCAGGCCACAGGGTTCCACCATCAAATCTCATTCATGTTCCCAGGCCACAGGCTTCCACCATCAAGCCTCAGTCATGATCCCAAGCCTGAGGGTTCCACAATCAAACCTGCGTCATGTTGCCAGGTCACAGGGATCAATCATCAAACCTCAGTCATGTTCCCAGGAAAAAGGATTCCAGAATCAAACGAATGTCATCTTCCCAGGCCACGGGGTTCAAGTATCAGGCCTCAGTCATGTTCCCAGTGCACAGGGTTCCACCATCAAACCTCAGTCATGTTGCCAGTCCACAGGTATCTGCGATCAAATCAGAGTCAAGTTCCAGGCCACAGGGTTCCAGAATCAAGCCTCAGTCATGTTGCCAGGCCACAGGGAACCACCATCAAACCTTAGTCATGTTCCCAGGCCACAGGGTTCTTCCATCAATCCTCAGTCATGTTCCCAGGCCACAGGATTCCACAATCTCACATCAGCCATGTTCCCAGGCCAATGGTTTCCAGAATCAAACCTAAGTCATATTCCCAGGTCACATTGTTCCAGAATCAAACCTCAATCATATTCCCAGGACACAGGTTTCCAGAATAAAACCTCAGCCATGTTCCCTGGACACAGGTTCCAAAAATAAAACCCCAGTCATGTTCCCAGGCCACAGGGTTCCACAATTAAACCTCAGTCATATTCCCAGGCCAGTGGGTTCCTCAATCAAACCTCAGTCCTGTTGCCAGGGCACGGTTCCACCATCAAGCCTCAGTCATTTTCCCAGGCCAGAGTGTTCCACAAGCAAACCTAAGTCATCTTGCCAGGCCACAGGGTTCCACCATCAAACCTCAGTCCTGTGGACAGGCCACAGGCATCCACCATCAAGCCTCAGTCACGTTCCCAAGCCTGAGGTTTCCACAATCAAACCTCTGTCATGTTGCCAGGCCATAGGGTTACAGAATTAAACCAAAGTCATATTCCCAGGCCACAGGTTTCCAGAATCAATTCTCAGTCAAGTTCCCAGGCCACAGGATTCCAGAATCAATCTGCAGTTATGTTCCCAGGCCACAGGGTTCCAGAATAAAACCTCAGTCATATTCCCAGTCCACAGGGTTCCAGAACCAAGCCTCAGTCAGGTTCCCAGGGCACAGTATTCCACAATCTAAACAGATGTCATGTTCCCAGGTCACAGATTTCCAGAATCAAACCGATTTCATGTTCCCAGGCAACAGGGTACCAGAATCCAAACCGATGTCATGTTCCCAGGCAACAGGGTTCCACCATCAAATCTCAGTCCTGTTGCCAGACCAAAGGGATCCACCATCAAGGCTCAGTCATGTTCCCAAGCCTAAGGGTTCCACAATCAAACCTCTGTCAATTTGCCAGGACACAGGGTTACAGAATTAATCCACAGTCATATTCCCAGGCCAGAGGGTTCCACAGTCAAACCTCAGTCATGTTCCCATGCCACAGGGTTCCAGAATCCAACCGATGTTATGTTCCCAGGCCACAGGGTTCCAGAATCAATCCTCAGTCATGTTCCCAGGTCACAGGGTTCCAGAATAAAACCTCAGTCATATTCCCAGGCCACAGGGTTCCAGAATCAATCCTCAGTTATGTCCCAAGGTTACAGGGCTCCAGAATAAAACCTCAGTCATATTCCAAGTCCACAGGGTTCCAGACCAAGCCTCAGTCAGGTTCCCAGGGCACAGTATTCCACAACCTAAACAGATGTCATGTTCCCAGGTCACAGGTTTCCAGAATCACGCCTCAGTCATGTTGCCACGCCACAGGTTTCCAGAATCAAACCGATTTCATGTTCCCAGGCAACAGGGTACCAGATTCCAAACCGATGTCATGTTCCAAGGCCACAGGGTTCCACCATGAAATCTCAGTCCTGTTGCCAGTCCACAGGGTACAACCATCAAACCTCAGTCATGTTCCCAGGAAACAGGGTTCCAGAATCAAACCAATGTCATGTTCCCAGGCCACGGGGCTCCACTATCTGGCCTCAGTCATGTTCCCAGTGCACAGGGTTCCACCATCAAACCTCAGTCATGTTGCCAGTCCACAGGTTTCTGCGATCAAATCATAGTCAAGTTCCCAGGGTCAGGGTTCCAGAATCATGCCTCAGTCATGTTGACAGGCCACAGGGTACCACCATCAAACCTCAGTCATGTTCGCAGGCCACAGGGTTCTTCCATCAAACCTCAGTCATGTTCCCAGGCCACAGGATTCCACAATCTCACATTAGTCATGTTCCCAGGCCAAAGGTTTCCAGAATCAAACCTCAGTCCTATTCCCAGGCCACATGGTTCCAGAATCAAACCTCAGTCATGTTCCCAGGACACAGGTTTCCAGAATCAAACCTCACTCATATTCCCAGGCCACAGGGTTCCACAATTAAACCTCAGTCATTATCCCAGGCCAGAGGGTTCCACGGTCAAACCTCAGTCTTGTTCCCATGCCGCAGGGTTCCAGAATACAACCGATGTCATGTTCCCAGGCCACAGGGTTCCAGAATCAAACCTAAGTCATCTTGCCAGGCCTCAGGCATCCACCATCAACTCTCAGTCCTGTTGTCAGGCCACAGGCTTCCACCATCAAGCCTCAGTCACGTTCCCAAGCCTGAGGGTTCCACAATCAAACCTCTGTCATATTGCCAGGCCACAGGGTTACAGAATTAAACCACAGTCATATTCCCAGGCCAGAGGTTTCCACAGTCAAACCTCACTCATATTCCCATGACGCAGGGTTCCAGAATCCAAACAATGTCATGTTCCCAGGCCACAGGGTTCTAGAACCAAGCCTCAGTCAGGTTCCCAGGCCTCAGGGATCCAGAATTAAACCTCAGTCATGTTGCCAGGCCATAGGGTACAACCATCAAACGTCAGTCATATTCCCAGGCCGCAGGTTTCCAGAATCAAACCGATTTCATGTTCCCAGGCAACAGGGTACCAGAATCCAAACCGATGTCATGTTCCCAGGCCACAGGGTTCCACCATCAAATCTCAGTCCTTTTGCCAGGCCACAGGTTTCCACCACCAAGCCTCATTCATGTTCCCAAGCCTGAGGGTTCCACAATCAAACCTCTGTCATGTTGCCAGGCCACAGGGTTATAGAATTAAACCACAGTCATATTACCAGGCCAGAGGATTCCACAGTCAAACCTCACTCATGTTCCCATGCCACAGGTTTCCAGAATCCAACCGATGTCATACTCCCAGGCCACAGGGTTCCAGAATCAATCGTCAGTCGTGTTCCCAGGCCACAGGGATCCAGAACCAAGCCTCAGTCAGGTTCCCAGGGCACAGTATTCCACAATCTAAACAGATGTCATGTTCCCAGGTCACAGGTTTACAGAATCAGGCCTCAGTCATGTTCCCAGTCCACAGGGATCCAGAATCAAACCTCAGTCATGTTGCCAGGACACAGGGTTACAGAATTAATCCACAGTCATATTCCCAGGCCAGAGGGTTCCACAGTCAAACCTCAGTCATGTTCCCATGCCACAGGGTTCCAGAATCCAACCGATGTTATGTTCCCAGGCCACAGGGTTCCAGAATCAATCCTCAGTCATGTTCCCAGGTCACAGTGTTCCAGAATAAAACCTCAGTCATATTCCCAGGCCACAGGGTTCCAGAATCAATCCTCAGTTATGTCCCAAGGTTACAGGGCTCCAGAATAAAACCTCAGTCATATTCCCAGTCCACAGGGTTCCAGACCAAGCCTCAGTCAGGTTCCCAGGGCACAGTATTCCACAACCTAAACAGATGTCATGTTCCCAGGTCACAGGTTTCCAGAATCACGCCTCAGTCATGTTGCCACGCCACAGGTTTCCAGAATCAAACCGATTTCATGTTCCCAGGCAACAGGGTACCAGATTCCAAACCGATGTCATGTTCCAAGGCCACAGGGTTCCACCATGAAATCTCAGTCCTGTTGCCAGTCCACAGGGTACAACCATCAAACCTCAGTCATGTTCCCAGGAAACAGGGTTCCAGAATCAAACCAATGTCATGTTCCCAGGCCACGGGGCTCCACCATCAAACCTCAGTCATGTTGCCAGTCCACAGGTTTCTGCGATCAAATCATAGTCAAGTTCCCAGGGTCAGGGTTCCAGAATCATGCCTCAGTCATGTTGACAGGCCACAGGGTACCACCATCAAACCTCAGTCATGTTCCCAGGCCACAGGGTTCTTCCATCAAACCTCAGTCATGTTCCCAGGCCACAGGATTCCACAATCTCACATTAGTCATGTTCCCAGGCCAAAGGTTTCCAGAATCAAACCTCAGTCCTATTCCCAGGACACATGGTTCCAGAATCAAACCTCAGTCATGTTCCCAGGACACAGGGTTCCAGAATCAAACCTCACTCATATTCCCAGGCCACAGGGTTCCACAATTAAACCTCAGTCATTATCCCAGGCCAGAGGGTTCCACGGTCAAACCTCAGTCTTGTTCCCATGCCGCAGGGTTCCAGAATACAACCGATGTCATGTTCCCAGGCCACAGGGTTCCAGAATCAAGCCTCACTCATATTCCCAGGCCAGAGGGTTCCACAATCATACCTCAGTCCTGTTGCCATGCCACGGTTCCACCATGAAGCCTCAGTCATGTTCCCAGGCCTGAGGGTTCCACAATCAAACCTAAGTCATCTTGCCAGGCCTCAGGCATCCACCATCAACTCTCAGTCCTGTTTCCAGGCCAGAGGCTTCCACCATCAAGCCTCAGTCACGTTCCCAAGCCTGAGGGTTCCACAATCAAACCTCTGTCATGTTGCCAGGCCACAGGGTTACAGAATTAAACCACAGTCATATTCCCAGGCCAGAGGGTTCCACAGTCAAACCTCACTCATATTCCCATGCCGCAGGGTTCCAGAATCCAAACAATGTCATGTTCCCAGGCCACAGGGTTCTAGAACCAAGCCTCAGTCAGGTTCCCAGGCCTCAGGGATCCAGAATCAAACCTCAGTCATGTTGCCAGGCCATAGGGTACCACCATCAAACCTCAGTCATATTGCCAGGCCACAGGGTTCCAGAATCAAACCTCAGTCATGTTGCCAGGCCATAGGGTACAGCCATCAAACGTCAGTCATATTCCCAGGCCGCAGGTTTCCAGAATCAAAACGATTTCATGTTCCCAGGCAACAGGGTACCAGAATCCAAACCGATGTCATGTTCCCAGGCCACAGGGTTCCACCATCAAATCTCAGTCCTTTTGCCAGGCCACAGGTTTCCACCACCAAGCCTCATTCATGTTCCCAAGCCTGAGGGTTCCACAATCAAACCTCTGTCATGTTGCCAGGCCACAGGGTTATAGAATTAAACCACAGTCATATTCCCAGGCCAGAGGATTCCACAGTCAAACCTCACTCATGTTCCCATGCCACAGGTTTCCAGAATCCAACCGATGTCATGTTCCCAGGCCACAGGGTTCCAGAATCAATCCTCAGTCGTGTTCCCAGGCCAAAGGGTTCCAGAATCAATACGCAGGTATGTTCCCAGGCTACAGGGTTCCAGAATAAAACCTCAGTCATATTCCCAGTCCACAGGGATCCAGAACCAAGCCTCAGTCAGGTTCCCAGGGCACAGTATTCCACAATCTAAACAGATGTCATGTTCCCAGGTCACAGGTTTCCAGAATCAGGCCTCAGTCATGTTGCCAGTCCACAGGGATCCAGAATCACACCTCAGTCATGTTGCCAGGCCATAGGGTACCACCATCAAGCCTCCCTCATATTCCCAAGCCACAGGGTTCCACAATTAAACCTCAGTCATATTCCCAGGCCAGAGGGTTCCACCATCAAACCTCAGTCCTGTTGCCAGGCCACGGTTCCACCATCAAGCCTCTGTCATGTTCCCAGGCCTGAGGGTTCCACAATCAAACCTCTGTCATGTTGCCAGGCCACAGGATTCAACCATCAAACCTCAGTCATATTCCCAGGAAACAGGGTTCCAGAATCATTCCAATGTCATGTTCCCAGGCCACGGGGTTCCAGTATCAGGCCTCAGTCATGTTCCCAGGGCACAGGGTTCCACCATCAAACCTCAGTCATGTTGCCAGTCCACAGGTTTCTGCTATCAAATCAGAGTCAAGTACCCAGGCCACAGGGTTCCAGAATCAAGCCTCAGTCATGTTGCCAGGCCACAGGGTACCACCATCAAACCTCAGTCATGTTCCCAGGCCACAGTGTTTTTCCATCAAACCTCAGTCATGTTCCCAGGCCACAGGATTCCACAATCTCCCATCAGTCATTTTCCCAGGCCAATGGTTTCCAGAATCAAACCTCAGTCATATTCCCAGGCCACATGGTTCAAGAATCAAACCTCAGTCATGTTCCCAGGACAAAGGTTTCCAGAATAAAACCTCAGTCATGTTCCCTGGACACAGGTTCCAAAAATAAAACCCCAGGCAAGTTCCCAGGCCACAGGGTTTCAGAATCAAGCCTCACTCATATTCCCAAGCCACAAGGTTCCACAATTAAACCCCAGACATATTCCCAGGCCACAGGGTTCCACAATCATACCTCAGTCCTGTTGCCAGGCCACGGTTCCACCATGAAGCCTCAATCATGTTCCCAGGCCTGAGTGTTGCACAATCAAACCTAAGTCATCTTGCCAGGCCTCAGGCTTCCACCATCAACTCTCAGTCCTGTTGCCAGGCCACAGGCTTCCACCATCAAGCCTCAGTCACGTTCCCAAACCTAGGGTTCCACAATCAAACCTCTGTCATGTTGCCAGGCCACAGGGTTACAGAATTAAACCACAGTCATATTCCCAGGCCAGAGGGTTCCACAGTCAAACTTCACTCATGTTCCCATGCCACAGGGTTCAAGAATCCCACTGATGTCATGTTCCCAGGCCACAGGGTTCGAGAATCAATCCTCAGTCATATTCCCAGGCCACATGGTTCCAGAATAAAACCTCAGTCATGTTCCCAGGCCACAGGGTTCCAGAACCAAGCCTCAGTCAGGTTCCCAGGGCACAGTATTCCACAATATAAACAGATGTCATGTTCCCAAGTCACAGGTTTCCAGAATCACGCCTCAGTCATGTTCCCAAGCCACAGGGATCCAGAATCATACCTCAGTCATGTTGCCAGGCCATAGGGTACCACCATCAAACCTCAGTCATATTCCCAGGCCACAGGTTTCCAGAATCAAACCGATTTCATCTTCCCAGGCAACAGGTTACCAGAATACAAACTGATGTCATGTTCCCAGGCCACAGGGTTCCACCATCAAATCTGAGTCCTGTTGCCAGGCCACAGGGTTCCACCATCAAGCCTCAGTCATGTTCCCAAGCCTGAGGCTTCCACAATCAAACCTCAGTCATGTTGCCAGGCCACAGGGTTCAACCATCAAACCTCACTCATGTTCCCAGAAAACAGGGTTCCAGAATCAAACCAATGTCATGTTCCCAGGCCACGGGGTTCCAGTATCAGGCCTCAGTCATGTTCCCAGTGCACAGGTTTCCACCATCAAACCTCAGTCATATTCCCAGGCCACAGGTTTCCAGAATCAAACCGATTTCATGTTCCCAGGCAACAGGGTACCAGAATCCAAACCGATGTCATGTTCCCACTCCACAGGGTTCCACCATTAAATGTCAGTCCTGTTGCCAGGCCACAGGGTTCCACCATCAAGCCTCAGTCATGTTCCCAGGGAACAGGGTTCCAGAAACAAACCTCAGTAATGTTGCCAGGCCACAGGTTTCCACCATCAAACCTCAGACATGTTCCCAAGCCACAGGGTTCCAGAATCAAACCGTTCTCATGTTCCCAGGCCACAGGGTTCCACAATCCACTGATGTCATGTTCCCAGGCCACAGGTTCCAGAATCAAACCTCAGTTATATTCCCAGGCCACAGGGTTCCAGAATCAAGCCTCCCTCATTTTCCCAGGCCACAGGGTTCCACAAATAAACCTCAGTCATATTCCCAGGCCACAGGTTTCCACCATCAAACCTCCATCCTGTTGCCAGGCCACGGTTCCACCATCAAGCCTCAGTCATGTTCCCAGGCCTGAGGTTTCCACAATCAAACCTCTGTCATGTTGCCAGGCCACAGGGTTCAACCATCAAACCTCAGTCATATTCCCAGGAAACAGGGTTCCAGAATCAATCCAATGTCATGTTGCCAGGCCACAGGGTACCACCATCAAACCTCAGTCATGTTCCCAGGCCACAGGGTTTTTCCATCAAACCTCAGTCATGTTCCCAGGCCACAGGATTCCACAATCTCACATCAGTCATGTTCCCAGGCCAATGGTTTCCTGAATCAAACCTCAGTCATATTCCCAGGCCTCATGGATCCAGAATCAAACCTCAGTCATGTTCGCAGGACAAAGGGTTCCAGAATAAAACCTCAGTCATGTTCCCTGGACACAGGTTCCAAAAATAAAACCCCAGGCATGTTCCCAGGCCACAGGGTTCCAGAATCAAGCCTCACTCATATTCCCAGGCCACAGGGTTTCACAATTAAACCTCAGTCATATTCCCAGGCCAGAGGGTTCCACAATCAAAGCTAAGTCATCTTGCCAGGCCACGGTTCCACCATCAAGCCTCAATCATGTGCCCAGGCCTGAGTGTTCCACAATCAAACCTAAGACATCTTGCCAGGCCACAGAGTTCCACAATCCACTGATGTCATGTTCCCAGGCCACCGGGTTCCAGAATCAAGCCTCCCTCATATTCCCAGGTCACAGGGTTCCACAATTAAACCTAAGTCATATTCCCAGGCCAGAGGGTTCCACAATCAAACCTCAGTCCTGTTGCCAGGCCACGGTTCCACCATCAAACCTCAGTCACGTTCCCAGGCCACAGGGTTCTTCCATCAAACCTCAGTCATGTTCCCAGGCCACAGGATTCCACAATCTCACATCAGTCATGTTCCCAGGCCAATGGTTTCCAGAATCAAACCTCAGTCATATTCCCAGGCCACATGGTTCCAGAATCAAACCTCAGTCATGTTCCCAGGACACATGGTTCCAGAATAAAACCTCAGCCATGTTCCCTGGACACAGGTTCCAAAAATAAAACCCCAGGCATGTTCCCAGGCCACAGGGTTCCAGAATCAAGCCTCACTCATATTCCCAGGCCTCAGGGTTCCACAATTAAACCTCAGTCATATTCCCAGGCCAGAGAGTTCCACAATCAAAGCTAAGTCATCTTGCCAGGCCACAGGGTTCCACCATCAAACCTCAGTCCTGTGACCAGGCCACAGGCTTCCACCATCAAGCCTCAGTCACGTTCCCAAGCCTGAGGGTTCCACCATCAAACCTCTGTCATGTTGCCAGATCACAGGGTTACAGAATTAAACCACAGTCATATTCCCAGGCCAGAGGGTTCCACAGTCAAACCTCAGTCATGTTACCATGCCACAGGGTTCCAGAATCCAACCGATGTCATGTTCCCTGGCCACAGGGTTCCAGAATCTATCCTCAGTCATGTTCCCAGGCCACAGGGTTCCAGAATAAAACCTCAGTCATATTCAAAGTTCACAGGGTTCCAGAACAAAGCCTCAGTCAGGTTCCCAGGGCACAGTATTCCACAATCTAAACAGATGTCATGTTCCCAGGTCACAGGTTTCCAGAATCACGCCTCATTCATGTTCCCAGGCCACAGGGATCCACCATCAAGCCTCAGTCAAGTTCCCAAGCCTGAGGGTTCCACAATCAAACCTCATTCATGTTCCCAGTGCACAGGGTTCTTCCATCAAACCTCAATCATGTTCCCAGGACACAGGTTTCCAGAATCAAACCAAAGTCAAGTTCCCAGGCCATGGGTTTCCAGTACCAGGCCTCAGTCATGTTTCCAGGGCACAGGGTTCCACAATCAAACCTCAGTCATGTTGCCAGTCCACAGGTTTCTGCCATCAAACCTCAGTCAAGTTCCCAGGCCACAGATTTCCAGAATCAAACCTCAGTCATATTCCCAGGACACATGGTTCCAGAATCAAACCTCAGTCATGTTCGCAGGCCACAGGGTTCCACAATCAAACCTCAGTCATGTTCCCAGGAAAAAGGTGTCCAGAATCAAACCTCAGTCATGTTCCCAGGGAACAGGGTTCCAGAAACAAACCTCAGTCATGATGCCAGGCCACAGGTTACCACCATCAAACCTCAGACATGTTCCCAGGCCACAGGGTTCCAGAATCAAACCGTTCTCATGTTCCCAGGCCACAGGGTTCCACAATCCACTGATGTCATGTTCCCAGGCCACAGGGTTCCAGAATCACGCCTCAGTCATATTCCCAGGCCACAGGGTTCCAGAATTAAACCTCAGTCATATTCCCAGGCCAGAGGGTTCCAGAATCCAACCGATGTCATGTTCCCAGGCCACAGGGTTCTAGAACCAAGCCTCAGTCAGGTTCCCAGGCCTCAGGGATCCAGAATCAAACCTCAGTCATGTTGCCAGGCCATAGGGTACCACCATCCAACCTCAGTCATATTCCCAGTCCACAGGTTTCCAGAATCAAACCGATTTCATGTTCCCAGGCAACAGGGTACCAGAATTCAAACCCATGTCATGTTCCCAGGCCACAGGGTTCCACCATCAAATCTCAGTCATTTTGCCAGGCCACAGGTTTCCACCACCAAGCCTCATTCATGTTCCCAAGCCTGAGTGTTCCACAATCAAACCTAAGTCATCTTGCCAGGCCACAGGGTTCCACAATCCACTGATGTCATGTTCCCAGGCCACAGGGTTCCAGAATCATACCTCAGTTATGTTCCCAGGCCACAGGGTTCCAGAATCAACCCTCCCTCATATTCCCAGGCCACAGGGTTCCACAATTAAACCTCAGTCATATTCCCAGTCCAGAGTGTTCCACAATCAAACCTAAGTCATCTTGCCTGGCCACAGGTTTCCACCATCAAACATCAGTCCTGTGACCAGGCCACAGGCTTCCACCATCAAGCCTCAGTCATGTTCCCAAGCCTGAGGGTTCCACAATCAAA
This sequence comes from Balaenoptera physalus, assembly GCF_965194825.1. Taxonomy (NCBI): domain Eukaryota; kingdom Metazoa; phylum Chordata; class Mammalia; order Artiodactyla; family Balaenopteridae; genus Balaenoptera; species Balaenoptera physalus. The sequence goes on from NC_138894.1 coordinate 25,072,164, forward strand.
CCTCTGTCATGTTGCCAGATCACAGGGTTACAGAATTAAACCACAGTCATAATCCCTGGCCAGACGGTTCCACAGTCAAACCTCAGTCACGTTACCATGCCACAGGGTTCCAGAATCCAACCGATGTCATGTTCCCTGGCCACAGGGTTCCAGTATCTATCCTCAGTCATGTTCCCAGGCCACAGGGTTCCAGAACCAAGCCTCAGTCAGGTTCCCAGGGCACAGTATTCCACAATCTAAACAGATGTCATATTCCCAGGTCACAGGTTTCCAGAATCACGCCTCAGTCATGTTCCCAGGCCACAGGGATCCACCATCAAGCCTCAGTCAAGTTCCCAAGCCTGAGGGTTCCACAATCAAACCTCATTCATGTTCCCAGTGCACCGGGTTCTTCCATCAAACCTCAATCATGTTCCAAGGACACAGGTTTCCAGAATCAAACCAAAGTCAAGTTCCCAGGCCATGGGTTTCCAGTACCAGGCCTCAGTCATGTTTCCAGGGCACAGGGTTCCACAATCAAACCTCAGTCATGTTGCCAGTCCATAGGTTTCTGCCATCAAACCTCAGTCAAGTTCCCAGGCCACAGATTTCCAGAATCAAACCTCAGTCATATTCCCAGGACACATGGTTCCAGAATCAAACCTCAGTCATGTTCGCAGGCCACAGGGTTCCACAATCAAACCTCAGTCATGTTCCCAGGAAAAAGGTGTCCATGGATCAAACCTCAGTCATGTTCCCAGGGAACAGGGTTCCAGAAACAAACCTCAGTCATGATGCCAGGCCACAGGTTACCACCATCAAACCTCAGACATGTTCCCAGGCCACAGGGTTCCAGAATCAAACCGTTCTCATGTTCCCAGGCCACAGGGTTCCACAATCCACTGATGTCATGTTCCCAGGCCACAGGGTTCCAGAATCACGCCTCAGTCATATTCCCAGGCCACAGGGTTCCAGAATTAAACCTCAGTCATATTCCCAGGCCAGAGGGTTCCAGAATCCAACCGATGTCATGTTCCCAGGCCACAGGGTTCTAGAACCAAGCCTCAGTCAGGTTCCCAGGCCTCAGGGATCCAGAATCAAACCTCAGTCATGTTGCCAGGCCATAGGGTACCACCATCCAACCTCAGTCATATTCCCAGTCCACAGGTTTCCAGAATCAAACCGATTTCATGTTCCCAGGCAACAGGGTACCAGAATCCAAACCCATGTCATGTTCCCAGGCCACAGGGTTCCACCATCAAATCTCAGTCATTTTGCCAGGCCACAGGTTTCCACCACCAAGCCTCATTCATGTTCCCAAGCCTGAGTGTTCCACAATCAAACCTAAGTCATCTTGCCAGGCCACAGGGTTCCACAATCCACTGATGTCATGTTCCCAGGCCACAGGGTTCCAGAATCAAACCTCAGTTATGTTCCCAGGCCACAGGGTTCCAGAATCAAGCCTCCCTCATATTCCCAGGCCACAGGGTTCCACAATTAAACCTCAGTCATATTCCCAGGCCAGAGGGTTCCACAATCAAACCTCAGTCCTGTTGCCAGGCCACGGTTCCACCATCAAGCCTCAGTCATGTGCCCAGGCCTGAGTGTTCCACAATCAAACCTAAGTCATCTTGCCAGGCCACAGGGTTCCACAATCCACTGATGTCATGTTCCCAGGCCACAGGGTTCCAGAATCAAGCCTCACTCATATTCCCAGGCCTCAGGGTTCCACAATTAAACCTCAGTCATATTCCCAGGCCAGAGGGTTCCACAATCAAACCTCAGTCCTGTTGCCAGGCCACGGTTCCACCATTAAGCCTCAGTCATGTTCCCAGTCCAGAGTGTTCCACAATCAAACCTAAGTCATCTTGCCTGGCCACAGGTTTCCACCATCAAACATCAGTCCTGTGACCAGGCCACAGGCTTCCACCGTCAAGCCTCAGTCATGTTCCCAAGCCTGAGGGTTCCACAATCAAACCTCTGTCATGTTGCCAGATCACAGGGTTACAGAATTAAACCACAGTCATAATCCCTGGCCAGACGGTTCCACAGTCAAACCTCAGTCATGTTACCATGCCACAGGGTTCCAGAATCCAACCGATGTCATGTTCCCTGGCCACAGGGTTCCAGTATCTATCCTCAGTCATGTTCCCAGGCCACAGGGTTCCAGAACCAAGCCTCAGTCAGGTTCCCAGGGCACAGTATTCCACAATCTAAACAGATGTCATATTCCCAGGTCACAGGTTTCCAGAATCACGCCTCAGTCATGTTCCCAGGCCACAGGAATTCAGAATCTTACCTCAGTCATGTTGCCAGGCCATAGGGTACCACCATCAAACATCAGTCATATTCCCAGGCCACAGGTTTCCAGAATCAAACCGATTTCATGTTCCCAGGCAACAGGGTACCAGAATCCAAACCGATGTCATGTTCCCAGGCCACAGGGTTCCACCATTAAATCTCAGTCCTGTTGCCAGGCCACAGGGTTCCACCATCAAGCCTCAGTCATGTTCCCAAGCCTGAGGGTTCCACAATCAAACCTCAGTCATGTTGCCAGGCCACAGGGTTCAACCATCAAACCTCAGTCATGTTGGCAGTCCTCAGGTTTCTGCGATCAAACCACATTCAACTTCCCAGGCCAGAGGGTTCCAGAATCAAGCCTCAGTCATGTTGCCAGGCCACAGGTTACCACCATCAATCCTCAGTCATGTTCCCAGTGCACAGGGTTCCTCCTTCAAACCTCAATCATGTTCCCAGGACACAGGTTTCCCGAATCAAACCAAAGTCAAGTTCCCAGGCCATGGGTTTCCAGTACCAGGCCTCAGTCATGTTTCCAGGGCACAGGGTTCCACAATCAAACCTAAGTCATGTTGCCAGTCCACAGGTTTCTGCCATCAAACCTCAGTCAAGTTCCCAGGCCACAGATTTCCAAAATCTAACCTCAGTCATATTCCCAGGACACATGATTCCAGAATCAAACCTCATTCATGTTCGCAGGCCACAGGGTTTCACAATCAAACCTCAGTCATGTTCCCAGGACAAAGGTGTCCAGAATCAAACCTCAGGCATGTTGCCAGGGAACAGGGTTCCAGAAACAAACCTCAGTCATGTTGCCAGGCCACAGGTTTCCACCATCAAACCTCAGACATGTTCCCAGGCGACAGGGTTCCAGAACCAAACCGTTCTCATGTTCCCAGGCCACAGGGTTCCACAATCCACTGATGTCATGTTACCAGGCCTCAGGGTTTCAGAATCAACCTCAGTTATGTTCCCAGGGCACAGGGTCCCAGAATCAAGCCTCCCTCATATTCCCAGGCCACAGGGTTCCACAATTAAACCTCAGTCATATTCCCAGGCCAGAGGGTTCCACAATCAAACCTCAGTCCTGTTGCCAGGCCACGGTTCCACCATCAAACCTCAGTCACGTTCCCAGGCCACAGGGTTCTTCCATCAAACCTCAGTCATGTTCCCAGGCCACAGGATTCCACAATCTAACATCAGTCATGTTCCCAGGCCAATGGTTTCCAGAATCAAACCTGAGTCATATTCCTAGGCCACATGGTTCCAGAATCAAACCTCAGTCATGTTCCCAGGACACATGGTTCCAGAATAAAACCTCAGCCATGTTCCCTGGACACAGATTCCAAAAATAAAACCCCAGGCATGTTCCCAGGCCACAGGGTTCCAGAATCAAGCCTCACTCATATTCCCAGGCCTCAGGGTTCCACAATTAAACCTCAGTCATATTCCCAGGCCAGAGGGTTCCACAATCAAAGCTAAGTCATCTTGCCAGGCCACAGGGTTCCACCATCAAACCTCAGTCCTGTGACCAGGCCACAGGCTTCCACCATCAAGCCTCAGTCACGTTCCCAAGCCTGAGGGTTCCACCATCAAACCTCTGTCATGTTGCCAGATCACAGGGTTACAGAATTAAACCACAGTCATATTCCCAGGCCAGAGGGTTCCACAGTCAAACCTCAGTCATGTTACCATGCCACAGGGTTCCAGAATCCAACCGATGTCATGTTCCCTGGCCACAGGGTTCCAGAATCTATCCTCAGTCATGTTCCCAGGCCACAGGGCTCCAGAATAAAACCTCAGTCATATTCCCAGTTCACAGGGTTCCAGAACAAAGCCTCAGTCAGGTCCCCAGGGCACAGTATTCCACAATCTAAACAGATGTCATGTTCCCAGGTCACAGGTTTCCAGAATCACGCCTCATTCATGTTCCCAGGCCACAGGGATCCACCATCAAGCCTCAGTCAAGTTCCCAAGCCTGAGGTTTCCACAATCAAACCTCATTCATGTTTCCAGGGCACAGGGTTCCACAATCAAACCTCAGTCATGTTGCCAGTCCACAGGTTTCTGCCATCAAACCTCAGTCAAGTTCCCAGGCCACAGATTTCCAAAATCAAACCTCAGTCATATTCCCAGGACACATGATTCCAGAATCAAACCTCAGTCATGTTCGCAGGCCACAGGGTTTCACAATCAAACCTCAGTCATGTTCCCAGGACAAAGGTGTCCAGAATCAAACCTCAGGCATGTTCCCAGGGAACAGGGTTCCAGAAACAAACCTCAGTCATGTTGCCAGGCGACAGGTTTCCACCATCAAACCTCAGACATGTTCCCAGGCGACAGGGTTCCAGAACCAAACCGTTCTCATGTTCCCAGGCCACAGGGTTCCACAATCCACTGATGTCATGTTACCAGGCCTCAGGGTTTCAGAATCAACCTCAGTTATGTTCCCAGGGCACAGGGTCCCAGAATCAAGCCTCCCTCATATTCCCAGGCCACAGGGTTCCACAATTAAACCTCAGTCATATTCCCAGGCCAGAGGGTTCCACAATCAAACCTCAGTCCTGTTGCCAGGCCACGGTTCCACCATCAAACCTCAGTCACGTTCCCAGGCCACAGGGTTCTTCCATCAAACCTCAGTCATGTTCCCAGGCCACAGGATTCCACAATCTAACATCAGTCATGTTCCCAGGCCAATGGTTTCCAGAATCAAACCTGAGTCATATTCCTAGGCCACATGGTTCCAGAATCAAACCTCAGTCATGTTCCCAGGACACATGGTTCCAGAATAAAACCTCAGCCATGTTCCCTGGACACAGATTCCAAAAATAAAACCCCAGGCATGTTCCCAGGCCACAGGGTTCCAGAATCAAGCCTCACTCATATTCCCAGGCCTCAGGGTTCCACAATTAAACCTCAGTCATATTCCCAGGCCAGAGGGTTCCACAATCAAAGCTAAGTCATCTTGCCAGGCCACAGGGTTCCACCATCAAACCTCAGTCCTGTGACCAGGCCACAGGCTTCCACCATCAAGCCTCAGTCACGTTCCCAAGCCTGAGGGTTCCACCATCAAACCTCTGTCATGTTGCCAGATCACAGGGTTACAGAATTAAACCACAGTCATATTCCCAGGCCAGAGGGTTCCACAGTCAAACCTCAGTCATGTTACCATGCCACAGGGTTCCAGAATCCAACCGATGTCATGTTCCCTGGCCACAGGGTTCCAGAATCTATCCTCAGTCATGTTCCCAGGCCACAGGGCTCCAGAATAAAACCTCAGTCATATTCCCAGTTCACAGGGTTCCAGAACAAAGCCTCAGTCAGGTCCCCAGGGCACAGTATTCCACAATCTAAACAGATGTCATGTTCCCAGGTCACAGGTTTCCAGAATCACGCCTCATTCATGTTCCCAGGCCACAGGGATCCACCATCAAGCCTCAGTCAAGTTCCCAAGCCTGAGGTTTCCACAATCAAACCTCATTCATGTTTCCAGGGCACAGGGTTCCACAATCAAACCTCAGTCATGTTGCCAGTCCACAGGTTTCTGCCATCAAACCTCAGTCAAGTTCCCAGGCCACAGATTTCCAAAATCAAACCTCAGTCATATTCCCAGGACACATGATTCCAGAATCAAACCTCAGTCATGTTCGCAGGCCACAGGGTTTCACAATCAAACCTCAGTCATGTTCCCAGGACAAAGGTGTCCAGAATCAAACCTCAGGCATGTTCCCAGGGAACAGGGTTCCAGAAACAAACCTCAGTCATGTTGCCAGGCGACAGGTTTCCACCATCAAACCTCAGACATGTTCCCAGGCGACAGGGTTCCAGAACCAAACCGTTCTCATGTTCCCAGGCCACAGGGTTCCACAATCCACTGATGTCATGTTCCCAGGCCACAGGGTTTCAGAATCAACCTCAGTTATGTTCCCAGGCCACAGGGTTCCAGAATCAAGCCTCCCTCATATTCCCAGGCCACAGGGTTCCACAATTAAACCTCAGTCATATTCCCAGGCCAGAGGGTTCCACAATCAAACCTCAGTCCTGTTACCAGGCCACGGTTCCACCATCAAGCCTCAGTCATGTGCCCAGGCCTGAGTGTTCCACAATCAAACCTAAGACATCTTGCCAGGCCACAGAGTTCCACAATCCACTGATGTCATCTTCCCAGGCCACTGGGTTCCAGAATCAAGCCTCCCTCATATTCCCAGGTCACAGGGTTCCACAATTAAACCTAAGTCATATTCCCAGGCCAGAGGGTTCCACAATCAAACCTCAGTCCTGTTGCCAGGCCACGGTTCCACCATCAAACCTCAGTCACGTTCCCAGGCCACAGGGTTCTTCCATCAAACCTCAGTCATGTTCCCAGGACACAGGATTCCACAATCTCACATCAGTCATGTTCCCAGGCCAATGGTTTCCAGAATCAAACCTGAGTCATATTCCAAGGCCACATGGTTCCAGAATCAAACCTCAGTCATGTTCCCAGGACACATGGTTCCAGAATAAAACCTCAGCCATGTTCCCTGGACACAGGTTCCAAAAATAAAACCCCAGGCATGTTCCCAGGCCACAGGGTTCCAGAATCAAGCCTCACTCATATTCCCAGGCCTCAGGGTTCCACAATTAAACCTCAGTCATATTCCCAGGCCAGAGGGTTCCACAATCAAAGCTAAGTCATCTTGCCAGGCCACAGGGTTCCACCATCAAACCTCAGTCCTGTGACCAGGCCACAGGCTTCCACCATCAAGCCTCAGTCACGTTCCCAAGCCTGAGGGTTCCACCATCAAACCTCTGTCATGTTGCCAGATCACAGGGTTACAGAATTAAACCACAGTCATATTCCCAGGACAGAGGGTTCCACAGTCAAACCTCAGTCATGTTACCATGCCACAGGGTTCCAGAATCCAACCGATGTCATGTTCCCTGGCCACAGGGTTCCAGAATCTATCCTCAGTCATGTTCCCAGGCCACAGGGCTCCAGAATAAAACCTCAGTCATATTCCCAGTTCACAGGGTTCCAGAACAAAGCCTCAGTCAGGTCCCCAGGGCACAGTATTCCACAATCTAAACAGATGTCATGTTCCCAGGTCACAGGTTTCCAGAATCACGCCTCATTCATGTTCCCAGGCCACAGGGATCCACCATCAAGCCTCAGTCAAGTTCCCAAGCCTGAGGGTTCCACAATCAAACCTCATTCATGTTCCCAGTGCACAGGGTTCTTCCATCAAACCTCAATCATGTTCCCAGGACACAGGTTTCCCGAATCAAACCAAAGTCAAGTTCCCAGGCCATGGGTTTCCAGTACCAGGCCTCAGTCATGTTTCCAGGGCACAGGGTTCCACAATCAAACCTCAGTCATGTTGCCAGTCCACAGGTTTCTGCCATCAAACCTCAGTCAAGTTCCCAGGCCACAGATTTCCAAAATCAAACCTCAGTCATATTCCCAGGACACATGATTCCAGAATCAAACCTCAGTCATGTTCGCAGGCCACAGGGTTTCACAATCAAACCTCAGTCATGTTCCCAGGACAAAGGTGTCCAGAATCAAACCTCAGGCATGTTCCCAGGGAACAGGGTTCCAGAAACAAACCTCAGTCATGTTGCCAGGCGACAGGTTTCCACCATCAAACCTCAGACATGTTCCCAGGCGACAGGGTTCCAGAACCAAACCGTTCTCATGTTCCCAGGCCACAGGGTTCCACAATCCACTGATGTCATGTTCCCAGGCCACAGGGTTTCAGAATCAACCTCAGTTATGTTCCCAGGCCACAGGGTTCCAGAATCAAGCCTCCCTCATATTCCCAGGCCACAGGGTTCCACAATTAAACCTCAGTCATATTCCCAGGCCACGGTTCCACCATCAAGCCTCAGTCATGTGCCCAGGCCTGAGTGTTCCACAATCAAACCTAAGACATCTTGCCAGGCCACAGAGTTCCACAATCCACTGATGTCATCTTCCTAGGCCACTGGGTTCCAGAATCAAGGCTCCCTCATATTCCCAGGTCACAGGGTTCTTCCATCAAACCTCAGTCATGTTCCCAAGCCACAGGGTTCCAGAATCAAGCCTCACTCATATTCCCAGGCCTCAGGGTTCCACAATTAAACCTCTGTCATATTCCCAGGCCTGAGTGTTCCACAATCAAAGCTAAGTCATCTTGCCAGGCCACAGGGTTCCACCATCAAACCTCAGTCATGTTCCCAGGCCACAGGGTTCCAGAATAAAACCTCAGTCATATTCCCAGTTCACAGGGTCCAAGAACAAAGCCTCAGTCAGGTCCCCAGGGCACAGTATTCCACAATCTAAACAGATGTCATGTTCCCAGGTCACAGGTTTCCAGAATCACGCCTCATTCATGTTCCCAGGCCACAGGGATACACCATCAAGCCTCAGTCAAGTTCCCAAGCCTGAGGGTTCCACAATCAAACCTCATTCATGTTCCCAGTGCACAGGGTTCTTCCATCAAACCTCAATCATGTTCCCAGGACACAGGTTTCCCGAATCAAACCAAAGTCAAGTTCCCAGGCCATGGGTTTCCAGTACCAGGCCTCAGTCATGTTTCCAGGGCACAGGGTTCCACAATCAAACCTCAGTCATGTTGCCAGTCCACAGGTTTCTGCCATCAAACCTCAGTCAAGTTCCCAGGCCACAGATTTCCAAAATCAAACCTCAGTCATATTCCCAGGACACATGATTCCAGAATCAAACCTCAGTCATGTTCGCAGGCCACAGGGTTTCACAATCAAACCTCAGTCATGTTCCCAGGACAAAGGTGTCCAGAATCAAACCTCAGGCATGTTCCCAGGGAACAGGGTTCCAGAAACAAACCTCAGTCATGTTGCCAGGCGACAGGTTTCCACCATGAAACCTCAGACATGTTCCCAGGCCACAGGGTTCCAGAATCAAGCCTCCCTCATATTCCCAGGCCACAGGGTTCCACAATTAAACCTCAGTCATATTCCCAGGCCAGAGGGTTCCACAATCAAACCTCAGTCCTGTTGCCAGGCCACGGTTCCACCACCAAGCCTCAGTCATGTGCCCAGGCCTGAGTGTTCCACAATCAAACCTAAGACATCTTGCCAGGCCACAGAGTTCCACAATCCACTGATGTCATGTTCCCAGGCCACTGGGTTCCAGAATCAAGCCTCCCTCATATTCCCAGGTCACAGGGTTCCACAATTAAACCTAAGTCATATTCCCAGGCCAGAGGGTTCCACAATCAAACCTCAGTCCTGTTGCCAGGCCACGGTTCCACCATCAAACCTCAGTCACGTTCCCAGGCCACAGGGTTCTTCCATCAAACCTCAGTCATGTTCCCAGGCCACAGGATTCCACAATCTCACATCAGTCATGTTCCCAGGCCAATGGTTTCCAGAATCAAACCTGAGTCATATTCCCAGGCCACATGGTTCCAGAATCAAACCTCAGTCATGTTCCCAGGACACATGGTTCCAGAATAAAACCTCAGCCATGTTCCCTGGACACAGGTTCCAAAAATAAAACCCCAGGCATGTTCCCAGGCCACAGGGTTCCAGAATCAAGCCTCACTCATATTCCCAGGCCTCAGGGTTCCACAATTAAACCTCAGTCATATTCCCAGGCCAGAGGGTTCCACAATCAAAGCTAAGTCATCTTGCCAGGCCACAGGCTTCCACCATCAAGCCTCAGTCACGTTCCCAAGCCTGAGGGTTCCACCATCAAACCTCTGTCATGTTGCCAGATCACAGGGTTACAGAATTAAACCACAGTCATATTCCCAGGACAGAGGGTTCCACAGTCAAACCTCAGTCATGTTACCATGCCACAGGGTTCCAGAATCCAACCGATGTCATGTTCCCTGGCCACAGGGTTCCAGAATCTATCCTCAGTCATGTTCCCAGGCCACAGGGTTCCAGAATAAAACCTCAGTCATATTCCCAGTTCACAGGGTTCCAGAACAAAGCCTCAGTCAGGTTCCCAGGGCACAGTATTCCACAATCTAAACAGATGTCATGTTCCCAGGTCACAGGTTTCCAGAATCACGCCTCATTCATGTTCCCAGGCCACAGGGATCCACCATCAAGCCTCAGTCAAGTTCCCAAGCCTGAGGGTTCCACAATCAAACCTCATTCATGTTCCCAGTGCACAGGGTTCTTCCATCAAACCTCAATCATGTTCCCAGGACACAGGTTTCCAGAATCAAACCAAAGTCAAGTTCCCAGGCCATGGGTTTCCAGTACCAGGCCTCAGTCATGTTTCCAGGGCACAGGGTTCCACAATCAAACCTCAGTCATGTTGCCAGTCCACAGGTTTCTGCCATCAAACCTCAGTCAAGTTCCCAGGCCACAGATTTCCAGAATCAAACCTCAGTCATATTCCCAGGACACATGGTTCCAGAATCAAACCTCAGTCATGTTCGCAGGCCACAGGGTTCCACAATCAAACCTCAGTCATGTTCCCAGGAAAAAGGTGTCCAGAATCAAACCTCAGTCATGTTCCCAGGGAACAGGGTTCCAGAAACAAACCTCAGTCATGATGCCAGGCCACAGGTTACCACCATCAACCCTCAGACATGTTCCCAGGCCACAGGGTTCCAGAATCAAACCGTTCTCATGTTCCCAGGCCACAGGGTTCCACAATCCACTGATGTCATGTTCCCAGGCCACAGGGTTCCAGAATCACGCCTCAGTCATATTCCCAGGCCACAGGGTTCCAGAATTAAACCTCAGTCATATTCCCAGGCCAGAGGGTTCCAGAATCCAACCGATGTCATGTTCCCAGGCCACAGGGTTCTAGAACCAAGCCTCAGTCAGGTTCCCAGGCCTCACGGATCCAGAATCAAACCTCAGTCATGTTGCCAGGCCATAGGGTACCACCATCCAACCTCAGTCATATTCCCAGTCCACAGGTTTCCAGAATCAAACCGATTTCATGTTCCCAGGCAACAGGGTACCAGAATTCAAACCCATGTCATGTTCCCAGGCCACAGGGTTCCACCATCAAATCTCAGTCATTTTGCCAGGCCACAGGTTTCCACCACCAAGCCTCATTCATGTTCCCAAGCCTGAGTGTTCCACAATCAAACCTAAGTCATCTTGCCAGGCCACAGGGTTCCACAATCCACTGATGTCATGTTCCCAGGCCACAGGGTTCCAGAATCATACCTCAGTTATGTTCCCAGGCCACAGGGTTCCAGAATCAAGCCTCCCTCATATTCCCAGGCCACAGGGTTCCACAATTAAACCTCAGTCATATTCCTAGGCCAGAGGGTTCCACAATCAAACCTCAGTCCTGTTGCCAGGCCACGGTTCCACCATCAAGCCTCAGTCATGTTGCCAGGCCACAGGTTACCACCATCAATCCTCAGTCATGTTCCCAGTGCACAGGGTTCCTCCATCAAACCTCAATCATGTTCCCAGGACACAGGTTTCCCGAATCAAACCAAAGTCAAGTTCCCAGGCCATGGGTTTCCAGTACCAGGCCTCAGTCATGTTTCCAGGGCACAGGGTTCCACAATCAAACCTCAGTCATGTTGCCAGTCCACAGGTTTCTGCCATCAAACCTCAGTCAAGTTCCCAGGCCACAGAATTCCAAAATCAAACCTCAGTCATATTCCCAGGAAACATGATTCCAGAATCAAACCTCAGTCATGTTCGCAGGCCACAGGGTTTCACAATCAAACCTCAGTCATGTTCCCAGGACAAAGGTGTCCAGCATCAAACCTCAGGCATGTTGCCAGGGAACAGGGTTCCAGAAACAAACCTCAGTCATGTTGCCAGGCCACAGGTTTCCACCATCAAACCTCAGACATGTTCCCAGGCCACAGGGTTCCACAATCCACTGATGTCATGTTCCCAGGCCACAGGGTTTCAGAATCAACCTCAGTTATGTTCCCAGGCCACAGGGTTCCACAATTAAACCTCAGTCATATTCCCAGGCCAGAGGGTTCCACAATCAAACCTCAGTCCTGTTGCCAGGCCACGGTTCCACCATCAAGCCTCAGTCATGTGCCCAGGCCTGAGTGTTCCACAATCAAACCTAAGACATCTTGCCAGGCCACAGAGTTCCACAATCCACTGATGTCATGTTCCGAGGCCACTGGGTTCCAGAATCAAGCCTCCCTCATATTCCCAGGTCACAGGGTTCCACAATTAAACCTAAGTCATATTCCCAGGCCAGAGGGTTCCACAATCAAACCTCAGTCCTGTTGCCAGGCCACGGTTCCACCATCAAACCTCAGTCACGTTCCCAGGCCACAGAGTTCTTCCATCAAACCTCAGTCATGTTCCCAGGCCACAGGATTCCACAATCTCACATCAGTCATGTTCCCAGGCCAATGGTTTCCAGAATCAAACCTGAGTCATATTCCCAGGCCACATGGTTCCAGAATCAAACCTCAGTCATGTTCCCAGGACACATGGTTCCAGAATAAAACCTCAGCCATGTTCCCTGGACACAGGTTCCAAAAATAAAACCCCAGGCATGTTCCCAGGCCACAGGGTTCCAGAATCAAGCCTCACTCATATTCCCAGGCCTCAGGGTTCCACAATTAAACCTCAGTCATATTCCCAGGCCAGAGGGTTCCACAATCAAAGCTAAGTCATCTTGCCAGGCCACAGGGTTCCACCATCAAACCTCAGTCCTGTGACCAGGCCACAGGCTTCCACCATCAAGCCTCAGTCACGTTCCCAAGCCTGAGGGTTCCACCATCAAACCTCTGTCATGTTGCCAGATCACAGGGTTACAGAATTAAACCACAGTCATATTCCCAGGACAGAGGGTTCCACAGTCAAACCTCAGTCATGTTACCATGCCACAGGGTTCCAGAATCCAACCGATGTCATGTTCCCTGGCCACAGGGTTCCAGAATCTATCCTCAGTCATGTTCCCAGGCCACAGGGCTCCAGAATAAAACCTCAGTCATATTCCCAGTTCACAGGGTTCCAGAACAAAGCCTCAGTCAGGTCCCCAGGGCACAGTATTCCACAATCTAAACAGATGTCATGTTCCCAGGTCACAGGTTTCCAGAATCACGCCTCATTCATGTTCCCAGGCCACAGGGATCCACCATCAAGCCTCAGTCAAGTTCCCAAGCCTGAGGGTTCCACAATCAAACCTCATTCATGTTCCCAGTGCACAGGGTTCTTCCATCAAACCTCAATCATGTTCCCAGGACACAGGTTTCCCGAATCAAACCAAAGTCAAGTTCCCAGGCCATGGGTTTCCAGTACCAGGCCTCAGTCATGTTTCCAGGGCACAGGGTTCCACAATCAAACCTCAGTCATGTTGCCAGTCCACAGGTTTCTGCCATCAAACCTCAGTCAAGTTCCCAGGCCACAGATTTCCAAAATCAAACCTCAGTCATATTCCCAGGACACATGATTCCAGAATCAAACCTCAGTCATGTTCGCAGGCCACAGGGTTTCACAATCAAACCTCAGTCATGTTCCCAGGACAAAGGTGTCCAGAATCAAACCTCAGGCATGTTCCCAGGGAACAGGGTTCCAGAAACAAACCTCAGTCATGTTGCCAGGCGACAGGTTTCCACCATCAAACCTCAGACATGTTCCCAGGCGACAGGGTTCCAGAACCAAACCGTTCTCATGTTCCCAGGCCACAGGGTTCCACAATCCACTGATGTCATGTTCCCAGGCCACAGGGTTTCAGAATCAACCTCAGTTATGTTCCCAGGCCACAGGGTTCCAGAATCAAGCCTCCCTCATATTCCCAGGCCACAGGGTTCCACAATTAAACCTCAGTCATATTCCCAGGCCACGGTTCCACCATCAAGCCTCAGTCATGTGCCCAGGCCTGAGTGTTCCACAATCAAACCTAAGACATCTTGCCAGGCCACAGAGTTCCACAATCCACTGATGTCATCTTCCCAGGCCACTGGGTTCCAGAATCAAGGCTCCCTCATATTCTCAGGTCACAGGGTTCTTCCATCAAACCTCAGTCATGTTCCCAGGCCACAGGGTTCCAGAATCAAGCCTCACTCATATTCCCAGGCCTCAGGGTTCCACAATTAAACCTCTGTCATATTCCCAGGCCTGAGTGTTCCACAATCAAAGCTAAGTCATCTTGCCAGGCCACAGGGTTCCACCATCAAACCTCAGTCATGTTCCCAGGCCACAGGGTTCCAGAATAAAACCTCAGTCATATTCCCAGTTCACAGGGTCCAAGAACAAAGCCTCAGTCAGGTCCCCAGGGCACAGTATTCCACAATCTAAACAGATGTCATGTTCCCAGGTCACAGGTTTCCAGAATCACGCCTCATTCATGTTCCCAGGCCACAGGGATCCACCATCAAGCCTCAGTCAAGTTCCCAAGCCTGAGGGTTCCACAATCAAACCTCATTCATGTTCCCAGTGCACAGGGTTCTTCCATCAAACCTCAATCATGTTCCCAGGACACAGGTTTCCCGAATCAAACCAAAGTCAAGTTCCCAGGCCATGGGTTTCCAGTACCAGGCCTCAGTCATGTTTCCAGGGCACAGGGTTCCACAATCAAACCTCAGTCATGTTGCCAGTCCACAGGTTTCTGCCATCAAACCTCAGTCAAGTTCCCAGGCCACAGATTTCCAAAATCAAACCTCAGTCATATTCCCAGGACACATGATTCCAGAATCAAACCTCAGTCATGTTCGCAGGCCACAGGGTTTCACAATCAAACCTCAGTCATGTTCCCAGGACAAAGGTGTCCAGAATCAAACCTCAGGCATGTTCCCAGGGAACAGGGTTCCAGAAACAAACCTCAGTCATGTTGCCAGGCGACAGGTTTCCACCATCAAACCTCAGACATGTTCCCAGGCGACAGGGTTCCAGAACCAAACCGTTCTCATGTTCCCAGGCCACAGGGTTCCACAATCCACTGATGTCATGTTCCCAGGCCACAGGGTTTCAGAATCAACCTCAGTTATGTTCCCAGGCCACAGGGTTCCAGAATCAAGCCTCCCTCATATTCCCAGGCCACAGGGTTCCACAATTAAACCTCAGTCATATTCCCAGTCCAGAGGGTTCCACAATCAAACCTAAGTCATCTTGCCTGGCCACAGGTTTCCACCATCAAACATCAGTCCTGTGACCAGGCCACAGGCTTCCACCATCAAGCCTCAGTCATGTTCCCAAGCCTGAGGGTTCCACAATCAAACCTCTGTCATGTTGCCAGATCACAGGGTTACAGAATTAAACCACAGTCATAATCCCTGGCCAGACGGTTCCACAGTCAAACCTCAGTCACGTTACCATGCCACAGGGTTCCAGAATCCAACCGATGTCATGTTCCCTGGCCACAGGGTTCCAGTATCTATCCTCAGTCATGTTCCCAGGCCACAGGGTTCCAGAACCAAGCCTCAGTCAGGTTCCCAGGGCACAGTATTCCACAATCTAAACAGATGTCATATTCCCAGGTCACAGGTTTCCAGAATCACGCCTCAGTCATGTTCCCAGGCCACAGGGATCCACCATCAAGCCTCAGTCAAGTTCCCAAGCCTGAGGGTTCCACAATCAAACCTCATTCATGTTCCCAGTGCACCGGGTTCTTCCATCAAACCTCAATCATGTTCCAAGGACACAGGTTTCCAGAATCAAACCAAAGTCAAGTTCCCAGGCCATGGGTTTCCAGTACCAGGCCTCAGTCATGTTTCCAGGGCACAGGGTTCCACAATCAAACCTCAGTCATGTTGCCAGTCCATAGGTTTCTGCCATCAAACCTCAGTCAAGTTCCCAGGCCACAGATTTCCAGAATCAAACCTCAGTCATATTCCCAGGACACATGGTTCCAGAATCAAACCTCAGTCATGTTCGCAGGCCACAGGGTTCCACAATCAAACCTCAGTCATGTTCCCAGGAAAAAGGTGTCCATGGATCAAACCTCAGTCATGTTGCCAGGGAACAGGGTTCCAGAAACAAACCTCAGTCATGATGCCAGGCCACAGGTTACCACCATCAAACCTCAGACATGTTCCCAGGCCACAGGGTTCCAGAATCAAACCGTTCTCATGTTCCCAGGCCACAGGGTTCCAGAATCACGCCTCAGTCATATTCCCAGGCCACAGGGTTCCAGAATTAAACCTCAGTCATATTCCCAGGCCAGAGGGTTCCAGAATCCAACCGATGTCATGTTCCCAGGCCACAGGGTTCTAGAACCAAGCCTCAGTCAGGTTCCCAGGCCTCAGGGATCCAGAATCAAACCTCAGTCATGTTGCCAGGCCATAGGGTACCACCATCCAACCTCAGTCATATTCCCAGTCCACAGGTTTCCAGAATCAAACCGATTTCATGTTCCCAGGCAACAGGGTACCAGAATCCAAACCCATGTCATGTTCCCAGGCCACAGGGTTCCACCATCAAATCTCAGTCATTTTGCCAGGCCACAGGTTTCCACCACCAAGCCTCATTCATGTTCCCAAGCCTGAGTGTTCCACAATCAAACCTAAGTCATCTTGCCAGGCCACAGGGTTCCACAATCCACTGATGTCATGTTCCCAGGCCACAGGGTTCCAGAATCAAACCTCAGTTATGTTCCCAGGCCACAGGGTTCCAGAATCAAGCCTCCCTCATATTCCCAGGCCACAGGGTTCCACAATTAAACCTCAGTCATATTCCCAGGCCAGAGGGTTCCACAATCAAACCTCAGTCCTGTTGCCAGGCCACGGTTCCACCATCAAGCCTCAGTCATGTGCCCAGGCCTGAGTGTTCCACAATCAAACCTAAGTCATCTTGCCAGGCCACAGGGTTCCACAATCCACTGATGTCATGTTCCCAGGCCACAGGGTTCCAGAATCAAGCCTCACTCATATTCCCAGGCCTCAGGGTTCCACAATTAAACCTCAGTCATATTCCCAGGCCAGAGGGTTCCACAATCAAACCTCAGTCCTGTTGCCAGGCCACGGTTCCACCATTAAGCCTCAGTCATGTTCCCAGTCCAGAGTGTTCCACAATCAAACCTAAGTCATCTTGCCTGGCCACAGGTTTCCACCATCAAACATCAGTCCTGTGACCAGGCCACAGGCTTCCACCGTCAAGCCTCAGTCATGTTCCCAAGCCTGAGGGTTCCACAATCAAACCTCTGTCATGTTGCCAGATCACAGGTTTACAGAATTAAACCACAGTCATAATCCCTGGCCAGACGGTTCCACAGTCAAACCTCAGTCATGTTACCATGCCACAGGGTTCCAGAATCCAACCGATGTCATGTTCCCTGGCCACAGGGTTCCAGTATCTATCCTCAGTCATGTTCCCAGGCCACAGGGTTCCAGAACCAAGCCTCAGTCAGGTTCCCAGGGCACAGTATTCCACAATCTAAACAGATGTCATATTCCCAGGTCACAGGTTTCCAGAATCACGCCTCAGTCATGTTCCCAGGCCACAGGAATTCAGAATCTTACCTCAGTCATGTTGCCAGGCCATAGGGTACCACCATCAAACATCAGTCATATTCCCAGGCCACAGGTTTCCAGAATCAAACCGATTTCATGTTCCCAGGCAACAGGGTACCAGAATCCAAACCGATGTCATGTTCCCAGGCCACAGGGTTCCACCATTAAATCTCAGTCCTGTTGCCAGGCCACAGGGTTCCACCATCAAGCCTCAGTCATGTTCCCAAGCCTGAGGGTTCCACAATCAAACCTCAGTCATGTTGCCAGGCCACAGGGTTCAACCATCAAACCTCAGTCATGTTGGCAGTCCTCAGGTTTCTGCGATCAAACCACATTCAACTTCCCAGGCCAGAGGGTTCCAGAATCAAGCCTCAGTCATGTTGCCAGGCCACAGGTTACCACCATCAATCCTCAGTCATGTTCCCAGTGCACAGGGTTCCTCCTTCAAACCTCAATCATGTTCCCAGGACACAGGTTTCCCGAATCAAACCAAAGTCAAGTTCCCAGGCCATGGGTTTCCAGTACCAGGCCTCAGTCATGTTTCCAGGGCACAGGGTTCCACAATCAAACCTAAGTCATGTTGCCAGTCCACAGGTTTCTGCCATCAAACCTCAGTCAAGTTCCCAGGCCACAGATTTCCAAAATCTAACCTCAGTCATATTCCCAGGACACATGATTCCAGAATCAAACCTCATTCATGTTCGCAGGCCACAGGGTTTCACAATCAAACCTCAGTCATGTTCCCAGGACAAAGGTGTCCAGAATCAAACCTCAGGCATGTTGCCAGGGAACAGGGTTCCAGAAACAAACCTCAGTCATGTTGCCAGGCCACAGGTTTCCACCATCAAACCTCAGACATGTTCCCAGGCGACAGGGTTCCAGAACCAAACCGTTCTCATGTTCCCAGGCCACAGGGTTCCACAATCCACTGATGTCATGTTACCAGGCCTCAGGGTTTCAGAATCAACCTCAGTTATGTTCCCAGGGCACAGGGTCCCAGAATCAAGCCTCCCTCATATTCCCAGGCCACAGGGTTCCACAATTAAACCTCAGTCATATTCCCAGGCCAGAGGGTTCCACAATCAAACCTCAGTCCTGTTGCCAGGCCACGGTTCCACCATCAAACCTCAGTCACGTTCCCAGGCCACAGGGTTCTTCCATCAAACCTCAGTCATGTTCCCAGGCCACAGGATTCCACAATCTAACATCAGTCATGTTCCCAGGCCAATGGTTTCCAGAATCAAACCTGAGTCATATTCCTAGGCCACATGGTTCCAGAATCAAACCTCAGTCATGTTCCCAGGACACATGGTTCCAGAATAAAACCTCAGCCATGTTCCCTGGACACAGATTCCAAAAATAAAACCCCAGGCATGTTCCCAGGCCACAGGGTTCCAGAATCAAGCCTCACTCATATTCCCAGGCCTCAGGGTTCCACAATTAAACCTCAGTCATATTCCCAGGCCAGAGGGTTCCACAATCAAAGCTAAGTCATCTTGCCAGGCCACAGGGTTCCACCATCAAACCTCAGTCCTGTGACCAGGCCACAGGCTTCCACCATCAAGCCTCAGTCACGTTCCCAAGCCTGAGGGTTCCACCATCAAACCTCTGTCATGTTGCCAGATCACAGGGTTACAGAATTAAACCACAGTCATATTCCCAGGCCAGAGGGTTCCACAGTCAAACCTCAGTCATGTTACCATGCCACAGGGTTCCAGAATCCAACCGATGTCATGTTCCCTGGCCACAGGGTTCCAGAATCTATCCTCAGTCATGTTCCCAGGCCACAGGGCTCCAGAATAAAACCTCAGTCATATTCCCAGTTCACAGGGTTCCAGAACAAAGCCTCAGTCAGGTCCCCAGGGCACAGTATTCCACAATCTAAACAGATGTCATGTTCCCAGGTCACAGGTTTCCAGAATCACGCCTCATTCATGTTCCCAGGCCACAGGGATCCACCATCAAGCCTCAGTCAAGTTCCCAAGCCTGAGGTTTCCACAATCAAACCTCATTCATGTTTCCAGGGCACAGGGTTCCACAATCAAACCTCAGTCATGTTGCCAGTCCACAGGTTTCTGCCATCAAACCTCAGTCAAGTTCCCAGGCCACAGATTTCCAAAATCAAACCTCAGTCATATTCCCAGGACACATGATTCCAGAATCAAACCTCAGTCATGTTCGCAGGCCACAGGGTTTCACAATCAAACCTCAGTCATGTTCCCAGGACAAAGGTGTCCAGAATCAAACCTCAGGCATGTTCCCAGGGAACAGGGTTCCAGAAACAAACCTCAGTCATGTTGCCAGGCGACAGGTTTCCACCATCAAACCTCAGACATGTTCCCAGGCGACAGGGTTCCAGAACCAAACCGTTCTCATGTTCCCAGGCCACAGGGTTCCACAATCCACTGATGTCATGTTACCAGGCCTCAGGGTTTCAGAATCAACCTCAGTTATGTTCCCAGGGCACAGGGTCCCAGAATCAAGCCTCCCTCATATTCCCAGGCCACAGGGTTCCACAATTAAACCTCAGTCATATTCCCAGGCCAGAGGGTTCCACAATCAAACCTCAGTCCTGTTGCCAGGCCACGGTTCCACCATCAAACCTCAGTCACGTTCCCAGGCCACAGGGTTCTTCCATCAAACCTCAGTCATGTTCCCAGGCCACAGGATTCCACAATCTAACATCAGTCATGTTCCCAGGCCAATGGTTTCCAGAATCAAACCTGAGTCATATTCCTAGGCCACATGGTTCCAGAATCAAACCTCAGTCATGTTCCCAGGACACATGGTTCCAGAATAAAACCTCAGCCATGTTCCCTGGACACAGATTCCAAAAATAAAACCCCAGGCATGTTCCCAGGCCACAGGGTTCCAGAATCAAGCCTCACTCATATTCCCAGGCCTCAGGGTTCCACAATTAAACCTCAGTCATATTCCCAGGCCAGAGGGTTCCACAATCAAAGCTAAGTCATCTTGCCAGGCCACAGGGTTCCACCATCAAACCTCAGTCCTGTGACCAGGCCACAGGCTTCCACCATCAAGCCTCAGTCACGTTCCCAAGCCTGAGGGTTCCACCATCAAACCTCTGTCATGTTGCCAGATCACAGGGTTACAGAATTAAACCACAGTCATATTCCCAGGCCAGAGGGTTCCACAGTCAAACCTCAGTCATGTTACCATGCCACAGGGTTCCAGAATCCAACCGATGTCATGTTCCCTGGCCACAGGGTTCCAGAATCTATCCTCAGTCATGTTCCCAGGCCACAGGGCTCCAGAATAAAACCTCAGTCATATTCCCAGTTCACAGGGTTCCAGAACAAAGCCTCAGTCAGGTCCCCAGGGCACAGTATTCCACAATCTAAACAGATGTCATGTTCCCAGGTCACAGGTTTCCAGAATCACGCCTCATTCATGTTCCCAGGCCACAGGGATCCACCATCAAGCCTCAGTCAAGTTCCCAAGCCTGAGGTTTCCACAATCAAACCTCATTCATGTTTCCAGGGCACAGGGTTCCACAATCAAACCTCAGTCATGTTGCCAGTCCACAGGTTTCTGCCATCAAACCTCAGTCAAGTTCCCAGGCCACAGATTTCCAAAATCAAACCTCAGTCATATTCCCAGGACACATGATTCCAGAATCAAACCTCAGTCATGTTCGCAGGCCACAGGGTTTCACAATCAAACCTCAGTCATGTTCCCAGGACAAAGGTGTCCAGAATCAAACCTCAGGCATGTTCCCAGGGAACAGGGTTCCAGAAACAAACCTCAGTCATGTTGCCAGGCGACAGGTTTCCACCATCAAACCTCAGACATGTTCCCAGGCGACAGGGTTCCAGAACCAAACCGTTCTCATGTTCCCAGGCCACAGGGTTCCACAATCCACTGATGTCATGTTCCCAGGCCACAGGGTTTCAGAATCAACCTCAGTTATGTTCCCAGGCCACAGGGTTCCAGAATCAAGCCTCCCTCATATTCCCAGGCCACAGGGTTCCACAATTAAACCTCAGTCATATTCCCAGGCCAGAGGGTTCCACAATCAAACCTCAGTCCTGTTACCAGGCCACGGTTCCACCATCAAGCCTCAGTCATGTGCCCAGGCCTGAGTGTTCCACAATCAAACCTAAGACATCTTGCCAGGCCACAGAGTTCCACAATCCACTGATGTCATCTTCCCAGGCCACTGGGTTCCAGAATCAAGCCTCCCTCATATTCCCAGGTCACAGGGTTCCACAATTAAACCTAAGTCATATTCCCAGGCCAGAGGGTTCCACAATCAAACCTCAGTCCTGTTGCCAGGCCACGGTTCCACCATCAAACCTCAGTCACGTTCCCAGGCCACAGGGTTCTTCCATCAAACCTCAGTCATGTTCCCAGGACACAGGATTCCACAATCTCACATCAGTCATGTTCCCAGGCCAATGGTTTCCAGAATCAAACCTGAGTCATATTCCAAGGCCACATGGTTCCAGAATCAAACCTCAGTCATGTTCCCAGGACACATGGTTCCAGAATAAAACCTCAGCCATGTTCCCTGGACACAGGTTCCAAAAATAAAACCCCAGGCATGTTCCCAGGCCACAGGGTTCCAGAATCAAGCCTCACTCATATTCCCAGGCCTCAGGGTTCCACAATTAAACCTCAGTCATATTCCCAGGCCAGAGGGTTCCACAATCAAAGCTAAGTCATCTTGCCAGGCCACAGGGTTCCACCATCAAACCTCAGTCCTGTGACCAGGCCACAGGCTTCCACCATCAAGCCTCAGTCACGTTCCCAAGCCTGAGGGTTCCACCATCAAACCTCTGTCATGTTGCCAGATCACAGGGTTACAGAATTAAACCACAGTCATATTCCCAGGACAGAGGGTTCCACAGTCAAACCTCAGTCATGTTACCATGCCACAGGGTTCCAGAATCCAACCGATGTCATGTTCCCTGGCCACAGGGTTCCAGAATCTATCCTCAGTCATGTTCCCAGGCCACAGGGCTCCAGAATAAAACCTCAGTCATATTCCCAGTTCACAGGGTTCCAGAACAAAGCCTCAGTCAGGTCCCCAGGGCACAGTATTCCACAATCTAAACAGATGTCATGTTCCCAGGTCACAGGTTTCCAGAATCACGCCTCATTCATGTTCCCAGGCCACAGGGATCCACCATCAAGCCTCAGTCAAGTTCCCAAGCCTGAGGGTTCCACAATCAAACCTCATTCATGTTCCCAGTGCACAGGGTTCTTCCATCAAACCTCAATCATGTTCCCAGGACACAGGTTTCCCGAATCAAACCAAAGTCAAGTTCCCAGGCCATGGGTTTCCAGTACCAGGCCTCAGTCATGTTTCCAGGGCACAGGGTTCCACAATCAAACCTCAGTCATGTTGCCAGTCCACAGGTTTCTGCCATCAAACCTCAGTCAAGTTCCCAGGCCACAGATTTCCAAAATCAAACCTCAGTCATATTCCCAGGACACATGATTCCAGAATCAAACCTCAGTCATGTTCGCAGGCCACAGGGTTTCACAATCAAACCTCAGTCATGTTCCCAGGACAAAGGTGTCCAGAATCAAACCTCAGGCATGTTCCCAGGGAACAGGGTTCCAGAAACAAACCTCAGTCATGTTGCCAGGCGACAGGTTTCCACCATCAAACCTCAGACATGTTCCCAGGCGACAGGGTTCCAGAACCAAACCGTTCTCATGTTCCCAGGCCACAGGGTTCCACAATCCACTGATGTCATGTTCCCAGGCCACAGGGTTTCAGAATCAACCTCAGTTATGTTCCCAGGCCACAGGGTTCCAGAATCAAGCCTCCCTCATATTCCCAGGCCACAGGGTTCCACAATTAAACCTCAGTCATATTCCCAGGCCACGGTTCCACCATCAAGCCTCAGTCATGTGCCCAGGCCTGAGTGTTCCACAATCAAACCTAAGACATCTTGCCAGGCCACAGAGTTCCACAATCCACTGATGTCATCTTCCTAGGCCACTGGGTTCCAGAATCAAGGCTCCCTCATATTCCCAGGTCACAGGGTTCTTCCATCAAACCTCAGTCATGTTCCCAAGCCACAGGGTTCCAGAATCAAGCCTCACTCATATTCCCAGGCCTCAGGGTTCCACAATTAAACCTCTGTCATATTCCCAGGCCTGAGTGTTCCACAATCAAAGCTAAGTCATCTTGCCAGGCCACAGGGTTCCACCATCAAACCTCAGTCATGTTCCCAGGCCACAGGGTTCCAGAATAAAACCTCAGTCATATTCCCAGTTCACAGGGTCCAAGAACAAAGCCTCAGTCAGGTCCCCAGGGCACAGTATTCCACAATCTAAACAGATGTCATGTTCCCAGGTCACAGGTTTCCAGAATCACGCCTCATTCATGTTCCCAGGCCACAGGGATACACCATCAAGCCTCAGTCAAGTTCCCAAGCCTGAGGGTTCCACAATCAAACCTCATTCATGTTCCCAGTGCACAGGGTTCTTCCATCAAACCTCAATCATGTTCCCAGGACACAGGTTTCCCGAATCAAACCAAAGTCAAGTTCCCAGGCCATGGGTTTCCAGTACCAGGCCTCAGTCATGTTTCCAGGGCACAGGGTTCCACAATCAAACCTCAGTCATGTTGCCAGTCCACAGGTTTCTGCCATCAAACCTCAGTCAAGTTCCCAGGCCACAGATTTCCAAAATCAAACCTCAGTCATATTCCCAGGACACATGATTCCAGAATCAAACCTCAGTCATGTTCGCAGGCCACAGGGTTTCACAATCAAACCTCAGTCATGTTCCCAGGACAAAGGTGTCCAGAATCAAACCTCAGGCATGTTCCCAGGGAACAGGGTTCCAGAAACAAACCTCAGTCATGTTGCCAGGCGACAGGTTTCCACCATGAAACCTCAGACATGTTCCCAGGCCACAGGGTTCCAGAATCAAGCCTCCCTCATATTCCCAGGCCACAGGGTTCCACAATTAAACCTCAGTCATATTCCCAGGCCAGAGGGTTCCACAATCAAACCTCAGTCCTGTTGCCAGGCCACGGTTCCACCACCAAGCCTCAGTCATGTGCCCAGGCCTGAGTGTTCCACAATCAAACCTAAGACATCTTGCCAGGCCACAGAGTTCCACAATCCACTGATGTCATGTTCCCAGGCCACTGGGTTCCAGAATCAAGCCTCCCTCATATTCCCAGGTCACAGGGTTCCACAATTAAACCTAAGTCATATTCCCAGGCCAGAGGGTTCCACAATCAAACCTCAGTCCTGTTGCCAGGCCACGGTTCCACCATCAAACCTCAGTCACGTTCCCAGGCCACAGGGTTCTTCCATCAAACCTCAGTCATGTTCCCAGGCCACAGGATTCCACAATCTCACATCAGTCATGTTCCCAGGCCAATGGTTTCCAGAATCAAACCTGAGTCATATTCCCAGGCCACATGGTTCCAGAATCAAACCTCAGTCATGTTCCCAGGACACATGGTTCCAGAATAAAACCTCAGCCATGTTCCCTGGACACAGGTTCCAAAAATAAAACCCCAGGCATGTTCCCAGGCCACAGGGTTCCAGAATCAAGCCTCACTCATATTCCCAGGCCTCAGGGTTCCACAATTAAACCTCAGTCATATTCCCAGGCCAGAGGGTTCCACAATCAAAGCTAAGTCATCTTGCCAGGCCACAGGCTTCCACCATCAAGCCTCAGTCACGTTCCCAAGCCTGAGGGTTCCACCATCAAACCTCTGTCATGTTGCCAGATCACAGGGTTACAGAATTAAACCACAGTCATATTCCCAGGACAGAGGGTTCCACAGTCAAACCTCAGTCATGTTACCATGCCACAGGGTTCCAGAATCCAACCGATGTCATGTTCCCTGGCCACAGGGTTCCAGAATCTATCCTCAGTCATGTTCCCAGGCCACAGGGTTCCAGAATAAAACCTCAGTCATATTCCCAGTTCACAGGGTTCCAGAACAAAGCCTCAGTCAGGTTCCCAGGGCACAGTATTCCACAATCTAAACAGATGTCATGTTCCCAGGTCACAGGTTTCCAGAATCACGCCTCATTCATGTTCCCAGGCCACAGGGATCCACCATCAAGCCTCAGTCAAGTTCCCAAGCCTGAGGGTTCCACAATCAAACCTCATTCATGTTCCCAGTGCACAGGGTTCTTCCATCAAACCTCAATCATGTTCCCAGGACACAGGTTTCCAGAATCAAACCAAAGTCAAGTTCCCAGGCCATGGGTTTCCAGTACCAGGCCTCAGTCATGTTTCCAGGGCACAGGGTTCCACAATCAAACCTCAGTCATGTTGCCAGTCCACAGGTTTCTGCCATCAAACCTCAGTCAAGTTCCCAGGCCACAGATTTCCAGAATCAAACCTCAGTCATATTCCCAGGACACATGGTTCCAGAATCAAACCTCAGTCATGTTCGCAGGCCACAGGGTTCCACAATCAAACCTCAGTCATGTTCCCAGGAAAAAGGTGTCCAGAATCAAACCTCAGTCATGTTCCCAGGGAACAGGGTTCCAGAAACAAACCTCAGTCATGATGCCAGGCCACAGGTTACCACCATCAACCCTCAGACATGTTCCCAGGCCACAGGGTTCCAGAATCAAACCGTTCTCATGTTCCCAGGCCACAGGGTTCCACAATCCACTGATGTCATGTTCCCAGGCCACAGGGTTCCAGAATCACGCCTCAGTCATATTCCCAGGCCACAGGGTTCCAGAATTAAACCTCAGTCATATTCCCAGGCCAGAGGGTTCCAGAATCCAACCGATGTCATGTTCCCAGGCCACAGGGTTCTAGAACCAAGCCTCAGTCAGGTTCCCAGGCCTCACGGATCCAGAATCAAACCTCAGTCATGTTGCCAGGCCATAGGGTACCACCATCCAACCTCAGTCATATTCCCAGTCCACAGGTTTCCAGAATCAAACCGATTTCATGTTCCCAGGCAACAGGGTACCAGAATTCAAACCCATGTCATGTTCCCAGGCCACAGGGTTCCACCATCAAATCTCAGTCATTTTGCCAGGCCACAGGTTTCCACCACCAAGCCTCATTCATGTTCCCAAGCCTGAGTGTTCCACAATCAAACCTAAGTCATCTTGCCAGGCCACAGGGTTCCACAATCCACTGATGTCATGTTCCCAGGCCACAGGGTTCCAGAATCATACCTCAGTTATGTTCCCAGGCCACAGGGTTCCAGAATCAAGCCTCCCTCATATTCCCAGGCCACAGGGTTCCACAATTAAACCTCAGTCATATTCCTAGGCCAGAGGGTTCCACAATCAAACCTCAGTCCTGTTGCCAGGCCACGGTTCCACCATCAAGCCTCAGTCATGTTGCCAGGCCACAGGTTACCACCATCAATCCTCAGTCATGTTCCCAGTGCACAGGGTTCCTCCATCAAACCTCAATCATGTTCCCAGGACACAGGTTTCCCGAATCAAACCAAAGTCAAGTTCCCAGGCCATGGGTTTCCAGTACCAGGCCTCAGTCATGTTTCCAGGGCACAGGGTTCCACAATCAAACCTCAGTCATGTTGCCAGTCCACAGGTTTCTGCCATCAAACCTCAGTCAAGTTCCCAGGCCACAGAATTCCAAAATCAAACCTCAGTCATATTCCCAGGAAACATGATTCCAGAATCAAACCTCAGTCATGTTCGCAGGCCACAGGGTTTCACAATCAAACCTCAGTCATGTTCCCAGGACAAAGGTGTCCAGCATCAAACCTCAGGCATGTTGCCAGGGAACAGGGTTCCAGAAACAAACCTCAGTCATGTTGCCAGGCCACAGGTTTCCACCATCAAACCTCAGACATGTTCCCAGGCCACAGGGTTCCACAATCCACTGATGTCATGTTCCCAGGCCACAGGGTTTCAGAATCAACCTCAGTTATGTTCCCAGGCCACAGGGTTCCACAATTAAACCTCAGTCATATTCCCAGGCCAGAGGGTTCCACAATCAAACCTCAGTCCTGTTGCCAGGCCACGGTTCCACCATCAAGCCTCAGTCATGTGCCCAGGCCTGAGTGTTCCACAATCAAACCTAAGTCATCTTGCCAGGCCACAGAGTTCCACAATCCACTGATGTCATGTTCCGAGGCCACTGGGTTCCAGAATCAAGCCTCCCTCATATTCCCAGGTCACAGGGTTCCACAATTAAACCTAAGTCATATTCCCAGGCCAGAGGGTTCCACAATCAAACCTCAGTCCTGTTGCCAGGCCACGGTTCCACCATCAAACCTCAGTCACGTTCCCAGGCCACAGAGTTCTTCCATCAAACCTCAGTCATGTTCCCAGGCCACAGGATTCCACAATCTCACATCAGTCATGTTCCCAGGCCAATGGTTTCCAGAATCAAACCTGAGTCATATTCCCAGGCCACATGGTTCCAGAATCAAACCTCAGTCATGTTCCCAGGACACATGGTTCCAGAATAAAACCTCAGCCATGTTCCCTGGACACAGGTTCCAAAAATAAAACCCCAGGCATGTTCCCAGGCCACAGGGTTCCAGAATCAAGCCTCACTCATATTCCCAGGCCTCAGGGTTCCACAATTAAACCTCAGTCATATTCCCAGGCCAGAGGGTTCCACAATCAAAGCTAAGTCATCTTGCCAGGCCACAGGGTTCCACCATCAAACCTCAGTCCTGTGACCAGGCCACAGGCTTCCACCATCAAGCCTCAGTCACGTTCCCAAGCCTGAGGGTTCCACCATCAAACCTCTGTCATGTTGCCAGATCACAGGGTTACAGAATTAAACCACAGTCATATTCCCAGGACAGAGGGTTCCACAGTCAAACCTCAGTCATGTTACCATGCCACAGGGTTCCAGAATCCAACCGATGTCATGTTCCCTGGCCACAGGGTTCCAGAATCTATCCTCAGTCATGTTCCCAGGCCACAGGGCTCCAGAATAAAACCTCAGTCATATTCCCAGTTCACAGGGTTCCAGAACAAAGCCTCAGTCAGGTCCCCAGGGCACAGTATTCCACAATCTAAACAGATGTCATGTTCCCAGGTCACAGGTTTCCAGAATCACGCCTCATTCATGTTCCCAGGCCACAGGGATCCACCATCAAGCCTCAGTCAAGTTCCCAAGCCTGAGGGTTCCACAATCAAACCTCATTCATGTTCCCAGTGCACAGGGTTCTTCCATCAAACCTCAATCATGTTCCCAGGACACAGGTTTCCCGAATCAAACCAAAGTCAAGTTCCCAGGCCATGGGTTTCCAGTACCAGGCCTCAGTCATGTTTCCAGGGCACAGGGTTCCACAATCAAACCTCAGTCATGTTGCCAGTCCACAGGTTTCTGCCATCAAACCTCAGTCAAGTTCCCAGGCCACAGATTTCCAAAATCAAACCTCAGTCATATTCCCAGGACACATGATTCCAGAATCAAACCTCAGTCATGTTCGCAGGCCACAGGGTTTCACAATCAAACCTCAGTCATGTTCCCAGGACAAAGGTGTCCAGAATCAAACCTCAGGCATGTTCCCAGGGAACAGGGTTCCAGAAACAAACCTCAGTCATGTTGCCAGGCGACAGGTTTCCACCATCAAACCTCAGACATGTTCCCAGGCGACAGGGTTCCAGAACCAAACCGTTCTCATGTTCCCAGGCCACAGGGTTCCACAATCCACTGATGTCATGTTCCCAGGCCACAGGGTTTCAGAATCAACCTCAGTTATGTTCCCAGGCCACAGGGTTCCAGAATCAAGCCTCCCTCATATTCCCAGGCCACAGGGTTCCACAATTAAACCTCAGTCATATTCCCAGGCCACGGTTCCACCATCAAGCCTCAGTCATGTGCCCAGGCCTGAGTGTTCCACAATCAAACCTAAGACATCTTGCCAGGCCACAGAGTTCCACAATCCACTGATGTCATCTTCCCAGGCCACTGGGTTCCAGAATCAAGGCTCCCTCATATTCCCAGGTCACAGGGTTCTTCCATCAAACCTCAGTCATGTTCCCAGGCCACAGGGTTCCAGAATCAAGCCTCACTCATATTCCCAGGCCTCAGGGTTCCACAATTAAACCTCTGTCATATTCCCAGGCCTGAGTGTTCCACAATCAAAGCTAAGTCATCTTGCCAGGCCACAGGGTTCCACCATCAAACCTCAGTCATGTTCCCAGGCCACAGGGTTCCAGAATAAAACCTCAGTCATATTCCCAGTTCACAGGGTCCAAGAACAAAGCCTCAGTCAGGTCCCCAGGGCACAGTATTCCACAATCTAAACAGATGTCATGTTCCCAGGTCACAGGTTTCCAGAATCACGCCTCATTCATGTTCCCAGGCCACAGGGATCCACCATCAAGCCTCAGTCAAGTTCCCAAGCCTGAGGGTTCCACAATCAAACCTCATTCATGTTCCCAGTGCACAGGGTTCTTCCATCAAACCTCAATCATGTTCCCAGGACACAGGTTTCCCGAATCAAACCAAAGTCAAGTTCCCAGGCCATGGGTTTCCAGTACCAGGCCTCAGTCATGTTTCCAGGGCACAGGGTTCCACAATCAAACCTCAGTCATGTTGCCAGTCCACAGGTTTCTGCCATCAAACCTCAGTCAAGTTCCCAGGCCACAGATTTCCAAAATCAAACCTCAGTCATATTCCCAGGACACATGATTCCAGAATCAAACCTCAGTCATGTTCGCAGGCCACAGGGTTTCACAATCAAACCTCAGTCATGTTCCCAGGACAAAGGTGTCCAGAATCAAACCTCAGGCATGTTCCCAGGGAACAGGGTTCCAGAAACAAACCTCAGTCATGTTGCCAGGCGACAGGTTTCCACCATGAAACCTCAGACATGTTCCCAGGCCACAGGGTTCCAGAATCAAGCCTCCCTCATATTCCCAGGCCACAGGGTTCCACAATTAAACCTCAGTCATATTCCCAGGCCAGAGGGTTCCACAATCAAACCTCAGTCCTGTTGCCAGGCCACGGTTCCACCACCAAGCCTCAGTCATGTGCCCAGGCCTGAGTGTTCCACAATCAAACCTAAGACATCTTGCCAGGCCACAGAGTTCCACAATCCACTGATGTCATGTTCCCAGGCCACTGGGTTCCAGAATCAAGCCTCCCTCATATTCCCAGGTCACAGGGTTCCACAATTAAACCTAAGTCATATTCCCAGGCCAGAGGGTTCCACAATCAAACCTCAGTCCTGTTGCCAGGCCACGGTTCCACCATCAAACCTCAGTCACGTTCCCAGGCCACAGGGTTCTTCCATCAAACCTCAGTCATGTTCCCAGGCCACAGGATTCCACAATCTCACATCAGTCATGTTCCCAGGCCAATGGTTTCCAGAATCAAACCTGAGTCATATTCCCAGGCCACATGGTTCCAGAATCAAACCTCAGTCATGTTCCCAGGACACATGGTTCCAGAATAAAACCTCAGCCATGTTCCCTGGACACAGGTTCCAAAAATAAAACCCCAGGCATGTTCCCAGGCCACAGGGTTCCAGAATCAAGCCTCACTCATATTCCCAGGCCTCAGGGTTCCACAATTAAACCTCAGTCATATTCCCAGGCCAGAGGGTTCCACAATCAAAGCTAAGTCATCTTGCCAGGCCACAGGGTTCCACCATCAAACCTCAGTCCTGTGACCAGGCCACAGGCTTCCACCATCAAGCCTCAGTCACGTTCCCAAGCCTGAGGGTTCCACCATCAAACCTCTGTCATGTTGCCAGATCACAGGGTTACAGAATTAAACCACAGTCATATTCCCAGGACAGAGGGTTCTACAGTCAAACCTCAGTCATGTTACCATGCCACAGGGTTCCAGAATCCAACCGATGTCATGTTCCCTGGCCACAGGGTTCCAGAATCTATCCTCAGTCATGTTCCCAGGCCACAGGGTTCCAGAATAAAACCTCAGTCATATTCCCAGTTCACAGGGTTCCAGAACAAAGCCTCAGTCAGGTTCCCAGGGCACAGTATTCCACAATCTAAACAGATGTCATGTTCCCAGGTCACAGGTTTCCAGAATCACGCCTCATTCATGTTCCCAGGCCACAGGGATCCACCATCAAGCCTCAGTCAAGTTCCCAAGCCTGAGGGTTCCACAATCAAACCTCATTCATGTTCCCAGTGCACAGGGTTCTTCCATCAAACCTCAATCATGTTCCCAGGACACAGGTTTCCCGAATCAAACCAAAGTCAAGTTCCCAGGCCATGGGTTTCCAGTACCAGGCCTCAGTCATGTTTCCAGGGCACAGGGTTCCACAATCAAACCTCAGTCATGTTGCCAGTCCACAGGTTTCTGCCATCAAACCTCAGTCAAGTTCCCAGGCCACAGATTTCCAGAATCAAACCTCAGTCATATTCCCAGGACACATGGTTCCAGAATCAAACCTCAGTCATGTTCGCAGGCCACAGGGTTCCACAATCAAACCTCAGTCATGTTCCCAGGAAAAAGGTGTCCAGAATCAAACCTCAGTCATGTTCCCAGGGAACAGGGTTCCAGAAACAAACCTCAGTCATGATGCCAGGCCACAGGTTACCACCATCAACCCTCAGACATGTTCCCAGGCCACAGGGTTCCAGAATCAAACCGTTCTCATGTTCCCAGGCCACAGGGTTCCACAATCCACTGATGTCATGTTCCCAGGCCACAGGGTTCCAGAATCACGCCTCAGTCATATTCCCAGGCCACAGGGTTCCAGAATTAAACCTCAGTCATATTCCCAGGCCAGAGGGTTCCAGAATCCAACCGATGTCATGTTCCCAGGCCACAGGGTTCTAGAACCAAGCCTCAGTCAGGTTCCCAGGCCTCACGGATCCAGAATCAAACCTCAGTCATGTTGCCAGGCCATAGGGTACCACCATCCAACCTCAGTCATATTCCCAGTCCACAGGTTTCCAGAATCAAACCGATTTCATGTTCCCAGGCAACAGGGTACCAGAATTCAAACCCATGTCATGTTCCCAGGCCACAGGGTTCCACCATCAAATCTCAGTCATTTTGCCAGGCCACAGGTTTCCACCACCAAGCCTCATTCATGTTCCCAAGCCTGAGTGTTCCACAATCAAACCTAAGTCATCTTGCCAGGCCACAGGGTTCCACAATCCACTGATGTCATGTTCCCAGGCCACAGGGTTCCAGAATCATACCTCAGTTATGTTCCCAGGCCACAGGGTTCCAGAATCAAGCCTCCCTCATATTCCCAGGCCACAGGGTTCCACAATTAAACCTCAGTCATATTCCTAGGCCAGAGGGTTCCACAATCAAACCTCAGTCCTGTTGCCAGGCCACGGTTCCACCATCAAGCCTCAGTCATGTTGCCAGGCCACAGGTTACCACCATCAATCCTCAGTCATGTTCCCAGTGCACAGGGTTCCTCCATCAAACCTCAATCATGTTCCCAGGACACAGGTTTCCCGAATCAAACCAAAGTCAAGTTCCCAGGCCATGGGTTTCCAGTACCAGGCCTCAGTCATGTTTCCAGGGCACAGGGTTCCACAATCAAACCTCAGTCATGTTGCCAGTCCACAGGTTTCTGCCATCAAACCTCAGTCAAGTTCCCAGGCCACAGAATTCCAAAATCAAACCTCAGTCATATTCCCAGGAAACATGATTCCAGAATCAAACCTCAGTCATGTTCGCAGGCCACAGGGTTTCACAATCAAACCTCAGACATGTTCCCAGGCCACAGGGTTCCACAATCCACTGATGTCATGTTCCCAGGCCACAGGGTTTCAGAATCAACCTCAGTTATGTTCCCAGGCCACAGGGTTCCACAATTAAACCTCAGTCATATTCCCAGGCCAGAGGGTTCCACAATCAAACCTCAGTCCTGTTGCCAGGCCACGGTTCCACCATCAAGCCTCAGTCATGTGCCCAGGCCTGAGTGTTCCACAATCAAACCTAAGACATCTTGCCAGGCCACAGAGTTCCACAATCCACTGATGTCATGTTCCGAGGCCACTGGGTTCCAGAATCAAGCCTCCCTCATATTCCCAGGTCACAGGGTTCCACAATTAAACCTAAGTCATATTCCCAGGCCAGAGGGTTCCACAATCAAACCTCAGTCCTGTTGCCAGGCCACGGTTCCACCATCAAACCTCAGTCACGTTCCCAGGCCACAGGGTTCTTCCATCAAACCTCAGTCATGTTCCCAGGCCACAGGATTCCACAATCTCACATCAGTCATGTTCCCAGGCCAATGGTTTCCAGAATCAAACCTGAGTCATATTCCCAGGCCACATGGTTCCAGAATCAAACCTCAGTCATGTTCCCAGGACACATGGTTCCAGAATAAAACCTCAGCCATGTTCCCTGGACACAGGTTCCAAAAATAAATCCCCAGGCATGTTCCCAGGCCACAGGGTTCCAGAATCAAGCCTCACTCATATTCCCAGGCCTCAGGGTTCCACAATTAAACCTCAGTCATATTCCCAGGCCAGAGGGTTCCACAATCAAAGCTAAGTCATCTTGCCAGGCCACAGGGTTCCACCATCAAACCTCAGTCCTGTGACCAGGCCACAGGCTTCCACCATCAAGCCTCAGTCACGTTCCCAAGCCTGAGGGTTCCACCATCAAACCTCTGTCATGTTGCCAGATCACAGGGTTACAGAATTAAACCACAGTCATATTCCCAGGACAGAGGGTTCCACAGTCAAACCTCAGTCATGTTACCATGCCACAGGGTTCCAGAATCCAACCGATGTCATGTTCCCTGGCCACAGGGTTCCAGAATCTATCCTCAGTCATGTTCCCAGGCCACAGGGTTCCAGAATAAAACCTCAGTCATATTCCCAGTTCACAGGGTTCCAGAACAAAGCCTCAGTCAGGTTCCCAGTGCACAGTATTCCACAATCTAAACAGATGTCATGTTCCCAGGTCACAGGTTTCCAGAATCACGCCTCATTCATGTTCCCAGGCCACAGGGATCCACCATCAAGCCTCAGTCAAGTTCCCAAGCCTGAGGGTTCCACAATCAAACCTCATTCATGTTCCCAGTGCACAGGGTTCTTCCATCAAACCTCAATCATGTTCCCAGGACACAGGTTTCCAGAATCAAACCAAAGTCAAGTTCCCAGGCCATGGGTTTCCAGTACCAGGCCTCAGTCATGTTTCCAGGGCACAGGGTTCCACAATCAAACCTCAGTCATGTTGCCAGTCCACAGGTTTCTGCCATCAAACCTCAGTCAAGTTCCCAGGCCACAGATTTCCAAAATCAAACCTCAGTCATATTCCCAGGACACATGATTCCAGAATCAAACCTCAGTCATGTTCGCAGGCCACAGGGTTTCACAATCAAACCTCAGTCATGTTCCCAGGACAAAGGTGTCCAGAATCAAACCTCAGGCATGTTCCCAGGGAACAGGGTTCCAGAAACAAACCTCAGTCATGTTGCCAGGCGACAGGTTTCCACCATCAAACCTCAGACATGTTCCCAGGCGACAGGGTTCCAGAACCAAACCGTTCTCATGTTCCCAGGCCACAGGGTTCCACAATCCACTGATGTCATGTTCCCAGGCCACAGGGTTTCAGAATCAACCTCAGTTATGTTCCCAGGCCACAGGGTTCCAGAATCAAGCCTCCCTCATATTCCCAGGCCACAGGGTTCCACAATTAAACCTCAGTCATATTCCCAGGCCAGAGGGTTCCACAATCAAACCTCAGTCCTGTTACCAGGCCACGGTTCCAGCATCAAGCCTCAGTCATGTGCCCAGGCCTGAGTGTTCCACAATCAAACCTAAGACATCTTGCCAGGCCACAGAGTTCCACAATCCACTGATGTCATGTTCCCAGGCCACTGGGTTCCAGAATCAAGCTTCACTCATATTCCCAGGTCACAGGGTTCCACAATTAAACCTAAGTCATATTCCCAGGCCAGAGGGTTCCACAATCAAACCTCAGTCCTGTTGCCAGGCCACGGTTCCACCATCAAACCTCAGTCACGTTCCCAGGCCACAGGGTTCTTCCATCAAACCTCAGTCATGTTCCCAGGCCACAGGATTCCACAATCTAACATCAGTCATGTTCCCAGGCCAATGGTTTCCAGAATCAAACCTGAGTCATATTCCTAGGCCACATGGTTCCAGAATCAAACCTCAGTCATGTTCCCAGGACACATGGTTCCAGAATAAAACCTCAGCCATGTTCCCTGGACACAGGTTCCAAAAATAAAACCCCAGGCATGTTCCCAGGCCACAGGGTTCCAGAATCAAGCCTCACTCATATTCCCAGGCCTCAGAGTTCCACAATTAAACCTCAGTCATATTCCCAGGCCAGAGGGTTCCACAATCAAAGCTAAGTCATCTTGCCAGGCCACAGGGTTCCACCATCAAACCTCAGTCCTGTGACCAGGCCACAGGCTTCCACCATCAAGCCTCAGTCAAGTTCCCAAGCCTGAGGGTTCCACAATCAAACCTCATTCATGTTCCCAGTGCACAGGGTTCTTCCATCAAACCTCAATCATGTTCCCAGGACACAGGTTTCCAGAATCAAACCAAAGTCAAGTTCCCAGGCCATGGGTTTCCAGTACCAGGCCTCAGTCATGTTTCCAGGGCACAGGGTTCCACAATCAAACCTCAGTCATGTTGCCAGTCCACAGGTTTCTGCCATCAAACCTCAGTCAAGTTCCCAGGCCACAGATTTCCAGAATCAAACCTCAGTCATATTCCCAGGACACATGGTTCCAGAATCAAACCTCAGTCATGTTCGCAGGCCACAGGGTTCCACAATCAAACCTCAGTCATGTTCCCAGGAAAAAGGTGTCCAGAATCAAACCTCAGTCATGTTCCCAGGGAACAGGGTTCCAGAAACAAACCTCAGTCATGATGCCAGGCCACAGGTTACCACCATCAAACCTCAGACATGTTCCCAGGCCACAGGGTTCCAGAATCAAACCGTTCTCATGTTCCCAGGCCACAGGGTTCCACAATCCACTGATGTCATGTTCCCAGGCCACAGGGTTCCAGAATCACGCCTCAGTCATATTCCCAGGCCACAGGGTTCCAGAATTAAACCTCAGTCATATTCCCAGGCCAGAGGGTTCCAGAATCCAACCGATGTCATGTTCCCAGGCCACAGGGTTCTAGAACCAAGCCTCAGTCAGGTTCCCAGGCCTCACGGATCCAGAATCAAACCTCAGTCATGTTGCCAGGCCATAGGGTACCACCATCCAACCTCAGTCATATTCCCAGTCCACAGGTTTCCAGAATCAAACCGATTTCATGTTCCCAGGCAACAGGGTACCAGAATTCAAACCCATGTCATGTTCCCAGGCCACAGGGTTCCACCATCAAATCTCAGTCATTTTGCCAGGCCACAGGTTTCCACCACCAAGCCTCATTCATGTTCCCAAGCCTGAGTGTTCCACAATCAAACCTAAGTCATCTTGCCAGGCCACAGGGTTCCACAATCCACTGATGTCATGTTCCCAGGCCACAGGGTTCCAGAATCATACCTCAGTTATGTTCCCAGGCCACAGGGTTCCAGAATCAAGCCTCCCTCATATTCCCAGGCCACAGGGTTCCACAATTAAACCTCAGTCATATTCCCAGGCCAGAGGGTTCCACAATCAAACCTCAGTCCTGTTGCCAGGCCACGGTTCCACCATCAAGCCTCAGTCATGTTGCCAGGCCACAGGTTACCACCATCAATCCTCAGTCATGTTCCCAGTGCACAGGGTTCCTCCATCAAACCTCAATCATGTTCCCAGGACACAGGTTTCCCGAATCAAACCAAAGTCAAGTTCCCAGGCCATGGGTTTCCAGTACCAGGCCTCAGTCATGTTTCCAGGGCACAGGGTTCCACAATCAAACCTCAGTCATGTTGCCAGTCCACAGGTTTCTGCCATCAAACCTCAGTCAAGTTCCCAGGCCACAGAATTCCAAAATCAAACCTCAGTCATATTCCCAGGAAACATGATTCCAGAATCAAACCTCAGTCATGTTCGCAGGTCACAGGGTTTCACAATCAAACCTCAGTCATGTTCCCAGGACAAAGGTGTCCAGCATCAAACCTCAGGCATGTTGCCAGGGAACAGGGTTCCAGAAACAAACCTCAGTCATGTTGCCAGGCCACAGGTTTCCACCATCAAACCTCAGACATGTTCCCAGGCGACAGGGTTCCAGAACCAAACCGTTCTCATGTTCCCAGGCCACAGGGTTCCACAATCCACTGATGTCATGTTCCCAGGCCACAGGGTTTCAGAATCAACCTCAGTTATGTTCCCAGGCCACAGGGTTCCAGAATCAAGCCTCCCTCATATTCCCAGGCCACAGGGCTCCACAATTAAACCTCAGTCATATTCCCAGGCCAGAGGGTTCCACAATCAAACCTCAGTCCTGTTGCCAGGCCACGGTTCCACCATCAAGCCTCAGTCATGTGCCCAGGCCTGAGTGTTCCACAATCAAACCTAAGACATCTTGCCAGGCCACAGAGTTCCACAATCCACTGATGTCATGTTCCCAGGCCACTGGGTTCCAGAATCAAGCCTCCCTCATATTCCCAGGTCACAGGGTTCCACAATTAAACCTAAGTCATATTCCCAGGCCAGAGGGTTCCACAATCAAACCTCAGTCCTGTTGCCAGGCCACGGTTCCACCATCAAACCTCAGTCACGTTCCCAGGCCACAGGGTTCTTCCATCAAACCTCAGTCATGTTCCCAGGCCACAGGATTCCACAATCTCACATCAGTCATGTTCCCAGGCCAATGGTTTCCAGAATCAAACCTGAGTCATATTCCCAGGCCACATGGTTCCAGAATCAAACCTCAGTCATGTTCCCAGGACACATGGTTCCAGAATAAAACCTCAGCCATGTTCCCTGGACACAGGTTCCAAAAATAAAACCCCAGGCATGTTCCCAGGCCACAGGGTTCCAGAATCAAGCCTCACTCATATTCCCAGGCCTCAGGGTTCCACAATTAAACCTCAGTCATATTCCCAGGCCAGAGGGTTCCACAATCAAAGCTAAGTCATCTTGCCAAGCCACAGTGTTCCACCATCAAACCTCAGTCCTGTGACCAGGCCACAGGCTTCCACCATCAAGCCTCAGTCACGTTCCCAATCCTGAGGGTTCCACCATCAAACCTCTGTCATGTTGCCAGATCACAGGGTTACAGAATTAAACCACAGTCATATTCCCAGGCCAGAGGGTTCCACAGTCAAACCTCAGTCATGTTACCATGCCACAGGGTGCCAGAATCCATCCGATGTCATGTTCCCTGGCCACAGGGTTCCAGAATCTATCCTCAGTCATGTTCCCAGGCCACAGGGTTCCAGAATAAAACCTTAGTCATATTCCCAGTTCACAGGGTTCCAGAACAAAGCCTCAGTCAGGTTCCCAGGGCACAGTATTCCACAATCTAAACAGATGTCATGTTCCCAGGTCACAGGTTTCCAGAATCACGCCTCATTCATGTTCCCAGGCCACAGGGATCCACCATCAAGCCTCAGTCAAGTTCCCAAGCCTGAGGGTTCCACAATCAAACCTCATTCATGTTCCCAGTGCACAGGGTTCTTCCATCAAACCTCAATCATGTTCCCAGGACACAGGTTTCCCGAATCAAACCAAAGTCAAGTTCCCAGGCCATGGGTTTCCAGTACCAGGCCTCAGTCATGTTTCCAGGGCACAGGGTTCCACAATCAAACCTCAGTCATGTTGCCAGTCCACAGGTTTCTGCCATCAAACCTCAGTCAAGTTCCCAGGCCACAGATTTCCAGAATCAAACCTCAGTCATATTCCCAGGACACATGATTCCAGAATCAAACCTCAGTCATGTTTGCAGGCCACAGGGTTCCACAATCAAACCTCAGTCATGTTCCCAGGAAAAAGGTGTCCAGAATCAAACCTCAGTCATGTTCCCAGGGAACAGGGTTCCAGAAACAAACCTCAGTCATGATGCCAGGCCACAGGTTACCACCATCAAACCTCAGACATGTTCCCAGGCCACAGGGTTCCAGAATCAAACCGTTCTCATGTTCCCAGGCCACAGGGTTCCACAATCCACTGATGTCATGTTCCCAGGCCACAGGGTTCCAGAATCACGCCTCAGTCATATTCCCAGGCCACAGGGTTCCAGAATTAAACCTCAGTCATATTCCCAGGCCAGAGGGTTCCAGAATCCAACCGATGTCATGTTCCCAGGCCACAGGGTTCTAGAACCAAGCCTCAGTCAGGTTCCCAGGCCTCACGGATCCAGAATCAAACCTCAGTCATGTTGCCAGGCCATAGGGTACCACCATCCAACCTCAGTCATATTCCCAGTCCACAGGTTTCCAGAATCAAACCGATTTCATGTTCCCAGGCAACAGGGTACCAGAATTCAAACCCATGTCATGTTCCCAGGCCACAGGGTTCCACCATCAAATCTCAGTCATTTTGCCAGGCCACAGGTTTCCACCACCAAGCCTCATTCATGTTCCCAAGCCTGAGTGTTCCACAATCAAACCTAAGTCATCTTGCCAGGCCACAGGGTTCCACAATCCACTGATGTCATGTTCCCAGGCCACAGGGTTCCAGAATCATACCTCAGTTATGTTCCCAGGCCACAGGGTTCCAGAATCAAGCCTCCCTCATATTCCCAGGCCACAGGGTTCCACAATTAAACCTCAGTCATATTCCCAGGCCAGAGGGTTCCACAATCAAACCTCAGTCCTGTTGCCAGGCCACGGTTCCACCATCAAGCCTCAGTCATGTTGCCAGGCCACAGGTTACCACCATCAATCCTCAGTCATGTTCCCAGTGCACAGGGTTCCTCCATCAAACCTCAATCATGTTCCCAGGACACAGGTTTCCCGAATCAAACAAAAGTCAAGTTCCCAGGCCATGGGTTTCCAGTACCAGGCCTCAGTCATGTTTCCAGGGCACAGGGTTCCACAATCAAACCTCAGTCATGTTGCCAGTCCACAGGTTTCTGCCATCAAACCTCAGTCAAGTTCCCAGGCCACAGAATTCCAAAATCAAACCTCAGTCATATTCCCAGGAAACATGATTCCAGAATCAAACCTCAGTCATGTTCGCAGGCCACAGGGTTTCACAATCAAACCTCAGTCATGTTCCCAGGACAAAGGTGTCCAGCATCAAACCTCAGGCATGTTGCCAGGGAACAGGGTTCCAGAAACAAACCTCAGTCATGTTGCCAGGCCACAGGTTTCCACCATCAAACCTCAGACATGTTCCCAGGCGACAGGGTTCCAGAACCAAACCGTTCTCATGTTCCCAGGCCACAGGGTTCCACAATCCACTGATGTCATGTTCCCAGGCCACAGGGTTTCAGAATCAACCTCAGTTATGTTCCCAGGCCACAGGGTTCCAGAATCAAGCCTCCCTCATATTCCCAGGCCACAGGGTTCCACAATTAAACCTCAGTCATATTCCCAGGCCAGAGGGTTCCACAATCAAACCTCAGTCCTGTTGCCAGGCCACGGTTCCACCATCAAGCCTCAGTCATGTGCCCAGGCCTGAGTGTTCCACAATCAAACCTAAGACATCTTGCCAGGCCACAGAGTTCCACAATCCACTGATGTCATGTTCCCAGGCCACTGGGTTCCAGAATCAAGCCTCCCTCATATTCCCAGGTCACAGGGTTCCACAATTAAACCTAAGTCATATTCCCAGGCCAGAGGGTTCCACAATCAAACCTCAGTCCTGTTGCCAGGCCACGGTTCCACCATCAAACCTCAGTCACGTTCCCAGGCCACAGGGTTCTTCCATCAAACCTCAGTCATGTTCCCAGGCCACAGGATTCCACAATCTCACATCAGTCATGTTCCCAGGCCAATGGTTTCCAGAATCAAACCTGAGTCATATTCCCAGGCCACATGGTTCCAGAATCAAACCTCAGTCATGTTCCCAGGACACATGGTTCCAGAATAAAACCTCAGCCATGTTCCCTGGACACAGGTTCCAAAAATAAAACCCCAGGCATGTTCCCAGGCCACAGGGTTCCAGAATCAAGCCTCACTCATATTCCCAGGCCTCAGGGTTCCACAATTAAACCTCAGTCATATTCCCAGGCCAGAGGGTTCCACAATCAAAGCTAAGTCATCTTGCCAGGCCACAGGGTTCCACCATCAAACCTCAGTCCTGTGACCAGGCCACAGGCTTCTACCATCAAGCCTCAGTCACGTTCCCAAGCCTGAGGGTTCCACCATCAAACCTCTGTCATGTTGCCAGATCACAGGGTTACAGAATTAAACCACAGTCATATTCCCAGGCCAGAGGGTTCCACAGTCAAACCTCAGTCATGTTTCCATGCCACAGGGTTCCAGAATCCAAGCGATGTCATGTTCCCTGGCCACAGGGTTCCAGAATCTATCCTCAGTCATGTTCCCAGGCCACAGGGTTCCAGAATAAAACCTCAGTCATATTCCCAGTTCACAGGGTTCCAGAACAAAGCCTCAGTCAGGTTCCCAGGGCACAGTATTCCACAATCTAAACAGATGTCATGTTCCCAGGTCACAGGTTTCCAGAATCATGCCTCATTAATGTTCCCAGGCCACAGGGATCCACCATCAAGCCTCAGTCAAGTTCCCAAGCCTGAGGGTTCCACAATCAAACCTCATTCATGTTCCCTGTGCACAGGGTTCTTCCATCAAACCTCAATCATGTTCCCAGGACACAGGTTTCCCGAATCAAACCAAAGTCAAGTTCCCAGGCCATGGGTTTCCAGTACCAGGCCTCTGTCATGTTTCCAGGGCACAGGGTTCCACAATCAAACCTCAGTCATGTTGCCAGTCCACAGGTTTCTGCCATCAAACCTCAGTCAAGTTCCCAGGCCACAGATTTCCAGAATCAAACCTCAGTCATGTTCGCAGGCCACAGGGTTCCACAATCAAACCTCAGTCATGTTCCAGGGAACAGGGTTCCAGAAACAAACCTCAGTCATGATGCCAGGCCACAAGTTACCACCATCAAACCTCAGACATGTTCCCAGGCCACAGGGTTCCAGAATCAAACCGTTCTCATGTTCCCAGGCCACAGGGTTCCACAATCCACTGATGTCATGTTCCCAGGCCACAGGGTTCCAGAATCACGCCTCAGTCATATTCCCAGGCCACATTGTTCCAGAATTAAACCTCAGTCATATTCCCAGGCCAGAGGGTTCCAGAATCCAACCGATGTCATGTTCCCAGGCCACAGGGTTCTAGAACCAAGCCTCAGTCAGGTTCCCAGGCCTCAGGGATCCAGAATCAAACCTCAGTCATGTTGCCAGGCCATAGGGTACCACCATCAAACCTCAGTCATATTCCCAGTCCACAGGTTTCCAGAATCAAACCGATTTCATGTTCCCAGGCAACAGGGTACCAGAATCCAAACCCATGTCATGTTCCCAGGACACAGGGTTCCACCATCAAATCTCAGTCATTTTGCCAGGCCACAGGTTTCCACCACCAAGCCTCATTCATGTTCCCAAGCCTGAGTGTTCCACAATCAAACCTAAGTCATCTTGCCAGGCCACAGGGTTCCACAATCCACTGATGTCATGTTCCCAGGCCACAGGGTTCCAGAATCAAACCTCAGTTATGTTCCCAGGCCACAGGGTTCCAGAATCAAGCCTCCCTCATATTCCCAGGACACAGGGTTCCACAATTAAACCTCAGTCATATTCCTAGGCCAGAGGGTTCCACAATCAAACCTCAGTTCTGTTGCCAGGCCACGGTTCCACCATCAAGCCTCAGTCATGTTCCCAGGCCTGAGTGTTCCACAATCAAACCTAAGTCATCTTGCCAGGCCACAGGGTTCCACAATCCACTGATGTCATGTTCCCAGGCCACAGGGTTCCAGAATCAAGCCTCCCTCATATTCCCAGGCCACAGGTTTCCACAATTAAACCTAAGTCATATTCCCAGGCCAGAGGGTTCCACAATCAAACCTCAGTCTTGTTGCCAGGCCACGGTTCCACCATCAAACCTCAGTCATGTTCCCAGGCCACAGGGTTCTTCCATCAAATCTCAGTCATGTTCCCAGGCCACAGGATTCCACAATCTCACATCAGTCATGTTCCCAGGCCAATGGTTTTTCAGAATCAAACCTCAGTCATATTCCCAGGCCACATGGTTCCAGAATCAAACCTCAGTCATGTTCCCAGGACACATGGTTCCAGAATAAAACCTCAGCCATGTTCCCTGGACACCGGTTCCAAAAATAAAACCCCAGTCATGTTCCCAGGCCACAGGGATCCAGAATCAAGCCTCACTCATATTCCCAGGCCTGAGTGTTCCACAATCAAACCTAAGTCATCTTGCCGGGCCACAGGGTTCCACAATCCACTGATGTCATGTTCCCAGGCCACAGGGTTCCTGAATCAAGCCTCCCTCATATTCCCAGGCCACAGGTTTCCACAATTAAACCTAAGTCATATTCCCAGGCCAGAGGGTTCCACAATCAAACCTCAGTCCTGTTGCCAGGCCACGGTTCCACCATGAAGCCTCAGTCATGTTCCCAGTCCAGAGTGTTCCACAATCAAACCTAAGTCATCTTGCCTGGCCACAGGTTTCCACCATCAAACATCAGTCCTGTGACCAGGCCACAGGCTTCCACCATCAAGCCTCAGTCATGTTCCCAAGCCTGAGGGTTCCACAATCAAACCTCTGTCATGTTGCCAGATCACAGGGTTACAGAATTAAACCACAGTCATAATCCCTGGCCAGACGGTTCCACAGTCAAACCTCAGTCATGTTACCATGCCACAGGGTTCCAGAATCCAACCGATGTCATGTTCCCTGGCCACAGGGTTCCAGTATCTATCCTCAGTCATGTTCCCAGGCCACAGGGTTCCAGAACCAAGCCTCAGTCAGCTTCCCAGGGCACAGTATTCCACAATCTAAACAGATGTCATATTCGCAGGTCACAGGTTTCCAGAATCACGCCTCAGTCATGTTCCCAGGCCACAGGGATCCACCATCAAGCCTCAGTCAAGTTCCCAAGCCTGAGGGTTCCACAATCAAACCTCATTCATGTTCCCAGTGCACAGGGTTCTTCCATCAAACCTCAATCATGTTCCCAGGACACAGGTTTCCAG
Source organism: Balaenoptera physalus (assembly GCF_965194825.1). Lineage (NCBI taxonomy): Eukaryota > Metazoa > Chordata > Mammalia > Artiodactyla > Balaenopteridae > Balaenoptera > Balaenoptera physalus. Next base: position 25,116,760 of record NC_138894.1, read on the forward strand.
AATCAAACCAAAGTCAAGTTCCCAGGCCATGGGTTTCCAGTACCAGGCCTCAGTCATGTTTCCAGGGCACAGGGTTCCACAATCAAACCTCAGTCATGTTGCCAGTCCACAGGTTTCTGCCATCAAACCTCAGTCAAGTTCCCAGGCCACAGATTTCCAGAATCAAACCTCAGTCATATTCCCAGGACACATGGTTCCAGAATCAAACCTCAGTCATGTTCGCAGGCCACAGGGTTCCACAATCAAACCTCAGTCATGTTCCCAGGAAAAAGGTGTCCAGAATCAAACCTCAGTCATGTTCCCAGGGAACAGGGTTCCAGAAACAAACCTCAGTCATGATGCCAGGCCACAGGTTACCACCATCAAACCTCAGACATGTTCCCAGGCCACAGGATTCCAGAATCAAACCGTTCTCATGTTCCCAGGCCACAGGGTTCCACAATCCACTGATGTCATGTTCCCAGGCCACAGGGTTCCAGAATCATACCTCAGTTATGTTCCCAGGCCACAGGGTTCCAGAATCAAGCCTCCCTCATATTCCCAGGCCACAGGGTTCCACAATTAAACCTCAGTCATATTCCCAGGCCAGAGGGTTCCACAATCAAACCTCAGTCCTGTTACCAGGCCACGGTTCCACCATCAAGCCTCAGTCATGTTCCCAGGCCTGAGTGTTCCATAATCAAACCTAAGTCATCTTGCCAGGCCACAGGGTTCCACAATCCACTGATGTCATGTTCCCAGGCCACGGGGTTCCAAAATCAAGCCTCCCTCATATTCCCAGGCCACAGGTTTCCACAATTAAACCTAAGTCATATTCCCAGGCCAGAGGGTTCCACAATCAAACCTCAGTCTTGTTGCCAGGCCACGATTCCACCATCAAACCTCAGTCATGTTCCCAGGCCACAGGGTTCTTCCATCAAATCTCAGTCATGTTCCCAGGCCACAGGATTCCACAATCTCACATCAGTCATGTTCCCAGGCCAATGGTTTCCAGAATCAAACCTCAGTCATATTCCCAGGCCACATGGTTCCAGAATCAAACCTCAGTCATGTTCCCAGGACACATGGTTCCAGAATAAAACCTCAGCCATGTTCCCTGGACACCGGTTCCAAAAATAAAACCCCAGTCATGTTCCCAGGCCACAGGGTTCCAGAATCAAGCCTCACACATATTCCCAGGCCTCAGGGTTCCACAATTAAACCTCAGTCATATTCCCAGGCCAGAGGGTTCCACAATCAAACCTCAGTCCTGTTGCCAGGCCACCGTTCCACCATGAAGCCTCAGTCATGTTCCCAGTCCAGAGTGTTCCACAATCAAACCTAAGTCATCTTGCCTGGCCACAGGTTTCCACCATCAAACATCAGTCCTGTGACCAGGCCACAGGCTTCCACCATCAAGCCTCAGTCATGTTCCCAAGCCTGAGGGTTCCACCATCAAACCTCTGTCATGTTGCCAGATCACAGGGTTACAGAATTAAACCACAGTCATAATCCCTGGCCAGACGGTTCCACAGTCAAACCTCAGTCATGTTACCATGCCACAGGGTTCCAGAATCCAACCGATGTCATGTTCCCTGGCCACAGGGTTCCAGTATCTATCCTCAGTCATGTTCCCAGGCCACAGGGTTCCAGAACCAAGCCTCAGTCAGGTTCCCAGGGCACAGTATTCCACAATCTAAACAGATGTCATATTCCCAGGTCACAGGTTTCCAGAATCACGCCTCAGTCATGTTCCCAGGCCACAGGTTTCCAGAATCAAACCGATTTCATGTTCCCAGGCAACAGGGTTGCACCATTAAATCTCAGTCCTGTTGCCAGGCCACAGGGTTCCACCATCAAGCCTCAGTCATGTTCCCAAGCCTGAGGGTTCCACAATCAAACCTCAGTCATGTGGCCAGGCCACAGGGTTCAACCATCAAACCTCAGTCATGTTGGCAGTTCTCAGGTTTCTGCGATCAAACCACATTCAACTTCCCAGGCCACAGGGTTCCAGAATCAAACCTCAGTCCTGTTGCCAGGCCACAGGTTACCACCATCAATCCTCAGTCATGTTCCCAGTGCACAGGGTTCCTCCATCAAACCTCAATCATGTTCCCAGGACACAGGTTTCCCGAATCAAACCAAAGTCAAGTTCCCAGGCCATGGGTTTTCAGTACCAGGCCTCAGTCATGTTTCCAGGGCACAGGGTTCCACAATCAAACCTCAGTCATGTTGCCAGTCCACAGGTTTCTGCCATCAAACCTCAGTCAAGTTCCCAGGCCACAGATTTCCAAAATCAAACCTCAGTCATATTCCCAGGACACATGGTTCCAGAATCAAACCTCAGTCATGTTCGCAGGCCACAGGGTTTCACAATCAAACCTCAGTCATGTTCCCAGGACAAAGGTGTCCAGAATCAAACCTCAGGCATGTTCCCAGGGAACAGGGTTCCAGAAACAAACCTCAGTCATGTTGCCAGGCCACAGGTTTCCACCATCAAACCTCAGTCATGTTGCCAGGCCATAGGGTACCACCATCAAACATCAGTCATACTCCCAGGCCACAGGTTTCCAGAATCAAACCGATTTCATGTTCCCAGGCAACAGGGTTCCACCATTAAATCTCAGTCCTGTTGCCAGGCCACAGGGTTCCACCATCAAGCCTCAGTCATGTTCCCAAGCCTGAGGGTTCCACAATCAAACCTCAGTCATGTTGCCAGGCCACAGGGTTCAACCATCAAACCTCAGTCATGTTCCCAGGAAACAGGGTTCCAGAATCAAACCAATGTCATGTTCCCAGGCCACGGGGTTGCAGTATCAGGCCTCAGTCATGTTCCCAGTGCACAGGGTTCCACCATCAAACCTCAATCATGTTGCCAGTCCACAGGTTTCTGCGATCAAATCAGAGTCAAGTTCCAGGCCACAGGCTTCGAGAATCAAGCCTCAGTCATGTTGCCAGGCCACAGGGTACCACCATGAAACCTCAGTCATGTTCCCAGGCCACAGGGTTGTTCCATTAAACCTCAGTCATATTCGCAAGCCACAGGATTCCACAATCTCACATCAGTCATGTTCCCAGGCCAATGGTTTCCGGAATCAAACCTCAGTCATATTCCCAGGACACATGGTTCCAGAATCAAACCTCAGTCATGTTCCGAGGCCACAGGGTTCCAGAATCAAGCCTCCCTCATATTCCCAGGCAACAGGGTTCCACAATTAAACCTCAGTCATATTCCCAGACCAGAGGTTTCAACCATCAAACCTCAGTTATGTTCCCAGGAAACAGGGTTCCAGAATCAAACCAATGTCATGTTCCGAGGGCACGGGGTTCCAGTATTAGGCCTCAGTCATGTTCCCAGGCCACAGGGTTCCACCATCAAACCTCAGTCATGTTGGCAGTCCTCAGGTTTCTGCGATCAAACCACATTCAACTTCCCAGGCCACAGGGTTCCAGAATCAAACCTCAGGCCTGTTGCCAGGCCACAGGTTACCACCATCAATCCTCAGTCATGTTCCCAGTGCACAGGGTTCCTCCATCAAACCTCAATCATGTTCCCAGGACACAGGTTTCCCGAATCAAACCAAAGTCAAGTTCCCAGGCCATGGGTTTCCAGTACCAGGCCTCAGTCATGTTTCCAGGGCACAGGGTTCCACAATCAAACCTCAGTCATGTTGCCAGTCCACAGGTTTCTGCCATCAAACCTCAGTCAAGTTCCCAGGCCACAGATTTCCAAAATCAAACCTCAGTCATATTCCCAGGACACATGATTCCAGAATCAAACCTCAGTCATGTTCGCAGGCCACAGGGTTTCACAATCAAACCTCAGTCATGTTCCCAGGACAAAGGTGTCCAGAATCAAACCTCAGGCATGTTCCCAGGGAACAGGGTTCCAGAAACAAACCTCAGTCATGTTGCCAGGCCACAGGTTTCCACCATCAAACCTCAGACATGTTCCCAGGCGACAGGGTTCCAGAACCAAACCGTTCTCATGTTCCCAGGCCACAGGGTTCCACAATCCACTGATGTCATGTTCCCAGGCCACAGGGTTTCAGAATCAACCTCAGTTATGTTCCCAGGCCACAGGGTTCCAGAATCAAGCCTCCCTCATATTCCCAGGCCACAGGGTTCCACAAATAAACATCAGTCATATTCCCAGGCCAGAGGGTTCCACAATCAAACCTCAGTCCTATTGCCAGGCCACGGTTCCACCATCAAACCTCAGACATGTTCCCAGGCGACAGGGTTCCAGAAACAAACCGTTCTCATGTTCCCAGGCCACAGGGTTCCACAATCCACTGATGTCATGTTCCCAGGCCACAGGGTTTCAGAATCAACCTCAGTTATGTTCCCAGGCCACAGGGTTCCAGAATCAAGCCTCCCTCATATTCCCAGGCCACAGGGTTCCACAATTAAACCTCAGTCATATTCCCAGGCCAGAGGGTTCCACAATCAAACCTCAGTCCTGTTGCCAGGCCACGGTTCCACCATCAAGCCTCAGTCATGTGCCCAGGCCTGAGTGTTCCACAATCAAACCTAAGACATCTTGCCAGGCCACAGAGTTCCACAATCCACTGATGTCATGTTCCCAGGCCACTGGGTTCCAGAATCAAGCCTCCCTCATATTCCCAGGTCACAGGGTTCCACAATTAAACCTAAGTCATATTCCCAGGCCAGAGGGTTCCACAATCAAACCTCAGTCCTGTTGCCAGGCCACGGTTCCACCATCAAACCTCAGTCACGTTCCCAGGCCACAGGGTTCTTCCATCAAACCTCAGTCATGTTCCCAGGCCACAGGATTCCACAATCTCACATCAGTCATGTTCCCAGGCCAATGGTTTCCAGAATCAAACCTCAGTCATATTCCCAGGCCACATGGTTCCAGAATCAAACCTCAGTCATGTTCCCAGGACACATGGTTCCAGAATAAAACCTCAGCCATGTTCCCTGGACACAGGTTCCAAAAATAAAACCCCAGGCATGTTCCCAGGCCACAGGGTTCCAGAATCAAGCCTCACTCATATTCCCAGGCCTCAGGGTTCCACAATTAAACCTCAGTCATATTCCCAGGCCAGAGGGTTCCACAATCAAAGCTAAGTCATCTTGCCAGGCCACAGGGTTCCACCATCAAACCTCAGTCCTGTGACCAGGCCACAGGCTTCTACCATCAAGCCTCAGTCACGTTCCCAAGCCTGAGGGTTCCACCATCAAACCTCTGTCATGTTGCCAGATCACAGGGTTACAGAATTAAACCACAGTCATATTCCCAGGCCAGAGGGTTCCACAGTCAAACCTCAGTCATGTTTCCATGCCACAGGGTTCCAGAATCCAAGCGATGTCATGTTCCCTGGCCACAGGGTTCCAGAATCTATCCTCAGTCATGTTCCCAGGCCACAGGGTTCCAGAATAAAACCTCAGTCATATTCCCAGTTCACAGGGTTCCAGAACAAAGCCTCAGTCAGGTTCCCAGGGCACAGTATTCCACAATCTAAACAGATGTCATGTTCCCAGGTCACAGGTTTCCAGAATCATGCCTCATTAATGTTCCCAGGCCACAGGGATCCACCATCAAGCCTCAGTCAAGTTCCCAAGCCTGAGGGTTCCACAATCAAACCTCATTCATGTTCCCAGTGCACAGGGTTCTTCCATCAAACCTCAATCATGTTCCCAGGACACAGGTTTCCCGAATCAAACCAAAGTCAAGTTCCCAGGCCATGGGTTTCCAGTACCAGGCCTCAGTCATGTTTCCAGGGCACAGGGTTCCACAATCAAACCTCAGTCATGTTGCCAGTCCACAGGTTTCTGCCATCAAACCTCAGTCAAGTTCCCAGGCCACAGATTTCCAGAATCAAACCTCAGTCATGTTCGCAGGCCACAGGGTTCCACAATCAAACCTCAGTCATGTTCCCAGGGAACAGGGTTCCAGAAACAAACCTCAGTCATGATGCCAGGCCACAGGTTACTACCATCAAACCTCAGACATGTTCCCAGGCCACAGGGTTCCAGAATCAAACCGTTCTCATGTTCCCAGGCCACAGGGTTCCACAATTAAACCTCAGTCATATTCCCAGGCCAGAGGGTTCCACAATCAAACCTCAGTCCTGTTACCAGGCCACGGTTCCACCATCAAGCCTCAGTCATGTTCCCAGGCCTGAGTGTTCCATAATCAAACCTAAGTCATCTTGCCAGGCCACAGGGTTCCACAATCCACTGATGTCATGTTCCCAGGCCACGGGGTTCCAAAATCAAGCCTCCCTCATATTCCCAGGCCACAGGTTTCCACAATTAAACCTAAGTCATATTCCCAGGCCAGAGGGTTCCACAATCAAACCTCAGTCTTGTTGCCAGGCCACGATTCCACCATCAAACCTCAGTCATGTTCCCAGGCCACAGGGTTCTTCCATCAAATCTCAGTCATGTTCCCAGGCCACAGGATTCCACAATCTCACATCAGTCATGTTCCCAGGCCAATGGTTTCCAGAATCAAACCTCAGTCATATTCCCAGGCCACATGGTTCCAGAATCAAACCTCAGTCATGTTCCCAGGACACATGGTTCCAGAATAAAACCTCAGCCATGTTCCCTGGACACCGGTTCCAAAAATAAAACCCCAGTCATGTTCCCAGGCCACAGGGTTCCAGAATCAAGCCTCACTCATATTCCCAGGCCTGAGTGTTCCACTATCAAACCTAAATCATCTTGCCAGGCCACAGGGTTCCAGAATCAAGCCTCACACATATTCCCAGGCCTCAGGGTTCCACAATTAAACCTCAGTCATATTCCCAGGCCAGAGGGTTCCACAATCAAACCTCAGTCCTGTTGCCAGGCCACCGTTCCACCATGAAGCCTCAGTCATGTTCCCAGTCCAGAGTGTTCCACAATCAAACCTAAGTCATCTTGCCTGGCCACAGGTTTCCACCATCAAACATCAGTCCTGTGACCAGGCCACAGGCTTCCACCATCAAGCCTCAGTCATGTTCCCAAGCCTGAGGGTTCCACCATCAAACCTCTGTCATGTTGCCAGATCACAGGGTTACAGAATTAAACCACAGTCATAATCCCTGGCCAGACGGTTCCACAGTCAAACCTCAGTCATGTTACCATGCCACAGGGTTCCAGAATCCAACCGATGTCATGTTCCCTGGCCACAGGGTTCCAGTATCTATCCTCAGTCATGTTCCCAGGCCACAGGGTTCCAGAACCAAGCCTCAGTCAGGTTCCCAGGGCACAGTATTCCACAATCTAAACAGATGTCATATTCCCAGGTCACAGGTTTCCAGAATCACGCCTCAGTCATGTTCCCAGGCCACAGGTTTCCAGAATCAAACCGATTTCATGTTCCCAGGCAACAGGGCTGCACCATTAAATCTCAGTCCTGTTGCCAGGCCACAGGGTTCCACCATCAAGCCTCAGTCATGTTCCCAAGCCTGAGGGTTCCACAATCAAACCTCAGTCATGTGGCCAGGCCACAGGGTTCAACCATCAAACCTCAGTCATGTTGGCAGTTCTCAGGTTTCTGCGATCATACCACATTCAACTTCCCAGGCCACAGGGTTCCAGAATCAAACCTCAGTCCTGTTGCCAGGCCACAGGTTACCACCATCAATCCTCAGTCATGTTCCCAGTGCACAGGGTTCCTCCATCAAACCTCAATCATGTTCCCAGGTCACAGATTTCCAGAATCAAACCGATTTCATGTTCCCAGGCAACAGGGTACCAGAATCCAAACCGATGTCATGTTCCCAGGCAACAGGGTTCCACCATCAAATCTCAGTCCTGTTGCCAGACCAAAGGGATCCACCATCAAGGCTCAGTCATGTTCCCAAGCCTAAGGGTTCCACAATCAAACCTCTGTCAATTTGCCAGGACACAGGGTTACAGAATTAATCCACAGTCATATTCCCAGGCCAGAGGGTTCCACAGTCAAACCTCAGTCATGTTCCCATGCCACAGGGTTCCAGAATCCAACCGATGTTATGTTCCCAGGCCACAGGGTTCCAGAATCAATCCTCAGTCATGTTCCCAGGTCACAGGGTTCCAGAATAAAACCTCAGTCATATTCCCAGGCCACAGGGTTCCAGAATCAATCCTCAGTTATGTCCCAAGGTTACAGGGCTCCAGAATAAAACCTCAGTCATATTCCAAGTCCACAGGGTTCCAGACCAAGCCTCAGTCAGGTTCCCAGGGCACAGTATTCCACAACCTAAACAGATGTCATGTTCCCAGGTCACAGGTTTCCAGAATCACGCCTCAGTCATGTTGCCACGCCACAGGTTTCCAGAATCAAACCGATTTCATGTTCCCAGGCAACAGGGTACCAGATTCCAAACCGATGTCATGTTCCAAGGCCACAGGGTTCCACCATGAAATCTCAGTCCTGTTGCCAGTCCACAGGGTACAACCATCAAACCTCAGTCATGTTCCCAGGAAACAGGGTTCCAGAATCAAACCAATGTCATGTTCCCAGGCCACGGGGCTCCACTATCTGGCCTCAGTCATGTTCCCAGTGCACAGGGTTCCACCATCAAACCTCAGTCATGTTGCCAGTCCACAGGTTTCTGCGATCAAATCATAGTCAAGTTCCCAGGGTCAGGGTTCCAGAATCATGCCTCAGTCATGTTGACAGGCCACAGGGTACCACCATCAAACCTCAGTCATGTTCGCAGGCCACAGGGTTCTTCCATCAAACCTCAGTCATGTTCCCAGGCCACAGGATTCCACAATCTCACATTAGTCATGTTCCCAGGCCAAAGGTTTCCAGAATCAAACCTCAGTCCTATTCCCAGGCCACATGGTTCCAGAATCAAACCTCAGTCATGTTCCCAGGACACAGGTTTCCAGAATCAAACCTCACTCATATTCCCAGGCCACAGGGTTCCACAATTAAACCTCAGTCATTATCCCAGGCCAGAGGGTTCCACGGTCAAACCTCAGTCTTGTTCCCATGCCGCAGGGTTCCAGAATACAACCGATGTCATGTTCCCAGGCCACAGGGTTCCAGAATCAAACCTAAGTCATCTTGCCAGGCCTCAGGCATCCACCATCAACTCTCAGTCCTGTTGTCAGGCCACAGGCTTCCACCATCAAGCCTCAGTCACGTTCCCAAGCCTGAGGGTTCCACAATCAAACCTCTGTCATATTGCCAGGCCACAGGGTTACAGAATTAAACCACAGTCATATTCCCAGGCCAGAGGTTTCCACAGTCAAACCTCACTCATATTCCCATGACGCAGGGTTCCAGAATCCAAACAATGTCATGTTCCCAGGCCACAGGGTTCTAGAACCAAGCCTCAGTCAGGTTCCCAGGCCTCAGGGATCCAGAATTAAACCTCAGTCATGTTGCCAGGCCATAGGGTACAACCATCAAACGTCAGTCATATTCCCAGGCCGCAGGTTTCCAGAATCAAACCGATTTCATGTTCCCAGGCAACAGGGTACCAGAATCCAAACCGATGTCATGTTCCCAGGCCACAGGGTTCCACCATCAAATCTCAGTCCTTTTGCCAGGCCACAGGTTTCCACCACCAAGCCTCATTCATGTTCCCAAGCTTGAGGGTTCCACAATCAAACCTCTGTCATGTTGCCAGGCCACAGGCTTATAGAATTAAACCACAGTCATATTCCCAGGCCAGAGGATTCCACAGTCAAACCTCACTCATGTTCCCATGCCACAGGTTTCCAGAATCCAACCGATGTCATGTTCCCAGGCCACAGGGTTCCAGAATCAATCCTCAGTCGTGTTCCCAGGCCAAAGGGTTCCAGAATCAATCCGCAGGTATGTTCCCAGGTTACAGGGTTCCAGAATAAAACCTCAGTCATATTCCCAGTCCACAGGGATCCAGAACCAAGCCTCAGTCAGGTTCCCAGGGCACAGTATTCCACAATCTAAACAGATGTCATGTTCCCAGGTCACAGGTTTCCAGAATCAGGCCTCAGTCATGTTGCCAGTCCACAGGGATCCAGAATCAAACCTCAGTCATGTTGCCAGTCCATAGGGTACCACCATCAAGCCTCCCTCATATTCCCAAGCCACAGGGTTCCACAATTAAAGCTCAGTCATATTCCCAGGCCAGAGGGTTCCACCATCAAACCTCAGTCCTGTTGCCAGGCCACGGTTCCACCATCAAGCCTCTGTCATGTTCCCAGGCCTGAGGGTTCCACAATCAAACCTCTGTCATGTTGCCAGGCCACAGGGTTCAACCATCAAACCTCAGTCATATTCCCAGGAAACAGGGTTCCAGAATCAATCCAATGTCATGTTCCCAGGACACGGGGTTCCAGTATCAGGCCTCAGTCATGTTCCCAGGGCACAGGGTTCCACCATCAAACCTCAGTCATGTTGCCAGTCCACAGGTCTCTGCTATCAAATCAGAGTCAAGTTCCCAGGCCACAGGGTTCCAGAATCAAGCCTCAGTCATGTTGCCAGGCCACAGGGTACCACCATCAAACCTCAGTCATGTTCCCAGGCCACAGTGTTTTTCCATCAAACCTCAGTCATGTTCCCAGGCCACAGGATTCCACAATCTCACATCAGTCATTTTCCCAGGCCAATGGTTTCCAGAATCAAACCTCAGTCATATTCCCAGGCCACATGGTTCAAGAATCAAACCTCAGTCATGTTCCCAGGACAAAGGTTTCCAGAATAAAACCTCAGTCATGTTCCCTGGACACAGGTTCCAAAAATAAAACCCCAGGCAAGTTCCCAGGCCACAGGGTTTCAGAATCAAGCCTCACTCATATTCCCAGGCCACAAGGTTCCACAATTAAACCCCAGACATGTTCCCAGGCCACAGGGTTCCACAATTAAACCTCAGTCATGTTCCCAGGCCTGAGGGTTCCACAATCAAACCTAAGTCATCTTGCCAGGCCTCAGGCTTCCACCATCAACTCTCAGTCCTGTTGCCAGGCCACAGGCTTCCACCATCAAGCCTCAGTCACGTTCTCAAGCCTGAGGGTTCCACAATCAAACCTCTGTCATGTTGCCAGGCCACAGGTTTACAGAATTAAACCACAGTCAAATTCCCAGGCCAGAGGGTTCCACAGTCAAACCTCACTCATGTTCCCATGCCGCAGGGTTCCAGAATCCAAACGATGTCATGTTCCCAGGCCACAGGGTTCTAGAACCAAGCCTCAGTCAGGTTCCCAGGCCTCAGGGATCCAGAATCAAACCTCAGTCATGTTGCCATGCCATAGGGTACAACCATCAAACGTCAGTCATATTCCCAGGCCGCAGGTTTCCAGAATCAAAACGATTTCATGTTCCCAGGCAACAGGGTACCAGAATCCAAACCGATGTCATGTTCCCAGGCCACAGGGTTCCACCATCAAATCTCAGTCCTTTTGCCAGGCCACAGGTTTCCACCACCAAGCCTCATTCATGTTCCCAAGCCTGAGGGTTCCACAATCAAACCTCTGTCATGTTGCCAGGCCACAGGGTTATAGAATTAAACCACAGTCATATTACCAGGCCAGAGGATTCCACAGTCAAACCTCACTCATGTTCCCATGCCACAGGTTTCCAGAATCCAACCGATGTCATACTCCCAGGCCACAGGGTTCCAGAATCAATCGTCAGTCGTGTTCCCAGGCCACAGGGATCCAGAACCAAGCCTCAGTCAGGTTCCCAGGGCACAGTATTCCACAATCTAAACAGATGTCATGTTCCCAGGTCACAGGTTTACAGAATCAGGCCTCAGTCATGTTCCCAGTCCACAGGGATCCAGAATCAAACCTCAGTCATGTTGCCAGGACACAGGGTTACAGAATTAATCCACAGTCATATTCCCAGGCCAGAGGGTTCCACAGTCAAACCTCAGTCATGTTCCCATGCCACAGGGTTCCAGAAACCAACCGATGTTATGTTCCCAGGCCACAGGGTTCCAGAATCAATCCTCAGTCATGTTCCCAGGTCACAGTGTTCCAGAATAAAACCTCAGTCATATTCCCAGGCCACAGGGTTCCAGAATCAATCCTCAGTTATGTCCCAAGGTTACAGGGCTCCAGAATAAAACCTCAGTCATATTCCCAGTCCACAGGGTTCCAGACCAAGCCTCAGTCAGGTTCCCAGGGCACAGTATTCCACAACCTAAACAGATGTCATGTTCCCAGGTCACAGGTTTCCAGAATCACGCCTCAGTCATGTTGCCACGCCACAGGTTTCCAGAATCAAACCGATTTCATGTTCCCAGGCAACAGGGTACCAGATTCCAAACCGATGTCATGTTCCAAGGCCACAGGGTTCCACCATGAAATCTCAGTCCTGTTGCCAGTCCACAGGGTACAACCATCAAACCTCAGTCATGTTCCCAGGAAACAGGGTTCCAGAATCAAACCAATGTCATGTTCCCAGGCCACGGGGCTCCACCATCAAACCTCAGTCATGTTGCCAGTCCACAGGTTTCTGCGATCAAATCATAGTCAAGTTCCCAGGGTCAGGGTTCCAGAATCATGCCTCAGTCATGTTGACAGGCCACAGGGTACCACCATCAAACCTCAGTCATGTTCCCAGGCCACAGGGTTCTTCCATCAAACCTCAGTCATGTTCCCAGGCCACAGGATTCCACAATCTCACATTAGTCATGTTCCCAGGCCAAAGGTTTCCAGAATCAAACCTCAGTCCTATTCCCAGGACACATGGTTCCAGAATCAAACCTCAGTCATGTTCCCAGGACACAGGGTTCCAGAATCAAACCTCACTCATATTCCCAGGCCACAGGGTTCCACAATTAAACCTCAGTCATTATCCCAGGCCAGAGGGTTCCACGGTCAAACCTCAGTCTTGTTCCCATGCCGCAGGGTTCCAGAATACAACCGATGTCATGTTCCCAGGCCACAGGGTTCCAGAATCAAGCCTCACTCATATTCCCAGGCCAGAGGGTTCCACAATCATACCTCAGTCCTGTTGCCATGCCACGGTTCCACCATGAAGCCTCAGTCATGTTCCCAGGCCTGAGGGTTCCACAATCAAACCTAAGTCATCTTGCCAGGCCTCAGGCATCCACCATCAACTCTCAGTCCTGTTTCCAGGCCAGAGGCTTCCACCATCAAGCCTCAGTCACGTTCCCAAGCCTGAGGGTTCCACAATCAAACCTCTGTCATGTTGCCAGGCCACAGGGTTACAGAATTAAACCACAGTCATATTCCCAGGCCAGAGGGTTCCACAGTCAAACCTCACTCATATTCCCATGCCGCAGGGTTCCAGAATCCAAACAATGTCATGTTCCCAGGCCACAGGGTTCTAGAACCAAGCCTCAGTCAGGTTCCCAGGCCTCAGGGATCCAGAATCAAACCTCAGTCATGTTGCCAGGCCATAGGGTACCACCATCAAACCTCAGTCATATTGCCAGGCCACAGGGTTCCAGAATCAAACCTCAGTCATGTTGCCAGGCCATAGGGTACAACCATCAAACGTCAGTCATATTCCCAGGCCGCAGGTTTCCAGAATCAAAACGATTTCATGTTCCCAGGCAACAGGGTACCAGAATCCAAACCGATGTCATGTTCCCAGGCCACAGGGTTCCACCATCAAATCTCAGTCCTTTTGCCAGGCCACAGGTTTCCACCACCAAGCCTCATTCATGTTCCCAAGCCTGAGGGTTCCACAATCAAACCTCTGTCATGTTGCCAGGCCACAGGGTTATAGAATTAAACCACAGTCATATTCCCAGGCCAGAGGATTCCACAGTCAAACCTCACTCATGTTCCCATGCCACAGGTTTCCAGAATCCAACCGATGTCATGTTCCCAGGCCACAGGGTTCCAGAATCAATCCTCAGTCGTGTTCCCAGGCCAAAGGGTTCCAGAATCAATACGCAGGTATGTTCCCAGGCTACAGGGTTCCAGAATAAAACCTCAGTCATATTCCCAGTCCACAGGGATCCAGAACCAAGCCTCAGTCAGGTTCCCAGGGCACAGTATTCCACAATCTAAACAGATGTCATGTTCCCAGGTCACAGGTTTCCAGAATCAGGCCTCAGTCATGTTGCCAGTCCACAGGGATCCAGAATCAAACCTCAGTCATGTTGCCAGGCCATAGGGTACCACCATCAAGCCTCCCTCATATTCCCAAGCCACAGGGTTCCACAATTAAACCTCAGTCATATTCCCAGGCCAGAGGGTTCCACCATCAAACCTCAGTCCTGTTGCCAGGCCACGGTTCCACCATCAAGCCTCTGTCATGTTCCCAGGCCTGAGGGTTCCACAATCAAACCTCTGTCATGTTGCCAGGCCACAGGATTCAACCATCAAACCTCAGTCATATTCCCAGGAAACAGGGTTCCAGAATCATTCCAATGTCATGTTCCCAGGCCACGGGGTTCCAGTATCAGGCCTCAGTCATGTTCCCAGGGCACAGGGTTCCACCATCAAACCTCAGTCATGTTGCCAGTCCACAGGTTTCTGCTATCAAATCAGAGTCAAGTACCCAGGCCACAGGGTTCCAGAATCAAGCCTCAGTCATGTTGCCAGGCCACAGGGTACCACCATCAAACCTCAGTCATGTTCCCAGGCCACAGTGTTTTTCCATCAAACCTCAGTCATGTTCCCAGGCCACAGGATTCCACAATCTCCCATCAGTCATTTTCCCAGGCCAATGGTTTCCAGAATCAAACCTCAGTCATATTCCCAGGCCACATGGTTCAAGAATCAAACCTCAGTCATGTTCCCAGGACAAAGGTTTCCAGAATAAAACCTCAGTCATGTTCCCTGGACACAGGTTCCAAAAATAAAACCCCAGGCAAGTTCCCAGGCCACAGGGTTTCAGAATCAAGCCTCACTCATATTCCCAAGCCACAAGGTTCCACAATTAAACCCCAGACATATTCCCAGGCCACAGGGTTCCACAATCATACCTCAGTCCTGTTGCCAGGCCACGGTTCCACCATGAAGCCTCAATCATGTTCCCAGGCCTGAGTGTTGCACAATCAAACCTAAGTCATCTTGCCAGGCCTCAGGCTTCCACCATCAACTCTCAGTCCTGTTGCCAGGCCACAGGCTTCCACCATCAAGCCTCAGTCACGTTCCCAAACCTAGGGTTCCACAATCAAACCTCTGTCATGTTGCCAGGCCACAGGGTTACAGAATTAAACCACAGTCATATTCCCAGGCCAGAGGGTTCCACAGTCAAACTTCACTCATGTTCCCATGCCACAGGGTTCAAGAATCCCACTGATGTCATGTTCCCAGGCCACAGGGTTCGAGAATCAATCCTCAGTCATATTCCCAGGCCACATGGTTCCAGAATAAAACCTCAGTCATGTTCCCAGGCCACAGGGTTCCAGAACCAAGCCTCAGTCAGGTTCCCAGGGCACAGTATTCCACAATATAAACAGATGTCATGTTCCCAAGTCACAGGTTTCCAGAATCACGCCTCAGTCATGTTCCCAAGCCACAGGGATCCAGAATCATACCTCAGTCATGTTGCCAGGCCATAGGGTACCACCATCAAACCTCAGTCATATTCCCAGGCCACAGGTTTCCAGAATCAAACCGATTTCATCTTCCCAGGCAACAGGTTACCAGAATACAAACTGATGTCATGTTCCCAGGCCACAGGGTTCCACCATCAAATCTGAGTCCTGTTGCCAGGCCACAGGGTTCCACCATCAAGCCTCAGTCATGTTCCCAAGCCTGAGGCTTCCACAATCAAACCTCAGTCATGTTGCCAGGCCACAGGGTTCAACCATCAAACCTCACTCATGTTCCCAGAAAACAGGGTTCCAGAATCAAACCAATGTCATGTTCCCAGGCCACGGGGTTCCAGTATCAGGCCTCAGTCATGTTCCCAGTGCACAGGTTTCCACCATCAAACCTCAGTCATATTCCCAGGCCACAGGTTTCCAGAATCAAACCGATTTCATGTTCCCAGGCAACAGGGTACCAGAATCCAAACCGATGTCATGTTCCCACTCCACAGGGTTCCACCATTAAATGTCAGTCCTGTTGCCAGGCCACAGGGTTCCACCATCAAGCCTCAGTCATGTTCCCAGGGAACAGGGTTCCAGAAACAAACCTCAGTAATGTTGCCAGGCCACAGGTTTCCACCATCAAACCTCAGACATGTTCCCAAGCCACAGGGTTCCAGAATCAAACCGTTCTCATGTTCCCAGGCCACAGGGTTCCACAATCCACTGATGTCATGTTCCCAGGCCACAGGTTCCAGAATCAAACCTCAGTTATATTCCCAGGCCACAGGGTTCCAGAATCAAGCCTCCCTCATTTTCCCAGGCCACAGGGTTCCACAAATAAACCTCAGTCATATTCCCAGGCCACAGGTTTCCACCATCAAACCTCCATCCTGTTGCCAGGCCACGGTTCCACCATCAAGCCTCAGTCATGTTCCCAGGCCTGAGGTTTCCACAATCAAACCTCTGTCATGTTGCCAGGCCACAGGGTTCAACCATCAAACCTCAGTCATATTCCCAGGAAACAGGGTTCCAGAATCAATCCAATGTCATGTTGCCAGGCCACAGGGTACCACCATCAAACCTCAGTCATGTTCCCAGGCCACAGGGTTTTTCCATCAAACCTCAGTCATGTTCCCAGGCCACAGGATTCCACAATCTCACATCAGTCATGTTCCCAGGCCAATGGTTTCCTGAATCAAACCTCAGTCATATTCCCAGGCCTCATGGATCCAGAATCAAACCTCAGTCATGTTCGCAGGACAAAGGGTTCCAGAATAAAACCTCAGTCATGTTCCCTGGACACAGGTTCCAAAAATAAAACCCCAGGCATGTTCCCAGGCCACAGGGTTCCAGAATCAAGCCTCACTCATATTCCCAGGCCACAGGGTTTCACAATTAAACCTCAGTCATATTCCCAGGCCAGAGGGTTCCACAATCAAAGCTAAGTCATCTTGCCAGGCCACGGTTCCACCATCAAGCCTCAATCATGTGCCCAGGCCTGAGTGTTCCACAATCAAACCTAAGACATCTTGCCAGGCCACAGAGTTCCACAATCCACTGATGTCATGTTCCCAGGCCACCGGGTTCCAGAATCAAGCCTCCCTCATATTCCCAGGTCACAGGGTTCCACAATTAAACCTAAGTCATATTCCCAGGCCAGAGGGTTCCACAATCAAACCTCAGTCCTGTTGCCAGGCCACGGTTCCACCATCAAACCTCAGTCACGTTCCCAGGCCACAGGGTTCTTCCATCAAACCTCAGTCATGTTCCCAGGCCACAGGATTCCACAATCTCACATCAGTCATGTTCCCAGGCCAATGGTTTCCAGAATCAAACCTCAGTCATATTCCCAGGCCACATGGTTCCAGAATCAAACCTCAGTCATGTTCCCAGGACACATGGTTCCAGAATAAAACCTCAGCCATGTTCCCTGGACACAGGTTCCAAAAATAAAACCCCAGGCATGTTCCCAGGCCACAGGGTTCCAGAATCAAGCCTCACTCATATTCCCAGGCCTCAGGGTTCCACAATTAAACCTCAGTCATATTCCCAGGCCAGAGAGTTCCACAATCAAAGCTAAGTCATCTTGCCAGGCCACAGGGTTCCACCATCAAACCTCAGTCCTGTGACCAGGCCACAGGCTTCCACCATCAAGCCTCAGTCACGTTCCCAAGCCTGAGGGTTCCACCATCAAACCTCTGTCATGTTGCCAGATCACAGGGTTACAGAATTAAACCACAGTCATATTCCCAGGCCAGAGGGTTCCACAGTCAAACCTCAGTCATGTTACCATGCCACAGGGTTCCAGAATCCAACCGATGTCATGTTCCCTGGCCACAGGGTTCCAGAATCTATCCTCAGTCATGTTCCCAGGCCACAGGGTTCCAGAATAAAACCTCAGTCATATTCAAAGTTCACAGGGTTCCAGAACAAAGCCTCAGTCAGGTTCCCAGGGCACAGTATTCCACAATCTAAACAGATGTCATGTTCCCAGGTCACAGGTTTCCAGAATCACGCCTCATTCATGTTCCCAGGCCACAGGGATCCACCATCAAGCCTCAGTCAAGTTCCCAAGCCTGAGGGTTCCACAATCAAACCTCATTCATGTTCCCAGTGCACAGGGTTCTTCCATCAAACCTCAATCATGTTCCCAGGACACAGGTTTCCAGAATCAAACCAAAGTCAAGTTCCCAGGCCATGGGTTTCCAGTACCAGGCCTCAGTCATGTTTCCAGGGCACAGGGTTCCACAATCAAACCTCAGTCATGTTGCCAGTCCACAGGTTTCTGCCATCAAACCTCAGTCAAGTTCCCAGGCCACAGATTTCCAGAATCAAACCTCAGTCATATTCCCAGGACACATGGTTCCAGAATCAAACCTCAGTCATGTTCGCAGGCCACAGGGTTCCACAATCAAACCTCAGTCATGTTCCCAGGAAAAAGGTGTCCAGAATCAAACCTCAGTCATGTTCCCAGGGAACAGGGTTCCAGAAACAAACCTCAGTCATGATGCCAGGCCACAGGTTACCACCATCAAACCTCAGACATGTTCCCAGGCCACAGGGTTCCAGAATCAAACCGTTCTCATGTTCCCAGGCCACAGGGTTCCACAATCCACTGATGTCATGTTCCCAGGCCACAGGGTTCCAGAATCACGCCTCAGTCATATTCCCAGGCCACAGGGTTCCAGAATTAAACCTCAGTCATATTCCCAGGCCAGAGGGTTCCAGAATCCAACCGATGTCATGTTCCCAGGCCACAGGGTTCTAGAACCAAGCCTCAGTCAGGTTCCCAGGCCTCAGGGATCCAGAATCAAACCTCAGTCATGTTGCCAGGCCATAGGGTACCACCATCCAACCTCAGTCATATTCCCAGTCCACAGGTTTCCAGAATCAAACCGATTTCATGTTCCCAGGCAACAGGGTACCAGAATTCAAACCCATGTCATGTTCCCAGGCCACAGGGTTCCACCATCAAATCTCAGTCATTTTGCCAGGCCACAGGTTTCCACCACCAAGCCTCATTCATGTTCCCAAGCCTGAGTGTTCCACAATCAAACCTAAGTCATCTTGCCAGGCCACAGGGTTCCACAATCCACTGATGTCATGTTCCCAGGCCACAGGGTTCCAGAATCATACCTCAGTTATGTTCCCAGGCCACAGGGTTCCAGAATCAACCCTCCCTCATATTCCCAGGCCACAGGGTTCCACAATTAAACCTCAGTCATATTCCCAGTCCAGAGTGTTCCACAATCAAACCTAAGTCATCTTGCCTGGCCACAGGTTTCCACCATCAAACATCAGTCCTGTGACCAGGCCACAGGCTTCCACCATCAAGCCTCAGTCATGTTCCCAAGCCTGAGGGTTCCACAATCAAACCTCTGTCATGTTGCCAGATCACAGGGTTACAGAATTAAACCACAGTCATAATCCCTGGCCAGACGGTTCCACAGTCAAACCTCAGTCACGTTACCATGCCACAGGGTTCCAGAATCCAACCGATGTCATGTTCCCTGGCCACAGGGTTCCAGTATCTATCCTCAGTCATGTTCCCAGGCCACAGGGTTCCAGAACCAAGCCTCAGTCAGGTTCCCAGGGCACAGTATTCCACAATCTAAACAGATGTCATATTCCCAGGTCACAGGTTTCCAGAATCACGCCTCAGTCATGTTCCCAGGCCACAGGGATCCACCATCAAGCCTCAGTCAAGTTCCCAAGCCTGAGGGTTCCACAATCAAACCTCATTCATGTTCCCAGTGCACCGGGTTCTTCCATCAAACCTCAATCATGTTCCAAGGACACAGGTTTCCAGAATCAAACCAAAGTCAAGTTCCCAGGCCATGGGTTTCCAGTACCAGGCCTCAGTCATGTTTCCAGGGCACAGGGTTCCACAATCAAACCTCAGTCATGTTGCCAGTCCATAGGTTTCTGCCATCAAACCTCAGTCAAGTTCCCAGGCCACAGATTTCCAGAATCAAACCTCAGTCATATTCCCAGGACACATGGTTCCAGAATCAAACCTCAGTCATGTTCGCAGGCCACAGGGTTCCACAATCAAACCTCAGTCATGTTCCCAGGAAAAAGGTGTCCATGGATCAAACCTCAGTCATGTTCCCAGGGAACAGGGTTCCAGAAACAAACCTCAGTCATGATGCCAGGCCACAGGTTACCACCATCAAACCTCAGACATGTTCCCAGGCCACAGGGTTCCAGAATCAAACCGTTCTCATGTTCCCAGGCCACAGGGTTCCACAATCCACTGATGTCATGTTCCCAGGCCACAGGGTTCCAGAATCACGCCTCAGTCATATTCCCAGGCCACAGGGTTCCAGAATTAAACCTCAGTCATATTCCCAGGCCAGAGGGTTCCAGAATCCAACCGATGTCATGTTCCCAGGCCACAGGGTTCTAGAACCAAGCCTCAGTCAGTTTCCCAGGCCTCAGGGATCCAGAATCAAACCTCAGTCATGTTGCCAGGCCATAGGGTACCACCATCCAACCTCAGTCATATTCCCAGTCCACAGGTTTCCAGAATCAAACCGATTTCATGTTCCCAGGCAACAGGGTACCAGAATCCAAACCCATGTCATGTTCCCAGGCCACAGGGTTCCACCATCAAATCTCAGTCATTTTGCCAGGCCACAGGTTTACACCACCAAGCCTCATTCATGTTCCCAAGCCTGAGTGTTCCACAATCAAACCTAAGTCATCTTGCCAGGCCACAGGGTTCCACAATCCACTGATGTCATGTTCCCAGGCCACAGGGTTCCAGAATCAAACCTCAGTTATGTTCCCAGGCCACAGGGTTCCAGAATCAAGCCTCCCTCATATTCCCAGGCCACAGGGTTCCACAATTAAACCTCAGTCATATTCCCAGGCCAGAGGGTTCCACAATCAAACCTCAGTCCTGTTGCCAGGCCACGGTTCCACCATCAAGCCTCAGTCATGTGCCCAGGCCTGAGTGTTCCACAATCAAACCTAAGTCATCTTGCCAGGCCACAGGGTTCCACAATCCACTGATGTCATGTTCCCAGGCCACAGGGTTCCAGAATCAAGCCTCACTCATATTCCCAGGCCTCAGGGTTCCACAATTAAACCTCAGTCATATTCCCAGGCCAGAGGGTTCCACAATCAAACCTCAGTCCTGTTGCCAGGCCACGGTTCCACCATTAAGCCTCAGTCATGTTCCCAGTCCAGAGTGTTCCACAATCAAACCTAAGTCATCTTGCCTGGCCACAGGTTTCCACCATCAAACATCAGTCCTGTGACCAGGCCACAGGCTTCCACCGTCAAGCCTCAGTCATGTTCCCAAGCCTGAGGGTTCCACAATCAAACCTCTGTCATGTTGCCAGATCACAGGTTTACAGAATTAAACCACAGTCATAATCCCTGGCCAGACGGTTCCACAGTCAAACCTCAGTCATGTTACCATGCCACAGGGTTCCAGAATCCAACCGATGTCATGTTCCCTGGCCACAGGGTTCCAGTATCTATCCTCAGTCATGTTCCCAGGCCACAGGGTTCCAGAACCAAGCCTCAGTCAGGTTCCCAGGGCACAGTATTCCACAATCTAAACAGATGTCATATTCCCAGGTCACAGGTTTCCAGAATCACGCCTCAGTCATGTTCCCAGGCCACAGGAATTCAGAATCTTACCTCAGTCATGTTGCCAGGCCATAGGGTACCACCATCAAACATCAGTCATATTCCCAGGCCACAGGTTTCCAGAATCAAACCGATTTCATGTTCCCAGGCAACAGGGTACCAGAATCCAAACCGATGTCATGTTCCCAGGCCACAGGGTTCCACCATTAAATCTCAGTCCTGTTGCCAGGCCACAGGGTTCCACCATCAAGCCTCAGTCATGTTCCCAAGCCTGAGGGTTCCACAATCAAACCTCAGTCATGTTGCCAGGCCACAGGGTTCAACCATCAAACCTCAGTCATGTTGGCAGTCCTCAGGTTTCTGCGATCAAACCACATTCAACTTCCCAGGCCAGAGGGTTCCAGAATCAAGCCTCAGTCATGTTGCCAGGCCACAGGTTACCACCATCAATCCTCAGTCATGTTCCCAGTGCACAGGGTTCCTCCTTCAAACCTCAATCATGTTCCCAGGACACAGGTTTCCCGAATCAAACCAAAGTCAAGTTCCCAGGCCATGGGTTTCCAGTACCAGGCCTCAGTCATGTTTCCAGGGCACAGGGTTCCACAATCAAACCTAAGTCATGTTGCCAGTCCACAGGTTTCTGCCATCAAACCTCAGTCAAGTTCCCAGGCCACAGATTTCCAAAATCTAACCTCAGTCATATTCCCAGGACACATGATTCCAGAATCAAACCTCATTCATGTTCGCAGGCCACAGGGTTTCACAATCAAACCTCAGTCATGTTCCCAGGACAAAGGTGTCCAGAATCAAACCTCAGGCATGTTGCCAGGGAACAGGGTTCCAGAAACAAACCTCAGTCATGTTGCCAGGCCACAGGTTTCCACCATCAAACCTCAGACATGTTCCCAGGCGACAGGGTTCCAGAACCAAACCGTTCTCATGTTCCCAGGCCACAGGGTTCCACAATCCACTGATGTCATGTTACCAGGCCTCAGGGTTTCAGAATCAACCTCAGTTATGTTCCCAGGGCACAGGGTCCCAGAATCAAGCCTCCCTCATATTCCCAGGCCACAGGGTTCCACAATTAAACCTCAGTCATATTCCCAGGCCAGAGGGTTCCACAATCAAACCTCAGTCCTGTTGCCAGGCCACGGTTCCACCATCAAACCTCAGTCACGTTCCCAGGCCACAGGGTTCTTCCATCAAACCTCAGTCATGTTCCCAGGCCACAGGATTCCACAATCTAACATCAGTCATGTTCCCAGGCCAATGGTTTCCAGAATCAAACCTGAGTCATATTCCTAGGCCACATGGTTCCAGAATCAAACCTCAGTCATGTTCCCAGGACACATGGTTCCAGAATAAAACCTCAGCCATGTTCCCTGGACACAGATTCCAAAAATAAAACCCCAGGCATGTTCCCAGGCCACAGGGTTCCAGAATCAAGCCTCACTCATATTCCCAGGCCTCAGGGTTCCACAATTAAACCTCAGTCATATTCCCAGGCCAGAGGGTTCCACAATCAAAGCTAAGTCATCTTGCCAGGCCACAGGGTTCCACCATCAAACCTCAGTCCTGTGACCAGGCCACAGGCTTCCACCATCAAGCCTCAGTCACGTTCCCAAGCCTGAGGGTTCCACCATCAAACCTCTGTCATGTTGCCAGATCACAGGGTTACAGAATTAAACCACAGTCATATTCCCAGGCCAGAGGGTTCCACAGTCAAACCTCAGTCATGTTACCATGCCACAGGGTTCCAGAATCCAACCGATGTCATGTTCCCTGGCCACAGGGTTCCAGAATCTATCCTCAGTCATGTTCCCAGGCCACAGGGCTCCAGAATAAAACCTCAGTCATATTCCCAGTTCACAGGGTTCCAGAACAAAGCCTCAGTCAGGTCCCCAGGGCACAGTATTCCACAATCTAAACAGATGTCATGTTCCCAGGTCACAGGTTTCCAGAATCACGCCTCATTCATGTTCCCAGGCCACAGGGATCCACCATCAAGCCTCAGTCAAGTTCCCAAGCCTGAGGTTTCCACAATCAAACCTCATTCATGTTTCCAGGGCACAGGGTTCCACAATCAAACCTCAGTCATGTTGCCAGTCCACAGGTTTCTGCCATCAAACCTCAGTCAAGTTCCCAGGCCACAGATTTCCAAAATCAAACCTCAGTCATATTCCCAGGACACATGATTCCAGAATCAAACCTCAGTCATGTTCGCAGGCCACAGGGTTTCACAATCAAACCTCAGTCATGTTCCCAGGACAAAGGTGTCCAGAATCAAACCTCAGGCATGTTCCCAGGGAACAGGGTTCCAGAAACAAACCTCAGTCATGTTGCCAGGCGACAGGTTTCCACCATCAAACCTCAGACATGTTCCCAGGCGACAGGGTTCCAGAACCAAACCGTTCTCATGTTCCCAGGCCACAGGGTTCCACAATCCACTGATGTCATGTTACCAGGCCTCAGGGTTTCAGAATCAACCTCAGTTATGTTCCCAGGGCACAGGGTCCCAGAATCAAGCCTCCCTCATATTCCCAGGCCACAGGGTTCCACAATTAAACCTCAGTCATATTCCCAGGCCAGAGGGTTCCACAATCAAACCTCAGTCCTGTTGCCAGGCCACGGTTCCACCATCAAACCTCAGTCACGTTCCCAGGCCACAGGGTTCTTCCATCAAACCTCAGTCATGTTCCCAGGCCACAGGATTCCACAATCTAACATCAGTCATGTTCCCAGGCCAATGGTTTCCAGAATCAAACCTGAGTCATATTCCTAGGCCACATGGTTCCAGAATCAAACCTCAGTCATGTTCCCAGGACACATGGTTCCAGAATAAAACCTCAGCCATGTTCCCTGGACACAGATTCCAAAAATAAAACCCCAGGCATGTTCCCAGGCCACAGGGTTCCAGAATCAAGCCTCACTCATATTCCCAGGCCTCAGGGTTCCACAATTAAACCTCAGTCATATTCCCAGGCCAGAGGGTTCCACAATCAAAGCTAAGTCATCTTGCCAGGCCACAGGGTTCCACCATCAAACCTCAGTCCTGTGACCAGGCCACAGGCTTCCACCATCAAGCCTCAGTCACGTTCCCAAGCCTGAGGGTTCCACCATCAAACCTCTGTCATGTTGCCAGATCACAGGGTTACAGAATTAAACCACAGTCATATTCCCAGGCCAGAGGGTTCCACAGTCAAACCTCAGTCATGTTACCATGCCACAGGGTTCCAGAATCCAACCGATGTCATGTTCCCTGGCCACAGGGTTCCAGAATCTATCCTCAGTCATGTTCCCAGGCCACAGGGCTCCAGAATAAAACCTCAGTCATATTCCCAGTTCACAGGGTTCCAGAACAAAGCCTCAGTCAGGTCCCCAGGGCACAGTATTCCACAATCTAAACAGATGTCATGTTCCCAGGTCACAGGTTTCCAGAATCACGCCTCATTCATGTTCCCAGGCCACAGGGATCCACCATCAAGCCTCAGTCAAGTTCCCAAGCCTGAGGTTTCCACAATCAAACCTCATTCATGTTTCCAGGGCACAGGGTTCCACAATCAAACCTCAGTCATGTTGCCAGTCCACAGGTTTCTGCCATCAAACCTCAGTCAAGTTCCCAGGCCACAGATTTCCAAAATCAAACCTCAGTCATATTCCCAGGACACATGATTCCAGAATCAAACCTCAGTCATGTTCGCAGGCCACAGGGTTTCACAATCAAACCTCAGTCATGTTCCCAGGACAAAGGTGTCCAGAATCAAACCTCAGGCATGTTCCCAGGGAACAGGGTTCCAGAAACAAACCTCAGTCATGTTGCCAGGCGACAGGTTTCCACCATCAAACCTCAGACATGTTCCCAGGCGACAGGGTTCCAGAACCAAACCGTTCTCATGTTCCCAGGCCACAGGGTTCCACAATCCACTGATGTCATGTTCCCAGGCCACAGGGTTTCAGAATCAACCTCAGTTATGTTCCCAGGCCACAGGGTTCCAGAATCAAGCCTCCCTCATATTCCCAGGCCACAGGGTTCCACAATTAAACCTCAGTCATATTCCCAGGCCAGAGGGTTCCACAATCAAACCTCAGTCCTGTTACCAGGCCACGGTTCCACCATCAAGCCTCAGTCATGTGCCCAGGCCTGAGTGTTCCACAATCAAACCTAAGACATCTTGCCAGGCCACAGAGTTCCACAATCCACTGATGTCATCTTCCCAGGCCACTGGGTTCCAGAATCAAGCCTCCCTCATATTCCCAGGTCACAGGGTTCCACAATTAAACCTAAGTCATATTCCCAGGCCAGAGGGTTCCACAATCAAACCTCAGTCCTGTTGCCAGGCCACGGTTCCACCATCAAACCTCAGTCACGTTCCCAGGCCACAGGGTTCTTCCATCAAACCTCAGTCATGTTCCCAGGACACAGGATTCCACAATCTCACATCAGTCATGTTCCCAGGCCAATGGTTTCCAGAATCAAACCTGAGTCATATTCCAAGGCCACATGGTTCCAGAATCAAACCTCAGTCATGTTCCCAGGACACATGGTTCCAGAATAAAACCTCAGCCATGTTCCCTGGACACAGGTTCCAAAAATAAAACCCCAGGCATGTTCCCAGGCCACAGGGTTCCAGAATCAAGCCTCACTCATATTCCCAGGCCTCAGGGTTCCACAATTAAACCTCAGTCATATTCCCAGGCCAGAGGGTTCCACAATCAAAGCTAAGTCATCTTGCCAGGCCACAGGGTTCCACCATCAAACCTCAGTCCTGTGACCAGGCCACAGGCTTCCACCATCAAGCCTCAGTCACGTTCCCAAGCCTGAGGGTTCCACCATCAAACCTCTGTCATGTTGCCAGATCACAGGGTTACAGAATTAAACCACAGTCATATTCCCAGGACAGAGGGTTCCACAGTCAAACCTCAGTCATGTTACCATGCCACAGGGTTCCAGAATCCAACCGATGTCATGTTCCCTGGCCACAGGGTTCCAGAATCTATCCTCAGTCATGTTCCCAGGCCACAGGGCTCCAGAATAAAACCTCAGTCATATTCCCAGTTCACAGGGTTCCAGAACAAAGCCTCAGTCAGGTCCCCAGGGCACAGTATTCCACAATCTAAACAGATGTCATGTTCCCAGGTCACAGGTTTCCAGAATCACGCCTCATTCATGTTCCCAGGCCACAGGGATCCACCATCAAGCCTCAGTCAAGTTCCCAAGCCTGAGGTTTCCACAATCAAACCTCATTCATGTTTCCAGGGCACAGGGTTCCACAATCAAACCTCAGTCATGTTGCCAGTCCACAGGTTTCTGCCATCAAACCTCAGTCAAGTTCCCAGGCCACAGATTTCCAAAATCAAACCTCAGTCATATTCCCAGGACACATGATTCCAGAATCAAACCTCAGTCATGTTCGCAGGCCACAGGGTTTCACAATCAAACCTCAGTCATGTTCCCAGGACAAAGGTGTCCAGAATCAAACCTCAGGCATGTTCCCAGGGAACAGGGTTCCAGAAACAAACCTCAGTCATGTTGCCAGGCGACAGGTTTCCACCATCAAACCTCAGACATGTTCCCAGGCGACAGGGTTCCAGAACCAAACCGTTCTCATGTTCCCAGGCCACAGGGTTCCACAATCCACTGATGTCATGTTCCCAGGCCACAGGGTTTCAGAATCAACCTCAGTTATGTTCCCAGGCCACAGGGTTCCAGAATCAAGCCTCCCTCATATTCCCAGGCCACAGGGTTCCACAATTAAACCTCAGTCATATTCCCAGGCCAGAGGGTTCCACAATCAAACCTCAGTCCTGTTACCAGGCCACGGTTCCACCATCAAGCCTCAGTCATGTGCCCAGGCCTGAGTGTTCCACAATCAAACCTAAGACATCTTGCCAGGCCACAGAGTTCCACAATCCACTGATGTCATCTTCCCAGGCCACTGGGTTCCAGAATCAAGCCTCCCTCATATTCCCAGGTCACAGGGTTCCACAATTAAACCTAAGTCATATTCCCAGGCCAGAGGGTTCCACAATCAAACCTCAGTCCTGTTGCCAGGCCACGGTTCCACCATCAAACCTCAGTCACGTTCCCAGGCCACAGGGTTCTTCCATCAAACCTCAGTCATGTTCCCAGGACACAGGATTCCACAATCTCACATCAGTCATGTTCCCAGGCCAATGGTTTCCAGAATCAAACCTGAGTCATATTCCAAGGCCACATGGTTCCAGAATCAAACCTCAGTCATGTTCCCAGGACACATGGTTCCAGAATAAAACCTCAGCCATGTTCCCTGGACACAGGTTCCAAAAATAAAACCCCAGGCATGTTCCCAGGCCACAGGGTTCCAGAATCAAGCCTCACTCATATTCCCAGGCCTCAGGGTTCCACAATTAAACCTCAGTCATATTCCCAGGCCAGAGGGTTCCACAATCAAAGCTAAGTCATCTTGCCAGGCCACAGGGTTCCACCATCAAACCTCAGTCCTGTGACCAGGCCACAGGCTTCCACCATCAAGCCTCAGTCACGTTCCCAAGCCTGAGGGTTCCACCATCAAACCTCTGTCATGTTGCCAGATCACAGGGTTACAGAATTAAACCACAGTCATATTCCCAGGACAGAGGGTTCCACAGTCAAACCTCAGTCATGTTACCATGCCACAGGGTTCCAGAATCCAACCGATGTCATGTTCCCTGGCCACAGGGTTCCAGAATCTATCCTCAGTCATGTTCCCAGGCCACAGGGCTCCAGAATAAAACCTCAGTCATATTCCCAGTTCACAGGGTTCCAGAACAAAGCCTCAGTCAGGTCCCCAGGGCACAGTATTCCACAATCTAAACAGATGTCATGTTCCCAGGTCACAGGTTTCCAGAATCACGCCTCATTCATGTTCCCAGGCCACAGGGATCCACCATCAAGCCTCAGTCAAGTTCCCAAGCCTGAGGGTTCCACAATCAAACCTCATTCATGTTCCCAGTGCACAGGGTTCTTCCATCAAACCTCAATCATGTTCCCAGGACACAGGTTTCCCGAATCAAACCAAAGTCAAGTTCCCAGGCCATGGGTTTCCAGTACCAGGCCTCAGTCATGTTTCCAGGGCACAGGGTTCCACAATCAAACCTCAGTCATGTTGCCAGTCCACAGGTTTCTGCCATCAAACCTCAGTCAAGTTCCCAGGCCACAGATTTCCAAAATCAAACCTCAGTCATATTCCCAGGACACATGATTCCAGAATCAAACCTCAGTCATGTTCGCAGGCCACAGGGTTTCACAATCAAACCTCAGTCATGTTCCCAGGACAAAGGTGTCCAGAATCAAACCTCAGGCATGTTCCCAGGGAACAGGGTTCCAGAAACAAACCTCAGTCATGTTGCCAGGCGACAGGTTTCCACCATCAAACCTCAGACATGTTCCCAGGCGACAGGGTTCCAGAACCAAACCGTTCTCATGTTCCCAGGCCACAGGGTTCCACAATCCACTGATGTCATATTCCCAGGCCACAGGGTTTCAGAATCAACCTCAGTTATGTTCCCAGGCCACAGGGTTCCAGAATCAAGCCTCCCTCATATTCCCAGGCCACAGGGTTCCACAATTAAACCTCAGTCATATTCCCAGGCCACGGTTCCACCATCAAGCCTCAGTCATGTGCCCAGGCCTGAGTGTTCCACAATCAAACCTAAGACATCTTGCCAGGCCACAGAGTTCCACAATCCACTGATGTCATCTTCCTAGGCCACTGGGTTCCAGAATCAAGGCTCCCTCATATTCCCAGGTCACAGGGTTCTTCCATCAAACCTCAGTCATGTTCCCAAGCCACAGGGTTCCAGAATCAAGCCTCACTCATATTCCCAGGCCTCAGGGTTCCACAATTAAACCTCTGTCATATTCCCAGGCCTGAGTGTTCCACAATCAAAGCTAAGTCATCTTGCCAGGCCACAGGGTTCCACCATCAAACCTCAGTCATGTTCCCAGGCCACAGGGTTCCAGAATAAAACCTCAGTCATATTCCCAGTTCACAGGGTCCAAGAACAAAGCCTCAGTCAGGTCCCCAGGGCACAGTATTCCACAATCTAAACAGATGTCATGTTCCCAGGTCACAGGTTTCCAGAATCACGCCTCATTCATGTTCCCAGGCCACAGGGATACACCATCAAGCCTCAGTCAAGTTCCCAAGCCTGAGGGTTCCACAATCAAACCTCATTCATGTTCCCAGTGCACAGGGTTCTTCCATCAAACCTCAATCATGTTCCCAGGACACAGGTTTCCCGAATCAAACCAAAGTCAAGTTCCCAGGCCATGGGTTTCCAGTACCAGGCCTCAGTCATGTTTCCAGGGCACAGGGTTCCACAATCAAACCTCAGTCATGTTGCCAGTCCACAGGTTTCTGCCATCAAACCTCAGTCAAGTTCCCAGGCCACAGATTTCCAAAATCAAACCTCAGTCATATTCCCAGGACACATGATTCCAGAATCAAACCTCAGTCATGTTCGCAGGCCACAGGGTTTCACAATCAAACCTCAGTCATGTTCCCAGGACAAAGGTGTCCAGAATCAAACCTCAGGCATGTTCCCAGGGAACAGGGTTCCAGAAACAAACCTCAGTCATGTTGCCAGGCGACAGGTTTCCACCATGAAACCTCAGACATGTTCCCAGGCCACAGGGTTCCAGAATCAAGCCTCCCTCATATTCCCAGGCCACAGGGTTCCACACTTAAACCTCAGTCATATTCCCAGGCCAGAGGGTTCCACAATCAAACCTCAGTCCTGTTGCCAGGCCACGGTTCCACCACCAAGCCTCAGTCATGTGCCCAGGCCTGAGTGTTCCACAATCAAACCTAAGACATCTTGCCAGGCCACAGAGTTCCACAATCCACTGATGTCATGTTCCCAGGCCACTGGGTTCCAGAATCAAGCCTCCCTCATATTCCCAGGTCACAGGGTTCCACAATTAAACCTAAGTCATATTCCCAGGCCAGAGGGTTCCACAATCAAACCTCAGTCCTGTTGCCAGGCCACGGTTCCACCATCAAACCTCAGTCACGTTCCCAGGCCACAGGGTTCTTCCATCAAACCTCAGTCATGTTCCCAGGCCACAGGATTCCACAATCTCACATCAGTCATGTTCCCAGGCCAATGGTTTCCAGAATCAAACCTGAGTCATATTCCCAGGCCACATGGTTCCAGAATCAAACCTCAGTCATGTTCCCAGGACACATGGTTCCAGAATAAAACCTCAGCCATGTTCCCTGGACACAGGTTCCAAAAATAAAACCCCAGGCATGTTCCCAGGCCACAGGGTTCCAGAATCAAGCCTCACTCATATTCCCAGGCCTCAGGGTTCCACAATTAAACCTCAGTCATATTCCCAGGCCAGAGGGTTCCACAATCAAAGCTAAGTCATCTTGCCAGGCCACAGGCTTCCACCATCAAGCCTCAGTCACGTTCCCAAGCCTGAGGGTTCCACCATCAAACCTCTGTCATGTTGCCAGATCACAGGGTTACAGAATTAAACCACAGTCATATTCCCAGGACAGAGGGTTCCACAGTCAAACCTCAGTCATGTTACCATGCCACAGGGTTCCAGAATCCAACCGATGTCATGTTCCCTGGCCACAGGGTTCCAGAATCTATCCTCAGTCATGTTCCCAGGCCACAGGGTTCCAGAATAAAACCTCAGTCATATTCCCAGTTCACAGGGTTCCAGAACAAAGCCTCAGTCAGGTTCCCAGGGCACAGTATTCCACAATCTAAACAGATGTCATGTTCCCAGGTCACAGGTTTCCAGAATCACGCCTCATTCATGTTCCCAGGCCACAGGGATCCACCATCAAGCCTCAGTCAAGTTCCCAAGCCTGAGGGTTCCACAATCAAACCTCATTCATGTTCCCAGTGCACAGGGTTCTTCCATCAAACCTCAATCATGTTCCCAGGACACAGGTTTCCAGAATCAAACCAAAGTCAAGTTCCCAGGCCATGGGTTTCCAGTACCAGGCCTCAGTCATGTTTCCAGGGCACAGGGTTCCACAATCAAACCTCAGTCATGTTGCCAGTCCACAGGTTTCTGCCATCAAACCTCAGTCAAGTTCCCAGGCCACAGATTTCCAGAATCAAACCTCAGTCATATTCCCAGGACACATGGTTCCAGAATCAAACCTCAGTCATGTTCGCAGGCCACAGGGTTCCACAATCAAACCTCAGTCATGTTCCCAGGAAAAAGGTGTCCAGAATCAAACCTCAGTCATGTTCCCAGGGAACAGGGTTCCAGAAACAAACCTCAGTCATGATGCCAGGCCACAGGTTACCACCATCAACCCTCAGACATGTTCCCAGGCCACAGGGTTCCAGAATCAAACCGTTCTCATGTTCCCAGGCCACAGGGTTCCACAATCCACTGATGTCATGTTCCCAGGCCACAGGGTTCCAGAATCACGCCTCAGTCATATTCCCAGGCCACAGGGTTCCAGAATTAAACCTCAGTCATATTCCCAGGCCAGAGGGTTCCAGAATCCAACCGATGTCATGTTCCCAGGCCACAGGGTTCTAGAACCAAGCCTCAGTCAGGTTCCCAGGCCTCACGGATCCAGAATCAAACCTCAGTCATGTTGCCAGGCCATAGGGTACCACCATCCAACCTCAGTCATATTCCCAGTCCACAGGTTTCCAGAATCAAACCGATTTCATGTTCCCAGGCAACAGGGTACCAGAATTCAAACCCATGTCATGTTCCCAGGCCACAGGGTTCCACCATCAAATCTCAGTCATTTTGCCAGGCCACAGGTTTCCACCACCAAGCCTCATTCATGTTCCCAAGCCTGAGTGTTCCACAATCAAACCTAAGTCATCTTGCCAGGCCACAGGGTTCCACAATCCACTGATGTCATGTTCCCAGGCCACAGGGTTCCAGAATCATACCTCAGTTATGTTCCCAGGCCACAGGGTTCCAGAATCAAGCCTCCCTCATATTCCCAGGCCACAGGGTTCCACAATTAAACCTCAGTCATATTCCTAGGCCAGAGGGTTCCACAATCAAACCTCAGTCCTGTTGCCAGGCCACGGTTCCACCATCAAGCCTCAGTCATGTTGCCAGGCCACAGGTTACCACCATCAATCCTCAGTCATGTTCCCAGTGCACAGGGTTCCTCCATCAAACCTCAATCATGTTCCCAGGACACAGGTTTCCCGAATCAAACCAAAGTCAAGTTCCCAGGCCATGGGTTTCCAGTACCAGGCCTCAGTCATGTTTCCAGGGCACAGGGTTCCACAATCAAACCTCAGTCATGTTGCCAGTCCACAGGTTTCTGCCATCAAACCTCAGTCAAGTTCCCAGGCCACAGAATTCCAAAATCAAACCTCAGTCATATTCCCAGGAAACATGATTCCAGAATCAAACCTCAGTCATGTTCGCAGGCCACAGGGTTTCACAATCAAACCTCAGTCATGTTCCCAGGACAAAGGTGTCCAGCATCAAACCTCAGGCATGTTGCCAGGGAACAGGGTTCCAGAAACAAACCTCAGTCATGTTGCCAGGCCACAGGTTTCCACCATCAAACCTCAGACATGTTCCCAGGCCACAGGGTTCCACAATCCACTGATGTCATGTTCCCAGGCCACAGGGTTTCAGAATCAACCTCAGTTATGTTCCCAGGCCACAGGGTTCCACAATTAAACCTCAGTCATATTCCCAGGCCAGAGGGTTCCACAATCAAACCTCAGTCCTGTTGCCAGGCCACGGTTCCACCATCAAGCCTCAGTCATGTGCCCAGGCCTGAGTGTTCCACAATCAAACCTAAGACATCTTGCCAGGCCACAGAGTTCCACAATCCACTGATGTCATGTTCCGAGGCCACTGGGTTCCAGAATCAAGCCTCCCTCATATTCCCAGGTCACAGGGTTCCACAATTAAACCTAAGTCATATTCCCAGGCCAGAGGGTTCCACAATCAAACCTCAGTCCTGTTGCCAGGCCACGGTTCCACCATCAAACCTCAGTCACGTTCCCAGGCCACAGAGTTCTTCCATCAAACCTCAGTCATGTTCCCAGGCCACAGGATTCCACAATCTCACATCAGTCATGTTCCCAGGCCAATGGTTTCCAGAATCAAACCTGAGTCATATTCCCAGGCCACATGGTTCCAGAATCAAACCTCAGTCATGTTCCCAGGACACATGGTTCCAGAATAAAACCTCAGCCATGTTCCCTGGACACAGGTTCCAAAAATAAAACCCCAGGCATGTTCCCAGGCCACAGGGTTCCAGAATCAAGCCTCACTCATATTCCCAGGCCTCAGGGTTCCACAATTAAACCTCAGTCATATTCCCAGGCCAGAGGGTTCCACAATCAAAGCTAAGTCATCTTGCCAGGCCACAGGGTTCCACCATCAAACCTCAGTCCTGTGACCAGGCCACAGGCTTCCACCATCAAGCCTCAGTCACGTTCCCAAGCCTGAGGGTTCCACCATCAAACCTCTGTCATGTTGCCAGATCACAGGGTTACAGAATTAAACCACAGTCATATTCCCAGGACAGAGGGTTCCACAGTCAAACCTCAGTCATGTTACCATGCCACAGGGTTCCAGAATCCAACCGATGTCATGTTCCCTGGCCACAGGGTTCCAGAATCTATCCTCAGTCATGTTCCCAGGCCACAGGGCTCCAGAATAAAACCTCAGTCATATTCCCAGTTCACAGGGTTCCAGAACAAAGCCTCAGTCAGGTCCCCAGGGCACAGTATTCCACAATCTAAACAGATGTCATGTTCCCAGGTCACAGGTTTCCAGAATCACGCCTCATTCATGTTCCCAGGCCACAGGGATCCACCATCAAGCCTCAGTCAAGTTCCCAAGCCTGAGGGTTCCACAATCAAACCTCATTCATGTTCCCAGTGCACAGGGTTCTTCCATCAAACCTCAATCATGTTCCCAGGACACAGGTTTCCCGAATCAAACCAAAGTCAAGTTCCCAGGCCATGGGTTTCCAGTACCAGGCCTCAGTCATGTTTCCAGGGCACAGGGTTCCACAATCAAACCTCAGTCATGTTGCCAGTCCACAGGTTTCTGCCATCAAACCTCAGTCAAGTTCCCAGGCCACAGATTTCCAAAATCAAACCTCAGTCATATTCCCAGGACACATGATTCCAGAATCAAACCTCAGTCATGTTCGCAGGCCACAGGGTTTCACAATCAAACCTCAGTCATGTTCCCAGGACAAAGGTGTCCAGAATCAAACCTCAGGCATGTTCCCAGGGAACAGGGTTCCAGAAACAAACCTCAGTCATGTTGCCAGGCGACAGGTTTCCACCATCAAACCTCAGACATGTTCCCAGGCGACAGGGTTCCAGAACCAAACCGTTCTCATGTTCCCAGGCCACAGGGTTCCACAATCCACTGATGTCATGTTCCCAGGCCACAGGGTTTCAGAATCAACCTCAGTTATGTTCCCAGGCCACAGGGTTCCAGAATCAAGCCTCCCTCATATTCCCAGGCCACAGGGTTCCACAATTAAACCTCAGTCATATTCCCAGGCCACGGTTCCACCATCAAGCCTCAGTCATGTGCCCAGGCCTGAGTGTTCCACAATCAAACCTAAGACATCTTGCCAGGCCACAGGGTTCCACCATCAAACCTCAGTCATGTTCCCAGGCCACAGGGTTCCAGAATAAAACCTCAGTCATATTCCCAGTTCACAGGGTCCAAGAACAAAGCCTCAGTCAGGTCCCCAGGGCACAGTATTCCACAATCTAAACAGATGTCATGTTCCCAGGTCACAGGTTTCCAGAATCACGCCTCATTCATGTTCCCAGGCCACAGGGATCCACCATCAAGCCTCAGTCAAGTTCCCAAGCCTGAGGGTTCCACAATCAAACCTCATTCATGTTCCCAGTGCACAGGGTTCTTCCATCAAACCTCAATCATGTTCCCAGGACACAGGTTTCCCGAATCAAACCAAAGTCAAGTTCCCAGGCCATGGGTTTCCAGTACCAGGCCTCAGTCATGTTTCCAGGGCACAGGGTTCCACAATCAAACCTCAGTCATGTTGCCAGTCCACAGGTTTCTGCCATCAAACCTCAGTCAAGTTCCCAGGCCACAGATTTCCAAAATCAAACCTCAGTCATATTCCCAGGACACATGATTCCAGAATCAAACCTCAGTCATGTTCGCAGGCCACAGGGTTTCACAATCAAACCTCAGTCATGTTCCCAGGACAAAGGTGTCCAGAATCAAACCTCAGGCATGTTCCCAGGGAACAGGGTTCCAGAAACAAACCTCAGTCATGTTGCCAGGCGACAGGTTTCCACCATGAAACCTCAGACATGTTCCCAGGCCACAGGGTTCCAGAATCAAGCCTCCCTCATATTCCCAGGCCACAGGGTTCCACAATTAAACCTCAGTCATATTCCCAGGCCAGAGGGTTCCACAATCAAACCTCAGTCCTGTTGCCAGGCCACGGTTCCACCACCAAGCCTCAGTCATGTGCCCAGGCCTGAGTGTTCCACAATCAAACCTAAGACATCTTGCCAGGCCACAGAGTTCCACAATCCACTGATGTCATCTTCCCAGGCCACTGGGTTCCAGAATCAAGCCTCCCTCATATTCCCAGGTCACAGGGTTCCACAATTAAACCTAAGTCATATTCCCAGGCCAGAGGGTTCCACAATCAAACCTCAGTCCTGTTGCCAGGCCACGGTTCCACCATCAAACCTCAGTCACGTTCCCAGGCCACAGGGTTCTTCCATCAAACCTCAGTCATGTTCCCAGGCCACAGGATTCCACAATCTCACATCAGTCATGTTCCCAGGCCAATGGTTTCCAGAATCAAACCTGAGTCATATTCCCAGGCCACATGGTTCCAGAATCAAACCTCAGTCATGTTCCCAGGACACATGGTTCCAGAATAAAACCTCAGCCATGTTCCCTGGACACAGGTTCCAAAAATAAAACCCCAGGCATGTTCCCAGGCCACAGGGTTCCAGAATCAAGCCTCACTCATATTCCCAGGCCTCAGGGTTCCACAATTAAACCTCAGTCATATTCCCAGGCCAGAGGGTTCCACAATCAAAGCTAAGTCATCTTGCCAGGCCACAGGGTTCCACCATCAAACCTCAGTCCTGTGACCAGGCCACAGGCTTCCACCATCAAGCCTCAGTCACGTTCCCAAGCCTGAGGGTTCCACCATCAAACCTCTGTCATGTTGCCAGATCACAGGGTTACAGAATTAAACCACAGTCATATTCCCAGGACAGAGGGTTCTACAGTCAAACCTCAGTCATGTTACCATGCCACAGGGTTCCAGAATCCAACCGATGTCATGTTCCCTGGCCACAGGGTTCCAGAATCTATCCTCAGTCATGTTCCCAGGCCACAGGGTTCCAGAATAAAACCTCAGTCATATTCCCAGTTCACAGGGTTCCAGAACAAAGCCTCAGTCAGGTTCCCAGGGCACAGTATTCCACAATCTAAACAGATGTCATGTTCCCAGGTCACAGGTTTCCAGAATCACGCCTCATTCATGTTCCCAGGCCACAGGGATCCACCATCAAGCCTCAGTCAAGTTCCCAAGCCTGAGGGTTCCACAATCAAACCTCATTCATGTTCCCAGTGCACAGGGTTCTTCCATCAAACCTCAATCATGTTCCCAGGACACAGGTTTCCAGAATCAAACCAAAGTCAAGTTCCCAGGCCATGGGTTTCCAGTACCAGGCCTCAGTCATGTTTCCAGGGCACAGGGTTCCACAATCAAACCTCAGTCATGTTGCCAGTCCACAGGTTTCTGCCATCAAACCTCAGTCAAGTTCCCAGGCCACAGATTTCCAGAATCAAACCTCAGTCATATTCCCAGGACACATGGTTCCAGAATCAAACCTCAGTCATGTTCGCAGGCCACAGGGTTCCACAATCAAACCTCAGTCATGTTCCCAGGAAAAAGGTGTCCAGAATCAAACCTCAGTCATGTTCCCAGGGAACAGGGTTCCAGAAACAAACCTCAGTCATGATGCCAGGCCACAGGTTACCACCATCAACCCTCAGACATGTTCCCAGGCCACAGGGTTCCAGAATCAAACCGTTCTCATGTTCCCAGGCCACAGGGTTCCACAATCCACTGATGTCATGTTCCCAGGCCACAGGGTTCCAGAATCACGCCTCAGTCATATTCCCAGGCCACAGGGTTCCAGAATTAAACCTCAGTCATATTCCCAGGCCAGAGGGTTCCAGAATCCAACCGATGTCATGTTCCCAGGCCACAGGGTTCTAGAACCAAGCCTCAGTCAGGTTCCCAGGCCTCACGGATCCAGAATCAAACCTCAGTCATGTTGCCAGGCCATAGGGTACCACCATCCAACCTCAGTCATATTCCCAGTCCACAGGTTTCCAGAATCAAACCGATTTCATGTTCCCAGGCAACAGGGTACCAGAATTCAAACCCATGTCATGTTCCCAGGCCACAGGGTTCCACCATCAAATCTCAGTCATTTTGCCAGGCCACAGGTTTCCACCACCAAGCCTCATTCATGTTCCCAAGCCTGAGTGTTCCACAATCAAACCTAAGTCATCTTGCCAGGCCACAGGGTTCCACAATCCACTGATGTCATGTTCCCAGGCCACAGGGTTCCAGAATCATACCTCAGTTATGTTCCCAGGCCACAGGGTTCCAGAATCAAGCCTCCCTCATATTCCCAGGCCACAGGGTTCCACAATTAAACCTCAGTCATATTCCTAGGCCAGAGGGTTCCACAATCAAACCTCAGTCCTGTTGCCAGGCCACGGTTCCACCATCAAGCCTCAGTCATGTTGCCAGGCCACAGGTTACCACCATCAATCCTCAGTCATGTTCCCAGTGCACAGGGTTCCTCCATCAAACCTCAATCATGTTCCCAGGACACAGGTTTCCCGAATCAAACCAAAGTCAAGTTCCCAGGCCATGGGTTTCCAGTACCAGGCCTCAGTCATGTTTCCAGGGCACAGGGTTCCACAATCAAACCTCAGTCATGTTGCCAGTCCACAGGTTTCTGCCATCAAACCTCAGTCAAGTTCCCAGGCCACAGAATTCCAAAATCAAACCTCAGTCATATTCCCAGGAAACATGATTCCAGAATCAAACCTCAGTCATGTTCGCAGGCCACAGGGTTTCACAATCAAACCTCAGTCATGTTCCCAGGACAAAGGTGTCCAGCATCAAACCTCAGGCATGTTGCCAGGGAACAGGGTTCCAGAAACAAACCTCAGTCATGTTGCCAGGCCACAGGTTTCCACCATCAAACCTCAGACATGTTCCCAGGCCACAGGGTTCCACAATCCACTGATGTCATGTTCCCAGGCCACAGGGTTTCAGAATCAACCTCAGTTATGTTCCCAGGCCACAGGGTTCCACAATTAAACCTCAGTCATATTCCCAGGCCAGAGGGTTCCACAATCAAACCTCAGTCCTGTTGCCAGGCCACGGTTCCACCATCAAGCCTCAGTCATGTGCCCAGGCCTGAGTGTTCCACAATCAAACCTAAGACATCTTGCCAGGCCACAGAGTTCCACAATCCACTGATGTCATGTTCCGAGGCCACTGGGTTCCAGAATCAAGCCTCCCTCATATTCCCAGGTCACAGGGTTCCACAATTAAACCTAAGTCATATTCCCAGGCCAGAGGGTTCCACAATCAAACCTCAGTCCTGTTGCCAGGCCACGGTTCCACCATCAAACCTCAGTCACGTTCCCAGGCCACAGGGTTCTTCCATCAAACCTCAGTCATGTTCCCAGGCCACAGGATTCCACAATCTCACATCAGTCATGTTCCCAGGCCAATGGTTTCCAGAATCAAACCTGAGTCATATTCCCAGGCCACATGGTTCCAGAATCAAACCTCAGTCATGTTCCCAGGACACATGGTTCCAGAATAAAACCTCAGCCATGTTCCCTGGACACAGGTTCCAAAAATAAATCCCCAGGCATGTTCCCAGGCCACAGGGTTCCAGAATCAAGCCTCACTCATATTCCCAGGCCTCAGGGTTCCACAATTAAACCTCAGTCATATTCCCAGGCCAGAGGGTTCCACAATCAAAGCTAAGTCATCTTGCCAGGACACAGGGTTCCACCATCAAACCTCAGTCCTGTGACCAGGCCACAGGCTTCCACCATCAAGCCTCAGTCACGTTCCCAAGCCTGAGGGTTCCACCATCAAACCTCTGTCATGTTGCCAGATCACAGGGTTACAGAATTAAACCACAGTCATATTCCCAGGACAGAGGGTTCCACAGTCAAACCTCAGTCATGTTACCATGCCACAGGGTTCCAGAATCCAACCGATGTCATGTTCCCTGGCCACAGGGTTCCAGAATCTATCCTCAGTCATGTTCCCAGGCCACAGGGTTCCAGAATAAAACCTCAGTCATATTCCCAGTTCACAGGGTTCCAGAACAAAGCCTCAGTCAGGTTCCCAGTGCACAGTATTCCACAATCTAAACAGATGTCATGTTCCCAGGTCACAGGTTTCCAGAATCACGCCTCATTCATGTTCCCAGGCCACAGGGATCCACCATCAAGCCTCAGTCAAGTTCCCAAGCCTGAGGGTTCCACAATCAAACCTCATTCATGTTCCCAGTGCACAGGGTTCTTCCATCAAACCTCAATCATGTTCCCAGGACACAGGTTTCCAGAATCAAACCAAAGTCAAGTTCCCAGGCCATGGGTTTCCAGTACCAGGCCTCAGTCATGTTTCCAGGGCACAGGGTTCCACAATCAAACCTCAGTCATGTTGCCAGTCCACAGGTTTCTGCCATCAAACCTCAGTCAAGTTCCCAGGCCACAGATTTCCAAAATCAAACCTCAGTCATATTCCCAGGACACATGATTCCAGAATCAAACCTCAGTCATGTTCGCAGGCCACAGGGTTTCACAATCAAACCTCAGTCATGTTCCCAGGACAAAGGTGTCCAGAATCAAACCTCAGGCATGTTCCCAGGGAACAGGGTTCCAGAAACAAACCTCAGTCATGTTGCCAGGCGACAGGTTTCCACCATCAAACCTCAGACATGTTCCCAGGCGACAGGGTTCCAGAACCAAACCGTTCTCATGTTCCCAGGCCACAGGGTTCCACAATCCACTGATGTCATGTTCCCAGGCCACAGGGTTTCAGAATCAACCTCAGTTATGTTCCCAGGCCACAGGGTTCCAGAATCAAGCCTCCCTCATATTCCCAGGCCACAGGGTTCCACAATTAAACCTCAGTCATATTCCCAGGCCAGAGGGTTCCACAATCAAACCTCAGTCCTGTTACCAGGCCACGGTTCCAGCATCAAGCCTCAGTCATGTGCCCAGGCCTGAGTGTTCCACAATCAAACCTAAGACATCTTGCCAGGCCACAGAGTTCCACAATCCACTGATGTCATGTTCCCAGGCCACTGGGTTCCAGAATCAAGCTTCACTCATATTCCCAGGTCACAGGGTTCCACAATTAAACCTAAGTCATATTCCCAGGCCAGAGGGTTCCACAATCAAACCTCAGTCCTGTTGCCAGGCCACGGTTCCACCATCAAACCTCAGTCACGTTCCCAGGCCACAGGGTTCTTCCATCAAACCTCAGTCATGTTCCCAGGCCACAGGATTCCACAATCTAACATCAGTCATGTTCCCAGGCCAATGGTTTCCAGAATCAAACCTGAGTCATATTCCTAGGCCACATGGTTCCAGAATCAAACCTCAGTCATGTTCCCAGGACACATGGTTCCAGAATAAAACCTCAGCCATGTTCCCTGGACACAGGTTCCAAAAATAAAACCCCAGGCATGTTCCCAGGCCACAGGGTTCCAGAATCAAGCCTCACTCATATTCCCAGGCCTCAGAGTTCCACAATTAAACCTCAGTCATATTCCCAGGCCAGAGGGTTCCACAATCAAAGCTAAGTCATCTTGCCAGGCCACAGGGTTCCACCATCAAACCTCAGTCCTGTGACCAGGCCACAGGCTTCCACCATCAAGCCTCAGTCAAGTTCCCAAGCCTGAGGGTTCCACAATCAAACCTCATTCATGTTCCCAGTGCACAGGGTTCTTCCATCAAACCTCAATCATGTTCCCAGGACACAGGTTTCCAGAATCAAACCAAAGTCAAGTTCCCAGGCCATGGGTTTCCAGTACCAGGCCTCAGTCATGTTTCCAGGGCACAGGGTTCCACAATCAAACCTCAGTCATGTTGCCAGTCCACAGGTTTCTGCCATCAAACCTCAGTCAAGTTCCCAGGCCACAGATTTCCAGAATCAAACCTCAGTCATATTCCCAGGACACATGGTTCCAGAATCAAACCTCAGTCATGTTCGCAGGCCACAGGGTTCCACAATCAAACCTCAGTCATGTTCCCAGGAAAAAGGTGTCCAGAATCAAACCTCAGTCATGTTCCCAGGGAACAGGGTTCCAGAAACAAACCTCAGTCATGATGCCAGGCCACAGGTTACCACCATCAAACCTCAGACATGTTCCCAGGCCACAGGGTTCCAGAATCAAACCGTTCTCATGTTCCCAGGCCACAGGGTTCCACAATCCACTGATGTCATGTTCCCAGGCCACAGGGTTCCAGAATCACGCCTCAGTCATATTCCCAGGCCACAGGGTTCCAGAATTAAACCTCAGTCATATTCCCAGGCCAGAGGGTTCCAGAATCCAACCGATGTCATGTTCCCAGGCCACAGGGTTCTAGAACCAAGCCTCAGTCAGGTTCCCAGGCCTCACGGATCCAGAATCAAACCTCAGTCATGTTGCCAGGCCATAGGGTACCACCATCCAACCTCAGTCATATTCCCAGTCCACAGGTTTCCAGAATCAAACCGATTTCATGTTCCCAGGCAACAGGGTACCAGAATTCAAACCCATGTCATGTTCCCAGGCCACAGGGTTCCACCATCAAATCTCAGTCATTTTGCCAGGCCACAGGTTTCCACCACCAAGCCTCATTCATGTTCCCAAGCCTGAGTGTTCCACAATCAAACCTAAGTCATCTTGCCAGGCCACAGGGTTCCACAATCCACTGATGTCATGTTCCCAGGCCACAGGGTTCCAGAATCATACCTCAGTTATGTTCCCAGGCCACAGGGTTCCAGAATCAAGCCTCCCTCATATTCCCAGGCCACAGGGTTCCACAATTAAACCTCAGTCATATTCCCAGGCCAGAGGGTTCCAC
Organism: Balaenoptera physalus; assembly: GCF_965194825.1. Taxonomy (NCBI): domain Eukaryota; kingdom Metazoa; phylum Chordata; class Mammalia; order Artiodactyla; family Balaenopteridae; genus Balaenoptera; species Balaenoptera physalus. Next base: position 25,159,387 of record NC_138894.1, read on the forward strand.
AATCAAACCTCAGTCCTGTTGCCAGGCCACGGTTCCACCATCAAGCCTCAGTCATGTTGCCAGGCCACAGGTTACCACCATCAATCCTCAGTCATGTTCCCAGTGCACAGGGTTCCTCCATCAAACCTCAATCATGTTCCCAGGACACAGGTTTCCCGAATCAAACCAAAGTCAAGTTCCCAGGCCATGGGTTTCCAGTACCAGGCCTCAGTCATGTTTCCAGGGCACAGGGTTCCACAATCAAACCTCAGTCATGTTGCCAGTCCACAGGTTTCTGCCATCAAACCTCAGTCAAGTTCCCAGGCCACAGAATTCCAAAATCAAACCTCAGTCATATTCCCAGGAAACATGATTCCAGAATCAAACCTCAGTCATGTTCGCAGGTCACAGGGTTTCACAATCAAACCTCAGTCATGTTCCCAGGACAAAGGTGTCCAGCATCAAACCTCAGGCATGTTGCCAGGGAACAGGGTTCCAGAAACAAACCTCAGTCATGTTGCCAGGCCACAGGTTTCCACCATCAAACCTCAGACATGTTCCCAGGCGACAGGGTTCCAGAACCAAACCGTTCTCATGTTCCCAGGCCACAGGGTTCCACAATCCACTGATGTCATGTTCCCAGGCCACAGGGTTTCAGAATCAACCTCAGTTATGTTCCCAGGCCACAGGGTTCCAGAATCAAGCCTCCCTCATATTCCCAGGCCACAGGGCTCCACAATTAAACCTCAGTCATATTCCCAGGCCAGAGGGTTCCACAATCAAACCTCAGTCCTGTTGCCAGGCCACGGTTCCACCATCAAGCCTCAGTCATGTGCCCAGGCCTGAGTGTTCCACAATCAAACCTAAGACATCTTGCCAGGCCACAGAGTTCCACAATCCACTGATGTCATGTTCCCAGGCCACTGGGTTCCAGAATCAAGCCTCCCTCATATTCCCAGGTCACAGGGTTCCACAATTAAACCTAAGTCATATTCCCAGGCCAGAGGGTTCCACAATCAAACCTCAGTCCTGTTGCCAGGCCACGGTTCCACCATCAAACCTCAGTCACGTTCCCAGGCCACAGGGTTCTTCCATCAAACCTCAGTCATGTTCCCAGGCCACAGGATTCCACAATCTCACATCAGTCATGTTCCCAGGCCAATGGTTTCCAGAATCAAACCTGAGTCATATTCCCAGGCCACATGGTTCCAGAATCAAACCTCAGTCATGTTCCCAGGACACATGGTTCCAGAATAAAACCTCAGCCATGTTCCCTGGACACAGGTTCCAAAAATAAAACCCCAGGCATGTTCCCAGGCCACAGGGTTCCAGAATCAAGCCTCACTCATATTCCCAGGCCTCAGGGTTCCACAATTAAACCTCAGTCATATTCCCAGGCCAGAGGGTTCCACAATCAAAGCTAAGTCATCTTGCCAAGCCACAGTGTTCCACCATCAAACCTCAGTCCTGTGACCAGGCCACAGGCTTCCACCATCAAGCCTCAGTCACGTTCCCAATCCTGAGGGTTCCACCATCAAACCTCTGTCATGTTGCCAGATCACAGGGTTACAGAATTAAACCACAGTCATATTCCCAGGCCAGAGGGTTCCACAGTCAAACCTCAGTCATGTTACCATGCCACAGGGTGCCAGAATCCATCCGATGTCATGTTCCCTGGCCACAGGGTTCCAGAATCTATCCTCAGTCATGTTCCCAGGCCACAGGGTTCCAGAATAAAACCTTAGTCATATTCCCAGTTCACAGGGTTCCAGAACAAAGCCTCAGTCAGGTTCCCAGGGCACAGTATTCCACAATCTAAACAGATGTCATGTTCCCAGGTCACAGGTTTCCAGAATCACGCCTCATTCATGTTCCCAGGCCACAGGGATCCACCATCAAGCCTCAGTCAAGTTCCCAAGCCTGAGGGTTCCACAATCAAACCTCATTCATGTTCCCAGTGCACAGGGTTCTTCCATCAAACCTCAATCATGTTCCCAGGACACAGGTTTCCCGAATCAAACCAAAGTCAAGTTCCCAGGCCATGGGTTTCCAGTACCAGGCCTCAGTCATGTTTCCAGGGCACAGGGTTCCACAATCAAACCTCAGTCATGTTGCCAGTCCACAGGTTTCTGCCATCAAACCTCAGTCAAGTTCCCAGGCCACAGATTTCCAGAATCAAACCTCAGTCATATTCCCAGGACACATGATTCCAGAATCAAACCTCAGTCATGTTTGCAGGCCACAGGGTTCCACAATCAAACCTCAGTCATGTTCCCAGGAAAAAGGTGTCCAGAATCAAACCTCAGTCATGTTCCCAGGGAACAGGGTTCCAGAAACAAACCTCAGTCATGATGCCAGGCCACAGGTTACCACCATCAAACCTCAGACATGTTCCCAGGCCACAGGGTTCCAGAATCAAACCGTTCTCATGTTCCCAGGCCACAGGGTTCCACAATCCACTGATGTCATGTTCCCAGGCCACAGGGTTCCAGAATCACGCCTCAGTCATATTCCCAGGCCACAGGGTTCCAGAATTAAACCTCAGTCATATTCCCAGGCCAGAGGGTTCCAGAATCCAACCGATGTCATGTTCCCAGGCCACAGGGTTCTAGAACCAAGCCTCAGTCAGGTTCCCAGGCCTCACGGATCCAGAATCAAACCTCAGTCATGTTGCCAGGCCATAGGGTACCACCATCCAACCTCAGTCATATTCCCAGTCCACAGGTTTCCAGAATCAAACCGATTTCATGTTCCCAGGCAACAGGGTACCAGAATTCAAACCCATGTCATGTTCCCAGGCCACAGGGTTCCACCATCAAATCTCAGTCATTTTGCCAGGCCACAGGTTTCCATCACCAAGCCTCATTCATGTTCCCAAGCCTGAGTGTTCCACAATCAAACCTAAGTCATCTTGCCAGGCCACAGGGTTCCACAATCCACTGATGTCATGTTCCCAGGCCACAGGGTTCCAGAATCATACCTCAGTTATGTTCCCAGGCCACAGGGTTCCAGAATCAAGCCTCCCTCATATTCCCAGGCCACAGGGTTCCACAATTAAACCTCAGTCATATTCCCAGGCCAGAGGGTTCCACAATCAAACCTCAGTCCTGTTGCCAGGCCACGGTTCCACCATCAAGCCTCAGTCATGTTGCCAGGCCACAGGTTACCACCATCAATCCTCAGTCATGTTCCCAGTGCACAGGGTTCCTCCATCAAACCTCAATCATGTTCCCAGGACACAGGTTTCCCGAATCAAACAAAAGTCAAGTTCCCAGGCCATGGGTTTCCAGTACCAGGCCTCAGTCATGTTTCCAGGGCACAGGGTTCCACAATCAAACCTCAGTCATGTTGCCAGTCCACAGGTTTCTGCCATCAAACCTCAGTCAAGTTCCCAGGCCACAGAATTCCAAAATCAAACCTCAGTCATATTCCCAGGAAACATGATTCCAGAATCAAACCTCAGTCATGTTCGCAGGCCACAGGGTTTCACAATCAAACCTCAGTCATGTTCCCAGGACAAAGGTGTCCAGCATCAAACCTCAGGCATGTTGCCAGGGAACAGGGTTCCAGAAACAAACCTCAGTCATGTTGCCAGGCCACAGGTTTCCACCATCAAACCTCAGACATGTTCCCAGGCGACAGGGTTCCAGAACCAAACCGTTCTCATGTTCCCAGGCCACAGGGTTCCACAATCCACTGATGTCATGTTCCCAGGCCACAGGGTTTCAGAATCAACCTCAGTTATGTTCCCAGGCCACAGGGTTCCAGAATCAAGCCTCCCTCATATTCCCAGGCCACAGGGTTCCACAATTAAACCTCAGTCATATTCCCAGGCCAGAGGGTTCCACAATCAAACCTCAGTCCTGTTGCCAGGCCACGGTTCCACCATCAAGCCTCAGTCATGTGCCCAGGCCTGAGTGTTCCACAATCAAACCTAAGACATCTTGCCAGGCCACAGAGTTCCACAATCCACTGATGTCATGTTCCCAGGCCACTGGGTTCCAGAATCAAGCCTCCCTCATATTCCCAGGTCACAGGGTTCCACAATTAAACCTAAGTCATATTCCCAGGCCAGAGGGTTCCACAATCAAACCTCAGTCCTGTTGCCAGGCCACGGTTCCACCATCAAACCTCAGTCACGTTCCCAGGCCACAGGGTTCTTCCATCAAACCTCAGTCATGTTCCCAGGCCACAGGATTCCACAATCTCACATCAGTCATGTTCCCAGGCCAATGGTTTCCAGAATCAAACCTGAGTCATATTCCCAGGCCACATGGTTCCAGAATCAAACCTCAGTCATGTTCCCAGGACACATGGTTCCAGAATAAAACCTCAGCCATGTTCCCTGGACACAGGTTCCAAAAATAAAACCCCAGGCATGTTCCCAGGCCACAGGGTTCCAGAATCAAGCCTCACTCATATTCCCAGGCCTCAGGGTTCCACAATTAAACCTCAGTCATATTCCCAGGCCAGAGGGTTCCACAATCAAAGCTAAGTCATCTTGCCAGGCCACAGGGTTCCACCATCAAACCTCAGTCCTGTGACCAGGCCACAGGCTTCTACCATCAAGCCTCAGTCACGTTCCCAAGCCTGAGGGTTCCACCATCAAACCTCTGTCATGTTGCCAGATCACAGGGTTACAGAATTAAACCACAGTCATATTCCCAGGCCAGAGGGTTCCACAGTCAAACCTCAGTCATGTTTCCATGCCACAGGGTTCCAGAATCCAAGCGATGTCATGTTCCCTGGCCACAGGGTTCCAGAATCTATCCTCAGTCATGTTCCCAGGCCACAGGGTTCCAGAATAAAACCTCAGTCATATTCCCAGTTCACAGGGTTCCAGAACAAAGCCTCAGTCAGGTTCCCAGGGCACAGTATTCCACAATCTAAACAGATGTCATGTTCCCAGGTCACAGGTTTCCAGAATCATGCCTCATTAATGTTCCCAGGCCACAGGGATCCACCATCAAGCCTCAGTCAAGTTCCCAAGCCTGAGGGTTCCACAATCAAACCTCATTCATGTTCCCTGTGCACAGGGTTCTTCCATCAAACCTCAATCATGTTCCCAGGACACAGGTTTCCCGAATCAAACCAAAGTCAAGTTCCCAGGCCATGGGTTTCCAGTACCAGGCCTCTGTCATGTTTCCAGGGCACAGGGTTCCACAATCAAACCTCAGTCATGTTGCCAGTCCACAGGTTTCTGCCATCAAACCTCAGTCAAGTTCCCAGGCCACAGATTTCCAGAATCAAACCTCAGTCATGTTCGCAGGCCACAGGGTTCCACAATCAAACCTCAGTCATGTTCCAGGGAACAGGGTTCCAGAAACAAACCTCAGTCATGATGCCAGGCCACAAGTTACCACCATCAAACCTCAGACATGTTCCCAGGCCACAGGGTTCCAGAATCAAACCGTTCTCATGTTCCCAGGCCACAGGGTTCCACAATCCACTGATGTCATGTTCCCAGGCCACAGGGTTCCAGAATCACGCCTCAGTCATATTCCCAGGCCACATTGTTCCAGAATTAAACCTCAGTCATATTCCCAGGCCAGAGGGTTCCAGAATCCAACCGATGTCATGTTCCCAGGCCACAGGGTTCTAGAACCAAGCCTCAGTCAGGTTCCCAGGCCTCAGGGATCCAGAATCAAACCTCAGTCATGTTGCCAGGCCATAGGGTACCACCATCAAACCTCAGTCATATTCCCAGTCCACAGGTTTCCAGAATCAAACCGATTTCATGTTCCCAGGCAACAGGGTACCAGAATCCAAACCCATGTCATGTTCCCAGGACACAGGGTTCCACCATCAAATCTCAGTCATTTTGCCAGGCCACAGGTTTCCACCACCAAGCCTCATTCATGTTCCCAAGCCTGAGTGTTCCACAATCAAACCTAAGTCATCTTGCCAGGCCACAGGGTTCCACAATCCACTGATGTCATGTTCCCAGGCCACAGGGTTCCAGAATCAAACCTCAGTTATGTTCCCAGGCCACAGGGTTCCAGAATCAAGCCTCCCTCATATTCCCAGGACACAGGGTTCCACAATTAAACCTCAGTCATATTCCTAGGCCAGAGGGTTCCACAATCAAACCTCAGTTCTGTTGCCAGGCCACGGTTCCACCATCAAGCCTCAGTCATGTTCCCAGGCCTGAGTGTTCCACAATCAAACCTAAGTCATCTTGCCAGGCCACAGGGTTCCACAATCCACTGATGTCATGTTCCCAGGCCACAGGGTTCCAGAATCAAGCCTCCCTCATATTCCCAGGCCACAGGTTTCCACAATTAAACCTAAGTCATATTCCCAGGCCAGAGGGTTCCACAATCAAACCTCAGTCTTGTTGCCAGGCCACGGTTCCACCATCAAACCTCAGTCATGTTCCCAGGCCACAGGGTTCTTCCATCAAATCTCAGTCATGTTCCCAGGCCACAGGATTCCACAATCTCACATCAGTCATGTTCCCAGGCCAATGGTTTTTCAGAATCAAACCTCAGTCATATTCCCAGGCCACATGGTTCCAGAATCAAACCTCAGTCATGTTCCCAGGACACATGGTTCCAGAATAAAACCTCAGCCATGTTCCCTGGACACCGGTTCCAAAAATAAAACCCCAGTCATGTTCCCAGGCCACAGGGATCCAGAATCAAGCCTCACTCATATTCCCAGGCCTGAGTGTTCCACAATCAAACCTAAGTCATCTTGCCGGGCCACAGGGTTCCACAATCCACTGATGTCATGTTCCCAGGCCACAGGGTTCCTGAATCAAGCCTCCCTCATATTCCCAGGCCACAGGTTTCCACAATTAAACCTAAGTCATATTCCCAGGCCAGAGGGTTCCACAATCAAACCTCAGTCCTGTTGCCAGGCCACGGTTCCACCATGAAGCCTCAGTCATGTTCCCAGTCCAGAGTGTTCCACAATCAAACCTAAGTCATCTTGCCTGGCCACAGGTTTCCACCATCAAACATCAGTCCTGTGACCAGGCCACAGGCTTCCACCATCAAGCCTCAGTCATGTTCCCAAGCCTGAGGGTTCCACAATCAAACCTCTGTCATGTTGCCAGATCACAGGGTTACAGAATTAAACCACAGTCATAATCCCTGGCCAGACGGTTCCACAGTCAAACCTCAGTCATGTTACCATGCCACAGGGTTCCAGAATCCAACCGATGTCATGTTCCCTGGCCACAGGGTTCCAGTATCTATCCTCAGTCATGTTCCCAGGCCACAGGGTTCCAGAACCAAGCCTCAGTCAGCTTCCCAGGGCACAGTATTCCACAATCTAAACAGATGTCATATTCGCAGGTCACAGGTTTCCAGAATCACGCCTCAGTCATGTTCCCAGGCCACAGGGATCCACCATCAAGCCTCAGTCAAGTTCCCAAGCCTGAGGGTTCCACAATCAAACCTCATTCATGTTCCCAGTGCACAGGGTTCTTCCATCAAACCTCAATCATGTTCCCAGGACACAGGTTTCCAGAATCAAACCAAAGTCAAGTTCCCAGGCCATGGGTTTCCAGTACCAGGCCTCAGTCATGTTTCCAGGGCACAGGGTTCCACAATCAAACCTCAGTCATGTTGCCAGTCCACAGGTTTCTGCCATCAAACCTCAGTCAAGTTCCCAGGCCACAGATTTCCAGAATCAAACCTCAGTCATATTCCCAGGACACATGGTTCCAGAATCAAACCTCAGTCATGTTCGCAGGCCACAGGGTTCCACAATCAAACCTCAGTCATGTTCCCAGGAAAAAGGTGTCCAGAATCAAACCTCAGTCATGTTCCCAGGGAACAGGGTTCCAGAAACAAACCTCAGTCATGATGCCAGGCCACAGGTTACCACCATCAAACCTCAGACATGTTCCCAGGCCACAGGATTCCAGAATCAAACCGTTCTCATGTTCCCAGGCCACAGGGTTCCACAATCCACTGATGTCATGTTCCCAGGCCACAGGGTTCCAGAATCATACCTCAGTTATGTTCCCAGGCCACAGGGTTCCAGAATCAAGCCTCCCTCATATTCCCAGGCCACAGGGTTCCACAATTAAACCTCAGTCATATTCCCAGGCCAGAGGGTTCCACAATCAAACCTCAGTCCTGTTACCAGGCCACGGTTCCACCATCAAGCCTCAGTCATGTTCCCAGGCCTGAGTGTTCCATAATCAAACCTAAGTCATCTTGCCAGGCCACAGGGTTCCACAATCCACTGATGTCATGTTCCCAGGCCACGGGGTTCCAAAATCAAGCCTCCCTCATATTCCCAGGCCACAGGTTTCCACAATTAAACCTAAGTCATATTCCCAGGCCAGAGGGTTCCACAATCAAACCTCAGTCTTGTTGCCAGGCCACGATTCCACCATCAAACCTCAGTCATGTTCCCAGGCCACAGGGTTCTTCCATCAAATCTCAGTCATGTTCCCAGGCCACAGGATTCCACAATCTCACATCAGTCATGTTCCCAGGCCAATGGTTTCCAGAATCAAACCTCAGTCATATTCCCAGGCCACATGGTTCCAGAATCAAACCTCAGTCATGTTCCCAGGACACATGGTTCCAGAATAAAACCTCAGCCATGTTCCCTGGACACCGGTTCCAAAAATAAAACCCCAGTCATGTTCCCAGGCCACAGGGTTCCAGAATCAAGCCTCACACATATTCCCAGGCCTCAGGGTTCCACAATTAAACCTCAGTCATATTCCCAGGCCAGAGGGTTCCACAATCAAACCTCAGTCCTGTTGCCAGGCCACCGTTCCACCATGAAGCCTCAGTCATGTTCCCAGTCCAGAGTGTTCCACAATCAAACCTAAGTCATCTTGCCTGGCCACAGGTTTCCACCATCAAACATCAGTCCTGTGACCAGGCCACAGGCTTCCACCATCAAGCCTCAGTCATGTTCCCAAGCCTGAGGGTTCCACCATCAAACCTCTGTCATGTTGCCAGATCACAGGGTTACAGAATTAAACCACAGTCATAATCCCTGGCCAGACGGTTCCACAGTCAAACCTCAGTCATGTTACCATGCCACAGGGTTCCAGAATCCAACCGATGTCATGTTCCCTGGCCACAGGGTTCCAGTATCTATCCTCAGTCATGTTCCCAGGCCACAGGGTTCCAGAACCAAGCCTCAGTCAGGTTCCCAGGGCACAGTATTCCACAATCTAAACAGATGTCATATTCCCAGGTCACAGGTTTCCAGAATCACGCCTCAGTCATGTTCCCAGGCCACAGGTTTCCAGAATCAAACCGATTTCATGTTCCCAGGCAACAGGGTTGCACCATTAAATCTCAGTCCTGTTGCCAGGCCACAGGGTTCCACCATCAAGCCTCAGTCATGTTCCCAAGCCTGAGGGTTCCACAATCAAACCTCAGTCATGTGGCCAGGCCACAGGGTTCAACCATCAAACCTCAGTCATGTTGGCAGTTCTCAGGTTTCTGCGATCAAACCACATTCAACTTCCCAGGCCACAGGGTTCCAGAATCAAACCTCAGTCCTGTTGCCAGGCCACAGGTTACCACCATCAATCCTCAGTCATGTTCCCAGTGCACAGGGTTCCTCCATCAAACCTCAATCATGTTCCCAGGACACAGGTTTCCCGAATCAAACCAAAGTCAAGTTCCCAGGCCATGGGTTTTCAGTACCAGGCCTCAGTCATGTTTCCAGGGCACAGGGTTCCACAATCAAACCTCAGTCATGTTGCCAGTCCACAGGTTTCTGCCATCAAACCTCAGTCAAGTTCCCAGGCCACAGATTTCCAAAATCAAACCTCAGTCATATTCCCAGGACACATGGTTCCAGAATCAAACCTCAGTCATGTTCGCAGGCCACAGGGTTTCACAATCAAACCTCAGTCATGTTCCCAGGACAAAGGTGTCCAGAATCAAACCTCAGGCATGTTCCCAGGGAACAGGGTTCCAGAAACAAACCTCAGTCATGTTGCCAGGCCACAGGTTTCCACCATCAAACCTCAGTCATGTTGCCAGGCCATAGGGTACCACCATCAAACATCAGTCATACTCCCAGGCCACAGGTTTCCAGAATCAAACCGATTTCATGTTCCCAGGCAACAGGGTTCCACCATTAAATCTCAGTCCTGTTGCCAGGCCACAGGGTTCCACCATCAAGCCTCAGTCATGTTCCCAAGCCTGAGGGTTCCACAATCAAACCTCAGTCATGTTGCCAGGCCACAGGGTTCAACCATCAAACCTCAGTCATGTTCCCAGGAAACAGGGTTCCAGAATCAAACCAATGTCATGTTCCCAGGCCACGGGGTTGCAGTATCAGGCCTCAGTCATGTTCCCAGTGCACAGGGTTCCACCATCAAACCTCAATCATGTTGCCAGTCCACAGGTTTCTGCGATCAAATCAGAGTCAAGTTCCAGGCCACAGGCTTCGAGAATCAAGCCTCAGTCATGTTGCCAGGCCACAGGGTACCACCATGAAACCTCAGTCATGTTCCCAGGCCACAGGGTTGTTCCATTAAACCTCAGTCATATTCGCAAGCCACAGGATTCCACAATCTCACATCAGTCATGTTCCCAGGCCAATGGTTTCCGGAATCAAACCTCAGTCATATTCCCAGGACACATGGTTCCAGAATCAAACCTCAGTCATGTTCCGAGGCCACAGGGTTCCAGAATCAAGCCTCCCTCATATTCCCAGGCAACAGGGTTCCACAATTAAACCTCAGTCATATTCCCAGACCAGAGGTTTCAACCATCAAACCTCAGTTATGTTCCCAGGAAACAGGGTTCCAGAATCAAACCAATGTCATGTTCCCAGGGCACGGGGTTCCAGTATTAGGCCTCAGTCATGTTCCCAGGCCACAGGGTTCCACCATCAAACCTCAGTCATGTTGGCAGTCCTCAGGTTTCTGCGATCAAACCACATTCAACTTCCCAGGCCACAGGGTTCCAGAATCAAACCTCAGGCCTGTTGCCAGGCCACAGGTTACCACCATCAATCCTCAGTCATGTTCCCAGTGCACAGGGTTCCTCCATCAAACCTCAATCATGTTCCCAGGACACAGGTTTCCCGAATCAAACCAAAGTCAAGTTCCCAGGCCATGGGTTTCCAGTACCAGGCCTCAGTCATGTTTCCAGGGCACAGGGTTCCACAATCAAACCTCAGTCATGTTGCCAGTCCACAGGTTTCTGCCATCAAACCTCAGTCAAGTTCCCAGGCCACAGATTTCCAAAATCAAACCTCAGTCATATTCCCAGGACACATGATTCCAGAATCAAACCTCAGTCATGTTCGCAGGCCACAGGGTTTCACAATCAAACCTCAGTCATGTTCCCAGGACAAAGGTGTCCAGAATCAAACCTCAGGCATGTTCCCAGGGAACAGGGTTCCAGAAACAAACCTCAGTCATGTTGCCAGGCCACAGGTTTCCACCATCAAACCTCAGACATGTTCCCAGGCGACAGGGTTCCAGAACCAAACCGTTCTCATGTTCCCAGGCCACAGGGTTCCACAATCCACTGATGTCATGTTCCCAGGCCACAGGGTTTCAGAATCAACCTCAGTTATGTTCCCAGGCCACAGGGTTCCAGAATCAAGCCTCCCTCATATTCCCAGGCCACAGGGTTCCACAAATAAACATCAGTCATATTCCCAGGCCAGAGGGTTCCACAATCAAACCTCAGTCCTATTGCCAGGCCACGGTTCCACCATCAAACCTCAGACATGTTCCCAGGCGACAGGGTTCCAGAAACAAACCGTTCTCATGTTCCCAGGCCACAGGGTTCCACAATCCACTGATGTCATGTTCCCAGGCCACAGGGTTTCAGAATCAACCTCAGTTATGTTCCCAGGCCACAGGGTTCCAGAATCAAGCCTCCCTCATATTCCCAGGCCACAGGGTTCCACAATTAAACCTCAGTCATATTCCCAGGCCAGAGGGTTCCACAATCAAACCTCAGTCCTGTTGCCAGGCCAAGGTTCCACCATCAAGCCTCAGTCATGTGCCCAGGCCTGAGTGTTCCACAATCAAACCTAAGACATCTTGCCAGGCCACAGAGTTCCACAATCCACTGATGTCATGTTCCCAGGCCACTGGGTTCCAGAATCAAGCCTCCCTCATATTCCCAGGTCACAGGGTTCCACAATTAAACCTAAGTCATATTCCCAGGCCAGAGGGTTCCACAATCAAACCTCAGTCCTGTTGCCAGGCCACGGTTCCACCATCAAACCTCAGTCACGTTCCCAGGCCACAGGGTTCTTCCATCAAACCTCAGTCATGTTCCCAGGCCACAGGATTCCACAATCTCACATCAGTCATGTTCCCAGGCCAATGGTTTCCAGAATCAAACCTCAGTCATATTCCCAGGCCACATGGTTCCAGAATCAAACCTCAGTCATGTTCCCAGGACACATGGTTCCAGAATAAAACCTCAGCCATGTTCCCTGGACACAGGTTCCAAAAATAAAACCCCAGGCATGTTCCCAGGCCACAGGGTTCCAGAATCAAGCCTCACTCATATTCCCAGGCCTCAGGGTTCCACAATTAAACCTCAGTCATATTCCCAGGCCAGAGGGTTCCACAATCAAAGCTAAGTCATCTTGCCAGGCCACAGGGTTCCACCATCAAACCTCAGTCCTGTGACCAGGCCACAGGCTTCTACCATCAAGCCTCAGTCACGTTCCCAAGCCTGAGGGTTCCACCATCAAACCTCTGTCATGTTGCCAGATCACAGGGTTACAGAATTAAACCACAGTCATATTCCCAGGCCAGAGGGTTCCACAGTCAAACCTCAGTCATGTTTCCATGCCACAGGGTTCCAGAATCCAAGCGATGTCATGTTCCCTGGCCACAGGGTTCCAGAATCTATCCTCAGTCATGTTCCCAGGCCACAGGGTTCCAGAATAAAACCTCAGTCATATTCCCAGTTCACAGGGTTCCAGAACAAAGCCTCAGTCAGGTTCCCAGGGCACAGTATTCCACAATCTAAACAGATGTCATGTTCCCAGGTCACAGGTTTCCAGAATCATGCCTCATTAATGTTCCCAGGCCACAGGGATCCACCATCAAGCCTCAGTCAAGTTCCCAAGCCTGAGGGTTCCACAATCAAACCTCATTCATGTTCCCAGTGCACAGGGTTCTTCCATCAAACCTCAATCATGTTCCCAGGACACAGGTTTCCCGAATCAAACCAAAGTCAAGTTCCCAGGCCATGGGTTTCCAGTACCAGGCCTCAGTCATGTTTCCAGGGCACAGGGTTCCACAATCAAACCTCAGTCATGTTGCCAGTCCACAGGTTTCTGCCATCAAACCTCAGTCAAGTTCCCAGGCCACAGATTTCCAGAATCAAACCTCAGTCATGTTCGCAGGCCACAGGGTTCCACAATCAAACCTCAGTCATGTTCCCAGGGAACAGGGTTCCAGAAACAAACCTCAGTCATGATGCCAGGCCACAGGTTACTACCATCAAACCTCAGACATGTTCCCAGGCCACAGGGTTCCAGAATCAAACCGTTCTCATGTTCCCAGGCCACAGGGTTCCACAATTAAACCTCAGTCATATTCCCAGGCCAGAGGGTTCCACAATCAAACCTCAGTCCTGTTACCAGGCCACGGTTCCACCATCAAGCCTCAGTCATGTTCCCAGGCCTGAGTGTTCCATAATCAAACCTAAGTCATCTTGCCAGGCCACAGGGTTCCACAATCCACTGATGTCATGTTCCCAGGCCACGGGGTTCCAAAATCAAGCCTCCCTCATATTCCCAGGCCACAGGTTTCCACAATTAAACCTAAGTCATATTCCCAGGCCAGAGGGTTCCACAATCAAACCTCAGTCTTGTTGCCAGGCCACGATTCCACCATCAAACCTCAGTCATGTTCCCAGGCCACAGGGTTCTTCCATCAAATCTCAGTCATGTTCCCAGGCCACAGGATTCCACAATCTCACATCAGTCATGTTCCCAGGCCAATGGTTTCCAGAATCAAACCTCAGTCATATTCCCAGGCCACATGGTTCCAGAATCAAACCTCAGTCATGTTCCCAGGACACATGGTTCCAGAATAAAACCTCAGCCATGTTCCCTGGACACCGGTTCCAAAAATAAAACCCCAGTCATGTTCCCAGGCCACAGGGTTCCAGAATCAAGCCTCACTCATATTCCCAGGCCTGAGTGTTCCACTATCAAACCTAAATCATCTTGCCAGGCCACAGGGTTCCAGAATCAAGCCTCACACATATTCCCAGGCCTCAGGGTTCCACAATTAAACCTCAGTCATATTCCCAGGCCAGAGGGTTCCACAATCAAACCTCAGTCCTGTTGCCAGGCCACCGTTCCACCATGAAGCCTCAGTCATGTTCCCAGTCCAGAGTGTTCCACAATCAAACCTAAGTCATCTTGCCTGGCCACAGGTTTCCACCATCAAACATCAGTCCTGTGACCAGGCCACAGGCTTCCACCATCAAGCCTCAGTCATGTTCCCAAGCCTGAGGGTTCCACCATCAAACCTCTGTCATGTTGCCAGATCACAGGGTTACAGAATTAAACCACAGTCATAATCCCTGGCCAGACGGTTCCACAGTCAAACCTCAGTCATGTTACCATGCCACAGGGTTCCAGAATCCAACCGATGTCATGTTCCCTGGCCACAGGGTTCCAGTATCTATCCTCAGTCATGTTCCCAGGCCACAGGGTTCCAGAACCAAGCCTCAGTCAGGTTCCCAGGGCACAGTATTCCACAATCTAAACAGATGTCATATTCCCAGGTCACAGGTTTCCAGAATCACGCCTCAGTCATGTTCCCAGGCCACAGGTTTCCAGAATCAAACCGATTTCATGTTCCCAGGCAACAGGGCTGCACCATTAAATCTCAGTCCTGTTGCCAGGCCACAGGGTTCCACCATCAAGCCTCAGTCATGTTCCCAAGCCTGAGGGTTCCACAATCAAACCTCAGTCATGTGGCCAGGCCACAGGGTTCAACCATCAAACCTCAGTCATGTTGGCAGTTCTCAGGTTTCTGCGATCATACCACATTCAACTTCCCAGGCCACAGGGTTCCAGAATCAAACCTCAGTCCTGTTGCCAGGCCACAGGTTACCACCATCAATCCTCAGTCATGTTCCCAGTGCACAGGGTTCCTCCATCAAACCTCAATCATGTTCCCAGGACACAGGTTTCCCGAATCAAACCAAAGTCAAGTTCCCAGGCCATGGGTTTTCAGTACCAGGCCTCAGTCATGTTTCCAGGGCACAGGGTTCCACAATCAAATCTCAGTCATGTTGCCAGTCCACAGGTTTCTGCCATCAAACCTCAGTCAAGTTCCCAGGCCACAGATTTCCAAAATCAAACCTCAGTCATATTCCCAGGACACATGATTCCAGAATCAAACCTCAGTCATGTTCGCAGGCCACAGGGTTTCACAATCAAACCTCAGTCATGTTCCCAGGACAAAGGTGTCCAGAATCAAACCTCAGGCATGTTCCCAGGGAACAGGGTTCCAGAAACAAACCTCAGTCATGTTGCCAGGCCACAGGTTTCCACCATCAAACCTCAGTCATGTTGCCAGGCCATAGGGTACCACCATCAAACATCAGTCATACTCCCAGGCCACAGGTTTCCAGAATCAAACCGATTTCATGTTCCCAGGCAACAGGGTTCCACCATTAAATCTCAGTCCTGTTGCCAGGCCACAGGGTTCCACCATCAAGCCTCAGTCATGTTCCCAAGCCTGAGGGTTCCACAATCAAACCTCAGTCATGTTGCCAGGCCACAGGGTTCAACCATCAAACCTCAGTCATGTTCCCAGGAAACAGGGTTCCAGAATCAAACCAATGTCATGTTCCCAGGCCACGGGGTTGCAGTATCAGGCCTCAGTCATGTTCCCAGTGCACAGGGTTCCACCATCAAACCTCAATCATGTTGCCAGTCCACAGGTTTCTGCGATCAAATCAGAGTCAAGTTCCAGGCCACAGGCTTCGAGAATCAAGCCTCAGTCATGTTGCCAGGCCACAGGGTACCACCATGAAACCTCAGTCATGTTCCCAGGCCACAGGGTTGTTCCATTAAACCTCAGTCATATTCGCAAGCCACAGGATTCCACAATCTCACATCAGTCATGTTCCCAGGCCAATGGTTTCCGGAATCAAACCTCAGTCATATTCCCAGGACACATGGTTCCAGAATCAAACCTCAGTCATGTTCCGAGGCCACAGGGTTCCAGAATCAAGCCTCCCTCATATTCCCAGGCAACAGGGTTCCACAATTAAACCTCAGTCATATTCCCAGACCAGAGGTTTCAACCATCAAACCTCAGTTATGTTCCCAGGAAACAGGGTTCCAGAATCAAACCAATGTCATGTTCCCAGGGCACGGGGTTCCAGTATTAGGCCTCAGTCATGTTCCCAGGCCACAGGGTTCCACCATCAAACCTCAGTCATGTTGGCAGTCCTCAGGTTTCTGCGATCAAACCACATTCAACTTCCCAGGCCACAGGGTTCCAGAATCAAACCTCAGGCCTGTTGCCAGGCCACAGGTTACCACCATCAATCCTCAGTCATGTTCCCAGTGCACAGGGTTCCTCCATCAAACCTCAATCATGTTCCCAGGACACAGGTTTCCCGAATCAAACCAAAGTCAAGTTCCCAGGCCATGGGTTTCCAGTACCAGGCCTCAGTCATGTTTCCAGGGCACAGGGTTCCACAATCAAACCTCAGTCATGTTGCCAGTCCACAGGTTTCTGCCATCAAACCTCAGTCAAGTTCCCAGGCCACAGATTTCCAAAATCAAACCTCAGTCATATTCCCAGGACACATGATTCCAGAATCAAACCTCAGTCATGTTCGCAGGCCACAGGGTTTCACAATCAAACCTCAGTCATGTTCCCAGGACAAAGGTGTCCAGAATCAAACCTCAGGCATGTTGCCAGGGAACAGGGTTCCAGAAACAAACCTCAGTCATGTTGCCAGGCCACAGGTTTCCACCATCAAACCTCAGACATGTTCCCAGGCGACAGGGTTCCAGAACCAAACCGTTCTCATGTTCCCAGGCCACAGGGCTCCACAATCCACTGATGTCATGTTCCCAGGCCACAGGGTTTCAGAATCAACCTCAGTTATGTTCCCAGGCCACAGGGTTCCAGAATCAAGCCTCCCTCATATTCCCAGGCCACAGGGTTCCACAATTAAACCTCAGTCATATTCCCAGGCCAGAGGGTTCCACAATCAAACCTCAGTCCTATTGCCAGGCCACGGTTCCACCATCAAACCTCAGACATGTTCCCAGGCGACAGGGTTCCAGAACCAAACCGTTCTCATGTTCCCAGGCCACAGGGTTCCACAATCCACTGATGTCATGTTCCCAGGCCACAGGGTTTCAGAATCAACCTCAGTTATGTTCCCAGGCCACAGGGTTCCAGAATCAAGACTCCCTCATATTCCCAGGCCACAGGGTTCCACAATTAAACCTCAGTCATATTCCCAGGCCAGAGGGTTCCACAATCAAACCTCAGTCCTGTTGCCAGGCCACGGTTCCACCATCAAGCCTCAGTCATGTGCCCAGGCCTGAGTGTTCCACAATCAAACCTAAGACATCTTGCCAGGCCACAGAGTTCCACAATCCACTGATGTCATGTTCCCAGGCCACTGGGTTCCAGAATCAAGCCTCCCTCATATTCCCAGGTCACAGGGTTCCACAATTAAACCTAAGTCATATTCCCAGGCCAGAGGGTTCCACAATCAAACCTCAGTCCTGTTGCCAGGCCACGGTTCCACCATCAAACCTCAGTCACGTTCCCAGGCCACAGGGTTCTTCCATCAAACCTCAGTCATGTTCCCAGGCCACAGGATTCCACAATCTCACATCAGTCATGTTCCCAGGCCAATGGTTTCCAGAAGCAAACCTCAGTCATATTCCCAGGCCACATGGTTCCAGAATCAAACCTCAGTCATGTTCCCAGGACACATGGTTCCAGAATAAAACCTCAGCCATGTTCCCTGGACACAGGTTCCAAAAATAAAACCCCAGGCATGTTCCCAGGCCACAGGGTTCCAGAATCAAGCCTCACACATATTCCCAGGCCTCAGGGTTCCACAATTAAACCTCAGTCATATTCCCAGGCCAGAGGGTTCCACAATCAAAGCTAAGTCATCTTGCCAGGCCACAGGGTTCCACCATCAAACCTCAGTCCTGTGACCAGGCCACAGGCTTCTACCATCAAGCCTCAGTCACGTTCCCAAGCCTGAGGGTTCCACCATCAAACCTCTGTCATGTTGCCAGATCACAGGGTTACAGAATTAAACCACAGTCATATTCCCAGGCCAGAGGGTTCCACAGTCAAACCTCAGTCATGTTTCCATGCCACAGGGTTCCAGAATCCAAGCGATGTCATGTTCCCTGGCCACAGGGTTCCAGAATCTATCCTCAGTCATGTTCCCAGGCCACAGGGTTCCAGAATAAAACCTCAGTCATATTCCCAGTTCACAGGGTTCCAGAACAAAGCCTCAGTCAGGTTCCCAGGGCACAGTATTCCACAATCTAAACAGATGTCATGTTCCCAGGTCACAGGTTTCCAGAATCATGCCTCATTAATGTTCCCAGGCCACAGGGATCCACCATCAAGCCTCAGTCAAGTTCCCAAGCCTGAGGGTTCCACAATCAAACCTCATTCATGTTCCCAGTGCACAGGGTTCTTCCATCAAACCTCAATCATGTTCCCAGGACACAGGTTTCCCGAATCAAACCAAAGTCAAGTTCCCAGGCCATGGGTTTCCAGTACCAGGCCTCAGTCATGTTTCCAGGGCACAGGGTTCCACAATCAAACCTCAGTCATGTTGCCAGTCCACAGGTTTCTGCCATCAAACCTCAGTCAAGTTCCCAGGCCACAGATTTCCAGAATCAAACCTCAGTCATGTTCGCAGGCCACAGGGTTCCACAATCAAACCTCAGTCATGTTCCCAGGGAACAGCGTTCCAGAAACAAACCTCAGTCATGATGCCAGGCCACAGGTTACTACCATCAAACCTCAGACATGTTCCCAGGCCACAGGGTTCCAGAATCAAACCGTTCTCATGTTCCCAGGCCACAGGGTTCCACAATTAAACCTCAGTCATATTCCCAGGCCAGAGGGTTCCACAATCAAACCTCAGTCCTGTTACCAGGCCACGGTTCCACCATCAAGCCTCAGTCATGTGCCCAGGCCTGAGTGTTCCACAATCAAACCTAAGACATCTTGCCAGGCCACAGAGTTCCACAATCCACTGATGTCATCTTCCCAGGCCACTGGGTTCCAGAATCAAGCCTCCCTCATATTCCCAGGTCACAGGGTTCCACAATTAAACCTAAGTCATATTCCCAGGCCAGAGGGTTCCACAATCAAACCTCAGTCCTGTTGCCAGGCCACGGTTCCACCATCAAACCTCAGTCACGTTCCCAGGCCACAGGGTTCTTCCATCAAACCTCAGTCATGTTCCCAGGACACAGGATTCCACAATCTCACATCAGTCATGTTCCCAGGCCAATGGTTTCCAGAATCAAACCTGAGTCATATTCCAAGGCCACATGGTTCCAGAATCAAACCTCAGTCATGTTCCCAGGACACATGGTTCCAGAATAAAACCTCAGCCATGTTCCCTGGACACAGGTTCCAAAAATAAAACCCCAGGCATGTTCCCAGGCCACAGGGTTCCAGAATCAAGCCTCACTCATATTCCCAGGCCTCAGGGTTCCACAATTAAACCTCAGTCATATTCCCAGGCCAGAGGGTTCCACAATCAAAGCTAAGTCATCTTGCCAGGCCACAGGGTTCCACCATCAAACCTCAGTCCTGTGACCAGGCCACAGGCTTCCACCATCAAGCCTCAGTCACGTTCCCAAGCCTGAGGGTTCCACCATCAAACCTCTGTCATGTTGCCAGATCACAGGGTTACAGAATTAAACCACAGTCATATTCCCAGGACAGAGGGTTCCACAGTCAAACCTCAGTCATGTTACCATGCCACAGGGTTCCAGAATCCAACCGATGTCATGTTCCCTGGCCACAGGGTTCCAGAATCTATCCTCAGTCATGTTCCCAGGCCACAGGGCTCCAGAATAAAACCTCAGTCATATTCCCAGTTCACAGGGTTCCAGAACAAAGCCTCAGTCAGGTCCCCAGGGCACAGTATTCCACAATCTAAACAGATGTCATGTTCCCAGGTCACAGGTTTCCAGAATCACGCCTCATTCATGTTCCCAGGCCACAGGGATCCACCATCAAGCCTCAGTCAAGTTCCCAAGCCTGAGGGTTCCACAATCAAACCTCATTCATGTTCCCAGTGCACAGGGTTCTTCCATCAAACCTCAATCATGTTCCCAGGACACAGGTTTCCCGAATCAAACCAAAGTCAAGTTCCCAGGCCATGGGTTTCCAGTACCAGGCCTCAGTCATGTTTCCAGGGCACAGGGTTCCACAATCAAACCTCAGTCATGTTGCCAGTCCACAGGTTTCTGCCATCAAACCTCAGTCAAGTTCCCAGGCCACAGATTTCCAAAATCAAACCTCAGTCATATTCCCAGGACACATGATTCCAGAATCAAACCTCAGTCATGTTGCCAGGCCACAGGTTTCCACCATCAAACCTCAGACATGTTCCCAGGCGACAGGGTTCCAGAACCAAACCGTTCTCATGTTCCCAGGCCACAGGGCTCCACAATCCACTGATGTCATGTTCCCAGGCCACAGGGTTTCAGAATCAACCTCAGTTATGTTCCCAGGCCACAGGGTTCCAGAATCAAGCCTCCCTCATATTCCCAGGCCACAGGGTTCCACAATTAAACCTCAGTCATATTCCCAGGCCAGAGGGTTCCACAATCAAACCTCAGTCCTATTGCCAGGCCACGGTTCCACCATCAAACCTCAGACATGTTCCCAGGCGACAGGGTTCCAGAACCAAACCGTTCTCATGTTCCCAGGCCACAGGGTTCCACAATCCACTGATGTCATGTTCCCAGGCCACAGGGTTTCAGAATCAACCTCAGTTATGTTCCCAGGCCACAGGGTTCCAGAATCAAGACTCCCTCATATTCCCAGGCCACAGGGTTCCACAATTAAACCTCAGTCATATTCCCAGGCCAGAGGGTTCCACAATCAAACCTCAGTCCTGTTGCCAGGCCACGGTTCCACCATCAAGCCTCAGTCATGTGCCCAGGCCTGAGTGTTCCACAATCAAACCTAAGACATCTTGCCAGGCCACAGAGTTCCACAATCCACTGATGTCATGTTCCCAGGCCACTGGGTTCCAGAATCAAGCCTCCCTCATATTCCCAGGTCACAGGGTTCCACAATTAAACCTAAGTCATATTCCCAGGCCAGAGGGTTCCACAATCAAACCTCAGTCCTGTTGCCAGGCCACGGTTCCACCATCAAACCTCAGTCACGTTCCCAGGCCACAGGGTTCTTCCATCAAACCTCAGTCATGTTCCCAGGCCACAGGATTCCACAATCTCACATCAGTCATGTTCCCAGGCCAATGGTTTCCAGAAGCAAACCTCAGTCATATTCCCAGGCCACATGGTTCCAGAATCAAACCTCAGTCATGTTCCCAGGACACATGGTTCCAGAATAAAACCTCAGCCATGTTCCCTGGACACAGGTTCCAAAAATAAAACCCCAGGCATGTTCCCAGGCCACAGGGTTCCAGAATCAAGCCTCACTCATATTCCCAGGCCTCAGGGTTCCACAATTAAACCTCAGTCATATTCCCAGGCCAGAGGGTTCCACAATCAAAGCTAAGTCATCTTGCCAGGCCACAGGGTTCCACCATCAAACCTCAGTCCTGTGACCAGGCCACAGGCTTCTACCATCAAGCCTCAGTCACGTTCCCAAGCCTGAGGGTTCCACCATCAAACCTCTGTCATGTTGCCAGATCACAGGGTTACAGAATTAAACCACAGTCATATTCCCAGGCCAGAGGGTTCCACAGTCAAACCTCAGTCATGTTTCCATGCCACAGGGTTCCAGAATCCAAGCGATGTCATGTTCCCTGGCCACAGGGTTCCAGAATCTATCCTCAGTCATGTTCCCAGGCCACAGGGTTCCAGAATAAAACCTCAGTCATATTCCCAGTTCACAGGGTTCCAGAACAAAGCCTCAGTCAGGTTCCCAGGGCACAGTATTCCACAATCTAAACAGATGTCATGTTCCCAGGTCACAGGTTTCCAGAATCATGCCTCATTCATGTTCCCAGGCCACAGGGATCCACCATCAAGCCTCAGTCAAGTTCCCAAGCCTGAGGGTTCCACAATCAAACCTCATTCATGTTCCCAGTGCACAGGGTTCTTCCATCAAACCTCAATCATGTTCCCAGGACACAGGTTTCCCGAATCAAACCAAAGTCAAGTTCCCAGGCCATGGGTTTCCAGTACCAGGCCTCAGTCATGTTTCCAGGGCACAGGGTTCCACAATCAAACCTCAGTCATGTTGCCAGTCCACAGGTTTCTGCCATCAAACCTCAGTCAAGTTCCCAGGCCACAGATTTCCAGAATCAAACCTCAGTCATGTTCGCAGGCCACAGGGTTCCACAATCAAACCTCAGTCATGTTCCCAGGGAACAGCGTTCCAGAAACAAACCTCAGTCATGATGCCAGGCCACAGGTTACTACCATCAAACCTCAGACATGTTCCCAGGCCACAGGGTTCCAGAATCAAACCGTTCTCATGTTCCCAGGCCACAGGGTTCCACAATTAAACCTCAGTCATATTCCCAGGCCAGAGGGTTCCACAATCAAACCTCAGTCCTGTTACCAGGCCACGGTTCCACCATCAAGCCTCAGTCATGTGCCCAGGCCTGAGTGTTCCACAATCAAACCTAAGACATCTTGCCAGGCCACAGAGTTCCACAATCCACTGATGTCATCTTCCCAGGCCACTGGGTTCCAGAATCAAGCCTCCCTCATATTCCCAGGTCACAGGGTTCCACAATTAAACCTAAGTCATATTCCCAGGCCAGAGGGTTCCACAATCAAACCTCAGTCCTGTTGCCAGGCCACGGTTCCACCATCAAACCTCAGTCACGTTCCCAGGCCACAGGGTTCTTCCATCAAACCTCAGTCATGTTCCCAGGACACAGGATTCCACAATCTCACATCAGTCATGTTCCCAGGCCAATGGTTTCCAGAATCAAACCTGAGTCATATTCCAAGGCCACATGGTTCCAGAATCAAACCTCAGTCATGTTCCCAGGACACATGGTTCCAGAATAAAACCTCAGCCATGTTCCCTGGACACAGGTTCCAAAAATAAAACCCCAGGCATGTTCCCAGGCCACAGGGTTCCAGAATCAAGCCTCACTCATATTCCCAGGCCTCAGGGTTCCACAATTAAACCTCAGTCATATTCCCAGGCCAGAGGGTTCCACAATCAAAGCTAAGTCATCTTGCCAGGCCACAGGGTTCCACCATCAAACCTCAGTCCTGTGACCAGGCCACAGGCTTCCACCATCAAGCCTCAGTCACGTTCCCAAGCCTGAGGGTTCCACCATCAAACCTCTGTCATGTTGCCAGATCACAGGGTTACAGAATTAAACCACAGTCATATTCCCAGGACAGAGGGTTCCACAGTCAAACCTCAGTCATGTTACCATGCCACAGGGTTCCAGAATCCAACCGATGTCATGTTCCCTGGCCACAGGGTTCCAGAATCTATCCTCAGTCATGTTCCCAGGCCACAGGGCTCCAGAATAAAACCTCAGTCATATTCCCAGTTCACAGGGTTCCAGAACAAAGCCTCAGTCAGGTCCCCAGGGCACAGTATTCCACAATCTAAACAGATGTCATGTTCCCAGGTCACAGGTTTCCAGAATCACGCCTCATTCATGTTCCCAGGCCACAGGGATCCACCATCAAGCCTCAGTCAAGTTCCCAAGCCTGAGGGTTCCACAATCAAACCTCATTCATGTTCCCAGTGCACAGGGTTCTTCCATCAAACCTCAATCATGTTCCCAGGACACAGGTTTCCCGAATCAAACCAAAGTCAAGTTCCCAGGCCATGGGTTTCCAGTACCAGGCCTCAGTCATGTTTCCAGGGCACAGGGTTCCACAATCAAACCTCAGTCATGTTGCCAGTCCACAGGTTTCTGCCATCAAACCTCAGTCAAGTTCCCAGGCCACAGATTTCCAAAATCAAACCTCAGTCATATTCCCAGGACACATGATTCCAGAATCAAACCTCAGTCATGTTCGCAGGCCACAGGGTTTCACAATCAAACCTCAGTCATGTTCCCAGGACAAAGGTGTCCAGAATCAAACCTCAGGCATGTTCCCAGGGAACAGGGTTCCAGAAACAAACCTCAGTCATGTTGCCAGGCGACAGGTTTCCACCATCAAACCTCAGACATGTTCCCAGGCGACAGGGTTCCAGAACCAAACCGTTCTCATGTTCCCAGGCCACAGGGTTCCACAATCCACTGATGTCATGTTCCCAGGCCACAGGGTTTCAGAATCAACCTCAGTTATGTTCCCAGGCCACAGGGTTCCAGAATCAAGCCTCCCTCATATTCCCAGGCCACAGGGTTCCACAATTAAACCTCAGTCATATTCCCAGGCCACGGTTCCACCATCAAGCCTCAGTCATGTGCCCAGGCCTGAGTGTTCCACAATCAAACCTAAGACATCTTGCCAGGCCACAGAGTTCCACAATCCACTGATGTCATCTTCCCAGGCCACTGGGTTCCAGAATCAAGGCTCCCTCATATTCCCAGGTCACAGGGTTCTTCCATCAAACCTCAGTCATGTTCCCAGGCCACAGGGTTCCAGAATCAAGCCTCACTCATATTCCCAGGCCTCAGGGTTCCACAATTAAACCTCTGTCATATTCCCAGGCCTGAGTGTTCCACAATCAAAGCTAAGTCATCTTGCCAGGCCACAGGGTTCCACCATCAAACCTCAGTCATGTTCCCAGGCCACAGGGTTCCAGAATAAAACCTCAGTCATATTCCCAGTTCACAGGGTCCAAGAACAAAGCCTCAGTCAGGTCCCCAGGGCACAGTATTCCACAATCTAAACAGATGTCATGTTCCCAGGTCACAGGTTTCCAGAATCACGCCTCATTCATGTTCCCAGGCCACAGGGATCCACCATCAAGCCTCAGTCAAGTTCCCAAGCCTGAGGGTTCCACAATCAAACCTCATTCATGTTCCCAGTGCACAGGGTTCTTCCATCAAACCTCAATCATGTTCCCAGGACACAGGTTTCCCGAATCAAACCAAAGTCAAGTTCCCAGGCCATGGGTTTCCAGTACCAGGCCTCAGTCATGTTTCCAGGGCACAGGGTTCCACAATCAAACC